>NW_025814823.1:33465000-34825000 GCF_022079265.1 Lynx rufus | reverse complement strand
GCATTTGCAGAAGAGGTATACAGGCATGCTCAGTAGCATGGCATCTAAAAATGCTGTGAATAAGGGAATTAGTGACTTTTTGTCCACAATTCATTCAGAGATACTGTGGGCTATTGAGATTGTCTTAGTTAAATTTTATTCATGTTGAAATGCTTACTCTGGCCACACAGTGCTGACTGCTTATCGGAGCTTGTGATGGCCTTCCTGGGATTTCTAGATGAGACTGACTAATAATTATGACTCATCTAAAATTTGGAGGCTGACCTGGAATATATATCTCCACATATTTTGTTATAAAAAAAGATGTGGAAGGTAAACATTCCAGCTACCTAGTGACATAAAGGGTAAAAGAATAAAAGAACACATTAAAGAATTTTTTTAAAATATACATATTTTTAAATGTTTATTTATTTTGAGACAGAGAGAGTGCACAGGTGTATGAGCCAGGGAGGGGCAGAGAGAAAGAAAGGGAAAGAATGAATCCCAGGCAGGCTCTGCACTGTTAGCTCAGAGACCGCTGTGGGGTTCCATCTTTGGAACCGGAAGATTATGACCTGAACCGAAATCAAGAATTGTACAGTCAACCTTTTGAGCCACCCAGATGCCCCAAGAAATTGTCAACTTGTTTTTGTTTCTAATGCATTGATGCTACTTCAGGGGTTGGCAGACTTCTCTGTAAAGAAGCAGAAAGTGAATATTTTAGGCTTTGCTGGCCTTGTAGTCTCTGACACAACCACTCACCTCTGCTCTCGTGTACAAGAGCGGCCATAGAAAATTTGTGAACAAATAAAGCCAATAAAACTTTATTTACTAAAATAGGTAGTGGCCTGGATTTGGCCATGCAGGTGAGTTTGCACACCCCAGTCTTAGACAAATGAAACAATTAGTGTGAGAGCTATTGAAGTTTCTTCTATCCCTTGGCTTAGCTATTCATCTCTGGTACTTTTCTTTCTTTTTCATGCAAGCTTCCTTTAAAAAATAGTTTGTAGACAAGGCTGGTTCCTATGGGTGTGTAATCTGTGCAGTCATACAGGACTCCACACTGATAAGCACCCCACATTTGGTTTAATGCTCTGCTACTGTTATCTTCAATTTTTTAATGTTTTTACAAGGGATCCAAACATTTTCATCTTGTGTTAAGCCCTACGCATTACGTTATTGATCCTGGCATGTATCACTTGATGTATACTTCACACTCTTTGTTGCATGGTTTCAACCATTAGTGTTCTTATGAAACTTTTCCCTGGACAATCAGATCATGATGTCATATGAAACTCATCTTTCTCATCCACCATGTAGCATTGGATGCCTTTGACCTACTCTAAGCTTTTGACATTAAGGGATGTATTTGTTTCTAAATTGATACTAATTAAGTCTTTTTTTTAATTAACTAATCTCTTTGAAGATTAAAATATAAGTTATATGATTTATAATATATTGGTTATGGTTGGGTGGGGAAAATTGAAACCATTTATGTATTTCTGTAACAGAGAGGATTTAATACATAAAATTGGTCACAGGGTTTTGGAACTTTGACATAGCAAAAAGACTACGCTGAGGTACCACAGATATTAGAAACTGCAAGAACCAGCCACCGCCTCCAGGACTTGGGAAACCAAAGACAAGGGAGTAGACATTAGGATATGGGATGATGTGTGCCCCTGACACTGGTACCTCTGATGGAAGAGCCTCACAATGAGTGCTCTGACTGATGCGAGAATCTATGAGGTGATAATGGAAATACGGCAATAATATGGCAGCTGGGGAACTAAACCTGTCTTTTGCTACTGGAAGGGAGAGGCAGGAACTAGAGGCAAGAAAGAAATTTCTTCCCTCCTTGTCCTGCATTACCAACTTCCACCAGGCCTCTAAAGAGTCTGGGAAATGCAGTTTGTAGCCTATCATTCTCAGTGTCACAAAGCAGAGAATGCAAGGTTAAACTTAGAGTTGAAAGACAAGAGTAAAATAAAATAAAATAAAATAAAATAAAATAAAATAAAATAAAATAAAATAAAATAAAAGTAACCTAGTTGCTGAAGAAGAAAGTCAAGAAAATATATCTCACATGTGTCCTCTGTAATGTATGCCCATGACATATTTAATAACATTTGTAAAGTAAATATACTATGTTTTCTTACAACATTCCATGATTTAGGATGGTGGTATTTGGTTAAAAGCAAAAGTCAGTTGAAATATTTCTATCATTGGGGTGCCTGGGTGGCTCAGTTGGTTAAGTGTCCGACTTTAGCTCAGGTCATGATCTCGTGGTCCGTGAGTTCGAGCCCCACGTCAGGCTCTGTGCTGACAGCTCAGAGCCCAGAGCCTGTTTCAGATTCTGTGTCTCCCTCTCTCTCTGACCCTCCCCTGTTCAAGCTCTGTCTCTCTCCCTCTCAAAAATAAATAAACGTTAAAAATTTTTTTTTAAAAAAAGGAAATCTTTCTATAGAGAATGAAGAAAATGTAGCTACCTGAATCCGGAGAGACTTTTAGAATATTCATAGAAAGTCACTAAAGTCATTTTGTGCCAGTATTACATTTATAATTTGATAACTATTAACTCTTTTCCCAGAAAAACATACGTACATATACTCATATACAGAATTGCATTTGTTTTGAATGGGCTGATTCATCCTTTGAAGTTCATTCTTGGTCCCATTTAAAGAACCCCTAGATATGCAGGAACAAATGGCTTCGTTGTAAAGGTTCTTCAAAAGTTTCAGATAGGCATCAAATAGACTTCCTTTCAAGCTTGTACTCCCTGATCAGCGATTAGACTGTTCAAGATATGTAACATTAATTCTTTTTCAGAATCTGCTCTAGCTAGAAGAAAGAACCCAAACAAACAGAAATCTTAGGTAAGCTAATAAATTACTCTTTAGGACCCTTTAAAGAATCAAAGTGGTGTTTGAAGTAGATAATTGGAAAATGGCTATAATAAAACCACTGAGAAAGAAAGCCTGCATGCAACACTTGATATCAGTGTTTTACAAGTATGAGCAAATATGGTGACATTTATAAGATGCTATTATATTGTGTTGAATAAATGATGTATATGGCCTATGAATGTAAGGCAGAGTATTCATGGTACCACTTAAGTCCCTAATCAAAATGAATAACTCTTTTGATGGCAAGGAAAATCAATAATTAGAGAAGAAAGCTTCCTTTGAGGACTTGAAGGCAGTGGCTTTAAAAGTAATATTTAGACTTGTGAGATAGCCCCAGGAGTAGAAGTGCCAGAGTTTATATGCATGTGTTTCAAAGGATATTATAGATTCAGATGAGTGAAAAGCTGAATCTTTGGTTTGTATTCTACTCTATAATAGGTCAATAAACATTGGCTTAGTTGTTAATCTTCATAAGTTTTAGGAGTAGCTATTTTTCATATTCAGTTCTTTTAAGGGAAAGGAGATGTTTTGCAATTTTTTCTTATAGTATCCAGGAAGAAATTTCTACTGTTTGTAGTTATGCATTACCCTAAATCAATGGCTTTCAAACTTGGATGTTTATTAGAATCAGCTCTATAACCTTTAGAACACTAAGATCTGAACCCCATTCCCCAAAATTCTTATTTAGTTGTCCTGGGGTGTGGTGTGTGCATCAGTGTTTTTAACCCCTTCCCAGCTGGATCTCTTGTGAGGCAACAGTTGAAATCACTGCAGCTAGTTCATTCTTGAAGGGCCCCATGCAGGAAATAAGAAGATCTCAAAACTCTTTTGTATTGCTTTATACCAACATAATTATACCTTTAGGTTACCTGTTCATAGCATTGTTTTTTTTTTTTAATTTTATTCTCTAATGTCTTTATTACACCTATTAAAAATTCTTTTTTAAAATTTCATTCTCTACTGTCTTTATTACACCTATTGAAAATGCTTTACCTTTTCATCTCCCCATTACTGTTCTCTTAAAGCAGTACCATGTGACAAATAATTTGAATTTTCAGAGGAGAATGCAAAGCTTGGGATTGCAAGGGACACATGAATCATTGCTGAACTGATTGTGATCTGAAAGTTCCTGTTTTAGCAATATAATTCCAGGAGATAATATTCTAAATCAAGAGCCCAACTACCTGGGTGCATTGTTATACCATCACATGATTACTTCCATATCTGCCAGTTCTATGCAGACAAGTGATTTCCTCACTCAGGGAGAATTTGCTAGACCACAGTTTCTCATGCTATTTCATCAATTCCTATAGATTTGGTCCTGACAGTCTTCCACAAATACCTTATACCCCTTAATTCCTAATATTTGTATAGGTGAGAATTCAAATTTCTGACCACAATCCTGATTCTTCAGATCTTGAGTTTTAAACCTGAGATGTTAAGCCATTTTCACTGTTCCCTCATAAACACTTTACAGGAGGAGAATTTTTCACCTTTCTTTTGAAAGTGAATAAAATGAAAATGATTCAAAAATTGTTTGGTGTTATTTAATCACAGCAGAGCCAAGGATTTAAGATTCTAGGTTTTCTGGCTTCTGGTGTAATGCACTCTACACTAGACTATTGCTGCCTTTCTCTAGTTATAGAGCACTGAAATCAGACATCTGTTAAATATTGTATGTGACAAATTTTATATAAGTGTTCTCTGGCTTACTAGGAACATTTTTAATACTAACATATTTCATGATGCAATGTGAAAGAAATACAGTGAAATATATATTTTTATGGTATAAAATTTCAATTAATTTTTTATCATTTTCACTGGAGATAATGAATAGACAGAATATATTGCCTGTAAAGCAAGGAGAACACAGTGTATCCTGAGACTGAGAAAATAACACTAGAGGTTTATTAACTCCTTTTAAACTAACTCTTCTATGAAGCTGGGATATATATATATATATATATATATATATGGATTGAGATATATACATAGCTAGAGATAAAGATAGATAGATATGCTTAATTTGCTATTTTGAGGCAACCTTAACTACTTTTAGGAGTCAGGAGGCTGAAATTTAAGGAGAAAGACTCCTGCTTGTTAAGAAGAACCCCATAGAATTACTATTTGTCTATCAATATTGCTTTGTAGAGCTCATTTTAAAGCCTCCATAATTTATTCAATTGACTTTGACTTCCAATGTGCATCTCATTTTGTGACAGCAACAGTAGCCAATATCAGCTACACATACTCTGAGTGAAGAAATGATTTGAAGTTTCCTGACTCCTGCTTTTCTTCACCAATGACCATATCAAAAAAGACTCCAATTGACTGAATGGAAATTATCTTGCAGAACTGCCACTTGTTTTTAAGACACGTGTTTCACGTCAAGGATATAGTCTCTTGTCTTTGAAAATTAACTCAGTGGGGTGTCTGGATGGCTCAGTCAGTTGAGCATCCGACTTTGGCTCAGGTTATGATCTCATGGTTTGTGAGATGGAGCCCTGTGTCAGGCTCTGTGCTGACAGCTCAGAGCCTGCAGCTTGCTTCGGATTCTGTGTCCTCCTCTGTCTCTGCTCCTCCGCTGCTCATACTTTGTCTGTCTCTCAAAAATAAACATGAAAAAAAAGAAAAAAAAAAAAAAGGAAAACTCAACGTGAATCCAGGGATGGCATGGCATTTTCATATAGTTGGTTCTTCCTAGCTCCTTCCCAGAATATCTTCTTTTTTATGTTTTTCTTTTCTTTTCTCTTTTCTTTTCTTTTTTCTTTTCTTTTCTTTTCTCTTTCTTTCTTTCTTTCTTTCTTTCTTTGAGAGAGAGAAAGGAAGAGACAGCATGCATAGGTATGAGCAGGGGAGAGGCAGAGAGAGAGGGAGACAGAGAATCCCAAGCAGTGCAGAGCCTAACATGGGGCTTGATCTCACAAACCATGAAATCATGACCTGAGCCGATATCAAGAGTTGGAGGCTTAACCAACTGAGCCACCCATGCTTCCCATATTTCCCAGAATATCTTAAAACCAGTTACAATATAATTATTTTTTTAAATATAAAAAATAAATCATGTAAGAAAGAGATTCTGCCCTTGCATATTCTCATAATGGTGGAAGTGTACAGGAAAGGGCAAACACTTTATTAATTGTGTAATGTCTTAAGAAAAAGTCCTTGGTAGACACAATTTCTCTCTGTTTTTTAAGTCTCTTGGGCAACTTTGTTTGTCTTTTGAGAGCAGCTATGTGTTCCCCACTCCAATAGGCTTTCATTTCCTCCCACAGAACTAGGAATCTGATCCCCTTGACCACAATAAAGCAGGTCAGAGATGCAGCCACAAGGGGTCATCTGCCAGACATTAACTGCAACTGTCTGAAGCAAATGAACTCTTCATTTCAGGACTTGCCCATCAAGGTCTGTGTAGTCCAGGAGCTGCCACTGACCATGGTTGCCATTCCTAGAAATGAAAATAGCACGGAGGAAGTAGAGATGAGTGGTGGAAGGAAAACAGTTCTTAACCAATATACAATCTACAAACACAATTCCATAGATGTTATGAAGATTTTCTTATGTCAATATGATAATTTTATCATTTTTGTTTTCAAGGTATAGAAATCTGTTTAACTAGGTAATGTCTTACTAGATATAGAATTGATGTTGGTAATATCTTTGGGGTAATAATGCTATATACTGAAATATACCTTGAGCATTCTTTCTAAATTCATTTCTTAGACTACAAAAATACATGGGCATACTAAAGTACTTCTTTATGTTAGAACATGAATTTTATTTACTCAGAAGGGTAGTTGGAAAAAACAACTCAAAATCATGGCCAGAAACAAGAGCTGAGTGAACTGAGTATCAAAATCAAAGAAAAGATGGAGCTGTTTATATCTACCTATTGTTTCCCCTTTTATGCATTGTTTAGATACAATAGACTTTTTAGTCTTTTTTTTTTTAGCTTAAGTATAATTGACATACTGTGTTATATTAGTTTCATGTATACAATATTTCAGGTATTCTATGTAGTTTTCAGTGCTCATCAAGAAAAGTATACTCTTTTTTAAAAGTTAAAAAAAAATTTAAGTTACATTTTTGTTTTTGAGAGAGAGAGATAGAAAGGCAGAGCATGAGGAGGGAGTGGCAGAGAGAGAGGGAGACACGGAATCTGAAGCAGGCCCCAGACACAGAGCCCAATGCAGGACTCAAACTCACAAACTGTGAGATCATTACCTGAGCTGAAGTCGGATGCTTAACCGACTGAGCCACCCAGGCACCCCAAGAAAAGTGTACTCTTAATCTTCTTTATTTCACCCATCCCCCACCTACCTTCCCTCTGGCAACCACTAGTTTGTTCTCTGTATATAAGCATCTTTTTTGTCTTTTTTTTCTTTCATTGATTTTGTTTCTTAAATTATACATATGACTGAAATCACAGGGTGTTTGTCTTTCTCTGACTGACTTATTTCACTTGGCATTACACTCTCTAGATCCATCCAAGTTGTTGTAAATGGCAAGATTTCGTCTTTTTATGGCTGAATAATATTTTATATATATATATATGTATATATATATATATATACATACACACATACACACACATATATATCACATCTGCTTTATACCTTCATCTGTGGGTAGACACCTGGGTTTCTTCCATATCTTGGCTATTATAAATAATGCTACAATAAACACAAGGGTGCAAATACCTTTCCAAATTAATGTTTTCATATTCTTTGAGTAAATACCCTATAGTGGAATTACTGGATCCTATGGTAATTTTATTTATTCATTTATTTTTATTTTATTTATTTTTGTTGTTTAACTTTTATTTCATGATCATAAATTTGACTCTGCCATCCAGCTGGACTTGGAGGGGAGTAAGGAAAACTTGGGACCCATGGAGCTGCAGCGGAAGCTCAAAGGCTGCAGGAGATTTTGAGCAGATGGGGGTGAAGGGGTGCTCTACCAAACTGTGAAGGAATGGTCTGGTAGTTAAGATAAAACAAATCAAATTTATTAGATTTGTCCACAGTCAGCAATGGCGATCTTCTAGCTGGTCTTGCTTGCCATTCCTGGATCCCATGCTCCATGGCTTCTGAAGTCCATGCCTTCCTTCACCTTGCTAAACGCCACGTGCTTGTCATCTAACCATTCGGTCTTGGCAGTGCAGATGAAAGACTGAGAACCGTTCATGTTGGGTCCAGCATTTGCCATGGAAAGAATGCTAGGGCATGTGAGCTTCAGGATGAAATTCTCGTCATCAAATTTCTCCCTATAGGGAGATGGACTTGCCACCAGGGCCATTATTGCACCACCATGGCACATAAATCTTGGAATAATCCTATGAAAGCAGGAACCTTTGTGATCAAAAGCATTCTCCCCAGTGCTCCGAGCATCTAAGTCCTCTGCTGTTTTTGGAAATTTGTCTGAAAACAGCTCAAAGGAGACATGGCCCAAGGGCTAGCTGTCCAAAGTGATATCAAAGAAGAACACGGTGGGGTTGACCATGCTTGGGCAGGTTGGTGGTTCCAGGGTGGCAGCATCTGCAAGGCCAGGCAATTTTACTTTTAGTGTTTTGAGGAATTTCCATAGTGTTTTCCATAGAATAGACTCTATTAACGTGTATAAGATTGTTAGGTTTCTCTGTGTATCCATTTCACTAATTTAATAAATATTAAGTATCTACAGTGCATTTGCTGATCTGGTAAATACTGAAAGTACAACAAAAAGACAAACAGACCTTACCCCTAGTGTAATAAGGAAGACAGGCATTAATCAAATAATTACATACTATATGAATATAAACTGAACTCTAATCATGGAGGAGATGTTATGATTGCCTATCATACAGGTCTGGATTTTAACTGGGGCTTGAAAAAATGGTAAGGATATATTTGTTATATAATTCTTAGGAGTTTCTTTTTGAATATGAATACAACTTTCCTTTTTCTCTCTTTAATTTTGTTTATGTCATGGTTCTTCATTATGTGCAACTATGAATCATTGGTAGCAGCTACATAAAGCTATAACTGAAGAAAAAGGACTCTGATTTTCTATTTAACATGGCTATAGGAGTTGAGTATTATTAGCACACTTCTATTCACATTACCATTATACTCTTGTAGAAGTGGGACACCTGGGTGGCTCAGTCAGGTAAGAGTCTGACTTAGGCTCAGGTCATGATCTCACTGTTCATGAGTTTGAGCCCTGCGTTGGGCTCTGTACTAACAGCTCAGAGCCTGGAGCCTGCTTTGAATTCTGTGTCTCCTCTCTTTCTGCCCCTCCCCTGCTCATGCTGTGTCTCTGTGTCTTAAAAAGAAAGAAACATTAAAAAACAAACAAACAAACAAATAAATAAATAATTGTAGAAATAAAAATACCAGAAATATATATTTTGTTTCATCAATAAGATAACATTTATTTGCTGATCAGCTATGTAAAATATTGAATAAGGAAGGCAAAATATTGAAGATGGTAACTAAAGTATGCAGTATAAATCAAATGATTTTTTGAAAATTTAAAATGAAGTCCACAGAAGCTTATAAATTAAATAATATTTGAATATATTTGCATATATTGTATGTATATATATATATATACACATGTATATATATATATATATATACACATGTATATATATATATCAAACTTAATTGTGATTTTTGTTTGTTTGTTGGCTGACCATTATTTAGTCTATTTCCCTTGTTTAGAGTACAATTTTTCCCAGAGAAAAGCAGTCATGACTTTTATAAGGCCTTAGAAGAATGGCAAAATTTTACTAGTTATAGAGGTTGTAAGAAGTTTAGTGTCTTTTCTATTAATGCATACTATCTCATAAGTTAGACTTATATGAAATTAGAAATCCATTTGATTTCTTTGAATATATGCAGCAAGAGATAAAAACTGTAAGTATGTGTTTAAATTTGGGGATAGTGATCAGAAAAACTGGTGTGTTTTTAAAGGAGTTTAACCTGGAGTGCCTGGGTGGCCCAGTTGGTTAAGTGTCCAACTTTGACTCAGGTCACGATCTCACAGTTCATGGGTTTGAGCCCCGTGTCAGGCTCTGTGCTGACAGCTCGGAGCCTGGAGCCTGCTTTGGATTCTGTGTCTTCCTCTCTCTCTCTGCCCCTCCCCATGTCTCTCAAAAATGAATAAATTTTAAAATATGTATATTAAAAAAAAAGAAAAAAACAATACAAAGAGTTTTTCTTTTTCCTGAGAAAATTAGCTGCCAATCTTTCTCAGGCTTATAAATAAAGTATCTCCCTTTTGATACAGTTTTAAATATTTGATTTATTTATTTAGGCCTTTCTGAGAGAAGCAGAATGGCACTGTGGTAAGGACATGTGTGTTGGGGTCTTAGAGCTTTGTTTTCCCATCACAAGTATCTGTGGTGTCTCACTGATCTTGTCTCCCAAATTATCTGTGGTGTCTCACTGTTCTTGTGAGAACAGTGCCTGACAACCATGCCTACCTTGCCTGATTGTCATGGAGCCATTTGTTCTTATGTGACCATTCTTAGCTTGGTGGTAAATATTTGCTCAATAAAACAGGCTTTATTAAACATTCATAATTGTCACTTCTGAACACCTTAGAATATCTCTGTGAACTTTTATATTGTCAAGAGGTTTAATGTATAAAAGAGTGACAATTTATTTTAAAAATATTATAAAAAAGGCCTCTGTCATCCCTTAGCATGAAATTTAACACTAGGCTTCAGATGCTTCATTTAAAAAAATACCTTTAAAATTGTTATTTGTTAAAAAATCTTATTTACTTAAAAAGAGTAAGTGAATTATTTCAATAACAAGAAAGACACAAAAACTGTTCAAGTATGACTGGGCTCTTTTAATGATAATACTTATGGTCTACATATTTATATATTAATTTGTATATTAATTTGTACACCTGTGAATCTTTAAAAATACACTTTCTCATCTATATGAAGGGACAAAGTAATATGAGGCCATTCTGATGATTTTTGCAACAGCTGTTTAAAAAGATTTCTAGAAAAAAAAATACCTGTTATATTTTAATTTACTTAAAAAGCAATTTTGCCTCCTACCCTAAGGATCTCATAATGCATTGTAAATGGTCCTGTTTACATACTATACAGAATTATAGGATTTTCTAAATGGATAGAAGGAGTTGTATTAACTCTTTCTGGACCAAATATGCCCTATTAGTCTGTAAGGTTGAATGGAATTCTGAGTTCTTGCCAGGGAGTAAATTAAGCACTTGGAGACTCTTCATTTAATGATCTCATGAATCCTCATAATATTCCTTATGAGGTAGATGACAAGTTGTATTAGCTCCATTTGTATTACAAGAAAAATTAAGCCTAAAGTTGTTATACAATTTCAATACATAGATTTAAAAATGTGTTTCTACCACAGTATGGTCTATAGGATTATATCATTGCACATGTGTTGTAATTACTTTGTGCATGTAGAATTACTTTTGGGGCCTCTTCAAATTGAAATTATAGCCTTATGCTTTGTGTTTTATGTCTTTTTATATATCAATAAGTACCATGTCCCCAAAGCCTTTTCCAAGACCTATATTTTGCATTTCTCTGAGTACACAGGCTTTCCCATTTGTAGGAATAACTATGTTAAAATCTCCCAGGAGATAGCCCAATCCTTATAGAAGATCAAATATCTTAGTCCTGAGCATCACTCAGCCCTCCTTTAAAACATCAATATTGCCAAGGTGTAATGGAACCATCATTTAAGAAGTTCTGTAAGGAGGAATGGTAGTACCATCATTTACAGATTGTTGTGAGAAGACATTTCTTTAGCCATCTAGAAACAAGAAGACAAAGAGTCTCGTCTATGGAAAGTTGGCTCATGTAGTTCCCATTTAGCTAAACACAGCTAAACACTGAAAAATGGAGAAAGAATGCTGTTATTAAATGGAAAAAAATATTGAACAGAAACAATTCACTTTTAATTGCCATGCCACTTGCTGTCAAATGATACAGTCCCTATGGTCTTTCATTCTCCTTTCTAAAGGTGAATGTTCTGGTTAAGCCTCTCTTAGATAATGGAGAAGCAATATATTAGACCTTACCAGATTTTACTTATATAGTTTCATCTTTGCCATCTTTGAGGAAATTATCGGGATAAACAATATTATGTAAGTTCGATTTGAGCATTTGCCTTTGTTTACTATGGTGGATTATAAAATGGAAGTTAGTAGGACTTTGATGTCTATATATTCATACATTTCTAAGAAGAGATTAACAATATATTGACAATTTTGAATGGAGAGTATCCCTGAAGTACACCTAATTTACATTGTCCAGGTGGTTAATTTGTCTCTTCCCAATGTCTCTTCTGAAACCACCATTATTCTGAAAGATGATGCAAGTATATTACCTGGTATGACAAGTTCTTGCTTTTGATTGCATTCCTACGGAGAAATCATTAGTTTCTGTAAAAGATATTCTCTCCAAATGATAAGAAAATAAAGACTAGCCATAAGAAGAATGAACACTGGACTCAGTGTCACACAGAGAAAGAACTAAATAAATATATATATGTATGTATATAGAGATATGTATAATTAAATTGCTGTGAAGTAATATAAAAGTGATTACCTCTGAGAAGAGATGAAGACATGATAATAATTAAGGAGATCATTAACTTATTTGCTAATATATAATTTCCTTAGAATAAAACTGAAAGCCAATGTAAATAGTTAATAGTGGTTAATTCTTGAATGTGATAATGTGGGTTTTTGTTACAATAATATTTTGTGCTTTTCTGTATTTTAAAAAAATTCACTGAAAAGTAAATTTTAAGAACAATTTCTTAGAAGGAAGTAGGGAATAAAAATTAAGAACATGGCTTAAGCTATGATTTTGAATCCTACTTAATACCTTTTCTTCCTGTAACTATGAAAAACTTAAATCTTTGCATCTCAGTTTTCTTTTCCATTAAGTGGTGAAAATAAATATCACTCAGCATTGCTGCAAGGATTCAATGAAAAAAAAATGTCTGGAAAGCATTTTTCACTATACCTGTCATTTAGCAAGCTCTCATTAAACTGTTAGTCTGCTATTATAAAGCAGAGGTACTATTTTTTTTTAATAATTAGAAATTGTCCATGTACTAATTGAATAATCGTGTTATATTGTATCTTTCCATGAAGATAAGTGCCTAATAATTTTCAGATGTTATTGATCTTAAATTCAATGAATTTTTACCTAGTTTTTGAGCACTTGTGTTTGCATGTGTATGTAGTATAACATGGATAACTAATGGCTAAATATGCAAAGATTATATAAAAATAAAAGATGCTTAGTAAGAGAAAAGATTAATTTGAATCTTGAAGAATTTAAGGATAAGATACGAATGTGTGTTCACATAGAGCAGAAGGTGATATATGTAAAAAAATGGAGAAAAAAAGCTCAACATTTGATATTTGTGGTCATGTACTCTAGAGAACAACTGTTCAAATTGGATTGGAAACTTGGAATATACGTGTTTTTTTCCCTCTAAATTCTTTTTATTTCCTTTGTTATGTTATTTTACATGCTTCTTGGTTTTAATCATTTATTCTTTAGAGGCTTAAGTGTACATTTTTCTGTTATAAATTTCTAGATAAAAGAGGTTAGTGGCATAGTAGCAGACTCAAGACAGTTCTTTTCTTCCACTTATTTTTATTTATATTTTAAAATATCTGAAATAGAAAAAAAAGTTTCCTTCTCTGTTATAAGAAGCGTTGGGTTGGTGCTCAGTGAATAATAAATCATCGTAATAAATGAGATGACTAGATTTCTTGCAGAATTGCTGCACTCTGGTTTTAATATCATTAGAGGATGTATGTATCTTGTCCCATGTGTTACTGCAGCTAATTTAGAGAGGCCCCAAGTATCTTCTACAGAGAAAATAAATAGTGCTTTATATAAATGTATGAATTCTGAGGAATATATCATAAATTGTGTTTTCCCTTCATTATTTTTTTCTATTTTTATAAATATAATCCCAATGTACTCCATTATTTTCTCCTTCTTTGAGAAATTCCTTTGTCTTTACTGATTTCTTTATTTTCTTTAAAGCTTTTAATAACTCCTTTATATCAGTTTTGCATCTGGGCCTTGTTTTTGTTTGTTTTGTTTTGTTTTTTCTGAATCCTGTGATCAGTAGGAATAGCCTCTGTTCCGATTCTGTGTGTAATCCTTTGATTCTTTCTAACCTATGCCACTCCATGGTCTTTTTAAAGTCCTATCTCTATAACAAGATCATGACAGTATATTACAGCTAAATATAGAATTAAGGCAAAAAAAAAATAAGACACTCTGCCATACTGTTCTTTTTCTTATGACAATGAAACACAATATCAAACATGTCTCAAATTACCTTACTTTGTAAGCTTGCCATTTAAAAAATTGTGAATAAGAAATACGTTGATATTTCCTATTTCACAATGTTCCTCTATGTCTTTGATTGTCAACCTTATCAAATCTAACAATCTTTTTTTTGTTTTAATTTTTTTTTTGATGTTTATTTTTGGGAGAGAGAGAGAGAGAGAGAGAGACAGAAATTGCAAGCACAGAGCCTGAGGTGGGCTGGACCCACAAACTGTGAGATCGTGACCTAAGCTGAAGTTGGATGCTCAACAGACTGAGCCACCCAGGCACCCTGAGATCCAACAATCTTTTTAATAACAAATGTAAAGTGAGCTAAAAAAAATCCCTACAATAAAAATAATGGATAATAAAATCTACCTATACATGTAATTTAATAAAATCAGTGCAATACCCTAAATGTGTGAAGGAAAAATGAAAGGAAATAAATGTACATTAAAATAGTACATATTTGGGGGCACCTGGGTAGCTCAGCAGTCACTTAAGCATCCGATCTTGATTTCAGCTCAGGTCATGCCTCACGGTTCATGAGTTTGAGACCCACATCTGGATCTGCATTCATAATGCAGAGCCTGCTTGGGATTCTCTCTTTCCCTCTCTCTCTCTGCTCCTCTCCTGCCCGTTCTCACTCTCTCTCAAAAATAAAATAAACATTAAAAAAATATATTGAAATGGTACATATTTCAATATGCAAACACACAAGTATGATATTTTATCACTATAACATTAAAAAAAATTTTAACATTTATTTATTTTTGGGAGAGAGAGACAGAGTGAGAACAGGAGAGGGACAGACAGAGAGGGAGACAAAGAATCTGAAGCAAACTCCAGGCTCTGAGCTGCACAGAGCCCAGCACAGGGCTCAAACTCATGAACCACAAGATCATGACTTGAGCGGTAATCCAACGCTTAACGCTTAAGATATAATTAAAGAGCCAGTTTATGCATTATCTTTCTGACAGCTACAAATACAGATTGATACAAGTAAATTAATAATGACCTAAATACCACAAGTAGCATTGCCACTGGGGATATGATTTTTTGAAATCATGAACAACTCTTGGAAAAATTTAAAACCAAATATATGTAATCCTTTCTGAATTTAAGTTCTTGTATTCCTGGAAAATTCAGTGCATATCCAATTTAGAAGACAAATATTTTTTGTTTATATGTAAAATGGTGAGAATCCATCTTCAGATAATTGTAAATCGGGTTTTAACCTAAATAAATATTGTGTGACATTAGAATATTTTGGGGGATGTAGGAAAATTCTTTATTGTGTAGGACTGCCTCACCCAGACCATTCTCTCCTAAGTGCCAATGTCTCCCCCAATCATTGTGACCACAAAAATGTCTGCACAAATCACCACAACACATTCTGAAACCTATCAGAAAACAATTCTTAAGGATAACATATGTTAAAAATCATAGTTAAAATATTCTAATAGGTTTATAAGAAAACATTTATACTTTCAATGGGTGTGGAATGCTATCACAATACTAATTCCATTAAACTTTATCTTCTCACATTTTCATAAATTAAGTTACCATATTTTACTTGTGTGGTGGGATGTATTTTCCACATGAATAGAAACAATAATAAGAACAATAGTACCCAATTTCATGAAGTTTACTTAAAGACTTTTGAAAAATCAGTAATACACACACACACACACACACACACACACACACACACACACAAAACAAAGAAGATGCAAATTTTCGAACATCTTTTTTTTTTTAAATTATAGCTTCTTCAGTACTAGAAACACTACATTTCTATATATCTTTCTCATTTTTATGGGTAGTGTCTTTCATAATACACTCTTTTCCTGGGATGCATATTTAAAGATATCCTCATATCTATCATCATAAGACAGGAAGTACAATTTTTTCCATATTGCATTATTAGTAAAAGTATAGTTTTTTTTTAAGTTCATTTATTTATTTTGAGAGAGAGAGAGAGAGAGAGAGAGAGAGAGAGAGAGAGCAATCAGAGGAGGGGCAGAGAGAGAGAAAATCCCAAGCAGGCTCTGCACTTTCAGCTCAGAGCCCCATGCGGAGGTTGAACTCACAAATCATAAGATCATGACCTGAACCGAAACCAAGATTTGGATTCTCAACAGACTGAGCCACCCAGGCACCCCACAAGTATAGGTTTTTAAAAGAATTTGTGTTTCAGCCAAGAGGGGACTTATGAATACTCACTCATAGAAGATGATAATATAGTGGCATAACCATCAAGGGTGGTGAACAACAGTATTCCTCAGAGCCATTTTAGTAGACTGACAAAAGAGGTAATCATAATGCAGACAGTTAGAGAATGGATGGCGAAGATGTGGAAGTATTTACTAATTGTTAGAAGTGTTAGAAGTGTTAGAATTTACTAATTGTTAAAAGAGAAGCTGAAAATAAAAGGATGATAAAAAAGCAAATAATGACTTGCCAAGCAACAGTTTTGATTTATGGTGTTTTTTTGTTTTGTTTTGTTTTGTTTTTTTCTGAAAACGACTCATGATTATAGGTTAACATTTTCTGGAGATGTTAAAAATTGTAGTATTAGACCTAGGGCAAAAATCGGAAATGAAATCTATACTTAACAATATTGAAAATTCTATTTATCTTTTATATATATTAATATTTTATCTTTGGAAAGATCAAAATTGAAAATCTAAGTTTAACTATTATTTTAATGCTATGAAAACATATTTTACTCAACCTTCAAAGAGGAAAGAAAACATCAAAAGTCTTCTTTATACCAATAGTTTTTTTAAAATAAAAATATATCTCATTTGGACAAAAAAATTTCAGACAGCATAATTCATCTTATCTTCTCATACCTATGCACAGAGGCAGAGGATTAATATATTTAGAACTTTTGATTGGAGACTTAGCATTTACACTGGCATAAAATATTTTTTGGCATAAAATATTAATACTCTCATCCAAGCATGAAAATTCCAAATTAACAGAAACTAATATTGCTATTCAGGCAAAGTGGGAGTTACTGTTAGAAATGGAAGCAATTCTATAAAACATGGGTTAGCAGGATATTAAGAATCTAGATTTAAGCTTTATTCTTCATACATGGTAGGACAAGGCATTAAGCTACCTATTGTCTCTGTTTAGAATGAATATGCTTTCTTTCTGTGAATTTAATATTAATACCTGATGATGATTCCAGACTCTGGATCCAGATTATTTGGCTTTAAATCTGGCTTTGTCAAGTAATGCTAGGCATGTTCCTTCAAAATTCTATACTTTAGTGTTCCCAACCTTGTTTTCATTTTTTATTGAAGTATAATTGATATACAGCATTACTTTAGTTTCAAGTGTGCAGTGTAGTGATTCAACATTTATATACATTGGAAAATGATCACCACATTAGGTATATTCACCATACAAATTTATAACATTTTTTTCTTCTCATGAGAAACTTTAAGATCTACTTTCTTAGCAACTTCTGAATTAGTGATATGGTACTATTGACTCTAGTCCCCGTTCTGTACCCTGCATCCCTATGAATTATGTATTTTATAGGTTGAAGTGTGTAGCTTTTTATTTTATAAGTTGAAGTGTGTACCTTGTGATCTCCTTCAGCCATTTCACCTACTCCTCAAACCCTCCCCTCTGGCAACCACCAATCTTCTCTTTATCTATGGAGTTTTTTTTGTTTGTTCACTTGTTTTCTTAGATTCCAGTTACAAGTGAAATCATACAGCACTTGTCTTTTTCTGTCTCACTTACTTCACTTAGCAGAATACTCTCAAGGTCCATCTGTGTTGCCTCAAATGGCAAGATTTCATTCCTTTTATGGCTGAGTAATATTCCATTGTAAGTATATACCACATGTTCTTTAGCCAATCATCTATCAGTGGATACTTAGGTTTTTTCCATATCTTGGCTTTGTAAATAATGTCGCAATAATCATTATTATGTATATGTAGTCAGGTAAGTGTTTTCATTTTCTTCAGGCTAAAACCTAGAGGTGGAATTACTGGATTGTATGGTATTCCCATTTTTAATTTTTGGAGAACCTCCATACTGTTTTCCTCAGTGGCTGCACAAATTTACATGCCTAAGAACAGTGCAAGAGTTTCTCATTTTTCCACATTTTTGCCAGCATTTGTGATGTTTTGTCTTTTTGATAATAGCCATTCTGATAGGTGCAAGGTGATAGCTCATTGTGGTTTTGATTTGCATATTCTTGATGATTAGTGATATTGAACATCTTTTCATATGGCTGTTGGCCTGTATGGATTCTTTGGAAAAATGTCTATTCAGATCCACTGCCCATTTTTAAATCTGATTGCTTATTTTTTGATATTGTTGATTGAGTGTTTTTAAAATATATTTTGAATATCAACCCCATATTAGATATTTGGTTTGAACTGTTTTATCCCATTCAGTAGGTTGCCTTTTATTTTGTTGATGGTTTCCTTCACTGTAGAGAAGCCTTTTAGTTTTATGTTGTCCCATTTGTTTATTTTTACTTTTGTTGCCATTGTTTCCAGGCTCAGATTTAAATATATATATATATATATATATATATATATATATATACACACACACACATATATATATAATAAACTTTATAATATATTATTGTATTGTATATGTAATACTATATATATTATATAAAATACTATATATATTATATATACTATATATTTATATATAAATATATATTATAGTATATGGTATATGTATTTATATAATTATAGTATATATAATACTATATTATAATATATAACAAGTTATATATATACATATGTATACTATATACATATTATACATACATATATACATATATATGCATATATATACATATTATAATATTTAACAAATTATATATATACATATGTACATATGTATACAATATATATACACATATATACATATACACACACATATATATATACAATATATATAATACATATTGTATATATATGTGTGTGTATATATATATATATATATATATATATATATATATATATCTGCCTGTCAGTAGTCTACTTAGAGCCTAGTTTCAAGCTGATTGTACATTAGGCCCTCAGTTCCCTACAGACTTTTGGCTATCCTGGAGGTAAGCCTGGTTGATTTTTAAAACCAGATGTTTTGGGGGCTCCTTTATCCAGAGAAGATCTCAACGGTTGGGGTGGCTGATCCAGGGTACAAACCTCTGCTTCCTCAGGGACAAGTTCCATGTTTGTGAGATCATTCCCAGTCCCTGAACTGTGGATGGGATTTTTGGCAAGACTGCTTCTCTGCATCTCATACTTATCTCAATGTGGCCCTTTGATGCTTTGATGGAGAAGAACTTGTTTAGGTAGTTTTCAGAGGAAATTTTTTCATCTCTGGCTGTAGATTGATTGTGTCCATGGAGGGAGGTGAGTTCAGATTCTTCCTACACTGCCTCCTCTCCTCATCTCTAAGTGGGGTACTTGTGTTGCCCTCCTAGAGATGATGTCACTGGCACATGAGAAGCACTTCTGGAGTGTGAGCAACTTTTACTACAGTTTTTAATCAAATGATTTAATTGAAAAACCAAAAATGATTCACAGTAATCCACAAAAATACATGAAAAAGGACTTTGTAGAAAACTACCTGTAATGTTAATAAATTAAAATGTCACCATTTAATGAATAAACAAGTAAAATTAGTATTTTTATTTTTCTTAAGTTGATATACAATATCATTTTGCTATATTTAAGCACCTTTTTTTTCTTATATGCCAACTTCAGCAAATTTAGTCAGCAACAACCTAAACAGAGGTTTCTTTTGTGAAAATTATTCACCTTCAATAGCATATGTATTATTTAAATTCATTCCACATATTTGAAATCCAGACATTAGATTTTTTATTTGCAATTCTTTCTATCTCTGTGCACTCTCAGAAAAGTAATGAATAGCCCAAGTGCCTTTGCTCTCAAACTTCAGTTTGCAATGATGAAATCAGTCCTGAGCCAAGCATCTAGTCTGCAGGAAGGGAAAGCACTAATGAAAATTAGCATTCCAAAAGAATCTTCTGCAGCTGTCATCATAAAAAGAAACTGATTAGTGGTTTGGACGGTGCTAACTCTGTAAATTATCAAACAAAATACTGCAGAAGCATCCATTTACGTATATGAAAATTACAATTTGAACATCACACTTAGAGCACATTAATCAACTTCATTCTTTGTTTTTATGGGTAATGAGCCTTTGCAGAAAGGTAAACAGCCAGCTAAATAAAGTTGCTTTGACAAAATGGATTAAATATATTCATACTTAAAAAAAAATGTGCTAAGAGGTGTTTAAATAAAGGAAGCATCCCCTGGTCATTTATTTCTATTTTTGGTTCCTACTTGGACTTTTCCCACTTCTGGCTTAATTTTTTTTTATACATGCATTTTGATGTCTTTCATAGTTTATCTGTAATATTAATATGGGATTTTGAGAAGCTGAGTAATATGTTCTATCACTTTTTATCTGACATCCAAAAATATAACCTTAATTAAAATATGTTGGTTCTTAAAAACTCAGATGTTACATAATTTGTTGTATATAGCAAAAACTATTTCCTGTGATTGAAATGGCATGATTTTTTTCTAATAACTTTTCCTGTCTTATGTTATATTATTATATGTAATCATTTATATAAAGGGAAACTTCTCCTTTTATGGGAATTATATTTCTGGGAAATGGAACCAACATCATATGTGGATAAATTTATAGTTTCTGCTAATCTATGAGCAAATGGATTAGGCAGACAAACCAAATATTAACATAATTAAATAACCATTGTTTCTCTAAATATTTGAATACCTAATATGCACAAGGTACTGTAGATGTAGCAGTAGAAAACATTTTATTGATTGACCATTGTTTTAATAAGTGATACTTGGTTGTCTTAACCAATGATGGAAAACGACTGGAGAGCTGAGAATCCAGCAAATACTAGTTGTCAGTGAATGCGTTATAGAAGATTATATATCAAAAATGAAATCAATTTGTAATGTACCTATAGTTCCTTTTTATAGTGGATTAAATAGAGGACAGCACGGCAACATTTTCTTCTCATTGTCAATTGTTTACATTCTATTATGAGGATGTAAGAGTCCCACTCCACCTTTTTTTGTCCATGTTTTCAAATTTGCCTCAGGCTTTATGATTTTAGCCTCTTAGTTATTTTCTTACTTCAATAAATTCTTCCAAATTAAATTCTGTCAGTTCTGTCAATTCTGATTTTCATATATCTTCCTTTCAGCACCACTTCAGAAAAATTCCAAAGCATCAGGAATTTACACATAGTTTTTTTGTATAAAACACTATTTTTCTAGTGTTTGCTTTTATACGAGGTAATGTTTATCTCCATCTAAAGTGTTCAAAAATACATGAGGTGGAGTAGGCCCCTGGGTGGCTCAGCCAGTTGAACATCTGACTCTTGATTTCAGGTGAGGCCATGATCCCATGGTCATGGTCCCAAATCAGGCTCTGCGCTGAGCAAGGAGCCTGGTTGAGATTCTTTCTCTCTCTCCATCTGCTGCTCCCCCCACTCGTGCACATTTTCTCTGTCTCTCAAATAAAAAAAAAAACTTAAAAAGACATGAGGTAGACATAATAAAATTAAAGTTAACCATTCTAGTAGTCCAAATTTGGAGAAATTGAATTGCATTGGATTGGATAATGAAAATTACTTTTAGTAGGGGAAAATCATCTTAAATTTTGGAGAAGTTTATTGACTACTTTGTGGGTAACCAGTTTCATTATTTTAAATTGTGGGTCACAAATTTAATATTATTCATGCTTGATAATTTTTAGCTTGATATATAGAACAATTTTGATATTAATTGTACATCTGTGCATTAACCACAACCATTCTACTTGCAGACTCAAAGGGAAAAAGGCAATACTTCGGAAATGGTTGATGATGCTTATTTTATCCATTTAACCTAAAGTGTTTCTTATGTCCAAAATTGTCAACAACCTTATCAACCAGTCTATAGATGCACAGACACAGAGTAGAATAATAAATATGTGCTTGGATATTTTACACCTTTTTGACTAATATATTTCCTTTGAAAGGTATGTGCATATAAGAACTTTAAACAAATTTCACTCACTTGTATTAATATCCAATTTTTAGTATATTTCTTTTCAAAGAGCTTCTGTCTTTAAAATGATTTAAAACTATTTTTGTCAGTTGCACAATTAATCAGTGATGCCTTAGCTAGCAACTTATATGTTTTATACTGTATTCTAACTGGATTTTATCAAATTATACCCTCCCAATGTCAAAGTGAATGGATAACTTGGTGGTGGGTCCTTCCATGATCACCATTATACATATGTTTTCACACAGCAAGAACTCTTTTCATTATGTCATTTTCATTACGTAGTTCTACAAAAAATATCTTTCATGTTTCCCTTTATAGCTTTACTTAATAATTTCTTTATTCTATGGAATAGCACAATAGTACATAATACCATTTCTCTTAAATTTCTACCATTAAAAGTTAATGTTGGTACTCAATTTGGAATACAATGACTTCAAGAAATAGTGTTCCATGGAGCTATAAGGATATAGGAGAGTTAAAGAAGAGTTTGTAATATGGGTGCAGTGCCCTTTCCTGGCTCTGTCTTTCTTCCTGAAGCAGCTAAGAAATACAAAATCTGGAAGATTGAAAATTAAATTTACCTTTGTAGAATACTGAACACTCTTATAAGCCAATTAGGGACCTAAATGGCAAATATGGAGTTACTATTTTCTGCCTTTTACTTTAGTTGTAATGAATTGTTTTCTGAAGTTCTTTGAAGTTTTCACCTCCACAACGCTCATCCTTAAAAGTATACCCTTTCTCAAAGAAAATATGTTTTAATATATAAGATATTTCAGTTTAAACTCTGGCATTTAGTGGGATTTGTAATCCAGGAAATAGCATTAATCAATGGAATAATTTGAATCTGTTACCAGGTCACTGGGTTCTTGTCCCAGATGCACCAAAGAATTGGAGACCCGAGACCAAAGTGGGGAGATAGCGTTTATAAGTATAGTACACTTTTAACAGTGAAAGCGGGCCACTGCCAAAACAGGAGTGGCAATGGCATGGAGCACCTCAAGCTGCATCCTTTTAAGCCTACGTTCTGCATGTGTAAATTTGGCTTTGTTAGATATTTTGACTGACAACTGGTGGTTATGTAACATTTTGGCTTTTGCACGTGCGCCTACCCATGACGCATTCTTTTTCATTGTATTTATTTCTGTATTGTATATTTATGAGTATCTCATGAGCTTTTGTTGTGACCTTAAAGGTACTTAAGAGCAAGTTGCCCCTTTTGTTTGCATGCTGAGCTCTTAGAAGTCCCCTTGTGGCTATTGAGCCAGTTCAGTGGCGAGGCTTTTCCTGTTCTGTTAGCCCTTAGAGGTGGCTCTGAAGGAGTGGCCAGCATCTACTTTATCCCTCCTTGTTCATCCCTAACTGCCTAACAAATCCATTGTGCTTTAAAATGTGTTTTTTTTAAATGTAGTTTTCTACAAACATTTGCAATGCCTTTTTTTTAATAATGTATATTTCTGCTCTCAACTATTTGCCTACTTGTTTTGCTGGCTTGTTTGTTTCTTTGCTTTAGTGTGAAAGATTTGTGTCACTTTTAGCTAAGTTATGCTACAGTAGCATCCAAATCCTACATCTCATGACTTATGATCATGTCTCTCCTGGACTAGCTGCCTTTCTGTTCGACATTATCTTTATTTTTGAACCCAAGCTAAAGGCACATCCCCTATCTGGATCATCATAAATCTCAAGGAAAAGGGAAACAAGAGCATGATGAAACCATGTGATAATTCTTAAAACTGGTTGAAAGTGGTCCCATCACTTTAGCTCACAATTATTGGCAAGAAATTGTCAAGGTCTGATGTGAATGGGTAATATAATTTCTGCAAAGGGAAGGAAGTATATTATTTGAACAATAATACAACTTACCACAGAGGAATTTATTCATTTATTCATTTATTCATGTATTTATTTATTTATTTATTGGGAGAGAGAGAGAGAGAGAGAGCGAGAGCGCGCACATGTGAGTGGGGGAAAGGGGCAGAGGGAGAATCTTAAGCAGGTTCCATGCCTAGCACAGAGCCCACCTCAGGACTTGATCCCATGACCCTGGGATCATGACCTGAGTGTATGTCAAGAGTTGGACACTCAACCCACTGAGCCACCCAGGTGACCCACCTGAGAGGAATTTAAAAGAAAATAATATCAAAAACGTAATTGCCCAGGACCTACATGAGAGTAATAATTTGTGAAAAATTTCCCCCAGTTTTACTGAGATGTATATTGACCTTGCATAAGTTTAAGATGTGGAACATAATGATTTGATATATGTATATATTGGGAAATAATCATCACAGGAAGTTCAGTTAACACAAAGCACCTCACATAGTTACAAGATTTTTTCCTTATGATGAAATATTTTAGGTTCTACTCTCTTTCAAATATACCAAACGGTATTGCTGGCTATAGTCATCTTGTTGTACATTGCATCCCAGAAACTATTTCTCATATAACTGGAGGTTTATGTGTTTTGATCACCTTCACCCAAATCCCCCACTCACATCTCTGCCTTTGGCAACCATAGAACTAATCTGTTTCTGAGTTTGGTTTTGTCAGTCCATATATAAGCAAAATCACACAGTACTTTTCTTTCTCTCTCTGACTTATTTCACTTAGCATAATGCCCTGAAGGTCTATCCATATTGTCACAAATGGCAGGATTTCCTTATTTTTTTATGGCTTATATTATACTATTGTATATATACACTCCACATTTCCTCTGTTCTTCATCAGGTGTTGGACACTTAGGTTATTTGCATGTCTTAGCAATTGTAAAAAATTCTACTATGAACATGGGGTGTAGATATTTTTTCAAGTTGGACTTCATTTCCTTTGGCTATATTCCCAGAAGTGAAATTTATGAATCATATGGTAATTCTATTTTTAATTTTTTAAGGAACTTCCATACTGTTTTCCAGAGTGACAGTACCAATTTACATTCCCACTAATAGTGCACAAGAGTTCCCTTTTCTCCACACTCTTACCAGCATTTGTCATCTTTTGCCTTTTTGATGATGCTCGTTCTAACAGATGTGAGATAATATTTCATTGTGGTTTTGATTTTCATTTCCCTAATGATTAGTGATGTTGAACAATAACTAATGTACACTAATACGTGTTGGCCATTTGAATATCCTCTTGCAAAAATGTCCCTTTGGGTCCTTTGTCCATTTTTTTAGTTGGTTTATTTATTTATTTCAGTATTGAGTTGTATGAGTTACTTATATATTTTGTATATTAACACTTCATCAGTATATAGTTTGAAAATATCTTCTGTAAGTTGCCTTTTCATTTTGTTCACTGTTTTTTTTCTGTGCAGAGGTTTTTTAGTTTGATGTAATCCCACTTATTTTTTTTTTATTATGTTGCTTGTGTTTTAGCTGTCACATATTTTAAAAAATTCATTGCCAAAATCCATGTCAAGGAGCTTTTCCACTAAATTTTATTTTAGAAGTTTTATAGATTTAGTTCTTACATTTAACATTTTAATTAAATTCAAGTTAACTTTTGTGAATGGACTAAAATAGAGGTCTAATTTCATTCTTTTGTATATGAATGTCTAATTTTCACAGCACCATATATTAAAGAGATTATCTTTTCTCCATTGAATGTACTTTGCTCTCTTTTAAAATATCATTTGACTGTTTATGCATGAGTTTATTTCTGTGCTCTCAATTCTATTGGTCTATATATCTGTTTTAATACCAGTACCATATTGTTTTGATTACTATCACTTTGTAATATAGTTTGAAATCAGGAAGTGGGGTTCCTCCAGCTATGCTGTTCTTTCTCAGTATTAAATTTTGTCTATTCAGGGTGTTTTGTGGTTTCATAGAAATTTTAGGATTAGTTTTTCTGCTTCTTTAATTCATTAGAAACTTGATAAGGATTGCACAGAATCTATATACAGCTTTGAGTTCTATGGACATTTTAACCATATTAATTCTTCCAGTACATGAGCAAGGAATATCTTTCCATTTATTTTTATCTTCAGTCTCTTGTATTAATGTGTGACAGTTTAAAGTGTAGAGTACTTTTGCCTCCTTGGTTAAATTTATTGCTATGTGTTTTACTGTGTTTGATTCTATTATGACTGGGATTATTTCTTTTTCAGTTAATTTGTTGTTAGTGTATAGAAACGCTACTAATTCTTTTGTATTATTTTATCCTACAAATTTACTGAATTTATTGCTTCAGTTTTAATTTTTTTTTTTTGGTGGAGTCTTTAGGATTTCCTATATATAAAATTGTATCATCCACAAATAGAGACCATTGTACTTCTTCCTTTCCAATTCTGATGCTTTCTAATTTTTCTTTTTTTATTCTTGCCTGACTAATCTGGCTGTGATTTCCAGCACTGTGTTGAATTCTGAGAATACGAGAAAAACTCAATATTTTTGACCATGGAGTATGATGTTAACTGTGGGCTTTTCATATAAGGCCTTTATTATGTTGAGGTACATTCCTTGTATACCCAGTTTGTTGAGAATTGTTATCATGAATGTTGAATTTTGCCAAATGTCTTTTCTTCATCTTTTGAGACGTTCATATGATTTTTAATTTTTTCATCCCATATAGTCCATTGATTTATTTGAATATGTTAAACCATCCTTGCATCGAAGGAAAAATTCCACTTGCTCATTGTGTATGATCATTTTAACATGCAGGTAAATTGAGTTGGTTACTCTTTTGTTGAGAATTTTTGCATCTATATTCATCAGACATATTGACTTGTAATTTTATTTTCTGTAGTGTCTTTATCTGCATTTAAATAAGGGTGATGCTGGCCTTGTAAAATGAGTTTATGTTACCTCCTCTTTAATATTTTTTGAAGAGTTTGAGAAGAATTAACAGTAATTGTACTTTAAACATTTAGTAATATTCACCAGTGAAGACATCTGGTCTTAGATTTTGTTGTTGTTGTTGGGAAGGTTTGATTACTGATTCAATCTCAGTACTTGTTATTGGCCTATGTAGACTTTTTATTCCTCCTGACTTAGTCTTGGTAGGTTATATGTTACTAGTAATTTATTCAGTTCTTCTAGAGCATCCAGTTTGTTGCCATATAATTGTTCATAGTAATCTCTTATAATACTTTGTATTTGGGTGTTATCAGTTTTAATATCTCTTCTTTCATTTATAATTTTATTAATTTTGGTCCTCTCACTTTTTTTCTTAGTCTGGCAAAGATTTTGTTATTTTTCCTTGAGAATTGTTTTTATTGTTTCCCTACTCTCTATTTCATGTATTTCCACTCTAATCTTTATTATTTCTTTCCTTCTTACTTTGGGTTTAATTTATTCTTTATTTGTTTCCTTGAGATGTAAAGTTAGTTTTTTTTTTTAATTTTGAAACCTTTTTATTTTCTTGATGCATATGTCTATAGTTATACAATTTTCTCTTAGAACTGCTTTTTCTCATCCATGTTTTGATTACTTGTGCTTCCGTTTTCTTTGCCTCAGGGTACCTTATTTATCTTTCAAGTTTTTCTTTTATCCATTGGTTTTTCAAGAGTGCATTATTTCATTTCTGTATATTTGTAAAATTTCCAGTTTTTCTCCTATTGTTGATTTCTAGTTTTTTTACCATTGTAGTCAGAATAAACACTTGGCATGATTTCAGTCTTCTTAAATTTACTGAGCCTTGTTTTGTAATCTAACATATGACATATTTTAGGCAATGTTCCATTTGCCCTTGAGAATAATGTGTATTCTGCTATAGTTAGATGAATTTTCTCTATATATCTCTTAGGTCTGCTTGGTCTCTGGTGTTGTTCAAATCCATGGTTTCCTTATTGATTTTCTGTGATCTAGGTGTTCTATCCATTGCTGAGAATGGGATAGTAAAGTCCCTAACAATTATTGTATTATTGCTTATTTCTCCATTTAGTTTTGTTGGTGTCTGTTCTGCATATTTAGGTGATCTGATATTGGGTGCATAAATGTTTACAATTGTTATTTCTTCTTGAAAGTTTGACTACTTTATCATTTTATAATAACCTTGTCTCTTTTTGACCATTTTTAGCTTAAAGTATATTTGTTTCTGATATACTCCTTCCTTTTAGTTACCATTTGCTTGAAATATATATATTTTTTCTATCCTTTCACTTTTTAGCTGTTTACTGTGATCTTGTTGGATCACAATTTTTATACATTCAGTTTTTTTATATGTCATTTAGTTGGAGAATTTGATCCATTTATACTTAAAGTAGTTATTGTTAAAATGTTAGGTAAGGAATTATTAGTGCCAAAGTTTTCTGACATTGTTCACTGTTTTCTGACTGCAGATCTATTGCTTCTTGCTTATTTGTCTGTCTTTTTTTGTGACTTGATTTTTTGTAGTGGTATGTTTTGTCTTATTTATTATAATCTTTTCTATATCTACTAAGGGTTTTTTCCTGTGGTTTTCATGAGGCTTATATAAGATATATTTTTAATACCATACTTTAAGTGAGCAACATCTTAACTTTAATAACATTTGTAAAATTACACTTTTACTTTTCCCTCTCCCCCTCACATTTAGGTTATTAATACTACAACTTACATATTTTTTTACATTGTGTATCCGAAAATAAATTATTATAATCATGGTTACTTTTAATTGGCTTTTTAACTTTTAAACTATAGTTGAAAGTGAATTATGCACCATTTCTTTTACAATATGAGAAAACCTGACTTTGACTATAGATTTACAATTACCAGTGAGTTTTACACCTACATTTATCTGTTTTCATGATGTTAATTAACATTCTTTTATTTCCACTTGAAGAATTCCCTTTAGCCTTTCTTTCTTCCTTTCTTTCTTTCTTTCTTTCTTTCTTTCTTTCTTTCTTTCTTTCTTTCTTTCTTTTTTTCTTTCTTTCTTTCTTTCTTTCTTTCTTTCTTTCTTTCTTTCTTTCTTTCTTTCAAGTTTATTTATTTTGAAGGGGTGGAGGCAGAGAGAGGGAGAGAGAGAATCCCAAGCAGGCTCCCTTGATTTCATCACAGAGCCTGATCTGGCTGGATCTAACAAACCATGAGATCATGATCTTAGCCAAAATCAAGTCAGACACTTAAGCAACTGAGCCACTCAGGTGCCCCTCCCTTTAGCATTTCTTATAAGGTAGGTCCAGTGCTTATCTAGTGATGATATATTCTTCAGCTTTGTTTGTTCAGCAGTATATTTATTTCTCCATCATCTCCAAAGGACCACCTTTCCAGGTATAGTATTCTTGATTGACAATTTTTGTCTTCAATGTGTAAAATACATCATTCTATTCTCTCCTGACCTGAAAAATTGATTTTGAGAAATTCACCTACAGTTCACTTGTTTGTAACATATCACTTTTTTTTTGCTGCTTCCAAAATTTTCTCTTTGTCTTTGACTTTTGAGTTTAATTATAATGTGTCTCAGCATATACCTTTGTGTGGTCAACCTGTTTGGGATCTTTTGGGCTCATGATTCTGGATGTCAGTTTATCACAAAGAATTGGGAAGTTTTCAACTTTTATTTCAACTTCATATTTTATTGGGAAGTTTTCAACTTTTATTGTCTGAAATATAATTTCCCTTAATTTTTTTTTAAATTAACTTTATTTTTACATTTCTGTTGATCTTCTGGGATTCCTATACTGAAAATATATTTTCTCCTGATGGTATCCCATAAGTTCTGTAGATTTTCTTCACACTTTTCTTTTTCCTTTTTGGCTCCTCTGTTTTGTTGATTTCAAATGTCCTATCTCTATTTCACTGAGTTTTACTTCTCCTTGGCTGATTTGCTATTGAAGTTCTCCATTGAATTATTTTCTTTCAATCATTGTATTCTTCAGATCTAGGATTTCTGTTTGTTTGTTTTTTTTCTTTTTGATGGTTTTTACTTCTTTAACTTCACATTTTTTTCATGCATTGTTTTCTAATTTTACTTAGTTACCTATTTATATATTCTTGTAGTTTACTAAACTAATTTAAGAGGAGTATTCTGAATTCTTTAGCAGACAGTTCATAGATCCTCATTTCTTTAGGATCACTTATGCTTTATTAGTTTCCTTTGGTGGTGTCATGTTTACTTTGTGTGTGTATATGTGTATGTGTGTGTCACCCTTGATCCTATTTTTTTTTTCAAAATAGTTATTTTGGGGGAAAGCATGAGCAGGTGATGGGTAGAAAGAGGAGGACAGAGGATCTGAAGCAGGCTTTGTGCTGACAGGTTGAGAGCAGTGAGCCTGATGTGGGGCTCGTACTCATGAACTATGAGATTATTACTTGAGCCAAAGTCGGATGCTCAACTGACTGAGTGAGACACCCAGGGGACTGATCCTTGATTCTTTATATTAGTATATTAGTATTTAAATATGTGGTCTCCTCTTCCAGATTTTACCTGTTTGCTTTGGCAGAGACAAGTCTTTTGCTAGTCAGATTAGCTTAGTGTTCTGGAAGGGTCAGCTCATAGAGTCTGGACAGGTAGGGCCTGCTTTGGGGATCCATTTTTTTTGCGTGAGACCACTGCCTGAACTCTGAGGTCATGGGAGAATGCTACTAGATGGGAATAATTGGATAGGACTACTCGTGGCTTCCTTTCCAAGTGTGGCTGTAGGATATGCTCCATGGTTGTCTGGATTTCTTGGTCAGGCATCCTAGTTGAGTAAGACTACTTACTATGCTCAACATTAAACAGGGCTATAAATTAGCTTCCCTGCCTTTGAGGGGCATCAGAACAGGTTCCAAAGCTAGAACATCTCATTGTTTGGAAACCTAAGTTAGGCAGAACTGTGCACTGGATTTCCTGCTCATCTGGGGCCACCAGGTTTGCTCTGCAGATGGCAGTCTCTTGCTCCAATTTCAAGTCAAATGCCACTGTATAGGTGCCACAGGTGGGCTATACAGTCTTCTAGGTGCTCTGGTTAGGTTTTCAGTCAGGACTGAAGACCTGATTCAAGAGTGGGCAGGCCTACAAATTAGCTACCTTGTCTTGGTGGAGGTAAAGAACAGACCCCAAGGCCAACAAGACTCACTGTTTGGGGAAATAGGTTAGAACTGCACATCAAAATCCCTGACTAGATGGGGCTGTCAGCCTAATTAAAGATGGGCAGAGTCACTGTCCGAGCTCTGTACTTCAGTATTGCTGGGTTATTTAACTTCTCAAGTTCTCTGCTCAGGTTTCCATTTTGGGCAGGGTTGGGGACTACATTTAGTAGCAAACAGGACTGTGTATTATCTACCTTGCCTTTGTAGGGTGGCAGAATAGACTTCTAGGCTGGCATTTTTTTGCAGTCCAAAATTAGGTAGAAATGTGCACCAAACTCCTTGTTGGCTTGGCTCTGCAAAGGTGCACAGCCACTGGCTGGGCATTCTGCTGAGTGTTGCTGAGCTACACAGCTTCCTTAGTACTCTGCTCAGATTCCCTTGTTGGGTAGGTATGGGGACCACACTCAGCAGTAGGCATGGCTATAAATTAGTCCCACTACCCAGCCTGAGTGGCAGAACAGGTTCCAAGGCCAGTAAGACTCTTGTTTGGGGTCCTGAATCTGGCAGAACTGTGCATCGAGTTCCCTTGCAAGATAGGACCACTCTCTTGGCTCTGCAAATGGGCAGAGCAACTTGTTTGGATTTCTGCTTGGGTGCTCCAGCATGTAAGAATTTTGTATGCCAAGATCCAAGCATTGGTTACCCCCCGTGTACATCACAATATGATTTTCAGTGGTCAAGCCCCAAAGATTCCCCCTGTAATCTCTGTGAGGAAAGACCTAATTGGGCCTCCTAGGAGGTAATCCATAATGCTGGGGGAGCTGGATATCTACTTTGTGTTCTCTGCCCACTGGAGAGACCATAGGCTCAGTGGTCCCTCTTTGTGCGGTACTGTGTTGACCTGGGGGAGGGTTATTGTGGTCAATGTATAATCACTCTGCTTACCCTTTATAAAAAGGGTGGTTGTCCTTGGTCTCTGGTCCAGGGAGTGCTTCTGCTTCATCTCTGTGTTCCAGTATTTTCACAATGACATCTTGTCTATGTATAATTGCTGTTTGGTTTTGAGAGGAAGAATGAGATGGGAATGATCTATGTCACCATCTTGATGTCACACAGGAATTTGCAGAATTTTAGTGGTATTGTACAAATGTTAAATGCTCTTTCTGAGGTTTTCTTCCTTGAGTTTGCCCTATAGCCTTCTAGAGTGTTCAATATTATTAACATTACTATGGTTAAGCAATTTAGATTCATGCTTTATTGATCTCAATCTGTTGATTATATCTTCTTGTAGCAAGAATGAAAGAGCATCATCTTTTCTTGGTATGGTTTCAGAGGGTATCATGGCCATTTTTCTACAAGGTGTAAAACATCTGACATTTCCTTCATGGATAGCCTAACTCATTTATTTAATTGACTATGACTGATTTAAAACATAGTTGCTGCCAACTATTCAAAATTTACATCACTGGATGTAAGCCTTTTTTTCCAGTGGCACTTGTCAAATTTCATGTTATACCACTAAGGTAACTTTAACTCACAGTGCTCATCAAAAATAAAGACTTGCCTTCTTGGGATAGAGATTCTTTTCACTGCTCAGAAGCTGAAGTCAGCTAAAGCCAGTCTCCTTACATCTTCCCTGCTGAAATATGTCTCTGCAGGTGGTCTCCTTTTGAACTACAAGGCACCTGCTTTAAGGAGCTCCTCCATGTCTATTGATATTGACTCCAGGTTGAAGCCTGAATGGAAGATGTGTTTGTTGTCATTGCCACTTATCTGATTTTAACTAATTAACTCAGCAGGAGTGATAACTTTTTTAAGTTTAATGTTATTGCAAAGCACCTTGAGATACCACAGCATGACAAGATGACATAAAAGTTAGTGTGTATACGCCTCCACCTTCTCTTAGAGGTAGGCACCCTGGTGGTTTAAACAAATGCACTGGTCGTTGAAATGGAAACTGGATACTAAGAGTCATGGGGAGAAAAAAGACTGAATTCTAATTTGATGTTTTCCATTTGTTACAAATATAAAAAAATGAGGGACTCATGTATAATTTCTATGGATCCTTGCAACCAGAGAGAAAGTACTGAGATGTGGAACAAATTCTTGGGACAAGTGCTTAATGATATTAGTGTTCCTTTTTCATGTCATCTATTATTATATAGACTATAGTGTACTATTTTAAGCTAACATTTGTATGATATGGATATTAAAAAAACTTCTTTCACATAAATTATTTTTACATCTCTTGTAACTATTATTATGTCTGTGTGACAAAAAATAAAGAACATTCTAAAAATTGAATAAAATTATCTAAATACATAGGAATTAGAAACAATTATATTGGTACTTAAACTCAGGTATCATATAAAATTATGCTGCATATATAGGTTATTTTAACAACTAAAATTGTGTAATTTTATAACAAATGAATAATCTTTGAAACAAATACTATACCTGGTAAAATGGCACTATTCTATGTCTTGGTTGGAATATTTTAGGAGGGATAGCTTAAAACATAAATGAAATTAAAGCAAATATGTATTACATGTTTCTCTAGTTTAAAACTGACTTTGAATACGTATTTAAACATAACATGTATGGAATATTGATAGCAAATGGAATTTGTTTTGCATTGTGATATATTTAATAGAGACTTAAGATTTCAATCATAGCTGTGTATTTGTAGGAACTTTATTAAAATGAGATGCCCTGATATATTACAGTAGTGTGTGGGGGAAGGATGCTACAAATAAATACATAACAAATTCTTACTTCTTGTATGCATATAAAATCAAATGAAACAGAGCCAATTTATTCACCTTTCTTATGTCTAGAGATGAAAAGTTTAAAAAATTTAAAGTTTAAAGGAAAGTTGCATAAGAAGTACTTGATGATGAGACATTATAAGCCATTCACCTGTTGATTCATTTTTGTTTATTCATTTACTTAACATACTTAACATAAGTTAAGTATCCCTACTATTTTAAGTGCATTATCATAGGCTTTTTGATACAGATAAACATCCATCCTAAAAGAATTTCAAACAAAAGGGTAAATATTAAACTTTTAATCAAATTACATTATCAATAAATACATATCACAAAGATCTAGAGAAAGAGAAACAAGCAATCAAAAAGATCTGAAAGAGACTAAATTTAAAAAGTGCTTTGATAGAGAATAATGTGTCATGATTGTTCAGGGTGGCCACGTATACCCATGCCTAGAAGATGATATGTAATTTGAGCTCTGAAGATTGAAGCCAGTCATATGAATACATAGGGAAAGATGAAGAAAAGAGCTGCTACAAAATTCTGAGCATGGAAGAGTTTGGCATGTGTGAGAAACATAAAAAAAAAAAAATCCAGTGGGTTTGGGGTATAGCGAATAAGGGAGAGATTGGCACAAGGTAAATCTATAGATGTAGCAAATCAGAATAAATACAGACTTGTAGATCTAGGAAAGTATTTGAAGTTTGACCATATGCTTAATGAAAAAACACTGAAAAATTTAAAGTCCAAATAAACTTTATTTGTTTGCAAGGAGAAAAAGAAAAGAAAAAGAAAAGATGCTGAAGGGAAATTAAGAAGACATTTTGAATGAATGAATGAATGAATGAACAAATAAATAAGCCAACCAGCCAATCAGCTTCTGCTATTGATAAAGAATGATGTCCTATAAGGACAGATGTGGGTCAGTCAGGAAATAAAATATGGAGACTAGTTAAGATATTATTTTAATAGTCCTAATACATGGTAACTTGAATATAGATGGTGAAAGGTTAAGCATACAAAAGCGAACAGATTTTACATTGGGTCATCATCTTCAGGAAATTTAAAATCTGAAAGAGGAGAATGATCACCTTTTTCCTAATCTATGTAATTTAAATTGACATCTGAAAAGGCTTCAGTATGTGAGAGGCAACCAGACACAAGGAGGAATTAAGAAACCTTAAGAAAAACTGTAAATACAGTTTGGAGTAGAGCATAATGTTGAGCACAGAAAGAAAATAACAGGACACATAAAGTAAATGCTTAATTATAAGAGAATATGCAGATTAATGAAAGATGTGAAGGCATTCTGAGAAAATGGAATTGATTAAGGACTTGTCAAATGGGTATATTCTCTTAGTTTGTAGCTTGAGATATAAAAACAGAAAGTTATAGTTTTGATTATCAGAAGAATAGTACACAGAGTACTATTGGAAGTGAGTATAACTAGAAGTCTAAGATAGCATTTTAAGACTATTTTTAGAGCAGTTTTCAGTTCACAGAAAAATTGAGAGGAAGATACAAAGATTTCTCATATACCCCATACCCTGTATGTGCAATCACCTCCCCATTATCAATATCCACCACCAGAGTGATACATTTGTTAAAATTTGTTTGACACATTATATTCACTCAAAGTTCATAGTTTACATTAGGGTTCACTGTTGTTATACATTCTATGGGTTTGGATAGATGTATGATAGCATGTGCCCATCATTATAGTACTATACAGGATATTGTACTGCCCTAAAATTCTCTGTGCTCCACGTGTTCATCCACAGCCTCCGACCCCTCGCAGGTACTGGCTTTTTATGGTCCCCATAATTTTGCCTTTTCCCAAATGCTATGTAGTTAGGATTATATAGTACATAGTCTTTTCATATTGCCTTCTTTCACTTAGTTAATATGTATCTAAGTTTCCTCCATGTCTTTTCATGGCTTGATAGCTCATTTCTTTTTGGAGCTGAATGATATTCCATGGTCTGGATGTACCACAGATTATTTATCCATTCACTTACTGAAGGACATTTTGGTTTCTTCCTAGTTTTGGCAATTATTAATAGAGCTGCTGTAAATATCTATTTACAGGTTTCTGTGTAGACATATGTTTTTAACTCCTTTAGTTAAATACCAAGGGACATAATTGCTGGATGATATGGTAGGGATATGTTTAATTTTGTTCTATGACAACATTTTATGCACAACTAATCAAAGAGGACAATAGATTACTAGATTGGAAGAAATCAAGATTTAAATGTCATATCCAAACCCAAATCAGGATAGATATATCTTCCCTTTTCAGTCTGGTCCAGTAGGAATTTCTTTTGCTTCCTAATTTTATTTCTCTAGAATTAAACAACCATAATTTTAGAGACATTAACAGTCTTTCTTAGATATACATGTTAATCTGTTGCTCACGAAATTAAAACTTCATAAATGCAATCATTCCCCCAATAATTTTCTGAATGAGAATTTTTGTATGAATAAGTTAAAATGTGATTTCAGTATATGTATAAGACTGTTGGACTCTTTATTGAAAATCTTCATTTTCAAAATAAGCAAAATATGCTAATAAATGATTTACCATATTTAAATATATTCTGCTTAATTAAAATATAATGCAATTTCTTTTAAAAGTTTGCTTATATACTATAATGTATATTTGTATTAATGAAAAATTCATTTTAAAAGTCAGTTGTTGATTCATTTTCTACTCTTCCAAATATAAAAAAAACTGCCAAGATGTCACTCTAAAGGAGAAAGAAAAAAAATTTCTTGTGGGAAATGTTGGTGGGAAATATTTCCTATAAGGTTATGAAAATTCTTAGAGACACTAGGATTAATGACACAAAAGAGATTTCAGCTTCCTTTGTTTCTAGCTCAAAACATTGTTGAACTTTCCTTCCTGTTCCTATTACTTATTCAGTGAAACAAATGCCTTTATACCCTTTGAAGCTCACCAAGCCCCAAAGCTAGTGATCCTCTTGATTTCCATATTTTAGTAGCACTTGCTCCATAACCTATCTCCTCTGTTTCCTGTATTTTTTTTTCTTTATTTTTGCCACCTCCCAATTGTTTGGCCCGTCATGCTGACACTTAAGAAAAAAACAAACTCCATTTCCTCTTCAAAATTTGTCAAATGAAGTTGAAATTCCAGAGACAATCATTTCATTCTCTCTGTTCGCATATTTAACTACTTTTCTAGCTTTATATTTTTCAGCATCGACAGAGATATTCTAAAACTAAGTAAACTGGACCATTCACCATCATTAAATTGACAAATATTTCCTCATCTTTACTTATCCTATTGCATCTGGCACAAATGTTGTCTTACTGTTATTTTTGCCATTTCCACCGACCACAATCCATTTTCTCAAGATTTAGCTCTGATGTGATCTTCTTTATGAAATCTTCCATGATTTTCCTCTCATTTTTCACTGACAAAGATAGAAGTAGTTTTACTTTTTCTTAAAGTCTTCAGAAGATTGGAAGCCTAATTTTTTGTTGTTCTTTTTAGTGCTTTTCTTTTCTTTTTCAAGTTTTTATTTAAATTCCAGTTAGTTACCATACAGTGCAATATTGGTTTCCAGTGTAGAATGTAGTGTTTCATCACTTGCATACCCAGTGCTCATCACAAGTGCCCTTTTTAATACCCATCACACATTTAACCCCCCCCCACGTACCTCCTCTCCAGCAACCCTCAGTTTGTTCTCTATAAGTAAGAGTCTGTTTTGTGTTTTGCCTCTCCCCCCACACCACACGCCATGTTCATCTGTTTTATTTCTTAATTACACATATGAATGAAATTGTATGATATTGTCTTTTTCTGACTGACTTATTTTGCTTAGCATAATACTCTCTAGCTCTATCCACATCATTGCAAATGGAGAGATTTCATTCTTTTTTATAGATGAGTGATATTCCAGTGTGTGTGTGTGTGTGTGTGTGTGCGCGCGCGCACGCACGCGCGCACGCGCGCGCGCATATATCACCTCTTCTTTATTCATTCATCTACTGATGGACCCTTGGGCAGCTTCCATAGTTTGTCTATTGTTGGTAATGCTACCATAAACATCAGGGTGCATGTATCCCTTCAAATCTGTATTTTTGTATCCTGTGGGTATATACCTAGTATTACAGTTGCTGGGTCATAGGATAGTTCTATTTTTAACTTTTTGAGGAACTTCCACACTGTTTTCCAGAGGGGCTGCATCAGTTTTCATTCCCAAAAGTTTAAGAGTGTTCCCTTTTTCCGCATCCTCCCCAACATCTATTGATTCCTATATTATTAACTTTAGCAATTCTGACAGGTGTAAAGTGATATCTCATTATAGTTTTGATTTGTATTTTTTCCTGATAATGAGTGATGTTCATATGTCTGTTAGCCATCTGTATGTCTTATTTAGAAAAAAAAATGTCTATTCATGTCTTCTGCCCATTTCTTCACTGCATTATTTTTTTTTTTAATTTTTATTTTTTTGGTGAGGGAGAGAGGTGTTGAGTTTGATAAGTACTTTATATATTTTGCATACTAACTCTTTATCAGATATGTCATTTGCAAATATCTTCTCCAATTTTCAAAGGTTTTCTTTTAGTTTTGTTGATTGTGCCCTTCACTGTGCAGAAGCTTTTTTCTTGATGAAGCCCCAATAGTTTATTTTTGCTTTTGTTTCCCTTGCCTCAGGAGACATATCTAGTAAGATGTTGCTACAGCCAATGTCAAGGTTATTGCCTGTGTTCCTCTCTAGGGTTTTGATGATTTCCTGTATCTCACTTAGGTCTTTCATTTATCTTGAATTTATTTTTATTTATGGTGTAAGAACATGGTCCAGTTTCATTCTTTTGCATATTGTTGTCCAGTTTTCCCAACACCATTTGTTGAAAAGACTGTCTTTTTTTCCATTAGATATTCTTTACGCCTTTTTTGAAGATTAGATGATCATATAGCTGTGAGTCCATTTCTGGGTTTTCTATTCTGTTCCATTGATCCGTGTGTCAGTTTTTGTGCCTGTACCATACTGTCTTGATCACTACAGATTCATAATATAACTTGAAGTCCAGAATTGTGATGTCTCCAGCTTTGCTTTTCTTTGTTAAGATTGCTTTGAAAATTCAGAGTCTTTTGTGGTTCCATACAAACTTTAGGATTGTTTGTTCTAGCTCTGTGAAAAGTGCTACTTGTATTTTGTTAGGGGTTGCATTAAATGTGTAGATTGCTTTAGGTCGTATAGACATTTTAAAAGTATTTGTTCTTCCAATCCATGAACATGGAATGTTTTTCCTTTTCCTTGGGTCATCTTCAGTTTCTTTCATAAGTGTTTTATAGTTTTCAGAGTACAAATCTTTTACCTCTCTGGTTAAGTTTATTCCTAGGTATCTTTTAGTTTTTGGCAAAATTGTAAATGGAACTGATTCCTTGATCTTTCTGCTGCTTCATAATTAGTATATAGAAATGCAACAGATTTCTGTACAACGTATTATAATTTTATATCTTGTTACTACTGAACTTGTGTATCAGTTCTAGCAATTTTTTTGGTGGAGTCTTTTGGGTTTTCCAAATGGAGTATGATGTCATCTGCACATAGTGAAAGTTTGACTTCTTCATTGCTGATTTGGATGCCTTTTATTTCTTTTTGTTTTCTGATTGCTGAGGCTAGGACTTCCAAAAATATGTTAAATGATAGTAATGAGAGTGGACATCCCTGTCTTTTTCCTGACCGTAGAGGAAAAGCTCTCAGTTTTTCCCCATTGAGGATTATATTTTGTATATGGTCTTTATGACGTTGAAGTATGTTCCCTCTGTCACTACTTTGTTGAGAATTTTTATCATGCATGGATGTTGTAGTTTGTCAAATGCTTTTTCTGCATCTATTGACAGGATCATATGTTTCTTATCTCTTCTTTATTAATGTGGTGTATCACATTGATTGATTTGCTAATACTGAACCACCTTGAAACCCAGGAATAAATCCCACTGGACTGTAGTGAGTGATTCTTTTAATATATTGTTGGATACACTTTCCTAGTATTTTGTTGAGAATTTTTTTTAAAAAAATTAACATTTATTTATTTTTGAGAGAGAGACAGAGCATGAGTGGGGTTGGGGCAGAGAGAGAGAGGGAGACACAGAATCCAAAGCAGGCTCCAGGCTCCAAGCTGTCAGCACAGAGCCTGATGTGGGGCTCAAATCCATGAACCATGAGATCATGACCTGAGCTGAAGTCGGACGCTTAACCACCTGAGCCACCCAGGTGCCCCTGTTGAGAATTTTTGCATCCATGTTCATCAGGGATATTGGCCTGTAGTTCTCTTTTTTAGTGGAGTCTTTGTCTGGTTTTGGAGTCAGGGTAATGTTGGCCTTGTAGGATGAGTTTGGAAGTTTTCATTCAATTTCTGTTTTGTTTTGTTTTGTTTTGTTTTGTTTTGTTTTTTTAATATTTTGAGAAGAATAGATACTAATGCTTCTTTAACGTTTGGCAGAACATCTGCCCTGGACTTTGGTTTGGTACAACTTTTTGATTACTGATTCAGTTTCATTGCTAGTAATTGGTCTGTTCAAATTTTCTATCTTTTCCTGATCAAGTTTTGGGAGGTTATATTTCTAAGAATTTAGAAGTCGTCCAATTTGTATCCCTTCCTTTGAGGTAGTCCAAGTTGTTAGCATATAATTTTTCATAATATCCTCTTATAATCCTTTGCATTTCTCTGTTGTTGGTTGGTATTTCTCCTCTTTATTTATGATTTTATTTATTTGAGTTCTTCAAATATGACAAAATTTTAACAAAGTTTAAATATAGATGATGGGTTTACTGGGGATTATTATATTTGTTTTTATTCGACCTTACCATATATATATATATATATATATATTACATAAAAAAATGTAAAACCAGTTTTAACCTTCTTATATTTTAACCTTATTCAACTGACAGAAAGAATATACAATAATTAATTTAATTATTGGGTGAACAATAATGATGAGTTTATATTTTTATAAGTAACCTTAGTAATGGCAGTTTGTTACAATTACAAACTACTAACAATGATTTAAATCCTTACTGAGAAATTTTGCAGTATATTAGCTAATGTGAGGAAAAAACAAACCCTACTTTCTAGCAGATTCTGTGATAGAGGTTACATATATAGTAACAATGTAGCCTTTCAAATGCTACCATAAACTTATTTGCTTTCTTTCTCAGAAGACAAAATATACACCTAACCTGCCACTTTCTTTTTGCTTCTCTTTTTTCATACTATTTAAAATACATTTTTTTCAGCATCATATAGAGTTGTTTGGTAAGACTATGGTATTTCAACCCCACCACTAAGCTAAAATTTGTTTCAAGACTTTTTATTTTCAGTTTACTGAAGTAAGAATACCTAATATGAAATCTACTCTTTTAACAGATTTTTAAGTATAACAGAGTATTGTTAGGCACAATGTTGTACAGCAAATCTCAAGAACTTATTCATCTTGCATAACTAAATTTATAGTTATTGATTAACAATTCTCCTTTTTCCCTTCCTCTTAACCACTAGCAACCACTTTCTCCTCTCTGTTTCTATGACTTTGGCTATTTTAGATGCCTCATTTAAATGGAATCATGCAATATTTATTCCTCTATGACTGGCTTATATCTCTTAGAGTAATGTCATCAAGTTTCATCCATATTGTTGCACATTGTAGCTTTTCCTCCTTTTTAAAGGTTGAATAGTAGCTCACTGCATGCTATACTACATTTTATCTATTCATCCATGCATGAATACTTGGGGTGTTTCTACATTTGGCTATTGAGAAATGAAATGGACAGGGGAGGGCTAATATATCTGTGAGACGCTGATTTCATTCTTTTGCGAAATATCCAGAAGTAGGATTGCTGGATCAAAAACCATTATAAAATTGCATGGAACCACAAAGGATGTCAGATACCCAAAACAGTCTTGAGAAAGAAGAATAAAACTGAAGGTATTATACTTTCTAATTTCAGAATATATTTAAAAACTAAAGTAATTAAACCAGCACACTCTTGGCATAAAAACAGCCATAAAAAATAGAATACAATAGAGAGCCCAGAAATAAACCCACAAATAAACTGTCAACTGATGAAGAATACTCTATGGGGAAAGGACAGTCTCTTCAATAAATGTTTATTGGGAAAACTGGATAATTACCTGCAAAAAAATAAAATTGGATCCCCATTTTATTCCATGCTCAAAAATTAACTTGAAATGGATTAAAGGGAAATTGTAAGACCTGAAACCATAAAAATCCAACACAAAAACATAGGAGAAAAACTCCTTGACATTGGTCTTGGACAAGATTTTTTGGTTATAATACCAAAAGCACAAGGAATAAAATTAGCAAAAATTGACAAGTGGGATGGATTTCATTAAATTAAAAATGTTTTTATTCAGCAAAACAAACAAATACAAATAACAAAACCTAAGACAATGAAAAGGCAACCAAAAAAATGGGAGAAGATATTTGCAAACCATATTCTGGTAAGGAGTTATTACTCAAAATATGTAAGTAATTCGTACAACTCACTAGTGAAAAAAGCAAATAATCTAATTTTAAAATAGACAAGGGACACGAATAGATATCTTTAAAGTTATTGGGCCTGTTAGGACAGCTGTTATCAAAAAGACAAGAAATAACAAGTGCTAGCAAGAATTTCAATAAAATGATACTTTTGTGGGGTGCCTGGGTGGGTCAGTAGGTTAAGCATCTGATTCTTGGTTTTGGCTCAGGTCATGATCTCACAGTTCCTGAGCACAGAGCCTGCTTGGGATTCTCTTTCTCCCTCTCTCTCTGACCCTCCCCCACTCAATGCACTCTCTCTTTTTCTCTCAAAATAAATAGATTTAAAAAAAGAAAAAATGATACCTTTGTACATTGTTGATGGCAATGTAAACTGGCATAGCCATTAATGAAACAATATGAAGATTCTTCAATAAATCAAAAGTAGAACCTTATGATCAATTCAGCATTCACACTTCTGGGTATATAGATGAAGAAATGAAATCACTATTCCAAGAGATAACTACAATGTTCACTGCAGCATTATTCACAATAGCCAAGATATAGAAACAATATAATATACATAAAATATGCAATGGAATATTATTCAGCCATAAAAAATAAGGTAATTCTGCAACTTGTGACAAGATGCGTGGACTTGAGGGCATTTTGATAAGTGAAATAAATCAGAGACTTACTATACTCTAAAATAGCTGTACGATTTGACTTTATATGTGGAATCCAAAAATGCTATATTCACAGAAATAGAGAGAAATAGATAAATATCCAGTAATAAGGTGAATAATTGTTGGGGATTTAATGTATAGTATTGTGACTGTAGTTAATAATACTATCTTTTATAGTTGGAAAATTTCTAAGAGAACAGATCTTAAATGTTCTTATTACCACATCCAAAAATTAATGATGTGAAGTGATGGATATGTTTACCAGAATTATTGTGGTAACCATTTCACAATATGTGTGTCAAATAATCACATTGTACACTTTAATCTTACGTTATATGTCAGTTATATCTCAATAAGGCTGGAAAAAATGGGATAAGAGTTTCTCCAAAGAAGAGATACAAATGGCAAACATGCATGTAAAAATGCCACTAGTTATCAGGAAATGCTAATCAAAATTACAGTGAGATAGTGCTTCACACCTGTCTTGATGGCTATTATGTAAAAAAAAAATGTCAACATGTGTTGGCAATATTGTGGAGAAAAGGGAATCTTGTACACTGTTGGTAGAAATGTAAATTGGTATACCTACTATAAAAACAATATGAAAGTTACTCAAAACATTAAAAATAGAACTACTATAAATCATATTCTGTTTGTTTGCTGCTGATAAATACTTCTTCTAATGTGCACTTACTAATAATTTAATTATTGTTATTTTTTATACTGAAAACGTATTTTCACTAAATTGGCCAATTTAAAAAATGCCTTGGTTAATAAGCAAATAGAGTGATTATTTATTATTTTACTCTCTAACCATTGTCAGATTACAAAATTAAAATAATAATTTATTTTTAGACAGAGATCTTTCTGCTCTTATTGAATTGTTCTGTGCAAGATTTTGGTATCAGGAATTTTGAGCCAAACTTTGACTTTTCTAGGGACTCTTTGCAATATATCATGTCTAACAACTCTTTCATTGCTAATATAATTACTGGTTTTTAACTTGGTATGTTTCCCTCTATAACCATAGGTGTTATCATATGAAAACATTAACTGTCCTTAACTCTCATATATGTTTGTGAAAAACATGTATTGACAACTGGTAAATTGTTTATAAAGGGATTCTTATTTAATCAAAACCAATATGAGTAATAGTATGCAATAGTAATAATCAAAACATATATTCATTAAATTTTCTATAGATTTACTTAAATATTATGAAATTGGAATTGATGGTCAGATCACAGCCACTTGATGAGTGTAAGGAAAAAAATGTCATATACTTATTAGGATTATAATTAAATCAGAAGTATATTTTGCATGAAGGAAATGGAAAATATTTGAAGAAGCAGAAATAGAAAACAACTATTCAGAAATTTAAGAGTTCAATTTAAGGATATGTTCAAGGGGTACCTAATTTGCTCACTCAGTAGAGCTTGTGACTCTTGATGATCAAGTCAAGAGTTCAAGCCCACATTGGGCATAAAGTTTACTTAAACAAAGAAAGAAAAACGATAAAAGGATATATTGAGAAATGATGGGAAATTCATTCATTTTCTGAAATATTCACAAGTTCTCACTCCTCTTCTCATTGTAAATATATTTATTTCTCTTATGTGGATAAGGAAATGGAGAGATATTGCCATGCTTGGTTCAAATTACTCCTCTATTCTACAAAAGATCTGAGAAAAAAAATCCTTCATGTCAATATTTTTGGAATACAATTACATTCAGAGTTTGATGTGCAATGTGTTTCACATGGTTTATGAATACTTTTTAACACCATTGTTTTGTGATTGCATAAGATCCTGAAATCAAGGCTGAATTTTGGCATTTCACCAAAAAGCTTTGCTTGACCAAGTTTCATTTTCTCCAGTCTGGCCCGTGTGACATTCCTTTTGTTTCTATAATATGCACTACCATAAATTTCAGAATACTATCTGTAAACTAAATATGTCTCTCTGTGCCCATTTTCCCCTTTGTGAACTCTGCCAAAGAGTGCTTACTGATATCTATAACTCTAGTGTTGATCTAAAGAGGTGCATTGTGTCTGGCATTAAATATCCTTTCTTATGAGGTAGAGTAGCTTATTTTGTGACTATTTAGCTCGTTTGGCTTATTAACTTATTAACTTATTTGGCTTATTTTGAAAAAAAAAAACCTTTATTTTGTGACTATTATCAATAGAGTTAGAATAGTACAGCTTGCCTTTGATTTTAATATTTTAAGGTTTAAATTTTGATTTAATATTTTAATACTTGCATTACTAATATCTGGTTCAGAAATCAGAAGACCTGAAGTATAAACCTTAAAAATGCTTGCCCTTAACAGTAGTAGAAAATTGGGCAAGTTAATTATTGAGCTGAGCTTAAATTTCCCTGCCCTGTAATATGAGGTAATAATTCCTATGTCAAAATGTTGTTCTAATGACTAAACCAGTTAATTTTAAATTAAAATGCAAAATAACAATAATCATAGAGGTATTAGAGACTTTATGGAGTAAATGTTTGTATCCTCCCAAATTCGTATGTTGAGTCCCTAACCCCCCAACGTGGTGGTGTTTGGAGGTAGGGTCTTGGAGGTAATCAGGTTTAGATAAATTCATGAATATGGGATCCTCATGAGGGATTCAGTGACTTTATAAGAAGAGACCAGAGGTAGCTCTTCCACTCCACACTGTGAGAACACAGTGAAAAGATGGCCTTCTGCAAGCCAAGAGTGACCTCACCAAAAGTCAAATCAGCCAGCACTCAGATCTAGGACTTCCAGCCTCCAGAACTGTGAGAAATAAATGTCTGTTGTTTAAGCCACCAGTTCTTGGTATTTTGTTATAGCCAAAGACAGGTGCTCATATCAGGCATATATGTGTGCATCTCTGCAACACCTTTCAACTTTACAAAGTGTTTTATATTGAAGTATCTCTCCAATTGCTTTAGCTTTATTTCTTTGCTTATGTGTGCAACACCTCTTTTGTCATTTTATTTTTTTAATCTCTACTAACAGGGAAGGACAGTCTTAGATATCTGTTAGAATATCTACTTTTTAATATATCCAGTGTTTACCATATTAATCTTGTTAAGTTGCTTTAAAAGAGGGTATCTTTCTTAGAGCATAAAGTTAAAGCAGCACATAGCATTTACCCTGAGTGATTTTCTTAATTTAAAGCTCAGATTTATAAATATCTCATTACAAAATACGCAGTAAAAAAACACACAATTGACAGGCAAAAACATGTATTTCATTCAGGGAAAAAAAAAATCTTCCAAAGGCTCCATTTTTTTTCATTCTGTTGTTATGGTTGCCTAGAAACTAGTACTAAGATCATGATTTAAGGGAGTGCAATTTAATGTCCCCTTTCCCCCCAAATGCAGAAAGAGGAGTGCAATGATTATCACTCAAAATTAACAGCATCTCATTAGAACTTTGTGACACTTTCCTCTGATTGACCACACAGGCAGACCCACTGCTGGCTGTCTTTAAAACCAAGGAAACAACAGACTCCGGTTAATTGGCCAGCGGGGGGGGGGGGGGCAATTTTCCTGCCCACTTCCAGACTGAGATTAACCCTCTTACATCATTCATGCCTCCAGCATTATAAGATTGAGCATAGTCAACCTGAGAGTTACACACTCTTTTGTAGTCTTTCTTTACAACTGCAACCTGTGTGTTGAACGGTTGCAGATGATTTTTAAAATGGTTTCTTTAGTAACAAAGACGAATGATATAAGCACCGTGAGGTCAGTGCAGTGAAAGGTGTATATCATTTCATTTATTCTTTCCAATGTAACTGACTTCTTATCAAAGTAGAACTATGGATATATTGCTCAGAAAACTCTGAGTCCAAATGTGATATTTGTGAAGAGCTAAACATAACAACATTGATAACAATTCTATAGAGGATGCACTATCGAGATTCATGTGAAGCACACGTGATCTGCCATTTAGTTCTATTGTGTTTGAGTCCTTTTTCTTCCCATTTCAGACGATACCAGAGATGAAATTTAACCAGGCGTTAGCTCTCTCCTCAAGGAAAGAACAATTTGTATTTGAAATGAACTGCCAGTGCTAAGGGACTGGATTGGTTCTGTTCTGATTTGCTAGTTAGGAAGGTGTGTTACAAATCAAACGGGACTTGATAAAGCCATTTGACAAAGAGAGATTAACATTAAGTCCAAATGTAAACAGCTTGGCTAAGAGTAAGAGTGAGTGTGGGGGCAGAGAGAAGCTGATTAGTAATTCAGATTTTATCTTGGCTGAAAGGGACTGATAGCTAGAGTCCTGGCAGTCTTCACCTTTTGTTGACCATCTGTACTGTGAGTTCCCCAGCAGAGAGCCAGCTCATCTGGGGACAAGGGAGCAGAAGGGCATAGCTTCTCATATGAGCGCAAAACCAAAAGCCACGCTAAACACCATCAATTAAAATGCATTAGTCCTGTAGGAGCTGCCCATTAGAGTGTTGAGTGTGCACAGATGTCGCCGTTACAAGCATGACACCAGTAATTAGGTATCACAAGTAGGAGGACTTCACACACTATTTAGCAAAAATATTGCACTGTTTTTGCATAAACTTTTGCTATAACTTTAATTGCAGTGGGTTTCACCAATATCGGTCAAAAGAAATATTGCCATTTTATCACAGCCAGGACTGTTGCTTTCTAATTAGGTTGAAGACACATAACAAAATAGATGAGATTACCAAATAGAAGGAGGGAGAGAAAGAGTACTTGCTATTATAAGAGCATTAGTTATGATAAATGTCTATAGTTAGTCAAAAAAAATTAAAGCCCAATTTATTCTTATACGTTTTCATGTTCTCCATCATTGCTGACTGATGGCTTGTCTTTGAGTGAATCTGTAATGCTTTAAAATAAATAAAACAGGACTTGAATCTACATCTCAACTGCTGCAGCATATTTTCAGTACTATGTCTTGTGTTAAAGGGATTTTTCTTATCCATCTAAGAAACTGTCCATCCTTTTCTCACTCTTAGTATCGCCCTCAATCTCTCTCTTTTTCTCTAATGCAGTGTTATTTTCACAAAATTCAGGAAGAAAACAATACAGTGATTTTAACTGATGTGGAATTTGTGGTGTAATGTGGGCTATCCCGAATGGAATATTGTGAATAGTTCCCCTGTCCACGAGCGTCACTTTTCTGAGAAACATCATGCACATAAAACACCATTTTCCTCCTGTCTTGATGTCTCAGGGAAAAGGTAACGAAAGGGTAGAGTCTTCCCCTCACCTCTGAAACTGGTATTCTCTAAATACAAATCGGACAGTCGCAAACACCAACAACGTGTCACAGGAAACCTCTCAAGGGAATGGGGTGTGCAGCATGCAGATTAATAGAAAAGGAAGATTAAACAATCACTTGGGCATCCCTGATGCTTCATCCCTGGTCATCACACATCTTTGTAAGAGCTCTGTACATTACCCTCATTAGGACAATCTGTACAAGGCCCTGTATCTCCCAGGAAGAGCATCCCAGTAAGGAAACAGGAATCAATGGTGAAAGCTTCAAGAGGACAATCAGGCAGTCCCCAGGACAGTGAAGGGGCAAGGAAAATAACAGCTTGTAAAGCTTGACAAGCGCGAGTCAGATGCTGCTTCAGGACTCCTGTTGCTTGGCGTCTGCATCCTAAAATAAGAACATTGTTCTTAGGGGATGGCCACGGCCCTGCTGTCTTAATTTAGGATGCATAAAACTGCCCAAGGCAGAGGTCCAGAGTGATTTAGAGAGTACATTTCATATAGAAATGAGTACCAGACCACTGGGAAGACTGAAAATAAAATAAAATAAAATAAAATAAAATACCTAAGAATCTGTGAGTGTATGTGCATGTACATGTGAGTGTGTGTCTATGTCTGTGTACTGGGACCCATTGATGAGATGTGAAAAATCAATAATCTAGCAGCCTCACGTAGACCTTTTTAGCTACTAGTCCAGGAAAAGAAAAACAAAAATGGAATATACAGTCAAGAGATAAATATGGTTGATCATTTTATTTTTGTTCTCTAGTATGTTCCTAAAGAAAATGACATTTATTTTTAAAATACTAATTTAAAATTCTGTATATTTTGAGTCCATTCTCAGAGGTTAAAGTATCAAGAAACTAAGATATTAAGCTTTATAACTTTTCTGATATACAACATAATATATAGCACTTTGTATAATATATGTAATATACCTTGTTACAAAATCTTCAAAAATACCCTAAATGTATTTACTAATTAGAAGTCCAATAAAAAAGGTAACAAATGCATTTTCAGGGTTTCTTATTGGAACTTATGAGTACAGAATAGAAATTAAAATGGCAACCTGATTGCTTTGAATACAAACATCATATAATTTCATTGGTTTGGTATTTGCAGAAGATGATTAGTCCTCCTACCAGTTGAAAGAAGCTATCAGCACTAGATAAACAATTAAAAGTATTTCTGATCCTATGAGGCACAGGCTAGTAAAAGTACTCCCTCTCGGGAGAAAAGTGCTTGTCCATATGAGGTAAATTATCTCTCCAAGGGAGCCAAATGATGATAATGATTTTCAGAGGCCAAGTAATAATTCAGCGACAAGTAAAATTTTTCCATGGCAAGTATGAGTTTAGAGTATTTATAGATTCCCCTGAGCCTTTCACATTAGAAATATAGCAAATGGCACTATAATTTGATATTTCCAAACTTAAATGCATTTGCCCAACATGTAGCTGATTATTAGAGATCATTGTAATATTTATGACATGATTTTCCTGACTCTGTAGGTGTGCACCACATAGAGACTTCCTGTATCATTTAAAACTTTAAGACACAATATATTAGGATATGAACTACTCCATATTCACATACACACACACACACACACACGCGCGCGCGCACACACACACACACACACTCACACACTGATTAATGGAATAATTACACATATGTCACACACATCTATTCTTTCTCAAGGGCACAGATAAAATGTCTAACATCTTTCAGTCTGAAATGTTGCCTCTTGTCATATTTTTCTTTGTTTTCTATCTTGGATCTAACTACAGTAGATGCTGAGGTGATAATGGAAGTATATTTGTTTCCAGTGTTTTCTCTAGCTTCTTTTTGTTTATTTATTTATTATCGGAATAATCAGATTGGCATTTATTATTGAATCAACCTCTTCCGTAGACCTTCCCCATAAATTTGCAAATTAAAGATCTCTTTAGGGTAGATAAGCAATTATGCTTATGGAGAGTAGGTACTTCACATGTAGCAAGCAGTGAGTTTTTTCTGCCAGGATCTTTAGTTCTGGTGAAGTCAGTGAAAAAGAAAACATAGCTGAGTCTTCAATAAAACTTAAGACACAGTCTTCCTTCAAAATTACACTTTGATTGAAGTACAAAGTTTCAAAGCCAAAACAGCTAAATATAGGAGAGAAAATCGTCCACATTTTCATGTAATGAAAAATATATCAATTTATCACACACTGGATATTCTTCTAGTTTGACTTCCATTTTTTATAAAAGCAGAAATAAATTGTAGGTTTATTTCAAAGCAACCTGAGAAACTATTGAAACTCATCTCAGGCACTGGTCCTGTGTGCCAGACTAAAGAGAAAAATGGTAACCACATGTAAGTAGCAGTAACTAGCAAAAATATGACTTTTATAATAAAACTATGGAAATGTCATAACATCGTTATGGATTATTGTTAATATTTTGTTTCTTACTAATTTCTTTCTTTCTTTCTTTCTAACTAATTCATTGCTTGTTATCCACTTGGGTGGGTCCTTTATATAGAGGATGGAAACTAAAAAAGTTATCTTCTCTATTGTTCATAGTTAAAATCATATACTAGAAAGTTCAATAAATTCTAGAATATTGACAAGATTCTTAAATGTCTGCTTAAGGTTCTTAGCAGAACCTCTTGTAATTTCCCCTTTGCTAGTTTCTTCCTGATTTACTATGCTATGCTTTCACTAATTTGAGGAATAAGAACTCACTATCACCTTTGCTTTATTTTCTTATTCTCTCCAAATAGCATTCCCCTGTGATTCAAAAAATATTTTAAATGGCTTATTTCCCCCAATAATTCAGAATGCTCTGAAACTGCCTTTTTCTTGATGAAATTATACAAATGATCATCCAGAAGAATAAGCTCATAGGAGTCACCAGAAACATTCTGTAATGAAGAAGGGATTATATGACCAAGTATTTTAGAAATATTATAAAACTATGATAATTGAAAGACTATGGTTTTGGTACTGTGACACATGCAAACATCAAATTAATACAAGACAATTGAGACACTTCTATTTAGCAGAGACAATAGTGGCTAATGATGTAGGGGCAGTTAGTTAGCTGGTTAGAAAGACAGGTCAGTTGATCACTTCTCGGATTTCTGGCTAAGATCAAGTGAAAAACAATCAGTTTCCTTACCTCATTTTGCATGAGTTTATAAAAAAAATACATGTGACTCAATGATATAGAGGTAAAATAAAAGCAAAAAATAACCTATATAACTAATAGAGAAAAACATGAAAGATCTAATATATATTATTTTTTATTAAATGGAGAAAAAAGCAAGGGGCAGAATGTATGTTGGACAGTGTTTTCATTGCACTGATTTATGTGAGTATGTGTTTTTACACATTGGATGTTTCTAAAAAGACCTCAGATGTTGAAATGGTTGATGATGGCACTGGTGGCCGAAAAAAAAAAAACACAAAAAACAAAAACAAAAACAAAATAAAACACACACACACACTCAAAAAGTGAAAAAAAAAAAAAAAGAAAAAAATGTTTTTGAAATCATTAAAATACTTATTCTTAACGTGTAGATTTTTGTCCTAAAACTTTAATACTACTTAATAAAACAAGAAAATTTATTCTACTTCAGGGTTTCCCTCATGACATTTTCCTTTGTATATAACTTTTCTATTCACTATATAATCATAATGATACTGATATCCTCACTGCCTTTATTTATATGTACTGAACAATATTTTGTTAGTTCAGTATATTTCATAAAAATATATAGCAACCTCAGAGGAAACTGCCAAATTTTGAACACCTTGATAAAATGAACTTTGGTTTTTGAAAATGCAACATATAGAAAATAAACTGCATCATTTTTCCTTAGCCTTTCAGAAATGTTTACCTGATCAAGATTGTCATTGAAAATACATTCATATCTCTTCATGCATCCAGGTCATTTCACTGAATGCAAGTAAACTTAATCTTAACCTTATTGTAATTGCATCCTTCTTAAAAAAGGAAGCAAAAGAAAGCCAAGAATTCTCAAGTTAAGACTCTCTTTTCACAGCACTAATTGTTCACTGGCAAGTGTGATGTGAGGTTGATGGCCATCCTTTTATTTTATTTTATTTTATTTTATTTTATTTTATTTTATTTTATTTTATTTTAATCACATCCATTCTCTTATTCTGTCCCCTTCTCCCATCCCTCTTCATCTCAAACCTTTCCACTCTGCCCCCTGGAAGGCAGAGTTCATTGTTTATCCTCTTTGTATTCTACTTTCTTAACCTCTGCAAAAGTTTCTTTACCATTTTGCTTTAATTGAAACCTGCTTATTTTCTGAGACTCTTCCTTCTCCTGTGCCCTTCCCAAGGATATAGAGGTCCTCTCTATATAATTCATATTACTGGACCTGACATGGGACAGATGACCCATTACTTAAAGCCTCATCCAGATCCTCTCTTTTTCTTCCCTGAAGTGGCCAAGCTTTGAATTTCATATCATTAAACAAAGCCAATAACACGTCCTTGTAACAGACCCTGAGTTTTGACACCATCAGTTTTTTTTTAAATCTTTATTTATTTTTGAGAGAGAGACAGAGTGTGAGCAGGGGAGGGGCAGAGAGAGAGGGAGACACAGAATCTGAAGCAGGCTTCAGGCCCCAAGCTGTCAGCACAGAGCCTGATGTGGGGCTGGAACTTATGAACCGTGAGATCATGACCTGAGCCAAAATCAGACTCTCAACTGACTGAGCCACCCAGGTGCCCCATTAACACCATCAGTTTTTAAGTATTTAAGTTTTTGGCTTACTCTTTCCAACACTACTCCTAGATCAGTTCTTTGTAATTTCAGTAGTTACACAAAGAATCCCATCTTAAGTCTGTAAGAGATTCTCAGGTGGCTGAACAACTATCCTTCATTGAGTGTTCTCTACACGGTTAGGATACTTGTTTCCTTGGTTGTACCTAGGCTGTATCAATTCAAATAACCATAACATTTTTTAAATCTGTTTTATCCATTCTTCTCAGAATCCCAGCCTCTTGTTTTTTCCAGTTCACTTCCTCTCATCTTCATCCTCTAAACATTTCTGTCCTTTGTTTGCCATAATCAGACTCCATCATGGGTTAAATCCAAATTTCTCTTAACCCAGAGTTTGTACTCATGCAGCTAGCTGAATGTGGCTGGAGAAAAATCACCCAGTAATGCTTACTGTTCTCACATTAGATTTATGATAACTAATCTCAAGTGGGCCCTTAACTACGACAGATAAAACTAATAAATTCCCCTACTCCATGTAGGCTCTCGCTATCCTAATTTCATACCTTCTACTCTTTTCTCCAATCTCCATGTCCCTCTCACCCTGTATATGCTCAGGTGATGAGTCTGCTTATCTGTTGAGAAAAAAAAAAAAAAGGAATCAGAAGAAAACTTCCACAGACTTCTCTCTCCACCATCTAATTATCTGTCACTATCTGTACTCTGCCCTCCCTTCAGTTTCCATAGATGAACAAAGATCCTCGTAATAGATCCTAGCTCTTGCCACTTACTGAAGAACATAGCTCTTTCAATCCTCTTCTTTTTTATATCAACAGTTACTCCCTCTTTTTCAAGATAACCTCATCAAACCAAAATAGGATGCTTTTTGTCTCCTCATTTAAACAATAAAAGCAACAACACAAAAGACCCTGCTTTGATGCCATTATCTCTCTCCCCATTTACTTCCCTATTCCCTGAATGGTAACTTTCTTAAAAAGTTGGCTGTCCATAATTCCTCTCATCATTACATTCTCACATTTTTTCATAAACCCAATTTAAAAATGATTTCCTCAGTACATCTCTTTAAAAATTTATTTTATCAAGGTCATCAATAATCTCCATGTACTAAATCCAGTCTTCATCTTATTGCCTTCTTGACAACATTTGGCAAAGTTGATCATTCCTTCCTTTTGAAACTTTTTATTCATATAGTTTCCACATTCTCGTTTTGGTTCCCTGATTCATTGGCTTCTCCTCCTAATCATTTTTGCAAGTTTCTCTTCAGATCCCCGAGCTCTTAATTATTGGAATGTCCCTAGGGTCTATCCTTAAATCTTTATTTTTCTCCGTTGAACCCCCACTGTGATTATCTCATTCAGTCTCATGATTTTAAATAACATCTATCCATGGGTAGCTAACAAATGTGTATTTATAATCTAGACGTTGCCCTGAATTTATGAAACAGGTTTGCCTATGCAAATCCCCATTCGAATGATTTATACGATATCTGGCAATTGTCTTATATAAGACTAAAATCTTGATATTCCTCCCCCTATAAAATTGGCATTCCCATCTCAGTTGATCTTTGAAATGCTCAGGTCAGAGTCCATGGACTTACTGATTGTTTTCAAATCACCAATCTAACCATCGTAGTACAAGCATCATAATCTCTCACTGGATTATTGCCAAGAGTCCTCCCTGAGCTCTGTGCTTCCACCTCTGTCCCTCTATATAGTATTTTCAACATGGTAATCGGAGTGACCCTATTGAAATATAAGTTAGATTTTACCTTTCTTTTTAAGTCTCAAATGGTTCCCCAATTCAATTGGAATTCAAGCCAAAGTTTTTACCAAAGCTTTATAAAATCCTTCTCATTCTGGTTACCTCTGTAATCCCTTCTACCACACTTCCTTCTGCACACTCAGTTTACTTTTTCCCCAGACTTTTTCATGTTGGTTTTTGTACCTGGATATTTATTATCCTTGATATTTACACAGTTCATCTGATCATCTCCTTTTTTTTTTTTATTGTTTACTTATTTTTGAGAGAGAGACAGAGCTCAAGCAAGGGAGGGGCAGACAGAGAGAGGGAGACACAGACTCTGAAGCAGGCTCTAGGCTCTTAGCTGTCCACACAGAGCCCAATGCAGGGCTCGAATCCATGAACTGAGATCATGACCTGAGCCGAAGTTGGACACTTAAATGACTGAGCAACCCAGACACCCCTCACCTTTATTTAGTGATGTCTCCCCTGACAAATCTATCTAAAATTTCAACATGTCACCCAGCTGACAGCTCTTATTCCAGCCTCCAGTTGTTTCTCTCTTCAAATCACTGTATCTAATATATAATATATCTACCAATTTTTGAAGTGTCTGTTCCACTTCCCATATTATAAAGTAAGATGAATGAAAGTAGAATAATTTTTCACCTTGTGTCTCTTGTTGGTGAAGCAAATGTCACTTTTATGAAGCATATTATTTTTGGTTGCTTACCAGATATAAGAAGCAAATCTCTGATAGTGGACTTTTAGGCAGTAAGGAGACAAATTTGAGGAGAGTTGGACAAGGTTACACCAAATTCTGTATGAAGTTGTAAATTAAACTATGGTTCTAGGCATGAAGGTTAGATGAAGTACTTTAATCCTTGTGTTCTAGAAAACATGAGCTGTCACATTTGAAGACAATAATTACAATTTTGTAAATTTGACACTAAGCTCCTTAAGGTGTAAGTCTGAATCTTTGTAAATTTAATTACAAACCATCTAACATCTATTCACTCAGTTAGTAGCTTTTATGAGTCTCTTTTGAATACACTGATGCCCAAAGATGCTCTGAAAGTATATCAATGCCTCTGAAGGTCCACTGAATCTATTAAAGGAACGAAAGAGTCCGGTATATAAAAATTATGACGCCTCAAATATACAATATAGTCTAAAGATTGCTTCATTGGTTTTATTTTAAATTCTATTTCAACACTTGATTTTTAAAAATTGTTTGTGCTTTTTTGTGCTTTTCAAAACATTTACATGCTGTGTAGTGGAATTTCTCAAATGACATTCATTGAAAAGTCAACTGTTCTGAATTTATAACACATGTTATTTAATAGTCTTCTCTTTAATTAATTTTGGCTTTATTAATCTCCTGTTCTTTCAAATGAATGTCTGAAATCCCATTTAAAGAAAGCTTTCAAATGATAATGTATTTGTCAAATAATCTCAAGCAATTTGTAAAATTTATATACAGATGACCCTTTTATATATCCAACGAAGCTTAATAATCCTATAAACATAATAGCTGAGTTTAGACAATGTGAGAAAACTAGCCGTGGTTGGCTATTTTTAGCCAACACAATGACTTAATTAAATCACTCTGTAGTCGATGCAATTGATTGACTGGCTGTAGAACATAAATGATTGAAAATAATGAACATATTGGGGCCAAAATAAGTATTAGGGGTCTATAAGGGTACGTGTGTATGTGTCTGCATGCATATGTATAGTCTGCATAGACACAGTTATGCCAAGACTTATGTGAAAAGATACATGTATATGTGTTGATTTATCTCAAGATTCCACCCTCTGATTAGCCATATATTTTTTCTCAATGATTCATGATATAATAAATGATTGATACATATTTCCTCAGCTACTTTTCAGAAATGTTACACACTAATATAAAGCGGATTGGCACCTATCACATGAGGTTTGAACATCACCTCACCTATTCCTAGCTGAAAAATATTACTTAAAATCCCACTGTCAATGATTTATTACTTGAGTTAACACTTTCCCCCTGTTAAAATAGAAGCATCCCTTGTGGAAGAGAAACATGTTATGCAGTATTCAGCTATTAATAAAATGTGTAAAAAATATCTTGTATTTCTGTGTAATATCTCAATTTAGCAAAGGTCACTTTATCAGTATTCTAAACTTCTAGCAAGTAGTAATGGAAGGAAGTATTTGTAGTTTTTTGTAAGAGAGGCTAGAAAGTCACAGAACTGGGTCGCTGTCTGTGGAAAATTGACGTGAATGGGGCATGGCAGTAAGAGGGTGAAACTACCCAGAGTATGGGTACAAAGGGTCAGGGATGGTGGGTGGCAGTCAGGTGTTTCAATACTGACAGCTAGAAAGCAGGTTATAAAGGTGGAGAAGAAGATGCCAAAAGCCACAGTAACATATTTAATTATTTAATCGGGTGCTATCTCTGCACAACTGCATATCATGACACTTATGGAAGTAATAAACATAATTATTAATATTATTTATGTTCTACTCCTCTCCCTGAGAAATTGGTAGATTTGAAAATGTCTTCTAGCAGGAAAACATAACCATTAGAAAAGCTAATTAAAATCTGGGATTTTTATTTGGCTTGAAACCTTCACAGGTGTCAATCTTTCTTAATTAAGAATACAGTGGGAAGAAAAAAAGCATCCATATTACTCTAAGCCATTTTGTGCACAGTGAAATTGCTTTTTCTTCTCAAGGAACTGTAAAGTCATTTCTTGTTCTTAACACACATTCCAGACATTTTAAATGGATATTTCCTGGAAGAGTTGCAAAATCCACAAAGGACTTACTTTCTTGAAGTATTTTCACTTTTGTAAATAAGCAAATAGACAAAAAGGCAAATCTATATATGAGTTTGTAAGGAAGAAATTAAACATATATGTATAAATATTAATTTAATACATGCACATATGAATAGAAATTGAATCTATATGAATATGTTTAATAAATGCATATTATGTGCATATTAATTTTCCCATTGAAATATTATTTATTATTGCCGTTTTTCCAAGGAGCTCAGATTACTTCATGCACATTTAATTAATCTTCAGTATTTCTACGAGTTTTTGTTTTGTTTTGTTTAGGTTAAGGGTAAAGGAAATGTATAACAACGTAACAACCTTTTTCTTGTCATTCAAACAAAATGCATTTTTATACAGCAAACATACAAAGTTCACAAAAATATATAGTGATAAATTATTTATTGCATGTGTGTATTTATGTATACAGTTTGACTCCTAATATTCAAATGTGTCCACATTGTCAAATAATAAATTGTTCTAGCTCTTTCAAATTATTGACTATTAGAGATAAAATACTTATTTCAGCGATACCACTTTCATTTTCTATTATTTACATAACTATGTCTTGGAATTTTCTTCAGAACCAGAACCACATTCCTTGCTTTTTCATCAACTGCTCAGTATCAAAGGGAAAGAATAAAATTGACTAGTGAGGAATTCTCAGTGGGCAATAAGAGCTTACAGAATTTATCTGGAGGCCTGCAAAAGTGGTTTGTAATCCAGTAAGATCATGGTTACAGAAGAAACCAGTCATTGGTTTAGAATCAAACACAGTACAATCAGAAAAGATAGCCTGGGGCCAGAATTCTTGCAGTAGCAAGAACTCCTCATAAGCCTTGTCTTCCCCTACAGCCAGCATGAACTGTTGCTCCCTGCTCCCTAATGGGTTTTACCTGCAAATGTGGCTTTCTAAGACTCTACAATCCCATTACAAAGAAGAGAATTACAGTCCGGGGTAAGGTTAGTGAAAAGCACATCAATTTGGTAATAAGCAAATAGAAATTTAAATTCTTTTTATACTATCTGCCAGTGGAGACATACTACATAAATTATTTCAGTGATACTACTGAATGTTCTTACCTGCAAAACTGGGATGATAACATCTACTTCATATGATCCATATGTGAATGTGATACTATAATGGATAAGAAACAGATTCTGAATAGATAGTAGTTTTTTCCTTGATTCCTCCAAAGAGCAGGAGGAAAATCAGCTTTTCATTGGATAACTTGAACACTAGCATGTGGACAGGGGCAAATAGTCAAGCTGCAGGCAGATGTAATAAGGGAACCATGATAAGTAAAAGTATGAGATGGGATAAGTCACTCAGCTTTCTCAGCCACAATTCTGGGCTTGCCCTGAACCTACCACTAATCAGTGAGTCTGGAATTTGTAAAGATGAACAGACAGAGAGAAGAAGGAAATAACATTTGTTAAATTCCTATCAGGCAAGAAGCAATGGGATGGCTGCTTTCTTGACAATAATCATTGATATAGTTAATGACTGTATTTCAAATACATTCAATGACTTGTGAAATCACATGTCTGGAAAGTATGGAGGCTGATTATAACCTGTGATTCCCAAACTCATGATTGTCTCCTAAGATAATTTTTCCTAGGGACACAGGGAAAGCTCATCAGAGACATTTTAAAAAATGTATATGCCAATTCTCTATCCAATGTTTTATTTTATTATTATTTTTTAATTTTTAGAAGTGGGAGAATGATAGAAAATATTTTATTTTTTATTTATTGTGTATTTTGTATTTATTTTGAGAGAAAGCACATATGTGAATGGGGGAGGAGCGGAGAGAGAGGGAGAAAGAGAATCCCAAGCAGGCTCCATGCTGTCAGCACAGAGCCTGACAAACTCATGAAAAGTGAGATTGTGACCTGAGCCGAGATCAAGTCAGAAGCGTAACCTAACATGTATTTTAAAGGTATTTTCTTTTCTTTTTGATACCTTATTATTTCTCCAAGACAGGTAAACAAATACAAATGAAAATAAACAGAAACACTGGGGGAGATGCCTGTTGGCTCATTCTATTAAGCATCTGACTCTTGATATCGGCTCAGGTTGTGATCTCACAGTCATGAGATTGGGCCCTGCATTGGGCTCAATGCTGTGTGTGGAACCTGCTTGGGATTCCCTCTCTCTCTTTCTGGCCCTCTCTCTCTCAAAATAAATAAACATTAAAAAATAAAAATAAAGCAAAAGAAACACTGGGTGGTAATCTGGGAGGTCAGAAGGACTGATTTCTCTTGGTCCTGAGTTGGTGGCTAGGAGGTGGCAGAGAATAGAGTGTTCCTAAGATGGACAACATAAAAATATATTGATGAGAGTATTTAAAATATTTTATATGTGTAATCATGAACATGAGTCAGTTATTCCTACATTGGTATAAGGTCAACAACCAACCGTTTAGGAGAAACTATAAAATACAATTTAGATGTTTATCACATGATTTTTGTTAAACAGAACAAAATCAAAATTAAAAAGGAATCCTTCTTTAAAATCTTTAGACAGAGTGAATTTGGAGGACTATACAACATCATAGTTCTGATAATTTGATGTATTTTAACGATAGACATGTGGAAAACCTGGATCAATCAACATCTGTTTATTCAATTAACCAAATAATAGTAGTTAGTTAGGAAGGTACATATGAATTTGCCTATGAAGAGTGAGTAAAACTAGAAGGCAGGAAGGTGACAAATAATTTTACTCTTCATGCAAACTTGAATTAATTGTTAATGGCTCTGGAACACTCTGTGGAAGGATTCTGGGATACCTTTGCCAAGCTGGAGTGCAGTGTTTGGTTAGTAAGGTCTGTTCCAGCTAGTGAAAGGATGGTTGTTTTGTTTTGTTTTTTTTGTTTTGCTTTGTTTTGTTTAAAACTCTGTTTTCAATCCCTGTGTTTTATAGCCTGACTTACAGATTACTTTTATGTATGTAGGTAAAGTTTCCTGTGTCAAACAATGCATTGATAAAACAAATATCCCCCACCCTTCATTTTCCAGAGTAGGAAAGGTCGTTCACAATGCCAAAGTCACACATAATAAATGATATAAATCAAAGATTTTCTTCATGTCTGATAAAGTACAATTAAGAGAATAACAACAAGCAACAACATAATACAACTTGGACACCTATACCAAGGCTGGGAGATGAGGGTGATGAATACCATTGACTGAGATACTACTGTCTGGCCACCACCGTGCCAATATGCAAGACATTTTATTTAATAATCACAGCAATTCATTCAGTTCTTTACAGTTATGCTCATTTTTCAGATGAAGAAAATGGAGATTTTGAAAGTTTAGTTGCCTATGGTTCATATTATATTCAAACATGCTCACACGTGAAACCAGAGCCTGGCTCCAAATTTCTTGTTTATTTAGTGTTCTACTCAGATGTTCAAATGTTGAAGATATCATTTAGAGAAAATAGTGCAGATTTAGACAGGATATAGGTTTATAGCTTGGTTTTAGCATTTTGTAGCTCTGTGAGTAGGAGAAAGTTAATCAACTTCTCAAACCCTATTTGTTACTCTATCGGTAACAGCAATGCAATAATGTTTATTGTAACAGCCATGACGCTGCTATAAAAATTATATAAAAATAAAGGTGTGTAAAATACACAGCATAATACTCGATATTTAATAAGCAAAGGCAAAAGTATTGCATATTGTTAGTATAATTGTAAAACAAGTATACCTTAATTGGCATACTGCAACTAGCTTAAATTATATGGTGCCAAGTGAAACTAGCAGTGACAATAATTTTCTCTACATGCCCTACCCTTTTTTAACCCTAGTCACGTTAGTCTGCATGCGTAAACACCTTTAAAACATGTCTTCAGTCTCCTGATCCCAGATTTCAAGCCTTTTTAGGTGTACATCGTAGAAAATTTCTGAGAATTTTGATGTAACGTTTCAAATTACCTAAATGTCACTTATTTAGTTTTCATAAATAATAAACAACATTTATCATCATACTAATGGCTGATCTATTTATCCTGCCTATTGGTATGTAGTTGATCAAATCACAACTTATTTTCAAAAAGCAACCCTTACTAATCTGCTAACAGATCTATTCAGAATTATATACCGTTGCCAATTCAAAGATATTATCATTAATACTGACCCTCTCCCCAGATGTGGCACAGCCAGGTGTTCCTGGCATACTTTGTCAGATGTTTCTTTTCCAGTACCTGTAATTTGCAAATTTTTGTGCCTATTTATGAACACTCCATGGACTGACATTTCTTCTGATGTCTTTGCTGCAACATGGCACTCTATTTCTGCTTCGTAACCATTTTAGTGCCCTAAAACACTTGCTCCTTATCAATAACTGAATTACAAATTGATTCTTCACCTAAACCTCGGTAATAAATGGATGTCCTTCTGCAGCCCATTTAATAAATGATTTCCAGTGAGCAATTAGCAATGTGATTTTCCAGAAGACAAGTGACTGTACTCTAACAGACGGAATTAAAAAAAAATTTTTTTTGTCCTATTTGTGACTGACTTGGCTGGACATCTTTGTTAGTAAAATTTCTCAGTGCTTTTAATATGTGGTTATTAATGTCTTAAACATATAATATTTTCTGAGAGTGCCAGTAAGAAGCAAGAATGACTATTAGAACTTTTGGTAATAACAACAGTATCAACAACAAATGCTACCTGTATAAACAACTTACTCAACTTTGCTGATGTGTTTGGGTCTCTGGGGTATGTGTTGTAAAACCTAGGAATGTATGGTGTGTGTGTGTGTGTGTGTGTGTGTGTGTGTGTGTGTGTGTGTGCATTTGAACTCTCCAAGAATAATTAGTGATTATCATTTGGATATATTGAGAAATAACTATAATGACATAAATGTGCAAAGTGGTAACCTCTTATTACTCTCTAAAATGTCATTGCACATGTATGAAGGTTTAATGAAAAATGGTGCAAATATATGATTCATGAAAAGAGCATGAAAATAAAGACAGGAAAATAAGACTTTTTGCATATTTGTTTTGGCCAGAGCTGTGCTATTAAGGAACTGGAAAAAAGAATGAGTGAAAATGTAGAGAAATTAACTACTATATATAGGAGAGTACAGATACCAGCAAATCACATCAGTTCTGGCACTATGTTATGTGACAGGGTTTTCTGAACTAAAACACAAATTTCATCAGCACACTCAAATTCTTCCCCTAAACATCATAACCCCCTAAAGGGCTGGAGGACCCCCCAACCATCCTTGCTTACTGAGCTTTGAGAGGGAATTTTCTAAGATGCGGATGTTCCTCTAGTCAGCATTTCTGGTTCCCTACTCTGTGACAAAACACTTTTTCTTCATACACATATTATTGTACTCTTAGTATAAATGTCTTATTAAATTATAAGATGAAAAATTTAGTTGTTATAGCTTTCAGTGAATTCTTCCCCTTTAATAGGTGAGTAAACTGTGGTCCTAGACTTAGAATTTCTTCAAAAATTCTGAGTGAAACAGGTTTAAAACAAAAATGCATTCCATATTCTAAATACCCTCCATGAGCAAAACTACATCTCTGGTATTTTTGTTGTTGTTGTTTGGGTTTTTGTTTTGTTTTGTTTTCATCTTCAAGCAGAAATCACTACTCTAGTTAGATATAACACAATTCTCACTTGCCTCATGGTTTTACAAGGTATTTGTAAAGTGAAAATTTCCGTCTAAGTTGTTAATGGGAAAATCCTAAGAAAGACCAGGCAATTTAGTAACATTATTACAAGCAAACAAAAGTTTGCCCCTGATTTAATATTTTTAAGCATTCAGTTGAATCTCCATATATCACCTCTTTTAACTACTATTTTATTTACTTATATTTCAGCTTATTTCAAAAGGTATTAAATGGCATTCAGTCTCGAGAATCCTGAATTTTACAGACATAAAATTAAAGAAATGTTTTCTTTCTTAGATAAGAAATATCCTTTCTTAGAATATCTGAAAATAAAAGAGAAAATGAGAGGCATACTCCTGTAATGCAAAACTTGTATTTTATTTTTCTCCCTCTCATGGCTATAGATCTTAAGCAGAGCCCTTAAGTTGCAAAGCCAGCCAAAGGGTGAATTACTTTCAGGAAAAACAAACATAATCTCTTCTGAATATGTTAGAAACCTCAGAAAGCCTGCCAAACCCCAAGAATTCTGATTTCTGAAGATGTCAGTATGACAACCATGGATGACATAGAAACTATAAGTTACTAAATTTGAAGAATGGGCTTGAGATGAAGGGGGGAAATATATTTTTAATTCATAATAAGATGATAACCTTAATGTTTACAAGAGGAAGTAAAATATATTGTTCAAAGCTGAGAAGCAAAAAATAAAATTTCATTAAAGTATGAGCACGTAATATTGTTCATACTAGTTAGCTAATAAGTGCTGCCTAAAAACATAGAGGATTAAATATATATCTTACTTATTTACATTAGACTTCAAGTTCCAATAATTTGAGGCTGTGTCTACCTCGTCGCTAAGTATATCCTCAAATACCGGGCTTGCCCCTTGTCATACATCTAGTTCTCACTAGTACTGTTGAATGGATTAATTAACACATTCCTTCACCTACTTTCTCTCTTTGCTCTCTTTTTTATTTTTTTTTATTTTTTGGTTTTTACCTAACTGCCAGGATCCCATTCTTAAATAAATCCAATACTCTGCCTCCTTAGTACCTTCTCTCTGAATGCTATTGCCAGAGATTGCTGGAAATAATTCCAGAAAAATATCATTTAGGGTCACCATCAATTCTTGGTCTTTAATCTCCACTGAAAAGCCTTTGCAATGTCCCCAGTGTACTTTGTACCCCCAGAGGCTATTTCAAGAATTCACTGTTTTCTTTTTTCCCTCTAGCCTTTTAGCTTCCCAATATCCCTCACTCTCAAGAGATGACTTCTCAGTCTTCTTCAAAGGACAAAAAGACATCAACATCTGAGAGCTCTTCAACATCTCAACCATCACTATAAATGCTATTTGGTTTCATCCCATCTAAATCCATTCTCTCCTGTTATGATTCTGAAGCAAAACAAAACAAGAAAAGCAAAGAAACATCACCCAGGCAATGTTACCCATTATTTTTCCCTGCCTGCCTAATATTTGTCAAGATAAGCTTCTTGAAATATTGCTAAATTTATTTGCTTCATTTACTTCTCATTTACTCCCCAGCTTTGAAAGAACTCTTCTTAGCCTTCCAATGAAATCCCAGACGAAGAGAATTTTTAAATTTTATTTTGACCTCTCTGCTCTCTTTGGCACCTTTGATAGAGTACCTTTTGTCTTGAGACACTCTTCGTCTTTGACTTTGGTGACCAAATACATTACTGCTTGTCTTCCTATTTTCTTGATGTGTCATGTTAGTCCTTTATATGTACTGCTTCCCTTACACTTGTATTTGGCTTTCTCTTAACACTTGATTCACTTAGTGTAAGCTTTCTTATCCAGTCATGTCTTCATCTACTACTTGTACATGAGTCATCCCCGAAATTCAGCTTGAGCTGCAGGTAAACATCCTTTGTCCCCAAACAGATTCATGCAGGTGTCTCACAAGAACCTTATCCCAAAATGTTAAAAAACAAGTCCATCTTCCCATTTCAAACCTGCTTGTTTTTGTCTCTGTTTTCGGTTACCAAGAATGCACAAAACAGAAACCAGGGGTATTCTTGAGTGTCTCTTATTTCCTTTGTCCAGCAAACAAATCATCATGTTGATTCTACCTACATACTATCACTTGAGTTATGAATCTGTCTTTTAATACCCTCACTCTTGCCACCTTAATTTAGGCCCTCACCCTGTCTTGTTTGGATTCCTGTAACAGCCCCCTGGCTGGATTGCTTCCTTCTAGTTTTACTTTCCTCTAATCCATTATTTACACTGCTGCCAGAGCGAGCTTTCTAAAATGCAAATCTAATCATGTCTTTTTCTTGCTTCAAAATCTTATAATGACTCCCATAGCTTTCATGATAAAGTCCAAACTCCTTAGCACGGCATATAAGGTATTTTATGACCTGGCATCTGCTTACTTCTCCACTTGTACTTCTTTTTATATTCTAACTTTCTGATATTGAGCAAAAAGCCATTCACAATGGGTTCTGCCCACTCTAGACTTTGGGTGTATATGACTTTTTTTTTTTAAAGTTTATGTACATATTTTGAGAGGGTTGGGGAGGGACAAAGAGAGAGGGAAAGAGAGAATCCCAAGTACGTTCTGGCTGTCAGCGAGGAGCCCAATACCAGGCTCAAACTAACCAACTGTGAGATCATGACCTCAGCTGAAATCAAGAGTTGGTCACTTAACCAGCTGAGCACCTGGGCACCCCTGGGTGTCTATGATTTGAATATTCCCCACCCTTCCATGTTTGAGGTAACTTTCACTCATCTTTAAGAACCCAGTTTGGGGGATACCTCATTCAGGAAGGCAAGGTGTCTTGATTTGAGTCCACTTTAGAATACTTCTTCTTTGTCTTTTCATTGTATGATGCTTAGCATAGCATTAAATTACACTGTATTTCTGGTATTTGTTTTCCTTAAATGAATATGATATGGAGGATATATATTGTGGCTTATGTTTCTTGTATCCAATAAATGTTTGATAAAGAAATGAAAGAAGGCAAACTAACGATAGGCGTGATGGCTAGATTTACATATTGGTTAGGGAGCTGTAGGAGGCATTTTCAGTCCTAGCTCTAACAGTTACTAGTTCTGCGACCTTAGATAGTTACTCAACCTCCTGAAGTTCCAGTTATTTCATAGGGATAACCCATAGTTCCTACTGTGTAATGGAAGATAAAAGGAAGTAATTCAGAAAAAAACACATATTTCAGTGCTATAAAAAATGCTAGCTCTTTGAGACACCTGGATGGCTCAGTGGGTAAGTCTGGACTCTTGATCTCAGCTTGGGTCTTAAGTTCAAGCCCCGTGTTGGTTCCCCTCTGGACGTGAAGCCTACTTTAAAAAAAAAACAAAAATCCAGACACTGATGTGATCATCATACCCTCCATAAATATGTGTTTCTCTTCTCCAAAAATGCTAGCTCACATTATCCTTGCTGTCAAATGGTCACATGGAAGGAAATGTTTGACCACAAAGAAGTAGATTAATAGTTAGCATGTACAAGAGACTTATTTTTCCTGATACAAGAAAAACTTTTAAAAATGTCAAATGCCCTACACTCCAACAACTGTCTTATGAAAATAATATGAATGTACAGGAAGGGAGAGACACAGCTTTGTATCACAGTGTATTTGAAAATTAGACAAAAAATTTTCTTTTTTTTTTTTTTTTCAACATTTATTTATTTTTGGGACAGAGAGAGACAGAGCATGAACGGGGGAGGGGCAGAGAGAGAGGGAGACACAGAATCGGAAACAGGCTCCAGGCTCTGAGCCATCAGCCCAGAGCCTGACGCGGGGCTCGAACTCACGGACCGCGAGATCGTGACCTGGCTGAAGTCGGATGCTTAACCGACTGCGCCACCCAGGCGCCCCTAGACAAAAAATTTTCAGTTGAAAGAAAATTTAATGTGATTCAAAAAATGATACGGCTACTAGAAAAGTAATCTGAATTATGACTTAAAGAGAATATATCTACAAAGAGCAATGGTAGTTCAGTTTACACCATGCTTGTTAAACTGTCCCTAGAGTTTGCAATCAATTCTCATTATTTAAATGAGAAGAGAAAAAAACACAAGGATGGTGGCAATTATAAAAACCAATGAAATGAAGAATGGTAAAACAGAACTGAGAAAGTTCAGTGCGGACAGAGGAAGACTACAGGTGGATATTATAGCTGTTTTCAAACACTATTATGTGTTATATAGCCTTAGAGGATTGGGTTTCACTTCTGGCTTATTGATTTTTAAGCAAAGTGAACCTGAAGAGATATCCAACATCTTTAAATATCTGTATTCTCATTTGTAAAGGGGAAAAATAATAACTCTCTCTAGAGTTGTTGGGGAGATGAAATTAGATCATTTTATTTAAAGTTGTTAGTTTGGTGACTGACATTGAAGGGATGGAGAAAGGATAGAAATTATTTTTAACAAGAAGTTGAAGCTTTCTCCCCCTTGAACTATAAAGTTACAATCAAAAGAGAGATACCAGTTTAACACAGGTAGTATTTTCCAACTGCTACAGATGATGGAAGGTCTGAGTTTCCTGTTTGGGGATGTTAAATCTCATATCTTCAAAGAAGTCTTCTTTAAAATATCAGTTACTTGGGGCACCTGGGTGGCTCAGTCAGTTGAGCGTCCGACGTGGCTCAGGTCATGATCTCACGGTTTGTGGGTTTGAGTTGACAGCTCAGAGCATGAAGTCTGCTTTGGATTCTGTGTCTCCCTCTCTATCTGCCCCTCCCCCACTCATGCTCTGTCTCTCTCTCTCTCTCTCTCTGTCAAAAATAAATAAACATTAAAATATCAGTTACTTGTACTTATCCTTTATAGCATATTAATTTAGTTATAATTTTATATTTATGAAGTATGTCTCTGCTGTTTAAGTATAATATACCATGAGGGAAAGGACCATTCCTAATTTATTTTGCTATCATATTTCCAGAATCTAATACTTGAATGTTTAAAACAGGCTTATGTACTATTTCTTCAGGTAGTGAGCAAAGGGTGTGTGAAGAAATTAATGTAGTCATATTCAAATAATATATTTGAATTAATGAGTGAAGGTCAGTGTCAAAGCTATTGTACAGAGGATTTAAAACTTTGGGAGTGGTTAGGCAAATGACTTATCAATTCTTTCTAACACTAAGATTCATTTAATCTTGAATGAGTTCCTTTTCTTAGAAATTTCCAATAGGAATTGTTCTATATCCATCAGAAATCATGTAGAAAAAAATCCTTCACTACTTAAAAGATTGGATTAAGTGCTCTTTAAGCTCCTTTCCAATGCCAAGATCCTGTGAATTATTATTTCATGATTACATTTAGCCATGAATTGAAAAAAGGCTATATGCAAAATGCAAGAATAGCTACTTTCAAAGAGTACACATGTTCTCAGGTTTAAATTAGGATCTAAAATTAGTGACCTGGTTATTTTTAGTTCTTACATACAGTAATTATTGGAACAGCCTTTGCTTTATCCAGAACGACTTATAAGTAAGTAAGTCATCTAAGTAAGTTACCATTTCACAGATGATAAATTAAATCTACTAGAAATTTCACATTATGTCAGAAGTGAGAGTTAGCTGAAACTGCTTCCATTCCCACTTGTGGTTACTTCATCTATTTTCTCTTATCTAAAGAGTGGGTAATATTGCAGGGCAAGCTTAGTATAGCTGTTGATTCAAACTCCTTGAGCCACACTACAATTCTATAATAATCCCATAAGTAGATGACATTTGTTCCCAATACCTTCAATCTCTACCTCCAATCCCCCACCCCCATGCCTCAGGACACTGATATTTCTAAATAAATGATTTCAGGCTATTAAGAAAGATCACACGTGCTGATTCATTAACTCCAGTGTACCTCTAGGTTCATATCTGTGTTGTTAGGGAAGAAGGAGGCAATACATGCAAATTAGTTGTAAGGAAACAATTTGGCTGCAACAGAACCAATTGCATGTATGATTACAGAGCTATCCTGGGAAATCCAAGGTCAGAAAAATACCTCACATTCATAAGTTAGATTGTGCAGTTTCTCAGACTTGACACTTTGACATTTATTTTGTGTGTGAATGTCCTGTGCATTGTAGGGAATTCAGCAGTATCCAGGCTTCTGCCCACTAGAAACCAATCGCACCCTCTCCCCAGTTATGACAACTAAAAATATCTCTAGTTGGTATCAAATGTCACTCCAGTTGAGAAACGCTTATTTGAAGTGATGGGAGAAAAATCGGGGACTAGGGTAGTTTTCCAATATTAAAGTCATAAGAGCATTAAGCAGGGTCTCAGAGATAGGCAGGGAATGTGTCCCAAGTTTAGTTTCCTACCTTGGGGCCAAGTGGTTGAGGATAATTCCATTTAATATCTGGAGAGTATCAGATCTATGGACTCATATCCAAAAAGTTAATTCTAGGCAAATTTAATGAGATTTGATCATGATTTTCTCTTCTGATACTATCTTCCCCACCAAAGGCAAAATAAGCCTGTTTGTATTTAAATATTGTATACTTTTTGGTTTTAAGTAAAAGAAAATGTATGAAAATTTTAATACAATGATTTTCCCATGCCAACAGGAATATGTGAAAGGTAATAGAATACAATACTCCAGTTTTTTTCTGACTAGAATTCTCTAGAGTGTGTTTTGTGTGTGTCTATGCCTGTGTGTATTTCACATACTTTTGAAAATAACAGTGATGCCTCTTAACTTCAAGATTTTTATTTGCAATGTATTACAACTAGGTATTTGCTCCTGGGTTTCTCTCATGAGGCAGTAAGTGGATTGGGGGGAAGTATTAGCTAATATATGTAATGCATAGCACCTGTATTTGCTTATGTCTGATAACAAAAGGAACTTTCCTAAAGGTAGTTGGTAAATGTCCCGTATCGGAAAAGCTCCACCATAAGCATTTTGCAATTTAATTCCACATGCTACTCTATTCCATATGTGCTTTATTACTCTCTCAAGGAGTTCAATACCAGACATGAATTCTCTGCAAAAGGCTAACCAGTAAGGAAAATAAAACTGACAAACAAAGGCACTGAAGCATTAAACAATCAGAAGAGTTTAGAGTCTTCTTTTTTTTAGTGCTATTTGTAAACGACTTCAGATTTTTTTCCATATCCAGCTTCCACTGGGGTTTGTGTCTTTCTTATACAGTCATTGTCACAAAATTCTGGCTTCTAGTATTCTTTTATACATCCAAGATGACCTTGACTAATACAAGAGAAAAAGAAGAAGAAGAAGAAGAAGAAGAAGAAGAAGAAGAAGAAGAAGAAGAAGAAAGAAAGAAAAATGTCCTTTAGATTTTTGTTATAGTTACTACTAGGGAGAAAAAAATCACCAGAGATAGAATTAGACCATCATCAGTGTAGATTATATATTTTGTTGGTGACTTGGTACATAAAATATGTGATTCATATTTTATAATTCACTGCTTCACAATAAATTTCTTTTATTGCTATAAAAAGGAGACATATTTAAATCATATTTTCCTCTGATCTCTTTACCCATTTGGCCACTCAGAAAGAGAATCAGAAGGTAAATTGCCACAGCACTGCTGTACGGTGACCTGGAGTGGCATAAGCAATTGACCCTCTTGAATGCAAGAGGCACAGCAGCACATTCTGTGAATTCTTTCTTTCTTGTATTATTGGCTCAGCATTTCTCAGCAAAGTTCAATGAGGTTCATTAGCTTATGTGAAGAGAATGGGACCAGTACTTTTGAGACAGCTTCTCTCTGTGACTTTTCTAATTAAACTCCTTCCATCAGAGGAAGAGCTGCCCTTTTTACTTGACAAACATTTGTTCTAATTTGGCCTTGCTTGATTTTTCAGTGCTTTTACGTCCTTCTCCCCCTCTCTATACCCACTAGCATCTGTTAGTCAGAAGATCGCTCTGGCTGACATTTACTCTGAATGTGCTTGCTTATTAAAATATTTCAATGTTAGACAAGCTTATCAGTTGAAAAATACAATATAGTTTCAGAGCACTTGTGGACCTCATAGTAAAGAAAGTTTTTGCTGCACAGATGCATCTTTATTTTTTATGAGATAGGATTGAAGATACTCAGACATAGGGAGTCTATGGGAAGCAGCCACATATATATTTTGTAGCACAGACTAAAACCTCTCCCTTCATTTGCCCTTAAGTGGAAGAATTACGTGTTGCCTAGGTAAGCAGGGAGTCAACTAATGATCAAAAGGAATATAACACAAAGTGGTAGCACTGGCCTCATTGGAATTTGAAACTAAATGGCCAATGATAGTGTCTGTCTCACTTCAGAATGCAACTATGGAGGAAGTTGACAACTTCAGAAACATTTAAATTCCAAGCATTTCTCAGGCTTTGAAAATACTAGCAAAAGCTCCCAGATATATGGCTGATTGGTGACTAATCCTTCAGGAAGACTCTTCTTCATAGACAAAATGATGATATGTAAGGTTTAGTGCTCACTAGGAGCAAGTAAAGAGTCAAGGCTTTGAATGTTCACCCAGGACTTCAGAAAGGCATGCTCTGTCAGTGACAAGCTTTGCTACATTCAGTTTATTCTCCTATTTTCTTTAACACTATCCAGTGCTATTAGCTTGCCAGCCATGTAGTCTGTAAGTAATAGGTTGCAATAGCAGCTGAAATTGACAAGTGCTTAGCCCAGAGCATGGATTGAATGTAATTCATAGGGTTCCCGAGTTAATTTCCAATACCTATTTCATCAAGGCAGACTGATAGATGGCTGCCAGCATCTTTTGGCTTTATCTGTAAATCCCTATGTCTTTTGCTGCCATCATTTGGTTTTTTATACATTCCATCCCTTGCATTTGCTTGTCTCCATTTCCATAACTTCAAATGGAGCTTCTCTCTAGGCACATCAGTCATTTAGGTTAGAGGCCCTTGCAGCTAAATGCAAGACCTTCAAATGTTATTGAAGTGTATTTTTCCATGTGGCCCTGTTTAAAGTGATGTTTCTTTAGGGACTGCAGGGTGAAATATGAAGTTATCTGGGAGAGTAAATCTGAGATGTTGGACAGATGGTGAAGCGTCAGTGCATCCACAGAAATGCATTTCATTTTTATACAGGGGACGCTCTCAATCAATTTTGGCTTGAGAAAACAGTTGCTTGTATTGCATCAGTGACTTTTTTTTTCTTTAACAGATCAATAGCGAAGCCTACAATTCCCCCAATAGATTATAAATAAATTCATTAATTAAATAAATGTGGAAAAAATATAAATTTCACAATGAAAAAATTTCTTCAAGATTAAGAGTTTATTGCAAAAGGAACAAAGGTTACCACAAAAAGATCAGATAGAATGACTGTTGGCAGAACATAAAACTCTTACTCTGTAAGATGGGAAATTTCGTTTCTCACCTAAAATGTGCTTTGGGAACAGCATCTCTTTATAAACGTCTTATTTAAACTTTGCAAAATGCTTTTTTTTTTTCATCAAAGGTCCAAATTTCCATTGACATAACACACATTTAACAACTTTCCATATATTTTTAATGTTTATTTATTATTGAGAGACAGAGAGACACAGAACATGAACGGGGGAGGGGCCAAGAGATGGAGAGACACAGAATCCAAAGCAGGCTCCAGGCTCCGAGCTGTCAGCACAGAGCCCGACGTGGGGCTCGAACTCACGAACCCCGAGATCATGACCTGAGCCGAAGTCGGGTGCTCAACTGACTGAGCCACCCAGGTGCCCCATAATTTTCTAAATCATCCATCTCAATCCTCCTCTGTGTTCTTAGTCCTACACCAGCTGCCACTGCCCTCAGATCACTGTGGCTTTATCTAGCATTTGGAAAAGAACATTTGGAACATTGTAGATTTTATCTAGTATGAAACTACAATTTGAAAAGTTTCAAATGAGAATCCGACAATATTTTGGTGTATATTGTCCATTTATGGGCGATACTGCAGACAATGTCTTCTATACTATAATCATGATTTACCGTTTAACAAGGGCTGAGTAGATTATGCTTAAACTGATTTCCTCGGTCAATATAAAGTCTAATCAGACTTGGAAAAACATACCAAGAGAAGTAAACTAAATCATCTGAATTCCTCAAAGGTGTACTCGTATCCTCAAAATTACGGACTTTCCAGAATTACATGGAGATTGTCCCAAAGTGCTATTTCTTTATTCAAAGAATGACTGACTCTGGTTGCTCAGCACTGCTGGAATTCCAGTGGAATATGTCTACAAGGTGAAACATTGTTTGAGTGATAGTACTGAGTATTAAGAGGAGATAGCTTAATGACATAAGTGCTAGAACAGAGATTGGTTGTTGTTGCTTTTTTTTTTTGTTGTTGTTGTTGTTGTTGTTGTTTGTAGAACACCAGATTGTAAACATTTTCAGTCCTGTGGGTTGAATGGTCTCTGCTGTAGCCACACAAGTCTGTTATTGATGTGCAAAAGTAGCCATAACCAAAAATAAACAATTGGGCATCATGCCTTTCTAATAAAACTTTATAAAAACAAGTAGAGGAATGGTTGCTATGATCTGAATGTTTGTGTTCCCCCTACATTTATATGCTGAAATTCTAATGCCCAATGTGATGGCATTAGAAGGTCGGGCCTTTGGGAGATGCTTAGGTCACGGGGATGGAAACTTCATGTTGGGATCTGTGTTCTTATGAAGGAAAGCCCGCAGAGATCCCTAGCCCCATGAGGACACAACATGAAGTAGGCAGTTTGCAGTCTGGGAGAGGTCTTCACCAGAACATGGCCATGATGGTGCCATGATCTTAGAGCTCCCCAGCCTCCAGAACTGTGAGGAACAAATTTCTGTTGTTTATAGAACACTCAACCTGAAACATCTTTTGGTAGTATTTTATGGCAGTGACCGAAACAGATTAAGATCATGGATTTGCTACCCCTCACTCCCAACCCCTGCTCCAGAACATAGTTTTAGTATCACATAGACTTGGATTTGAATCCTAATTCTCCCATTTACGAATTGTGTAACTCAGAAGGATTTACTTAACCCTTCAGCCTGTCAGTTTCTTCCTCTGTAATGTGAGGAAAAGAATAGCACACAGTGCATAAAGCTAAATGAGATTGCATTTAAAGGTCCATAGTATGTTTTTAGTGCTTTATAAATGCATGTTATCAATGCTAGAATACAGCAGTGGCCATCTATTTCAGGTTCCAGAAAAGAAAGAATGGTTCAGAAGGACATGCAGAGGGAATCACTTGGATTTGCCAAAGGATGTTTCTGAGAGACCAGAGAAAAGGTCTTCACAAAATTCAGCATCCCAATTTAATGTTTTTAGAATTCATTACTGAGACAAGAGTGGGACTCAAAATTGACATGGAAAGAATACTGTAAAATTTTACTCTTTCAGAGTAATTGAGGTGGAACCCCTTCTGGATCATTGAAAAGTTTGAATTATATGACGCTTTTTATAGAAAGCAGTTTTGTTGTTTTCAAGTACATACAGTAATTGGCAAAACATCCAAGAAAGTATTGCCAAGTAGACTTCCTGCTGGCATGTTTAAGTGAAAAACTGAGACTCATTTAAAATTAGCATAGTATTATGTATGTGTATGAAAATGGCCCAAATAAAATTCTTGAAAACAGTTGGTTTTTAAGGTAGGTTAGACATTTTCCTTATTATATGAAAAAATAAAAATAAATAAAAAATAAACAAAGCCTGGCAGTTTTTAGTCATTGTGCTTCTGCAATAGGATTCTTTTCTCTACATCTGCACATTTAACTTTCTTTGACTTAAATTAATGGTTAGACTGTGTCCTTGGAATCCCAGCATTTCTCTGACCCTCTTGTCTCATTGGCACTTTGAATTCCCTCAAGTAATTCAAAATGGACTGGCATACCAAATCATTTTGAATGAAGAACTAATTCATTCTGTAGTCTGAGTGTTCGTAATAAAAATCACATGCACATAGGGTACTATGTTAGGGATTTAACTAATTGTATATTTAAAATATTACACGAACCCTTGTAGATTGCCATTCTTGCCACTGTTCGTTCCATTTTGTCATCCCTTTCTATTGGCATTCAATTTTAGAGTAATTATTCTGGGTAAAATATCCCTTCTTATGGCCCATATCAGATGTTAGAGTCTTTCCTTTAAGAGTTGTGAAGAAATGGAGTCTTCTGTTCTTTCAACATATATTGGTTTAGTCAGTAAAAGTTTGCTGAGTCGCTCTTATGCCACTATTTGGTGAGGTACTGAGAATACAAGAATGATTATGCCATTTTATTTTCAGTGAGGTTTTTCCTTGGAGACACAGCTGTGTCTTTGTGAGTCTTGGGGACCCCTCTATGGCCCCTATAATTTGAAACCCAGAATAGTCTTTTTAATAGCCTCTGTTCAGTCGCCTCTACCTTAGTTGTCTCAAATTTGCTCACTGCAAATACTGGAAATGAAACTCTAGTATAACAAGTTCTTGTGTAAGGATGAAACTGTCCCTCCAGTAGCACTTACAACAGCAAATAAAGCAGATACTTTTGAACGTTGACTCTATAATATATGACTGTTAATTTTCTTCCTTATTGAACTTCCTTCTCAATTCACTCATCTTGGGGTCATAGCTACTTGTTTCTTCTTTGTATTTGTATTTAAACAGATTCCTGGGGCATGCAGGTGGTTCAGTTGGTTAAGCATCCAGCTCTTGATTTCAGATCAGGTCATGATCTCATGGTTCTTGAGTTCAAGCCCCACGTCAGGTTCTGCACTGACAGTTTGGAGCCTGCTTAGGATTCTCTCTCCCTCTCTCTTTGCCCCTGCCTTTCTCTCTTTAAATAAATAAACTTAAAAAAATTTAAAAATTCTAATTGTAATTTTTAAATTTAATTCTAGACTGTACTGTCATGCATTTAATTTCTCTTTTATGGTGGCCATATTTTGCTTAATGCTTGCCTGCTTAAGTAAGCAGTTTTTTTTTTTTGACCCAGCTTTGAGATGCTAACCCTGTATTTCATCGTAATGAATTGCTATATCAACTTCATAAGGAGGCTCATTACTCGAATACATATTCATAGATTAATACAGCTGTTGGTCTAGAAGTTGCCTTTCAGATAGTTGTTTTAGAGAAAAATGTGTTCAGTTAGGATTCCAGGTTGTGATGAATATGAATATGAACTCAAAGTGGCTTAACCAAGAAAGCGGAAATTTGTTAATTCACATGGAATAAAAGTAGTCCAGGTGATATAGCGGCACTTTGTATAGTGGCAAACATAAGGTACAAATGCCTTCAATGGTCCAATGATGTATTCAGGACAATAGTTCTGTCTGTCTACTTGGCATGGTTTTCTCCCCATATTGGGTTCATTTTAATGCTGCACATTGTGATGAGATGGATTCAGCAGGTCCCAGTTTGTCCCCTCTTATTCTAAGTGTAGAGGAAGAGAACAATCACCTCTGCAAGATACTCTAACAAAAACCCTGGGATTACCGATAAATGGGCCTCATGTGGCCATTTTTAAACTAATCTCTGTGGCTGGAGTAAAGGAATGCACTGACTGACCTAAGCCTAGGCTTAGAACACACAAACTGAAAGCTGGAGATAGTTGTTGCCAAAAGGAAATTGTGGGCTCTTAATAGAAAAAGGGTGTGTGAATTGACCATTAGTTCCCAAACGGTAAATACCCATTATTCCATCCATTCAAGAAAATTAGATTTAGAAGTTGTTTTGTGTCCTAGTCACCAAACATAATGGCCAAATAACTTTAGTAAATCACCTAACCTCTCTAAAGGTTTTGTCGCTATTGAATTGAATGAAAGACATTTGCATGATAACATTGTTTTAGGTAATAAATATAATAATATACATGAAAAAACTATGTGCTGTACATATGAAGTTGTTGTTAGTAGTGGTAATGGTGGTAATATTTGTGCCAAAATGATTGAAATAATTAGTTTTCAGAAGTTGAGACAGGACCCAAGGAGCAACATTTCACTGGAACAACAGTTAAGAGGCAGGGCAATACTTGGATGTTCAACATTTAAACTGATGGAAGGGTTAGGTCTGAGAGAATACTTTTAGTTTGAACAACATTGACACTTAGAATATGGATAAAGTTGTGAGGTCAAGTGAGAATAAAACTGATAAAGAAGGACAAGACAAGGTCATTTGTTATAACTTTTGGTACTTATTTTCACAAGAACATAAATAAAATTGTAAGAGAACATATTATAGTAGGCAGACTTCCTAATTTATCTTTTACGACAGAATTCAAATGTTTGCTCCTCTCCACAGCTTTCTTCCATATCTGTAGATAGAACTTATTCTTTGCTCTGTTTTCATATCTAGCTGTCTGCCTGTCATCTATCTATCTATCTATCTATCTATCTATCTATCATCTGTCTACATATCTATCATCTATCTAAGATTAGTCAATTTAGGTTGCCTTAATAGGATACCACATTTTGGGTGACTTAAACAATAGAAATCCATTTTTTTCTCAGTTCTGGAGGCTAGAAGTCCAAGATTAGGTGCTATCAATTTTAGTTTCTGGTTAAGTCTCTCTTCCTGGCTTGCAAATAGCCACCTTATCTCTGTGTCCTCACATGCCTTTCATCACTCTGTGTATGAGGAAAGAAAGAGAGACCTTGGTGTCTCTTCTGTAAGTGTACCAGCCCTATCAGATTAGAGCTCACACTGATGACTTCATTTAACCTCAGTTGCCTATTTAAATATTCCTTCTCCATATGAAGTCGCATTTAGGCTTCAACATACAAATTTTGCACACAGGTGGGTGGGCCCAGTTCAGTACATGCCACCATTATCTCTTTTCTCATTATAATACTTAAAAGTACATTTTAATTGATTACATTTTCTTCTATTCACTTTCCTTAAGGGCACTGACCTTGTCTAATTCTCTTTATTTTTTTAACTTCTATTTCCTTTTGGTTGTGGTGCTCAATAATAAAAAAAAAAATATTAGTTTCTTGATTTAAATTGATAACAGGTAAGAAGCTAACAACAGGAGTTCTTTTACTTTTGCCTTCTTGTGAAAGAACCAGTATTGACCTCACTGCCACATCTGACCACTGTTCCCTGTTGTAAGTTTCCTTCAATATCTTTTTCAATAAATTTGATGGATTATAATATTCCCCCTGGGAAATCACAAACTTACTTCTGTTAAAGTTTGAAAAATATTTAAAAATATGACCTGTAATTTAGTCTCTTTCTGGCATCATTCTTCACATTTTGTGGGAGGTAGAGGGGAGTGTGGTTGTAAATAAATGTATGCAATAAATGTATTTATAAAACTTCTCTTTTCAAAGATCACACACACACACACACACACACTTCAACCTGGCTAGAATTATTCAAACAGGAATTCCAATTTAAAAGCCTCAGATTTAAATAAATGCAGTTTTGAAGCATCAAAGTAGTAAACACATTCTCATAATCTTTTAAGCAATTGGTAATTTGGAATTTATGCACTCATCAAGTATGCTACTAATTGCTTTTCACATTGCGGATAGCTTTTTTTGTTTGGTAGTGAATTTAGAGACCCTTTCTCCCCAGTGCTCAAAAATTTTTAATTTCTTGCAAGGAAGAAATGAATCATTTAAAAACATATACTAATATTTGGTTTGTAACCTTGAGTTAAGTCACTGGATATTCTAACCCTCTAGACTTCTCATTTTGAAAAATGTTGATTGTTCTTGTAACCAGCTTTTAAATATACATAACAGCAATAATCTGGAGGTTAATTACATTAAAAATCCACAAATTATTTAGCATTTCTTGGGGTTGGAGGCCATATAAATATAGCCGTCATTCTTTTCCTAGGACTTGACCAAATTTCTCTTAAAAGCAAAAGGTTTTCATCTTGTTTTCCTGAAACATGACCTATGTTACCAGTCATGATGCTTTATAGCATTGATGCAGCTGCCTACTGAACCATTTAAAGCACCTTTCGATCTGGAAACTTTGATTACATTTTATGATCACTCTCCTAAGGTCAAGGAATTTGATTTGCATCCATCAGGCAAGTAGAAAGAGGGAAGCTTTTCTGAGGCATTAGCACCAGCTTATTTTAAGGCGAGTCCTTCTCAACATTTTCTTCATACACATTCAGCTTTTCATAGACACCTTGAATGTAGATACTTGGTGCTTTTGTGCCAATATTTTTAGGACTTAAAAACATAAAATCGCGAGTCTTGTAAAACCTGGAACAAATGTAGAATTTCAATTTACTAGTTGGGTTTAAGTCCTGGAGACCCATTGCCATTTTGAAAGGTTCCGGAAAGCAGAAGTACTTATTTGATAAAACCAAGTAACCACACATCAGACAATCATTTTGTAAAGGGCATGAAGCTTGGTGGAGCCAACGTAATTTAGCCTGCAGATGCTGCACTAACTTCCTCCTGGGATTTGGAGAATCAGCTCTGGAGCTGCCATTTCAGAAGCTGTCTACTAACCCACATGTGGGAAAACTTAAAACAAAGAAGTCTTGGAAACATTTAACCCTAATGCTCTTCACTAACTTTATTAGATTGGAATAGAGAAATATTTGTTATCTGAGGACTACCACAGATATAATACAATTTGGAGTTCTGTGAAAGCCAGAGGGTATTAATCCCCACTTGCAACCGGACAAATAAACCTACAAACAATAGGGACTAGGCAGCTATTTTATGCCCTGGAAAGTAGGGAAAGAGATGGAATTTAATGTTTGAAGGATGATTGTTCAAATAGTTTCATTGGACTTGATGCAATTTGATGTCAAATTGTGGCAAGAGGAAAAGATGTCAGAAAACCTGAATTTTATTGAATGTTTTATGTAGGCTCTTTACAAGGTCACCTTAAGTTTCACTACAGAACTACTAAGATTTTCTGTTTTGTCAGAATACCATTACCACCTCATGTGGCATCTAAAACATTTTTCAAAAGCAATTTTGTTGGGAGTATTTATGCCATAGACTTCTGTATTTAATAAAGATGTCTCAGTAAACTTCAAGGCATTTCCCAACCCTTCATTTTTGTTGGCTTATTCTATGGTTAATTGGTAATCAATCTCTGTCAAGATAAGCAATTTGATCTATCTTAATGGAGTAGCGAGTTCAGTTGGGAAGTGATAAAAACTCATTTCATTTTAATATGACCTACACTGCAGGTATCGCATGGGTTAGCACAGACATTTTGTTTGTTTCTGTGTTGTAGAGAAAGAAATGTCCAGATTTATCGTAAATGTACCAATACCACATTATATATATAAATACATATTAGACTGTGTCTGATTATGTATTAATTAGAAATCACTGGTCAAACATCTATAGCACTATGCGATAATGAAGAAATTGTTTGAAATTTTAACACATGAAAAAGTTGTGTTTAGTTGTCTTAAAAAACGCGAGTCCATCAAGTCAGAAGTCTCTATAGAAAAACAAATGAGGTGACTCTTTGAGACTGGTAACGGAGCCAAAACAACTTGAGAGTTTGCTTGTATCTTTTCACTAGCTGCTTTGGCACTGTGTATAACCCCTAGGATGTAATTAAACATGTCTCCTTTCTCCATATTGCAACTAAATTGATTTCATCTTAGGAACCAGAGTTCTTCATGTAGCGTGAGAGGAAAGCATTGAGGTGATGGTGAAAAGGATATAAACATGGCCCAAATGTTGGCCCAAAAGTATAACAAAAAATGATGAAAAGAAAAGTTTGTCTCTGGCACAGAGTTGATCCAAAAACAGAATAGTGATAGGCAAAGGACTTGACGAAATGGACAGGCATGAAATATGCATCTAGTACTAAGAGCAAACCCTATTGTAACACACCGTTAGTTGAATTACCAGGGATTTAAAAAGCATAGGTCTAATAAAGCAAACTAACCTATGGATGCCGTCTATAATCTAATGACTTTATTGTGTGTGTGTGCGTACTTTATAGCCAGGAATAACTATATCCAGTGATTTACATAGTGCCAAAGTTTATAGTTCTACTTTTGTTTTCATGTTATACTCTTAGTAATTACTGTGATTCTTTAATGTTGAGTCCATGATCAGGAATATAGTCTATACTGAAATTGATTTATTTCTTTAGAAATATAATGTTAGCTAAATTGTTAAATTCAAATGACTCTTAGGAAGAGACAGAGTCCCAGGAAAGATTTTGCAGTTTGGTTATACCTGGTGTGTGTGTGTGTGTGTGTGTGTGTGTGTGTGTGTGTGTGTGACACAGAGAGAGAGTTAGTTTCTGTCTGTGTTCATGTGTTGGTATTCATACCGTCTGAGGTTAATAACAGCTAACAATCCCAAGTACTTGCACATGTATAATTTCAGGATATTTAGGAACAGATCAAGCAATCACATTAAATTACCTTCTGTCAGAACACCCAATATGTAAGACTGAAGACATTGAGGTTTGAATTAACCATATTGAAATAATATGTCCAGCCCTGTGACTTTCTCCACTCTCAGCTTCACAGACTGGTTTAGCAAATCAATGGCACAAATGGTTAATCTCACAATTTGCCCTGTCAGTTTATGAATTTGTATCTGTGCTTTTATTACATATAAATTATCAATAAATTGTTGAATTGTTGAATTCTGGTGTGCAGGGATTCTGTTAAGTGTTCAGGTGACGAGCTGTTGTCTAAATGTGTATTGAGTTTAAAGACTTTATTTTGTTTTCTGGAAATACTCTACATAAAAACATGTTTTCCTTCCTCTAACCCATTTCAGAATAAAACCAAGTAATTTATTTTCTGAATATTTAAAATCCTGTAACTTAAAATTATTTCATATTAAGTTACATATGAAAGTAATAGCATATCACAGATATTGTTTTGTTTTTTATTTGATTTTTCTATTTTAATTCTTTTTTAACATTTTTTTTTGAGAGAGAGAGAAAGTGCAAGCAAGGGGCAGGCCAGAGAGAGATATCATTTCCATTATCAAAATAACTGGTCAAACTCTACCAACTACCTCAGTTGTACATTTGTTTTTATCCTTTTGGTACAATTGTATGGAGGCCTTTATAACTTTTACTCCATATTAGGTAGGGTTCTCCAGAGAAAAAGAACCTTTTGGAGGCTGAAAATTCCTACAATCTGCTGTCTCTAAACTGAAGCCCCAGGAAAGCCAGTCATGTAATTCAGTCCAGTTGTGAATGTGTGAGAACTAGGGGGGACAACAGTTTAAATCTCAATTTGAGGGCCAGAGAAGATAAGATATGTCCTAACTCAGTCAGTAAGGCAGGAAAAATAGAATGAATTCTTCCTTCTTCCATTGTGTCCTATTCAGACCCTCAGTGGATGGGATATTGCCTAACCACATTGGGGAAGTCAGTCTACCTTCCTGAGTCCACTGATTCAAATGCTAATATTATCCAGAAATACCTTCAAAGACAACATCCAGAAATGATGTTTAATCTGGGCATCCATGGCCTACTTAAAATGATGAATAAAATTAATCCCAACCCTGCATCTTCTTTGTAAAGATTTTCCCAGGTTTTCCCTTATGCATGCATTCTTTTTTTTTTCTCTTATGCTTCTTGTCAAATAGACTTCTTCATAATCCATAAATTGCATATGACTTTTTTTTCTGTGAAGTGTTTCCTGCCTTGAATGCAGTTGACGATTCCTACTCTCTCTCCAAGTATATCTATCTATCTGGGGGGGGGTGTGGAGGAGAAGGAGAGGGAGAACACTTTTCTTTTAATCTAAACATTTGTAGTTAGTCTAAGACTATTTTCCTATCTTCTGTATGCTACCTCAATAAGGCATCCATTCACACATTCAGTAATCATACATCAGGTTCCTCCTGTGTGCCATACATTGCCACAACATTTGGGATACAATGGTAAAAGCACTTATGTTTCTTATAATCTTATAGTTTTCATTCTTATGAGGGAAGTATGTAGTTATTTAGATAATAGGTATTAGACAATAACTTTTGAATAAATTCAAAAGATAATTTGAGATTATGGTAAATGCTATGAAGGAAATACACAAAATAACATGTAAATAGGGGGCTCCTTCAGAGAGTATGTGTAGGTGGGGAAACTTCTCTGGGGAGCTGAATTTAAGCTGATATATATAAGGGGGAAGAAGCCTTAGAGAAAAATTCTAAGAAGGGAACATGGTAAGGGCAAAAGCTCTAAGGTAGGAATAAGCTTTGAGATATAGACAACCTGCATATTAGGGGATATTAGAATGAGGAGAGAAGTATTTTTAAATAATATCAGAGATGGGCAGAGTCTAGTTGTGTAGAACTTTCTAGGCCATGGTTAAGATTTTGAATTTTATTTTAGTGCAATGGTAAGCAGAGAGTGGTAACTCAGTGTATATTTCCAAAAGATTACATCGCCTACTTCTTTAAAGAAAGAACTCTATGTGGCAATAAGTCAGAGAAATCAGTTAGGCATCTGCTTCATTCATCTAAGCAATGATAAAAGCCAGCACAATGTGAACATTATCCTCTCACTTTTTCTTTATGTAAAAGAAAGAGATAGAAGGGGGGCAGAAGGAAATTTCCTTCTAAAATAGAATAAGTACGCATACTTAATAAGTATTTTATATCTTTCATAAGATAAATACAAATTTTAAAGAAAGAAATAGCATTAATCTTGCTAATATTCAACCACTACTTTTAGTCACTTACTAGTCAATTGGTTTTATTCTGAAGCAAGAAAAAAGCATCCTTTGGCTGAGAAAGTTTCTATACTCATTGGATTTTCTGGAACAACATCTGTTTGGCATACCACCTTGCCTTCAAACTCTAGCATTACAGTGTTCATATAGGCTTTGAAGTTGTGATACAATTTCTTTTTTCAAACCAAGGATCTGTATTTGAGGTCAAAAAATGATTAGTCCTCATTGGGTACTTGTGGCTGCCAAGAAGTTGAAAGACAAATATGAGGCCTTTGTGTTAGATGTGTATAGAACTTCACAGCCCTCCTGTTTAATGGCCAACATAACCCTAGAAGCAGCTGAGTAATTCACCTGTACTCTATTTAATGATTAATTTTCTCACTTAAAAAAAATGTTTGGATGACAGATTCAATACACCTATTTCTTAACTACTTTTTGTGAACCAAGCATTATTCTAAGTGTGTCCATATATGTCATCTCACTTAATTCTCAAGACAGTTCTGTGATATGGGTATTACTACTACAGTTAAAAAATAATAAAGGAAGAATTGAACTTAAGCAGAAGGAGATTAAAATTACTTGTTTGAGGTGACAGATTGTAGATAACACTGCTAGGATTAAAATCTAGATTGTCCTGCTAAACAGAGAGCCTCCCGACACCAAAGACCATCCTCTTAATTAATATATTATCTTCTTATGACGGCTAAAACATTCTGTTTCAATTGTACTATGTAATTGTGCATATGTATGCAGGTGTATATACATATGCATAATATTTAAATAATGTATTTATTTATTTATATATAAATTTAGATGTATATATAAATAATTAAATGCATTTAAAATTCATAGTGGCTTTAAACATTGATGCTATTTGTTATTTTAAAAATCTTAACATAATTTTTTTCACATGGACTCCAGGATAGTGGTTAAAATTAAATTTAAATAAGCTTAATATTTTAAGTTATTTTCAGGTAAAATTAAATGTAGATAGAATTTATGATAATTATTCATGCTTTGCTATTGGGTCATTTTGCAATTACCCCACTTTGCCTCCCCCCTACCCCTTTGAGAACTCTGCCCTAGAGAATTATGTGTATTCCTTCTGTCATTGGTCCCATAGAATTTAGTTTTCAATACATTCAGTTAATTGACTGACAAATACAAAATTAGAGAACTATGTTTCAGAAAACTGAATTCAACTCGCAACTCCCTATATTACTTGGATGTAGTAAACAAACACTAAATCCTATATCATAGGCTTTGAGCGGTTGTGAGTTGGAGACCAAAGCCCATTCTGTGAACTGGTGAGTCATTCCTTAAGCATGACATTCTCTAAATGTGATCTCTGCACTCCTCTGCAGATGCTTCCTGGCCCATCTACATATATAGCACACGAAGTCCCTTCCTTTCTCTTTGTCTCCGACCTAATATAAGTCAGCATCCTTTTCCTGTGTGTGTTTACTTTCATCCACATTCAGGTGAAAAATAGGATGTTAAACTGAAATGCCCCCTTTCAACTACATTGGCTCCCATGAGGCAGATATCTTTCTCGCAATTTTCATCCAATGGGTAATGTTGATAAAGTACAATATAAAGTAATAAAGGGGACTTTCTGTAGGCATCTCTGTGGGCAATATTTCTTTTAAAAATCATTTACTTCCTGCACTTCTAAGAGGAAAGGCAAAGTTTCTCCCTAAGACAGGTGAACAAATTAATGAGGACCAAGGCAGTAGCCGAAGAGAAAGATGGACAATCTGACACCTGATGGTTTTGTCTTGCTGTAATCTCAAGTTTGTACTAGCCCATTGGGAAATCAGACGGAAATAGCAATAAACCACCACTTGCTGACAAAGCAGACTGCTTTGTGAAGGCATTTCAACCTATTGACAAATACATGGCACAGTGTTTAATTTATCAGAGTAAATGGTAGTTCATTTTCCATTCTAGGGTTGGTCTTATTTTTTGTCTAGATCTGAAGATGCACATCCAGCTCAAAGTAAAGGCAATCAGAGTTAATAAGTGATGATTACATAGCTCATATCAATATCTGTATCTATAAACATATTGTACACATTATAGAAAATATATAATTTTATTTTGTTATGTTCATCTTATTTCATTCATTTATTTTGTTTTTCATGATTAAAACATAGACTGCATCTTATATAACTTCATTTTCAGGGAGGAAGGATAGAAGTGAGAATTTGGGAGTGACACAGCTGTTTGAGCACGTACAAGAATTTTCCTTGCCTATTCTTACTTTTCCTTAGGTTGAAGCATGACTTCCAAGCTTATACCTACCTCAAGAAAAGTATTAAAATAAGTTTACTCAGCCACTCTTTCTCTTGTCTTCCCTCAGTGTCATAATTCTAAAATATTTAGCTGATGTTGAATAAAGGGAAGGCAGGGAAGCAGTTTGTTATCAGTTGCAACTGTGTAATACCTCTTTATTCTGATTTATGAATATATCTGGTTCCAAAAGAATTCAACTATAGCATTTTCTGAGAGTAGGAGATCTCTTGGTATTTTAAGAGCCTTTTTCTCTTTCTGCCCAATTCTTTGGATTACATGAGGTCAACAAGAGTATCTCATTTTTCTCAATAATAATCCTAAGCTCTTCTCAATTTTTATACAGTTATTTGAATAGAGGTACCCTTTCTGACTTGCAGTTGTAGAAAAATATTTGCTCTCTATGTGCTTAATTTTACCAAGAAATAAAAACTTTACTTCAATTAACTATTCTACAGACCAACCTATTTTTCAGGAACTATACTATATTCTGGAAATACGAAGATGAATGGGAAATCATCTGCTGATGAGGAACTTAAAATCCAATAAGGAAGTGGTACATAGAAATATGAATTGAAGACATGTTTTGGGGGGCACAAAAATTTGTTCATAATCTAGATGATGTCAGAAAAGTTTATAGAGAAAAGTTGATGTTTGATACAAGTATTAGATGATGAGTAACTGCTCACTAAGCAATTTGGGGATAGAGAATGAAAGTGTATGAGTGTGTGTGTGTGTGTGTTGGGATTAGGTATGAAGTATGCAAAGAGTACTGAAGAGAGAAAACAAACTCAGGCCCAAGTGCCTGAAATAATCTGTCATAATAGGAGAACTGTAAGAGATGTGATGTGGACAAAGAAAGGAATGTGATGAAAGAGGAATCTGGAGTTTCAGAATAGGGGCCAGATCAAGGAGAGCCTCATGTATCATACCAAGTTTTTATTTATCCTGTGGTAAATAAGGATCCATTAAAAGGTTTTAATCAGGAGTAAACGTGATTAGATTTGCATTTTAGAAAAATCAATCCAGCAGTAAAAGCCAGATGGGTTGTGCAAGACTAGAAGCAAAAACTATTTAGGAGCTTATTAGTATAAATCAGGCTGTGGCTAGGGTCTGCACCAGGGTAATAGCGGTAGGAATTAGAAAGGAGAGATAAGATACAAGGAGGTACAGTTGAGACAACCTAACAATTGATTTGTTTGTGAAATGGTGGTAGGAATGGTAGGCACAACTGAGGAGTTATTTATGTTCTGTCAGTTGAGTTTATGGGATTGAAGACAGGGTTGGACTTGATGGAAATTTGAAGGTCAAACATCTAGTATAAAGAGTTGGAGACATGAAAGTAGTTGAGATTACTAGGAGGTCTTTTTTGAGTAAAGAAAGAAGAAACTCATAGATGAAAATTCAGGAGAGAAAAACAAATACCTAAAGGACAAGCAGAAAAATCGGAACCAGCAAAGACTGAAAAAGAATGGTTAGTAAAAACAGAAGGGATCCAGAAAGAGTGATGTCATTAAAACCAAAAGAGGAAGGGGTTTCAGAAAGTGGCTAAAAGTATCAAATGCATTATTCAAGTAAGAGTGGTCAAGTAAGAGGAGGAACACAAGGGTCCTTTGAATTTGGTAATTGTAGGTTATTGTCACTCTTTATAAAAGTAGAGTCAAAGAAGTAAGGGTATGGTCGTCTACTATCAATGGATGGACATAATGAACCTAAGATTTGTAGCATATTTTAGTGGAGTGATTTAGTGGGAATTGAAAAATATAATTAGGAAAAGATGTGAAAACCGAGGCAGTATGTGGTGATGATGTAAAATATTGGCAACTTAAAAATATTTACTGGGTAAAACAAGGAGTAAATTGAGAGAGAGAAGTTAAGCAAATAGTATTAGAGTACTTAACACTAAAGCAGTAGAATATGTTGATTTTTTGCTTGACTTTGTTGATTCCATTTCTTATGGAAAACATCCAGATGAGAAGTAAGTTTGAGATTGTGGATCTTTTTCTTCCACCTTTAGATTAAATAGTATTGGGGCACCTGGGTGGCTCAGTGGTTAAGTGTCTGACTTCTGCTCAGGTCATGATTTCATGATTCATGAGTTCGAGACCTGCATCAGGCTCTGTGCTGACAGCATGGAACCTGGGGCCTGCTTCAGATTCTGTGTCTCCCTCTCTCTGCTCCTCCCTCCTCATACTCTCTCCCTCTCTGTGTCTCTCTCTCTCTCAAAAATAAATAAACATAAAAAATTTTTAAAAATTAAATAGTACAAAGAAAATATTCTGGTCAAACATAGTAAATGCTCTAAAATATCTGTTCTCTACTTGTACGTGATAATACAAAAGTCATGAATGGAACTTTATTTTGGTAGATTTTTAAAACTCATTGCTTTACATGTATGATGTCACTTTATCTCCCCACAATATGTGCGTTTATCTATCAAATTTATATACATATGTTTCACTCTGGATGTGTCATGTCATTTCATGTACTGGTCATTCATTGCTTGAAAGGGTAGTCTAAAACCAATTACTGTCTGAAAAAAGCATAAATATTTAATGCCCCATTATTATAAGATTATAGAGCCACTGGTCTTGCTAGACTATGTGCACATTGAGTTATTTTTTCCTAAAAGTAATTCAAGCCATGCTCTTTAATTCCATCCCCTCGGTGAGCAATAATACCCATTTGCAAAATTCCTGATTGGAGATTGTGAAAAAAGGGCAAACTGTGGCAGTAGAACTTAGAAAGATAATTGACCCATGTGGGGATTAAACCTGTGACCTTGGCTTCATTAACATTTGCCCCAAACAACTATGCTAAGCAGCCTGAGGCACCAAAGCTAATATAGTATTGTTGCATGATAAACAATTTCAAATAAGAATATGCAGACTTATCACAAGTCTAAAACAAGACTTTAAAACTTAAACAAAAAGATAAAATGCAATCTGGAATTTAGCTTTTTTCTCCAACAATTATGTGAGTTTTAAGGGATTTGTTTGTAAATACTACCTAAAGTTATTTCTGGTTTTAAATCAGCACATGTATAGGGTGTTTGAAAACTCATGAAGAGGCTAATAATAATAACTGTTCATTAACTCCATAACATATACAAATGATATAAGTCACAAATGGTATTAAAAATTGGTCAGGATGATTGTTCTTGACTTAGTTCTGATGTGTAAAGAGCTTAGAAATTGTCATTACATCCATACAAGAATGAAAAACAAATCTAATTGAAATGAAAATCAACAGCTTTTCTTGGGCCCACCAGAGAAATGAAGTTGGAGGGCATGTCTCCATCTGGAAATCTGGAGAAAATGGTGAACTCAGAGTTACAGAGAGATCCTTACTTAGAACAGAAACCACTAGAGCCATAAAATGGTAGGAACACCAAAGTGATATTTAACAAGTTGTTGGAGGCTCAGTGCGAGCTAACATGATAATCAAGTTCCTGGAGGTTGCAATTTTAGAGGGTCTCTACATTCTCGTGACATTTGTCTCCAGGAACCCCAAAGGGTTCTCACATTGGAGATCAAGAAAGCTCTTCTCCTGGTTCTGCTAAGGAAAAAAAAGTAAACATTGTGAAATATACCCAGAGTGTTTTCTATGGAAAAGAGCCTGTTGTCCAGAGGAAAATATTTTAACAGAGCCTTATCCCTCCTGGAGGAATTTATCCCAAACCTGTCTCTCTCAGCCTTGCCATCTTACCTAAGAGTGGGGAGGATGCTGTATCAATGGAGAAACACTTGTCCAGAAACATAGAACACCATAAGACTGGGATTTAATTATAAGATTAAAGAACACTTACTGCTCCCAACCTTAATACCATGCTAACTATATTCCACTATAATAACAGAGGAGTATAGGTGATAAAGCTGGATGAATTAGATATTCTCTGAGGAGGAATACTTAGGGAAGCCCAAATCAAGAGAGGAGACCAAAATAAAATAAATAAAATAAAATAAAATAAAATAAAATAAAATAAAATAAAATAAAAAGACATTAGAGGAATTTGATGCTTTGGAACACAAAGCTATAGCAAATATTAACCATAGTCCATTTCCTAGCCAGATTAACATAAATCCTCACAGCCTGTTTACTGCAGTTTCTGTTGCCCTGTATACTATGTCCAGCTTTCAACAAAGGATCACAGGCTGTGATGGTAAGGCAAGGAAAACAAAACAAAACAAAACAAAAACAAACAAAAAACAAAACAGTCCTAAAAGACAAAATAGACAGCGGAACCAGACTCCTAAATGACACTGGTGTTACAGTTTTTTTTTTTAATAACTATGATTAATATGTAAAGGGCCCATGTGAGAACAGATGAGCAATGTAAGCAGAAGGATAGATTTTCTAAGAATCACAAGGATAATTAGAAATAAGAAAAATACTAACAGTACTGAAGAATGTCTCTGATGGGCTTATGAACCTAGCTGAAGAAAGAATCAGCGAGCTTGAAGATCAGTAAGTAGAAATTTTCCAAACTGAAATGCCAAGGGGTAAGGGAGAGAAAAAGAAATGAACATGCAAGAATGGTGGGATAATGTCAAAATTGTAACATCTTTGTATTTGGAATACCAGAAGAAAGAACAGAACAGAATAAATATTTGAAGTAATAATTGTTGAAAACTTTTCAAAAACTAATGACAGACATCAAAACAGAACTCAAAAGCTCAAGGAATACGAACCAGGATAAACTCCAAAAAAGAAACCACAAACAAACAAACAAACAAACAAACAAACGTTACCTAGGTATAACATATTCAAACTGCAGAAGACCAAAGCCAAAAAGGAAATCTTGAAAGGAAATCTTGGAAGAAGACAGAGAAGAAAAATCATATTACCTACAGAGTAACAAGGACAAGAATTATAGGGAACTTCTCATCAAGAACCATGCAAAGAAGAAAAAATTAGAATAAAACATTGAAAGTTTGAAAGGAAAAAAAGTACCCACTAACCTGGGATTTTATATCCACTGAAGCTATATTTCAAAAATGAAAGAGAAATCTATTCTGTGACAAACAAAAACTGAGAGAATTCATCATCACTGAACGTTCGGTCCTAACTCTGGCTGCTATAATAAAATAGACACTTCGTGCTTCAACAACAGAAATTTATTTCTCACAGATCTGGAAACTGGAAGTCCAAGGTCAAGGTGCCAGCAAGGTTGTTGTCAGGTGAGAGCGTTCTCCTTGGGTTGTAGATAGCGAACTTCTGGTTGTGTGGCAGAAAGGAAAAGCCCTGGTTTCTCTTCCTCTTTTTATAAGGGCACTAGTCCCATCATGAGGGCCTCATCCTCATGGCTTCATCTAAACCTAATTACCTCTCAAAAGCTCTACATCCAAATATATCACAGAGTTAAGTCTAATATTTGAATTTAATTTTTTTAAATGTTTATTTTTTTTAATGTTTGTTTATTTTTGAGAGAGACAGAGACAGAATGTGAGTGGGTTAGGGGCAGAGAGAGAGGGAGACACAGAAGCAGAAGCAGGCTTCAGGCTCTTGAGCTGTCAGCACAGAGCCCAACGCGGGGCTCGAACTCACCAGCCGTGAGATCATGACCTGAGCCGAAGTCGGACGGCTGAGCCACCCAGGCGCCCCAAATGTTTATTTATTTTTGAAAGAGAGAGAGAGAGACAGAGCTCAAGAGGGGAAGGGCCAGAGAGAGAGGGAGACACAGAATCTGAAGCAGGCTCCAGGCTGTCAGCACAGATCCCAGTGCAGGGCTCCAACTCACAGACTGCAAGAACATGACCTGAGCCGAGTCAGACATTTAACTGATTGAGCCACCCAGGCGCCCCTAATATTTGAATTTAGAGAGGACACATTCAGCCCATAACACTCTCCTTGCAAGAAATATTTAAATAAGTTCTTTAAGGAGAAGAAAATGTTATAGGCCAAAAACTTGTATCTATATAAAGAAAGGAAGAGTGTTTAGTAGGAATAAATAAAATAAAAATACGATATTCTATTTTTCTTACTCTTGATTAAAAGATAACTATTTAAATTAATAATAGTGACAATACATTGGGAGATTATAGAATAAATGCTAAGTAAAATTAATTACACAAGGAAACAAAGGAATTAGAAATATTGCTATACATAACTTCACTACATATGAAGTGGTAAAGTATTATTTGGAGATGGACTTACATTGGTTAAAATGTGTATTAGAAACTCTAGGGAAACCACTACATTTTTAAAATAAGAAGTAGAATTGATATGTTAAGGGAGAAGATAAAATGGAAACATAAACAGTGATCCATTTGAAATCCAAGGAGGCATAAAACGAGAAGAAAAAATGAAAAATAAAGAGCAAGTGAAATGGATACAAGAGTTCTGAATGTGGTAGATATTAATTTACTATATAATAATCACTTTAAATGTTAATAATGAAAATGCACCAATTAAAATACAGAGAATGTCAGAGTGGATTAAAAAATAATTATATATTGTTTATAATAATTCTACATTTAATATAAAGACATAGATAGGCTAAGAATAAAGAGATAGTGAAAGATATACCATCCTACAACTAATCAAAAGAAAGCTGGAGTAATTATATTAATTTTAGTCAAACAGTCTTCAGAACAAGGAAAATTATCAAGGATAAAGTAAGGCATTGTATAATGAAAAGGAGTCAAATCTCAAGAAGATATAACAACCCTACAAGTACATGCACCTAAAACCAGGGCATCAAAATATGTGAAGCATAGCACAGTAGTGAAAGGAGAGACAGACACCCTGCTATGAGAGTCATAGATTTTAACAATTCTCTTTCAGTAAATGATAGATCAAGCAGGTAGAAAAATCAGTAAAAATATCAATGACTTCAATAGCACTGTCTGTCTTCTTGATCTAATTGACATATATATGGAGTACTCCAATAACATCAGAGTATACATTCTTAAGTTCACATGGAATGTTCATCAAAATAAACCATATTATGGACCATAAAACACACCTTCACAAATTAAAAAAAATAAAATCACCAAGTATTTGATTGTCAAACAACACACTTCTAAAAGCACAGGTTTCTATAAAGAAATCTCAAGAGAAGTTTTAAAATATTTTGAATTGAATAAAAATGAAAATACAACTATCAAAATACATAGGATAAACAAAAAGTGGTGCTTAGTGGGAAATTTATAGCATGAAGTGAAAATATTAGAAAAGAATAAAGATCTAAAATCAACTAGGAAACTAGAAAAAAAACTAAAGCAAGCAGAAGATAAATAAAAAATTAAAAAAAAAACAAGGATACTGAAAACAACAAAGCAATAAATAAAATCAACAAAATAAATAACTAGTTCTTTGAAAAGATTAATAAAATTGATAAACATGTAGCCAAACTAACCAAGAAAATATGAGTAAAAAGATAAATTATTCATACCAAAAACAAAAGAGGAGTCACTACTGATCTCATGGATGTTGAAAGAATAATAAAAGAATATTATGTCAATTCTTTGTCCCCATTTAATAACTTAGATGAAATAGACCAATTTACTGAAATACACAAACTACCAAAATTAACACAAGGGGAAATGAATAATCTGTATAGAACTACATCTATTAAAGTAATTGAATCAATATTTAATAATGTCCCAAGGAAAAAAAAATCACCACACCCAGAAGTTTCACTCATGAAACTACTAATACTTGTGGAAGAAATGATACTAATTCTATAACAATCTCACCCAAAAAATAGAAGCAGAGGCACATTTCTTAAGCCTTTCTTTGGGGCCAGATTTATTCTAATTGCAACACCACATAAAGACACAAGAAAGAAAACCCACAGACGAATATCTCTCTTGAATATAGTTGCAAAAACATTCAAAAAATATTAGCAAATCAAATCCAACAATGAGCGAAAGTTTCATATACTATGATAAAATGAGATTTATTCCAGATTTATAAGACAGTTTCTATATCCATTGTAACCCACTATAAGAACAGGTGAAGGATGAAAGATTGTGCAACATCAAATGATGAAGAAAAAGCTTTTAGCAAAATCAACACCCATTATGATAAAGTTTCAGAAACTAGGAATAGAGGAAATCTTCAATTTGATAAAGAGCATCTACAAAAAATGTACAATATGATGCTTAATGGTGAGACACTGGTAGGGAACCCAACAGGTTCCTACTGTTGGGAACAAGGCCAGGATGTCCTTTCCCAATCCTCCTCTCTGACTGACATCATGTTGGAAGTCCTAGCTAGTGCAGCAACACTAGACAAAGAAATAAAATGTACACCTATTGGAAAGGAAGAAATAAAACCGTTCTTGTTTTCAGATGATAAGATTGTCTACAAAAATCCCAAAGAATCACCAAAAGCCCCTTGGAACTAGTAAATGAGTATATAAAGTGTACAGGACAGAAGTTAAAAAACATGTCATTTATTTTCCCATGTAACAGCAATGAATGATTGGAATTTGAAATTTTAAAAAGATAATTGTGCAATAATGCCATAAAAATGAAATACTTTAAATATAGTATCTTCAGGATTTACATGTGAAAGACTACAAAACTCTGATGAAAAAAATAAAAATTCTTCTCATCTATATATCTTCTTTGACAACATGTTCCTTCAAATTTCTTGCCTTCTCTCTCTCTTTTTTAATATATATATTTTGGTTTTCTTATTGATGAATTTTAAGTTTGTTTTTTTTTTCTATTTTGTACATTTTCCTCACAAGCTTTTTATCAGACATATGTTTTGCAAATATTTTTTTCCCAGTCTGTGGCTTATCTTCATTTTTGTAACAGTGTTTTTATCACGGCAGAAATTTTTAATTTTAATAAAGTTTGAGATCAATTTTCTCTCTCACTAGTTGTTCTTAATGAGTTGTACCCAAAAATCATAACCAAATCCAAGGTCATCCACATTTTCTCTTATGTTTTCTTCTAGATTTATATTTGTGCATTTTACATTAGGCCTAGGGTCCCTTTTGAGTTAATTTTTGGAAAGATGTAAGATCTATGGTTTAGGTTTTGTTTGTTTGCTTGTTTGTTTGGTTTTTGGTATGTGGATGTCCTGTCAATCTAGTGTTTTATTTATTGAAAAGTCTATCACTTTTTATCCTTTCTTTATTGAATTGCCTTTCCTCTTCTGACAAAGATCAGTTGACTATATTTGTGCGTGGGTCTACTTCTGGGCTATCTGTTCTATTGAACTACATGTCTATTCTTTTGCCAATACCACAATGTCTTGATTTCTTGTGCTTTATAGGACGTTGTGAAGTCAGTTCTATTGTATTCAGGTGGTAGGGAGGGAGGGTAGCACAAGTGTAACTATTAAAAGGTAGCACAATGGTGCTTTGTGGAATGAAGAGTTCTGTATGTTGATCTTTATATGATAAAACTATATCTATACAGAACTATAAACTATAAACTCTGTGAATTATATCAATGTCCATTCTTGGTTTTGATATTGTACTACAGTTATTCAAGTTGTTACAGGGAAACATGAGTGAAAGGTACATGGACCACTCTACATATTTTGCAACTTCCTATGAATCTATAATTATTTAAAAGAAATTGGGCAGAATTTTTTACTTGGGATATTATCCATAGGACCTAAACATTAGCTTGGTCTGTTGCAATTTTACAGTAGGCATTGAAAGTATCAAATGAAATAAAATAGTACCCATCAATGTGAAAAATTCTTCCAGCGAATTTCAAAACAGAGACTAGGTAGATATCACCTATTTGTTTAGGTCATATTTCTTGTGCCCCACTGGGATCCTTGTTGAGAGGGTGAGTGTCGTTCTGTGGAAGATGCAGGATTCAATAGACTCATATTTCTATATAGCACTTTGTCTTGTAAAGCGTTCTTATTCACCTTATATTGCATGTACATCACCATAGATACAGGATTTCTTTAGGAAGGTGACATTATATTAATTTTTCAAATTAGAATATTTACTCTCATAAGTTAAACATTGTGTTTAAATACCACACTTGTACAAGTTATTGATAAAATAAGGGATAGAAGCTGTTTACCGGGTCTCATTTATTACACAAAGAACCTTTAGTTATTGCATGTTTGATCCCTCTCAGGAGTACATGAAATATTATAATCAAAAGCACAGGGTTTCTTCAAGTCCTATAGCACGAAACTTTATGCAATGCAGTGAGGAATGAATGTATCCCTTTTCAATAAGATTGAACAATGCAAATCACTAATATGAAGGCATATATTAAATATATCCATTGGAGAAACATAGAAAGAATTTTTAAGTGAATGTTTTATGACTACCTAAAAAATCAAATTGCAAGCACAAGGAAATATTATGACTATTGTAAGAACAATTTGTGCCAAATTGAAATTTACTAACTTTTTAGATATGGATGATGGTCAAAATTCATTAAATATCATTACTTATTTTATGGTGTTATTATTTTTTTTAAAAACCTGAGTTGAGGGGCGCCTGGGTGGCTCAGTCGGTTAAGCGTCCGACTTCGGCTCAGGTCATGATCTCACGGTCCGTGAGTTCGAGCCCCGCGTCAGGCTCTCTGCTGACAGCTCAGAGCCTGGAGCCTGTTTCCGATTCTGTGTCTCCCTCTCTCTCTGCCCCTCCCCTGTTCATGCTCTGTCTCTCTCTCAAAAATAAATAAACATTTAAAAAAAAAACAAACCTGAGTTGAATCCTCAGCAGCTTTTTTTTTTTTTAAGTTTATTTTTGAGACAGAGACAGAGCATGAACGGGGGAAGATGCCCTTGTTAACATCTTTTAAAGATAAGAAACTATATGCCACAACCTTGAGAAATATCTTGACAACTTCTGTTTTAATAATCCCAATAATATGAACTTGGTCCCTTAAGTGTCCAACTCTTGGTTTCAGTTCTGGTCATGATCCCATGGTTCATGAGACCAAGCCCTGCAATGGGCTCTGTGCTGACAGCACAGAGCTTGCCTGGGATTCTCTCTCTTCCTCTCTCTCTGTCCCTCTCTGCTTGGGTGCGTGCTCTCTCTCTCCTCTCTCTCTCTCTCTCTCTCTCTCAAAATAAATAAACAAAAAAAAGAAAGAAAGAAAAAAAAGATTTAACAAAATAACTTCTCAATTTCCTTTCAAATCTAATAGTATCTTTCTTGGACATACAGACAATGAAATACATATAAAACACATGCACAAACATGTATACATTGGGCAAATAAAAAAAATTAAGTACATCAACTACTGAGTTGAGCAAAGTGGGAGTGGCTACCTGTCAGGGAATAGGAGGCACAAATTTGGTGTATGTGTGTTTTGAAACCGTGTCGACAATGTGCTGCAGAGTCTCTGGTGACTAAATTTGAAGAGGGAATTCGTCCAAGCCTTCACCCTGGAAAAAGTATGGAGGCAGCTGTGGGATTAGTTAATAAAGAGACAATTAAACAATTTAGCATTGGGGAGTAAGGGAAGAGGCAAATATTAAAATATATTCGTTATGTGGGGTGCCTGGGTGGCTCAGTAGGTTAAGCGTCCTACTTTGGCTCCGGTAATGATCTCACGGCTGGTGAGTTCAAACCCCACGTCGGTCTCAGTGCTGACAGCTTGGAGCCTGGAGCCTACTTCAGATTCTGTGTCTCCCTCTCTCTCTGCTCCTCCCTCACTCATGCTTTGTCTCTCTGTCTCTCAAAAATGAATAAACATTGAAATTTTTTTAAATAAAAAATATATTCATTACATTAGTTCCTTTTTCTCTTATGTAGAAAATGGGAATAAAAGTCAGTGTAAACTCCTTGGGACAATTCAGTAGTAGATAACTGGAACCTTAAAATGGGAAGAGAGATCATCCTACTCCATGGATATATTACTTTTATTTATTTATTTATTTTTTTAAATTCTTTAATGTTTATTTTTGAGAGAGAGAGAGAGAGAGAGAGTGTGAGTGGGGTAGGAGCAGAGAGAGAGAGGGAGACACAGAATACGAATCAGGCTCCAGGATGAGCTGTCAGCACAGAGCCCAATGCCGGCTCAAACCCACGAACTGTGAGATCATGACCGACCCTTAACCAACTGAACTCCCAGGTGCCCTGATATATTACTTTATATTCTAAATAAAAATGCTAAAATATTTTGAAAAAAATATATAAAAATGATGAGATTAAATTTATAGTGTATATTCTTTTATTGGTGAAAGCCAAGCATTTTGTCAATGTCTGAGTCATCCATAAGTAGATCATGAAGCGGTGGTCACTCAATAATGACTCTTCTGAAAACAAAACATTTTGTTAATGTGAAGAGCCATATCGAGCTCTCACCAATGCTTAGTGTCATTCTGTAGTCTGGGCTGAGAAGAACGTCTTGAAGTAGCATTTGGCCAGTTGACATTAGTGAGTTGGCCCCTACTGAAGACTGGATAGCCAGTGGCTGACCCTGGTGGCAGGAAAAGCTGCTCAGATTATGGCAGGGTGCAGCCTCTGTGCTGCTAGATGGAAAATCAAACACCTAGTATGCTCGAGTCACTTAGAAGCTTCCTGCCTCATCAAGGTGAAATGTAATGCTTCAGAATATTTCCATTTCCATCTCTTTCTTGGCTTTTCTTTTTTTTTTTTTTTTTTTTTTTTTTTTTTTTTTTTTTTGCAGTGGCAGGGGGTGGGGTGGGCTGCAGGGTGGGGGAAGGGATCAGCGAGTCACCACTTTTATTCTAATATGCTTTCTATTGTCTTTCTTATCTTACCCCTGCTCTTTGCCTAGTGTCCCTTTTGCTCCCTCTCCATATCTAATTCTCTCCTCTTTTTAAAATGACATTCTAGGGGCGCCTGGGTGGCGTAGTCGGTTAAGCGTCCGACTTCAGCCAGGTCACGATCTCGCGGTCCGGAGTTCGAGCCCCGCGTCGGGCTCTGGGCTGATGGCTCAGAGCCTGGAGCCTGTTTCCGACTCTGTGTCTCCCTCTCTCTCTGCCCCTCCCCCGTTCATGCTCTGTCTCTCTCTGTCTCAAAAATAAATAAACGTTGAAAAAAAAAATTAAAAAAATAAAATAAAATAAAATGACATTCTAGAAAGCACTAATGCATGGCAAAATTACTTCGAATATTCAGTCTCAGATCCCTAATAAGTTATACTTTTGTTCGTCTTAATAATGGCTATAGAACATGTTACTAATCTTTCTGGAGCATCTGATCTTCCACTGATCTCCAAGGTTGCTACTGTTCACCAGATTAGTTAAATGATATGACTTTTATCCTCATTGCTCCTTGAACACCTATCCTAAAGCTGTGCATTTGTTCCAAGGGCATTGCCTTCTGAGTTAAAGAAGTACCATTCTTTAGTAAGATGTATACTGTTGGTTTTAAAGAGAAAAGAGTTTAAAGTTTCTAGCTTTTTCTCCTTCTCCAATTATCACGACACCCATCACTACCACACAGTACCACCACCAAAGGAAAGTGTTAATTGGATCGATCAAAGGACACTAATTAGATGGCTTTTTGTTGTGGTGCATCATTAGCTGGAGGGGTAGTCTATATTGGGGAATAGGTGGCTTTTTCTCTCTGGAACTTTTTGATAAATGCGAAGTGATAAAGTAGCTTGGGCTCCTCCCACTCATTTCTCAAAAACTGTCTCTTTCATCTTACTCTTGACATCTGTCTCTGTCTTTTTCTGTATCTCTTTGTCTGCTGTGAGTCTGGAGAAATGTGACACAGCTGGTCCCCTTATCTATGTGAGCAGTCAAGGCAGATTCAACTGAAGGTTACTTCCATGTGCACTGTCCCCCTCCTGAAAATCTTTAAGTTTGAGGCTTAGATACTTTTCCCCTAAACATCACAGAAAGTTCTTTCCTGAACTGTCTCTACTTGGTGAGGACTCATATGACCTAGGGTTGCCTGTTCTCGCTGCTAGAAGAGAACTGGCTGAGTCTGGGTGTCAGAGGTCAAAGGCTGGGTATTCTACACCTGCATTTCTAGACCTGAGACCACCTTGTGTTTAAATAAAAAGAAATATCCGTTTCTCCCAATGTAGCTTGTTAAACTTACACACTTTGGTTCAGAGCCCCAGCCTAACAGTAACAAACCTCCACATTGAACTGCAGGAGAGGAGTGACTGACTGATATCAGAGACGATTCAGGTTTTCTGTTTCCTCAGGCCAAAATCCAACTTGATATCATTTTGTTAATGTCTAAAACAAAAATCTATGTTCCCCCATCATTTTCTTCCCCATACTCTCACTAAAGCCTCCACATTGTATTTGAATTAACTGGAAAAAACAGAACTAAATTTCCCTTACGAAAAAGGATTTGTATCCCCTAATGCATTATAAATATGACAATAAGCCTGAAACTTCAGTTAACCAAAATTGTCACACCCTCAGCTTTTTAGGGAAAAAAAAAACTAAACTGACCCAAAAAAGAAATAAAAAAACAGCTTAATATCAGGGCTTGGTAAAAATGCAATTTCCAGAGTTTTACTTATATTCACTAGAGTTTCAGTCTGATCTATGGCCATAAAATGAGGATTGATGTTTAGAATGATGTCCCTGAGGCATTGCGAATTCTGAATCATGAAAGATTCAATTACCTTCAATAAACTGAACTTAACTATCTCAGGAAAGGTGATGAATACAAATTGGAAATATCATCAACAGGCAATGCTAAAACACAGAAGTTTTTTGATTAAGTATTGGGTAACTAGCATTTCTGATTTATTAGAAACTCTATTCTCTAAGCATCTCAGAAACCTGAAATTTACTATACACCCGTTCACTGCGGCTCAGCTCGCTATGGTACAGCACCAATAATATCTGGGTTGTCTAAATTACCCTAGATAACAAACGACTACCCAAAGGCCCCAAATATTTTGAATTAATCCTATTCCATCTCTTCTGCCACATTATGTTTTGTTTGGACTTCTGAGTTGGCCATTTAATATGGGTCTTCTTTCTCCTATCGCCTTTCTCCATATCAGCCACTTGCACCACAGACATAATTTTTTTTAACTGGATTAACTTCCTTCTAATTTATTTTAGAAGAGTCTACACGGCCCTGTGTGATGTGGCTTTATCTTCTTATTCAAGTGCATTTAATGCCACTGTCTCCCTTTTCACTATGGTACTGACAGATAGGCTCACTAGTCTTCTAAAACTATCCTTCAAAGAGAATCTAGAGATGGATCCTTGTACATTTGAGGATTTAATATATAATGATGTCTCCAGTCAGTGGCAATAGGATTCATTATTCAATAAATGGTCCTGACAGAAACGGATAGGCATCTGGAAGAAGGCAAGATGTAGGCTCTGTCCTACATTATACACGATGTAAATTCCAGGTAAATTAAATATTTAAATGTAAAACCCATAATTACAATACTAAAAATGTTAAAAAAAATACTATCAGTGTAAAAATAATACTTAATACAGGAAAATCTGCCTATGAAGCATAAAAAATAAAAGAAGTATTTAAAGATTGATAAGAAAGGATAAACAACATGAAAGAAAAAAATGAAGAAAAACATATTAATAGGCATGTCACAGAAAAGCAAATCCAAATTGCCAGGAAACTTGAAGAGATGCCCAAACTTAGTGTTAATCAAGGAAGTAAAATCAAAGCAGTCTTAAAAGTGTCACTATTCCTTATCCGACAGGCAAACATTTAGCTATAAAGGGCCCATCCCTGTCCCTGATGGGGATGTGGATGAGAAAGTGCTCCCTTTCACTGCTGCTGGAGATGGGGGCTGTGACAGCCATTGTAGAAAACAGCCTGGTACCAACTATGAATAACATAATGGAACACATTTGACTAAACAGTCATATAAGAGTAATTTTTCCCAAGGAGCTTTCCCAAACAGCTTTAAAACGTGTGCACGTGTGCACATTTGTGTGATTTCAGAATTATTTATAGTGATAAAAACCTAGAAAAGGAAGAAGCAAATATATATTTATATGTATTTATGTAAGATGGCAGAAACAAGAAAATATGAGGAAAATATATATTATCGAGACAAGTTATAGTGAAATGAAGAGACAACAGAAAAAGGCAAAAGTGAAAAAAAAAGTGGAGCAAAGAAAGCTGATTTTAAAATAATTCACACTCATTGTGAAAGGGCAAGAAATTTTGTTAATAAACTAAATTTATTCAAAATCAAAAGAAAAATTTCTGGGAGCAATTACAAAAAGTGTATCTTAAAAATGTATCATCACTATTATCCAATCATACATGCAAAATAGGTGCATTTTTATGTAAATTTTTTCTTGAGAAAGTTGATTTTAAAAGAAACAAAATTCACCCCTTAGGTAATTTTTGTCACATGGAACTTGTTTTCCTGATACTCTATAGCTTGGGACACTTTTTTGCTCTGTGTGGTTGGCTCCCTTCCTTCCAAACACCCTTTTTCTAAGTGTCACACCATCCCAATTTCCTTTTTGTTTTTCTTCTTCTTAGCATGTAACATACTAATCATCTATATAATTGTTGCTTCATCTCTGTCTCTCCACTGTGGATGTGAGTTCGGTGAACCTAGTCTGGGTTTTGTTTGTTTTTTTGTTTTTTCCACCAAGGACTATCATTTCAGAGTACCACAACTGCACAAAGTTGTTGCTTGGTGCATATTTGTCAAGTTAAGGAGTAAACATTTTTCATCTCTTTTTGCACCTGCACATTTTTTAATACCCATTCAACTAAACAACACATTACATGGCAGGGTATAGGAGTCACTTTGATAGAGAGAGAACAGAAGTTGTTAAACTCATAATCCATCCCAACCACAGGCTAGTGTGTGTAAACCATGTCTACTTTTTTTTTTAATTTTTAAATATTTATTTATTTTTAAGAGAGAGAGAGAGAGAGAGAAAGAGAGAATGAGTGGGGGAGGAGCACAGAGCAAGGGAGACACAAAACTGAAGCAGACTCTAGGCTCCAAGCTGTCAGCACAGAGCCTGATGCGAGGCTCAAACTCACAGACTGTGAGATCATGGCCTGAGCTCAAGTCGGATGCGTAACTAATCGAACCACCCAGGTACCCCAAATTGTGTCTAATTTAATGTCTCCCACAATCTATATAATGATCTCCATACTGTGATAATAAAAGAGGATTAAGTAATTTCATCCACTAAATTATTAAAGGGTGGATACAAAATTTGGAATGATGACTATTTGCTTTTCCAGTCTACCTGCAAACAAAAAAGGAGAGGAAGGGAATGGACATGATAATTTATTTGCTTCTATTCTGTGTCATGCACCTTACTCAGCGTTCACATGCATTGACTCATTTAATGCACAAAGAAAACATTATAATATTTTTTGTTTTAAAAATGAGTTTACTGATAATAATTGGGGTTAAATAATTTACCTAACACCATAGTCATAGTAGTTAATAGTGATGACTGAATCACATCATATCCACATCAAATGCTCTGTGCAACAAATCTTATAATCTACTTTGTGTTTAAAGGTTCAAGAAAGTCAGTATCTTGAATCTCAGTTGAATCTAAACTTTTTTGAAGTGTGTTTATCATTCTGTTGATAAGACCGTGGACAATTTACTTACTCTATCTAAGCCTCAGTTTCCTTATTGGTAAATATTGATAATAATATTATCTACTATATAAGATTGTTTTGAGGATTATTAGTCAATACGATTGGAACCATGAATATGTTAAAGTGCTCAAAAATACTAACAATTCCTAAAACTATTGTACAGTACCTGAAACTCAAAAATTAAGTGACTTGTATAAAACACACACACACACACACACACACAGGAAAAAGGACTTGAATTTCCTGTATCTTACTATAAATTCCATGCTTTTTTCCACTATCTCACACAGAGGTGCCTCTTGAAGGAAATGTATTACTTGATTAGCATACATAGTATTTGGATGGTTAGGAGTGAGTTTTGTCTGTGTTCAGATTATAGTCTCCAAACTCCCTTTTACTTTAGCAGTGATGGAAAAATCAGAGAGAAGTGCTGACTTTGTATTTACCAGTACTGGGGGGGTTAAAAAAGTGAATGCTCATAGTAGTGAGTGTGGCATGCCCTAGGATATTTCACTATTATCAAATCTGTCAGAGCTTATTCTGCTTCACAAAGGTCACTGGTGTAGAGTCTGTGTTTGTAGTGATTGACAATTGTAGGTATTAAGAACCTGGGGTTATGGACCTCTCTGATCAGGGTTGCTGTAAACAAGTGTTGACAATCTGGACCGTTTGACAGTGTGCAGGCAGAGGGTCAAGTAGAGCATCTGGGCCTTAATTACTCGTGCTCAACAAACTTCAAATGTCATTCGATACTCATTTTTATTCAATCGGAGATCCAGATATGTTTTTCCTTTAAAATATCAACTTTTAATGACAAGCTGTGTTTACTAAAACCAAGAACATTGTATTTCCTCTATTGCACCAACTCACAAAGTTAATGGTGTTCCTTGAGCATTATAGAAGCTTTTTATAAAATGACATTGCATTTGTCTTGGATGGATCTGATCTTTGGAGGACAGTAAGAACATTATTAAAATGTGATTCAAGTTGTGTGTTCACAAGAGCATACACAACCCACGGGTGTTGACTGATTTAAAACTTGAGGACACTTCACTTACTTCATTTTCTCCAAATCCAGCTTTATTTCAAACAGGCAGAAATTTAGGTATAAAGGGCCCATCCCTGTCCCTGATGGGATGTGAATGAGAGAGTGCTCGCTTTCACTGCTGCTGGAGATGGGGGCTGTGGCAGACTAACTTGTAAATCATCTTGGACAGGTTCACTAACTTAAATATACCAAATGCCAGAGTTCTCACTCTCTTTGAACTTACCAATTTTTTTTTCTGTAAAAGAGGTCAAAAAGAGAAGATATTTTGTTACATGAAGTGATAGAAAGATCGTATATTTTGTGTTGTTCTTCATTGGTCCTCTCTTGAGAGTTCTTGGTAAGGCATAGAAATCAAAACCTTCTTTGGTTTGTGGAATCCTAGGAAGCCTTACTAGTCTAATGAGATTTGCTAATATATTGAAAACAATGCAAAACATCATTCTCAGTGGTCCTTTTACCAATACCACAATAGTCTACATTTTATAGTGTGGTAGGCTATATATGACCCCCCCAAGTCATCCACACAGCTCCAAATGATATCCACATCCTAATCTCCAGAACCTGTCAACATGTTATCTCACGAGGGACATTACACATATGATCAAGTTAAGAAAATAAGATAGGAAGATTATCCTGAATTATCCCTCCTGGTCCAATATAATCACAAAGGTTCTTATAAGAGGGAGGTAGGAGGACAAAAGTCAGAAAAAATAGATATAAATAAGAAATCAGTGATTATAATGAAGCATTTTGGAGATGGAGGAAATGACCATGATCCAAGGAAGGTAGGCAGACTCTAGACACTGGAAAAGGCAAGAAAACAGATTTCTCTTCTGAAGCCTCCAGAAGGAACATAGTCCTCCTGACTCCTTGACTTTCTAACCCTAGAACTGGAAGAAAAACAAATTTTTGCTTTGCTGAAGCCACTAAGTTTGTGGTAATCTGTTACAGCAGCAATAGTAAACTAAGACACCTAACATGTAATGAAGTTATTATCACAAAATACGTGAATCCTAAATCTACCAGTGGGTCATCCTTCCCATTATGGATATTTCTCATTTGGGGAATTTATCTTTCCACATGGTTTTTGATATCCTTAAAATCATAGCTATCTAGGAGTAAACATGCTCTTCATGGCAAGCAATAGAAAGTTGTAGCTCATCAGATCCAAAGTGAAAATGAATTAGAAAACAAATATGCACATCTAGGGATAAAGCTAAACCAGGGCTGCTCTGGGAAATTTTCAACAGAGTTTTATGGCTTACACAACAAGAGTATTCAAGTGAGCATGAACTGACCTCTAATAACTCTTGGTTTCTGTCTCTCATATTAAAATGTTAAAACTCCTGACTGACCCAGGTTGGACCAGGTATGCCCCCTCTGGATCTGTTAGTCACCATTAAGAAAAAAGTCCATAGAGAAACAATAAGGTGGTTGGAAGTTTTCTCTTTTGTGCACAGGCAATTTACAGAGAAGGGGGATCCGTGTGAGCTGAACAGTGACCCTGAGACCTGACTACTCGTGGCACTTATAATACCATGTGTATTGTTAAATACATTTGTTTCTTTTCTGAGGCACAGACTGTAAAGGAAAAGACAAAAAATCTCAGATTTAGTTCAATTGCAAAAGGGAAGAATGCAAATTATGACCTTGTAGATAAATAGACAATATGGAATGTTGGCCACAAAATGCTACTTGAGAAATAAAAAATCTACAAATAAAATAAGTACAAGGAAAAAAAAAAGTAATATGCATGCTTCAGAGAATCTATGTGTCCAGAAAGGTTATCTCAATTACATTCCTGTTGTCCTTTTTTTCTTTAATGCCATGACAAACCTGGCACACTAGGGTAGGTCAACCTAGGTTAGAATTTGCTGCCCAATGTTACCCAGCTGTGTGACTCTGGGCAAGTCACTTAATCCACCAATGCCCCAATTTCTCAATATATGAAATGGGAATAATAATACTATCAATAATTGTTAGAATTAGAAGCCATATGTGAAAGTGCCAGCTAGCTAGCAGGCATTCAATAAACATTAGATATAGTTTCCCTTTCTCCAGTATACACTAGAGCAAGTCAGAGTGTGTATATGGTAAAAAGCATACATGCTGAATTAAAAGGATGGAAGAAGTCCCTAGAAAGATTAATCTGGTCTTAAATTTCTCTGCGTTTGGTACAAATCTCTTTCACTTTTCTGAGAAGATATTTAAAATCATAAATTATTTATATACTTAAGGAGTGTATATGTTTATCTGTAGGGGTTGCCTGCTTTTGAAAAATCACATTGGTGTTTATTTTTTTTTTTTAATGTTTTTTATTTATTTTTGGGACAGAGCGAGACAGAGCATGAACGGGGGAGGGGCAGAGAGAGAGGGAGACACAGAATCGGAAACAGGCTCCAGGCTCTGGGCCATCAGCCCAGAGCCCGACGCGGGGCTCGAACCCACGGACCGTGAGATCGTGACCTGGCTGAAGTCGGACGCTTAACCGACTGCGCCACCCAGGCGCCCCCACATTGGTGTTTAATAACCTATTTAAATATGCCCTTTCTAGTTACTGTCTTGCTCTTTCAAGTTTCTAAGGATACTTAATTTACACAAACACATGAAAAGCAAAGTTATCTATGACCACATCCCTGGAGAAATGCATTTAAAATAAGGAGGATGAAGGTGACATGATGAAGAGTGAATGAAGGAGGTGTAGTATCTGAGGTAGCTAGTGTTCTCAGCATAGTCAGTTTGGGATAACTGTACAGATTATCTCAAGAGAATAAACGTTCAGTGGGAGGAAGCTCAAGCCAGCAGAGGCAGTGCAGTGTTGTGGTTAAGGAGAGTCTGGAATCGGGATGCCTGGTTGCAAATCTCTGACACATCATTCTACTGTATGACCTTGAACAAGCTTATTAATCTCTTGGTGTCTGTTTCCTCTTTGGTGAAAGATCATAGTTCCTTCTTTGTAGATTTGTTTATGAAGATTAAAAGACTAAATATTCTAGGCACTTAGAACAGTACATAGCATATGTATGTGTTGCATAAGCACTTGCTTTAAAAAGTAACATTTTTTAAAATGTTGATATTTAGGGTTATAATTATCATTAAGATGCATCTTACTGAAGTAATTTAACATTCTCAAGTCTATTTTAAGCAACTAATAATTCTACTTTACTCTGCATATGAAAAATATATGCAGTTCTGGATTCGTTTATTTTTCCCCCTGTGGCCAGCTGAATCTTTGCAGAATAGTAGATGCTCATTGTATACTTTGTTGAACTGAATTCAGAATATTTGAACCACCAACCAAATGGAGCATATGAAATGGCAATTAAAAATCTTACCCGCTTCAAACACCTACACAATACTAGTTTCCTCATATAAACAGAACACAATCTAGCTTCCTTATAGGGTTTGAAAGAGGATGTTTATAATGACTGTATAAGACCTGGCACAATCTTTGGTAGCTATCGTTGTTGTTGTTGTTTTGAAATACTAGAAATACTGTAGGATGGAATAAGGCTAGAGAGTGAAGGATTACTTCAAATTAAACAGATAAGAGAGTCTCAAAACTCTCAAATGATGCCACCAGTTTGGTGATCTGAATGTGAAAACATGGGGGGATGATCTTGAGATTGTTTACATGCTGATTCCACCAAACTCCAAAGAAACTCACAAACTACTTAACAAACTCCTGTGTTCTGGAGTGTTAAGTATGTTTTTATCATCTCTATTTTTCCCCACTGGATTCTTCACCTCTTCACCGGGGTACTCTCAATCTTTGTTGCTGCCCTGAAGACCACACATACCCTGTCATATTGCATGAAACTTAACTGCATACTTCATTTGCAGAAATGAGCTCACTGAGAAACTTATGGGCTTGCCTCCACACCATGTGTGTGTCACTGGTACACTCACTCACCCCATTGGTGCCCATCAGCCTCTGAAATAAATGTGAAAATTACCTTAACTCAGTAAATCAAAAGTAATTAAAGATAAGTGGGAATAAATTGAAAAGTGAGATAATTTCTATAATGGAAATCAAGTTAAAAAATTATAAAAATATTTGATATTCTTTATTCTTTCTTATTTTATCATATAATTAGTAAAACATGTAGAAGGCATTATAAATAATGAAATTTGTGCTTTCTACCCTCCATTCATGTCAGTCTGTAAAATCAGGTAAATACATTTTATCTTCAAACAGAATGTGAGGAATAGACATCTTACTGTTTCCTTTTTAAAAAAAAAACAAATGTAGTTTTCAAGGTTAAAGAAATTTATATTCATGTTTAAGTAACAGATATCAATATACTTGAATTCTCAAGGTTCTCAGCCGTCAGCAAACCATTTGATTAGTGATAGAAGGTGATACAAACTGAATTAAGAATCCCCGTAGTTATTCCAGTGTACAAATACTTTTGACACATACGTAATCCATAACACTATTTGTTTCCATTTTTGAAGTTAGTTCTTATAAAGAAGGCATTTAATTTTAATGCAAAATTTTATAAATTAACCAAATACAAACACATATTTCTTTTGAAATAGTAATCAAAGTTTGAGAGACACTTGGAGATGGTAGGGTGATATTTTATTGAGTTGACTTCTTTAGGGAATGATACATCAATATCCTTTCCAATAATTACAACTTACTCTCCAATTTTGGTGAATTCTATCTAAATTATACATACAAGACTAAAAGCAGCTTATGTTCTCCCCTTGTTTCTCTACACTTTTTCTTTCCCTAGTTACTACTTCCCTCCCTCCTTCCTTCCTTTTTTCTCCTACTTCTCTCCCTCTCTATTCTTCTTCTCACCTCTTATTTCCTTCCTTTCCTCCTTCAGTTCTTCCTTCCCCCCCCCCACTAAACACCTGCTATATGACAAACATTGTTCAAGTGCCCAAGAACATATAATCATTAATACATACTTCTTGGCTTTAAGAAGCTCATGCACAAGAAATGATAACTTGGGTTTTCATTTCAAACATACTCTGAGTATAAAGCAATAACATAACTTAAAATAGTACACATCTCGGGGTGCCTGGGTGGCTCAGTCAGTTAAGCGTCCAACTTCAGCTCAGGTCATGATCTCACAGCTCATGAGTTTGAGCCCTGTGTCAGGCTCTGTGCTGACAGCTTGGATCCTGTTTCAGATTCTGTGTCTCCCTCTCTCTCTGCCCCTCCCCCATTCACGCTGTCTCTCTCTCCCTTAAGAATAAATGAACATTAAAAAATTAAAAAAAAAATAGTACACATCTCAACCTAAAAAATGGTAGAAAATATTTTCAAATCATGTATCCAATAAGGGGTTAGTATCCAAGATATACAAAGAACTCATACAACTTAATGGAAAAAAAATCCAATCAAAACATGGGCAGATAATCTGAACAGACATTTTTCCCAAGAAGTCATACAGATGGCCAAAAGGGACATAAAAAGATGTTCAATCTCACTTATCATCAGAGAAATGCAAGTCAAAACTACAGTGCAGTGTCACCTCACACCTTTTAGAATGGCTATTATCAAAAAGACAAGAAATAGCAAGTGTCTCCAAGCATGTGGAGAAAAAGGAAGCCTCATGCACTGTTAGTGGCAATGTAAATTGGTGCCTCCTCTGTGGAAAACAGTGTGCAGGTTTCCTCCAAAAACTCCAAACAGAAATACCAAATGATCCAACAAATCCACTTCTGGGCATTTATCTGAAGAAAACAAAAACACTACTTCACAAGGCATATGCATCCCTATATTTGTTGCATCATTATTTACAATAGCCGAAAGCCATAGAAAGGAAGGAGATCTTTCCATTTCCAAATGAATGGATCTTGAGGGTATCATGCTAAGTAAAATAAGTTAGACAGATAATGACAAATTCCCTATGATTTGTTATACATGAAATCTAAAAAACAAAACCTAGGGGCTCCTGGGTAGCTTGGTTTCAGCTCAGATCGTGATCTCAGGGTTCATGAATTCAAGCCCCTGCTTGGGATTCTCTCTCTCCCTCTCTCTCTCCCCTTCCCTGGGTCACTCTCTCTGTCTCTCAAAATAAGTAAATAACCTTCAAAAAAATTAAAAAAAACAAAACAATATAATATAAAACTCATAGATGCAGAAAAGATAATTGGTGGTTGCCAGAGAGGAGGGGGCTCGAGGGTGAGTAAAATGGGTGAAGGGGGTCAAGAGGTACAAACTTCCAGTTATAAAATAAACAAGTCTTAGGGATATAAGATACAGCATGATGATCATTGTTGACAATACTGTATGCATATTTGAAAGTTGCTAAAAGAGTACATTTTTAAATTTCTTAGCATAAAAAAATATATAACTATGTCTAGTGGCCAGTGGTAATCAGACTTATTGTGTTGATCATTCTGTGGTGTATTTATCTTCTAAATAATAAAAATTCATTTCGTTCACTTTAATAAGGATGGTCACAAAAATCAAGCTTAAGACAGAATTTCCCCCTCTCTCCCATGTTTCTGGAGTAAAGGAGAAAAAGTTTCTTTATTTCTGTACATAATTCAAAACAAAAAAAAACCCAAAAAACAAAAACCAAAAAACAAAGACAAAAACAAAAACCAGACAGGCTTCTGTGTGGCTGTAGGTTCCACTAACAAGGTGTGATGTTTTTTACTTTCGCATCTAATTAATATTCATTTTTGACGAATGGAAATCAGCTTACTTATTTTAAGTAAAAATAAAGGGCACGGCTATTTGTAACTAATTGCTAATTGAGCAATTACTTTATCATGTGGCACTGGTAAAAACCATTACTTGAGGTTTTCAGCAACTTCTGATTTTAACTTAATAATCAGTTGAATTGAAATTATTTAGTAAATTAAGCATTTCTTTACCAGGCACTCTTTATACTTCAAGTAATTTCTAATTATGCTACCTAATGAAGTAATTATATCATTAGTTAGGAATTTGTCAGAGTAGTAAGTCTTTTTTAAAAGAATAATAAAATGTGGTGAGGTTGTTTCTGTAAAAAGTAACTATAAAATTAAAATACTCGCCCAAATGTATGTCTAGGTTTAGTCCCTGGAGATGGAATTCAAAAGAATATTGCCCCTACCTTTGTCTAGTCCTGATTCACAGTAGATTAACCAGAATGTTAAATAGGATAAATACTCAGTCCTCTACTTTACTCTCATTTTCTGTTTCACATCCCTGCACTGCAGGTACCTTGAAGAATCAGAGTTAGAATTGATTGGCCTAGGCACGTGGCTTGACCTGTAGGTTCTTCTACTAGGAACCTTTGGAAATAGCTAATCCCTGGTGCAAGGGATCCAAAACCTTCCAGCGCTCATCAAACCTGACGTTAGTGCAGAGGAACTACTGCAAGTTTGCTAAGGCTCTTCCTAATTACTAAAACTTTGCAGCATATAGACATATTCCATGGCAAACTGCACTTAGGAAGCACTGAACAAAAGGCATCTGAAAATGGAATGAACTTTCCACCACTTTACTCTGCTAAAGAAAATGTTGTATTAGTCTGCATAGAAAATTGGCTATCGTTACTCCTCCTTGTCCCTGTCCTATAAATGCTGCCAGTTCATTTAGCTCGTCAGCCAAAGCTGAATTAGGAGCCACCATCATTTCTGCTCTCACTTGTGCTTTTTCCAAAATCATTATTACATAGCAGTGCTTCTGCTGGGAGGTTCACTAGACTTGGCAAAAGATTTCTTAGATTGTGCATACTCATTAGCCAAACTGACTCATTTTGTAAATTTAGACATGTTTTTGTCTCTGGACTCAAGTCTTCTATTATTTAATAAAATAAAATATACCTATGAACATTTTCTCTTATTTTTAAAGCTTATCTATTTATTTTGAGAGAAAACGAGAGAAGGAGAGAGAGACTGAGTATAAGTGGGGCAAGGGCAGAGAGAGAAAGAGAGGATCCCAAGAGAACATCTCCATGCTATAAGCACAGAGCCCGATGCAGAGCTAGATCTCATCAACCATGTGAACCTGGCTCATGACCTGAGCCGAAATCAAGAGTCAGATGCTTAACTGACTGAGCCACCCAGGTGCTCCATGAACATTTGCTCTTAAAATTTCAATAGAATAGAATAGCATAGAATAGACCACTCATGATATTTAAAAAATATAGTTAAATTTCTACTTTTGTTAAGAAAACCCTTTATAGATCCTAAAATATCATAGCACCTAATTTTATGCAAATCATCTCTAAAACATAAAGAAAACACAGAATCACACTATATTTTCATTAATTTTTCCATCTGAGATAAAGAGATCAAGAGAAGATATACAATGTCATATTTACTGAGCGGGGTATAGAGACTTTGGTGCCTCCATATCTGTGATATACATTAGGATGAAGGCTTTCAGGAGTATTCAGCTAGCAAATAAAGACCCTAAACACCAGAGTTGGATAAGCTATTCTACTGAAGAGATCTTAAGATTGCTGTTGTAAAATTATAACTTGTACTGATACTTTTTAGCCACTTATGATTTTATACTTAAAATTATTATTTTTTAATTTTAAAATTATTTATTTTGAAAGAGACACATGCACGTGAATAAAGGAGAGGCAGAGAGAGAGAGAGAGAGAGAGAGAGAGAGAGAGAGAGAGAGAGAAAGAGAGAAAGAGGGAGAGAGAGAATCCCAAGCAGGCTCCACACTGTTAGCACAGTGCCTGATGCAGGGCTCGATCCCACAAACCATGAGATCCTGACCTGAGCCAAAAACAAGAGTAGGATGCTTAACTAACTGAGCCACCCAGGTGCCTGTATATTTAAGATAATTTGCTGCAAATGATTATACTCTGTTATTTGGTGTTGGAACCAAGCTCCAAGTTCCATTTTTTAATTTGGCTCTACTATATTTAAATTAATGAATTAATTCAAAATTATGTGCTAATATGCCTGAACTGTTCCAAGCACTGGGTATATTCTGATTTACAAATAGAACACATTTCTCTTCTCATTTTAATGAAGAGGAACAATCAAGAATACAAATACAAATAAGTACATATTGTGAGATTGTGACCAGAACCACTAAGGAAATGTAAGAGAATAATGTGACAGGGGCTCTGCACAGCCAGTGTGCTCAGGAAAGATAAATTCTAAGCTCTCACGTGAAATGTGGGAGCAGCCAGGCAAATATCTGAGAGAAGCATTAAAAGCAAGGGAGAAAGCAAATGCAATGATCTTTTTGCAAAAGAAACAAAAATGGACTTGCCATGTTCAAGACACTGAGAGAGAAGACGGGGAACTGAAGTTCCACGAGTAAAGAGCAGGAAGATGGATATGAGGGGGCAGAGGCAGAGAGGGGTCCCAGCGTGAGGAATAAGTAGCAGCAAATGTTATTCCTGGGAAGATGTCAGTCCAGACTATATTCTGTTAGACAACTAGACTTGCTTCTGTTTAGGCCTATAAACCAATCAGAGCAGTTAGTTAGGTTTCATATATTACTAACATACAAAAAAGGCATTCCTATCCCTCACTCCTTAAGGTAAACTTGAGAGAAAATAAATAAATAAAATAAGAGCTGTCTGACTGCTAGAAATTGATGTCTGTAATGGCAAGAGAATGATAAAGCCCTCAGAAGGATGGTCTGTCTGGATGTAAGAAATCTACCCTAAAGAGGGTAGATCAGCTGGGAACTCGCTCCCTCATTTATGTGCTGATACTTAGATGTTTCACTGGCAACAAGTCCTTGCACACGTGTCCTGAAGTTTGAAAAGAGGACATAAGTATATTTTAATTTTAGTTGCCCCCAGAGTGTGAGTGAACATTGTAGCAAAAATTCGCTCATTTGGACATTATAAAAGGGACAAGTGAAAAGGTGACTGGATTGAATGTCTGTGCTTTGTCTTTAACCACCTTTCCTACACCTTTACTTTTTTCTCCTGTACAAAGCTATGACAGATCAACCAAACACTGGGAGGAGGAACAGAAATGTTTTTAAGACAGAAACCTTTTGATGCATTCTTAGGACATTTCAAATATTAAGATCAAATAGTAATTAATTCTTTGATATTTTTTAAAAAGCATCATACTTGGAATATAATAGTAAATGATGACCTCCCACCAAAATTAAAGATATTTTTATTTTGTGTTTTGAGAGAGCCACTCCGACAGTCCCCAGATAAGTCCCCAGATATAATATAGGCTCATTTCTGTTGTAACTTCACAGAGGCTTTTTCATCATTAGCTGTCTTTTTTTTTTCTATTATGATTTTTCACTGCTGTACCATAGCAATACTGGAAAGAAAAAAAAAAAACTGGAACTGCTCTTAACTCTGGAGCAGAGATAAAGGAAAGGCTACCACTTTGCTCCTCAGACTCCATACTCAATCTGCCAATTTGCAGAAGTGGGTTACCAGTTTCATTGCTAATGATGAGATCAGAAGATACGGTAGCTGCTCTCACTCCAGCAAGCAATAGCTGTACCCTGTCAAGGACATGATTTTCTTGAATTTTTCCAAAGGATGAAACTGTTAGTACTACTGCTAAATGCCAATATCAGAGAAGAAGATTTAAAAGCTATAGGGTGCTCTCCTTCTCCTTTACCCCAAAAAAAGAGCTGTTCCACCCAGCCACAATTAAAAAGAAAAATACAGGACTTAGAAAGTTTGTGAAAATACTCTACACAAGCAATTTGATTGAATTGTTCATTTTTTTATGATATCCAAAAGTAGTGCCTGCTTTTCACAAACATTTGCCAGTCTTGAATTCTTCCATTCGTTCCAAGAAACCTTTAGTGGCCATACCTGTGTGCACTAAATTCTGAAAAAAAATGAAATTAATGTTAGAAATTGACTTGTGCCTGCTGTACAATAGAAATTGTTTTGTTGTTTTTCAGCTTTATTGGGATAAAATTGACAAATAAAATTGTCATAGATTAAAAGTGTACATCAAGGTGATTTGATACACATCTACACTGCAAAAAAGTTTCCTGCCACAGAGTTAATACACCCATTGCCTCATATATTTACCTTCTGTGTGTGTGTGTGTGTGTGTGTGTGTGTGTGTGTGTGCATGAGGACACTTAAGTTCCACTATCTTGAGAAATTTTAATAATAAAATACAGTATTATCAACTATAGTCACGATGTTACACATTAAGATCTTTGGACTTTGTTCATCTTATGTTTGAATGTTTGTACACTTTTACCAAACCCCCTCTATTTTCTCCACCTCCCAATCCTTGCCAAAACCATTCTATTGGTTTGACTATTTTTGATTTTAAGATGCCTCTTGTAAATGATCCCATGCAATATCTTGTTTCTATATTGGCTCATTACACTTAGAATAATGCCCTCCTGTCTCATCCATGTTGTCTCAAATGGCAGAATTTATTTCTTTTTTAAGGCTGAATGATAGTGTGTGTGTGTGTGTGTGTGTGTGTGTGTGTGTGTGTGTGTGTGCACCACATTTTCTTTATCCATTCTTCCATCAGTGTAAACCTAGGTTGTTTCTATACCTTGGCTAATGTGAATAATGCTGCAGTGAATATGGATGTGCAGATATCTTTCTGAGATTCCAATTTCATTCTTTCTGGATATATAGTCAAGTGGGCTTGCTGGATCATATAGTAGTTCTATTTTTTTTTTTAAGGAAGCTGCACACTGTTTTCCATAGTGGCTGCCTCAGTTTACATTCCCAATAATAGTGTATGAGGGTTACTTTTTCCTTTACGTGCTCACCAGCATTTGTTATCTCTTCTCTTTTTGATAATAACTATTATAAGAGGTGTGAGGTGATATTGTATTGTGGCTGTGATTTGTATTTCCCTGATGTTTAGTGATATGGAGCACCTTTGTATGTACCTGTTGACCATTTGTGTATCTTCTCTGGGGAAAAAATGTCTTTTTAGTTTCTCTGCTATACACTGCACACATACAGCTACAAACTGAACAACACACAGAGCAATGCTATCTGAGCGAGATGCAAAAACTAGTTGAACGGCTCCTACACATGGGATGAACTGAAGATGTATCCACACTGAAACCAATAGAAAAAGCTGAGACACACTCTCACCATAAACCTCACCCTTGAACAGAGTGCAGTACAATAGTGAGAGGGAACCCCAAAATCCTAGCTTCTCCCCAGAATTCATATATTTTTTAAAGGCATCAATAAGAGATAATACTGACTCCGAATCTCTTAATAACTCCTAAAATTCCTCTCTTTATGAATGATTCCACCACCCACACAATCCCCATCTCCCACCAGACATTTGTCAGTCATCTTAGATTCTTCCTCTCTTCCAACCCATATCTAGACGATTATATATATTTTTTAATATTTTAGTGCTTATTTTTGAGAGGGGAGGAGGGACAGAGAGAGGGAGACACAGAATCCAAAGCAGGCTACAGGCTCTGAGCTATCAGCATGGAGTCCAAGGCAGGGCTCAAAGTTGTGAACCCCAAGATCATGAAATGAGCCGGTCAGACACTTAACCTACTGAATCACCCAGGTGCCCCAAGACAATCATTATATTTAATTATTTTATCAACATATTCCCTAATTCCCATCTGTTTTGCTGTAACTATTGGTTAGGGTTTCAGCATCTCTTGCCTGGACCTCTTTTTTTGGAGTTTTATCTGGCCTTCCTGTTGATAAACATAATGCCTTTGAGGACAAAGGAGGTGCTGAGGATCCAATAAAGCAAGTTCCTGCGATCAAGGAGCTATAGCCTGAGAAGTAGTGACTGTGGTGGGGAAAAGAAAGAGGTCACAATATATAAACATATAATCATCTAGTAGAGTGGTAAGTGTCATTTAGATAAATACAAAGGATGAATTCAGTGTTCAAGAGAGGGTCACCAAAATCTGTCTATTCTTCATGATTCTTGTTTGCATTCATGAGAAAAAAAAAACAATACCTTAAATTGAATTCTCTAATGATTTATCCATTGCTTAATCCTCAAACTCACATTGCCTGTAACTTTCTGAAAGAAGCAGGATTGCACATCAGTTATGAATATGGACTTGGATGGCATAGTGCCTGTGTTGCATATTCCAGCTTTAATGTTTACCAGATGTATGTATTTAAACAACGTACTTAACCTGTTTCTTTCTTCCAGCATAAAATGAGTGAACAGTGTGCCTTCATGGTGTTAATGAGCAATAGAAAAAATCATATATATAAAGTTTTTAGAATAGGGCTATATAAGGGCTGGGTCTAAGTATCACCACCACCAACCTTGTAAGAGAAATGAACACTTCTGTTTTATGGGATTAGAAAATACTATTTGAACATATTTCAGTGGATTAGAGACTATATTCCTCCCCTACTTTGTTTAATTGCCAAATACCTACTCATCTTTCTAGGCTCAAATTAATTACCATTGGAATCTAGAGTGAGAGGTTTGAATAAGATTGACATTGGTTTGATTCTGAGATATAATATACACTAGATATGTACTCCTGGGTAAATTTACTTTTCCTGAGTCTGTTACCTTATCTCTATAGATGATATTACTTAGCTCATATAGAATTATAAGAAACAAGATAATTTGAAAAGATGCTGGCCCAGTATAACCCCTCAGTTAATTTCCATTATGTAAAACTAGGCAGACTTTGTGTTTCTAACATATCTATCTTGGCTATGTTATTATTTAATTATTAAGTTTTGTATGTGTTTTCTTTGTTACATTCCCTTTATACATGTAAGTTTCCTTTGGACAGATCTTTTCTCTTCTGTTTTTTCATCTTCAAAACATAAGTAGTCTTTGAACATGGTGGGCATTTAGTAAGTGCTTGATGAATGAATGAAGACATGCATATGTAAAAATATGAGATAATTGAAAATTCCTATTCCTTCTATTTCTTTGTAAGAGAAGTCCACTTTTATTGTAACCATTTATTGATAAGTTTAAAAGAGTCTCTAGAGCCTGATCAAGTTTGAAATCTAACTTTTATAAGGAACATAGAAGTTACCTGACATGTTTTTTCATACACTAAAGGAAATGTGAATTTGATTTTTTAGGGGAAAGAAATATCTGTAAAATAAAGGAGAGGAGCAAATGGGGGAGAAAAAATATCTTGGTCGATACCATGGCAAATAATGGGACTTTGGGGGAAAAAAAGACATGTATTTTCTAATTAGGAAAATTTTGAGGTTGACAGCTGCTGCCTCTGTGTTGCTAAACCAATTTGAGTAAGTTCTAAACACAAATTCATGGAACGCTGTGTGGAAAACGATGAGAGTAGAATGCCAGGCCAGAGTGTGCATATATCTTAGCTCCTGAGCCCTACATGGTAGATCATCACAGATGACCAGTCAGCTGGAGTCTCAGTTAAAAGGAGAAAGGGAATCAGTCACAGAACAGATAGTCATTTTATGGCTCTTCCAAGGGAACATGCCCAGGTAGAGAAAAAAGAAAGAGGACAGTGAATACCAATGCTTTAAGAATGTCTACAAGGAATAAAGACCCACTATCTGCTGGAAGTTGATGGCTCCTCAGCAGGTAGCCTTGATAAATTCTTTGTTATGCTATTTAAGGAAGAATCATTAAAAGGTTATAAAAAGGGACTACTAGTTCCAAGACCAGATGACCATTGTACATCATTAGACAGTCAATGTATGTATCAAAACTTGAAGCTTGTCTTTACCTTGTTGAAATTCTTAATTTCTCCTAATCTCTCTCTTCAGTGGGGCTTAAACACTATTATTTTTTTTAACAAATATTGACACTAACCTACAGATAGGAAGAAAGGAGATCTAGAAGAATGCTAGATACCATAAATAAGTCAGTCTAGAATGATTTTTAGTTGTAAATAATTAGAAAATAATTTTTTAAAGTGATAATCTATATTTAGATAACTAAGAGTTAACATTTTTATTTCTCATATTAAAAATTAGGAATTATCCTTTTTTACAACATAGACTACTACAAGGGCTATCTTAAACTATGAAGAAAATAGTTTCTACTTAGTATTTCTATTTTTACTTTTTCTATTTTAGTTGAAAAATATAAATACCCAAAAAGGGATAGTTAATTGACTTGTTCTTTTGATGATGATAGGGTAAGCAATGAATTAAACATTAAGGGGTTTATAAATAAAGGTTAAAGAAAATATATTCCTTATTAGTTGGGAAAAAACGATCAAAGGATAAGAATTTGAACACTGAGGGCTTTTAAAGTGTAAGTTGTAACATCTAAAAAAAAGAATGATGTGATGAAAAGAATAGGATTGAAATACATTTGTGTCTATTGTCCACAATGGCCCAGTCACTTCCAAGTAATTGGGTAATTGTGTAGGTACATTTGGGTTCAGTGGTCTGAAAGACTTACAGTGTTTGATAGCCTCTCCCTTTTCTTCTCTTAACCATACCTTCACTCTCACTTATATCACACATATATATGTAGAATTAAATATCAATAAATGGTTTAAGCATGGTGAAATTATTACTTTGCCTAATTTGCAAGTGTTAATGCCAACCAATGAATCGAAAAAAAATATATGAATTGAAAAGAGAAAGCAATGCATTGGAGCCTTGCTGTAATATATTTAGTATATTTTATTTCAGTTTAAAGCTAGGTTGACTTTTATTATATATCATATATATACATATATAAAGTTTATATTATATATAAAGGTAATGCAATCCAACAATTGCAGTAAATTTACCAAATTAGAAAATAAAAAATTAGAAATTGAAAAATAAAAAATAAAAATTTACCAAAGTAGAAAGTAAAAAATATAGTTAATAAACCTATAATTATAATCCAATGTAACCCAATGATTATATCATACTGATATTTTTCCATTGTGTCTTTAGAAATTTCTCTTAGTGTTTACATAGCTGTGAACATAATAATATATAATAGATAATATATTCCTATAAATACACATGCATTTTATGTATATTTTGATTTCTAAATCAAAGTATTATACACCTCTTTTTACTTTTAAAACTATAGTTCTCATGGCCTGTCTCATGTTTTAGGTTTGTATCCAGATTTCCTTAAATTAGTCCCTCTCTTTTAGACAGGTTGCTTTCTTTTTTTCTTTCTTTCTTTTTTTTACTTTTTCATCTCACTTTTATAAATGCCTATATCATATAAGATTTTACTAATTTTTGTCTTTCAAATTTTACTAGGGTAGTTTATAGAATTGAAAACATTCAAGACTATGAACATTGTTGTTTCCTTCACATTGCGGATATGTTTCCCCAAAGGTTTACGTGTGTCATAACATTTTTAACAAAAATGTGTGTGAACGTGCTTTAAATACACTCAATTTAAATATATTTTTGTGGCACATATTGATGAATTAAGATATTTTGATTATGTAATTTTTAGTAGTGAGAAAAGTGTATTTTGAAAAGAAAAAATGCATTTTCAGAGTATCATAGAATTAGGTAATATTCAAAACAATATCTATAGCTTTCAACCTATTTAGAAATTGCTCAAGAATAATTAATGACTCTTTGATTACCCAAGATACCATAACATTCTGAAATGTTATTTATATTTACCGTTCAGGAATAAAAAATATATTTGTTGTTTTATTATTAGACATCCTCAAAAGAAAAATTATATATTGGCTAAAATATTTATTTATACAAAAAGAATCTATCATGCTGGGTAGTTGATGATTTATTTTTATAACAGTAATTGATTATAATTTCAAAGTTTCTTCAGATCCTAAATGCTTATTGTTGGTAAATATATTGCCAAACTCCAAATACATAGAAAAAGAATCAAAGTAATATATAAGAATATCAATTATGAAATTGGGAGAAAATTAAAGATTGCCTTCATAACCAAAGTTCATGATCAATAATTCTTAATTTGTTAAAATCAGTTAGCTGAAAATTAAGATAAATATAGAAAGATTATCTTTTACTCATTGTAGGGTAAATAAAGACATTTCTACCTTGAAAGTTATCATCTGGCAAAGATGACATGAGGTTTTTACTCCAACTATCTGTGGTTGCCACAGCATTAGTTCCAAACATCATGCCAATGTAAGCCACTTACAGTCGAAAATCAATTTCTTTAAGGAGTCTCTGGAACAAATCCAAATTCAATTTGAAAATTAAAGAGTGCATGGTCATGGCAACACTAGACAACTGAAGGGTGATGGAAGGAATAGCAGGGTTACATTGATTGTCTGACCCATATTGAAAAAGGCAACATGCAAGTCATAATTCTACAAGGTATAAACATTGATCTCTAGAAAAAAGTTCTTAAAGGCAAAGTAAAAGCTTGCCATGTAACACATTGTGTTTCTTTTTCTCTGGCTGCTCTTTCTCCATGAACAGGTCAATAATGATAGCAATTTCCTCTTAGGAAATAGGGACTCAGTCCCTCCCTGGTGACCGGACTTTTCAAAATAAGAATTCAAGTCAATGAAACATGTACAACTGAAAATCATCCAGAAGGAAAACATCAACTATTTTAATAATGTTTTAAGTGTGTTTTTATTTCTGTATAGAACTCAGTACATAGACCATAATGAATCATAGTATTTTTGTGACCAAAATATATATGCCGTTATCTATCTGTTGATATTATGTGTGTTGAATGAATATGTGTGCATGTATGTTTGTCTGTAATTATAGTCATTCATCAACATGTTATTAGTGGTTGTCTTTAGCTTGGAAAATTATATGAGTGTCTATACATATGTATATATATACATATAATATGTAACATGTAATATAGGTGTATGTATACACACACTTCAGTTCTCCAATGTCCTAAAATGTACACATATTTTCTTCTATCCATGCACACACACACATTTTTTAAAAAAGAATGAGATATGTGTGTAATAATAGTTTTCTTAAATGAAATCCATTTCTTTAGTTGACTATTAAAATACACAAACCTATCCTTACCCTAAAGCTTTACCTTTAAAGAGAACAGTGACTTTAAAAAATCACTTTTCTTAAGTACTTAATAAGCTGCTCAAGAAAGCTCAATAAAAACTCAATGAGATAGTTAAGATTGCATGATTCCAAAAAGGAAAGCCTAAATCAATGTTGGTTGTTTTATAGCTTGTATTCTGAATATAACTGAACTACCAAATTCTCTTGTTCCATCAGTGTACAAGAAAACAAGATCTTAAATCAACTCTCATACAAAGTGGAATCTTGGCATGAAATTAGAGACCATATATTAATCATGAAATAGTAAAAATCTAACAGAAAAGGTAAAAAGAATGAAATGATTATATAGAAAATCAGGCTACCAATCAAAATCTTGAATTACACATATGCAGTGTTTTTGTAAGGTTATGCATTACAGGTAATTCTCATAGTCATTCATGATTAAACCATAGATCTTGAGGTGAGGATTATTTGTTGATCTATTCATGAATTGTGTGTGTGTGTGTGTGTGTACGTGTGTGTGTTTGTGTTTCAAATCAGTGGAAAAGACTCTTTCTCGTTTTTGTCTCTGTGCTTGCTACCTGAGTATCTGAGAATTCAAAGAATGTTTAAGTGAAATAAAATTTTAAAGCTTGAAATTTCTCAAAAAAGTAATTCCTTAAAATAGCTTTCTTATTCATTTGCCATAATACCTGCCAGTCTATCATTAGAGAGTTTTTACTTTGGGATTGATGCTACCCTCTTCAGATAGATTCTTTTGATAAAATACAACCTAAGTAATGTGGTAACCTATTTTTGACTAATCATATAATGGGACTGGCTTTTCAGAGATTTTAGTATTTACTATAGGTACTATATGATGATAAAAATATTGGAATAAGTGTAGAATTGCAGAAAGTTGTAAAAAGGACTCTAGTTTACAAATTTGCATACAGCCAACTTTATGCACTTGGGTTTAATTAAGAAGACATTTTACATAATTTTCCCACTGTTTTCTGATGATATTTAGTTAAATCTGTTACTATTGACTTTCAACTTTCTGGAAAGAAGATGGAATGTTTTTAATGGTTGGCACCATAATTCTATTATATCACTATTGTTCACTTCCCCACCATGGGAAATTTACACTATCTCTTTTCCTATTAAATTCTTAATTGCCCATTTCTTCTTATATTTTGCACATAATCATCTTCATGCATAATTCTCCCACCAAGTTAAAAGATATTTATCTTTGGTTATTCACCAACTCTGCCTTTCTGAATTAGTTTTTGGCCACCGTCATGTGCATAGAAATTGTAGTGTAGTGAATGACAATTCATTGATATTTTGGGAATACTCTCTTTAAAGATCTCATATGAACAATAATAGGTAATATGATGGACTTTCTTGGAAAATGTATCCTAGTTAATATAATACCAATATTTCAAATGTCAGTAGAAGAATCATGACACATTTTCTTCAGGCTTTTGAGAACATCACATCAATAGACCGTTTTCTCTCTGAAAATAGAACTCGATCATGACATTGTCCTATTGTCTCATTATACACGCCACTGCTGTGCTTCCGTCTGTTGGATCTTAATATAAAGTCAGTGGGAACCATAAGAGATTCAAAAATTTTATAGGTGATAAATGAGTTTGGAAATTAAAAATAATATAGAAATACCTAGAAAATATCTAGACTCAAATTGATTTATAAGCTGACCTGGTAGATAAACCTTTGCACAAGTATTAACTAATAACGTGTATTCAAAATTGAGCTAACTGACCATTTGTTAGTAGCTAGTCAAACATCTTTTCTTTTGCACCTATGTATGCTCTTCTAAAATGGGTTGATCACACTCACTGCACAAACATAGATTTTAACTATGTTACTTATTTTCTACTTCATCAAAAAGTTCTCCTGTATTTAAAGAGAATAGAGGATTTCTACATGGATTAAAGTAATTTCAACATAGAAAATAAAAGTAGAAGATTCAAAACTATCTGCTTCTTTCAGGTAAAAATATGAAATGGTTAAGAAAATGAAGCTCAGTGTCAAATTGCACTTCTACAATTGATACTGATTATTTCAACATTGATTGAGATATATTTTCTACATGTGCATTACTTATAAAAGTGATAACTGTATAATGCTTCTGGTGGTATAAGAAAACTCAAGCCACTTTGTTCAGCCGGGAAATATGCATAACAAATCCTTTACTCTGGGTACAGAGTAGAGAAGGAATTCCCAGTTCATTATTCTATCAATTCTTGATCTTATTATTTCTTATTCTTCTCAGTAGTTTCCAATTTAGGTTATATATATTTTTCTGCCTTTTCTCTATATGCTTTCTCTTTGTTCTCTCCGTGTGTGAATTTGTGAAGTGCCCTCAAGGTACATATCCGCCTTTAGATATTCAATTCACTTTCATTATGTTTGTAGATTTCACTCTAGAAATAATAAAGTCTGCCGCATGTGGTGGAACAATAAACTTTTCACCTTCTGGTGCACTCAGAGGCATGAATGTGACTATTCTTTTTTCACCTGTCTTAAGCAGCTACAGTTTTCAATTGCGAGGTACCCAATTTAAATTCTAAATGCTGTGGAGTGGAGAGGTGGGGTTACCCTGAATAAAAACTATGTACTAAATGTCTATATTTGGAAATGACAAAAGTGCATTTATATGTTGTTGCTGGGGGGAAAATGATGCAAGTAAAAATACATTTACTATTTCATACTTTCACTCCACAACAGGTAAATATTTTCTTTGTATAGATGCCATATTCAGCCAAATGGCAGGATATTGGCACTTGAACTGAAAACTTTCTGGAAGGCAAACATCCTTTCCGAGTACTTCAGATAGAAAGTAGCAAAAATACCTGACATCCATAATTGCCATATATGACCAATTTTTCTCTACATGTGGAGACCAGTAAGAAAGAATGCATGCATTTTCTATTGTAAGTGTCATTTACTCAAAAGCCCTTAATAATCACATAGAGCACTTTATAAGCTCCAGTGGGAAAGTGAGGTTAATAACATGGAGTCATGAAGTCAATCTACTCACTTTCCAGTGGGAGAGAGAAGCACATAGGCATGTGTTTACAAGTATATAGTATGCACTAAAATAGAGCTGTGTAGATACACAATGAGAACAGACAGAAGTATGTAATTGTTTTTGACAAGTATGAACTTCAGACGGAAATGATAGTTCTGCCTTGAAGCATAATAGCATGCATGAAAGGTGGAGAGATGAGAAGGATTATTCTGGCAAGGGGAGGTGGCACAGATGACAACTCATGTGGAGGAGTTCTACTTCAGGACTCTTTCAGATTTCTTTGGTATCCTTTTTATTCCCTTCAGATGAGGCAAGTAGGTAGATGAAATGATCAGAACAGAAGGAACGGGGTGGGGAGGGGGAATAATGTCATAGCAGTTTAACAGAATTTTATTTCATTGCAATCCACAGAGGACCGTAGAGAGCGCTGACTAGAAAATATTTTGGGTAGATAACAAGCAGAATTTATTGTAATTTTTTTCAAGTATCTTCTAGTCCCTCTTTGATTATACATGTGTATATGTTGGTATGTATAAAATATATATAATATTCCCTATAATATATAATAAAATATTTTTATTCATATACATGGGAAGCTTTAATGATACCCTGAGTATGGATAGGTTCAAAAAAGAAATGGTTTGTACTCTGTTCTTCCTTGGTTTCCTAACCTTTAGTCAGGAACTCATCTGGCAAATGAGAAAAGCTTGAACGCATATGACAACAAAGAAAATATATATGCTGATCTTTGGTTTTTGTTTTCCTCTAAAGAGAAATCAGTGAAATATAGGAAAAGAATTTTTACTATGATTTGGGGAAAAGAAACACGAAATTCTTCCTTTACATAGAAACTTGGTGCCCATTCTTAGGTCCTTCTTTTTTCAGAGCGAGAGTCTAGCAATTGGGTATTGAATTCAATTCTGCAGTTCGTGTGTCTATAGCATCTATTTATATGGAGTTGTAATTGTATGTTCACAACAATGCCATGAATCCTGGAATATAATGAAACTAGACCAAAAGGGTTTGGCTCAAAACAAGCTCAGAATCCCATCATTTCAAGCATTTCTTTAGAGTAATTTTCATACATAGAGAAACTGGAAAAAAAGGTCATTGCTATACCACACACCTTGTGTTGCTGATCCAAATACACAGCATAGCTTCCTCAGTACCTAAGGGAAAACTATATATAGCACTGTGTGCATGGGGAACAAGCTTAGGAACTGATTTTTTTTATTTGTTTGTTACTCCCTAGCCTTCTCTTCCCATCTTTTATATTAATTTAAGGTGCAGCTAGCTGATGGTTAATATTTCTTTAGCCATATGTTGATTTTGTTCACATTACCAATTAATAACATTATAATATACATCTAAATTCTATGCTAAATCATTCATAGCATCTTGATATCTGATTAAGTAAATAAAACTAATAAAGCTGTGGACAGCATATGCTATATTCACCACCACACATTTTAAACGTTAAGCACAATGATTTAAGCATTGAATAAATAAAGGTAGGTTAAAGATATATACTAACTCTATGTCCTAGACTATAATATTGGGGTAACATCTAACTATAAGAAAACTAAGGGTGGAGCAGAGAGAAACTCTGGAGGAAAACAAGAAAGTATGCTGGATTTCTCATCAGTATAAATAGTAAATAGAAAGAAAAATTTCATTAGTCAGCATTTGTAATTGGTGTTCATTTCAACAGAGGGGCCACAAGTATTTCTTTTAAAGAAGCCCTCATTTTGGAAAACTATTAGATTTACAGGAAAGTTGCAAAGACTTTAGAGAGATTTTCTGTACACTATTCACCCAGATTCAATTTTCTCTAACATTATCATCTTCCATTACCGAGTTTCATTTGTCAAAACTAAGAAACCAATATTGGTATATTACTGTTAGCTAACCTCCAAAATTTATTCAAATTTTACCAGTTTTCCCATTAATGTCCTCTTTCACTTCCAGGATCCAACACAGGACACCATATTGCCATCATGACTCTTTAGCTCCCCTGATCTGTGTGAGCTTTCAGCCTTTCTTTTTCTTTTTAATAACCTTGACACTTTTGAATAATACTCGACAAGTATTTTGTAGAATATTCCTCACATTTGGTTTGTCTGATGTTTGTTTTGTGATTCAGCTGGGGTTTTCAGAGTTTAGAAATCATACATCAGAGATGAAGTGCCCTTCTCATCCCATCACACCATATCATGGCATCCACATGACATCACTGATGATATAACTTTGATCACTTGGTTAAGGTAGTGTCTGCCAGATTTCTTCATGGCAAAGGCACTATTTTCCCCTTCCCTACTCTATTATTTGGGAGTGACTAAGTCTTACCAATACTTAAGCAGGGGGATGGGGGGATGTCTAAGCTACATTTCCTTGAGGAAGGAATGTCCACATATATTATTTGGAATTGTTCTGTTAGAAAAACTTGTCTGTTGTTCCTTAGTTATTTATGTATTTGTTTATTTATTATTTATTTATATCAATGAATTTGAAGACATTTATTTTATACCTTGATTTATAAATGAATACTATATTATTGATTTTGTTGATCAAATTGTCTCAGCTTTGGCACTAAAATTCCCTCTTATTGGCTCCTCTGTCCCTTTGATATTGTCCTGATTCTTTTTTTTTTTTCTGAACATTTCTTTACATTTCAATGTGATAAATCCTCCAGAATCATTTTATCGTCTCCAATCCCAGCCCTAGAATCAGCCATTTCTCCGTGTACTCTTGGTTCCTTTGGTCAATACATATTTAATAGCAAAGTTATTTTAAGAGTTATCAAAACATAAAATTATTTCTCTTCTAAATATATCCAAATAATACCTATCACCTTGTATTTATCTGGCATTGACTCACAAGTGGTTTAACTAACTATTATCTGGAAGTGGTTGCCTCATCTGTTTCTAGATTTATTCTAAATATTTGCACCTCTTTATATATATCTTGGCCTCTATGAACTGACACAACATCTTTACTCTGCAGTTCTAAACCTAGGTTTCTTTTTAAATCTAATATTGTTCATCATTTCACTTTCTAAACATAGTTTTCTCAGGTGGCTTATTGAGAAGACATTACTTCTGTAAATATTTTTGTTTCCATAACCTTTTAGAACAAACACCCAATAAAGGCATATAAAATTGTTTTATGATTAATGCATGTTCTGTGGCCTCAATATTTTATGGGAGAGATGAAAATCCTGCCTCATGAGTGGATGCCAATGCTCATTATGACTCAGGCTATTTCTCTTGCATTTTATTTCAAGACTGTGCAACAGAAAGTCTGAAACAATGCATGTAGGTGATTCATACTCATTAGCTAGAGGAGAGTTCAGTGAACAGCCCACACTCTAGAAATTAATGTCCACAGTAATATTTAAATTTTTATTTCTGATAAAAAGAGTAGAGTAACTATACTACATTATTAAATTCACATTTTGTGAGATATTGAGAATCCTTTTTGTCTATATTACTAAACCTCCCCATAGACATATCTTATGTCTGCTTTAGAAATAGGTATTTCTTTAGATAATTCTTTATGTCTATAGAAATGATATTTTAGAAATAATTAAGATAAGATTATTATGGTTGATTATATGTGAATCCCAAATAGATTTTAGCCATTATAAACTCATTTACAATCTACTAAATTCACCATATGAAAATAAGATGAAAACATACACACCTATCTTACACAATATGTAGTATTTATCTGAAATAACTTCTGTATGATTCCATGTTCCTAAGTGCACATATAGCTTTCATATGTTATTTTCCATATGTGACTGTGCAGATATTGGTTTGTGGAATTTGAAAATAATATTTATTTTGGGGAATAGCAAATACATACTTGTAAAAATATTCTTTGGGAGAGAAATGCACACTATCATATAATTCTGCAAATAGTTCGGGAGGTATAAGCCCATGGATTCTTGAATCTAATCCATTGGCCCCAGTTGAAGAACCCTGATACAGGTGTACTCGTGGACAGTTCCTTTTCTCCTTCTGAGACTGCCATAAGCAGCACAGATGTCCTCAAACCTCTGTTTTCTGATGACCAATGTCCTCAAACCTGTGTTAAGTCCATGAAGCTTTGGAAATTTGTCTATGACACTCAACAGATTGAAGCTGGAGAAGACTGCCTCCATACTGGCTCCCAGAGAGTTTTGAAAACTTGGAAGAACACTATAATTTATATGGCTTCACAGATGCTGGGCTGCTGAGAGTCTCCAGTAAGGTTTTATATTGATGTTTTTGTCTATGAAACTGGGAGTCCATTAGTTTCTCAATGAAGGATATTGTCTATATGTAGACCGTGGCATGAGGTAAACCTGAACAGGACCTCTCCCTAGGCAGTCCCTCCCAGTTTCCCAGACCTGGCTTCTTTTAGGTGAAATGGTATAACACAGAGATGTGAAAGAGAGAGGAGGAGATACCAACAGGCCAGGCATTCTGTACAGTCCATTGTCTTTTCCCCATCTAATGTATGAAACTTGCCTACCTAATTTGATTACCCTTGGAAGGCATATAAATGGGATTTGTTTTTAATGGTGTCTCTTTTCCTCCACACTCAGTTGGGATGATAATAACAACAAAAAACAATCTATGCCCAATTAAGACAAAAAGACCTCTCTGTAAACATTATACTGAACTGCTTAGCCGATTTGTAGCAAATTCTATAAAATCAGCATCCAGTACATACTCTATATGATCTTTGCTGATGACAGACCAAGGTTTAGAAAGTTTCCCCCACCATCCCCATACAAACTCTAGAGATTAGAATTAATGGAGCTAATAAGCCTCAATCACTGTTAGTAGGACAAACACTCCTAGGGTCTAGGATAGAGAGGTGGTTCCTAAGCAACCAGTCCCAGTTGTAATGTAAGTAGTATCCTTGGATGAAGTTCACTTGTCCAGATACCAGGGCCCATGAAGTCTGTGGTGTATATCTGTGTGTGTTTGTGCGTTTCAGAATAAGGAAGATCTGTTGAAGCCACTTTCACTTTTGTAACAACAAAACAGTTTGTAAATATTCTTATCATTTGAGTTGCGTAAACAGTCTGTGTTTTACTGTTACCTAAAACAGTGGGGAAAACAAAGTGAAATATAAAAGTAAAAAGTTAAAAAATAAAAGGAGAAAGAGAAATAGAAAGAACTAATTTGGATTTTCAAAGTAACCAGGCATACTTTCAAGATAGGAATTGTAAGAAACAGAGTCTGAACAAGAAAAACATTTCAAGACTTAAAGAATAGCTACCATTTTAGGAGGAAGAAAACCAGAGTGAACCTAGAACTCCTTTCAAACTTTAGTTCACCCCAGGGAAGTGGTGGGCGAAGTAAAATCCCTGGCCTCCTACCAGGATTCCCATTGTGCAGTTTAATTTCCATATGAAAGAATTCTTTGTGCTCTGACTTCAAGTTTTGGGAGAACACGCTCTTTATGTCATTCTTAATATTAGCTGACATGTTCTTCATGCACCTAACAGCTAGTGCATTAACAGAAACCTTGACTGAACTGTAAATGATCTTTATAGCTTTTTACTCCACAAGTTATAAGTAATGCAGAAACTCCATAGTATGTGAGCACTTAATTTTCAATAGCCTTTCTCACAGAAAACTCTAGAAATAAAAAAGCCAACAGCAGCTTTAGGCACACAAAGAGGGAATATGTTGTCTGCAGGTCAGAGGCTAAAATGGACTTTGAAGTCCAAGTTGGTCATCTTGAACAATGTCACAATGAATTATAATTTTTAACACTTTTCCTGAGAATTAAACATTGGAAAAATATAAATGTCTATTTTAGGACATTCTTATCACTGAGGTGGTAAAAGTATTTACATGTCTTGTAAAATAATATGAGATATTTGATCTGAAATGCATTGTGCACACATAAAATATACAATAATTTTTGTATATTTTATATACAAGGCTTTGCATAATAAACATATTTAAACCAATTAACTTTTACTGTTGTATTAAACTAATATAAGGCTTTGCATAATAAACTTATTTAAAAGTTATCTCTAATAGTAATCATCATGGGCATATTTTAACTGAACACTTTTCAGCCTTAGTTATAGTCAGATGATTCATTTCTTATAACTATATTTTGGCAATGTACATACTTTTTCTTTACTGAACCAGTAAACAAGTTAGATTTCTCTCCCTCTCTCTCTCTCTCTCTCTCTCTCTCTCTCTCTCTCACACACACACACACACACACACACCCCAAAGAAATTCTTGAGTAGTTGCATCTGCCTTTATTTCCCTGTCATTAACTTCTGACAATTTCCCAACTTAAGAGTAATATATGTATAGACTTTTATCAAAAGCTGGACAGGTTTCTTTCTTAACTGTGCAGAGACTCAACAGGGTTTTTCTATTATTAAGCAACTCATGGAAGATATTAATGAGCGCAAAGTGTTGCATAGATGCCATCAAACAAAGTGACCAGAAAGCAAGAAACAGTAGGAATGACAAAAAGGAAACAGCCAAGGACAACACTTAGTTAGACAAATGAGGAAGCTGAAAGTCACAGCCAGGAAACAGATGAGTAGGCAGAGAAAGAAACAAATGAGCAATAATACGAAACAAACAGGCCACAGAGGCATGGCTGAGATAATGGAGGCCAGCTGTATATTTTGAAGACACAACAGGAGAAGAATTTAATACAAAACTTTGAAATAGCTTCAAAATGATTGCTGTAAGCACAAAGATCAGAAATAGATTCATTATCATCACCATCACCAATAGCAAACTTTGAGGGAAGGCATTGGCCACTGTGCTGGTGTGGTTTTAAAATGTGCTTCTTTCACTTTCTTCAACAAAAAAATATGGTCTAATCTAGCAAACAGCAGTGAATTGTATTCTAATTTAATATGCTTAGCTGGAAAGCAAGAGCAGTTCCTAACTCAGACTAAAACAGAAGCAAAACTCTAATTTCACAAGAAGTGACTATGTGTATTTGAAAGTACTTTTGTGAAACCCAAGAGGAAATGGACTCTCCATCATTAGAAGCATATAATTATCAACTGAATGAATCCTTGGCAGAGAAGTCGGAGAGGTTTAAAAATAATAATGATAATAATATTAATGATGGCTTCCATTTTCAAATTTCAAGCATTGTGATTATAGCAGCTGAGTTTTAAGTGTCCTACAATCTGGAGAGTCTAACACTGTATGTGAAGAATATTTGTCATTCTTTTGTAAATATCACCAAGTGACGAGCATTATGATAGATCGGTTGCATACATTTTATCATTTACTATTTACAACACCCCTTCCAGGTAGATATTTTTTAATTTCCACTTCCCTACAGAAAAAATGGAGGTTCTGAGAAATCAAATTATTTCTCCAAGTACACAGAGTAGTCCTGGTCAAAGCCAGATGTTTTCTGATCTTTCTGTGGTATATTTAGCCAAGGCACACTCTTGTGCCCTCCGTGGGTGTTTGTCTTTTTAGCTTTTGTCACTACTCTTCATAATGCTGAACCTTCAGATTTCGCAATGCTTTTAATTTCCTTACAACTTTATACCTGAGGATCATTAGTTCACGTAGGTGTCAGGAACTCAGGTTTACCTGTGCATATTAATTGTTAGAAATTCCCATTCAATTTACACAGTCTGCACACTTCTGCCTTCTTCCTGGAATTATTAGTATTCTGGCTAAATTTAATCACATCTTTTTTAATTGGCTGAATTCGCCCAGTATGATTTTCTGGAAAGGATGTGTTTGTACAATTACTTTCCCACAGATTGGAATATTTACTTTTTACAGTTCTTTCAGTTAACATCTGTACATGAACATTATTGTTCCTTCCATATTCATTTTATTTCTATTGCTCTATTCGAGAAAGGGATAGGGAGAGAAAGGGTGGGAGGGAGAGAGAGGGAGAGGGAGAGGGAGAAAAATACTGTGCAATATATGTGAGAAGTTTTGGAAAATGACTTCAATCACTGCTATATACCAGGAAATTCTTTTTAAAGGTTTAACATGATAGGATCAAAGGGTGCGAGTGAAATGATTACCTCATTTGGGATTATCTGGTGAGAACTGTAGACTATTTTGTAGCACTCTCTTATTCTGTAATCTTTAATGGCAAAATCTTGTTTATCAAGAAGAACTCTGTGAGCAGCTGCAAACAATTTGCCTTTATTGATTTTACTGCTAAGTCTGACTGACTGATTCCACTGGCTCCAAACTGCCTTGTCAGGACCACGCCCCCTCTCTTGAGTGATTCTCATCTATTAAACTAGAAGTCATTCACCTCCTCTCCCATCTCAATCAAAAGGCTACTGACCAATTAATTACTCACTTCCTTTACCAGGAGACATCCTGCCTGCAGTTGCAATGGGTAGAATGTTAGCATTATTTAGTCTCAGGTTTTTTTTTTCTCATTAATTTTTTTTAATGTTCATTTATATTTGAGAGAGAGACAGAGAGTGAGCAGGGGAGGGACAGAGAGAGGGAGACACAGAAAATCAGAAGGAGGCTCCAGGCTCTGAGCTGTCAGCACAGAGCCTGAGATGGGTCTCCAATCCACAAACCCTGAGACCATGACCTGGGCTGAAGTCAGACGCTTAGTCATTTAAAATGACCTAAATTCTTAAACTAAGACGGTGAGGGAGAGGGAAAGAGAAGGGCAGGAAGGAAGAGAATATAGATGAAAACACTTTTAAGAGATCTATTAGCCAGTTTCAATGTATGAATATTATTTACACCCGATTCTCAAACAGAATGAACAAATTGAAAAAAAATTTTGAGGCAATCAGAAATTTGAACATTGACTACACATTTGACAACACTAAGGAATTATTGTTACAGTGTTTCAGCTGTGAGGATGGTATTTAGAATGTGTTATTTTTAAAGACATATTTTAGAGACATTTCTGATATTTTTGTGGATTAAATGATAGGATGGCTGAAATTTATTTTCTAATAATCTAATCCTGGGGAGAGAAAAGTTAGGGGGTTGTATATAAAACCACAAAGTTGTTTATTATAATATTCTCTCTATCTTTGAATGGTTCTTTAAACTTTCAACATTAAAAAGTTACCAAAACATAAATCCAGTAGCTTTGCAGTCCATTTAGTAACAATATAAAAATACTAATGATGATAATTGATGAGGGGAACAAAGTCAAGAAAAATGTAGTTTAAATTAAATTCCCTTACAGCCTGTGGCCCACTGATGGATGTCAGAGACCCACAGCATGTAGCACTCCCCAACACGTTTATGGCTGCCTTCAAGCCTTCATGTTTATAATCCCTTAAAAAAACTAAAAGCAACCTTATCTTGACAATAGCTAAACCTTTAGGGTCCTATGAGACCCTGCTTTCAGTATCCAGAAATTCCTTGGAAACTGACTTTATCTCTTATCCCCCCTCAAACTTAAAAGTATATCATCAGCTGCTCCTGAAAACCACGGGTCAGATCTTTTCTCCCCACGAGTCCTGTCCCTGTACTTCAATGAAATCACCTTTTTGCACCAAACATACCTCAAGAATTCTTTCTTAGCCATTTGCTCATGAGCCCCCCGCCCCTTCCAATTTTATCCATAATTGCTGACATTTTTTAACATGTGCTGTACTAAGTAGTTTGCATACATTTTGTTTAATCCTAAAACAGCCCTGTGAGGTATATAGCAATATCCCCATTTACAAATGATGAAATTATAGTTTAAGGAATTTAAATAAGTTCCCCAGAGTTCCTTACCTGACAAGTGGAAGAGCCAGAGTTCTATTCTACTTTCTATCAATTCTATATTTAAAGTATGTGGTCTTTTATTACTGTTTAGATTTCTCCTTTATTTTACTTCTACTTCATAATCAATAGTAATGGATGTTTTCAAGGAGACACTTTATGAACCAATTTTCTGCTAACATACCTTGGTCAATAATTGAGGCTTCATTTTCAAAATGTATAGAATGCACAACTCAAGTTTTCTTATTTTCAGTTTTTCATTACTAAAGATATTTTTATATTATAGTTCACGACTGAAGAATTTTCATAAATTTTGCCATTTCTTATAAATGATTACATTTTCTGGTGCGAACAGATCAGAGTGTTGCCAATTGATAATTCCTTAGCATCTTTCATTAAAGAAAAACACAACTCAGCAAAACAAATCACATTGATTGACTATTGAATTGCTTTCATAATAGAAAATTCTACTTTGTTTATTTACACAAGTCATCAAACTATTCTGGGTTTCAGTTTTCTCATCAAAGCAAGAAGGAAATTGGCTTTTAAAAGACCTCATGCATAATGATGTTTTCCACGGGGAACAAATACCTCCTTGATGTTCCTCAGACTATCTAAGTAGCTAGACACATCAGGAATTTCACACTTGCTATTTCTTTTGTCTGAAATGTTCATACCTCGGAATACTTTATAATCCATATATTCATATCCCTTTTTCCTTCAAGTTTCTGTTCAGATGTTCTTTTATCAGAGAGGACTTATTTGAATACTCTATAAAAAATAGTGCATATTTTCTCTGTCTCCTTCTGTTGCTTTATTTTTGTTTTTAGCACTAACACTTGTCAAAGCAAAAATTGCATTAAACATCATTAAACTGGCAAGAAAGACTTGTTCAATGCTATTCCTATAGTGAAAAAGCCAGAGCTCAGGCTCAAGTCAGAGCCTCTGAAATGAAAGACAGGCGGGCTGTCAAGCAGTGGAGAGAGGGTGTAATGTTGGCCATCTGTGTTGGCTAACTGACCTCACCCAGAGGAAAAGTAAACTTTCTTATATCTTCACAGCATGAGATGGTTTTTCAACTTGGAGCAAGATGTCCTCCAAAGGAAGGCTCCTACCGTCCCACAGAAATGGAGATAGGAGTTCTACCTTAGTTGATGTTTACATCTTTAAACATAGCTCCTAGGTCTCTGAGAAAGACATTCGGAGTTGTAAAGTTGACATGAGACTTTTTTAAAAATTTACATCTCCAAGGGGCAAAGAAAAAATTTACAAGTGTTCTAAAGTGAACGCACCAAGAAAAGTGAGATGGAAGTAGGTAGAGGGCTAGAATCAGATAGAACCCTGCCTAAAATTTATTCAGGCTGTGTGAACTTTCTCTGTCAACCCTCACACTGAGAAGTCCAAGAAAAAAATTGTAGACTTTTCTCTCTGTATTTAACATTTTCAGTATGCATGTACTGCAAAAATACTATAGGCCTTTGCAACATATTTTAGAGGCAGGAGAGCTACTGATATTTCTTCATTATTGTTCCCATTTCTACACAAAAACATCTTGAATATCCTCAAAAAGTCATATGCATATTACATTACCTAATGTAACACTGAGGGCTGAATGACTCAACATTTGAAAAATCTTATCTCTATATTATGCAGCACTTGTAATAGATTACCAGATATACAGTGAACAGGAGCATTCGTGGTCCCTGTTAAGTAGTGAAAATTTTTAACCCAAGTCTGAGGTGAATTTTCCCTAAAATTAATCATACCCATCAGACATCGTTCATGTTTTAGCTTTTGTGCTTTTGTTGTTTTTTTTAATTGTTAATATTTTGCATTGTCAGCTGTTACTCATTTCTAGGTAATTCTTTCCTCTAAGTAACCAGGTTTTTGCTGTTTGTTTCTGTTTAAAAATGTGCTTCTTTTTACTATATTCACACCAAGGGTTTTCATACTGTGAATATGATATATTTGATAATCCTATTTTGTCATCCAGTTACCCAATTGGTTGTATTATTCATAACCATCAACAAACCAGAATTTTGTTTTAGATGTTACATTTATTTAGAAAAGTCTTTCCTAGTGAAGCATGTTTTTAAATTGTTATGTCTTTTAAAGAATAAGCCCCAATAATGCAGGAGGGTAAGGTACATTTATTCACTACATTCTACAAAAGGTATATTCACCACATTCTACACAAAGAGTTAGTTGTTTTTTCATTATTTTTCTTTAAAGAAAATATGTGTGTTTTTCCCACAAAACCCCTCAATGGTCAGATGCTCAAGTACACCTAGTTAGTAATTGTTGGAGATAGAAATGAAACCTGTTCACTAAACCTACTATTTTTTTTTTTCTGGTGTGACCCATTGCCTATTGGTCATACTCTTGATGATACCATTTATTGACTTTGGTGTATTTCCCTATATATTCAAGTATAAGTGACTGTATGATCTGGACTGCAGAAAATATTTTATACATATACATTATACCTCTGGGAAGTGTTAAAAAATTGAAGCTTTAAGTAATAGTTAAAGTATATTGATTAGAGAAGTAAACACATTGAATATCTCCAGAAAGTATATATAATCTAATCAGGAGATATGTTAACCAACTATATAATATGTTAATTAAGTATAGAACAGAAGGAAATTGTATGAATATATTTTCTTATAAAATATTCAAGTATATTAATTTATACTAGGCCCTTTTTGCTGAGTCACAGATTTTGTACAAGCTGTGAAAACATACCCTTTCCTGGTTCATGATAATGACCTTCACATTTTCCATGTAAATGAAGGTGTTTCCATCTATAACCAAGTTATATCAAAAGAATTAGTGGAAATTCAAGTTTCAATCAAGAATTATAGATGGAGAAGAGGGAGTGATTTTCCTTTGATGAATCATAGCTGGAGAGAACAGAGATAAAAAGAACTCATAAGAGAGAAAAGAGGCAAAAACGACCATGACATGCTCTTTGAGATTATGAGCATGATGTTACCTAAAGAATTTGACATTTCAAAAGTCTTTTATTTGGAAAGCTCGATATTCCAGCAAATATTTTCAGACTCCACTCACCAACCCTTGGGCCTGAAAGCCTGAACATTTCTAAGTGAATACTAGCTACCTGAAAAACTGAAACTGGCCCCCAACTGAGTGGAATGGATAAGACACTATTGCTATGATATTTTAGAATTCTCTGTGAGAACTGTGATGTGCTATGAACCTGAGAACCTGCTACACAAGTGTGAGAGAATGAGGATGGCAATAAAATAAAGGCCATGTACTTTCAAGGAACAATAACAAAGATAGTGCAGTAGACTAAGAATCTCTAGGGGCACCTAGATGGCTCAGTCGGTTAAGCATCCAACTCTTGGTTTTGGCTCAGGTCATGATCTCATGGTTTGTGAGTTCGAGCCTCACATCAGGCTCCATGCTGTTGGTGTGGAACCTGCTTGGGATTATCTCTTTCCTCTCTTTCTGCCTCTCCCCTGCTCATTCTCTCTGTCTCTTTCTCAAAAATAAATAAATTAACTTAAAAAAAAATATCTGTGCACATCATCTTACAATAAGGACTTGTATTAGGCAAGGTCTAATAATAAACAACAGGCCCTATTATAACTTAAGAAAAAACAAACTGAATGTTATCAGGATATGGTAGGTGGGATTTTAAGCTGACTTATGACAGTTTTATTTTATTTTATTTTTTAAATAGCTGTCAGTAATTAGCTCTTATGATTAAGGATGGGTGAGAGATCTAGGAATGCCGAAACAAATTCCCTACCAAATGAAAGTCTCATGTTAAGTTGGCTCACACCTACAAAACACCTTCTGCCACTTAAGCACAAAACAGGCATACAACCCTGTTTTGTAAAATTGATGAAGTCCAAGAAAACTTTCTTTTAGGTTCTTCAACATATGTACTTTGCACAAAAGTTCATTGGAAGCAGATATAATGATATGCTAGCTGTAACACCAGCTATCTACTTATTGAGAACCAAGGGACATAATCTACTTTAATTTGGCAGAACATGGGACTGAACTAAAGTTTTAGAGTAGGACCCAGAGTGCTAATCTAAAGATTGTTGGTTGACCTTGCTCACCAGATTCTTAAACAACAATCATCTAGTTGTAGCAATGTCTATAAAATATGTCTAGTTAATTTACAAATTTGAATGCTGCTCATTTTATTGATGAAAAGCTATTTCTAGCATTTTTATGCTAATTAATGAGCTCCTCATGAAGATATAGTTAGGGTCAGTTGAAGCAATTGTAGTGGTGATTTCTAGCGTGTGGTTGCCTGATGAATGTTTTTCAAATGTTAACTACCCCTTGAGTGTTGATTCCACATTAGAGTACTTCAAAAAAAAAACTAAACTCCCCTGAGATATGTAATGTACATATATACTTACATGTTAATATCAAATTGTCTGTGTTGAAAATTTTTAAATTAATTAAAGGCAATCTAATGGGTAATATATGTATTAGAGCATAAATATAGGTAGTTCAGTTGGAGTTTTGAGTAATGAAGCAAGAATTCTACTGCCCAAACTATTACTCTCTCGTTTCCACTATGAGGTTGTGAGGTCTTTTCACATTATTTCATCCAATGAAGGTGTCAGTACTGGAAGGAGTTGTTCATGGTCATATATTCCAAAAGCAGACAAGTCCACCACTCTGTTAACAGTGGGAGTGGGAGAGACCAGATAATAAGTCAAATCAGTATTTAGTCAAATTTCTAGCGTCAGGTGGTTTTCCCCCAATATTTCTTATTCAAAAGCAAGGTCTATAGATGCTGACATATTCTGTCTCTGCCTCTGGATTATAAGGAGAACATCATTATTATAATGTTTTCCTGAATGGTACTATAAATGCACTGTATGAAATAGGCATTTGAAAGTAAGGTGAATAATATCTGAAATATTGGAAGAAAACATGACAATTGGAAGAAGTTTAGAATTGTGGGAGAACCTCTATTCTTTAAGAGACCTGGGTTCAAATCCCAGATTTGTCATATATTAACTGCACAAACTTGGACAAGTTGTTCAACATGATGGGAGTAATTTGTCCATAACATGCAGGCAGTGACATCTTCTCATATATCATACAGAGGCCTTATTAAATAAGATAGCATATAGCTAACTGAAAGCAAAGAGTCCAGTAGAGCAACCATACAATATTAGTTTTTGTTGCTGTCGTTGGTGTTAGTAACATCAGTCCTAGAAGTGTCCACTTCATCAATCTGCTCTCCACTCTCATTAGTGATGGAGCATAAATACAAATGAGTCATTCTAAATCATGGAAGTACTGCCTGGAAAATTGAAGATTTTTTCCAATTACATATCTGTATTTTCCTCTCCAGATTCTTTCACTTAAAATTCTGATAAATAGTTAACACGATTTTGCCAAGGCTCCTTTGCTGATAAAACCCATTATAATAGTGAAGAATTGGGAATGGATAATTAAATCAAGGTGCCAGGAAAATAGTAATTATTATTATTATGGATCATAGAAATTATAATACCGTTTTCTTTCAAAGGAAAAAAAAATGTTGACTTACAAAAAAGTTATCCTCATACAGTGCTATCGTGTGTTATTCATTGTTATTGCATTATCTTTATTCTTTTGGCTGACTTTAAACCAGGATAGACTGTTACATATAGGAATTTTCATTTGTCCAAAAATTGAATCAAAGGAAATGCACTGCAAGACAGACTCTGGTAGAGCAAAACAAAAATATGCTGCTGGTTCATCTGTTTTAAGTTATGCTTAACATCATTGGTAAATAATTGAGTGGGTAGAAAAGATGGTAAGAAGTGAAATGTAAGTACCTATTAGAGTAAAATGAACAGAGTGATGACATGAAAAATTACAAAAATTGGGACATAACTGTTTAAATGTCATTCTGCCTTAGCCATAGCCAGTAGACTAGAGGAATTCTAACGGTCCATTCAAACATACTTCCTGAGTTAAAAGTGGAGGAAACACAGCCAATTCTACAACATTTATATGATTTCCTAGGTATCCCTCAGAATGAATCTATTTGTTGAGAGATATCCAAAGAGAGATGCAGCAGAATATATGGAAAGTTGTGATCTATATTATACCAAAGATATTAAAGTACACCATTTATAATATGCTAATATGATATATACCAAAAATATGTTGTGTTGTTAAAATTCAGGTCTGAAAATGTAGCGAGAAGTGATTTCTCCTTATTATGTAAGTTTACAATTAAATGTTTTGGTCTATCTCCCATTTTGGAGAAGTGATTAACAAATTGAGGAAAGACTGGCCTGTGATCTCAGGGAAGCCTATCAGAATCACCTGAAGGATTCATTCACTAGATCCTAATATGTCTAACTTTTCATATTAATCAGTGAGAATCATTGTTTTTGAGCCATGCTACTGGTGGTGTATTGTGTGCCTTAGATATGTCGGATCAACAGCAACAACAAAAATGTGATAATAGCAATGACTGAAAAATTAAATTCCCTTAATCATGAATAAAAATTTTCAAGATATTATTTCAAGTATTTGTTTATTATCTGATTTAAAAAGAAATTCTCTTTATTACAATAATTGTCTGTAAACAAACACTACTAAACATTTTAAAAAATTAAATATATTGTTCAATCTCCTGGTTAACTCAAGCAACTCAACTATGAAGATGCCAAAGATAATTAGGAAATTGAAGACTCTAAGGAATTAGTGTAAAAAACTGAAAAATCCTGAGTAAACACAATGGAATTGTGAATTGGAGACATCATAGCCTATTTAGAAGAAAGTTAAGCAACACGGTTAAGTGGGATGAAATACGGACAACATGATAGTTTTACTATTGTTTTTCCCCTCATAATTTGCTTAGGGTATTGCTACTTTTAGTATCTAAAAGGTGAAAGACCATCAACTGTGTGCCAGCAAAAAGCCAAGTAAATTTTGATGCGGTGTTTTAGTTTAGCTGTGATGGGAACCTTGTTTTGGTAAAAAGCTCACTACCCTAAATTATCTCCCCACCTCCGTATGCTGAGAGGCAGAGAGATAATTAGAATCCAGGGAGCAGTGAGTGAGAGGATGGAAGTTTCCACTGAGGGAAACTGGTAGGAATGGACAAGACACATTTGTGATAAAAATGGCCTTCCATGTTTAGGTGAGTTTCATCACTATGATGGTTAATTTTATGCATTAGCTTGGCTAGGTGATACTACCTAGTTATTTAACCCAATCTTAATCTAAGGGTTACTGTAAAGGCATTTTGTAGGTGTGATTAACATCTACCATTAGTTGACTCTACATAAAGGGAATTGTCCAGTATTAAATGAGAAAAAGAATATAAATATCAACTTAAGGACAAAGAGAAGGAGTTGATACAGTAAATGTCAAAAAAATTAATAGATTAGAGAAAAGGCAAATGTTAGAACTCATTGATAATTTCAAGGGAAATCTCTGAAAAAATATTACAGCAATAAAGCATATTACTATCCATCTAATCAATAGCAAAAAATATTTTAAAAAGACAAACATTCAAGTTTGGAATGAAATTGGCAAATACCTACAAATACAAAGGAAATTGAATGAATTCTAAGATAATTCTGTATTTAATTCCATTCCAAAAAACCTGAAAAACTAAATTTGAAATTAGCTGAAAAGCTAAATAACTACTTTTTACAAAGTAGTTATTATGACTATGGAGAAAAAAATCTGATAAAACTCCCCTTTGTGTCTACCTCTCCACCACAAGAACATATGGCCCCAAATCCTACAAAATAAACAAAAAAAAAATACTAGAAATAGAAATCTTCACAATGGATTTATGTCATACATTCAAGGAACAGATAAATCCAATTATATTTAAAGCTCCAGAATATATAAAAATAAGAAACACTTTTAAAACTTTTATATAAACCAAGTTTAACACTATGTAGTATATATTCCAAAACATGCAAACATATAATGTAGCCTACAATGAAGAAACCAAAATAATTTAATCATACTTATGAAAAAGTTCTAAATAGCAAATTAGTAAACAATATTCCACAGTAAATTAAAAGAATTAACAAGGAAGAATTATCCTAGATATTGAAAGATATTTCAATATCAAAAAGTCTAAATTAAAAAAGAGGGGTTCCTGGGTGGTTCAGTCGATTGTGTCCAACTGTTGATTTTGGCTCAGGTCATGATTTTGCAGTTCTTGAGATTGAGCCTCGTGTAGGGCACAGAGCCCTTAGCACAGAGCCTGCTTGAGATTCTCTCTCTCTCTCTCTCTCTCTCTCTCTCTCTCACTCTCTGTCTCTCTTTCTGCCCCTCCCCTGCTCACATACACACTTTCTGTCTCTCAAATAAATAAACTTAAAAAAAAGAGAAAAGTCACATAAGTAATTGATAGCTTATGCAATACTAATGTCAGTGCCTAAAAAGGTATATCAAAAGTGCATAGCTAGTTAAAAACAATAGAGGGGCGCCTGGGTGGTGCAGTCGGTTAAGCGTCCGACTTCAGCCAGGTCACGATCTCGCGGTCCATGAGTTCGAGCCCCGCGTCGGGCTCTGGGCTGATGGCTCGGAGCCTGTTTCTGATGCTGTGTCTCCCTCTCTCTCTGCCCCTCTCCCGTTCATGCTCTGTCTCTCTCTGTCCCAAAAATAAATAAACATTGAAAAAAAAAAGTTAAAAAAAAAAAAAACAATAGATAGCTACTTCTATTAGGTCAGGAACTGAAAAAAGATATGCCATGTTTTGCTTAAAATTTCTCTGCAAGTATGTCAATGCAACATCATGAAATATAAAAATGAGTTAAAATATTTTAAAAGATGCAATGTAATCATTTTTTCGATTCTATTCATGAGTCTATTCATGAGAAAGCTAAAATAATCTAAATATTACTAAATACATTATTGTTTAAAGTTATTGAAATTAATACATTTTAAATCCAGTAAGGTTTGAAGTTATAAAAATATTGTAAATTAGTCAATAAGTAAAAAGATAATAGCTAACACATAATGAGTGTTTACTATGAGCTAATCACTGTTGAAAGGCCTTATATATACATGAAATTGAATCCTCAAAATTATCTTAAAATTATACTCATTTAAAGATGAGGAAATAAAAAATCAAACTTATTAACAAAATTAATAACAATGTTCAGGATTATGAGGGAAAAATAGAAAATACAGTGTTTCAAATCAAAATCTCAGAACAATTTTCTAGATATTTGGAAAAAAAATAAAATATCACTGGACTTCTATTTGTGTCAATAAAATAAATTCTGTATGAAAAAAATTAGAATAGAAAGAAGGAAATATATCTGGTCTGTTGTCAGGAGTAGCCATCAGCATAGCTTTTTAAATAAACACGGAGTAGAATGAAGGTTTTAAAATAAGATACAAGCAGCCAGAAGCAATAAAGAAAAAGATTGATGATAAATTTGAGTCTTATAATTTAAAATTTTCTACAGGGCAAATTGTAACCCACACCAAAAGATAAACAGGGAAAGATGTATGTAGCCCAAATTATGGACAAAATTCTAGTTTCCTTATTATAAAAGAGTATTTATAAATCAATAGAAATCAATAAAAGAAGTGATCAAGGGGCGCCTGGGTGGCGCAGTCGGTTAAGCGTCCGACTTCAGCCAGGTCACGATCTCGCGGTCCGTGAGTTCGAGCCCCGCGTCGGGCTCTGGGCTGATGGTTCAGAGCCTGGAGCCTGTTTCCGATTCTGTGTCTCCCTCTCTCTCTGCCCCTCCCCCGTTCATGCTCTGTCTCTCTCTGTCCCAAAAATAAATAAATGTTGAAAAAAAAACTAAAAAAAAAAAAAAAAAAAAAGAAGTGATCAAAATGCAAGAGGGGGATGCCTGGGTGGCTCACTCATTTAAAGCATCTGACTTCTGCTCAGGTCATGATCTCGCTGTCCCTGAGTTCAAGCCCTGCATCGGGCTCTGTGCTGACAGCTCAGAGCCTGGAGCCTGCTTCGGATTCTGTGTCTCCCTCTGTCTCTGACCCTCCCCCGTTCATACTCTGTCTTCTCTCACTCTCAAAAATGAATAGATGTTAAAAAAATTTTTTTAAATGCAAGAGGAAAACAGGCGCAGCATGAAGATGCAGTTCACTATAATAAATACGTTCAAAGATAAGTGGCTTTTAAACATATGAAAACATAATCTTGTGCACGATTAAATGCAAATTAAACAAATAATGAGATGCCAGTTTTCACTTTCCACATTGGCACACAACAAAAATATGTGATAATATTTTGTAGGTAAGAGTATGAGGAAAGAAGCCATTTCAAACACTGTTAAGTGTGGAAATAGCTGAGAACTCTGGGAAAGTAATGCAGAAATTTGAAAATTCAAACACACACACACTTAACTGGGAATCATATTTGTTAGAATGTATTTGCAGACATGTATGTAACAATGCATATATGCATTGTCTTTGATAATAAAATACTGCAAAAATAAATTCCAGCAGTAACAGGTTGATTTAATAGGGGAATGCATTGAAGAAATATGCAGTTATTAAAAAGACAGAGGCAATAGATTTACATATACATTGAAAAATGATCTTGAAGATATATTTTTAGATATGATGACAGTTATACATTTGGAAAAAGGGAGCATATGTCCTTGTGTATACTATGCTTCTATGACTATGCAAAAAGGATCCATGTACATACATGCAAACATACATATATACATATTTGTATTGCTTGTATAAGCATTGCATATTTCTGAGAAGATGCATAATTGAATCAATGTCAGTGGTTACTTCTGAGAATGGGACAGAGTGCTAATGGGTAGACGTAGGTGAGATATTGGCCTTTTGCAGCATTCAATTTTGCACTGTTTAGTGCTTTATCATGTTTTTACTCTTTGCCATGAATTTCATTACTATTTCAATGAAAAAAATGTAAATAAAGAATAGTGAGCAATTTTGAGCAGAAATTGGAGGATAGAAAACACTGCAATTTATGAGCCAATCTCACTATCCTTTTTGGTTGTGAATATTAAAACTTTCTCCATGGCTTTGATAAAAGAAGTTTTCAGTCTTTTGCTTTGTCATAGAAATAATGTTTTAGAGCAAAGAGATCAAGGGCTTTGAAGTGCAACACTCGGTGTACAAATCACAGTCCTGTAGAAATTATGTGATCTCAGAAAATAGTACTTAACTCTCATTCTTACTGCATCCTATTTGGTTATCTAAAATAAGGTCTTAATTTCTAAAATGTGTATATGTGAAATGAATTAAATTCTGTAAAGTTCTTAGTGCCCTGTGAAATTCTGAACAATTCTCCATGGTTCCCAGATACCAACAATCCTTGATTCACATGAAAATCCCTTTACTTTGCAGTGTGCATCTTTTTCTTTCTCTAACATGGTGTTAATAGAACAAACAATATAGGCTTATTACTGAGTTCAGTCACCACAGAAAAGAGTTAATTCAACTTCCCCAAATTGTGGTCAGCTACTATGTCCTAATTGTTTCTTTCCATGAACAAAGGAAAAAAGAAAATAACAACAACGAAAAAAAAAGTCTAACTACGCCAATGTTTGTCAATATAATTTCCTCATTTTTCATACCAAAAGTTGGAAAGATTTTTCTTTTCATGAAAGCCTCTCTTCTTTAGTCATTTATCCTTTAAACCAGTAGCTTGCTTTATTTTACTTTGCTGAAAACGCCTGAGTTAACCCATTATCTACTGATACTTCTTTGCTACTATTTTAGAAACTGGACTCTGAACAAATAAAACTAAATTTAACAGGAACACATAATATTGGAAGGGTAGCAAATCCATAGCATGGCAAAATTAGATAGTGTGAAAAAGCCATATCTAGCTTTCAGAACAAAACCCCAGCTACCAAGTTGCTTCAGTACAAACAGAATTGAGGTAGTGGTTTAGCATCTGCACATGCAGAGAGGACTTAGGAATTTTGAATATGACAAAGCCCAATGTGATTCTACATTTTAATATAAGTGCAGGAAATGATGCTACCTCTACAGGTGGCATTAAAAGATATTTTGGCAAGACCCATAGAGGCAGATTCTCTGATCTCTGAACACTGTAAACAATACTATGTCAAATTAGGGAATTGGCTAGATGTTTATAATAGAACGTGGAGAATAGGGTAGATGGTAGTGAAACAATGACAGGCGTTGGATGATTGAAGTCTATAGAAATATCCTGTCCTCATTCCCTCCCCACCCATAGTATTTTGCAAACTTTAACAGACTTAAGTATCATTGAGTATATTGATACAAATCAAATTTCTGAACCCCACCCCCAAAATTTTACATTCAGGAGGTTGCTAATTTCTTTTGGGGCTAATTAGGGTACAGATTGCTCTCAAATCATGTTTTGAGAAACATTGCTCTGAATTCACAATTTAAGTATCTATTCATTTTATTTATTGTGTGTGTGTGTGTGTGTGTGTGTGTGTGTGTTTGTAACATTCATCGAGTAACTATAATTCAAAGCATTGTGCTAGGATGCAGTATTATAAATAGTAATAGGGTCCCTATCTTCAGAGTTTCTATCCAAGTTAGAGCTAATCATGTACATGAGAATGTACAAACCAAGGAGACAGCAGGAAGCACAGTAGAGTTCAAGATCAGTAAGAGACGTATTTGAGAAGAGAACAACTGCAGATGTGGTCACCAGTTAAAAGGGGTTAAACTTGGAATGGCATTTAAGAATGGTTCAAATTACAGCAGGTGTGGATGGAGAGCTAGAGCCATCCTGGAAGAAATGGCATTAGCAAAAGCACAGAGGGTGAAGGAGACCCATTGTGTTTTGTGTTTGTCTCTAGCTCTACCTGGATGACTGAGTGGTGTGGACTCTTCATTTCAAACCCTGGCCCTGCCATAAAGTCCATTACTGTCTCTCCAGGTCAGTGTCTTGTTAATGACTTTGGGGTATGTTTCCATTTCTAAAATTCTTCAGTTCCATTAATCTACTTAATATTCATGTTTGATGTGTTTTTAAACACCTGGGCCAGGATCACAGATATGATTTTGTACATAGAACAAAAAGCATTTGAAAAAGAGGGATGTGAGGAAATACAATCTAATTCTTGTTTAGCTGTAGTTGCTACCTGATAATTTAAAAATATAACTGGGATGTCATGTGGCAGATTGTGGAGGTATTGGGTATATGTGTGTTAACAAACTATATAAAAATGTATTCTTAAATTTATTATTTAAATTATTTTAAATTTCCTACTATTTTATTTAAATTAGCATTTGAACAGAATCTTTTTGGTCTGTTCTTGTTTGTTTGTTTGTTTGCTTCTGCATCTATGCAGATTTAACAGTTACCATCCTTTTTTCATTGACTTCTTTCTTCTGTGAATTTACTCAGAAAGTTGATTTGAGTAACAACGTTGGACTTCACCAACTCACATTTTCAGCCTAGACTTTGGTGACACAGGTACCTGCTCATTGCATGAATCACTGACTTTAGATTTTCTTGTCATTGCATACCTGTGTTGTAGAGAAACATAGTAATCCATTCAAATACATCAACAAAAATATTTAGGATGTTTCAGTGTTATCTTTTCCTTTGCAGTGACCTGCACATGTCTTTTCATTCTGGATGCTCTCCACATTTCAAATAGGGACACAAAAATGCATTTTATGGTGGCCAAAACAAGAACTTCTGTATAGATCAGTTCAGATTTTTGAGCTAAAGATGGAACTCCATGGGTTCATTTCTACTTATTCATACAGTATCATTTAAAGCTTATGTTGGAAATGCAAAGGTTTGCTGAATATTGATGGCTGCAGGAAAATCAAGCTAAACAGTATAAATTATGTTTTCTGTAATTTATGTGTAGATTTGAAATTAAGTTAAAATAACCTGTTGAAATGATAGTAGTAAGTTATAGAGAAAATCACTTTTAGAAAACAAGCTCTTTTCTTAACCTGAAATGTTTCCAAGTTTCTTCCAAGAAAATTCCGGTATTGATTCTAACATTTCTTCTTCGAGAAAAGTGACTTTGTATAATTTACTCTTGTATTCCACTGGTGTGCCCACATTTTTAATACTGAAATTCCCTTTTCTGTATTACTTCACTATATATCCCTATTACAGATTTCATTTTTAGATGTCTGAATATCTGGTTTGCAAGTAGATTGTATGGAGCCTCAATATTCAATTTATATGTAATAATAGCAACATTTGTATCAAATGCCATTTTATTTTGTGGACTTTTCTCTTTTCTTCATTTTTGACAGACACAATGAAAATCAATTCCATTTCAGAGGTCTGGTCATTTTCAAGTATATCTTTTTTATTTCTATAATGTCATATGCCTGCTCAATAATGCTTTAGGTATTCTAGATTTTAGACGTTTGCCTTAAATCAGATATTAGATGATAATCTGCTGCTGTCATAATCTTTGACTCTAATTTTAAGCTCTTTGATTTTACAGCTTTTTAAATTTTTTAATGTTTATTTATTTTTGAGAGAAAGAGAAAGAGAGAATGAGAGAAAGAGAGAGTGAGAGGGAGAGAGAGCATGAGTGGAGGAGGGTCAGAGAGAGAGGGAGACACAGAATCTGAAGCAGGCTCCAGGCTCTGAGCTGTCAGCACAGAGCCTGATGCGGGGCTCAAACCCACGGACCGTGAGATCATGACGGGAGTTGAAGTCAGACGGTGGTTAACTGACTGAGCCACCCAGGCACCCTGTTTTTACAGCATTAAAAAAAAATAATAATGAACTATAAGCCTCCTTTTTCTTTGATTATTTTTATATTGATTTACACTCATAGATATGCTATTGCATTTTATATCTTGGATTTTTTTTTCCATTTTGAAGAATCATTCACCACCCAAACATCTAAGCAAGAAGCATTTTTGTATACCTCTTCTATGCAGTATATAATCTATCTCTGATGATTGGGTAGGCATACAGTTTACAAATTGAATTGGACTGACCCTATCTTTTGGAAACGTAGATTGTCATTATTTATAAGTATTATTTCCTTCCTATATATTTGGTATAATTCCTTTATCTTGAGTCAATGAAATAACCTTAATTTGAAACCTCTCTTCCGACATTATTAGTTAAACTATATATACAGATGCTTTACAAAAAGGTTTTAAAGAGGATAGGAAGAGCTGACTTTTGCAGGGAGTTTTACAACTCCCTCCTTATGCATTCTATGTATCTCCTGAGAAGGAAGGTATGACAAAAGACCATGAACTTGTTTGAAATTTTCAATTAGGTTTGTCTCGCTGTCATTGTAAAGGAGTGTGAAACATTATCCTGTTTTAGAGAGAATCTGTCTCTTAACTGTGTATGAAAATAATTCAGGATTCAAAGGGAAACTTATTTACATTTTAAGTATATCTGTTTAGATTAAGAATGAGGTACCATTTTAACACTGTTCCCAACAGAGAACTATCAATAAATCAATATGATACATCCTTCAGTCATGATGAGAAGTATGGACATAGAATCGAGCATCTTTACAGATGAATCAAGCTCAGGTATTAGGCATTTCTAACAGATAGCAGAGTATTTAAAGTACCCTTCTCAAAGTTCATGAAAAATATGGAGACTATGCCCACTAAAGAGGATGGGAGTCATTAACTTGATTTAAATAAGGTGGAAAAGTGCATCTGCATTTATATTTTATAAATAATGTTTTTGGGAGAATAACATTCTGGAAGTCTTTGTATTTAAGCTGAAGGGAAGATGTGCTGATTTAATTCAATATCTAATCCTAGAAATGTCTAAAGAGAAAATGATAAAACCATACTCTGGCATTTTAACCTCCAGTGAAAAAATATATAAACTAACTGAAAACATGAGTCATCTTATTTTCCTTCTAGCCCATCAAAGTGATCAAAAGAGAATAGTGCAACATGAACCAATGTGAAAACAAGAAACCTTTGAATGATAGTTTATAACTTATGAAGTGTTTTCACAGATAATCTTTTGGTTTATTATTTAAAAAAACTCTGTAAGGCAAATGGGGCGGGGTCAAAATTATCCTCCTCACTTTAAAGATAAGAAAATGGGGATTATGAAAATTACATAATTTAAGATTAGAGGTTAGTAATGTGTAGAATCAAGAATTCTCTTTAAGCCTTCAGAGATCGTCATATCACCTTAATTTTTCCAGAAAAATAGAATAATGAGATTTCTTAAAACTCCTAGATTAGATGGTTTAGGAACATAGATTCCTGTATTTGTATAGCCTCATTAAGATTAATCACATATTATTTCACCATGTCCTTGTTGTGGGAAATAGTCTATCATATGGAATAACCCTGAGAACTTTTTTGAAAAAGAGATGTCTCCTTTATACTTTATATAATAGTAAATCAGCTATCTCTGAAGTTTGTAAAATTTGAGACATATGACAAGGTTCTATCTAGTGAAGAAAGAGAACATCTATAATTTTCTTAAGTAGTTGTTCTCAAATCTCTAAATATTACCATTTAGAATTGCCAGAGAGAAAAAAGAATTATTTGACTTTTTATTGGCATACCTTGTGTGTTCTAGGCCAACGTGCATTTTTGTTGTTATTGTTGTCATTGATAATGAGTGAATGGGTGAACAGAGAGCTGGCTTTTATTGAAAGCAGAAAAAAGAATCTCAGTAAGAATAAACAGCCTCAAATCTTATGAGTCAACTTTGTGACAGTCTGTCCCTTGCTTCTTCGCTCTGGGTAAGTTTTATTCTTTAATTCTTTGCCATTTCCCAAATGAGGAGATACAGCAATCATAGCTCAGCAAATTGCTAGACAAGACAACATATGATCTTCTTTGGCTCACATTAATGGATGGATGGTTTGACTGAAGCCATCACTATTGTGACCTTAGCTACAGCTTCAACACGCTTCTGGAGGACAGAGCAGCCATTGTTCCTGCAAAAATTTTGTGGCCAGAACAACTGCTTGCATTCAAAATAGCATGTCCTATTAATCGGATGTTTCCCAAAAGTTTCCACTATTATGGAAAGGCTGAGATTCCTCTTAATGATAGGTTATTGGTTCTAAACTGCATTTGCGCAAAGAGGACTGACTCTAAAAAATATCTAGTAAGCCTTTGGATACAGCCATGTGAATGTTTTCTAAATTCTCTTTGCTGAATTAGAAATAACATACTATCCAATTTAAAAAGAGTGCAAAACATGGCCCACAGACAAATTGCCCATCTCAGGTGGTACATAGTTTGCTCAGACTTTATTACGGAAAAGAAAAAACCCAAGAGAAAAAGAGACCAAGGGGTGAACTACTCAGTAATCTTGTCATGCACCTTCTGCCACACATTCATTAGAGCACAAGAGTTTTTAAAGCCAAGCACGTAGATTGCTACTCACTGGTAGATATTGGTTGGTGAATGAGAATCGTCGCAGTATCTGACTGAAGTGGTTTAAACAATTAAAAACTTCAGTGAGCTAAACTATTATGGATAAAGTAGAAGTTAGTGGATTCAACTACATGCTCATGATCATTTGTATCGTTTTAACTTAATGGTATCAGAGCCTTGGAAATAATTTCTGTAAGCATTTGGTGAGAGCTGAATTCTGCAGAGATGTTGTATCTTTGAAATTAAAAATGGCTGTGCAATGTCTCCTGCAGTATTTAGGGCAAAGTTGTGTTTAGAATACTGATGATAAAATGATTTTGTGGTATTCCTTCTTCTCTAAAAGCTCCTTATAGTACCAGATAATATCATCTGATGGGCAATTTGCCTCTATGCTCTGTTATTTTTTCCCTTTGTTTCCCATAACTTTGGGTTTGTTTATAAATAAGAAATGAAAACAAGAATTTATATTATTCAAAGCCTCCTCCAACTTGCTGGTGATCTCACTGATTCCATCTCACTGATCTCTTTCTTTTCTTTCTTCTTAGTTGGGAAAAAATTCTTAATAGCATTAATTATATAAAGTTATACAAATATATATCTTAATTGTTTATATATTGTATATACGCACAATTGTGTGTATATACATTTGTATAATCCAGACCTGATATAAACATTTGAATTACCAATTCCCTGGTGTGTAATAGCTGACCACTAGCCTAGGACACAACCAAGAAATAATTGAATTTAAGGAATTTGGGAACAATCTTACATGAGTAATTAATGATACTTGTGTAACATCACTAAAAAGTTGATTAGCATTAGATTCGGTATAAAAAGCAAAGCATTAGTGATCTCTAGGTGTGTACCAGACAGGGTAAAGGTAATATGTATGGCAAATGAGGATTAGACTGGAACATAACTGTCTGAGTTCTAGTACCTTCTCTGTCACTACTTTCCATGGACATGTCAGCATCTAATTTACCCACTATGGATTTGGTTTCTTCAGTGAAATTGAAATGGCGCAGGTATAAATGTGGCAACATCTTAGATATGAATCTTTCTTGTTCACTACTTGAAAAATCTTCATAAAAGGGGAGAAAAAGGCAAGCCTTCATTGCAGCAATTAGACAGAGGGAATGCATAAATGCCAACATAAGGCAAAGACCTTATTAATAATCAAAGACACACAGGAAGCTCTGGTGCTAGGGTGCATTGTACAGGAAATGGCAGAGTGTTTTTTTAATGGAACTCTGAAGGGGAAAGCAGTAGCAGATTCCAGAGAGGGCTTCTAAAAGGGTATGTTCTCAAAGATCAGTTACCCATCCTGAATTGCAAATGGTAGACAGCTGAGAAATGATGTAATAGATCAGACAAAGCGCTTACCCAGGAAAGGTAGAGAGTGGAGGCATATAAAGTATGTTTCTGGTCAGTTCCAGTGAAGGAGGTTGGGTGAGAATCCTGGTGTAGCAAATCTCAGAAGTCCCAGCAAAATTACATTACTTAAGTGTGCACTATTTGCCTTGAAATCTGGCAAAGATTGGTTACAGTAGTCAGTGGCAGTCAGGGTGCACAGGTAGGGATGGGAGCCTTCCTGAAACTAGCTGTCTTCAAAGAGACAAAATGAAAGCCCCCAGAGGCACCATATTTTAATACAACATTTGATCAGCCAAGTGACAGAAGAGGTAGCCTTTGAGTTAGGAAACCTAGAGGACAATCTCAGATGCCATCACCCTCCAATTAGCCAAAAATAAAAACAAAACAAACAGTGCAAATGTTTCAGGAAAGTCCAACTCTTTCAACCAGTAGTAACTCAAAGAGATCTAGGACAACAATATTATAATAAAAATTATGCAAATGAAAAAAATGCAAATGAACAGTAAATCAAAGAAAGGAAAAACACTTAGTAAATATGTTGTTGCAAATTGAAAGAAAATTTTAACAAAGGATTCAAGCATGAATATACATATAAAAGAACACAGACCTGAAACATAAGAACTCAGGGAATATATGGCCTAAAGACTGGCTAAATTCTGGAAAGAAAATGAAGGAAACAGAATAGAAGATGAAATTGAGTGACACACAAGAACAGAAATGATGGGAAACACAATAAGGAATATGGAGGAGAGAAATGAAGAATCAGCACTTCCCCCTGAAAAGAATACCCACAAACAAGCTAGGAGTTAAGGCAGAGTTGTCCAATGATAGATGAGAAGATAGTCAAAGGAGAATGTTTCACACCAATGTAACAATAAATATTCCAAAATATAATAATAACAGGAAGCTTTGAATCTACATATTGAAAGTTGTAGTGTGTACTAGGGGAAATGTACAATGGTTAATATGAAGATATAGCCTAGTAAAGTTATTGGAATTTTAAAATAAACATTTGTTAGTAAGGCAAAAGAACAAGTCACTTGTAAATGGAAAGGGACGAGAGAGAGAGAGAGAGAGAGAGAGAGAGAGAGAGAGAGACATTTTCCTCAGGCTACTCTACCAAATTATTCAACTCCAGACACTGGGCTTAAAATATTCTTAAGATGATAAGATCGAGACAAAGATTTTATATTCAACCAAGATCTTTCAATTATAAAAGCTACAGACAAATAGTTTTTCCCAAGAATCTCTTGAGGGATCAAATAGAGAATGAATACTGCCTGCCAAGAGTTGGTGGTTGAAAATATAGCCAAAGCTGTAAACATCAAATATATTTAATGATAAAACTAAGTCCTAAAGGAAAATGTAGACCAAACTGGCGAAATAGAATATAAGCGTTATTAAATAAACCAAAAAATATTCAGAAGGGGATGAGGGGAAAAGTGGAGAACTTACAAATTATATCATGTGTTACAGCCAGGAGTCAAATATTATGAATAAACTTGACAAATCAATTAGTAGAAGAATTATCTTTAGTTGTATAAAACTGAATACTAAGAAAGAGTATACCATCGGCCAAACCTACCAATAGAAGAGAAGAATAGAGAAGATCGAGAAAAAGAACAGAATACATTTTATTATTTTTCATACCTTGAAACTAATAGTTACTCTATACAGAAATATAGAACTAAATATCTTAGCAAAACATAATGTAAAGGCAATCTCTGGAACAATCATTGAAATTTACAAATATTAGAACAAAAGAGCAAACCAGAAGGTACAAAAGAGAACATACATTTACAGAGAAAATAAAACCTTGCAAAGGTGGATAAACATAAAATAATATGGTAAAATTAAGATCAAGCATATTCTTACCAATGCATGTAATGGTTATAACTGATCTATTAAAGGAAATGAGAAAAGACTTTAGATTGTATTAAAAAGTAAGCCTCAAAGCTATGACACATAAAAGTGATTCACCCAAAATAATATTATTTAAATCTTGAAAAGAAAAGGTTGAACAAAGTTGTTCAAAGTATATGCTTTCAGCTAAAAAGCAGCAAAGGTGACAGATAAAGATACTTCATAACATACAATGAAGGGAATTATGAAAATCTATATATCAAAATCAAGACAGCAACTTGGCCTAACAAGAAATGATGGAAACAAAAGGCAAGATTGACAAAAAATATGAAGCTTTAATAAATTTTTCTATTTTCAAAATAAAATGGGACAAAATAAACCAGAATACGCAAAACCTTAATAATATAATTTATAAAGGTATCTGATTAATCTCTATTACCTTCCGTATCCTATAAATCAGGAATGTGTCTTCTTTTTTTGAATTCCATGGGATATATATTGTATAAATTTAATATTTTATACATGTATCCACAGGTGTGTGTGTGTGTGTGTGTGTGTGTGTGTGTGTGTGGAGAAAGAACTTCTTTTAAGTAATTGTCTTATAAGATTGTGGAGGCCAACCAGTGCAAAAACTACAGTGTAGGACCAGGGTGGGCTGATTCTGCAGCTGGAGTCCAAAGACAGTCAAGCCAGAATTTCCTCCTCCTTAGGGGCTCTTTTCAGTTAAGTCATTCAAGTGGTTGGATGAGGCCCACCCATATTATGGAACAAATCTCTTATCTAAACAAATACCTCTCAGCAACTTCTAGACCTGTGTTGGACCATATCTGAGTACTCTGGACTAGTCAAGTTGACACATATAATTAGCTATCACATTATGCATGTGTATGTGTGTGTGTAATATGTTTTCCCATTCAACACATTTTTGGTAAAATCACTTACACCATTCCATAAAAATAGGTACCTCAAAATATATTGGCATACCTTCGATTGTAAGACTTTATGACATTGACCCCATTTCACCCCCCGCCTTCCTTTAATATTAGAGCCATTGCACCACCACGTTTTAAATTGTACATGGCTATTTGCTTTAAAAACTAGGTTTTCCAGCATCTTTTATAGCTAGATATCTTCTGGTGATTAAGTTTTGTCCCCTGGATACAAATGGAAATGATATATGCACCTTCAAATCTGATTCTTTAAAAATGCAAGTACGTAGTGCTCATGCTTTACACTTTCCTCAGGCTGAATGCTAGAATTGGTGGTAACCGAACTTTGACCACCCAGGGAAAGAAATCACATATGAAGACAGCAGAAAAGAAAAAAAAAAAATGTCAAGAACCCATGTCTCTGAATGACCTCAGGCTATAGAGCTATCCCATTATCCTGGTTTGGCTTATGTAAGATATGACTAAACCTTCTTGTCTAAACTATATCTGGGGTCTCTTTATTACAGTAGCATTCTCTTTATTCTCTTTATTGCTTAATAAGCAATAACATTTTTACCAAAATTACCATATTATAAGTAATGTGATGCATCTACATCATAACATTTTTTCCAAATTTTTCGTATTTAAGAACGAAATTATTTGTTCTTAGTTCTTATTTCAAAAATTATCAAAATTATCTATTTATAGGTTGCTTTATGAAAAGGTGGTACCAATTTATATGAACACCCTCTGTTTATGACAATATCAATATCATGGCGACCTAATTCTTTGAGACTCCTTTATGACGTAAGATAGATCAAAGATATGTTCTCTCTGTGATCAGCCATACTTTTCACATGCTGTATTCACCCAACTTCTTTCCCTTAAGTCTTGTAATTATTTAAATATAGGAAATATCACTTGAAGTTGAAAGGACTAGGAAAGAAAAACTGCACTTGGTTTTCCTGTGGGGCTTAAAGAAAGAAAATAATCATCTTCATTACATGATACTTTTCATCTTTAACTTAACTTTCAATAATTAAAGCCTCTAATTATATTAATTAAAAAGGCTACTTTAAGATTAATGATATGGGTAGGGGGGAGTATTAAGGGAAGTTTGGGTTTCACTTTGACTTCAAATGTTACTTGCTGTCCACTCAGTTCAAATTCCCCTTTCATGAGCTGCTCTGATTACATAGTGTTCGTGTCACTGCAGCCGAAGGGAAGCTGAAAGCCCATTTGGAGCTTTTATCTTCTGCCCTCTACACACCCCTTCACTCCATGTTACTTTGACATATAGTCAATTGGACAATCACTTATTGTGCAGATGTCATGCTGATAAAATATGGTTTAATCATATTTTTACTTTGTTCTCATGAATATTTTCCATAAGTTTTTAGAGACAAAGATTTCTGACAGCCACTTGCCCACCAATTTAACAGTGACTCAAGTGGTAAGGATGAATCCCCAAGCATGCTCTGGTAACAGCACCTTTAGCTGATGGCTTTGGGGAACTGCAAACCCACTTTCCTTTGGCCTGTGTTGTTCTCTTGAGGAGCTCAGCGGGTTTCCAGACATTTGCTCAGGCCCAAACTGTCATGACAGAGGCAATTAATGTGGTAATGAGAGTTTGGCGTCCAAAATGTTATTTCCTGCAGGGCTTGTCACATATTTCAGAGAACATTAGGAGCAAACAAAATTCTGCTTTGTCCCTTTCCATCCCCAAACAGTTGGACCTTGAAAATCTCATGCATCAGAGGCATACCAGGGGAAGATTGACAAAACAGAGGCAGAGGGGACCACTTGAAACTTCCAGGTTTAAAGACTGGCTGTTTAAAACTGTAGGAATACTGAGGAAAGAGGTTGAAAAAAAAATAATGTTAAATATATTTTTTTTCTATATGGCCAACTTTTACAAACTAACATTTTAGCTCCAAATTTTAACATGTATTTGTGGGAGATGGATCTTCCCCCATAGTCTGAGAGGGTCTCACCTTTTCTGTACACGTGAATTTGCAGCGTCATATTGAAGAAGCCTGCAAGGGCCAGAGCACCAGTCTCTGGTAAGCTTAAGTTTTCTGCCACAAACACAATTTTGTGGTCATATAATAACTCTGCAACTAAACTTGATTTAAAGCTCTTAATTTAAATTATGAGGTAGAAAAGGCACAGAAAATTTTCTCATATAAAATTTCTTGAAGCAAAACTGCAGAATAAATACTGTCCTTTAATATGTTTAATGACTAATTCTGTAAAACAAATTCAATAAACTCATCAATTTGCCACACTTTTTAATTAATAATTTCGCTAAGCGTTGGAGATGAAAATCAGGAAAAAAAATGACAGTGCTTTGGGGAGTGGCTTGGCTCATTCAGGACATTTTTGTCCTATTTTATCCTTTGGGATATTTTGTAATGAAGCCTGGAATGTCCATGTCAGATCAGGTACTCAAAGGATTGAACATATTCTCCAAGAGTGGATTATCATTTGAAGGTGTCTTCCAATTAGGTATGAAACCCTGTAACATCTGGGATAACCGCATGTGCATTTCAGATCACTTTTAGGAGCAGTGGTGCTTTGTGAGTGGATCTTTATAAATGCAATGCAATGGCTGTGAAGATAGCAACTGTGTTTCCAATGTGTCTAAATCCATGCCTTTTTACTAGCTCTATTGCCTAGGAAACAGGATGCAATGCAGCTGTGTATGTCATAGACATAGCTGCTTACAGAGACTGAATCATTGTCGTTTGTGTAAAAGACAGCATGCTTTTATCCATACCTACAGTCTGGACAACAGCCTACCATCTCTTGCTCTCCGTATCCCTCAGCCTCTTACATACAGACCTATGAGGAGTAGAGTACTACCATTTAAAAATAAACACTTCTATGCTGTTCATAAGAAAACTAGATTAGTGAGATGTCAAAAGAGAGAGACATAAAATGCAGAAAGATAGAATGGGATATAACCTCGTTATCGTGTTTTGATAATCTACTGCTGCCTAAAAGCTACCCCCAAATAGTGGCTTGAACAATAGCATCTAGTTCAGGATTGTTTACGCAGTGACAATCGGACCTTTGCTGGGGCTAGAATCGTCATCTGTCTGGCAAATGGTAGTGGCTGGAAACATGAAACAGCTGGAGAATAGAACAGCTGAAACTCCTTGATGGTCTCTAGCTTTATGTGATTTCTACAGCATGGTGGCTTTAAGGACTTCTCACATGGCTGCTCAGAGCTCCAAAAGCATATGTCCCAAAAGAGAGAGAGAGTCAAACTGTAACTTTACCACAATGTATGACTTAGTCTTAGAAGGCACACGGTAACTTCTGCCACATTCCATTCGTTAGAAGTGAGCTAGTGAGGCCAGTCCATATTTAATGGGGAGATTATACTCAATCTTTTGCTAAGAAGGTTGTCAAAGAACTTGTGGATGTGTTTTTACAACCATCACAAAGAGAAATACCATTCATTTACTATTATTTCTAATGGTAATCATCATTATAATGATGACACCAATGATACTATCTATAATTTTTAAGTGCTTTATATATACCAGGCATATTAAGGATATCATCTGCAATATATCCTTTTAGTTAGTTACTCCATTATCCTCAGTTTAAGGATGAAGTCTAAAACTTAGAGAGGTATGAGGTGCCTAAGTGGCTCATTCAGTTGAGCTTCTGACTCTTGTTTTCGACTCAGGTGATGATCTCATGATTTGTGAGATCCAGACCCATACTAACAGTACAGATCCTGCTTGAGATTCTCTCTCTCCCTCTCTCTGCCACTCACACGCATGCTCTCTCTCTGTCAACAAATAAACATAAACATAAACATAAACTAAACTAAAATAAAATAAAATAAAATTTAGAGAGGTTTCATAATGTGCCATAATCCTACTGCTAGTATGGGGTGAGAAATGATCTCTACCAGCACCTTCATGGTCCAAAGAATGTTCTTTTCAGCAGTATACCAAATTGCATATCCTTGTAACTTGATTTTCTACACAGTATTGATGCATGGGGGCAGGTATCCTATATGATTTTAGTTGTTGTTTTGGTTAGATCAGCATATATCTTGCTAACTTACAAGTCAAATATGTTAGATAAAAGTGCTGTTATAGATATGAGAGATGTGTCATTGCTGTGCATGAATTCATTACGTGCTCTCAGAGAAAGTATTGGATAGTAAAAGAAATTAATTTATAAAACCACTATTAATTTATGTTGACATAGAGTAAACCTGAAAATAAGGAGGTATTTGTAGCTGATAGGTAACACCTGGAAAAACTGCTGAGTGGTTCCCTCTTAATGGGAACATTCTGAAATATTGTATGACAGATGACAGTATTGTCCACTATTATTACCTTTCTTCAGCAGGAGTTATTAAAAAAGCCTCTGAGCCAAGTTGCTTAAATCATCAATAATATTCATGTAAACACCTGCCACAGTTTAACCAAATACATCACTATGGGGAAGCGTGACAACCAACTCAAGGCACATGGTGTATTAACACTGACCACTAATAACTTTTAGCCAATAATATAAGAACCAAAATATACCAAATACCAATCCTAGAGGATTGAAATTGTGTGCATGTGTATGATGGTTACATGCCTTTTTAATGACTTATGCACTAAGAAAGGATAGTTATTGCATTTAAGCAATTCTTAAGTATTCTTGATTTTACTGTCTTGTGATATCTTACCTTCAAGCTATTGATGTGTTAACAAAAGTTTGTAAATCTAATAATAAATAATTATTCATAGTTGACTTTATACATACTTAAGGGATTTGACAAGGTGAATCTTTATGAAAAACATACACGTTTTAGTCTAATTTCATATTAACTACTTTATATTTCCCACATGTTCTAATCTGTGAAGATAATCACATTGACTCTTAAATTTGAAAGGAAACTGCATCTTCACTCATTGATATTTAAAGATAGAGTATTAGGTTTTAGTTATTAAAGCATGAGTTTTGAGAAAGTAGATTGATTTCTGGTATGAATGAGGGATTTTAAGCTAAGAATTCAATATATAAACTCAGTTTATGCTACTCAGTGTGTCTGATTCTTAGGGCAAGTCTCTAAATCACTTAGTGGTTCGATTTCACATTTAAAGATTGGACTATTAGGGATTGTATTTCAAATGTACTTTTCCCTAGAATGCCTTATACATGATATGCATGATTATCTTTGAATCCTGGAGGAGGAAGGAACATCATGACTGTAAATTGGGAAATGAGACATACTCAGTGTATGTGACTTATCACAGAGCTAGTTAATGAGACATTTCCCGCATGCCATACCTCCCCGCCAAAATACATCTACTGACTTGCAATCTGAATTTTTTTTCATTAAACCATTTCCAATAATAGAAATAAGAAGCACAAGAACACGAATTTTTTTCTCAGCTGAAGATTGCCCTTTTTCTGTGAAATATTCCAAGAGGGAAACTACAGATATGGATATTTTTGGCTTACGAATCTTACATTCCTTACATCCATCCCTCTCCCACACCAAAAGACACTTACGACAAAAAGGAATTCTATCTTTTACAGGAATCTGGAGTTAGAATTATACTACCAAGTACTGCAATCACATGGAAGAAATACCTAAAACTCTTCTTTATTCTTGAATATTCCACCATAAACAATCATCTATCAAATATTTTTAAATTATATTAGATGCTCCACAAACTCGGGGTGAAGTTACTGTTTCCTCCTTTCCCTGTCCTACCCCAGTTACTCTCTGTGCACTGACATGTGTTACTATCACAAACTTCATTTTTTGGCAAGTGATGCTTCCCACTCCAAAATATCCATAAACTCAAAAGTCTTATTTATTCTAACAGAAGTGTATTCAATGTCCAATTGTCTCCCTATTCAGTTTACCACTATGATCTAAACAACCATCATTTTGCTCTTGAAATAACGTACTAAATTATTTCCCTGAAGTTACTCATGTCTGTTCAACACCAAGTATCCAGAGAAATCGTTACAAAACATGAATCAGATCATTTATTTCCCCTGCTAAGAACTTGACTTTCCATTGAGCATAAAAGAAAATTCAAACGCCTTATCCTGGGCACAAAAGTCTACATTATATGACCATTGCCTTCCTCTCCAACTTCATCCCCTTCTAGTCTCTGCTGATAGACTGTGAGTCAACAGCACTAATTTTCTTTCAATGCACCAGTATTGTTCCTGCCTTTAGAACTTTTGGATTGAGTGTTTGTTCTTCTTAAACTCTAGGCCCCAGGAGGTCAAATGTGGCTTCTTTATATAATTCAATATAAAGTGCACATCTTTCACCTTAGTCCTTTTCCACTATATCAACTAGCTTTATTATCAACACAATAGTTATTAGGGGAAATTACTTTTTCCTCTCATTTACTTATTCCCTTATTACCTCTGTTCCTTATCATTAAAATCATTAAGTTGCCAAGAGCCAGTCTTCTGAATTACTAGAATATGGAAAAGTATCTGGCACAAAAATAGGCTCTTGATAAATGTTTGACAAAATTTTTTAATGAGTTATGAATAAATACTAGGCATAGAGTGCCTGATGGAAATCTGACTTCTTCACTATTTCTGTTGCTTCATGCTTAGTTTGACTGTGGAAGACCAGAAAGTTAGACCAAGGGCTCCTGACAGAGGCCAGAAAAGACCAGTAAGTCCCCAAAAGGGAATATCCTTGGGGGGGTATAAGGCATATCTGGGCTGCTGGCATTATAGGAGGAACTCCTCAAAACTCATGAAAGATACTTGAAGCTCATGTAGAACCAGGCTCTATGGCTAGGTAGTTGGATTTTGGCTGTGAGAGTATGCATTGGCCCAAGTTTTCACCTGCTTTGATAGGTCTCTTAACATCATATTGTTTCACCTTATTCATTCTTCAAGCACTCCTAGTACTTGATACTTGAGAGTGTGTATTATTTTAAAGGTGGCATTTAATCTTTCACCTGAGTTCATATCAGATGTGGCTGATGTCTTCAGAAGCTCTCTCCCTTCCCACATCTCCAGTATGCGACCCCCATCCTTTGACTTTTTGGCTAAATTTCTCTGACTCTTATGAATACAAATATAGTTCTAAGTTTTCTAAAACAACAAACAGCAGTAATAATAAAAATGATAATAGTAATAATAACTAACATTTATTGAGTGTTTAATATATCCCTGGCAGTATGTTGAGCACTTAAGCATTATGAGGTGATATTTTTATCCCAATTTTATAAATGGAGATTTTTTTCATTCTGCTTACGTATTTCCTTCAAGAAAAAAAAAATATATCATGTCTTCTATTATGTCTGCATACAGACAGCTCATATTTCTACCATCTTCAGTCTCATATATTAGATTGCCATCTTGATATCTCCTATTAGAAGTCCCAAAGGACCTCACATCATCTCTTCCAGGGTTTCCTATTAAAGGAAATGGCACCCATTTGTCTAGTCATCCTTGACACATACTATTCCCAAATTCACCCTTAATATATCTAATCCATCACCTCTTCCTATTATGCTTCTGTATGTTTCTCCATTTTATCTTTCCTATCCATCTAGTTTTTCCAAGCATTGTTTTTCTCAGCTCCCAATTCCAAACTGTTCTCTTAATAGTCATTGTGTCAACCTCTACTCCAGCTGATCTATGCACATCAGCCAAAATGATTTTTTTTAATTCATAAATCCCGTACCATATAATTTTCTAGCTTATAACTCTTAAATAGGTTTTCGTTGTTCTTGGGATAAAGGTAAAAGTCCCTTTATGCAGCCCAAAAAGCCCTCCAAGACTCATCTCTTATCATCTAGCCTCATCTCATATCATGGCCCTCATCACTCTCTGTATTGCAGCCACATTGGCCTTTGTCTTATTTAGCATGTTCCCTCCTAGTCCAATAAATTTTTTATATGCTATTCTCTTTCCTTGGAACTTTTTTATTCCCCTTTCTCTCTCTCTCTTCTTAACTTTATAATTTCTTGTTTGATTATTTGATTAATGTCTATCCCTCTCCATTTCTTCAATATTTATTATAAAAAATTATAATAATGGGTAAAATAATGGGTGCCTTAGCCGGTTGAGTCTCCAACTCTTGATTTTGGCTCATATTATGACCCATGGTTGTGGGATCGAGTGCCATGTCATGACCCATTATTGTAGGATTGAGTGTCCATGCTTAGCATGGAGTCTGCTTAAGATTCTCTCTCTCTCTCTCTCTCTCTCTCTCTCTGCCCCTCTCTCATTCTTGGGCATTCTTTCTCTCTCTCTCTCTCTCTCTAAAATTAAATAAATAAATGAATAAATGAAATAAATAAATAAATAAATAATAAAATAATGATAACATTTTAAAATACTTGAGAATTTGGGGATCTACATGATAAAAGGGCATACCAATGTGTTTCATCATATCCCCCCTGCCCTCAGTGAGCCATATCATCTGCTATTTGTGATCCTGTGTAGCCATTCTCCCTGGATTTATAATTACTAAATTGTATTAGAAGTAATGTTATAAAGTTCTAAGCCTAATTAATATATAAGAACACCTGGAAGCTTTTACTTTTGTACTTTTGTCCATGTTGGAAGCCATCCACCATGTAAGAAATGCTGTTATCCTGAGACTATAACTTTGCAAACCTAATCTAGCCCCATGCTGGGCTGTATGGAGGAAAACCAAGACTCCTGCCTACACAGCCCCAGTCAAGCTCCTATCCATCAGCCAGTGTGAACTTGTCAGATGCTTGAAGGAAGCCATTTTGGAAGTAGATCTTCCAGCTCCACTTGAGCTTCCTTAGTCAATGACACACGAAGCACAGAAAAACCATCTCTTCCAGATGATGACCTTATTAGAGAACTGTATGCACACAAGCGTTTGTTGTTTTAAGATACTAAATTTTGGAATGGTTTGTCACACAGTAATAGATAACAAAGTAAAGAGCAAGCATTGCTAGTTGAAAGCCCAAAAGGCATATCCTAAAGTTGAAATGGATGGTGGAGGAGTCAGAAGCCATTCTGGTCAACATAGGGAAAAGATGTAGTTTTTAGAAGTTTGCATTGGAAAGGAAAGAGACTAGAACATCTGCGAGACTGGTGAGAGAGAATTGAAAGAGTGAAGGAAAATTTTAAAACAAATTTGCTAGCAGTAACAATATATAAGCTTTTCAGCCGTTTTCTAAAGAAGATGCAATAAGGGTTACAATATTTTAATTACATTCTTTGAAAATGATTTCAAGCTGGAGTGCTCGGGTGGCTCAGTCGGTTAAACATCCAACTCATGGTCTCAGCTCAGGTCTTGATCTCAGAATCATGTGTTCAGTCCCCATGTTGGGCTCTGCTCTGGGCCTGAGCCTACTTAAACAATAATAAAAATAAAAATTACAATTTGGGGTGCGTTGGTGACTCAGTCGGTTGAGCATCCCATTCTTGGTTTCAGCTCAGGTTATGATCCCAGGGTCATGGGATCTAGCCCTGCCTCAGACTCCATGCTGAGCATGGAGCCTGCTTAAGATTCTCTCTCTATCCCTCTGGCTTTCACCTTCGCTTGTGCTCTCTCTCTCTCTCTCTCTCTCTCAAATTGAAAGGAAGGAAGGAAGGAAGGAAGGAAGGAAGGAAGGAAGGAAGGATAGAAAGAAAAGAAAAAGATTTTAAGCCAAGAGTAGACAATGAAGAAAAAGCTATGTTATTCCCAATAGAAATATCCATAGTGATTTCCATTTCTAGAGAAGCTATAATTAGAATATATAATAGGAGAGGTACAAAGTTATAGAATCAGCACTTAATGCAATTTATGCATGCATTTTATGGTGTTTTTTAAATGAATTTATTCAAATTGAGTAAATTATATTTCTGAAAATATTAGTTTAAATTGGACTAGTGAAGTTAAAAAAAGTTATGAATAGCTGTGGATTTAAGGTCATAAGCTCAATTATGCACAAAATATAACTCCATTTCCTGCATCTGAAATCAGGTTTCTGTTACAATCCTCCTTTCTTTGGGATGGGAGAATTAGACCACTTTCAGTTCAGGGTCCACCTTATCCCTTATGTTGAGTGATGTCTGGGTTCCTTAGAAGATGATGTGGTGGTATTTTATGGAAATTGCTGGCAATTGGACCCTTTGTTATCCTGTGCTGTTATCTTCTCATCCTTCTTGTTCTTCACTGGATTTTGGATTTCATTCCATGGAGGTGGGTGTTAAGTAAGCCTGTTATGAATGAAAGTCCTCCTCTTGGCTTACAATACTCTATAACATAGATGCCTTTGCTTAGGAGTAAGGCAAAATATTCTGCTGTGCCCCGTGATACTCTGAAGCACATGAAGACTTTATAAAGCTGTTTCAAGTCTTTTGGCCAAATCATTATGCAGACTTAATTTTTTTTCTACATTTACGTCATCTTGCCTGTGTGAAAATTAAGAGGGATTTTTCAGCTTCCAAGATGCTCCTCTGAGTCTATGTTATCGCAGTCTTCTCTGCTATGTGTTCCCAAAACCAATCTAAACTTTTGAATTAATAGTCACCTTATTGAATCTCTGTCCGGACCAAGTGTGGACAAAGGACAAGACCTCTTCATGGAGACTAAGCGACTCAAATGTCTTCTCTTTTCTCTCTGATTCTCCATTCCTTATCCTTTAACCAGTCTAGAGTATTTTGCCCAGTCTTGATTGTAGTAACCTGATATTTTTGTATGCTTTTGCAAGCTTTTAATATAGCATAAATTTTGTCTGCTAAGTCCTTCAGAGCTTATATTTTTGGATCTCAGACTCCATTTATTATGATACAAAAGCTTTGGATGAATGTGAGCCACAGCAAGGAAATGAAAGGAATACTGGAGAGCACAGCTCTTAATTAATAGTTTGTTATTATTTTACCATAATACTTTATGTACTTTTCCATCCACTTGTGATAGTGTTTAAGTGCTTTAGTGCTTTTCTCACTAAAATTTGTTCTCTATAAAGGATCTGAGCTAGAAGTCACTGAAAACATTCTCTTAATAAAGATGGATATTGAAGCTTAAAGAAAGACTCTCAATATTAGTCTATAAAGAATCATTCTGACAAAAAGCTGCATTCTCTGGAGTCAGAATTATCTTCAGGTCCTGATTCTGCCATTTCATTAGCTGTGTCACTTTGAACATATCATATAAATTCTTTGAGTTTATTGTTTTACCTGGAGAAAAGAGAATGATCATACTACCCTTTCTTAACATTGTTGCAGGGGTAAATATAAAATACACGTGAGAGATCTATCATACTGACATGAGCATAGTAAGTTCCCAATGCATATTAGCCACTGTGCCTATTGCACCGAGAGATAAATGAAGGCACCTCGGGAAGAGTTTCATTTACAAGATGTGTGTATTGCCTCCACAGAGCTCTGCTAGGCAGGGGTGAAGGGAATTAGTTCCCTTTACATCACACTGGAATGTAGCCACTTATGGGTGGAATCATTGCATGCTTCCTCTTCTCTCTACCCTTCTGGGAGACAAGAAAACAACATTTCCAATTACAGCACACCAGGAATGTTATAAACCAAATGTAATCACCAATGTTGGAACTATATCAGGAAACCAAGAAGAAAGAGGAAAAAATTGCAAGCTTCTATTACAGAGGAATTCTAAAGAAGATGCTAATTTAATTTATTTCAACTCAATTAAAAAATCATCTTTACCTATTCCATATTAAGCAACTTCATATATTATGCAATGTATACATAATAGAATAAAGCATCCTGTATAAAGCTCTTGCTGTATTTGGGGGGAAATAACACATATTCATAAAACAATAATATTAATAAGCAGCTTCATAGAGCACTCACTGTATACAAAATGCTGTTTCTGTACTATTTTTCCTGTTTTCTTTTATTTAAATTTCACAAAATTCCTGTGTACTAGGATTTTTTCTTTTCATTTTGCATTTAAGGAATCTGAGGTACCAAGGGCCTTAAGTAACTAGCTCAGGTCATACACCTAGCAAGTGGCAAAAGTGAGATTGGAGCTGAGAAGTTCTAATCCTGAAACATTCACTTTTCACCAATATACTATGCTGCTAATTTTATAATTGATCTACACAAAAACTAAAAGCAAATGTATAATGTGTAGTATATGTATAGTATATAGTAGAGAGAAGGAAAATTTTCCATCCAGATAGGAATTGCCAGAAAGGCACTGAAATACATTTCCACTTGAAGAGGGCTTTGAAAGATAGATGTGGAGGCAGGTTAGAAATCTCTGTAAGAGTATTTTAGGTAGGGAAGAGAATGGGTGTGCTAGGCTATGGAAAAGAGAAATTATAGAGGATGTCAGGAGACAAATGAGGTTTCCACTTTGGGAAAAGTCAAAGTTCAACAGGGGACATAAAAGATGATTTTGCAGATACAAATGGGAACCATAAAAAATCCATGTCTGAAGATGTGTTTTCTGTAGCTAATGGGTGGTAGATTGCAGACTGAAACATAGGATGTGTCACATATAGAATGGAGATGATTGCCTAAATCTTTACCTCCTTACTCTTTACCTATTATTTCTTCCCTCGAAAGGTAAATTATAAAAAAACAAAAAGCATAACACATTTTTAAAGTAGCAGAGCTCCTTCTTCATATGAAATATATATAGAAGTATCATAAAAGTATATATAAAGGTAGAGGTACCTTTTTGAAAGAAGAAATGGGGTAAAGAGGCATAAATACGCCCCTCTGGCTAATCCTCTTCTTTCTGTCCTTCTCTGATTACTAGGGTTCTGTACGACATATCTGAAAAGGATAATACCTAACCTGTGACCAGGACGCCACCAAAATGCATCTACATATATAATAGTTTTACTCTGCTTATTCCTTCTTTTATCTATTTTTTTCCTCCTTTCCTTCCTTCTTTTCCATTTTCTTTCTTTTTTAAAAATTTTATTTTTCTACCCTTGAACTGGTCACAAGGTGTGACAGTCACTTAATTACAATCATAAGCAAAAAGTATTTGGGAAAGTTCCTGCCTCGGTGACCCCTTACTGTTGGCAGTTGATGCACCATGTTAAGTGCAACTGGTATTAAATTAGAAGAGATATTGGTATTTTTTCCTATAATCTTCTCAGTTCTTCCAGTGTAAAGGTGCAATTTCAGCATAAATATTTACTGGCTTACAGAATATGGAGCCAATGATGTCAGTGAAGCCTAAATGTTCTGATTCCTTTAGATCAAATTTGTATAGACAAGATGGGGTTGTCAGATTCAATTAGAGCTTCTAAAAATGATTTTAGTTGGCCACTCCATGTAAAAGTAGTCTTAATAACATTTATTCATTCATTAAACTTACGTTTGTTGGAGGCTCACCTTGAGTACAAATTTTTGCAAGAGACCAGAGTACGATGACATATTCTTTGGTGTCCCCTGACCTCCAGAATCTCATCATGGAAACCTTATATATCTTATGTACATACTGAGGGGTAAAAGATCACAGTACTTCAAAATCAGTCAGTATTGCTAACTGCAGCAGTTTTGAAGCTCTGAATAGACTGCACATGCTTGATATGGCAGATTCATATCTATTCTGAAGATAGACCATGGTAAACTACACTGACAGGCTTCCCCCATTTATTTTATTTTTCTGGGATGCATAAAGATGCGGCCTGGATACTGACTGACTGATCTAATAGTGATGCTGTGCAAAATACCTGCAATTTCTAAATACTTTATAGTGACTAGAATTCTACATAATCATTGAACACTGTTAATATTAAGTACTTTATGTGGAATCGTTCAACATTACTATAAATATTTAGACATCGAAGGAAGAGTATAAAGTCAGTAAGTTGACTTTTCACATTTTTCAATCAGAAAATAATTTTCCAATCTCTATATTCTGTGGAAGAATACAATTTAAAAATTGTAATAATCTTTGAACCAATATGAGTGGGTAATTAGAACATTCATGTTTTCTAAGACAGAGAAGAACTATTTCTGCACAGCGAAATTACATAATTGTGTTATCTTTAAGAAGGATAGCAGGTTGTTTTTAAATGGATTGTTGTCATTCCAAATTTTTATTGGGACTGATTCAAATAAAAGCTTCCTGGTATTATGAAATCAGAATGAGGAACAGAATATATCCTCATAATTATACTAAAAGATATATCATCGGTCACGTTAAACACGAGGGTATATGGTTATTCCATAAATAAAATAAAAATTCCAATGTATCTGATGAATATTCATGTTAATCAACCTTTTCCATTTTTCCTTATTGTCTTATATCTATCGACCTTGAATAAAATAAGAGAATAGAGCTCCCTTATTACCCATCACTCTATTGAATACAAAATACTGTCATCGGAACTATCATGTAAGAAATGATTTCTTTTTTTCCATTCAGTTACCAAGCAGTGGGCTAAACCTTATATGTTAAGAATGGAAAAAAAAAAGCACAAGATATTATTAATGTAATCCACGAAGATAGGAGATCATATCAAATATCTATGAGTCAGCAGCTCCCAGTGAGAATTGAAATTGTTGAATCAACCCACAAGTAGGCCATGTCGTTTAGCAGATAGATTCAGTAGACATATTAAGGTACTATTGGGTGCTCCTTTTCCTCAGATGGCAGACATAAACTATATATTATGTATGGAATTGACTTGAATAAGTATGCCAGTAGCCTCTTCCAGAGTAATTTCACATAAAAAATGTTCTTTATAAAACAAAAGCAGATGTTGCCCACAGGGCCTGTCACATTTTGCTATTTCCTTCTTGGCTTCATTACCAGAATTTCATACCAGTACTCTTGTCTATGTTTCAAAGTTCTATAAAATAGTTAATATTTCATATGGTACTTCCAAAAAGCCTTCCATAAAGTGTATGGATTTATTTTATACAAACAAGTATGGATTATTCAGAATAATTAAGTTCTAATTCTGTCTTTTTATAATTCTGTGGTATTAGGAAAATTAGTTACACATCCAGAGTCTTTGTTTTCTTTTCTCTTGAAGTTTCTGAACAGCAAAGAAAACAACCAGTGGAGTGAGAAGGCAAGCTAAGAACGTGAGAAATATTTAAATCATATATCAGAGGAGCTAATTTCCAAAATATGTAAGAAATTCCTACAACTCAGTAGCAAACAAAACAAAACAAAGGCAAAAACAAGTAATGACCCAATTAAAAAATGAGATAAAGACTTGAATAGACATTTCTTCAAAGAAGACATATGTATGGGCAATGAAAAGATACACGACGTCACTCATCATCAGAGAAATAAATATCAAAACCACAATGAGATATCACCTTACACCTGTTAGAATGGCTGTTGTAAATAAACAAACAAACAAACAACAGAAACAGAAACCCAGAAGACAGCAAGTGTTAGTGAGGATGTGGAGAAATTGGAACATTTGTACACTGTTGGTGGGAATGCAAAATAGTGCAGTTGCTATTGAAAAACAGTATAGAGATTGTCCTCAAAAAATTAAAAACAGAAGTACCATATGATCCAGTAATCCACTCCTGAGTATTTATGCAAAAGATTTATTTTGTTGTTGTTGTTTTTAAGTTTATTTGTTTTGAGAGAGAGAGAGAAAGCAGGGAAGCGGGGTGGGGGTGGGGAAGGGGGGGTAGAGAGAGAGAATCTTAAGCAGGCTCCACACTCAGCATAGAGCCTGACGTAGGTCTCACATTCATGAACCATGAGATCACGACCAGAGCCCAAATGAAGATTCAGATGCTTAACTGACTGAGCCACCCAGGCACCCCTATGCAAGAGATTTTAAATCAGGATCTCAAGGAGATATTAGCACTCCAGTGTTATGTAGTACTATCAGAATAGTCAAGATGTGGGAACTGCCTAAATGTCTATCAGTGGATGAATGAATAAAGAAATGTGGTACGTACATACAATGGGACACTATTCAGCCTTTAGAAAGAAGGAAATCTTGCAATATGTGACAACATGGATGAACCTTGAGGACAATCACAGGAGGACAAATATCACATGATTGCACTTATGTGCTGTATCTAAAATAGTCACACTCATAAAATCAGAAAGTAGAATGTTGGTTTTCAGGAGTTGAGGAAGGGGAAAATGAGGAGTTGCTAACTAAGGGCATGAAGTCTTGATTATGCAAGATAAATAAGTCCTGGAGATCTACTGAACAGTAGTGTGCCTATGGTTAACAATACTGTAATATAAACTTAAAAATGTGTTGAGAGGATAGATCTCATGCTAAGTGTTATTGTCACAATGAAATACAATTTAAACAAATAAAAAATAAAAAGACATGCTGATAATGCATTTACTAGTTGACTTGTAAGATTGTGACATACATCAATTAAAAAAAAAAAAAGAAAAGGATTTGGCAAATCGTAAAACACTAAGGAAAGATTTGAACTTATTGGCAATGTCACTCTGTTGCCAGAGGCATGAAGTTTGTTCTCAGACAAACGTGAGTTGGAATGCTGGGCTCTGTGTACTAAGAAATGTGACAGCTTACTCAGTGTCTCGGAACCTCAGTTTCTTCATCTCTAAAAGGGAGAAGTAATATGTATCTCACGGAGCCATTCTGACAGTTAAGTTATAGTGCTTGTAAAGCTTTTAGAAAAATGAAAGAGATGCAAAAGTCCTCAAGGGTGATAATTTTTGTTTCTCTAATTATGTTAGTCTCATCATTGTTAATTTTACCATTAAGGTCAGAATTAACCAAGGTGATATTTTTAAAATGTCAAGTGGCAAGTTTTTAAAAATCCCACTTTTATTGAACTTATACTTCTCATTAGAAGGGGAAGAAAAAACCCATAGCATATTGTTGATGGAGATTTAAAAATTTTATGTTCAGGTGAAAATGAGTTGAGCCCTGCTGGGCACTCAGCTTGTGGGGCTCAGGTCAGGATTCTGTGAGTACCTCAAGTGTACTTTACTATTTTCTCCTTTTTTTATTTCTCTTTGAATTGTATTTTATTGGTGGGCAATGAACTATTTATGAAATATCATGTTGTCTTTCATGCTAGAATGGTTCAAAACCCTTATTTTATGACTAGGGTATTAGAAAATGAGAGCTGACAAGGTAAGTTTTGGTGTTCTCCAGAAGCTGGTTGTTGAAGGAGTGGTGCCCGTTGCTCTGTTGCCAAGAAAATGGAAAGTCTTGATTAAGAGCATGGCGGGGAGGGTGACGCTTTCAAGTATTGATGGTAGGATTCACTTTTGTAGTACTCAGTAAAGAGTAGACATCACTGGGGCGCCTGGGTGGCTCAGTCGGTTGAGCGGCCGTCTTTGGCTCAGGTCATGATCTCAGGGTTTGTGAGTTGGAGCCCCACATCGGGCTCTGTGCTGAGAGGTCAGAGCCTGGAGCCTGCTTAGGATCCTGTGTCTCCTTCTCTCTCTGCCCCTCCACCGCTTGTGCTCTGTCTCTCTCTGTCTCTCAAAAATAAATAAACGTTAAAAAAAAATTAAAAGTAAAGATGACTGGATTAACCCCCCCCCCTTGAGAACAAGTAGTTTGAAATTTGAGATGAGAATAATCACAGGCTTATCTTTCTGGTTGCTTATTAAAGAAGGTAAATGATTATACCTAACTAAGAGAAGACTTAAAAATTTGATCCAAATTAAAAAAGAGCTCGACTTCTCTCTACATATAAATGAAAGAAAGTAAAACTTAATTCTATTATTTATTTATTTATTTATTTATTTATTTATTTATTTAAGCTTTTGAGCTCTTCACCCATTTTTCCCATTCGCACCCCCACCTCTGGCAATAATAAGTCTGTTCTCTGTATCCATGAGTTTGTGTTTTTTTTTTTTTTGATTTTTGGTTTAGGGAGTTTTGGGGGATTTTCTGTTGTTGTCATTGTTATTCATTTGTTTTTTACATATCGGTATACCTTGTTTTATTTGGCTTCACAGATATTGCATTTAATTTTTTTAACAAATTGAAGGTTTGAGACAACTCTGGAAAGCAACTTTCAAGTCTATAGGTGCCAGTTTTCCAACAGCATTTCCTCATTTTGTGTCTCTATGTCACATATTGGTAACTTTCACAATAGTTCAAACTTTTTCATCATTATTATTGTTAAATTTGTTTTTGTGATTAGTGATCAGTGATCTTTGATGTTACTTTGATATTGTGTGTGCTCTGAGTGCTCCAGCGACCAGGTGCTCCCGTCTCTCTCCCTCTCCCTCAGTTTCTCTGTTTTGTGAGACACAACGTATTGAAATTAGGCCAATTAATACCCTTATAATGGCTTCTAAATGCTCAAGTGAAAGGAAGATTTTCGTGTTTCTCACTTTAAATCATAAGCTAGAAATGATTAAGCTTAGTGAGAAAGGAATGTCAAAAGCCAAGATACGCTGAATGCTAGATTTCTTGTACCAGTTAGCCAATGTGTGAATGTAAAAGAAAAGTTCCTAAAGGAAATTAGAAGTGCTACTTGAGTGGACATTGAATGATGAGATAGCGAAACAGCCTTATTACTGATACGGAGAAAGTTTTAGTGGTCTGAATAGATCAAACCAGCCACAACATACATTTAAGCCAAAGCCTAATCTAGAGCAAGGCCCTAACTCTCTTCAATTTTATGAAGGATGAGAGGTGAGGAAGCTGGAGAAGAAAAGTTTGAAGCTAGAAGGGGCTGGTACATGAGGTTTAAGGAAAGAAGCCATCTCCATAACATAAAAGTACAAGGCCAAGCACCAAGTGTTGATGGAGAAGCTGCAACAAGTTATCCAGAGGATCTAGCTAAGATTAATAGTGAAGATGGCTACGCCAAATTTCCAATGTAGACAAAACAGGCTTCTATTGGAAACAGATGCCACCTAAGGCTTTCATAGCTAGAGAGGAGAAATCATTGCCTGGCTTCAAGGCTTCAAAACTTCAAAAGACAGACCGACTCTCCTGTTAGGGGCTAATGCTGCTGGTGACTGAATTGAAGCCAAAGCTCATTGACTATTCCAAAATCCTAGGGCCCTTAAGAATTAGGCTAACTCTACTCTGCCTACGCCCTGTAAATGGAACGATGAAGTCTAAATGACAGCCTATCTATTTCAGCATGGTTTACTGATTATTTTAAGCCACTGTTGAGACTTACTGCTAAGAAAAAAGACGCCTTTTGAAATATAACTGCTTATTGACAACGCACCTGGTAACCTGAGAATTCTAATTTAGATGTACAACAAAATTACTGTTATTGTTATGCCACTAATACAACATCCATTCTGCAGCCCATGGACCAAAGAGTAATTTCTACTTTCAAGTCTTATTATTTAAGAATAAACTTTGTAAGAATATAGCTGCCACAGACAGTGATTCTTCTGATGGATTTTGGCAAAGTATATTTTCAAACTTCTGGAAAAGATTCACATTCTAGATGCTAGTAAGAACATTAATGATTCATGGGAACATGTCCCAATATCATCATTCACAAGAGTTAGAAAGAAGTTGATTTCAAACCTCATGATGACTTTGAGGGGTTGAAGACCTCACTGGAGGAAGTAACTGCAGAAATAGCAGTATAACTGAAATTATAAATGGAGCCTGAAGATGTGAGTGAATTGCTACAATCTCATGATAAAAATTTAATGGATGAGAAATTGCTTCTTATGGATGAGCAAAGAAAATGGTTTCGTTATATGGAAACTACTCCTAGTAAAGATGCTGTGAAGATTGTTAAAATAACAGCAAATGATTTAGAATATTACATAAACTTAGTGATAAAGCAGCAGCTGGATTTAGAAGGATTGACTCCAATTTTGAAAGAAGTCCTACTGTGGGTAAAATGGCATCAAACAGCATCACAAGCTACAGAGAAATTGTTTATGAAACAAAGAGTTGATCATCAATGCAGCAAACTCCATCATTGTCTTATTGTGAGAAATTCCCACAGGCACCCAAGCCTTCAGCAAAAACCACCCTGATCAGTCAGTAGCCAACAACATTGAGGCAAGATCCTCTCTCAGCAAAAATATTACAACTTGCTGAAAGCTAAGATGATGGTTCGCGTTTTTTAGCAATAAAATATTTTTAAATTAAGGTATGTACATTTTTTAGACATAATGTTATTGTACACTTAATAGACTACAGTATAGTCCAAGTATAACTTTTACATATACTGCGAAACCAAAAACTTCATTTAACTAACTTTTTGTGTCTTTATTCAGTCTGGAACCAAGCTACAATATCTCTCCAAGATATGCTTATATAAGATAAATCATATGGTATTTGTCTTTCTCTGTCTGGCTTCTTTCACTTAGCATAATGCCCTTGAGGTCCTTCCATGCTATTGTAAAGGCAAGATTTTATTCTTTCTATAACTGAATAATACCCCATTGTATTACAATGTCTGTGTCCGTTCTTCTATCAGTGGGCACTTATATTTCTTCCACATCTCGGCTATTGTGAACAATGCTACAATGAACATAGGGGTGCATATATTTTTTTGAGGTAGTGTTTGTTTTTGTTTTCTCCAAATACATACCCAGAAGTAATTTTCTGGATAATATGATAGTTGTATTTTTAATTTTTTGAAGAGCCTCCATACTGTTTTCCATGTTAAATGTGCCAATTTACATTCCTACTAACATTGCACAAAGGTTCCCTTTTCTCCACATCCTCACCAACACTTGTTATCTCTTGTCTTTTTGATGACAGCCATTCTAACAGGTATGAGGTAATATCTCATTGTGGTTTTGATTTGCATTTCCCTGATCATTAGTGATGTTGAGTATATTTTCCTGTATCTGTTGGCTATCTGTATAGCTTACTGGGAAAAATGTCTTTGCAGATATTTTGCCCATTTAAAAAAATTAGATTGTTTGGATTTTTCCTATTGAGATGTATCAGTTCTTTATATATTAGCCCCTTATCAGATATATGATTTGCAAATGTTTTCTCCTATTTAGTAGGTTACCTTTTCATTTTGTTGAGGGTTTCCTTTGCTGTACAGAAGATTTTTAGTATGAATTAGTCCTTTTGCTTTTATAGACATTGCTTTTAGTGTCATATTAAAAAAAAGTCATTGCCAAGATCTATGTCAAGGAGCTTACCACCTATGTTTTCTTCTAGGAGTTTAATGGTTTCACGTGTTATGTTCAAGTCTTTAATTAATTTTGAGTTAAATTTTGTGCATGATATTGGATAGGAGTCAAGTTTTCTTTTCTTTTTTTTTTTTTTTTTGCATGAGGCTGTCCAGTTTTTCCAACATCATTTATTGAAGAGACTGTCCTTTCCCCACTGTATATTCTTAGCTCCTTTGTTGTACATTAATTGACTATATATATGGGTTTATTTGGGGGCTTTCTACTCTGTTCCACTGATCTATGTGTCTTGTGCTTATGCGAATACCATACTGTTCTAATTACTATAGCTTTGAAATAAACTTTGAAATCAGAGAGTGTGATGCCTTTAGCTTTATTTTTCTTTCTTAAAATTGATTTGGCTATTCAGGGTTTTTTGTGGTATAATACATATTTTAGAGTTGTATGTTCTATTTCTTTGAAAAATGCTTTTGAAATTTTGATGTGGATTGCAATCTGTAGATTGCTTTGGGTAGTATGGACATTTTAGCAATATTGACTCTTCTAACCCATAGCATGGAATATATTTCCATTTATTTGTGTCTTCTTCAATTTCTTTTATTAATGTCTTTTAGTTTTTAATATAACAGGTCTTTCACTTCCTTGATTTAATTTATTCCTAGATTTTTATTATTTCTGATACAATTGTAAATGGGCTTGTTTTCTTTATTTCTCTAATAATTTACTATTAGTATAGAAGTACAACAGATATTTATGTATTGATTTTGTGTCCTGCAACTTTACCAACTTCATTTATTAATTCTAATGGTTTTTTTATGGAGTCTTTAGGGCTCTCTCTCTCTATAATAAAATGTCATCTTCAAAGAGTAACTGTTTTACTTCTTTTTTTTCAATATGGATGCCTTTTATTTCTTTTCGCTGCTTAATTGCTCTGGCTAGGACTTCCAATGCTATGTTCAATAAAAATGGAAAGAGTAGACATCTTTGTCTTATTCCTGATCTTAGGGTAAAGGCTTTCAGCTTTCCCATGTTGAGTATGATGTTATCTGTGGGCTTCTCATATAGAGCCTTCATTATGGTGAGGTATGTCACCCTATATTCACAGTTTTGAGGGTTTTTATAATAAGTGTATATTGAATTTTGTCAAGTGCTTTTTCAGCATATATTGAGATAGTCGTATTTTTCATCCTTCATTTTGTTAACATGTTGTATACATTGAATGATTTGCAGATGTTGAACCATTCTTGCATCCCTGGAATAAATCCCAGTTGATCATGATGTATGACCCTCTTAATGTGTTCTTGAATTTGGTTTGCTAATATCTTGCTGAGGTTTTTGCATATATGTTTGTCAGAGATAATGGCTTGCAAGTTTCTATCTTGTGGTATTCTTTTCCAGTTTTGGTACCAAGATAGTGGGAACACTTCTTTTATTTTATCCTCTTACAACTTCTCCGACCTCTTTCTTCTGCTCAAATCCTGACTCAACTTGAAGTTATGATTACTAAAGGAGCTCTTTGTTAATGCAACTCAAGGAGAAAAGGAATATAGGAAACCCCCCTCCCTTTTTTTTTTTTTTTTGGTAATGTTTTTAGAGAGACAGAGAGAAGGAAGGGAGTGGAGGAGGGGCAGAGAGAGAGGGAGAGAGGGAATCATAAGCAGGCTCCATGCTGAGCATGGAGCTTGATCTCACACCTGATCATGACCTGAGCTGAAATCAAGAGTTGGACACTTAAGCCACTGGGCCACCCAGGGGCCTTAAAATGGGAACTCTTGTGAAAACAAAACAAAAAAAAAAATAAAACAAAAAAAAGGAAAGTCTATGCAGAAAAAAAAATGCAAACAGAAGCTTGGTCTTGGGTGTGGCTTTTAAAAAATATTGTCTCTGATACCAGAACATCACTTCATTATTCTCTAACTTCAGCCCTCAAAGTGCTGCCCATGTTCACCCACAACCTGAACAGAGAAGCCTATGCAGGCCTGTGGCTAATTCAAGTAGTGGAGTTTTCTTTGTCATCAACAATAAATCTTCACCTGGGTAACCTGAGAGTAGAAGACCAATCTTCTGCACCACTTTGGGTACCTAGTAATGGAAGATGATTTTTTTTTTAAAGGTGGGGGCAGGGGCACCTGGGTGGCTCAGTTGGATAAACTTCCAACTCTTGATTTCGGCTCAGGTCGTGATCTCACAGTTTATGAGATTGAGCACCACATCAGGCTTTGCACCAAGAGCATGGAGCCTGCTTGGGATTCTCTCTCTCCCCCTCTCCTGTTCATGCACATGCTCTCTCTCTCTCTCTCTCAAAATAAAGAATAAACATGAAAAAAAACAAAACAAAACAAAAAAACCTAATTCTGAAATCTGACTCCAAAATGGGTTTTCTGTAATTTATAATATGTCTTTGAACTGGAAGTGTGACTTGTATTTTGTAGCTTCTATATGGTTCTGGACAGGATAACAGCAATAAAAATTGCTCACAATAAAGAAAGGGAATACAGTTTGTCATTAGCCTTGTAAAATGTTCTATTTTGGTGCAGTATTTCATGAGCTATATTGCCTGTATTTATGTTTAAAAAGTGTACCTTATCTGATTATAGAACTCCTTAAAATACTCCAAATCAGACTGAAGTCCATTGTCACCATATTCCCTTGAGCCTTCAAGAGACTCAGACACAGGTTATACCACATTGTTGCAATTTAGTCCTTGGTCAAAAGACTACTTATGATTTTTTTTTCTCAGTGAGATGTTTTATTTATATTCCAACTTTTCCACATGATTTCACTTTTTAAAGAGAGTTATTCTTAAAGAGGAAAATAATTGATATCAAACTCTGTAGAAAATAATTCAACTTATACACCAACTGTAGTGGCTACAAGGTGAACATTAAAATGAATACAAACTATACAATAAATAAAAGATAATTTAGCAACATTAACACAAGGGGAAGAGAAAAAGTAGCATATCTTGGATGTTTAGTTTGAGGCAAGAATTCTGACAGGTACTTTGTGGGTGTTTTACATTAGTCATTTAAGTCTAAATGATAAATAATGTCAGCAACATAATTTATACATATGGAAATAAAACTGTAAGATTAAGCACAAAATGAATTATAAAAATAGAATCCAAACCCATAAATGACTCCAAATGCTTTGCTCTTTATACCAATATTACTTACCTTCCTAGAAAATTTAAGTATGAGCAATGATACATCTGACATTAAATTCAGTAAACAGATACAAAAATTATGCCACATTATAAAAATTAGCTTAATTTTACTCCTGATATCTTATTGATGACAAACTTGTATTTATCTTTGACCACATAATGATGTTCTTTTAACAATTACTATTTTTACTCTCTTGTTGCTAATAGGAACTGTGTGATTCTGGCACTGATCTGTCTAGTTCTGACTTGAAGTTTCTCTGGAAAAAAAATCAACTGTGATTAGAAAATGTATTAAGCCAATGTGTTCATAGATTATTTTTTTCCCTTGAGTAATTTTGAAATAGTAGACAACATGTTGAAATAGCAGAATTTAGAGACTTCCAATCTGATATTAAGACTCAGAAAAAATGAGTACAGGGGCACCTAGGTGGCTCAGTCGATTAAGGATCCGACTTTTGATTTCGGCTCAGGTAGTGATCTCATTTCATGAGATCAAGTCCTGCCTCTGGCTCCATACTGACAGCCCAGAGCCTGCTTGGGATTCTCTCCCTCTTTGTCTGCCCTGCCCCCACTCACACTCTCTTTCTCTCTCTCAAAATAAATAAACTTAAAAACAAAAGAATAAGTAACGACAAATTAGTTTGTGGGAAAAAGTATTCTGTTAAGAATATTTAGGCCATATATCAAAGATGAAAATTTCACTAGAGAATTAATATTGTGTGCTGAATGATGATTCAGGATAGTAACTTAACTTTTTATTGTGTTCATTTATTAAGACACTATCCATAATATATGCTGTTATTGAACATGCATCTTAAAAACAAGTTTTATTTAATTACATTTCTAATGTTTTAGTGAATTTAATCACAATTATCTCTGATATCAGCAATGATATACAGCCATGCTTATTTATTATCTTCTTTTTAGTTTGTTTTCTACACAGGAGCTTTTAAGTATTCTTAGAGATATAGTATGTGCTCTGTTTTTGTTTCTTTGGTTTTTTTTATCTTTCTAAAACTGCATCTGCAATATTTGCTTGGACTTATTTTTTTTTAATGTTTATTTATTTATTTAGAGAAAGAGAGAAAGAGAAGCTGTGTGAGTAGTGGAGAGGGGCAGAAAGAGAGGAAGAGAGAATCTTAAGTAAGCTCCATACTCAGCATGTGAGTATGCTCCCCCATACTCCCCAGTGTGGGGATGGATCCCACAACCATGAAATCATGACCTGAGCTGAAATTAAGAGTTGGATCCTTAACTGACTGTGTATTTCAGAAATACACAAAACTAATCTATGATGAAAGAAGTCAGAATGGTACTTACCTTTAGTGATCAGAGGAATAGTTACTGGGAAAGAGTAAAAAGGTGCTTGTAACCTGTTTATTAACTTGATTACACTGGTGTGTGTGTGTGTGTGTGTGTGTGTGTGTGTGTGTGTGTGTGTTTGTGAAAATGTATACACATGAGCACTTAGGATTTGTGTGTTTAATATATGTTCATTATATTTCACTTTTCAAGACAGTTGACTTAAAGTAAGTGTGATGAGAAAATCAAAATCTTACATTTTACATTAAAATAGTTTAATGTTAAGTTTGTATTAACCCCATTTTTATTGGAAGGAAATTAAATTTTTCTAGTCTCTTAATAGGTTTTAGCATCTAAAATATAAAATATTAAAACTATATTCAAAAAATGAAATGCTTCCTTTAAATTTTTGTATTAATTTGTTGCCAGTTTATGTCAATTTGATCTGTACTAGTCGGCATGTGGAAAAAATGAACTCTAACTTTCACTGTGAAACTTGTCAATTCCAAATATGAAAATCATCATCTATAGGATTTTCCAAAGGTGTGTCTCATTTTAGGATAGATTGTAGCTCTTATTATTCTACATTAAAATGGATGAATAGGAATCACTCCTACTACTACAACAAATGATATGTTAAAATGTATTACATAATATTTGGGGAAAATATCACTGAAGATGTCCTAAATGCCACCCTGTCAGTTATATAAAAATGCCAGCAAAAAAAAAAAAAAAAAGTTTACCATCACTTTTCTTAAGCACTATATTCATGCTAACCTAGAACCTCTTACTCTAAGATATATGCGTATCAGCATGAAGGAGAATGAATAACATAGATATTCCCTGCTTGAGGCACTTTATGTAGCTCTTTTGATATGTATTTCTTCCTAAATCCATTAGAGAATAACTCATTTCAACAAGGGCAAGGTTGTGATTGGTTTTCATGAAGATAAGGCAGGATTTGTAATTAAATTTCACCAGGGACACACCATCTTACCCTAGGGAAAAAATAAAGAGCTGACATTCCTGCCCTAAGAATATAATAAAAGGGTCAAATCACTGATTCCTTCTTGCTAAAATGGTGAATGAAGTTTCCTTAGTAGAGTTTGGCTGAGGTCATTTTCTTTTGCAAACATCACCAGTCTCTCAGCAGTATCAGTGCCTGTTCCCAGGATTCTTTGAATCGCTGCAGTTTCTGATATTATGGCAAAGATTTGAAAACGAGCAAGTGGTAGTAAGTGGCTATTATATAGGTTTGTCCTTCTAAAGAGAGAAAAGGTCATGCAAATACCTTGAGCATACTCTGTCTCCAAATCTTTGGACCTTTCTTACCATGATTTAAAAAAAAGGAAAAAAAATCAAACTCTGATCTGGCCCAGGGAGGAATGGTACCTCCAAATTTGGCAGATTCTCAATCCTATAAGGAGTGTAATGACATTAGCAAAGATGGAAGACAGTTATGTTACTCCAGTCAGGCTGCTGTAACAACACCACAGACGGAGTGGCTTACAAACAATAAGCATTATATCTCATACTTCTGAAAGCTGGGAAATCCAAGATCATGGTGAGAATTCATGTCTGGTGAGAATTTCCTGGTTCATAGGCAACCAGTCGTTTTTTTTGCTGTGTCCTCATATGGTAGAAGGGGAAAAAAAGATCTTTCTGGAGCCTTTTTTATAAGCATTAATCCCATTAATGAGGACTCTGCCCCTATTACTTAATCACCTCTCAGAGGTGCCAACCATTAATACCATCACATGGAAGATTAGAATTTCAACATATCATTCTCAAGTCATTCTCAAGTCAGGAAATGATTCAGTGAAATGGAAGGGAAAGTAAAGACACACAGCACTCAATACGGGATCAGATCCACAGGGCCTAAAACAACAAGTGGAGTCATTCCTCCAATTACCAAGTGTTATGGATTGAGCTGTGTTCCCCACCCTAAAAAAGATATGTTGATGTCCTAACTACTAATATCTGTAAATATGAGTTTATTTAGAAAGAGTCTTTACAAATGTAATCAAGTTAAAATGAGGTTATACTCTACTAAAGTGAGCCCAAATCCAATACAACTGTTGTCCTCCTAAGAAAAGGAGAAAAGAAATACAGACACATACAGGGAAGATGGCCAACGTGATGACAGAAGCAAAACTAGAAGTGATGTAGCCAGGGAACACCAAAGATTAATGGCCATCACCAGAAGCTAAGAAGACACAGGGAAGGATTCTAGCCAAAGTCTCAGAGGGAATATGTCCATACTGACAACTTAATTTCAGACTTGTAGGCTCCAGAATTGTGAGACAATACATTTCTGTTGTTTTAAGCCACCAGTTTGTGATATTTTGTTAGGGCAGTCCTAGGAAACCAATGTAGCAAACAACCCAAATCATCAGCACAGATAGGCATTAGATAGGGAGCACCCCACACTACAGGTGTGGAACATGAAACACACTTTAAATACTGCCATCAGCTGACACTGGGGGAAATGTGCATATAGTAATAGGTTTCTGTAACAAATTAAGGTTCTTGGCTCAGCAGGTGTAGATCCAAAAGAACATGTGAAAACTTATGGGAAAACAACCAGAATGGAGATGTTTTCCTCTACTGACTAAGGGCTTTCATCTATTTCTTAGACTAGCATGGAAGAACTAAAAATTAATAACAAATTCTTATTTTTGTTTACATCATCTATTTTACTGCATGTGTAAATTCCTTAGTTACTTGTATGGTAAAATGTGTATTATTCTCATTCCATTATATGGGTTTAGTCACTGCCCACCCCCTCCCCCCCGCAACCAATATAGCTATAGTACAGCATTTTAAGGAATAGAAACTTTTCAAGTATTTAACAAAACTTGATGCCTACACAGACTGTGTAGTTAATTTAAATACTACCAAGACTCTATAGTCCACAATATGGGTTAACCAATGTAAATAGCAGACTGTAGGGAATATTTCTTGACAATGTTAAATTTGTTTGCATTCTGATACTCCATATTATACCATAAATTAATTCTGATTCCAGAAAGAGTAAAGTCCAAGTTCACATGTACAAAATACATAAAGCTAACCCATGGCATTAAATGGGCAAAATAGAGTTCTGTGTTACTCCATATATACATTGAAAATCGGACTCAGTAAATATAGGGATTTTAAAGAAATCTTTATATCTTTAAATTTTCACATTCTTCTATTTACATATGACATTTAATAATTTAAAATGACATATTACTCACATATTCATTGGCATGACTAGGTCTATATCATGTAAAAATAGGTTATGAGTAGATGTGACTACAAATCTATCACCAAATATTAGTTGCAAAATAAGAAATGAAGAGATATTTAATAAAATGAAGTTATTTAATAACTATTATTACATTGATAATAGTGTATTAAGTCTATTTTTCAAACAAAAAATAGTACGTGAACCTTAAATTATACATACTATTTTTTGTTTGAACATATTGAGAATCTTTAATTAAAAATACTCTAAAATATAATGCATAGGAAGTATTGTAGACTTAATACACTATTATCAATATAATAATAGTTATTATTAAAGCTAAGATATAGATATATCATCTTAAAGGTCTAAAACATCTTGCAAAAAGCTTTCATTAAAGTTATCTCTCATATACAGCACACATATATATTAATTAATTTTGAACAGTTTTTTTCTTTTGAATTATAGTTACAGGTTTAGAGGACAAATGTACCAATTTTCTTTAAAGTTAATATTGGTGGGGCGCCTGGGTGGCGCAGTCGGTTAAGCGTCCGACTTCAGCCAGGTCACGATCTCGCGGTCCGTGAGTTCGAGCCCCGCATCAGGCTCTGGGCTGATGGCTCAGAGCCTGGAGCCTGCTTCCGATTCTGTGTCTCCCTCTCTCTCTGCCCCTCCCCCGTTCATGCTCTAAATAAACGTTGAAAAAAAAATTTAAAGTTAATATTGGAGTACCAAAATATGTAAGATTTTACTATTGTTCATTTTTCTATTTTCTGCTTCCCTAATCGATTTGGCTTATAAGCAAAATCATCATCAAAGAACTACTGAGTACCCCTAAGGACTTAGCAATATACTAGGTGTTTGATCATTGAAAACTATAAATAATATGCTTAGTTACTGCTGAATTGAAATGCTGAGTGGTCCATTAGGCAGAAATGAGTAACTCATCCATCAGAGTCATCCATGGTAAATGATTACTCTGATAGTTCATATGTTGAATATGAGAGCACTCATGAGAATGTGTGCATTGGATGGCGAGATGCTAACTTTTATTCTAAAAGTCTGTTCTTCAGTAAAAGTCTGCAACTCTATCTTAAATCACCTGTCATGCTATACATAGCATGGACTATAAATAATTCTGACCAAACCATTGTAGCTATAGAAAGATCTCTCTCAAGTATTTGGAAATTAGTACTATTCACAATATTTGAAAAATTCGAATTTGCACCCTTATGAATATATATGTAAATATATGTATTATATATATTTGCACCCTAATGAATATGTGTGTGTGTATGTGTGTGCGTATATATATATATATATATAATCATAATATACCTACTAGGTTACCAAATCTTGTGTAACTCAAAAGCAACTGGATGCTTAGTTACTTTAGTAAGTTAGATATCACCTGAAAATAAAAGAACTGAACTCTGTGGTCTTTAGGAATCTTCCCAGCTTGGGTCACCTGTTCGGATCAGTTGGTTAGTAAGCTTTTAAGCGACTGACTGACTCTTGAATTTGGCTCAGGTCATGATCTTACGGTTTGTAAGTCTGAGCCCGTGTCGGGCTCCATGCTGCCAGTACAGAGCCTGCTTGAGATTCTATCTCTCCCTCTCTCGCTTTCTCTCTGCCCCTCCCCAACTTGCTCTAGCATGCTCTCTCTCTCTCTCTCTCTCTCTCTCTCTTTCAAAAATAAATAAATCTAAGAAAAAAAGGAATCCTATCAACTCAAAATTATTTTTGCATTCATAACCCTAACAATAATATTAAAAGTAAATGTTTTATAGTAACACTAAATAATTTATAATAATATAAAAGTATCCCAATAATTGCTAAAAATGGATACTACAGACTAAAATATGTGTATATACTAAATAAATACTAAAAATGAATAATTTGTGTTAAGTTTAACACATTCGTCACAGTGGGAACTATATCCGACCCAATTAGTAATATGGATGATTTTAAAGGACATATAATAGCAATGATGACCTATGGAGTCCTCTCCTTCATGTGTGAAAGCATGGTGAGGACAGAGATCAGTGTAACATAGATTAGTTGGAACATTAAAATACACTGAAAAAATGGAAGAGCAAGTGAATGGATAAAAATGACTACATAACCAAACCAAAATAAATGACAGTTTAGTAAAATACATGAGCACTTTGCTGCATGTGATTGGAATTTATGAAGCAAATAAGGAAAATTTGATCTGTGGTTATTTTGCAGAGGGTGCATAATTAGCAGTTCATTTGTATCTTCATGCCAGATCAAAATATTAAATACAATTACATTGGATTCATTTATATATCTATATATCACCTCTCTATATAAGATATCTGCAGTCAGGACATTTTTTATATCATCACTACTTTTTCTAGAGCAGCAGCACAAGCATGGAGTCTATTTAATGGCATCACTTTTTAGATTTGGGGATGGCAATGATTGGCATTAAATATAGCTGTCCTCTGGGGAAAAATTCATAATTAATAATAAATAATCACTTCTTTTAATGGCTGCACAAAGAGATGAAAATGAGTAAAGAAAGGGAAACACACACAAAATAAAAATGCTGTATAAAATGCTCATGGAGAACTTATACCACTTATTAGTGATTTGTCTTCAGAGGTGAAAAACTAGCTATTTTCAAACCATTTTACAAACATAGGAATTATTTCTGGAGCCACTAATTCACTTACTTATTCACTCATTCAATAAAGCAACCTAATGTTTATTGTATATCTCCATGTATTAGGCAGCAAAATGTAAGCTTCCTGAGGGCAAGTATTTTTGTTTCGTAACCTTAGAACAGGGTCTCACACATAGTAGGTATTTGATATATATATGTGTTAACTGAATGAATGAAACCCAAGTGCTAGCATAAAAATGAATAGATGTGTGTAGTCCATGTCCTTAAAGTATTTCCAATGCAGTGGATACAGCCTACAGATATTCAAAATCACTGTTGTATATTATTTTAAAGTTTACAGCTATTATCGAAGAGTAAATCAAATTTTGTTCAGCGGTATTAAAAATAAGGTAACCCAGATGCAAAATGTTGAATATTAGGAGGAAGGAAATGGAATTTCAAGAAGTGCTAGATTTTATATGAGTAGTTTCTTTCAGAGAAGTCCCTTAATGTCTATTCCAAAAAAAAAAAAAAAAAACTGTATGCGCGACTCCCATCCCTCTTTTCATACTCCTTCAGCATTAGCGAAGGCATCTTCACACATGAAGGCAAGGGTGGGCAATTTAAGAAAAATCTTGACTATAGAAGTCTCTAAATAGCGGAATTAAGCACGGATTGGCCATTTCTTCACCCCAAAAAAAGATCCTCTAGGGAAAGATAAATGATCAGGAATGATTCAATATCCCAGGAGAAAATTCAGTAATAAGCCTCTCAGCCTCTTCAGAGGTACTCCAGAAGTCAGATCTTGGACCCACAGTTTATTTTTATTGAAAACTCAGAAAAAACTATGAAGACATTCAAAATGGTCAATACATCAAAATATAGAACATATAAAAAAGTCAAGGTAGAAACAGGAAGATTTTTTTGTTTATTTTTTAAAGAAGTGTCAAGGGTGATTACAGCCTTCAAATGTGTGAGGCTTCTCTTACAGTCTACAGTAACAAGTAATTGTCTACTTCTCTCAAGGAAAATGAAAAGGAAGGCATAGATATAATATGCATTATAATTAACTTTCTAATTCTTTAAAACAATTTCTTCCCAGTGAGAGTTTTAAAACATTTGTACATGACTTATTTTGAAAAGTGGTGTCATGTCCCATTAAAAAATATTCAGGATTCATATACATTTTCTTCTTCTTGGTATAGATATAATTCTTCCCAAAACAGGGTAGTAGGCCTACTGTATCACCAGACATCCTTTCTGAAATGATACTTTATAACCTTAATTCTCCCTTCATTAATTAACTACCTTCAATTAGCTAAATGTACTTACTGTTTTACTTATAAAACCATACATGTTAGGTTGTTATATTATATGTTTTTATAAGACATCTCAATTCTCTGCTGGGACAGTAAGCAGTATCTGAAGTGTATTAACTCGTGCAGAGCACCCAGGAACAGAGTAGTATTAAAAGGAACCAATAGAATCCATGTATTTTAAATTTCCATTCGCAATTCTAAAGTTCTTGATTACTTTAGGCTAGGTTTTAAGATAATTTATAGGAAAGAAATATTTGTTAATCATTGTGTTTAAATACTAAAGGTCAATTTAGATTTTCAAATGAGCAACTCTTGGTCCCTGATCCCATAGTAATGCTCAAATAACATATTTGGACTCTTTGGAAAGTATGCTTTGATAGCATTGTGGGGAAAGAAGGAAACAGCTACACAGATCCCTTTCAGCATCAGTGTTAATGCCTTTTGTGTTAATGGAGCCCAGTGAAAGCTCTGCTCCAAAACCATCAATCAAAGAAGGGTCTACAAATCATCTAGATTCTTACTAAATGAAAAGAAGATATGATATGATTTAAAAAATCAGGGTTAAGATGTGTAAGCAAGATTCCTAAGGTTAATCATCCTAAGTAAACTTTATTATTTAAGAACTATTGGACTATAAAGGAGCAGTTTTCTTTTTCCCCCCAACAATATGGATTAGATTTACATGGTGTCATAAATATTGACAGCACTATGTTACTCATGCATTTTGATTTATTTTCCTTACTGAGACTCCTATAGAAACAAGGATTATATAAACATATTTAGGATGGATGCATCCAGAGGTTGAAATGATAGAACCAGTGACTCTATGACTACTAAGTTGTTTTCATGCTGTTAAGTATTTTCCATAACAGTAGGGCACTGGGGTACCAAGGACTGTTTCAGCATCACTTACTACAACTCTATTTTGCCCACTATTTATACATAGATTGAAGTTAATAGTTTTGATTCCTTCCCCATGTTTTGTAAAGATAAGGCTAATGCGTCAAAAGGCTAAGTGCATTTTTTCCTCAGAATTCTAGCTAAAGTCTAAAGCTGAAGACAATAGGTATTAAATACCTACCCATTCCAAAGAATGTTTTCTAAATAAATCCATACATTCATTTACTAAAAGGCAGCAAAACTGGTCAACCAACCCCATTCCAAGTAAGTTAGATGATAGATGACAAGAAAAGTGAAAGAGATTCCTTCAAGTGAATTTTTAGGGTAAGAATGGGGATTTCCTCCAGGAGAGTAAGCCTGACCTCTCACTGCCTGTCAGGATTTTGACTACCCTGTGGCATTGCAGCAGCTGTGAGGTTTTGCACCAATCTTTAGAACGGATCAATGGTCTTGATAGGGATTGGCACACATGTGGGCATTGAGACTGATGCCTGCTCTTTACCAGAAGTCTGAGTGCAGGAGTCTGGTCAGAGCACAAGAAAGGAATGCTTTAGGAAGATAAAAGAAAGGATGTTGAAGCAAGGATGCATGAACTCTTGTGGGGCTATTGGAGCCCAGCAACCCATCCTGAAGATGGAACTGGGCTTAGGGGTGCAAGAGCACCTGGCTCCGAGGGTCCCGAACAGATCAGGTTTGGCCACTTGCCACCGAGAAAAGCCAAAGGCAGAGAGACTAGTGGTGGTGAAACAAAAAAGGAATTTATTTCAGTGAGGCCAACACCAAGAAGACAGCAGATTAATGTCTCAAAGACTTTCTCCCAAGTGCTGAAAATACCTCCAGGTTTATATAAGGAAAATATGAGGTGAAGGTGGGTGGGCACGTGCAGGTAGGCAGTGAAGGTCAAATAGATCATTGTTTTGGAGTCAGTCCTGGGCTCAGTCTTGCTGGCTCAGAGCGGTCCTTATTGCTTGAGAGGATAGTGTCAGTTTCCCTCAGAGGGTGCGTCCCTTCAGGGTCTTCTACCTGAGCCAGAAGACAAGCTGGAAAGAAGAACCCAACGAGAAAGTTTGAGGTCAAAATGGAGGTAGCCAAAGTCCTTCAAAGAGACTCCTTTTGACTGTGCTAAAGCTACGTATAAGGAATTAAGTACTTCTGTTGTCAATGGGTGGAAACAAAAGCAGGCAGAAAAGAGTAGTCAGAAATATTCCTGAATCTACTAAAAAATACACTATAAGAGATAACTATATGTCCCATTTTATTAGAGATAGTCTTGGTTTACAGCATTGTTCCAACATCCTGTCCCCTTACTGTCCTTTTTCACTCACAAAAGTATACTGACTTGTGGCTAAGGTACTCAAAGAGTATGTTTCCTGATCAATTTATAGAAAGAAGGGAAACAAAACAGAACATTTAAACCAGTTGCAAAAATTTATGTACAAAAAATTAGTTTAATGAGATGTCTTTTTTAACTTTGGTTGGTGCTTTTTAAAGTTTCGTCATATAAATCAGTTAATCTTTTGGAGGGTAGACAGACATTTGTTTCTTTTGTGCATAATGTATCTTCAAATAGTGTGCAAATCCCCTGAGGGTGAGATCCATGTCTAAGCCTCTTTAGTATCTCTCTCAACAGACTTAGATTTTCTGAATAAATATTAAATGAATGAATGAAGATGAATGAAGAGTGAGTCCAAATTCTGTTAGAAATTTATGAGTAAATCTGGAGAAAAATAAGCCTCAGCTTCAGAAGAGGTGTCCATGGTTTTAAATTACATTGCATCATAATTAAATATAAGAGTCATGACATTACTCTAGAAACATCTTCACAAAGTCACATCTGAAATTATTTATGTCTCTAAAAATAGACTAAATACTGACATGATTCACTTTTTGGGTTAGCCTTTTTTGTAGGAACATCTTTGTTGTAATAAAAACAGAGGTGATTGACCCGATCTGAGAGAGGTAGGTATTTATGCTGTATTTATCAAAATAAATTTTAAATAGGAAATTAAAAAATAAGTAGGTGGATATAAGGCAATGGCAAATAATCGTAAAAAGACACACGAAGGTTATTGACTGTTCTTCCTCTGAAAATATGAGGAGGAAAAAAAAGAGTTAAAAAAGAACATTTTAGGAGAAGTAAATGCCACTATTTCTATGTCTTTAGACCACTGGAATTGTTTAATAGGAGGGAAATACTAATTAAGATTTCACTGCCGCCAAGCAATATTTACTGTAGTTGAACTGGATGAGTTTTATAGCGGCTCAATCTCATTTCCTTGTTAAGATCTTCATACTGAAACCCAGGCTTCTCAGATTTAATCAGATGCAGCTCCCTCTCCTCCCCTTCACCCAGTAGAGAAGAAACACATTTGGTACTCCACGACCTCAAGAGATTATTAATCTATAAAAATGTTCTTGCCCTCCCACAACCTCCCAGCCTATGACAATAATTATGATGGCTGCTGCAGAGTTGTATTGCTGTTAAAAATGGCAATAATAATGATGGAATTAAATTCTCTTTCCTTATGTATAAATGCAACACTTATTTCCATGCTATTTGGATAGGATCCATTCTTTTCTAGCAGACATGGCTATGCGTCATTCTTAAATATACTGTAAATCTTCTAATAATTAATAACTGCTAGAGTGCAGTTCCTTAAAAAATGAATTTATATGAATTATGAATCACCTGTAACTGAATTCATTTTTCCCATTCCTCAGCTGTAAAGCCACAATGAAAGGGAGCTGTTGTCAAGTATATATATAATTAAAAAATGTTTTTCTCTTTAAAATATTTTGGTTGTTTAGGTTGGCTTTTTCCTTATTGGATTAATTCCTCAGAACCATCATTTGACTGCTATTTTCAAGGTGGTATATTATGTTATGTTTCATTTTCCAGACATAGTTTTGTGTTCTAAACTTGAATTGATTTTTTAATGAAATTAGTACAGTTAATTTAGGAAAAAGCAATAATGTTAAAATTCAGAATAAATAAATACACTATATATTACCATCATTAAATTTTTGTAGTACATCCATCTAGAGTTTTTGCTATCTGTGTATGTATATATCTGTACTGTTACTGATATCAATAAAGATAATAGATATGTTAGTGGGATTACACCATACGTTGTATTTTTAACTTGATTGTTTTTACTTCAAAAACACATTCTTCACATTATTGCAAGTTGAATGGTGTATGGTACTTCATTATTACTTAAGGACTTCAGACTATTTCATTGAATAGGTAATTTACGTAACCCAAATCATAATACATTCTCTAGTTTTTTCACCCGCTAAAAAGGGGGCTAGTGATATGCCAAATAGTACATTTTTGTACACTTTCTAACTTATATACTCTTTATGACTGTTCTTCCATTCCTGTACCCCACTATATATTACCTGCAATTTTCGTCTTGTTGGGGAATCTGCGGTTCAAAAAAGTTCAGTAGCTTGTCAAAGTCACACAGTTAGTAAGCCTTAGAACAAGACTTGCTGTTATCTGCTTTCAAAATTAAGAGGTAGGTTCTGGCACAGTGGGTAGCATTTAGCAACTGACAAAATTCCAAGTGAGTAGTTGAGGTATGAACTTTAGATAAAAAAGCAAAAGTGTTGGGAAGCAGAGTCTGTAGCTTGGCTTCTCTCTGGCTCAATTGTATAATGGAGGAAATTTTCTGTGAGTGAACACCGTGAAGCTTAATTCTCATGTGAGTTTAGAATACATGATATACTACTTTAAAACTATAAGATTCATTTGATATTATCTATCCAATTGCTCATTGACTTACTTTTACAAATAAGGAAACCAGGGCTAAAAGTTTTAAGTGGCGTTCCCGAGATGTCCCAAATAATGTGTGCACCAGTGCGTAAATGGTGCAGAATTTCTTACAATATTTGAAATTATGTGAGAAAAACAGAAAAGAAGGAAAAGAAAGGAAGAAAACCATTGCTTTACTCTGTCTGGTAGTTACCTCAGCTACTTCAAGATGGATGCTGTATAACCTAGCGGTCATTTGAATATGGAAAGTACATCTCAGTGGTATTTTTATCTTCTTCACAGAAAATGGTGTGTAGAATTCTGGGAAGAAGGGAGAAGGGCAACGTGCTATTCCGTGTGAGATACTGTTTCAAACAGCAGTTACTAGAATATTTAATAATTTATTAACTTTTTCAATACAGAAATAATGATCTTTTATCTGAAAAATATTTTCACTCTCTGCTTGCCTGTCCCCAAATGTTGACGGTGTTGGGTTGGTCTTTTCCGATATTAATTATGTCAGTGTTATAGCCTATTAAAATGTAACTGTCACTTCTCCTTAATTGAAATCTCCCACCCTTGTGTCCCAGAATGTTGTACTATAAAGGAAGAATCAGAGAGGACTGTTCTACCCCTACTGCAGAATTTAGCAGAAAGTGCATTAGTGGCTTCCCACCAAAACCAGCTGTGGTAGTATGGCAGCAGTTTTCTTTCTTTCTTTCTTTCTTTCTTTCTTTCTTTCTTTCTTTCTTTCCTTCCTTCCTTCCTTCCTTCCTTCCTTCCTTCCTTCCTTCCTTCCTTCTTTCTTTCTTTCTTTCTTTCTTTCTTTCTTTCTTTCTTTCCTTCTTTCTTTTGTTAATCTCTGTTGTATTTTATACATATATTTAAACCTTTGCCAGTGCTGTATTAACAACAAAATGCTTACAACTAAAAAGTATCCGACTATGTGTATTGGGAACCAGAATGACATGTTACTATAGGAAGACAGGATTCTAGGCTTCAACCAGATGTTGAGGACATCGCTGCCAGAAACAGTGGGCAGCAGTAACTTTATATAGGAGAGGGTGCCTTATGCAACCCTGTGGCCTGAGGCGAGGCTGAAAGGCGTGCCCAGGGAGCTGGCCAATGCCTGAGAGTGGCCCATCGCCATGCTGTAGAAAGGCCAGTGTTATTTCCCCAGTAGACCATCCTGGAGAATGAACACAACTTTGCTTGAGGGTTTGCCTTACTTAACACAAAGAGCGCAGCCCCAGAAGAAGAGAATTTAGCTCAGTTTTGTCAGGGAAAAACTTTTTAGTGATAAATGGAGAAAGAACTCACAGCTTTTAAGCAACTACTTCTAAAACAAGGTCAGGCAGAAGGATCAAGCTTCATCAAACAAGTAAGAAATATCCAACAAGGAACTTCCTGAAGTAGTGAATGTGACTGAGACTAAAACCCATAAAGTTAGCTTAAAGTTCAGGTACATAAGAAGATCTAACATAGAGAGAACATAAAGTCTTGCTAACAAGTGAGTTTATTACAAAATGACTGATTAGCAGTATTTTCAGACTTTCAAAAGAAACCTGGGTTTTCTCTGTGCATCTTTAAGTACTTTTCTAGAACAAAATTCACTGTCCTAATGATTTTTTTGTTAATTTCAAATACTTACACTTAGGTTTTAACCTTAAAAGTCAATCACAAGGGACACCTGGGTGGCTTAGTTGGTTAAGCACTTAGTCTGACTTCAGTCATGATCTCCCGGTTCGTGGGTTCAAACCCCATGTTGGGCTCTATGCTGACAGCTTGGAGCCTGGAGTCTGCTTTGGATTCTGTGTGTCTCCCTCTCTCTCTGCCACTCTCTCTCTCTCTCCCTCTCAAAAGTAAATAAACATTAAAAAAATCAATCACAAGATTTTAGATGTACCTCTTAAAGGCAATGTAAGTAAAGGTTTCTTTTACTGAACTGGCACAGAATTTTTGATGCATTCATAGCTATGTAACTGACTAAAATAATTAATTGCATAGTAACTGAATCTATAATAGGAATACAGATAAAATACCACATAAAAGCCAGAGCTGGCCAAACTGATCAGTTAATCTGTTGAAGTATGGTCCATCTCTGAAGCCATAATACCTATAAAATTGTTTCCAATTTGTGTGCTTTTAGCTTTGCATAACTTTGTTTGACATCTAAACAACTGTGCAGAAAACAATGGTAAGTGAGGAAAACACAACATAATTGTCAAAGTATGTCTCAGGCCCTAAGAAACCTTTTGAACTGAGGCAGGGAGGAATGGAGAGATACACCAAAAATGAGAATCACAGGCAGCAAACCGATCAGAGACAGAAATAACCTTTAAATTTCCTTCTAAGCCCTCATTTTATGGAGAAGGGAATAGATACCCAGAAAAGACAGGTATTTTGTCTAAAATGTTACTGCCTCAATATGCCAGCTCTAGGACAGGCCCTGTATTATAGTGGCTTTTTTCCTTCTCTTAGGGGTGAAACTGTGTTCTCCAAAAAGATACTGAATTCCTAAACCCCAGTATCTTAGTATATGACTTTATTTGGAAATAGGGTCTTTGCAGATGTAATTAAGCTAAGGTGAGGTCATATTGGAGTAGTATGGGTTCTAATCCAATATATCTGGTGTCCTTACAAGAAGAGGAGAGTCTGAAACACAGACACACATGGGGAAAGGGGTGGGGGTGGGGGACGCCGTGTGACAATAGAAGCAGACAACTGAAGTGTTGCAGAAGCAGAGTTTATAAGCCCAAGAACACCAAAGATCGTCAATAAACCACCAGAAGCTAGGGAAAGGGAAGGAAGGATCCTCCCCTACAGGCTTCAGAAGGAGCAGGATCTTATAGACTCCCTGATTTTGGACTGCTAGCCTCCAGATCTGTGAGACACTACATTTCTGTAGATTTAAGCCACACATCTGTGCTACTGTGCTATGGCAGCCCTAGGAGACAAACACACCTACATTTTAAATATCCGTTTCATTAAAATTGAAGGCTATTGTGAAGTTTGCAAATCATCCAACAATATTTAACCTTATTTCAATCTTATTAACTATGGACTTTCAGAATAGAACCGTAACATGAATATGGCAGTAATATTAGAACCCTTGGTAATCTTGAGACTGATGAATGAAATTAATGTGTGAGGTCAAACAGGGTTAAACAGACTTTACTGCCAGTTTCAAGACAATCTGGAAAATAAAAATACTAAAATTCAGCCCTATTGCTTTAAAATATCATTATTTCTTCATTTGTAGCACTGATTCTTCTTTATTTGTACCTCTTGAGTCCTTCTCCCCCTTATCTGTGAGTGACTGGGTGCAGTGAAGGTGAGGGGGGAAAGGAAGACATGTCTGGTTGGACTCTGGATAAGGTCCACTTATGCCAGGGAAATTTTAGATTTGTATATGCATTACAACACTTTTGTGGCCAAAGGGCAGTGAAGTTCCTGGAGAAAAATATGTCTCTTTCTAATTTATGTAAAGATATTACTAATAGCTCAGCAGAGCCAAGATGGTTTTAGGTTTTGATTTAGACCTTAGGTGATACTGGAAACAAAAGACAGGCAAAGCGGAGCCTAAAAAGTAAATTTTATAAAAGTAAAGATTTTATAAAATCGACTCACTTCCATCAGCCATTGTTCAGCTATTTTCTTTGACTTAAACACATTGAAGATTTGTCTAAGTTTTGATCCTCCATAGATCCCTCAGGGTGTGAAGGAAAAAATATGAATGAAATGTACATTGCTTTAATTCAAAGAACTATAAAAGAAAAAAAAATAAGACAACATCATGAACTCCGAGCTACAAGATAAAGAAAACATGTACTCGTTTAAAAGTACAAATCCCTAAAACAAGATATAATGTCTGGATCCTATCTTATTGGGAAAGTGTGAATACCATATGGCATTATGGACTTTGTAATAATGTTGGTGAATTAAATGTCGTTCATCTCCTTGCCATGTTAACACTGAGTATTTTAGATCATGTTCATTTTGATCAAAATCTATACAAAATACACCTTATGAAACTTAAGAATCTTCTATTAACTTTACTTGGGTGAAAGATAAGGGTACTCTGAGGCAATTAAGGAAATATATTGAAAACATAAACCAGTGGGTTATAAATAGCACATAAATGAATTATTTGGTTTTTTTTTTAAGTTTATTTATTTTGAGAGACAGAGAAAGCGAGTGGGGAAGGGGCAGAGAGAGAGAGAGAGAGGGAGAGAGAGGGACAATTCCAAGCAGGCTCTGCACTGTCAGCCCAATGCGGAGCTCAAAGTCACGAACCGTGAAATCTCCACCTGAGCCAAAACCGAGAGACGGATGCTTAACCAACTGAGCCACCCATGCGCCCCTAGGTGATTTATTTCTTAAGAAAGGTAATGTTTATGGTTGGATTTTTAAATAACGTCTAACATAATTTATATACAAAGGTTTAGAGAAACTAAATACAAGCACATGTTTGTCTCCTATCTTCAACTTTGGTCCTGAAAGCATGAAACATAGTGTTAAAGAGCAAAGACTTCAGCATAGGCAGATTGCCTCCAATCACTCATTAACTGACCTCAAGCAGACTTTCTCAACTTCAGTTTGTTCAAATGTATATTTAATCTGTCTCATAGAATTTGTGTAGAAAAATGATAATACATAAAAAGTGTTAGGTTACAAAGCCTATCTTCTACTAAGCCCTTAAAATGGTTTGTACTTATGACAAAAGAGAGCTATATAGAACACCAAATCATTACATACTCTAAGTTTGGGACAAGATACTGACCTGCTGTCAGGATTTTCATGTTCCCATTATGAAAATAACAAAATTAACTACCATTATGATATGTAGTAATAACAGCAGGCACTTTAAAAAAGATTTGACATGTTAACTCATTGAATCCTTATAGCCACGATTACTATGCCTGTTTTATAAATGTGAAACTGAGGCACAGAGAGTTTTGAACCTTGCCTCAGGATACACAGCAGGGCTGATTGTTGATTCTAAGGAAGTCTGACTTCAGAAACTATGGTCAAAACTTGAAGCCATACTCCTGTCATTAAAATGTACATTACTTTGTGGATTGCTATGGCATGTATTTTGTTGTTCATTCATTTTATGTAGAGGTTTATGTAAAGTTTAATTCCATACTTACATTCTTCTCTCTTAATAGCTAATGTGCTGTGTCTTTATGGTATTTAACCAATGTAAATCAGATAGTTTGACCTTCAGTTAACTCAAAGAAAATATTTGTTCACAAATCTGACTTTTAATTTCACTCTGAAAGGTCTTCTATTCACGGGAAAAGAGTGAAAACATGGGAGTATGACAGGGATGCTTACACAAGGAAGCCCTTATAGCTTAAATGTCTATGCTTCTAACAAAGCAAGAAGCCAGCGATTATAATTCACAAAAGAAAGTTGGTTGGCAACTGGAATTCATAATAAACTCAGGGTCAGACTACAGGCTCACAGAGGGAAAAATTATATAGAAAGGAGGAAGAACTTTTTTTCCCCATATCATTTCCTGCATAGAGAGCTTTCCTAAGAGATTTATGCAGAGTCATATCTCTAGCAAAAAGAAAAGGGTGCTCTGTCCTTAGAATCAAAGCCAAAGGAAGAATGAAGAATAGAATAGCAACAATAATTTCTATCTTCTTTTAGTGTTGTATGAAAAGGAAGTGAGAGTGTCTCTGATGCTTCCATTAAACGCAGTAAACTGTTTTAGTAAAAGGATTATATTGAAACCATTTAAACAGACTTAAAGAAATAATACTATTCTCAATTTCATTAAAACTTCAGTAGGTTTAAAGGTGTTCACATTTTTCAACTTTATATTCAAAATTTCACAAATAAGTTTAATATTGATAGGAGTCTTCTCTCTGGTCTGTTTTGCTGCAGTTACCCAAAACAAATTCAATTTTCTTACAAACAAACAAACAAAACTTGTTCAAAATATTTACTTGAATGGCCAGCTTTCACATAATTGTTTACTCTCCAAATTTTAAAATATCACTATATTTTTCTTTTATGTGTAACGCATGTCCATTGTAAAAATTCAAATAGCATTTGGCAATATGAAGAAATAATATTAGATGAATTCGTGTCACTCATAAGTAAAGCCTACTAACATATTCACATACTATGCATTGTCTGTCATTACTTGTCATTATAAAATCATATTCTTCTAATACAGCTGTAATTAGATATTTTAGGCTTGATAATATATAATGACAATGATGTTAGTGCCACAATATTTTAAAGCAATTTCATATTGAACCACTTTTCAAGTTTCTCCTATTACAAACAAAGCTACAAATAATATAAATATATATTTTCGCACTTTCCAATTTCTTCTTTTGGATGCATGCTTGTAAATGGTTTAATAATATAAATAACGTATCAAAGAAATTCATGTCTAGACTTTTTAATACATATTTTCAAATTGAATTCCAATAATGTTAACATACATTCCCCCCAGCTATATATATGAACATCCTTTTACAAATAACCTTATCAATACTGGAAATAACCAAGGGAAAGCTCCTTTGCCCATTCTTCATGTCCATTTAAAAGAATTTTCCATAAACATTTTGGACTCCTTGACCAACCCTTTACTCTATCCTACATAGAAGCAAATTAATAGTTTGATGCTAAAAATCATTGTCCATCTTTCCTTATGGAGAGAAGCTAACGTAGAGGGAAATGGGGATTTGTATTGTCAACTGGTTACACTAGCGACACTAACTACAGTTAGTCTGTCTACAGTTCCCGAATTCCCTCGTCTTTATGATTCCAGGTTAGAGTTTTTCAACAGAGAATCTATGTGAGATTTGAAAGCTACTATCAAAAATCCTTGTTTTTTTTTTAAAGATCATTCATTTAAAGGCAATGACAGTGATCACAGATGTGCTGACAGGGCTCAGCTTGCTCTTACCTTCCTCTATTCCATGACCAACTATTTTTCCAAACCCCAGCTCTGCTGACCAAGAGAATCAGCAAACCCTTTACCCTTCACTTGACTGCAGAACCACGGAAGAAAGAACTTGCATAGACTTCTTTGCCCACATCCCTTAATGCCCCCTGCCCTTTGTTGGCTAGACATGTTAGATTTCTCAGATCAACTGATTGTGACTTCTCTGATAATCTAACCTTCCCTTTGGCATGTTCGTCTCTTCAGCTAGCTGTTCCCACAGTTAAGTAATCTTTAGTTCCTATAATAAATCCTTTACCTGATAGTTCATTTGAAAATTCTCTCCCCTTTGTAAACCCTGCATGCTTCTTTTTTCCTTTCCTGACCAGTGAGACATAGTAACTTAGGTAAGTGTTGGTGGTTTATAAACTCAGACTTATCCTCCCATGGACTGTCCCACAGGCAGTTGGGGGAAGGGGTTGACCATGGAGTTAACAAGACCATTTTGGTTCTCATTTTAATGTATGTTCATCAGCTAATTCTTTATGTTTGTTTTCCATCTGTGGACTTTTAAATCCTGTCAATTTGTAAAAAAGGTAGGTGAGAACATAGGTGCTATCAACCAGCCCCTTTTAAAACTACCTCAAGAGGTACTATGATTCTTCTTTCATTTTACTGATTTAATGAGCAAAAGCAAGTACCATGACTTTTAGGTTTATTTAAATATTAATGAGATTGTCTTAATTTGTTTATTTACCATTTGGAGTATGATTTAAATGTTGGTTCATACATTGTAGCCAGTGTTTGACTTATTTAATTTTTTTTGATTTGATGATTATATTTGCTAAATATTTGTCACTTCATGTTATAAATTTCTTTATTGTTTTATACTAAATATATAGAAAACAGGTGCCTAGGTGGCTCTCTAGGTTAAGTGCCGACTTTGGCTCAGGTCATGATCTCAGGGTTTGTGGGTTTGAGCCCCACGTCAAGCTCTGTGCTGACAGCTCAGAGCCTGGAGTCTGCTTCGGATTCTGTTTCTCCCTCCCTCTCTGCCCCTCCCCCACTGGTGCTGTATCTCTCTGCCTCTCAAAAATAAATAAACATTAAAAAATTAAAAAAATATATAAAACAAATAGAAAAATGGTATACATAAAAACCCTTTGCACCTCACAGAGTACCAGTGACAAAATGAAATACAAGTCACAGATTAGGAAAGAATTTTTGGAAATCACATATCTGACAAAGAACTTGTAGCCAGAATACATATATTTTTAAATTTTAGCACTCAGGGTGCCTAGGTGGCTCAGTTGGCTAAGTAAGCATCCAACTCTTGTTATCAGCTCAGGTCATGATCTCATCGTTCATGAGATGGAACCCTGCATTGGGCTCTGCACTGACAGTGCAGAACCTGCTTGGGATTCTGTCTCTCCCTCTGTCTGCCCACCCACCCCCCACCGCTGGCATGCATGCACTCTCTCTCTCTTTAAAATAAATAAATAAACATTTAAAGAAATCTTAGCACACGATAATAAAAAACAACAACCATTTTCACTAAAAAAAATTAACAGAAGAGATTTGATCAATCAAGACATAATATGATGCTTGACATTATTGGATATTAGGCAAAGATAAATTTAAACCAAAATGAGAGTTACTGCCCCACACCCACTAGAACTGCTACATTCAAACAGATAAACAATAATAAATGTTGTTGAGAATGTGGGGACATTAGAATCTCATACACTGATGGCAGAAATGCAATATAATGCACTCACTTTAGAAAAAGATTTGACAATTTCTTAAAAAAATTAAAAGAAATGAAGACATGTCCACCCAGGACATGATATGATCTTCATAGCAACATTATTCACAGTGTCCAAAAAAGCCACGCCTGGGTGGCTCAGTTGGTTGAGCATCTGACTTCAGCTTGGGTCATAATCTCATAGTCTGTGGGTTTGAGTCCCATGTCAGGCTCAGCACTGACAGCTCAGAGTCTGGAGCCTGCTTCGGATTTTGTGTCTCCTTCTCTCTCTGCCCCTCTACTGCTCGCACTCTATCTCTCTGTCTCAAAAATAAAATAAAAACATTAAAAAAAGTGTGAGCAATCCAAATTTCCATCAATAATTGACTGGAGCAAACAATATGTTCCATATTCACACAATGGAATACTAGTAATCAATAAAAAAGTATGAAGTATTGGTACGTACTACAACATAGATGAACTTAAAAGCATCATGCCAAGTGAAAGAGGCCAGATGCCAGAAACCATATATCATATAATGACATTTATATGAAATGACCACAAAAAGCAAACCTATAAAAGCAGAAAGTAAATTAGCCTGGGACTGGAGATGAGAATTGTAACTGCAAATGAGGATGATGCACCTTTCTTTGAGGTCTTGGAAATGTTCTAAAATTACAGTCTATTGGTGGTTGCACAACTCTATAAATTTGCTAAAAATCATTGAATTACACTTTAAATGAATTAATTTTATGGTATGGAAATTATACCTCAATAAAGCTATTAAAAATAGATAGACCAAAAATTTAGTTAGTATTACCCCTTTTGGGCTGATTGCTATAAACATGATTGATTTTACCTTTGCAATATAGATTTATCAAAGGGTTAGTTTATTTGCCCAAGGATACTAAAGAAGGACAGTCCAGCAAATCAGTCTTGCTAACCCATTGGGTAGTTAGTTCCAGAAAACATGAAACTGAACTAGTAAATTATTATAATGTACTAAAATATTTAACTTTGCTTTTCATGTATTTTAAGATAAATTATAAATCATTAAGCACTTTTTAGTAAAACTTGTGTATTGAAACAAAAAAAAGCTTTATTAAAATGAACTTCTACATTATTAAAAACTGAAGCAGCAGCTCTTTTACATTAGTGTGAAAAGAAATTATAGCACATGATTATTTTACAGAAAGGCTACTCGATGCACTGTAAATAAAGTAACAAATTTAAACTTTCTTTGAAACTTTCCTTTCGGATGGCAAAATTCTGTAGTATACACTCTAAGTCTTAAACATGGCCAGAAATTCTAAGAACATGTGTCTTTGGGGATATAAGCACCATTTACCTGTCTTGCTTCAGATCATCTCATGATAGAGATCCAGGAGGGAAAAAAGCAGGTAGGAATAGAAGATGAAGAAACCAGATACAGAGGATCAAAGTACTTTCTTTCTTTATATATTTATTTTTAACCAAGGATTGTCTTTGAAAAGCCACAGAAGAATGATTCAAAGCAACTACTATATGGAAGCTGAATAACAGAAGAAAGAGGAATAAATTGAAAACAATACAAAATAAATGCAGTTATAGTAGGCACTCAGTATTTTAGTGTCTGTTATATGGTTTTCTGTTGTTTTTGCAGTTTTTCGTTTTCTTTGTGTAGTTTCTACTACACTGTATAAAGAGTTATTTATATCCATGTTCCTCTGTTCTCCTATTCAAGTTCATTCTTACCTTTCTCTCTCATTCAAAAAATAACAAATAAAATTTCTACTGTGGATTCATAAAGCACCCTTAGGGACATTAATTTGGCCTGATCGTCACAACTCGATGTGATGTAAGTGGGCAGATACAATTATTCTCATTTTCTGTTCACACACACGCACACACACACACACACACACACACATCAGAGGGGTAATATATGTGAGAATGTCACAGAGCTGGCAATTTGTGAAGTTAAGCTGTAAAACCAGGTCTTAAGAACCCAGGACTTTAAGTCCAGTAATTTTGTTTTGTTTTGTGTCATAATTAGAACATTACCTTCACAAACAGTACCCTTCTATTTTGATTTCACAAATAGAATCTAATGATTAACTTACATGATTGGTAACAAAATGGTCTGAGAACAAATTCAACTGTGACTTTCAATGAAATATAACTGAATATTATTTTTAAAAATGAAATAATTGTTTTATACAGAAGCCCTCAATTGTTTCTAATATAAAGCATATCAAGATCTACCACTGAATGACTGAAAAGTTTAAGGCATCAGGTGTTTTATCCAGAAAAAAAATCTTTATTTTTCTAGGTATTGAATATATACAAGAAAAAAATTTATTTAATAAATGTTCAAGTTTGCAGTTCCCTCAGAATTCTACAAATTACTACTACAAATAGAATTCCACAGATTTTCACATTTTTAAAAAATTTGTTATTTTCAAAAAGAAAAAAAAATATTTTATTTTGAAAAAGAAACACAAATGTTAAGTATTGATTGAACATTAAATCCATGTCCTTAACCCTAACCCCACTGCCAAAGCAAAATATACAAACACATGGCCATAAAACAATATTCTTTCCCTCACTTTTTGTGGTTGATTCATTGCCTAAACTTTGAAACAAGGAAGGACATTGCCGCTCTGTGTTGCTGTTACTAATCTCAAACCAAGAATCATACTGAATGGCATACCTGATTTATTTAAATAAAAATGTATTGCACATCTAGAAAGTACCGTAAGTAACATTATAAACTTTAAGAGAATATTTTTCCATATTGTGATGAATTTCAGCAGTCATACTGAAACTACTGTCAAGGTTAAATCTTTTATTTTCAATGAGTCCAATTATTTTGACTACCACATGCTTTAATTATCTCAAGTAGGCAATTAATAAGCTCCATTCAACACATCAAAAATCTCCATCAGTTTCTGCAGCATTCAAATAGTCTTTTTTATGTCATAAATGAGCGCTCTCTGTCGACTATTTTTTTCACTTCTTTTCAATTTTAACCTTAAGCATCAAGAGGATGGACATTGTGCCTTAGGTCAATGGTTTTTCCAATCAAGGTTAGCTTTCCTCTTCGAGCTACATTGTCTGAGCTCACAAGTAAGTGGAAAATAAATTTACAGTTTGTCTTACCTATGACATGCACAAAGAAGATAATATTTTATTTCTTTGAAGAGGAATTCTGTTTTCCAAACATTCTTCTTAACCCTCATAGGAACTGATTTCTAGGATCAGCTTTGTCACATACAAGTTCTCAGATGAAGGAAGAGTCTTTCAATCATTGATAAAATGAGAATTTTCAATTAAGCCTTATTCTACCTCAGAAGTATTTAATAATATATAATCATTCTAATGCAAATATATTCTGAATAAATAGAGAGTGGTCCCCAAGGCATACAAAAAATCTTGACAAATTCCCTAAAGAACTATCTCCTATAAACAGTCTCAAATTTCCTTGAAATCTTGTTTAATCCTGATTATCTTACAAATGGAGTTTGTCTTACAATAAATTTTTAAAAGTATCAAATCATTTATATCTAATATGAGTTTCTTTTTGTATTTTATTAATATCTTGGAGAAGATGTTTTTAACCTTGGAGAGCACTTTGCTAAGTGAAGAAAGAAAAAGGAAAAAAGTATAGGACTGAGGATATCACAAACAAGCTTCTCTTCTTATATAATTTTGGCACAAATTACCACATTCCTTAACTAAACCAGCATTTACATTTCATTTTCAAAATAGAGAAAGGCATTAGAATACAGCAAAATAGATTATATCATGTTAGAAAATCAACTAGAACTTCAATCCATGAGTATTATTTCTTAATTTCTTCCTTCAGTAGTTAGTTGTGACTTTCAATGTATTGTTTTATTCTTCATGAACCACAAGAAAAGTAGTACATGCAGTGAAGCATAAGGTTTGGTTTCCTCTGTCATTATCTATGCTTTGCATACAACAAATGTTATTAAGAGTCATAAAACTATATAGCCATGGTATTGGGCTCAGTGACCTCCCATGATAGTGAATTCAACAGATTGACTTTATGTAGCATAGAGCAAAATTCTTTCTTCTTTCTTTTTTTTTTCCCTCCAAATTTATGAGTTAGCATTCTATATGAACTAATATACCTTGGTTAAATTCAAATCTATATATTTGCCACTGACCACAAGGCACAAGAAAAATCAGTAGTCGTACTATATAATTCTGAGGCCAGAATTTGATTCAGAGGTAACTGGAAATAATCCCAGAAAAACATATGCTTAATATTTATAAAAAAATAGAAATTGTGGGTGCAGAGAATGCTAAATTGAGTCCTTTTTTTCTTATCTAGGCATCTGTATTCTTCATAATATATATTAAAAAAAATGTCCTTTTCATACTATTGTAGTAACCTGAATGAGAAAGAATATTCAGTGGGGGAAACTCTCAGCTAAATACCCATAACTTAATAGACTGCCTTCATGTCCTGAGGCTTTTGGGTAATAACAGATATTTAGTTGGGAAGGATATGGAGTAAGCGATGTTTAATAAACATTTGTACCTTTGAAAGTTGAGAAAGACCCTCAAGAGAATGCTAGTCATTTTCTCTGAACTGCATCTAGAGCAGAGGTACTCACTACTGTGTCAGGAGTGTTTGTGAGAAGTATCACAGGGACTATATTATAAATAATAAACACCTGAAGTGTGAGAATGCTTAATTTAACTAAAATGACAGCCAGTTTATGAATGTCCCTATAGTATTTTCACTTACTTGCTCTTAGATACTCTAGCTCCAGAGGGAACAGAGAAACTTGGTTTCAGTAGCTTTTTAAAAAATTCTTGTATATACTATTTTATGTCATTCCTGAATATTTGAAATGAATGTCTTTTTACACATGTAAAGGCTTGTGGGATTTGGCTTGCATAAAAATTAGAACTGTGTCTAATAATCTTCTGATGTTGGCCATAGCAGCAAGTGGCCTCACTTACAGATTCCTAAACTGATATGATGACCGAAACTATCGTAGTAACCTCCTACCCTCATTTACTTTCCCCACAACTCAGTTCTTTATCTTTGAAACCAACAGGCTGGTAATTGAGTGTGGACTCTCTGCCTGTACTTTCAAGATTTTTGAAATAGGTCTAAAGAAATCAGGATGAGATTGATGTATGAATCATTGTAAAAGAGAAAATGAGAGTCCCCTGACCATTCATTTTCTGGCAATCCAATCTACTGCACTTAGAGAAAGAAACTGTGTATAATCCATGGAGCTCCTGGTTGTAACAATATTAATAACAGTTAACAGTAATAGAATAACAGTTCCCAGCACCAATCATTTCTTCTTACATCACTCATAGACTTAAAAAGATGAGTAGAGAATATCTTCAGGTTTCTCTTCTGAAGACTATTTTTTTTTCTTTTTTTGCCAACTTTGAAGGCATTAGATTACCATTGCACAGGCATTAGGAAGAAAGTTGCCTAAGATGTAAACATATTGACTCTATAGAAGTAGAAAAAAGAAATATACATTAATCTCTTTGTAACCATCATCAGGATATTTGCCACAGAGAATCTCTTGAGATTCTCCTACATAACCTCCCTATAAAATTCCTTGTTGGAATATTTTCCAATGCAATTTAATGTGGTTGAACTTATTCATAAAGAGAGCTTAATTTTGAGATTCAATTTGGGAATTCTACATATTGGATTTTTCTTATTTTATTTCAAATAAAAACTATTTTTCACCATAAAAACTCAATTTCATATTTTCTTAAGATGGAATAGAATTCTGCACTGTAGTAACATGTAAGACGACAGTTCATATATCTTCAAACAGAATCAATTCTTTTTATTTTTTAAGTAATCTCTACACCCAATATGGGACTCAAACTCATGACCCCGAGATTAAGAGTTGCTCCACCAACTGAGCCAACCAGATGCCCCACAGAATCCATTCTATAATGTTCAGTGACATCTCACTTTTATATATATATATATATATATATATATATATGATAGATTAGATATAGATATATTATATAGGTATATAGATATATTTTACAGATATATTTTTACATATATATATATTATTTTAGAGAGAGATGTGTGAGCAGGGGAGGGTCAGAGAGAGAAGGAGAGAATCTTAAGCAGACTTCCTGCACAGTGCAGAGCCCCACTCTGGTCTCCATCTCACAACTGAGATCACAACCTGAGTCAAAATCAAGACTCAGACCCTTAACCAACTGAGTCATTCAGGCGCCCCACACTTTGTATATATTAACACATGGAAGTTTTATATCCACTAATGCTGATTAATCATTTTGTATAAGAATCTCCTTCTGACATGACAGGAAATAACATCTCTGCAAACAACTATATTAGATATTTCATCAGACTTTGGATAGAGCACACATGGCATACATTTCTGAAACTAGAAGCCATGATAATAAAGGTCAATTGTAGAAAACAAATACTTGAGACTGCATTTTATTTTCAGGCTTAAGAGGATTATGCTGTTTTGTTACCAGTTGCTACAAGTGAATATGAAATTTGATGTTGAGTTTCCTAGCTGTCAAATAGAAAAAAGAACAAAGAAAAAAAAAAAGAGGAAGAATACCAATTTGTGAAGGAAAGCAATTATTTCCCCTTTTTCCTCTCTCCCAGAATGGTATGTGTTTAGAGGATTTTGATCAACAGCCTTTCTTGTAACATCTTAAGATAAAATTCAAAGACAAAACATTGCAGGTGAACTCAAAGAAAATAATATATAAGAAGCTATGTTGGTATGATATAATCATGTATATAGACTGTGGCTATTTGACTTCATACAATAATAGGATTTATTCTGTCCTTTAAATGATACTTTTAAGACATATTTCTTTTTCCAAATAGCATTCAGTAAGAGCCAATAACAGATTGAGAATGAGTCTTTAACCAGTCCTGAAAAGCTGGCTGTCTATTATTTGTTAAGATCAAATCCATGAGCATTGGATGCCAGATAAGAAGAGTAAGATAGAAAAATAAATTGGTTTAGTGGGAGAGAGAAGGTAAATAGAAGTAAGAGGAAAATAGGAAAAAAATGAAGCTACTTTGAATACAGGAAATAGAGTAACCAGATAAGAGTAAAAGGATCAGGAAAAAAAACGCAGGTGTTGGAGAGTTAGGGCAAAAATGTGACATAGTCCCAAGTTTTAGGTATGTTACTTTGCACTAATTGCCATTTCTAAAATTAGCGACAAGAAGCTGGAAAGGCAGACTAATGTGGCAGCCAAGATTAATGCCGATTAATTGTTTTGTATGAAAATCTCCTCTTAACATGGCAGGAGATAACATCTATGCAAAACAACTAAATTGGATATTTCATCAGCTCTGTTTAGTGATTAACTCACTCTTCTTAGGACTGCACATGGATATTTCATTAGTCTCAAAATAGTTGCTTTCTTTTGGGTCCTTATTGTTAGAAGAAATAAATGCTATTTTTGATGCTGTTATATTTTCTTTCCAATTACCAAGAAGAAATAAAAACAAATGAAAAATGATAATTTGCCACTTGTGGACCATTAAACACAGACTATACATGTATTCTGCAGTTTAGGACAGCAGCAAGGCCATTGTGGGCTAGTTTTCTTTTATAAAATTGCCTCTTTTTTCTCACAGGCTTTGTGCTATGGGTCATTCTACTTTTCTTGATTTCACTTTTCAATAAAACTTGCCTGTTATTTATTAATGTCTTGTGTTTCTCACTGTCATTTATTTTCACTTTCCTCAGAATACAAAATTTTAAAAGAGAAGATAAAAACATTAGTTATATAGATGTCTACTTTTGGAATAAACAAGATTATGCAGTTTTTCAGGGTAATGCTATTTATTTATTTTTGCCTTTTCACGATGAGAGTTCAGCAAACTTGTATTCAGGATCTACCTTGTGCCAGGAACTATGGATATAAAAAGTGGATGTCTCCCAAGTGCTCCCACTGAGCATTTATTTAAGAGGGAATGTGGACAAGTAAAATATGATTCCTGAGATACAGGGCCAGTCCCTGGTATGAACAATGGGAGTTAAACACAGACATATAGAAATTAAGGCTGGAAGAGAGTCTAGATATGATCTAGTTTCCTCTTTGTAAATGAGAAATCTGAAGAGCACAGAAGTAGGTGATTTGCCCAAAGCCATATAGGGTGTTTGTAACAGCCAGTTGTTGATAGTAGAACAATTTTTTTGACACAGAATCAGCATACTCTCTCCTATAACACACAACCATTTGACTCAGAAGTTGGCAAATTAATTCGACCCTTTACGGTTCAGATGAACCCTTCGTTTCTTCACTTTCCTGTCCTGCCCCGCTTACACACACTCCTTTCTTTAAATATTTAGCTTTTTATTTTTCTCAAGTATACAGGAGACTGTTGGATGGGGAGGAACTTTGAATATCTATAAAGCACCAAAGAGTCGTCTTGATCTTTATGACTTCCATCTTGATAATTTAACTTTCAATTATTCAGAAAAGTAGAGGTGGAGGGCCAGATTGGCATTCTCTGCAAACACCTCATTTCATCAGTGTGCAGAGTTCCAACTAATTGCAATGAGAACTCCATGTACAGAAGCATGAATAGGGTGCAAGATGCATATTAATTTTGTAGAGTATTTCCCCCAGTTACAGTTGTGATTTTTTTTAAATTAAAGGGGGGAGTGTGTGGTTAAATAGTTCAAGACATCCAATGAACACCAAATGTAGTAGGGATCCCTAATTAATATGTGTTTTACAGAGAGGAACGCTTGTAAGTTTGAAAGCATTGGGGAGTTTGATGTTATTTTTGAAATAAATTTTTAATTAAATTTTCCTTAATTGAGCATACTGAAATTCCAGTAAAGGATGCCTATAAAGTACTCCTTGGGGTATGGAGGAGATCCACAGAGGTGTGGAGAAATATGTGAATTGGGCTGAGCATCTCATTAATTCTCATGATACCCTGGGAAGAAGATAGGAAGCATAATGTGCAAGCCACAATTCACTGAAGTAAAATGACCTTGGAGGGAATGTTAAAACCTTTGATGTCTGGGGACTAAAAGAAGTTTAACATGATTTCTTGCACCAACCTACTTCCCCTCCCCATGTTCTACCTGTAAATTAGGCAGAATTCTAAGTATGTTGAGTTCCTATGCCCTGGGCTTAGCTTATAGGGAAGAAGTTTGTGGGTTTTGTTTTTCTACTAAAGACAGGTAATATATATATATATATATATATATTCTTATCAGAGTAAACAATTCAACTTAGTGTTTGTTACTATGTACAAGGCATTGAGTGTTATGTGGGAGGCATGAAAATTAGTACAACTGCGTTTCTTCTGTCTCTCTTCATCAACATGTCACATCTTCTATCATAATTTCAAAACTATGTAAAATCCTACACATTTCCAATCCTTTCTCACTTAATGTAATTTCCATGAAGACACTGATATCCTGAATGGGTGAGTTTTCACATAAGATCAAGGGCTGCTCATAAGTTAAAGTGAATAATGGGAGACACAGGAAATTACTTAGCCTGCAAGGCACTACAAACTGATTGATAAAACAAAAACAGACAAGAGGTTAAATGAACAATTACAAACTATAGGAATTTGGATTAAAGATAAATCTGTCACCATGTAAATCATGTGAACTCATGGACAAGATAGGACTGGTGTATAATGATCATATTCTTAAACTAATCTCAACCCCCATTCTACTATTATGAGCCCTGAACCCAATTTTCTTAAACATTTATTCTTGGGTTGTCACCCAAGTAACAGCCACAAAATCTGATATATCCATTCCAGATGTCAAGTCAAAATGAAATCACTGGGCCCAGGTTTAATGAGATTTAGTAATGCAAATAGGAAAAGTGCATTTACCTTCTAAACCTGTAGTAATTTGTGTGAGGCTCAGGGTCCCTGTCAATATAGAACAGAAAGTTAAAAAAAATTCATGATTCCATTCCCTTTCTGATCAATGACTATCATAAAAATAAATTAATAGTAACATATGGTTCTCAAATACACATAATGTGATGATGAGGATGATTTTTTTTTTTCCCTGAACTTCAAACTTCTTGAGGATTGCTTCAGTTTCATTTATTATTTTATCTGGGAATTTTGCCTGCTTACTGACACATAGGCTGCCAAAGAGTAATAAATATTTGTTGATGGATAAATAAATGATGCATTTTTGCCCCTTTCTATAATATTGATTAATTACTTTCCATGGTAATATTTTCGTGTGCCTGAACTATTTAGGGTAATCTGCTTTAAGCAAACATATATAAAATATAAGAGGGGCTCCTGGGTGGCTCAGGTGGTTAAGCATCCAACTCTTGATTTTGGCTCAGACAGAGTTTTGTGAGTTCAAGCCCCACTTTGGGCTCTGTGCTGACGCTATGGAACCTGCTTGGGATTCTCTCTCTCTGCCCCTCCCCTAGACGTGCTTTCTGTCTCTCCCAAAATAAATAAATGAATAAACTAAACTAAACTAACTAACTAAATAAATAAATAAATAGCCCCTAAACTTTAAAGGTCTGATTCTGATAAATCATTCGTTAAAATTTATTTGGAAATAAAAATATTCAGTTTTTAATCTAATACATTCAAAAGTAAAACTTGATTTACCAAATGCAATATACGTAGTTTTCCATCAATATATCCATTGCATAAAGCAAGGTGTCCGCACTAAAATTATATATTTTTTATATAATAAACATTTGTTTTGTAATAACATTTGTTTTGTAATAAACATTTGTTTGCAATGTCATTCTATATAGATTACAGCAGGAATTTTTATTTTAAATAACACTTACTTGGATAGTTTAATTTAAAATGCAATAAAACATATTTTATGTTGAAACTCAGCCCCAAACTTCCAAAAACACAATTCTATTTTGTTCACTAATTTACATTCTATTTACCTTTTCTTAGCCCCCACTTTCTCCTATCTGACCTACAGGTTATAATATCCTATTCAAGAAAACCTCTCAAACTCATTCCTAAGTTCATAGATAACTTTAATAAAATATGCTGAGGTTTAAGAAGCTACTTTTCTTCCTTCTTTGTATTGTTTTATTAAATAGCCTCTTGTCCAAGTGTCTAGATACTGCATGTGGGGAACATTATATGGATAGATATGGATAGCTGTCTGTTTTCTGAACTTAAAAGGTATAACCATTAATCTATAATAATAATATCACAATTGTTTATATAACACCATACCAAGCAAGCAATTAATGGAGCAATGAAGCAATCTGGGGAAAAAAGAAGATAGATAAGTCCAAAAGAGAAGTCCACAAGAAAAGGAAAATTATATTTTGCAAAATATCATATAAAATGAGATTTTAAAAGTCTTGGAATATATTATATGTTTGCCCAGACTGATATTTCTGATTTTTTTTTACCTCATGGAAATTTTATGGAAATAATAGTATGCAGTTTTGACGTGTTCAAAATTTATAAGAGATATCAAAGAGTTGTGACATTCATTGCCTTTTTTATTAGAGCAGATAAAAATGGACTATAGGTTATGACATTTCCTTTCAATGAAAATTCTAAAAATCACTCTTAAGTGTACAGATACCTTTCAATCTCATATCATACTGGTTCTTTGGAGAGAATTGCTCTCTTCTTTTTCTCTGTACTTTTCTCATATAACATGCTTGTCAAGGTGTCTGGGGAATACATGTTACAGCATTATATTGTAGACACAGATATGTGGGTGTCCTTTGCCTTTAGACATAATAAATTCCAAACTAAAATAAGCACAAGTATCATAATAACCAAAACCTTTCTATTTTTGATTTGCAATAACTAATTTGTGTTAAGATGTTCAAGACAGAAATAGAATAAAAGTATTTTTCACTGAAGGCTTTTTGTTTGTTTGTTTTAATATGAAATTTATTGTCAAGTTCATTTCCATACAACACCCAGTGCTCATCCCAACAGGTGCCATCCTCAATGCCCATAACCCACTTCCCCTCCCTCCCACCCACCATCAACCCTCAGTTTATTCTCAGTTTTTAAGAGTTTTTTATGGTTTGCCTCCCTGAAGGCTTTTATTTAGAACCCAGTTGACCAATTTATTAAAGCTGTATGATAGAGGTAAAATGAAAGGAATACTGTACTTGAACTGCATGAGAGGTATTTTGAATCACAGATAAGATATTGTTATATTATCATGGAAGATGGAAATGAGTAAAACCAAAAGGAAGAACAAGTTGTATCATAAAATGAGTGATGAAGGGTAAATATAGAGAAATAAAAAGAGCATGACATTTCTGTGAATATAAGAATAACATTTTGAAACACTGTTATCAATCACAACAGACTAAGTCTGATACCTTTGGGCTTAGAAATAAGGAAATACCTGAGCAAATAAATTTTCCATCCAGTTATCTTATATATAGTAACAAGTACAGCACCTAATTTGACCAAACCTAGAATATAAGTATGTAAGTGACTCCAGAATCCTCTCTAGTAATTACAAGTAGGAATATAAAATCATTGAAGTTATATCTAAGGCGAGTACTCTGCTCTCATTACTTTGAATTAATAGAAGGGAAATAAGTTATAAATGTAGATGTTTTACTTTTACAAAGTAGGAATGTTCTATATCAAGGTGCTAGAAGAGATATCAAAAAAAAAAAAAAGAAAAAGAAAGGTTTCAGACAATTGCCAATTTATTGTGATTAGAACCTCTAGTACATTGTTGAATAAAAATGGCTACAGTAGGTATTCTTATTCCTGATCTTAAGAGGAAAGCATGCATTCTTTCTCCTTTAAGTATGACATTGGCTGTGGGCTTTCTGTAGATATCCTTTATCAGATTGAAGATGTTTCTTTCTCCTTTCTGGTTGTTAAGTGTTTTAATAACACATAGAGGTTAGATTTTGTCAAACGCTTCTCCTGCCCATATTGAAATGATCATCTGTTTTTTATTTATATGGTAAACTACAATAATTATTTTTAATCTCTTGAACTATACAAAAAGTGCTGCATTTGTGAAGTAGTCCCATTTGGTCATAATTTATAATATTTCTCATATATTTCTGTATTTGGTTTGTTAATACTTTGTTGAGGAATTTTGTATCTGTACTCATAAGGGACATTCCATAGTTTTCCTTTGTTTGGATGTCTTCACCTGGTTTTACGTCAGGTGTAATTTAATGCACAATCAATGATTATTCAGAATATCTCCCTACATGTCTTGCCTGATGATAGAGTGTACTGATCCTCTGTCTTACTGAGGTTCAGTCCTTTCTCTTAGAGGGACAATTTTAAGTTTGTTCTGTGTGCCTGGTTAATTTCTAGAGTTCTGAAGTGTTGATTTTAGCTGTCTTTCCCACATTATCATTGTTTTAGAGGGAAAGTGACTTTACCATGGTCTTGATCTGCCATTTTGGAGGTCAATATCCTATATGAACCTTTCTCTATGTTATACTTGTTGCTAACATTCTCTAGAATTGTTAAAACCCACCCACACCTCTCCTTTTGTCTAATGTGCTGCTACCACTTTACTTCAGGCCCAGAGTCTACATCATCTCACACTAAAAGCATATATAAAATATAAGTCAAGAATACTCTCTGAACCCAAGTAACAAATAGAAGCCAAAGATTTTCACAGCTCACTATATATTTCTCTTGCATTTTGCTTTGCTAAACTCTATACTTCCTTTAAGATTAGATTCACATTTATTCATCTTTCTGAAAGGTCTTTCTTCTGATCAGAGTTAATCTCTCTCTATCAGCATTTTGTTCAAATATCTACTGTAATACTTATGCCATTATACTGTGTTTGTTGACATCTATTCCCTTCTCCACATACTCGGATTCTTATTCTACAATTAGAATATTCAGTCTTTCAAGGAACAGGCAAATTGTATACACATTTCTGCCCCAATTTGTGAAATTTTCAGCCATTGATTTTGTACATACTTTCTCCTTACCCCCAATACACACACACACACACACACACACACACACACACACTTAATCCTCTCATTCTGGGACTCTGATAACACAAATAATAAATCTTTTATTATATTCCACTAGGTCTCTGAGGCTCTGTTTATTATTTTTTTCATTCTATTTTCTTTCATTTTATTTAAATTGGATAATTTCTACTGTGCTCTTCAAGTTCACTGATTCTTTTACTCTGTCCTCTCCATCCTGCTGTTGAGCCTATCTATTGAGTTAGTTTAATTTCAGATATTGTAAATTTTGGTTCTAAAATGGAAATTTGATTCATCTTCACATATTTTAATTTTCACTGAGGTTTTCTCTTTTTTCATTTGTTTCAAGCATGTTTGAAATGTTCATTGAAGCATCGTTAAATGAATGCTTTAAAATTCTTGTCATAGATTTCTCATGTCTATATCATCTTGGTATTGGTGTCTGTTGGCTGTCTTTTTTTCATTCAGTTTGAGATTTTCCTGGTCAATGGTACAATGAGGTATATTCATTTGAAACATGTACATTTTCAGTATTATAAGACTGGATCTCACTTAAGTATCATGTTTTAACTGGCTTCCTCTGGTACTGCTGTGGTGGATGAAGGGGGCAAGTGTGCTACCTTATTACTTCCAAGTGGGGTGGAAGTGTAGGTACTCCACTCAGCCTCTTTTGACACCCAGGAGTGAAAAGCTCTTCCTTACTATTGGACTGGATGGAAATTCAGATTCCTGACTAAGCATCTGATGATAAAACACTGGCTGAGTTGGAGTCACATTTGCACTACTCCTCACTCTGCTCCACTGATAGTGAGGGTGGAAGGCTTCCTCCCAAGCTGGAAGGAAAGTTCTAGCTTCCTACTCACTCTTCTCTGGTACTAGCCTGGTAGGTGAATTAGGTCATCTGGCTACAGCCTGGCAAAGATGGAAGTCTAGGCCTGCCACTGGCCTTTATTGGTATGGGGCTGCAATTTGTTCTGCACTATTTAACTGGAATAAAGTTATCATCAAAGATTTTTATGTCTAGCTAGGCTACATCTTTCCTGGTCTTACAGCACAGAAAGTAGGCTTTTGTTGTGAACCTTTATTGACATCTGTTGACATTTCCAGCTTGCCTGTTTCTCCAGGATTCAGTCTGGGATATATGAAGTGAAAAGAAAGTCTAAGGAACTCACCATCATCATGCCTTAGGTCCCAAGCTCCTTAGCTGCTCTGACTTATTCCCTCCAGCTTTTAGGGTCATCTTACATTTGCTTTCTGTATAAAATCTAGTATGGCTTTTTAGTTTTACTTAGTAGGAGGAATAGAGGAAAATATGCCTACTCCATCTTTGTGGATGGGGAAGTTGTCTCAAGATCTATCAGTATTTTCCTAATATTTTGCACAGTGACTCTCAGATAGTAAATATTTGATGAATAGTTGTTAACTAAATGACTTAATGGTAGAACTTCACATCTACTATTTTGGGAACCCCGGGCTCCATTTGATTCACTTCTGTTTCATGAACATTTGAGGTTTTCAAAGCACAGCATTCCAGTTAAAGGCTAGTATTACTAAAATTATAAAAGTTTTATAATTTCTGTCATGATATTCAACTAAAATGCTTGATTTCAAAAAGGAACAGGGTTGCCTGGGTGGCTCAGTCCATTGAACATCCAACTCTTGATTTCAGCTCAGGTCATAATCTCACGGTTTGTGGGTTCGAGCACCACGTCAGGCTCTGTGCTGACAGTGCTGAGCCTGCTTGGGATTCTCTCTCTCTCCCTTTCTCCCTGACACCTCCCCCTCCTCAAAATAAATAAGCTTACAAAAATAAGAAAAAGGAGCAAAAATTCTGTTTTTTTTTTTTTTTTGGTGGTGGTGATGTTGCCATCATTTGCATTTGAAAATCTTCTGAAACACTTTACTCCTTAAACTTGTTATTCTTTGTTGAGCTGATTTATAGCTTCTAAATAATTTAGAGAATGTAATTTGTAATTAAGAACATTCTCACATATGCAAATACTAATGACTACTTGTTATGATCTTGCTATTTTTAATAACATTAGTGCTGCTGGGCTGAAATTTCTTAAAGATCAGACTAATTTTAATAGCTCAGTGTTCTTTTTATAATTGTCTAAATCATTTATTTTATTTGCCATTCATGGAGGTTGGTTATTTTCTTTAATATTTTGATGCTTACAGAATATGACATAAATACCTTGTCACTTGTGATGCAATGAACAATTGTCATTTAGAGGCTTTGTAGTCCCAGGAACTAAAAATGGAATTTATTTCAAAGAATTCTTTAGTGGAAATGCTTTGACAGGTAGGACCTTGATCGTGGCATTATTCCATCCCTCAGCTCCTGTAACTAGTTTTAGACTAATTTGAGCTTTTCAAATGCTATTCTTAATGTCTCCATTGAATAAATCAATTAAACCAAGTTCAGTTCAGGTAACGTTATTTTCAACAAAAGTTATTTGTCAGAAAATCGTGAGGTTAAGTGGTAATACTTAAATTAAAACAACAAAAAGGGCAATTATGTGTATTCAAGCGATTTCAAGAACAAATAAACATTGCGGCAGAGGGGCATCTCTGTGAAGCATCACTAATGATATGGTAAAGAGGAAGGTCGGAAATGGAACAACAGCCATTTTTTACCCTATAAACAGATAAATAGAAGCACATACCACATTACTTTTCTAATAGTAGCATTATAATCCATTTTTTATTTTTTAAAAATATGTAATAGATGTTGAAGGTTTGGTCATATATCTAAAGCACTAAAGATATTATCATCTCATCTCATAGCTGAGAACTAAAACTCAGAAAAGTTAAAATAAGTTTTCCATATCACAATGATACTAAATGTTTCATGTAGGCCCTGTGGTTTTAAGCCTAGGTCTCTCAAATGACAGAATTTGTGTTCCTTTCATTATTCATCCTTGTGTGTTACATCTTAAAATTCAGAATCCCCTTTGTTGATAATCGTACTTTTCTTTCCTCCAATTCTGTCATGATCTTCTATAAATGATCTTACAACTCTACTCCCTATACTAGCCAAAGAGTATACTATATTTTATCAACTCTAAGATGCCATCCACTGTAATATATAGTTTGTCATGTGCCCTCAAGAAAGAAAATGCCCTGTCATTTAATTTTTGTACACCATCAGTTGTGAGATACAGTCAGATTCCATTAATATTAACATGTAAAAATATGTGTCTTGGAGCCAATACATATTATTATTTTCTGTTTGCTGCCTGGAGTTATCAAAGAACTGTTTATTTATGCAACATGTGTGGAATAATAGGGAGAGAGGAAGAAGATGGCAAGGGAAATTGTCTGAAGAGATTCATAACAGAAGGAGATTTCTAATCATAACTTTTTTTTTTTAATTTTTTTTTTCAACGTTTATTTATTTTTGGGACAGAGAGAGACAGAGCATGAACGGGGGAGGCGCAGAGAGAGAGAGGGAGACACAGAATCAGAAGCAGGCTCCAGGCTCTGAGCCATCAGCCCAGAGCCCGACGCGGGGCTCGAACTCACGGACCGCGAGATCGTGACCTGGCTGAAGTCGGACGCTTAACCGACTGTGCCACCCAGGCGCCCCTCTAATCATAACTTTTAAAAAACTATCATCTTGACATGATTATCTTGAAGATAATGATAAAAGTAATTTGCAGGAAGCAGTGCCACCATAAGACTATGAGACTTATGGAGATGTACGAAGCATGACAGTTTCTTTCCCATGATCACATCCCCCTAACCAATGATTACTCCTACACATACCATCAAACTCTTACCCCTGAATAATTCCCTTAATGTTAAGTCCCTGCTATAACTGTCGCCCCTTTTCATTGATGCCCATGTCTTCTGGGGTATTGACAGCCTTACTGACTTTAACTCAAACATGTAATCTTACAGTAAAATTTCCCGTTTGAATAGAATAATGTGAATTCCTGCTCCACACCTGAATTCTTGTTTGACAATGTATTAATGAATTTTTTTTCTTATTTAAAAAATGAAAGTAGCATAATGTGATGAGAATTTTCTTATGGCACAATCTTGGTCTATCTGCAGTATATCCAGACAGTCCAGAGCTGGCCAAACAGAGGGGCTATAGTGAAACAGCTGTGGTGTTCTTGTGACAGTCTAGAATCTGGATTGCAGATATTTAATCATTATCCGATCATGTTGATGGAACTAAATGAAGTGTTTTCTATCCTTGAAGACCCTTAACCCGTTCAGTTATCATATAGTTAATATGAAGAAATAATTCTTTTGATGATGTATAATTAGGAACAAGATTAAGAAGCTAGGATTTGAATATAGGTCCATCTGACTTTGAATCCCTCATTCTTAAGCACTCTATATTTTTCCTCAGGACATTTTGTTGTCAAGATCTCCAACCTCTGTTACATAGGCATAAATGAGTGCCCTAGGACATTGGGAATCAAGATGGTCAACATAAAGCAATATAAGTTAAGATCTGGCATCTTTGAGGCAGGGACAGGCTACCTTCTTATTTAGATCCAAAAGCCATTTCAGATAGCTGCAGATGGAAAGCTATTTCCCAAGAGTGATAAGAAGAAATAACATGCTTGCTCAGCATGGGTTATGTGACATGCTCACTAAAATGTCAGATGATGGTATGAAAATACTGGTTGGGATCCTCAGATCTCCCTGGCTTTGGGCAAAGAAATATTAGGGACCTCTCACTGTTGATTCTTCTCTCCTCAAGCTCACCACTCCCCCAGGATTGGTGACCCCATTTCACCCTCTAAGGGCAATATTCCCCTCTTCTCTTTTTAGCCTGCAGCAGGGTAATCTGGCTTTCCTTGAATTATCTACCAAGTTCTTTCTATAACATTATTCTTCATTTCAGCTCCTTTCAGTGAATTCCTTTCAATTCCCCAAAGACCACTGTGAACACTGTGAATGTCCAAAAGCTGAGCACTATCTGTCTTTCTCCTGAAATTATAACAATTTCAATTTTCCTAGATTCAATGTGGATTCTCTCATTTATTAAGAAAAGTTTCATAAGCAGGGAAGTATGAAAAATAATGAAAGATGGAGAACACTCTTTTAGTAATAATCTTTCTACTTTCTCACTACTCAATTTTTAAGTTTCCAAAATTATCTTCAATTCCATTTGGGTGTTTTGTACCCTACCCCTTCCAAGATGGAAGACATAAGTAAGACTCTCACCTGAATCTGACTTGAGGATACATAATTCTATTTCTCCTGAGATATCGTAGTCTCCTATATCCTTGGAGACATTTAGATTTTTGGCAATCATGGGCATATTCTCTACCTCAGATGATTCAGAAAAAAGATTCATAAGCCCAAGGTAAACATTCTATCCACCATTCCCTATTATATTATAGTCTCATCATTCTGACTATGGTTTTACTTCCCATTTTTATCCTCAAGAATAAGGGTCAGTGACTTTTTTATATCAATTGCAACAACAAATTGATCAATATTTGTTAGATCAGCTTGAATCATCTGTTCCATGTTTAGTTGTTCTAAAAAGCCACTGAGCAGTGGACTTGCCCTCCCCTTCCATATCACTGTGTGTTATTGTGTTCTGCCTCTGTCCTGAGGCTGGAGTGATCATTTCCTCTTTGTTATTTACCACATTGCTGAGTGTACCATTAGCACTCAATAAATTAAAATAGTAATGATACAACTCATCACCATAATTATCTTTATTCCCCTAGGCAGATCCAGCAGGGAAAGAGCCAATTCAGAGGATGCTCTGTTTTCTATAAATGCCCTCTAGAATGTCTGAGGACGTTCTATAAATGCCCTCTAGAATATCTTTCACTCCATTCATTTTTTAAATCAAAACAATAACAGTGTGGTGATTATTGAGGAAGCACTCTTTGAGGCTTACAAGAAAATAAGCTAACATGGCCTGGTTTCCCTTTCCAAATTCCTGAAACACGTAGTGCCTTTATCACTTACGTGATATGTCATATTACTCTTTCATTTTACTTACAAATAGATTATTATTCTTTTAAAGGCAGGGATAGGTTTGATCTGACTTCATAAACCAATCACTATCCTTAGCAGATTCTAAGTAAACAATTAGCTGCAAATTATGGATAAAAATAATGATAGGTTTGATGTTTATGAACTCATTTACATGTAAAACCTTTTCCAGTTATAAGATCTGATAAACTGTGAGCTCCTAGTAGTTTTCGAGCTCTTCAATTACACACACATTTTCTTAATCATCTATACATCCACAGTAAATAACCCATGAAATGATACAAAATGCACACAATAAAAATTTTGAACTAAAAGCAATCTAATGTAAATTGAAGTTTTAATTGTAATGTCGAAATTATATGTGTATTTTATGTCATTTGTCCTAGCCCTTGGATTCTATTCTAATAGAAAGACCATTCTTTAAATCCCATGCCACTAGATTACCCCACCAGCTATGCATCCTGAATGATGTTATCACTATCAATGACTGGTCTGACCTATCATGAATACTTTGCACCTGGCTTATTGATTTCTTTTCTATGTCCAGCTGTGCTACCATTTTGAGTCATTGTAATACCTATGTGAAGAACCTTTCTTACATCTTAGCTTAAAAAGTAGTTTGATCCGTATAATTCCAGTAATTTTCACCCTTGTATAGTGAGCCACTGACTTTCCATAGCCATATCCTATGGGTTAACATCTTTCTCCATCTCAGGCATATTAAATGCTAATATCTCACTTCCTGATCAAATCACTTATCCCTTCTATCTCATACCCTTAGTTCATTAACCCTTGCTCTTCAACCTCCTAAAAATCTCCAAATTTTTTTCTCTTTTCCTTTTCGTAAGGCCAAGCACCCTCTGGCTTTATTTCCCTACTTTGAGCATCAAAGAAGATGGTTGTAGAACTGGTCAATTCCTTTAAACTCTTGTTTTCCTTTCTCTTTTACCCCCAAATTGCTTAGCTTTATAAATGGATGATATTATAAATTGATGTTTCTAACCTAATGCTGCTTATCAATTGCTTTTCTTGCTTATTATCTATAATTCTCTTTTCTGAAATTTGACAACTTTTCTTACAATCTTTAGCCAGCCTCCTGCTTTTTGCCTTCAAAAGTTTGCTTTGCCTTCTTCTATACGAAAAAGTGTAAAATTTATGTTGTAATCATGTCAGACATTCGAAACCCTACCCTCCACCCCCCCAACACTTATCTACATCATACCCAACCAGAATTCTTTCCCTCCAAGCTGAGGGAATAAGACTGTCACACTTTTACCCTTGATCCTACACAATCTCATCTCTTAGAACTTGTTTCATAATTTACCTCTTCATCAATGTCTTTTCTGTTCAAATTTTGATTTTCTAATGCCAAGAACTGCTTTTAGATTTCTGCACAGAAACATGAAAATGAAATTTCTAAATACTACATTCCCCAGTAACTATAGGCTCAATTTATTTTCTTCTCTTTCAGTTCCATTTCTGGAAAGAAAAGTGATGAATCAGTTCATTTGGGTCTATCCACTAACACACTATTATTGAAAACCTTTCTGATATCAGGCTCTATGCTATGCCTGGATATTCTATGAAAAACGAGATAAGAACTTATTCTACTTTCATGGTGTTTTAAGCTCTATTCGGTTACCTCCCATCCAGTCTTCAACCTACTGTAATCATGCTTCTACTCCAATTGCACTGAATCAACTCAGTTCTTCACCTCTTTGTTCAAAGCAAGTAGAAACTTTCAGTATTTGTCTTCCAAAAAAATTAATGTTTATTTGGTTTTGAGAGAGAGAGAGAGAGAGAGAGAGAGAATCACAGGGGAGGGACAGAGAGAGAGGGAGACACAGAGCTGGAAGTGGGCTTCAGGCCCCATGCTGTCAGCACAAAGCCCGACGCAGGGCTCAAACTCATGAACTGTGAGATCGTGACCTGAGTCAAAGTCAGACACTCAACCCACTGAGCCACCCAGGCACCCCAGTAATTCCAGTATTTGTCTTCTTATTGGTTTCTTCTGCATTTTATGATACTAAGTTCTTTTAACTTCCTGCACTTCATATAAACCCAAACTTATCCTGTTCTACTTTGACTCTTGCCTCTCAGTGTCTTTTATGGGCTCCTGTTTTTCAGTTCCTAACTTATAAACATGGCATTCCTCAGGTTTCTGGTAATATTCTCACCCTATCTCTTTGTCATTATTTTACAGCTTCAATATTAACTAAGAATCCAGTATTGAAAATGTGATAGGAAAAGATACTCTTGGTTATCTCCGGGTCCCCTCAAATTCCAAATACCTTCAAATAAACTCATTATATTTTCTCATATTCTTGATGACACTTGGTGTTACCTCTTTCCTGTTTATCATACTTTGTTTATTTTTATTTTTTATTATGATTTTTGTGTTGCATCCTCTCCACACTTAGTATGAATAGCCTAGACAAAGGTTTATTTGGATTGTTTCCTCATTGGTCTAGCTTTGTCAACAGAACATCTTAGCTGAAATTCATATTTGATCACATCAGAGTATTAAGTTTTCAACAGTTACACATGACTTCTATTGTAAGTAACAGACTTTTAGTATGATAGAAAAGCCCTGCATTGCCTAACCTTCTAAACTATGCGTATCTTTATAATTTTAACTCTCACTACTCCTTGCCTCTTCATTCTTCTTTAGTCTTTTATTTATTGTTCTTTGTCTTTTCCCTCCTGTGTGTATTTATATATACTCATAATTTTTGTGTTGAAAATGTCCTTTTTCTCCACTGTTTTTTCTTTTGTTTTGTTCTGGCTTTTTATTTGTTGAATATGTTAACACTTTTCTTATCTGGAATACTTGGAGAAAATTTTGTGTTTATGAAGAGGATTTTCTGACTCCCCAGACTGGAAAAGACAGTTCTGTGTTCTATTTACATAGCACCGCATGCATAAACCTGTCATAGGATATATCACAATCTATCTAGTTGATCAATATTTATATTTTTCTTCTGTTAGAGTGTGAATTATATAAAGATAGGATAATGTTTTGTTGATTCCCTAGGATCTGGAATAGCACTTTGTATATATGACAAATGAGTATTTTGTTTTTACTTGAATTAAAGAAGTGGACAATCTTTGACACCTTCCTTAATATTCTTATAACACAAATGAGTCTAGACATACATACTTACTCAAATATACCTTATTCTAGGCCATAGTTCTTACGATTCCTCCTAACAAATTTCTTTTTTTTTTTTTAATTTTTTTTTAACGTTTATTTATTTTTGAGACAGAGAGACACAGAGCATGAACGGGGGAGGGTCAGAGAGAGAGGGAGACACAGAATCGGAAACAGGCTCCAGGCTCTGAGCAGTCAGCACAGAGCCCGACGCGGGGCTCGAACTCACATACGCAAGATCGTGACCTGAGCCGAAGTCGGACGCTTAACCGACTGAGCCACCCAGGCGCCCCCTAACAAATTTCTAAGTACAATCTGGGAGAAAAATTTGGAAAATGTGATAAACCTTGATATTGAATAGAGTTATATAAATACAATATGCTCTCTCTATTGACATTTCTCTGAGGTCAAATGGAAGTCAGAATAGACACACTATGAGTTTGAACTTACTCTGAGGGAAGTGATGTCCTTCATTCAATTGTTTATGGACAAAACCTTAATTTGATCCTGAGCAAAATTTAAGGAAATTTCTATGACTATATTGCATAGCAGACACATAAACTTTGGTTATTTCTTGGAGTTATATTGCTTTGGTAATTGGAGTATTGCTTTGGTTGTTATACCCTAACCACATTAAGTGACTTTTAATTTCTTTACCACTCTAATTTTCAGTGATTCTGTGGATCAAAAATAACTTCTGTCACTTTGTTCTGATTGCATGATTTATACAGCATCTTTAATAAATCCAAATCATTCACTTTCACTTCCTGATAACATGGATGTTATAAACATGAAACTACTGATTCAGAAGAGACTGTTACATCATTTAGTTTTAATTTTATTTCAGGAAAAAAACTTATGTAGGGAAGCATTAACAATTGTCTATAACTAGAACATTTAAATAAGTCATATAGTCTTATTAACTCACAAATGGACAGATGAAAATGTTAATAGCCTAGAAAATCCACCGCAAGAATAATATCTTGAATTTAAAATTTCTATCTGCAGTGCATTTTTGTGGCCAAGTTACAAAACACTCATTCTAAGGGTTTATAATGGAAATGCAAAAAGACCTTTAAATATAAGAGCAAGAAGAGATACTGCTATAGTACAAAAAGAATCCTTTTCCAACAAAAGGCTGAATATATAAATCATTGTTATGAAAAATACCTTTCTTCTTAGTTATATTCAATCTGCAAATCATAGACTCATTCTTGCTAGCAAAAAATGGCTTGGATTTGATTTTAATGTTGATTTTTTTTTCATGCTTCTCCTCATTCTACATCTGTTCTGCCTCTTCCTTTCAATCATTTTCTTTGTGATTGCTTAGCTTCATGCTTCCTATATTTTGTTAGACTAAAATGTAATATACTCAAGGTTTGTATTGGCAGGCCCATGCAGCTAGTCAGCTCTGAAGCTAGCTTTCATCTCAAATGGGCAAGCAGGGGAGGGTGGTAGAGAGGAAAGGCAGACAGCAGAAAATGGAGGCAGAAGGAAAGAAAAATCCCATTTATATTTCTGAAGTGGCTAATGTTCCTTGTTGCATGAGGTTTCCTAGTAGAGAACACCTCTCTTCAGATAAGTACCAGCAGCTGTGGCGTCTCCAGAGCAAGATACCTGTTTCAAAACACGCAGCTTGGATTATTTTTAATGGTGTGATATCTGTCTCTTGTTTACTTATATTCGGTAAAGTATCCTCAGGTCTGCTGGCTTCATTAGCTCCTATTTCCTCTGTTTTTGGCTCACCTTGTGTTCTGCTGTCCACAAGTAACTAATGGGCTTTGGGGAGACATCTGGTCAGAAAATCTCTTCTGTCTGAAGCTCTTTAGGTTGTGCCAAGTTGTTTGGTCATCATATTAGCCAATAAAAAAAAAAAGAGATTAGGTTTTACTCTACAGTTTTATTTTTCATATAACAGGTCCATAATAAAAGTATAATAAATGATTTTGTATGCACAGACAGGAAAGACTTTATTTTTATTCTTCTCATTAAGAACTTGAATTTCCAGGGATTGCCTGAGCAATAGAATACCAAATTCTACCTGTTTATGTGAGCAGTAATTATATATTCTGGGTGGCATAAAGCACTCGGCAGGACTCTGAGGAAGTCTGTTAGTCATTTCATCATTTTATGCAGCATTGATCTTGCTGACTGCACAGAGCACTAATAGAACAAGTTAATGGAGTTTATTCTGTCACAAATGCTGCCAGTTAAAGATGATTGCCATGTATGGAAAACCAGGCTCTCTCACTTCTTCCTAAAGATGTATAGAAATATTAAATCTCTTATCTGCCATAGAGGAAATATATAAATATTGCCTGCCTAATATGAGTACAGGTGGACTCCAGTTTTCAAAGTAGAAATTGCAGAAGTTTTTAGCAATCTATCGTTGCAAAACCTACACTGAAATATAGCTGCTTGTGTTTTTATTAATGAATTGTGCAACATCAACATGATAGCTTCCCCCCCACCCCCAGAAAGTTAAATTATCTTAAACAGAGAGATGAGAAACTCATATTTGATGAGCTGAATTTAAACCAAATTGTGCTATTTAATAAGTAACTTGCAGCCTTGGATTGATGTTGATAAAGATGTAAAAACCAAATGTTGTTTCCCAGGCTGCAAAATTACATGTTATTCATGCTAAAATATGAAGCTGATTATAAGATTCAATGGTAATCAGACTGAATTAATAGAAATCCTTTAACAAACCTTCATTTTCTCAATAGTTCTGACAATTCAAGTAAATAAAAAATGAGAGCATGTACCAGTTCAGAAAATAAATTTAGTGTCTTACTTAGTACTTAAAATATTTCTCCAACTGATCAATAGAACTACCTAATTAAAATATTCTTTTGTGGACGTCAAGGTTTCTGGAAAGAATACGAATTCCCACTTACATGGATCTAATGTTTAGTTAAAGTTAATCAAGAATGAAAGATACATGTGCATGTTTCTTGTCAGCATAGAATAAAAAGACTGTGACTTGTACGATATATCACTATTTTAATTTAACATTTTCCTAAATAATACTAGAGGTTTGGGCTTGCTTCCAGAAAGTTCCTGAAGATAAAGTCAAATTCACAAAAATTTTTAGATATGCATTTTCTATCACAGCATTTTCTGAATGCTTTTCTGTTCAAACTTCAACCAGTTTTTAAAAAATGACTACACACACTCTAAATATGTTTTTTTCCATTTTATTCATAAATAATATAAACATACTCCTTTACAAATAAAGTTGATACATTAGAATACATATACAACTTTAAAGATTGAAATGGATTCTTCATAAAATTTGTTGCTAAAATGCAAACTTAAAACTGGATCTAGTAAGATTTAGAAGCAGTAATCATTGAAAGATAGAGGTAATTTCATGATCACAATTTTGGTGTTTTCTTATAACAACCTTCAGCCTCCCAATTTGCGGGTCATTCTTCTGTCTCCAATTCAGTATAGATTAAATTTTAGTTTCATCAATTTAGAGACCAACATTTTAATAATTCATCCTTTAAATGAGGCATACATTAAGAACAATGATAATGGATTTACATTTGGATAATATGTAACCAATTAATACATTTAAAAGGTAAACAGTTCACTTCCGCTTCCGGATATGAGATAGCATTTTATCAGAGTAATCACCCTAAGAAAAACAACTGTAAATGCCAGATCTTTCATAAAGTTATTCTTCAGACAGCATTGGAAAGCAGCCAAAATTGCCAGGAATTAAGGAGCCAAGGAATTAAAGATCCCAGAGAGAAAGGAAGCATGTTGAAGTCCATTGTACATTATTCATTGCTTTTCTCTGAAAGGTATTTGTTGATTACTATGCTAAATCGTATGAGAGGATAAGACAGTAGGCAGAGAACAATAGCTAAGAGACTAAAGAGATGAGCCCAGCTCTCCAGAGTCCCTCAGAAGTGGACTCTGAAATTCAGGGTTTACCAGGAAAAAGATCCTGGTAACTGTCTCAGTTTTTCCATTGTAATCTCTGAAATGCTATGTCCTAGAAGTGGACCTAGAAATAGAAGAATATCCACACAAACTCAAACTTAGCTGTAATCTCATTGCTTGATTTTCTCTAACTGCCTCTCAGAAATCAAAATCTCTATGAAGCAAAAAAAAATCACTGAGTGCTTCAAAAAAAACACAGATTTTTAATAACTAGTATCTGAATTTCAAACAAACATTAACAGGCATGCAGGAGACAGGAAAAAATAATTGACAATTCAGAGAAAAAGTGACAATGAAAACTGAAACAGAGATGATCATGATATTGAAGTTATCAAGGATAGATTTTGAAATATATATAATGTATAATGTTCAATGTATAATAAGTTCAGGAGAATAAGTGAAAGAGAGAATTTTGCCAAAGAATTTTTCTAAAGATTTGAAATCTATGAAAAATTATTAAATGCAAATTCTAAAATTGAAAGATATTATAACTAAAATTAAGAACTAAATTGATTTTAAATTATGTGAGAATAAAATGTATTAGAGGGAAGTATTATTGAATGGAAAGATAAAGTAATAGAGAATGTGCAGCATATGCACCGAGGTATAAAGAGGACATGATGAGAGTATCTTATAATTTATCTAATGGGAATGGTCACTAGAGAAGAAAGGGTGGGGGGAATTTTCAGGAGATATCAGACAATAATTTTCCAAAATTAATGGAAAGATATCAATCCAGTCAATCCATACGTCTAGGTGCTTGAGAAACGTCAAAACATTTGCATACAAAGTAAACCAAAGATAGAAAATCTTGAAAGTAGCCAGAAGAAAAAAGAAAACACAGTACCTTTAAAGGAGCAAAAATAAAATTGGCAACTGACTTCTCCACAGAGATAGTATTAAACAGAAGAAAACTAAATGACATATTTAGAATGCCAATGTAAAAAAAAGAAAGAAAGAAAGAAATAGAAAAAAAAGAAAGAAAACAGAAAACCCAATACCCAGAAAAAGTATATCTCTAAAATGTATAGGTGATAAACAATGCCAGGAAAGCAAAAACTAAGCTAACTCCATATTATGTGACTTTCACAAACAAGATTCATAGAGATTGCTTTATGCATAAGGAAAATAATATAAGATGGAGGCATAATGAAGCAGGGAAAACAATGAAGAGCACATGAAAGAATTAATATCTGCTTAAATATAGAAACCTATTGTTAAAAAATTATAGAAACTCTTAAAATGAAACCCAGAGAGAGTAAAAAAATATATGAAAAATAGTAATATATAGTGGGGTTTCTATTATCTGCAAAATCAAAATATGTGATAATAATCACACCAAATGTGGATAAACATAAAACAATGATAGTGTTCTAAGCTCTTTGCATTACATAGGAACGGGTGCAGCTAACTGATAATAGACTCCAAAGGTGATTGACATTTGCTTTCATCTTTAAGGTAGCTAACACAGTGATAAACAAGATAAAGTACATAATTTAATAACACATCCATATGGTAATACAATATACCTGATGTATTTCTCTTTTACCATATGGTTTAACTATCTCAGATTAGCCTTCTAGGCATAAACAACTACAAAACTGCATAAAATGTAAGAAACTTCTATTTCTTTCCTTGAAAAAGATGATATTAAAATGTAATCTCTGAGAGAGAGAGATAAATGACATGAAAGCTTTTGCTTTCTTTTTAGATGAACTTTCCAGAGCACAGTTCAGAGAAGAGAAACCCAAGTAGATTCAAATAATTTTCTGAGGTTCAAGTTTAGATTTGGAGAAGGTGAGATGTTTACAATTTGGGGGGCTAAGTACTTAGATAATGGAGTTATGCAGAGAAAGAGCTGCAGAAAAGCACATAAAGGTTCCCTTGAGTCTTTGACTCACTGGTAAATTTGATTTATATAGACAGAGACTTCTTGGGTCAGCTGAAGAACAACTTTAAGGTAATGGAACAACAGAGTATCTATAAACCATATAATTTCTGGAGCTCTCCCCAGACAGGAAGACAGGAGTTCTGACCAGCCCGAGAGGAAAAATAATTCAGTAAGGACACTAGAAAGACCATATCTCATATGCAGGATAAACTATAATTAAATAAGAGGCTACTCTAGAGCCACCCTAACAAAGATTTAAAGAACAGCCTCAAAATAATCAAGCTAATTCACAGATAACTAATTGCTACCCAGAGAAAAGCTCAATATTTTTCAAGGAATACAACAGAAAACAGAGAATTAAAACCATGAAAACAATGTCCACCACCCAAACAATAATTAATAGACATGTAAAGAAATAAGAAAATAAGACTTCCAACCAAGAGAAAAATCTGTTAATAAAAACATACCTAAAAGTGTTAGAAATGTTGGAATTATCAGGTAAGCATGTTGGTAGAGCTACAATAAATATATTTAAGAATATAAAGAAAACATAGACATAATGAATTTGAAAATTGAAATATAAAAAAGTAACTAAAACAAAAAGGGGGGAATACCTGGGTGGCTCAGTAGGTTAAGAGTCTGACTCTTGATTTCAGTTCACGTCATGATCTCACAGTCGTGAAATCAATACCCTCCTAGGGCTCCAGGTTGGGCATGGAGCCTGCTTAAAATTCTCTTTCTCCCTCTCCCTCTGCCACTTTCCCGCTCACACCTTTTCTCTCTCTCAAAACAAAACAAAACAAAAAACAGAAAAGAACTTGAATATCTAGAGATTTTTAAAAGTAAATTATTTTATATTAATGGTCTTGTGAACAAAATAAACACTGCAGAGAAAAGATTAGTAGACTTGAAACCATAGTAATAGAAACCCTTCAAAGTGAAGCATAGAGAGAAAAAAAAAAGTGAAAATAAATGAACAAAGACTTAGTGGTCTGTAAATTTTATCAAGAAATTGGATCCCAAAAGGGAATAGAGGTTGTGTGAAAAAAAATCTTCAATATAATAAGAAAATATTCCAGATTTGATGAAAGGTAGTGCTGCCTAGATCAAAGAGTCTGAACAATATCCAAGGAGAATAAATAAATACAAAGGAAACCACTTGAAAGCATATGACAAAGCAATCTCTTCCAACCAAAAGTGATGAGAAAATAGTAAAGGCATCCAGAAAAGGATACATTGTGTACAGGGGAACAAAGAAAAAAATTATCACTGTTTTATCATCAGCAATAATGTGTGTCAGAAGACAATGAAATGACACTTTAAAATGCTGAAAGAAAAACAACTGAGAAGTTTATATCAAGAAAATATCTATATTAAGAAAAATATAATTTACATAAAAACAAAAAATGAAAGCAAATTAGAGATCTTCACACAGATAGAGGTTGAAGAAAATTCACAAAAAAATTTTCACAAAAAATATAAAAGGAAGTTCTTCAAGCCAAAAACAAACAAACAAATCTATACCAAAAGGAAACTCTAATCTATACAAGTAAAAAAAGTGTGAAGATGGCATATATGCGGGTATCTTTTTTTAAGAATAACTGAGTTTTTAATGTAAAAACAATAGCAAAGTACTGAGATGTCTACTGCATAAGTATATTTAAAATAATAGCACAAAGAATGGTTGGGGAAGTTGGGAGTACATTGTTTTGACGATCTTATACAAATATATATAATACATTTTGAAGATAGACTGATAAATAAAAATGCATTAATTAGAAACCTTAGAGAAACCACTAAACAGAAACGAGTATTGACTAAACAAATAGATGAAATAAAATGGAATATTAAAATAATCCAGTTAAATTCAGGAAAGAAGAAAAAAAAGAAACAAAGATGAGTTGAATCAAATGGAGAAAACAAAAACAGATAGTTGATGGAAAAATGACCTTTCTATTTACCTTTCCACTTAAATAGAAGAGACACATCAACTAAGGACCAAAGTTGTCAGACTAGATTTTTTTTTAATAAGACAATTATATGCTCTTTTAAGGAAATTAACTGTTTCTCATCCGACTGTTGATTTTGGCTCAAGTCATGATCTCACGGGTCATGAGATTGAGCTCTGAGTCAGGCTGACAGCGTGGAGCCTGGTAGGGATTCTCTCTCTTCCTCTCTCTCCGTCCCTTGCCCTCTCTTTCTCTGTCTCTCTGTCTCTGTCTCTGTCTTTCTCTCTCAAACTAAATAAACTTTAAAAAATAAAGAAATTAACCTTTTGTAACTATGTATGGTAATAGATGTTAATTGGCCTTATTGTGGTCATCATTTTGCAATATATACAAATATCAAATCAATCTGCTGTACACCTGAAACTAATATAATGTTATGTCAGTTATATTTCAAGCCTGAAGAAAAAATATTAACCTTAAACACTGAGAAATAGACAAAGTGTGTAGATGGTGTAGAAAACTACACCTATTATTGGTATTTTATACTTTTTCTCTATTAGAAAAAAGCATTTTTTCTAATAGAAAAAAAATTTCTATTTTTTCTAACAGGAAAAAGTTATGAGAGACATTCCATAATTATAAAAGAGTCATTTCCCTTAAAGACACACAGTCCTCTATGTGTAGGTAACTAATAACACAGCTTTAAAATACTTCATGCAAAAATTAAGGACTAAGGTGAGACATGGACACATCCACAACTATAATTAGTGATTTCAAACTTCTGAGGAACTGATTTTAAAAATGGTCAGAAAATGAGTATGACATAAGACACTAAAAAAGTACTGTCAGTCAATTTGGCCTGCCTGATATCTGTGGAAATTATAGAAAAATATCCGTCATGAATATAGATGGAAAAGTCCTTAATAAAATGTTAGCAAATCAAATCCATCTGAGTGTTTTCTAAAAATGATAGTATATCAGCATCTAGTAGAGTTTATCCCAGGTATTCAAGGATTTGAAGATCAATGTAATTCACCACACAAACAAGAAAAATGAAAAAAAAAATCTCAGTAGATGTAGAAAAATCATTTGACAAACTTCAAAAGCTATTCACAAAAGTCTTGGCAAATTAGGAAATGACAGGATTTACTTCAATCTGATGAAGAGCATTTATGAATACATCTTCAGTAACAAATATCTAATGGTGAAATACTGAATGTTTTCTCCTTAAAAATGAGAACATGGCAAGAGTGTCTATTTTCACTACTTCTGTCAACATTTTTCCTGGTCAGTTTAATAAGATAAGAAAAAGAACAATAGCAACAATAATTACTTGAAAGTAAAAATTAACATTTTCTTTTCTTTATGATGCCAATATTGTATAATTAGAAAATCTTTAAAAATCAGAAGAAAGACACAGAATTAATTTTTTTGAATATCACATTATACAAGTTTTATATAAAAATCTATTCATTATATTCATATTATATTCCTTCATTCCTCCAACAAAATTTGAAAAATAAAAATGTTAAATGCATTAAATATATAAAATATTTGAAATTGATTAATGAGATATGTATAAGTTCTGTAGAGTGAAAAACTAATACTGTTGAGGGAACTTTTTAAAAATGTAAATAAATAGAACAACCATATTTTGCATTAAAATACTTAATATTGTTATCATGTCAGGTCTCCCAAATTGATCTCCATAGAATCAAAGCAATCCTGGGGCACCTGAGTGTCTCAGTTGGTTAAGTGTCCAACTCTTGATTTCAGCTCAGGTCATGGTCTCATGGTTGGTGAGTTCAAGCCCCACAACAGGCAATTCAAATCTACACCTGACAAAATTATAAATTGGTACATGCCATGAACTTTGACTGTTGCCTAAATATAGTCTAATCAGAAAAAATAAAAATTAAAAATCCATGAGTCTGTGGATGGTGACTATCACTTAAACTAAAATCTCATTTCGTGTTCCATTCTTAAAAACAGCTTTCCTTACATGAGATCATCTAAAATAATAATATAAAACATGAATATCAGAAGTTCCAGAATTGAAGTTAGTGCACTCCAACATGTTAAGTTTTAGGATTGATAATTATATTTGGAGGGGTTGAATATTAATAATAGTTTACTCTATGTAACTATGAAGGAAAAGATACTTGAATACTGATGTGGTTTGAAGTGTTGAGATTCAGAGCCAAGGGCCAAGAAAGAATTCTTGAAATGTCTTCAGTGCTAAAAGGTGGTTTTATTAAAGCACAAGGACAGGACCCGTGGGCAGAAAAAGCTGCACTGGGGTTGTGACAGATGACTGATTATATACCTTCACGATGGGGAGAGTTAGGCATGGCATAAGTCTCTACGGTATTTTAGAAGCAAGGTTTCCAGGATCCTGAGGGGGCTAGCCATTGTTAGGAAAAGGTAATTTATTGTTGTTTAATAAAAACTCAGTCATGAGACCCTTCAGGTGTGTATCAGTGGGGCCGTATGCTTGGGGTATGATTGCCAATATATATCTTGAAAGGTAGAGATAAAGGAAGTTTCCAAAGAATTTTTGTATGTTAAAGTAGACTTAAACAGGATCTTGAAGGTCTGGATAATGTTTAGCTAAGATTGCCTCTTGTCCTTAGCAAAGTGTTGTCATCCAGGCAGCTGAGCTCCCAGAGGAAGGTCGCTCTGCCTGTCTCAAGGACTTATCAATGGGCTGAAAGTAGCAAGGAAATGTATTTATTTATTTATTTTTTGCCTTTGTTTCCTACACCAAATACTACTATTGATTTCAAAATCATGAGTGAGAAAGGGCAAAATTTCACGTGGGTACCTTCATAGGGCTTATATATTTACAGTACTTTGTACATATTTTACATGTTTCCAAAGGATGGATTAGAGTGCAGAAGATGAGAAATTCCCCAAAATATTGAGAGTGTGGAAACTACAATTCTTTGCCAGGAAGTTTTAAAGATAGGATATCACCAAATGTCATTTATGCTCTTTTCTTAAAAAAATGCATTGGTGATAACAAGGAACAACATGAGATTTGAAGGTAAGAGGTATCTGAATCTGTGATACATACTTACTGGTATTTATTGTGATGTATTTAAATAAAATTTTACCTCAAAGAGTAAAGGGTAGAAGAGAGAAAGCAGTAGAGAGCAAATTTAATGTTGTATTTCACAGGAAGGGATTTTGCCTTTATTTATTTATTTATTTATTTATTTATTTATTTATTTATTTTTCAACTAACATTTTTATGGTCAAATGAATTTCTTACACAAAACCTAATCATCTTCTATGGTGATGGCTTTCAGAAGGGGTAAATAATACGCTGTGTGATAGTCATTGCCAAGAAGAATTGTTATCTAACTCTTTAAAAGGTGAATATCACCAAGCAGCAGGGCCAGTTTTCACCCATAAAGGAAATTGATTGGCCTTTTTTATTTCCTTAGTTTCTATTGGGAGAGTAAATTTATCTACATATGAAAAGCCACATAGAAGTTTATGCTGAATAACCCAGCATGAATAGCACATTTTTCTTACACAAATTTTGAAAGTACTTGAAGATATTATAGCTATATTGACATTTTAAAAGTAATTTAATGCTCGGAAATAAGTAAGTGGCCATCTACTTCCAACATTTTACAATCCTCAAGTTATTTATTTATTTTTTCCTTAGGTTAAACCACTTTAGTTACTTTAACTTAAAAAACATGTGTATGTCCACCTAGTTTTTAAAAATAGGAACAAAAACTGTGTTTTTATAAAAAGTTTTTTCAGATATGCATTTTGAACCAGGAAACAAATTCACATCTTCATAACTGATATATCAAACTTTGTATTGCTACAGTTAATGTAATTGTTGTGGGTGTGTGAAAGTGTGACTTTGGCTTTCTAAAGAACTACAGTATTAATGACCGTAAATGATTTATTGGTTTATCTCATCTCTCAGTGCTTCTGAAGAGAACTACATCTCAGTTTCTGCAAGTAGTGTAAAATCACTACAAGTTTGCTGAAGTTAGTTTTTCCCCGGTTATTCTCCACTGTACTGTTAATTTAATACAGAGGAGAAGGAAGATAAAGCCACTGTATTTTCCAGGGATCTATAATCTTCCTTAAATGCTTCCTAAACAATTATTCCTAAGGAAGTAACTGCCCTATTTTTTACCATAGGGAAGAGCAAAGTTTAATTTCTTGCTACAAGTTGTTATTGTGATGGATGGAAATAGCTAAACGGACCAAGGCAAAAAAGATAAATATGTTCAATCTTCGTAAAATACACAAGATCAAAACTATATAAAGACAATTGTACAAAGTTGGAAACAGAGTAGTTTTCTCCTTTTGTTGTTTCAAGTCCCAACAGAGGTGGGACATCTCCAATGATACTGTCTGTCAAAGGTTAGGATATGGACGATCATACCTCCCATTTTTAAACTTCTTGGACAAGTAGTGAAACCTTTATTCTTCTGTGGCTATTGTTAACCCTCTCACGAAGGATGCAGGCTTTTTAGTTATCTCGTGGCCTTTTCTGTAGTTCAGCCAGGAGTGAAGCATGAATGTTCTGTATGGGGACAGGAGCATTTTTCTCAGACTATGCACACCCACGTATTATCAATTTATCAGGTGGCAGGCCAGGAACCATGAATTGCCAAGCATACGGAATAATTTTGTACCACATTATATTTCTAGGCAACCCTAAACTCTGACTTCCCAGGTTTCCCCTAAGCTTCAGGACATCCATATCCACTTTCAGAGAAGTCATTGACTTCCAGATACTTGATTCAAACTAACATCTCAAAGAGAGAGGCAAAATATTTCTGGCATTTTCTTTTGATTTTATTTTAACAATTCACATTTGCAATGGCTTATTTCAACAGCAGTGTAAGTATTAAAAAAAGATTTTAAAAGTCACTTTTCAAACTTCAAGTTCAATCCAGATGAAGACAGTCCATATACCACATTTAAGCAAATCTAATATGCTATTAAGTGTAAGGACATGTAATTATTTTAATACTACTAAAAAACCAAGAGTAATGCTGACAAACTATGGTATGCTATATGGTATCTTGATATCAGAGATGTTAACCTAAAAAACTGGATCATTGAATTGAAGGGAAAAAAAAGTATATCTTTAAGAAATAATTTCAAAAAATGAAAGCCTTTTCCCTATAGTCCATTATAATATGATAATAGTAATAAGGATAACAGTATGCTATGTACTCTTATTATGATATTTACCAACCAAATAGGTAACAGAATCAGTATTTACAGCATGCAGAATACTACACTGAGTAAGGTTTAGAAGGTGCATTAGTGTTTTGAGACAGTGTTTTACAGAATCCTACAGCCTAAGGGTTGGAGATTATACCATTTCATGATGTTTTCCTACTATTTACAATATACTTTGGTGGGGTCCAATCATAAGTTCAGTGTTATATCTCTTCCAAGGCTATACATCAGTTGAGAAATATTATACAGGATCAGACGAATGAAAGTCAAAGTATAATCTTTATTAAGCAACTGATTATTATATGGGGCACCTGGGTGGCTCAGTTAGTGTCTGACTTTGGCTCAGGTCATGATCTCACAGTTCATGCATTCCAACCCCACGTCGGGTTCTGTGCTGACAGCTCAGAGCCAGGAGCCTGCTTCAGATTCTGTGTCTCCCTCTCTCTCTTCCCCTCCCCCACTGGTGCTCTTTCTCTCTCTCAAAAATAAATAAATGTAAAAAAAATAAAATAAAAAAGGAACTAATTATTATAGAAAGTGCTAATATGTAGGAATTGAATGGTCTTCCACATATTCATTCATCCTCAGAGTTAGACAGGCTTGTTAGACACACCAGCAATGATAGACTGACTGGAATAGAGAAGTTAGTGGAGGGATGAAGAGGAACCAAGAGTGTTTCACTAATGGACATACCTCTACCTGAAAGGGAACAAGGGAGGGAGGAAGAGAGCTGACCCCCACCCTAACAATTCAACCAGAGTTTGCCTATACGTGATTGTATGTATGGGAACACTATTAACCTTTTTTGGTTTAAAGTACCCCAAAGACCTTCAGTCACGACAGTGACTCAGACTTGTGGACCCCCAAAATTTTAACTTATGCTCAATCTAGGTGTAGAATGCATGGAGCCCATGCTGACTATGGTTTCATGCTTGAATTGTGCAACTCTGGTCATCTGAAGGATATAGAAACAGACGGGTGGATGAAAGCTTTTACTTGGCAGTGGTGAGTAGGTGGTGGGGTCACGGTGGTGGTGGGTGGGAGAATATGTTTAGGAAGAGATTTTAGGCACTCATACACATACCATAGCGACCTGGTTTTTTTTTTTTTTTAAGTTTGTTTGTTTATTTATTTATTTTAAGAGAGAGAGAGCATGTGAGAGGGGCAGAGAGCATGGGAGAGAGAGGGAGAATCCCAAGCAGGCTCTACATGGGGCTTGAACTCACAAATCATGAGATCACGACCTGAGCCAAAATCAAGACTCATAGGCTTAACCAACTGAGCCACCCAGGTGCTCCAAGTAGTGAACTATTTTAAATTTAGTTTGGGCCCCGGCATCTGTAGAAAACTTTGAGTTAAAATGAAGAGTAACCTGCTATTTTTTTTTTCCAGAACAGACTTTGGGGAGATATACTTTTAAAAGCTTTTGTGAATGTGTGGATATGAATAATTTGTAATCTGAATATAAATCATTTTTGGGCAACTGATAATTAGAACATTTTGGAAAATGGCTAAACACTATTTTAATATAAAACAGTATGATAGAATACAGAGATGGAAGAAATATGCTGATATTTTTGAAGGCTAAAATAAAAGCATTTTTCTTTAAATTATATATGATCATTATAAGAAGACAGGAAAATACAGGACAAATACAGGGAAATAGAAAGACTAGTAAAAATATCATAGAATATCCAATCTCCCAGAAATATGCTTTATCAATATCTGCCAACCATAATTTATGATATTTCTTATAAACACATGTGTATAGCAGGAGAGATTGATAATATTTTATGAAAAATGAAGTATGCTATGCATGTTATTTAATAAAAAGTATTATGCTATTTCAGTGAAATTTAACAACTAACACCACAGAAGTATAAGAGAAGGAATGGTTGAATGTAAGATAAATATTTATTCACACACGTACACATACACTCAAAAATATAGTGCTTAAAAAAGGTCCCTTTAGAAATACAAATCAAAACCACACTCAGATATCACCTCACGCCAGTCAGAGTGGCCAAAATGAACAAATCAGGAGACTATAGATGCTGGCGAGGATGTGGAGAAACGGGAACCCTCTTGCACTGTTGGTGGGAATGCAAATTGGTGCAGCCACTCTGGAAAGCAGTGTGGAGGTTCCTCAGAAAATTAAAAATAGACCTACCCTATGACCCAGCAATGGCACTGCTAGGAATTTATCCAAGGGATACAGGAGTACTGAGGCATAGGGGCACTTGTATCCCAATGTTTATAGCAGCACTCTCAACAATAGCCAAATTATGGAAAGAGCCTAAATGTCCATCAACTGATGAATGGATAAAGAAATTGTGGTTTATATACACAATGGAGTACTACAGGGCAATGAGAAAGAATGAAATATGGCCCTTTGTAGCAACGTGGATGGAACTGGAGAGTGTGATGCTAAGTGAAATAAGCCATACAGAGAAAGACAGATACCATATGGTTTCACTCTTAGGTGGATCCTGAGAAACTTAACAGAAACTCATGGGGGAGGGGAAGGAAAAAAAAAAAAAGAGGTTAGAGTGGGAGAGAGCCAAAGCATAAGAGACTCTTAAAAACTGAGAACAACTGAGGGTTGATGGGGGTGGGAGGGAGGGGAGGGTGGGTGATGGGTATTGAGGAGGGCACCTTTTGGGATGAGCACTGGGTGTTGTATGGAAACCAATTTGACAATAAATTTCATATATTGAAAAAAAAAAGAAAAGATAAAAAAGGTCCCTTTAAAGTTGAGAAAAGTGAAAATAGTTCCAATATCATCATGGTTTTTTTTTTAAGTTTTTACTTAAATTCCTCTCACCACAAGTGCACTCCTTAATCTACATCACCTATTTCCCCATTCCCTACCCCCCCATCTCCCCTCTGGTAACCACCAACTTGTTCTCTACAGCCAAGAGTCTGTTTATTGGTTTGCCTCTCTTTGTCCCCCCTTTATTCATTTGTTTTGTTTCTTAAATTCCACATTAGAGTGAAATCATCATGTGTTCTTTAATTGTGTATTTTAAATTTTAAATTGGACTATAACTATTGACACCATCCTTTAAAAACAGGGAAATTGTCACAACCTACTCTTTCTTCTTTTTTAATTTATATTAAATTCTATTAAATATAATTCCAGTCATTTTGAGGTGTATTTTATAATGAATTTGCTTCAGGAGGTCATTTTATGAGTCTGAAACACAGCTTCTTCATTCCTGAGTTCTTTTATTTAGATAATCTCACCAGTGGCTGCACTATTTGGTTATTTTTCATTTCACTTACCTAAAACCTTCCTTCATTCAACATCCCCCTCCCCCCTTTTTTATTCCTTCTGTATATGAATCTTAATTTTTTTTTATTTTCTTTGTTTGTTTGTTTTTGAGCATAAGCGACCAATATTTTTTCACCTCCAAATTGTGGAGATGTATCTTCAGTAAGTCCCATTACTGACTATTTTTATGAAAGAATATAATGTTATTCTGAATTTCTACCCCATGTAACCTGACTTCTTTTTTTTTTTTTAAACCATGAAAATTCTGTAGCTTGACCAGAATAGTCTTAGTTATTTTATTATATTTTTCTTTCTCAGGGAATGAGTTTTCCTTTTAATTAGAAAACAAACTTTTACAACAAAATTTCAGATAATATATATGCTTTTTACACACGATTTACTTTAAGTTTGCTCAGTCAGGATCACTGATGTTGCATTTCCTCAATTTCTGCCTCTGTCCTCCCTCACACCCTGCGTAATCATGGTGTCCCTCCACGCCTATGTTATCCTCACCTAACCACTGTCTCCCAGCTGCTTTTGTCAGTCATATTTGCTCTACTTTTGTGGCATTAAATGCTGCTTTCCTCCCAGTAGAGCCTTTAGTTTTAACTTCTACTTTTCCTCTCAGCACTTCCAGATTAATTTTATCTCCTTCCTTTGTCTTATAATCACTTCCTTGAACTTCCATTTCTCTTATCTGAGCAATGAGCTTGTTTTGAAAGGTCGTATTTTTGTAATTTTTTGAGACTAAGGAGTAGTATTTGTTTGAACTCTCCCATTATAACTCATCTCGTACTTTCTAACAATTTATTGCTGTTCTTCAAGGGCCTTTTTCTTAAGATCCTTTTCTCATTTTTCAATGTAAGTATATGTCTTATTCGTGATTTGTTTTTGAAGGAAACAAAGAATTGAAGAAGAATGGAATGGGAAATGAAAGAATGAATGGGTCTGTGCCAGTCAGTAGCACTGATTTGGGTTTCTTAGAGACTTTCTAACAAATTCTGTTTCCTTTGCTTTTTGCCCCAGGGACATGAGTACAATTAGTTTTTGTGATGAGGGTATAAACGTGGCTCCCAGTACCACTCTTTGAGCCTACCCCCTAGGTGTTGAACTCTGCTGGGTTCTTTCAGCTGCAAGGCTGAATGAGAGAAAAAAAAAAAAATGAGCATACACCTTTCTTTTAGGTTCTCTTTTTCTGCTTTGCCATTACAAATCTGCTTGATCATCAGAGATGAGATTCACACCCAAGTCAGTTTGACTCTTGTCACAGTGCTCTTTCATTTTCTTAGAACATCTTTTTACCATAGACTCCAAAATTCTTTGAAAGTAAATCACATAGCAAATAAAATGGAATATTGTGGTAAATTATCTTTCATTTTAAGCGAGACAAACAGGAAACCCTTTGATTTCAAATGTATTATTGAAAACTCTTTTAAAATGTATTAGTCAACTTCCTTGACCTTTATAGTACATTATGCAAAAGGTAATTGATTCTTCTCTAGATGATTGAAGGTTGTTTAGGATCTCAATGTTAATATTATATGGTGGGACTTTCAACATTTATACAGTGGATGTGGGTAACTGTGACTAAATATTAGAATATATTCTGCATTCTAAAAGTTTGCAATAAAATACCATTAATTTGTAATATCTTACTTTTAGAAATGAGCTGTCTTCTGTGGAAACAGAGGAGCAAAATATTCATATATATATGAATCCATAAAAGTAGAAATTTTATATAGTAAAATATCATATACTATTTATAAATGTATATAGTATATCTTTATATAACATATATATTTATATACTTATATATAATATTGTATTACATATAAAATTACATTTATCATCTAGTATTACATATTTACAATGTTATTTAAATTACCATTTATCAGTGTTTTAATGTAATATATTTTCTTCTCCTCTTGTGTTTTATGTTTTTATTTTTTTCTCCTCTTGTATTTTAAACTAATAAAACAAGACACTGAAGTAACAAAAAGCTGGATCCGTCAGTGTTGAGTGTCAGACAAAAGTCTTATAAATATTAGGTAAATAGATAACGATCAACTAAAAACAAGGGTCATATCTTCTATTCCACATAGTATGAGGAACACATTCCATGGAATATGTAAAATATGTTTGCACGAAGAATTTTAAGGTTCCTTTTAGACATAAGGACTATCGGGATAATTTGTGACAATTGAACCAGTTATATTGTCGTTTTTTACAGCCAGACATTAAGAAATTTCTGAAAATTGAACTCAATTTCTCATTTTCCTTCTTATATTTGGCAACTTGTAAATACAACCTAAATTCACTCTGATAAACTGGAGTTTGCCTGTATCTTGACAGTATTTCGAATGGTGGCTTTCATGTCCTAGTCCTTGATAAGAAGTTTTCATTATCATATACATTTTAGGTTATTTGATAGCTGAAAGAAAAAAAAGGACTAGCAAAAATATCTGAAAACTCCCTCGTGTTCTTATCTTTCAAAAGGAAAAGCATGTGCTGAGTAGATGAATTAAAAGGAGATAGGGAAGCCCAGACTGCCCTTTAACAGAAGTCATTGATCTTTACAAATTAGACTGACAACAGAGATCCATTAAAGTCTACAGCATAATGAAAAAAATTCCTTTCCTTTGGCTTTTCTTTTATCTCCACTCTTCCTAATTCTGATTCTTCTTTTCCATACTCTCCTGTCCTTCAAAAGAGACGCTAAATGCTGATGAGGTAATGGCCGTTAGAAACCTCTTTCAATCTCATTTGAGAAATGACTCTGATTCCAAACATTAATTTTTGGTACCTATCTGAATAACAATAAGCTTGCTATCTCGTTGATTATGCAGTGGAGAAGAATCAAGACAGAAAAAGAAGGGGATGCTTATTTTAATACAGCTATGCCAGCTCAGTGAAATCTATTATGACTTAAAACAGGACACCCACGGCCATTTCTTATACCACTTACCACAAAACTTACAGCATTTATCACTTTCTGCATTTAATTGTTTTTATTTGTTTACTTATATTTTTCTCTTATTAAAAAGTAAGCTTCTTATGGTTAGTAACCAGATCATCTCAGGCTTCCTCACCTCTGACAAGTCCAATCCCTAAATCATCCATTTGTTTAGCCATTTGAGACATAGTCTTTAAAGTTTATTTATTTTGAGAGAGCGAGAGCATGAGCAGGGAAGGGACAGAGAAAGAAGAAGAGAGAGAATCCCAAGCAGGCTCTGTGCTATCAGCACAGAGCATGATGCAGGGCTTGATCTCACAAACCCCAAGATCGGGACCTAAGCTGAAATCAAGAGTGGGATGCTTAACCGACTGAGCCCCCCAGGCTCCCAGGGACATATTTTTTAGATGCCTGCAAGAAGGCAAGAATGCTTACTGTTGTATGCTGTGTAAATAAATGGGTTACTTAGATAAGTAATAAAAATGGACTAATGAATGTAATTAAATGTGACATAAGCTGCAAAATGGAGAAAAGGCCTGCAGTGCAGAAATGCCTCTTCATTCTCCAATCCTTATAGACAAAGGAGGAAATTGTGCTATCCCAATGTTCTTCAAATATTTTCTTTTCATCTATTAATAACACTTATCTGATTGTGTTATAATCCATCTTGTCTTCAAAGTGAAACCACAAGGCTCTTAGAGGCAGGGATCCTATTTCATTCATATTTATATTTTCAGTGCCTGTTTTAGTGCTTGCTGAATAGATGGTCAGTTGTATATGTGTCCTTGTGCATGTGTGTAGGTGTATATGTGCACATATTTATTTAGATAGGGAGCAGTAATCAGACCAAACCTATTTTGTAAATACAACATAGCAAGACACGGAGTCTACTTCTCACTTGCCTGACCCTATCACAAAAACAGAAATCTAGTTCCAAGAATCAGAAGCTGAGTTTTTTTTTTTCTTCTAAGTTTACTTATTTATTTGAGAGAAAGAGAGAGAGAGAGCGAGCATGAGCAGGGGAGAGGCAGAGAGAGAGGGAAAGAGAGAGAATCCCAAGAGAATCCAATTAGGCTCTGCGCTAATTGTGGGGCTTGAACTCACGAATCGCAAGATTATGACCTGAGCTGAAGTCAAGAGTTGGATGCTCAACAGACTGAGCCACTCACGTGCTGTATGAAGCAGAACTTCTGTTTGTGGGCTCTGTGGTTGTTAGTATCTGTATCACCTTCCAGACAGTATCTCATTTATTCAAGGTCATTCAGGGAGGTAGTATCACACATTACATAAGAGCATTTGAGTCAGCATGTCCTTTGTTTACCTGTTGCCTCCTTCCCTTATGAGCTATAATAATTTGAAGAATACATTTACCCTCTCTGATTTTGACATTCTCTACATACTAATGAAATTAACAAGCCTACTCCTAAATGTGCTAAGTGGGTCTTTATCAGAAAATGTACATTAAACGATTTGCATAACATCCAGCATATAATAAGCCCTCAGTTAATAGTGACTTCTGCTGCTGCCAGCCTGATCTGAGTGGAGACTGAAATTCATGGGTGAAAAATGTATACCTGACCTTGCAATTACAGGAGGAGGAAATCTGTGGTAATTATAGAAGCCATCTTATAAAAGTAGAAGTCTGGTGCTTTCCTGCTCCCTTTATTTGTCTTACCTGCTTCCCATTCCAAAACCAAAGGGACCAAGAAGTTGAGGTAGCAATGTGAAGGAGCAACCGTAGGGAAAGATGTCTACAAACTCTCATCCTTCGCCTAAAACAAACTACATAGAACAGACTCTAGTGAGGGAGAGTGAAAAAATTATAGTAAATTGGACAGAAAGTACAATTTCCATAGAGCACACCTTGTTTATTGACTTAACATGATAATAGAACTCTTCATTACATAATTGTGAATAGAGAAGTTAAGGGCCAGTCTGTCTTATCCAGACGCAGGAGGAGGACTTCACCCCAGAATAAACGTAAGAGAAATAAAATAATTTGCTTTATGATCATGTCTAATGAGTCCTGCTCATACAATGTACTGTTTAAGCCTTCCATTGTGTTAACCAAAATAAACCATGTACTACTCTTTGGATTATTTATTTTAAAAATTATATATTATGACTGCCAGCCTGCATTCTCATGCCAGGGGTTGGATAAATACAGCTAGATTTCCTTTCTTCTACAATTTCAAAATACTTGGAAGTAAAACATATGTTGATTTTCATATCCACTGTTAGTAACTAAACTGATATTTTACCAGAATGGATATGTACTATTTCTATTAGTTTCAGCTTCCCTTCACTATTTGGTTAGAATTTCTTTTCTGGTTAGAACATTACTTTTATGTAATGGTTTGAGACAACGCAATTTTTTTTTTTTTACACAATGTTAGGTATAAAACATACACAGTACCTGTTTTATCATCATTCTAAGTACATTCTTTTTTAGACATTGAGAGCCAATTTTATTCTAGTGTTTGTATGGTGTCTTCCCATTGAGATATCTTTTCTTTCCACAGAGGGTGTAAGAATTGGACTTGTTATTTTTAGGAGCAGATAAAACATTTCTCCAAGGTAATGGGACACCATGAGGTGTGCTCTTGCATATTACTTCCTTTGCTAATTAAACGGAATGTGAGACCGAAAGTAAGTTGACATTGTTAAAGTAAATGACCCAAAGCCTTAGTAATGAAGACACATCTAGGCTGAAGTTTATTGTTTTAATTTTAATCTTGAGCAATTTCAGCCCTACAGAGTAGGTTGCCTAAGTGTCCTGCAGTGTACTATTTCCATTGTACTACGGTGCAGCCCACGGACTCTAGAAGAACAAAGCTATCTGTAATAAGTTGTATTTTGGAATGAAGTGGTTTATTTATATGCAAGGTGAATTGATATTGGACATTTATTAAATCTAGTTTTTAACAGGCTGTCATAAGTGGGGTTCTTCAGAGGGCAGAGATATCGGGAGACTAAAAGTTGCTTAAATTATGCTCCATAAAAATATAGATGAGGCTCAGTTGCCTTTGGATTAAATATTCATTACTGAATATTTACATAATGCATGTGAAAGTGCTTTTAAAATAAAAACTCTCTTTATATAAATGGAAACTATGGCCAGATTCTCCCACATTATACCCTGTAGAGTATTTCAAAGCATTCTCTGGAGCCTTAGAGAGAAGTTCTTTCTATCACTTGTACAAAGGAAGGGAAAGCTGATTGTTCCACACTGTCCAGGCCTCCCCTACTTAAATTGTTTTGGCAAACTAAACTGTTCAACATTTACTGAACCCTTAGTGAAATACCTATTTTCTGTGGTTTATAAATATATGATTCTAAGAAAAGAAATATGTTTTTCTGAACTATCATCCCCACTGATAAGTGTTACATGTTCAACAGGGCCTCTCAACAGATTATGCAGATTCATTTGACTATAATAAAAAAGCCTAGAGAGGCATGGCTTTATATTCCACCTCCACTATTTACTAGTTGCATGATCTTCTTGGACAAGTAATTTTAACTCTGCTTTATTTTCTTCATCAGTGTCTATGATAGTCTAATATCTACTTTGAAGGATTGCTTGAAAATTAAAAGAGATAGTGCAAGCAACATTCCCATGATTGGATATATTCAAAAGGGTAAAAACGATTAATTTCCTCCTACAAAAATAGATTATTATTTCCCCCATTGAAAGCAGCTCTCAATTACCTATGTTAATATATGGAAATCTCTATGCAGATAAATAAAAATAATGTTAAACATAATTTCACAAAGTTTTGTGATCTAGTTTGATATTTTGTGTCTAATATTTCACTCTAGAATTTAGACATGAAAGAGAGGATATTGAGAGTTGAGTGGTTTAACTTTATCATTTGATAGATGAAAACAGTCAGACAGAGATAACAAATACAATTATAAATGTAATCCAGCTAGTTAGTGCTAGATTTGGGACTGAAGATCACATCTTCTTTTTTTCTTCCTGTTCTGTGAATTCATAGTACCTTCAAATAAAATGATCAAACTAATGTTCAAAATGCAGATCTCAGTTTGAAGTAGCTGAAAAAATGCCCATTTTCACTAACTACCATGCTATTTATTATTTTCTATCTGACAATTTAATTCTGGGGGTATGCATCATTAATTACATATATGTGTCCAAAGCAGCATATGAGGATATAATTCATGAATAATTCCAGTCAAAATATTGAATTAGGTTGGTCTAAACTTTGGACTATTTAGGACAGTTGTGGATTAAAAAAAAATTACTGGCTAAGACCTATAACAGATAGCATTATTTACTTCAGGTGTTACAGGGAGAGCAGGGATGAAGACTGCTTTTGAGGCTGAGCACATAGGTGCCATTTTAGCTTAATATCTTAGCTTATAACTTCCCTAGAGGCAAAAAAGTAATTAAATGCTTTGTTGTAAAAGTCCTTCTATTGTGACTCATAAGCAGGTAAAACTAGCATATGATAAGAGCAAGCAGCTGCTGATAATGACATAAGTAATGATAAAGTAAGAAAAGCTGGTAATAATTTCGACAAGAACTGGAAATTGAGATTTGCTTTGGAAAACTCACATAGATAATCTTGTACAGAAAGAGCCTCGTTTCCCGTTACCGTCTATCTATGCTTCTCTAATGGAGCTTATTTTCTCCCTTGCACTGGAGTTATTTATACACATCTTATCTCTTTGATTATACCATTAAGAGCTTGGGGACCAAACCCCTTTCTGCCATATTTTTATAATTTCTGAACACCTATAATTTCCTCCCTCTAACCTATTACACTCTGAAGTAGGTATTTACCAGGTACAGGTTAAATGCATTACTACATTTATGTTATGACAATATTGAAATTATATTTCATATAATGGTAGGGGGAATTAGTCATAAAATAGCTGCAATTCTTAAAGGAGATGTTCTCATATTCTATTCAATAAAAGTGGTAAATTATAATAATCCATCCAAAGCTCTCAAAATAAAATGAAATGTTTGTGATAGTGGTTTCACATATCCTCAGTTTAATATACCTATGTTACATGTCTATAATGTACTTGAATTATTTCCAATGAGATTTTCATAAATTGTATATGAACCGAGTATTAAAAAAAAGTCAGGGCCTCCTGGGTGGCTCAGTCGGCTAAACCTCTGACTTCAGCTCAGGTCATGATCTCACTGTCCCTGAGTTCAGGTTCTGCATCAGGCTCTGTGCTGTCAGCTCAGAGCACAGAGCCTGCTTCAGATTCTCTGTCTCCCTCTCTCTCTCTGCCCCTCCCCTGCTCATATTTTGTCTGTCACTCTTTCTCTCTCTCAAAAACAAATAAAGATTAAAGAAAAGGTCAAATCTTTTTATATGTGGCTAAGTTTTACTACATGATTTTCAACCTTGCCTACACATAGCAGTCACTGGTTGCTACGTAGGCAATATCTATTTACTCATCTTTCTTTTCACAGGAATCCTAACCCTATTTCAGAATTCACCTTGCCCGCATGCCCCACAAGAAACTCCAAAGAAGCTGACTTAACACACAGCTCCAAGGAAAGGCCCTGAATGGTCTAATTCCATCATGGTTCGCCATTATTCTCACCTGTGGTTGGTTAGAATCTTATTCAGCCAGTCAGTACATAATTACCAGTGTCCTCCCTGAGAGTTATTGTCCATCAGAGAGATTTTTGAGAGAACCTCTGTCTTCTCTTGCTCCTCATTTTATCTATATTCCCTTCTTCTCTCCTCCTTCCTCACTTTCATTTTCTTTCTCTCTCTCCCTCTCTCCCTCCCTTCTTCCACTCTCCCTTTTCCTGTCATCCTCCAGCCTCCTTCTTCTCCCTCTCCCGCATTGCCCTGTTTTCACCCTTTATTTCCCCCCTCCCTCTGAATATGTGAAAGGAAGCAAACAGCCCAGCAGTTTTACAAATACCAATAACCTCCTTACCCTCACAAAGAGAACCAGTCCTACCTGAATAGATGTTGAAGGTGACAGAGGGGAGAAATGGAAAGAATCTGGGTCTGTGATGTCATCCCTGAGACATTGCATAGTCTAACTCTGAATCCCACACTCCATACGGACTTCTACTTTCTTAAAATGATAAAGGTACTTATAGTTTAAGCAAGTTTGTTTCAATATTGCTGTGAACTAATTTTGATGCACGCTTTAACCTCAATCCTCCACAACATTTTAACATTTCTTTCCTTGCCCACTTATTTTTCTATACTTGCTGTTATTATTCTTATGTAGAGAAACATGTCTAGCTTTATGATACTAAATGATTACCATTAAATACTGACAATGGCAAGGGAAAATAGTACAAACTCCAATGAAATACGAACAGCTAAAAGGCCGATTTTATAATGTGCATTTGTAGCAGCCATTTGAGTGAGTCTACATAATGGTTTTAAAGGACTTTCAATAATGTTTCCTGCAGCTGTGCAGACTTTTAACTTTTAACTCTTCATTTAAAAAATACATCTAAATATAAATCAAGCACTATACACTTCCAATTTAGCTGTTTGAATGGAAAGAGAAAGTTGAAAGCTGGAGCAGTCATGAGTAAGTGCTATAGAAAGCTGTAGTCGACAGTTGCAATTTAAAACCAATCAAGTGGGCAGGAGAAGGGGAACACTGGAAACTGAAAATAACTGGGAAGCTTAGAAATAGTTTTAAAGCAGTAGCTACCCTAATAATGCTTCTGGTTAATTAGTGATCCAAGGGTCCACCCTCTCAGCAAGTAGTCAAAGAACAACCCTTCACCAGCAGTAATCACCTGAGTTAATCTTTCCTAGCACAGGGTGCCCTGCCTTGTACCGAAGAGAAGGCAACATTTGTGTGGTAACATGTGTCCATACTCCTAGTTCTTTGAGTCAGGCACAAGATTGGAAATGAAGACCTTTTAATGTTGATGGCACATATGACATAAAAAAGGCATTGAGATGCCCTGTCAAGAGTGTTCATTCCTGGAGTTCTGTATCTAGAATATGCAAATGCGCTACCTTCTACACTTTTACCCTTGGCTATTATGTCTTGAAGAAAAAGGAAAAAGCTATTTTAGACCAAAAATAATCCTTTCTTCTTAGCACTGAGAAAGAAAATAGACTGCCTTTGTTGTTCTTTTGGTTTTACTTACTTGTAAGGCGAGCAAATCGTTTAAAGTTATGTTTTGCCCTGTGAAGACAGAGAGCGTTACCCGGCACAGCTCACCTTACAGGGGAGTTTGGGAAAACACAATTAGGTATGTATGCAGAAACCCTTTCCAAATAGGAAAGCACTGTATAGACACTTAACAGTTGGAGTCATTCTTATTATCAGATTATCAATTTCAAGCTACAAAGAAATTGCAAGATATCGTGCATCATGGGAATTTATTATATGTCAGGGAAATGATCATTGCTTTCAGGGGCCATAAAAATTTCCAAACAAACAAACAAGCAAACAAACAGTCCAAGCCTGAGAGTGACATTAGGTAACTAAGACTATTAGGAAGGTAGTTTACACATTTATCTTTGAAAAATCTTTTTTCCGTATATCCATTCTCAGTAATGTTTACAGATTTTTTTTTCTGAGAAGCCTTCAGTGGAAAGTATCAAGGGATGATTTGTTCTCTGTGCTTTATTCCGGGAGCTCTACTGGCTTGCTTTCTCCTCCCTGAGGATGGGCGCAGAGGTGGTTAAGTGTGAAATAGAACTTTTGAGGCTTTAGAAACATTCAGGCCACAAGTTTAAACAAACCTGGGCCGAGTCTAGCAGCTGTACCAGATAAAGGCAGGATGGGAAGGTAATGAGAGAGCAAAATGCAGCTGTCACAGGGACTGCTTGGTTGATCCCGAGCTTTGTTTTCTAGCTTTTCTTTTCTCGTGACTTAAAAAATACACAAAAGCATCTCTTGTTTTGTTTTTCTGTCTCTCTCTTTTTCTATTACAAAGGTAATACATGTTCATTATTTCTGAATGAATGTTTGCAAGGTATAGTAAAATACCAAGAAAATTAAATTCAAGCGTAAATCCCACATACATAAGAAACCACCATTAACATACTGCAGTGTATAGTTCATTTATAAATGGAGAACACAAAACATTCCTCTGACAGATTATATTTTCCAAAAATAGCACACCAGGATTTCTGGTCCCAAATGCCCCTCCAGAAACCTACCACTTCCAAACAAAAGACAGAATTTATCTCCCCTCTCCTTGAAAGGAGGTGGGATTTAGGATGCCTCCACCAATAGGAAATGATGAAATGGATGCCATATGCATTCAGGTGTGGGTCATCAATCCTGATACGGTTCTTCCTGGCTCCCTCTTAGGATGTTCACCCTCCCACTCAGCCACCATGGGGAGACCATGTGGAGGAGGTCAGAGAGACCACAGAAAGAAGCCTCTTAGAGGGGGGCTGCATGGAGAAAAACAGATATTCAGTTAGTAAAAACCTTCAGACATTTGAGTAAATGAGCCCTCAGATGATTATAGCCCCAACCTTCATATCAGCCAACTGGGCCCTACATACCATGGAGGATAGGTAAATGGTTCCTGCTTGCCCAGTCTGAATAGCTGAGTTACAGAAACTGTGAGTATTAAAAATTGTCATTTTTTGAAAATCCATTGTGATTTGTTATGCAACATTAGATAACTGACACATGCAGTGTCATACCAATTTTAGCATTTCTTGTGTGCATTCTTTTAGAAACCTTTTTAAATTTTGACCATAGTTTTTGCATGGCCAACCATGAATAAGTGTAAAATATTTTGGGTCAAGGATTTTTGGAAATAATATGAAAAATTTCACAATGTAGAGGGCGAGTGTAAGATTCTTTTCTACTTAAAATACTAATTTTCTTGGATCTTTATCAATTAAGGAAAAGAAATATGTTCAAATTTATACTTAGTTCTTCCTGGAGATGGAATCAACTATGTTTCTTTCAGTCTTCTTCTTAAAGTACTAAGTGTTGTTGAAGAGGAAGGTTACCAAAAGGCATAAGCTTCCAGTTATAAGACAAATAAATACTAGGGATATAATATACAATATGATGACTATAGTTCACACGGCTGCACAATATCAAGGAAAGTTGTTAAGAGAATATATTCTAAGAGTTCTCATCACAAGGAGAATTTTTCTCTTTTTCTTGTTTATTGTATCTATGAGATGATGGATGTTAACTGAACCTATTTGTTGTAATCATTTCACAATATATGTAAATCAAACATCTTACTATACACCTTAAACTTACACAGCCATGCATGTCAATTATTTATCAATAAAAATTGGGGGAAAGTGAATGAAAAAAATAGAAAAATATCTAGATGTTAGAGAGAGGAGAAATAAAACGTTAAGAGTTTTAGATGGTGAGGATGGAAGAGCAAGAAGAGAAGAATCGTGGAGGAAAGAAAGAGAAAAAAGAGATTCAGTAGGTTTCACGACAGTTATGCTGGAGGAAGACACATGTAGAATTTTAATACACCAACCCCTGACTTTAGATCCCTTTGAAATTTGGAGGCACCGGACGAGGGTCCATAACTCTGCAATGGCAGATGTTCAGCTGACTGACTCTTTAGCAGGTAGCCACAGCACCCTGCCAGTGAAAGAATTATTTTCAAGGCTGGGTGCCATTGCCCCATAGAGCTTGAAGTCCCTGGGTTAGTGGAATTAATCCAAGAGCTAAATGCAGCCTGTAGATAGAAGGCCATTGTCTCTGACACTTAGAGCCACCCCAGGTCAACAATGAGTTAATGAATAAATGTTGTGGGCGATGTTATTTTTAATCATGTAGTTATAATATACTTGTTGCAGGACGAACTTAACATTTGTTAAAAATGAACAAATATGGAGCACCTGGGTGGCTCAGTAGGTTAAGCGTCTGACTTTGGACACAGCTGGTGAGCTGGGGTCCTCATCGGTCTCTGTGCTGACAGGTCAGAGCCTGGAGCCTGCTTCAGATTCTGTGTGTCCCCCTCTCTCTGCCCCTCCCCTGCCCGTGCTCTGTCTCCCTCTGTCTCAAAAATAAACAAACATTAAAAAAAAAGATAATTAAAAAATAAATAAAAACGTTAAAAAATTTAAAAAATGAACAAAAGTAAGATTAATTTCTTTCAATGATAACACAAATCTAATAATAGAGCTTTCCAAAAACGTGTCTGTTTTTCTCTATAACTACTTAGAGGACTGTGTTAGAACATAGGCCCTTCCATCAGAACTCCCATGCTGACATCTTGTCTCTCCTGCTTTCTAGCTGAGTGACAATCATTAGTTACTGAACTGCAGAGACTTATTTCACCTGTAAAATGAAAAGAATTATAGAATCTCCAGTATAAGTTTGTTAGGAGGATTTAGTGAGAGACTGCGTGTCATGCACTTAAAAAATTCCCAGCACAAAATAAGCATTGAATAATGTGAACTCCCATTAATATTCATAACTGTATATTTTTTCAATTTAAGCAGACTGGTGTCTGCTTTTAGCCAATTATCCTATGTTTTTTAGATTGTGAATAGTGGTCATTTGACATACAAAATTCTTTTGTGCAGTTATAAATTAATGCTTACAAACAAAATGATTAGATCACAAAATAATAAATAATAATAATAATAATAATGTTCTAAAGTAGGAGATGATTTCAAATACTCCATAGCATTAAATAAATTCAGTACAATTAACCCATATTAGCAAGCAAAATTTACACAATTAAATATATTAAGTTAAAGTAAAGGTTTGCTTTTCTTTGAGGAATCCCTCAAGATTATATAGACCCAATGGGGCTAAGCTGCCACATACAGGTGCCAGAATGTGCATATTTTTTGGCCACCATTATCTCCCTTTAGGAGCTTCACAATTAAGGGTATTATTGATGGGAAAGGGGCTGAAACTTGTATATACCAGAGTATTTCTCGGTTAATCATTTTAAGAGCACAAAACGAAGTTAACTTCCCAGTGCATGCATATAGGATAGCATTACATTAAGCACTACATTAAGATGATTTTAATGAATATCTATCAATTTAATAATGATTAGCCACTTGTTATATTGTATGTTCCACAAATGTTTCAAGGGCAAAAAGGAATGAAGATGATAAAATAAAATCCTCTGCAAATGGTATTTCAAACTTTCAGATTTTATTTTTGTGCTAAAAGTAATATATAGAGAGCTTTTAGGCAAAGCACTTATAAGACCTGGGATTTGGAGGGTGGTAGGGAGGTTGATAATCTAACATTAAGAAAGACAATCCCTGTCCTTAAAGAAACTTGTAATTTAGTGTGGGAGATAATCACATAAGACATAACATTAGGGAGTGAATGAAGAGGAGTTGGACAAAAGTGTGAGTTATATATAAAAATATCCAGCTGATGGAGTTTAAATCAAACATTTAACTAAAATTTCTCTAGGTAAGTGTAACACCAAAGTTGTTAAAGCTTTTCGGAAGAGCATTTCATTTTTAAGTTGAAAATAATTCTGGGTGAGCAATTTTTAAATTCCATACTTAAGATAACCATAAGCATTACAATTATTGCAAATCAGAAAAAAAAAACCCACACGTTAGAATTTATTATAGCACTTGTATTTTTTTCCTGGTGAAATAAAGTTTTATTTTGGTGAAATAAATAGCAATATCAGAATTTTTAAAATTAATTTTTTAAAGATTTGCCACTCATTAGATCTATATTTCATCTCCTCAAGATTTTGTCTATCATTTTGAAAGCCTGAAAAGAAATTATTAGAAATTAGAATGAAATTGCTTTTTACAAAGCCATAGTACTTGACTATGAATATAAATGGAAAGCATATTTTGTTAAAACAGTGAGAACAGAAATTATATAAATGTGGTTGATGATTACGAAAAGCTGTGGCATGAATACATATTTTTATAGATGCTAGGTACGCTGATATTATATAATTCAAACCTTCAATGAGTGTTATGGCTTTATAAGATGTGGTCCAAAGTGGCCCATGTCCATTACCAGTTGATAGAAGCAGAAGAGTAGAAATTCACAGGAAAAAAATTGTTGAAGCTGGAGACATTTTAGGAGTCACAAGATTCAGAAAAGGTCTCTCTGGCCTTTGCCTCTTTCTTCATGAGCAACACTCCCCAAGTCACAGAAGAAAGCCTCCAAGGGAGCCCTTCCTAGACTTTGAGATGTCTTTTTCAGGCAGGGTAGCAGATGTTGTTGGGATCTTGCCCATATTTCCACTTCAAGGGAATACTCACTGGATTTCCAGTTGTCAGAACCTTAATCACTTTGCCTGAGAGCTTTTCCTGGCCCCTGGACATTGCTTTGTCACTTATACAGCAGGCAAAAGTGCCTGGTAATTAATACACCCTTACCATGAATAGCACTCAACAGTGATGGATAGGAGTTGGTGTATGAATATACCAGACTCTATGCCTCTTGGGTCTAATAGATCTGAGGTATGGGTTATACACGGACTCTCAGAGTTGACCCAGTGGGAAGAAGGCTCATTGCCCAGAGAGGCAGCTGGCTTGTAAAGCCCCATTTCTTAGCTGTTTTCTCTTCACTGTGTTACATCCCATTGCCATACTTTCCCTTCTTAACAGTCTATTTGTTCTCAAAATCCCTGTTTGAGGGCTGCTAATAAAGTAATTACAACTGCAAAAAGAGGCAGCAAAAGATTGGTTTACCCTCATCTTATTTAAGCAATGGGAAACAAATTGCTCAGAGAAAGCAGAGCCGTGAGAGAGAGGAGACAATGGGACAGGCTGTATTTATTGTGACAAAGGTAAGTCAGTTTCCTGTAGACCAGAAACTGTGGTCCAAGAAAGTTAGCTGGTTTAAATAATCTTGGCAAGACTCAAACCAATGGACTAGCCATCAGGTAGGAGAAAGGTGAAAAAATATGTTGAAATGTATAGAAAATTAACGCAAATTAGGCTGAATTTTACTTTTAAAACTCTGCGTGAGAACACAGACTCTCAGTTCTTATATTGGAAAGTTAATGGGCAAATGTAAGATTTATCCAGATATTAGTAAGAGTAAGGAAGGGACATCTGGTATAGCATGGTTTTAGGCAGTGATGAGAGGCAAACAAAATCATGTCATGCTTGACCCCTACCTAATTCAGACTGTGGAATAAACCAACTGATCAGACATGACATGCATTCCTTCCCAACCTTTCCTTTACTCATGGAAGACATTGCTGATTTAAACAGATCACTAAGCTCACACTGGTGCCCAAAATGCCTCTCAATAGCAGGGTCTGGGGAGTCACTATCAATCAGAGTTGACATGCAAATCACACCCCTTTCTCAATCCTTAACCTTGAGGAAAAAACAAATCTTAATTCCTTAGCATCATGTTTAAGGCTTTTGTCACCTGTCTCCAAACTAACTTTCCAGTCTTATGTTCTACCAAACTCCCCCACACGTATTAAAGTTAAGCCATAACAACATGTTTAGAGGTCCTCAGATAATTATTGACTCACAGTCTCCTAATTGAGAATGCATTTGTCATTTTTTTCCCCTTGGAAAATTTCTATACACAACCTTCAGTGGAGTGCAAATGCCACTCCACCTCTAACTACTTCCTCAGTTAGAATTGATTTCTCTTTTGATTTCATTGAACTTAAAATAATTTTTAAAATGCTATTATAAAAGTGAACTCATTTCACTCCATGTTTGTCTTTCTTGTGCTGAAGGAAACAATTACAACATTTACAGATTTTAGCAAATCAAATTGACTTAAAAAATAATTGGTTTTAGTAGTAGTCAACTCCCCCAATATCGCCCTCTTACAAGATATGCTTCTCTACTCCCATCCTGCCTTATTTTATGTTTTCTGCTTATATAAGAAACTGGGGCACCTGGGTGGCTCAGTTGGTGAAGCGTCTGACTTCGGGTCAGGTCATGATCTCACAGTTCGTGAGTTCCAGCCCCATGTTGGGCTCTGTGGTGACAACTCAGAGCCTGGAGCCTGCATCGGATTTTGTGTCTCCCTCTCTCTGCCCCTCCCCCACTCATTCCCTCTCTCTCTCTCTCTCTCTCTCTTTCAAAATTAAATAAACATTTTAAAAATGTTTAAAATAAAGAGGAACTAAGATATTAGTTGCTCCATGGCATACTAAGTATAGATGTAATTAAATTGTAAGAAAGGAGTGGAGATATTTAAGATTTTTAGATTAGAAAGTAAAGTTTGCTCCATAGAGTTTGTGACTTCTAATATACACACACATTCTCTCTCTCTCTCTCTCTCTCTCTCTCTCTCTCTCTCTCTCAGATCAAATTTAACTATACAGTAGTTACCCTTATTTGCAATTTCACTTTCTGTGGTTTCAGTTACCCACAGTCAACTGTGGTCTGGAAGCAGAAGATCCTCCTGAAGGTGTATTGTCAGGAGGTCAATAGTAGCCTAATGCTATGTCACAGTGCCGTGTCATTCACCTCACTTCACATCATCACTGAGGCATTTTATCATCTCATACCATTGTAAGATTAAGCGTGAGTACAGTACAGTAAGATATTTTGAGAGAAAAAAGACACATTCACGTAACTTTTATTACAGTATGTTGTAATTCTTCTATTTTTGTTATTAGTTATTGTTGTTAATATCTTACTGTGCCTAATTTATAAATTAAACTTTATCCTAGGTATGTATATATAAGAAAAAATTATATATATAAGGTTCATTTTTGTCTACAGTTTCAGGCATCCACTGGGGTTGGGGGAGGTCCTAGAACTTTATCCTTGCAGATGAGAAAGGGCTACTGTATGTTCAAAACCATTTCAAAATACCTTTGGAAGAGCAAAGTAGAAGTTGCTCTGACTTGTACTCTTAGTACTTAGATTTATTTTGGTTTAGATTTAGGAGACTTTATTTAAAGCCTTGCATAATCATTGAGCTCCAAGAACTGCCTGCACTGAGTTTTATTAGCACGTGTGTGCTCACTTGGTCCTTTATTTTCCTGAATGCTATGTTGCTCACATGTTCTAAGATTCAAGGCAAATCAAAACACTTCTCAAAGACTTAACTCCTTCAATATATAAATTGGGAGCTATAATAATTCCTACCAACCTACCAACCTGTTCTAAAGAGTTACAATGGGAATCAAACGAGAAAGTAATACACACACACACACACACACACACACACACACACACACACTTCCAAAAGTATATTCCTATATAATATTGTGCTCAGTAGAATTACTCTGAGGCAATTAAAATTCTAATTCTTGGGAGTTTTGATCTAACTGAAAACATGATTAATCCATGAAATTTTCAGAGATTATTACACCTGGATATAGGGATGGGGGCAGTGCATCATTTTAATCACTTGGGTGAAAAGATCTTTGCAAAACAACTAGAAGTGCTGCCAGATTGCATGCTACTAGACTAATATTTTGTGGATCATAAATTCTCTTCGAAGGCTTTTGACAAACTTAATTAGATTAAAAAACCTTCTCTGCTAAGATTAGTCGATGCTTTAATTAGGTGGACACAAAATAAAAAGCACAATTTTATTAGATTTATCAAATTATTGCCTGAAATATTTCTCCCCTTTGATATCTTAAAAAGGACCCTTGTGCTGAAGGTTTCACACCTCCAAGGAGACTGGGCAAATCCTTGTATTACTAGTCTTGAAGTGCTTGTTACTTCAATATGCTTTTTTCCAAAACATTATCTTCAGTAGTACTGAAAATGCCCATTTGCTCTTGCAAATAATCTGAACTTGTTTATTCAGTGAATCCAGGGGAAAATACATAGCCTGGACAAAGGTGGAGTGCCTGGAGATGGGTGGACGTGAAATTATGTGAGACATATTTGGGAGATAAAAATCAGTACAGCCTTGAGTTTGATTCAACATAAGAGAGGGCAAGGGCAACTTTGAGATATTTAGCTACACAATAGGAAGGGTGATGATGGCCATTTACTAAGTTGGAAAACAAGAGGCTTACCAGGGTTGGAGCTAGACCAGCATCAAGAGAGATAATATATTCTTTTTTCGAATAGTATGTGTGTATGTATGCATGTATCTATCTATTTATTTATTATTTTTATCTAGCCTAAGGTATCTAAATACCACAGTTGGAAAATCATTCATATATATTAAAATTAATCCATATATTTTTTTCTAATATGATCCTTTCTGGAAAGTAAACACCACAGGGTGAACTTAATATCTCAGAGTGTATGGATGAATTTATCATATTGTTGTCCTACGGGATATGAGTGCTTGTGAGAAATAAGAAAAAGACAAGGTTGTGGAGAGAAGATAGCCAAAGAAAAAAATTCTACCTACTCCTTTTTAAAATTATTAAGTTTATTTATTTATTTTGAGAGAGAGAGAGAGAGAGCACAAGCAGGGGAGGGTTAGAGAAAGAGGGAGACACAGAGTCAGAAGCAGGCTCTAGGCTCTGAGCTGTCAGCACAGAGCCTAACAGGAGGCCTGAACTCACGCACTGGGAGATCGTGACTTGAGCTGAAGTTGGACGCTTAACTGACTGAGCCACCCGGTGCCCCTACCCACTTCTTAATATTAACCCAAACTAATTCTAGTGAAGCTATTAGAATCAGGTAGCTTCCATATTTCTTAAAGTTGGACACATCAGGATTAAACTTTTTTCATGAATTTAACAGCTTTTCATGGTGTGTGATTAAAAACACTTTATCTTAGACTTCCCCTCTGGTCTACGTACCACAAATTTTCTTCTTCACTATATTCAAACAATTAAGTGGAGTTAGTCATTAGCAAATTAACTGAGCCTTCTAAAGTGTGTATTTCAAGCTTATGCTCATGATTTTGAATGAGGACTGATTATGTTCTCACATCTGTCACTCACATCATCAACTATGGCATGTCAAGCCCCACTTACACATAGGAGATAGAGATAGAGATAGAGATAGAGATAGAGATAGAGATAGAGATAGAGATAGGTATATATATATATATACACACACACACACATATATATATGTATATAATATATATATGTATATGTGTATAGAGATATATATATGTATATGTATATATGTATATGTATATATGTGTATATATATATGTATACACACACACACATGCATATACTATATATGTATAGTAGAGGTTCAGGGGTGAACTGTATCTTAGCTACATGCTGTTGTCAGAATCCATTGACACCTATCAACTGATTTCTTTATTCTTGGTCAGAGCTCACTGTTTTTGCTAGGTATTTTGACAAATACCTCTACATGAGATGATTATTCATTCCTGAATTCACATGTGAAAGAGTTTGTTTATTTGAGAGGGGCAGGAGAATTAAGACATCTTAATCCTGATGTGAAACATATGTGCACAAAAATACTGTAAGAAAATACAGATGAATAACTGATAGAGGAGTCTTTGATATGAATTGTTCTAAGACAGACGTAATTATGAAAACTAAGAGTAGATAAAAGTAAAAAATTTTAGTCGAATTAAAAATGTCATAATTTGGAGCACCTAAGTGACTCTGTCAGTTAAATGTCTGACTCTTAATTTTGACTCAGGTCATGATCTCTCAGTCGTGAGATGAAGCTCTGCTTCGGGCTCTGAACTTAGCATGAACCCTGCTTGGGATTCTGTCTCCATCTTTCCCTCCCCTGCTTGTGCACAAGCTCGCTCTCTCTCTCTCAAAATAATAATAATAATAATAATAATAATAATAATAATAATTAGTTAATAATAAAATAAATTAATTAAATTGAAAAATACAAACTACCATTTATTTTATTTTTTTAATATATGAAATTTATTGTCAAATTAGTTTCCATACAACACCCGGTGCTCATCCCAAAAGATGCCCTCTTCAATACCCATCACCCACCCTCCCCTCCCTCCCACCCCCCATCAACCCTCAGTTTGTTCTCAGTTTTTAACAGTCTCTTACGCTTTGGCTCTCTCCCACTCTAACCTCTTTTTTTTTTTTCCTTCCCCTCCCCCATGGGTTTCTGTGAAGTTTCTCAGGATCCACATAAAAGTGAAACCATATGGTATCTGTCTTTCTCTGTATGGCACAAACTACCATTTAAAACTATATGTGAATGTTTTATTATTACATCTATGCATTTTTTTCTACCATACAACTCGAAGAATCAAGAATCTTTCAATTTTATTTAAAAATATATTAAATGTCATTTTATTTGACATTTCTTTGTTTATCAGTCATTTATTGAACTCTTGCTGTTTCCATGTTGCTATTTACACACTTTCTTCTAGGAATCTATCTTTTTTTAAAATATGGAATGCTTCAGGACTTTGTGTATCATCCTTAAGCAGGGACCGTCTAATCTTTATGTGGTTTCAATTTAGTACGTGTGTTGCCAAAGCGAGGACTTTTCTATGAATCTCTTATTGGTGTCTATTACTTACTGATTTTTGTGGGTACTTTATATATGAAAACAAGTCTTCAACTGTCAGTACATTTTAAGTTTATTTTTCCTCCGGTTTATTATTTTCTTGTGGACTATGTTCATGGGAATTTTATCAGATATAGTTTTTTCCTTAATGAGGACAAATTTACCAAACTTCCTTTCTTTTAAAATTTCTTTGAAGTTTATTCATTTTGGAGAGAGAGAGTGTGTGAGTGGGGAAGGGGCAGAGAGAGAGAGAGAGAGAGAGAGAGACAGGGAGACACAGAACCCAAAGCAGGCTCCAGGCTCCGAAGCGGGCTCTAGGCTCCAAAGCAGGCTGCGAGCTCTGAAGCAGGCTCCGAGCTGTCAGCACAGAGCCTGATGTGGGGCTTGAACTCACAAACCATAGATCATGACCTAAGCTGTAGTCAGACACTTAACCAACTGAGCCACCCAGCCTACTCTACCAAACTTACTTTTTAAGAAGCGATAAGCTTTGAACCCTAGATATCGTTGAAAATACTTAGAAATACTTAGAAATAAAGTAAAACCATACTTTATTAACTTGAGAACTTCTGCATCCTATGTTAGTATCTCTATCTTAGCCTTTATGTGGTAGTTGAAACTATTTCTTCTGTCCTGTCGGGGAAGGCATTTACCAGATATGGCATCTTTTATTCAGGAAGTAATTTGTTGAACTTGCACTCATTTAGTCTCTTCCGATGCCCTCAGCCATTACCTGACCCAGGAAATTTCTTATTTTTCTCTCTGTATGTTCAATTTAAATGTTTAACAAGGCTATCAGGCCCAATTCAGGTCAGAGCTTAACCATACTACAGTCAATTTGCCCATGTACTTGGCATTTTTTACTTACAAGGAATAACAGCCTCACACACGTGCATGATGTTCTAGTCTTCCTCACTCCATCATTCTTATGACTCCTAAAATCTTTAAACTGCAAGCATGCCTTTTTTTTTGTTTTTTGGTAATTTTCAAATGATTTCCTCTAAATTACCAACAAGCCACTTTTGGCTTAAAATGGATTAGAGTTAGCTAAAATTATGTAAGTAAAAGACATAGCACAAAAAAAACCATGTGGATACTATTTATATGTTCATTCATTCTGATTGAATTTTGGAATGAGATTCCTATTAAGGACAGTGTACAAGAAAAGAAGGACCTAGCCTTCACACTAAGGAAAAACAGGGGCCCACATACTCTTAATGCAAAGCTAAAAGACATTTTACAAAGCAGGATTTGAGATATGGGCCCGAATGTATTTGGAAGGAGTTCCTCTTTCTGAACCCTATTTTTTCTTTTCATTCAGATCTTCCTTCATTAGTGCCACTTTCATTTACTTACCTCAGGTAATTCATCTTGAATACTTTTTCTTTTTCTTTTTTTTTAAGCTGTTTTTAATGTTTACTTATTTTTTGAGAAAGAGAGAGAGAGACAGCGTGTGAGCAGGGGAGGGGCAGAGAGGGAGACACAGAATCCGAAGCAAGCTCCAGGCTCTGAGCTGTCAGCACAGAGCCTAACACGGGGCTCAAACTCACGAATGGTGAGATCATGACCTGAGCCAAAGTCAGATGCTTAAAGGACTGAGCCACCCAGATACCCCATCTTGAATACTTTTTATCTTAGGTAAGTTTTATTGTATATTCCAACACTTTATTTCAAAATCTCTTCTTCATATTCCATATTAACTAAATCAGAACGTTTAATGTAACACAGTTTTTCTCCATTCTAATATTCATGAATCGACTTTTGCAAGTATGCTGGAAACCTTTTTTGAGGGATAAATCCATAAGAAAAACAAATTAATTAGTTATTCCCTAATAAGAGGCTATAGGGGGGTTCTTTAATGCAGAAGAGAGAATTCTAGAGAACAAGAACTATTAGTAATTGTAACTGCAAAGCTTACAGATTTACTTTTACTTAGTGATCATGGGTCAGGAACACCTAGAGAGCTTTGAACATACTTATTTCCTTTGTCCCTTCCCAGACCACTTACATGAAGATAGGTTCTGGACATCTGTATCTTTAAAAAGTACCCAGGGACCCCTGGGTGGCTCAGTTGGTTAAGCAACCAACTATTGATTTTGGCTCAGGTCATGATTTCACTGTTGATGGGTTTGAGCCCTGCATCAGACTCCACACTGACAGAGCAGAGCCTGCTTGAGATTCTCTCTCTTCTCCCTCTCTCTCTCTCTCTCAAAATAAATAAATAAACCATTTATAAATAAATAAATAAATAAATAAATAAATAAATAAATAAATAAATAAATCCCAAATAATTTTAATGTGTAGTCAGGTTAGAGAACCACTAATTAACCACTGCTTTCATAAGTAATTAAGCAGTTTAGATAGGATTAGTGAAATAGATATTCTTTGAGAGTTTTAGTGTTTACTTAACATATTTATTTACCCAATACTAACCTATAGATATATTCAATCATAGGTAGTTTCTTTACAGAATTCCTCAAGAAATTAAAGAAAAAAAACTCAAATAGAGGAAAATGTACCAAATGATGCAATTAAATCATTCTCACTCAATATTTGAAGTTGAATGTTACCTATTTAAAGTTAAAGCTTAAAATATTTAATGCTTAACACATTGTAATAATGGAAAATTAACACTATGCATTTATTGATGTTACTTTCAGAAATTTCTAAATCTATATATACATTTGTATTATATTTTGTTGTCTCTCAATTCCTTTAAAAATACTTTTCAATGATTCCCAGCAAAATTTTATTGCATTTTCTAAAGCAAAAGCAAAAGAATATAGAAAAGGAAAATAATGGAATACCAGTCTTCACTCCTGTAAAGAACTACTTTGAAGTTTGAATAGTTATTAAATTTTATATACATAAATTATAATTGTACACACCACCACAGCACTGCACACTTACATGTGTGTATCTGTATCTATATCTGTATGTCCATGTTTAAATCCTTTCTAAATTTCATCAATAAAATCCCTGTTTCATATGAGGATTCTCCTAAAAATTCCTCACATTTATGAACATATTAATTTTCATATTATATTCAGAGATTGAATTATCCTCTTGATAATTCAAAGATGGCTGCACAGAAAGGCATAACATTTAGACAAAAAAAGCACTGACTTTTAACATTCTTCTAATTCCACCCGTAGCACCCTTTTTCTATCACCATTAAATCTTTTGATACAGTTGGAGGAAATATATTATTATTAAAAACCTTACCCCTAAGCGGAAACAGACAAATAGGAAATTCCAATTTATTTACCCTGATGGCAGGACAAAATCAAAGAGCTCTAAAAATGACTATAACTTTGAAGATTCCTACTACCACAACTTTATGCCATTCTGCCCCTGTGTCATTTTTCCCTTATACACCTGGCCTCCAGAGCTGTGTTTCTCAGACCCCACAGATCATTAAAACATATTCCTGCATTTGTGAATATTTCCCTACTAAGTATTTTGAAAGGAAATGGGGGAAAATTCACTGTTGAACTTCTATGAATGGGTAGGATTCAATAGAATTCAAACAGTTAACTTTCTATAATGCTGTGTTCAGACTTGTTTCTGGATAGTATATCATGTACCTCCATGGCTTTTCAGTACACTTTTTGGTATGAAACTCTCAGATGCAGGTTGAGAAAGCCTAGTCTAAACTAATTTCAAAGTTTCACCTTCTTATCTGATATAAAGTATTTCCCATTCCCGAAAAGGGCCCAATACAATATTCTGCAGGGTAGCAGTACAAAAAGGAAGCTAGTCTGTCTTCCCATCATAGATAGCTTCTATATTCCCTGTGGTTGGGGCAAGGGATGATTAGATCCTTTTTGACTGGTGCTCTAGTTTGTTAAATGATCACCAGCTCACCCATTTTTCATTTGATATGGCAATTCTGTGGGCTCTTTGGAGATTTCCTTTTCCTCCAATCCTGAGGAACACACTCTACATCTTTCATTGGGGCAAAAGTGGACTATCTGCCTCTTGCTTCTGTTCTAACCAACACTCTACCCAGACTCACTGGGCGTCTGCCCAAGATCACTTGGATTAGTCAGAATATTCCAGGAACATAGAATTAATAGGAGAGGGGTTGGGGGGAGACAGAGAAGAGAGAGAGAGAGAGAGAAATGGATTGGTTTTAAAGAATTGGCTCATATGACTATAGAGGCTGAGAAGTCCCAAGATCTGCTGTATACAATATAGAGACCCAGGAAAGCTAGTGGTGTAGATTTCAGTCCAAATCAAAAATCCTGAGAACCAGGAGCACCAGAGGTATAAGTCCCAGCCCAAAGTCAGGTGAAGAACAACGTTTTAGATAATAAGCCAGTCTGGCAGGAAGAGAGAATTCAACCTTCCTCCACCTTTTAGTTCTCTTCAGGCCTTCAGAGGACCGAGTGATACCCACCTACAATAGGGTGGACTCCTTTGCTCAGGCCACCAATTCAAATGCTGGTGTTTTCTGGGAACACCCTCACAGGCACACCCCCAAATTAATGTTTAACCAGAAATCTGGGCAACTCGTGACTCATTCAGATCTACACAGCTACCTGTTGAACCATCTCACAGGAAGATACAGCATACCTAGAAGCGTGGATAGCTGCTGTTCTAGCTCTTTCTCTTCAATCTGTTGTTACAGGTTGCTCAAGCCTATCTTTCCCATTTAGATTTTTTTTTAACGTAGAGTCCCACACCTGTCTCGGTGTGTTTCTGTCCACAAGACACCATTCAAATTCTCCCAACAAATTTTAGTCTATGACTGTGCAGCCCATCCCAGCACTTATAGTATGACAGGAAATTGACCACACACAAAAACTGTTTTTAAAGAATGATGATGGGCACCTGGGTGGCTCAGTTGTTTGAGTGTCCTACTCTTGATTTCAACTCAGGTCATGATCCCCTGGTCATGGGATCCAACCCCACATCTGGCTCTGGGCTGAGCATGGAGCCTGCCTAAGATATTCTCTCTCTCTCTCTCTCTCTCTCTCTCTCTCTCTCTCTCTCTCCCCCCTCCCTCCCTGTCTCCCTCTGTCCCTCTCCCCATCTCACTCTCTCTCTCTCTCTTAAATAACTAAATAACTAAATAATGATTAATCACAACATTACTTTGTTCAGGTCCTGAATAGGTAAGTCAGCCAGCCTTATGTAGACTACATGCATACTTTTGCTTAATAATTTTTTTAGGTTTTTTTTTAACACTTTTAATTTTCTATAAGTCCCTGAAATGGTGGAGACCATCTATTTAGGATTATCTCTATGATAAAAATGAGTACTTAAAAATAAATTCCAATATTTGGTAAGTAATTATTTTAGTGATGATGTGTTTCACATCATCACTAAAATTTGAAAATTGACTTACTGGAAGGCAAAGAGCCTAAATCATTGAACAGATATCAATAAAAAATAATTACAGTGTTTTACCAGTACACAATCATATTTGTAGAGAGATACATTCACACCCCAAATGCAAAATGAGCCCTCATCTGTGAGCACTACATTACTAACACACACAGAGCCAGTCTGCTTGTTATTTTCCATAAATAACACAAAATCATTTCTGTTTATCTTTGTTTTTGAGGGGTGAGGGGTTGAAACTCAAGAATTGGTAGCATTTCACACATATATACAAAACCCTCACTACTTTTTCTTCTGTCCAGTCTTCCCTCTCTCCTGTGACTTCTAACAGCTCTGGATGGAATCCTTATTCCCTCAGTGGGAACTCTGAAATAGTCATAACTTACAGAATTAATCCTTCTTAGAAAGGGGTGTGAGGGGTATTGATAACATATTTTTTATAATAAATTTAAATCTTAAAATTTTTATAATAATTTATTTTTCTAACTTAATAACTAAGTTGTTGGCTTAGAGAAGTCACCAATTTTTCAAACATATCATTTGAAAGACGCCTAAATACTTATTCCAATCCCAAGTGCTCCCTTGAAGTAAATTTTAACTCTTGTCTCAAAAATTAAAAGCTATAAGGTGACAAGAAGTTTAGTAGGAGAGAGAGACTTTAAATTGATTATCCTAACCTGAGAATATGTGGTATAAATGTGAACTAAGTTCTCTTGACATGGGAATAAAATATTACAAGGGAAATTCTATAATATTCTATAACTGAAAGTAATAAACCATATCAGCAAAATCTCAGATTTGTTTGGGGAAGAGAAGGAAAAGATGCTGAAAAAGTGAAACTGTTTTAAGATTCCATCTCACTGGGGGCAAGTGGGAGGGAGAGGTGAAACAGAGTGGAATTAGCATCTTCGTGAGGGAAACCGGTTTTGCATGGTAGTCATTTTGGAACTCTAGTTATATGACCTTGCCTTATTTATTTATTTTTAATGTTTATTTTTTGAGACAGAGAAAGACAGGGCATGAGCAGCGGAGGCACAGAGAACAGGGGAGACACAGAATTCAAAGCAGGCTCTAGGCTCCGCGCCATAAGCATAGAGCCTGATTTTGGGCTCAAACCCACGAACAGTGAGATCATGACCTGATTCGAAGTCAGACACTTAACGGACTGAGCCACCCAACTGCCCCATTTATTTATTTTTTAATATAGCTCATGTAGGACCTTAATGGCCTGCCCATCTGTTTCTGTACTGGGTATTGTACATTGATCAGTGACTGCCAACCATCCCTAAGGATTAAACTATTTTGGTTTTGTCCTTAACCATGGTACCTATTCCATTAGTAGCATTCTTATTTCTTCTGGCAATTAAGTATTGCTTCTGGCCTCTGTTGCCCCAAGATTTCAATATCCACATTATAATGAGAAAACTAGGCTCAGGTGGTGGCCTTCCTACTTGTATCCCTGGCCCTCAGAGGACCATCATTTAAAACCTTTCAAGATCGTGGGTGCTGTTCTCACGAATGTATGTCCCAGGTCCTGGTGAAGGGACTGCCCCACAGGCATTCTCAAGCTCATGAATAAGGGATGAGTAAACAGGTTATACAAAAATAATCCACTTAAATATTTCTAAGTGTTTAAAGTCCTTCTTTACATTATAACACAAAGTTCTGAGTATTTCAACTTTGTTTAATTGAGAACACCATTGATGATTTATGCCGGTTATGAAGGTCAGCAGGAATTAGAACAATTCACAGCTACTCAAGATGCTTCATTGAATCCAAAGACTTGAGTGAAAACATACTGGAAAATTTAGAACAATCTACAGTTGTTTTTCTCTCCCTGGTTCTGCTCTAATTGCATTCATTCCTATGTATATTTCCAAATTCAAGGCAGATATTAAAGAAAGAAATCCTTACAATTCTATTTGATATATAATTCTTGTTCTGGGTTTGATTGTGTAATTGGCTTCCAGGATCTAAAGGAAATGAGTACTAGGGAAGATGGTGTATGAGAACTTACTTTTCCTTGGAAGACGATCACCTTACGGAAAGTCATTACAGGGATTTAAAGAAGACAAAGCAGCTTTGGGAGGTAGGGGATGATAGGAGGCCCAAAAGATTAGGGAATCCTTTGAGTCACCTACATTTTCTCATTTCCCATACCACAATCTTATGATTCCGTTTCCTACCCAAAAATCCTTAATTTTCACATAAAGACCTCATAAAATTCTGAATTCAAGTGCTGCAAATCAGCAAGCCAAAGGTTCCTACCATGAATGTGATTTTTAGTTATAATATCTCTAAATTAAATCATATGAACATATTATTTTAAGGAAGTCTGAGTTCGCTGAAACTACAAATCTGTGTCTGAACTTAACATGTTTTTTAAATGCCTCAGTACTATCTAAAGCATCTGATCCAACCCAGTTGTCCATGTATATTTCTTGTAGCCTTCACAGTGGTCTTTGCTAGCAGCCATTAATCCTTGGTTTCAATAAGCAAAGTGAAAATTCCCTGAGTAGCCATTGTAGTCAAGGACTACCAATTTCCCATATTCCAGTATTGTCTCAATCATTTTGGGCTGCATTAACAAAATACTTCAGACTGGGTGTCTTATGAACAACAGAAATTCATTTCTCACAGTTCTGGAAGCTGGAAGTCTGAGATCAGAGTGCCGGCATGTTCTAGTAAAGGCCTACTTCTGCGCCCTTGTTGTAACCTCACAGGGCAGAAGAGTGTAGATATTTCTCCAGGGCCTCCTTATGAAGGCAGTAATCCTATTTAGGGGGCTCCACCCTCATGACCTAATCACCCCCAAAGGCCTCACCTTCTAATATCACCACAGTGGGCATTAAGATTTTAACATATACATTTTGGGTGGACACACTCACTAGGTCATAGTAAGTATAAACCATATCCTTACTGCCTTCAGTCCAAACCAGTTGACAAAATCAATCCCAAATTCCCATTTCTTGCAGGGTCCTTTGCACCCATTTCTCATTATGGCACAGAATTGTGAGCTATGAGCCTACAAAACCCCTTCCGGCTGTTTTGAATAAGAAATAAATTTGTTTAAGAATACCAAGCAATTATGGGGCGCCTGGGTGGCGCAGTCGGTTAAGTGTCCGACTTCAGCCAGGTCACGATCTCGCGGTCCGTGAGTTCGAGCCCCGCATCGGGCTCTGGGCTGATGGCTCAGAGCCTGGAGCCTGTTTCCGATTCTGTGTCTCCCTCTCTCTCTGCCCCTCCCCCGTTCATGCTCTGTCTCTCTCTGTCCCAAAAATAAATAAAATGTTGAAAAAAAAAATTAAAAAAAAAAAAAAGAATACCAAGCAGTTAGTACATCTCTACAAAAGATAGGAGCCAGAGTACAAAGATACATAACCAGGTAACATGTCAACTACTGAGAGGTCTTTCAAACTAAAAACTACACTGTCACTGACTCTAAGCATCTATGAAATTATGAGATTGTATTGTGGATCTCTTCTGCTACGGTTAAAAAAACTGAGCCCCATCAGCCTTTTAAGATCAGTCCCCCTATAAGAAGCCATTACTCATTTTTGTTGCTGTTGTTCAATACAACTTTATTTACAATACCAATGTATGGAAACAACCTAAGTGTCAATCAATAGGTGAATGGGTAAAGGAGATGTGATACATATGTACAGTTGGCCCTTGAATTAAATGGGAGTTAGGAGCACTGACTCCCTGCCAGTCACAAACTTGTGTATAACTTTTGAGTTCCCCCAAATTTTACTAATAGCCTACTATTGACCAGAAGCCTTACCAATAACATACATAGTTGATTAACACATATTTTGTATGTTATGTGTATTATATACTGTATTTTTACAATAATATAAGCTAGAGCTTTATTGTAAGCCATTGCTCATTTTAGCTGCTTCTAAACCTCATTCTTTGAAGATACTTCTGGTTAGTAGACTCCAAGTTATCCCAGGTGGTTTCTAGATGCAAGAAAAGGTGAGAAGGAAACTCCTTAAATACTATTAACCCTATTTAAAGAAAAATACAGTAAGCATTATTATAATTAGAAAAATCACTAATGCCATGTAAGTTAAATATACAAAGCTGGGCAGAGATAAACATTTTTGTCATTATACTTTAATGAAATTTTAATGGAGTCACAATGAAAGTGTTAGAATTTTATTTGATATAAGTCAGGTTCCAGTTTGATTTCAAACAGAATCAAATTTAATGAGGTAAGTAAATGAAAGACTTAGTAGAAACATTGGAAAAGAAGACATGAAATGACTTGTTTTGGATTTTAATTGTAGATATCATGATCATATACCTAGAAACACAAACGGCACCAGGAGAAATTGCCACAGTAAATAATAGAATGTTTTGAAGTACGCATGGATACGAGATAATTTTGCAAAATGTTGTTTGTAGAAATGTGGATGGAAAGGTCATTTTGGTGAGGTCTCAGATGGAAATGAAAACTTGTTATTAGAAAATAGAGATCTTTGTTATAAAGTGTCTGCAAACTTGTCTGAATTGTTTTGCTCTTCTGGTGTTTTGTGGGAAACTGGATATGTAACTGAGGAGGGTTCTAAGCAAAGCATTGAAGGAGCAGCTTGGTTCCTCCTGACTGCTTATAGCAAAGCATGAGAAAAAAGAAATGAATTGAAGAAATTAATTTAAAAAGGAAGTAGAACTTAAAAGTTTGGGGAATTCTCAGTCTATCCACATTGTGAAAACCGTAAAGTGTTTTTAGAAGAGATGCTAAGGATGTGGCTAAATAATCATTTGATAAGGAGATTCATATGTGTGCAAATCATGGACCTAAGCAGCCACACCAGCAGAAACACTGCCGGTTTTAATTGGAAGAGATGGACACTAGACAAAATGAAAGAAGGCTGTCGGACTTATTAGATCCCCCAGGATCAAACCATAGAACCATTTGGCTGTAAATGTACACTATTCTTCAAGACAGAGGAAGAATGCCCTGGAAAGGTAATCCAGAGATCATCAGAACTGCCTCCTTGGTTTCAAATGGGAGGCATCACCTTGCTTTCAATCAACCAGGAAGCAGCAGTCCCCAATCCTTAAGGGTGGGGTTGCCCAGGAATCTTCAGGGTGTGAAGAGGCTAAGGGGGGAGAGCTGCGGGGGCATGGCCATTGCCCAGAAAAGGTGGGACTGCCATTTCACTAAGTTAGGAAGACAAAGCATTAAACCAAAGAGGATTGTTCTCAAGACTCAAAAACTAAAGATATTTACCTTGCTTGTTTTTGGACTTGCTTCAAAAACTTTTTTTTCTCTCTTTTCTTTTCTCTCTTTTAATTTCTCTCTTCTGGAGTGGGAATGTCTACCCTATGTCTGTCCCATCATTGTGCTTTGGAAGTACATAACTTGTCTGGTTTTACAGGTTCACAGCTAGAGAGTTTTGCCTCAGGATGAGTCATACCTTCAGTTTCACTTGTTTCTGATTTAAATGTTAAGATGAGACTTTGGAATTTAGACTTTAGAGTTGATGTTGGAAGGAGTTAAGACTTTGGGGGCCATTGGGATGGTATGATGTACTTTGCATTTGAGAAGGCACAAATTTGGGGAGATCAGGAACAGAATGCTATGGACTGCCATATGGAGACAGTGAGAAGATGGGCATCTACAAGCCAGGGAGAGTGCTTTCACCAGTACCTGAATCTGCCAGCATCTTGATCTTATACTTCCCAGCCTGCAGAACTGGGAAAAATAAATGCTGTTGTCTAAAACACCCAATCTGTAGCATTTTGTTAGAGCAGCCAAAGCAGAATAATATAGTAGGGAATTGAAAAGTTATAAAACAAATTTTAAAATGAATCAATTCTAACATTTTTATAAATTGTATGTCAAAGTATACTAAAGAGAGACAATAGCTGCTTAATTGATGTGGAAAAACTGATTGAAGGCACAGAATAATACTGGTATTACTCAAAACTTTTTTGATATGATAAGAAGGGGATAAATCAATCAATCTAATACCATAATGGGGAAACCATGAAAAAGTCATTTTCAGAAAAACAAGTTCAGATTGTCAAAAACAGAAGACAGAAAAGGACAGAGAAAAGACGCAATAAGGGGGGTGGGGCAGAAGGGAGAGAGGAAAAAAAAATGTTCAAGCACATTAGTTACAATGAGAATGCAAATTAAAGTAACAATCTAATGACACAGTACATACCTGACTCAAATGTTTAGGAATAACTATATCATTCTCTGAGAGTGGATATGTTGAGAAAACAGTACTATATTTGATTCTTGGAAGAAGTATGAATGATTGTAGCCTTTATGGAAACCAATTTGGAAACATTTAACAGAGTTGCAAATACACCTACCCTCTGACCCAGGAATCCTATTCATGCAAATCTATTCCACAGATTTTTATGAAGTTGTTTCACAACAGTAAGGTCTATATCTTTAGAGTCTATTTCTATGGGTGTGGCTCACACCAAAAGAATTGCTAAATACTTTGATATCGCTCAGAATAAAAACACTAAAACCTAAGGGTATATGTACAGAGATGTTTATTGCAGCACAATTGATAGTGGCAGGAAAATAAAAAGGGAAATCATGTGAACCCCCATCCACAGCAGAGCGGTTAATGAATCAGGGTATATGTAAAATGTAGTGTACTACACTGACATTAACAGAAGTGAGTTATATACGTAGGGAAATTTACATGTGGATATTTTTCCCGAGAAAAGAAAGATCTTGAAGTGCATGGATGTTATAATGGTTTTTAAAGGAAGCAGTCCCTAAATAAAACATTAAATATGTGTGTAGATATGTTTAGTTATATGTGTTCATGTGAATATGTACACGTGTGAGAGAGAGGGAGACAGAGAGAGGGGGAGAGAGAATATTATAGGACCATGGAGAAATAATTGAGATGAATATATGGAGTGAATAGCAACATAAATTATGGGAAAAGCAAGCTAAAGAGAAAAAATATCAAAATATTGAACCAAAGGTGTCAGTATGATAATAATCACATATATACATTTATTAAAAATTATAAATATGTACTTGTATTTTTTGTGTCGGGGGATATTGTTTTATTTTTTTTTTAATTTTTTTTTCAACGTTTATTTATTTTTGGGACAGAGAGAGACAGAGCATGAACGGGCGAGGGGCAGAGAGAGAGGGAGACACAGAATCGGAAACAGGCTCCAGGCTCCGAGCCATCAGCCCAGAGCCCGACGCGGGGCTCGAACTCACGGAGTGGGAGATCGTGACCTGGCTGAAGTCGGACGCTTAACCGACTGCGCCACCCAGGCGCCCCACGGGGGATATTGTTTTAAACAGGAGCTATGTTTCAGAGAGGAGAGCTAATTTCAAGCTACTAAGAAATAAATAGGTAATGAACTGGAGATAGCATATGAAAACTATTTTTAGCAAAAAGTTTGACAAAGGCAACAGATTAGGAGTGGTGAATTGAGAGAGTATTAAGTTCAAAACATGTCATTTATGCTATAGGAGTGATGTGAGGTTATATTTTTATTTAGAAAGAAATAAAATGATTTGACAGAAAGGATAAAGGTAATACTACAAAATGTAGAAGAAACAAGATTTATACACACACACACACACACACACACACACACACACACGAGAAAATGGCTTTTGGAACACTTTTAATAAGTAAAAAGGTAGAGATTCCTTTTTACTAGAAATGAAAGTAATAGAAGAGATAAAGAATGAAAATGAGGAAATATATTTGGGTGAATAGAAAACAGTAGGGTAGGGGCAGTTGTATGACTTCTGCTGTTTCCTCCAAAGCAAAGCCTGAATGGGAGGAATGTTTTTTTGTTTTTGTTTATGTTTTTGTTTTCGTTTTCATTGTCTAGGGATGAAGATACTGGTGCAATAGGTACATTAGAGATACTGATGAGCAACTATGATTCTTCAACTTTGATCTCAGCCTTTGACCCCCTGCTTGACTGACCCTGTGTGGGATCAGCGACAGAGAGAGATATTAGGGTAAGACTCCACCTCATCTATCCTAGCATTATGGTGCCAGTGATGAAAACAAAGCCTGCCATTGTTCAAACTTACTGTAATATCTGAATATCCATTTCAAATATGGATTTGGGTTACAGTAAAAAAAAAAACCCTCCTAGTCTACGTTATATATTGAAATTCTGTCATTCAATTGAAGTCTAGATATATATTTATTATTAAAGCAGTAAAATGTTGCAGTAATTAATTGTGACTTCAGTCACAGATGATTCTATGGACCAAAATGTTAGTAATGAACTCAAAAGAAATTGAAAATATAAAAACAGGCTGACAGTTTATACAAATATTGGGAGTGAACACATTAGCTCAATAACTTTGGGAAGGACATGTGATTCTTGTCGAAGCTAGAATATTAATTGGATCATATAATTTTGTCAGTGTGGGAATTGCTATGTGAGTATTACTACCATTAAAGAAAATAACCTTTCCTTAAATCAGATGCTATGAAAGAGAAGGGACATTTTACCGCTTTATGATAATATTACCATGAGCTGTATTCTGTCTGGGTTGAAAGAACCAAAAACATAATGTGTTTCACAACTGACCTCCTGTGAAAGAATGCATCTATTTAGCATTGCAAATATTCAGCATAGGAAAGACAGAGTCAATCCAATAGTTAATTGATCTAAAAATTGATTGTATCTCCATTATATTAAAATGTTTAAAAGTAATCAACTACTACAATGTTAATAACAGAATATTAATAATTGTTATCTTTTGTGTAACACCAAATTTATTCTTTGGTCTCTGAGTTCATTTTATGCTGATGATATTTGTCTTCTGCTTGAGTTTCGTATGAAGATTAATTTTGACACTCATCTAATTATCACCCAATGAAAATGTACACCTCTAGGTACATTTATGTATTTCATATCAACAATTAAATTAGGTGAACTTGCAGGGGGTAGAAAGGGTTACTCACTTTTTTTTCTTGAAAGTCCTGTTTCTGGGAGGAAAGATTAAGATTAAGAAATTGGAATAGAGTGAAAAGTAATGTGAATGTGGATGGGATTTTGCACAAGAGCTATTCCAAGGAAGGCAGAATATGTCAACAAATATTGATGAAAAGATGTTTACTAACCAGAAACAAATAAAACACATCTAGCCATGCCTAGCTGGGATTTTTATGGATGTGTTTGCTGTGAATATGTAATCAGCAAATAACCAAAAATCATTATTTCATGTCTTTGTGAGGCTATCTGCCTATTTCTTTTTGTAAGGTTACATAAGCATATAGAAAAGAAAGGTATAAAATGTCACTACAGATTTTTAATGAGGTAATCCTGGAAGATGATAGGTAACACAGAGGGGAGTAGATGATAAAGCAGGAGAAAATGTAAGAAAATATACAAGAAAATAATTTTAATAATAAATTTAATAAGAAAAAAATAAAATGCTGTTTGCATACAAAACCCCAGAGAAAACATAAATCTACATTGATGGCAGTGTTTGGAAAGTGAGTAAGTGCAGTTGCCATAAAGATTTTCACTAGGGAAGTTGCATGACTGGTCTATATTTCCTATATTCATTAAATCCCTTCCACTTATATATTGTTTATTCTCATAACTACTTTAGATGCCCAGTGTGAGTGTTCATTGCATTAGTTTACTAGAAAATGTAGTATCTGTCAGTTTGACTTCTCTGATTGTTTTTTTATTCCAACATGGATGAAAGATAATTGTAGGAATCATGATTCCCTTAAATAAGAGCATATCTGTGTATATTAAATTTTATAAGTAACATAGTTATCTCTGTATAACTTCGGCACTTTAATTATATATGTCTATGTGTCCTACTATGGTATTTAGAATTTAAAATGAATATGCGCTTATTCCACCCTACCAATGAATAGGTCTTAACTCAACATCTCCATTTCATATTCTTAAGATATCTCAGCTTCATTCAAAGTTTGAAATGTTGTGTAGCCTTCATTATTCTAGTGGGATATCTGATAATCCTATGCACGCTATGGGCTGTGGTAAAAAGCAGGCAATAGTTTGTTTGGACAACAGACTCTCAAAATTATTTCTTAGCCAACTAGCAAGATGATTTCAAATAACTGCCCTGAGTATAAATATATTAATTATAATGAAAATATTTTACTGTATTTCACAGTATGCTTTCAACTTATTTTGTCCTTTGATCCTTTGTGAAAGTAAAGGAATATAGCTTTAATTATTAATTTATTTCTTCAACAAATCAATATGTTATTTTCTATAGAATCAAGGAGACATATAAGGCCTCTGATCTTCAAGAATGCCCCTCAAGTGAGGAAATAATAATAATAATAATAATAATAATAATAAACACTGTTAAATGGTCTATAGAAGATACTATGATAAGCTTACAAGAGACCTAATACTCTAGCAAGGATAATGAAAGAAGATGACATTTGGGCAATATGACTGATATCTGCTAAGTGAATAAGGGAGAAAGAATTGTGTTTCAACCAGGTAGAACAACATGTACAAAAGCATCTATAAAGAAATGTTGTGAGACATTCCAATTCATGCAGAGAACATGCATGATCAGAATTGAATTGGTGCTAAAAATGGAGTAAATGAGACTGGGAACAGGCAGTAGTGAGAACGTGAAGACTCCTATGTTCAAGAAAAGGAGTTAGAACTTCAGAACACTTTATGGGCTGAATCCTTTTTCAAATCTCTGAACATATTTTTAAAACAATCATCTAATGAATGGGTAAAATATTTAAATATTGAGTATCAGGTGAAACTGATTCATGTGGCCATAATACTTTTTTCAGCAGATAAATTATATTGAATTTTAAATGTTATTTTGCTCCCAGTTTAGTCGAAATCCCCCAATGAGTAGTTTGCTTGAATCTCAGATTAACTAAAGAGTAATTCATCTGGGCCAGAATTTGAGACTAACACCTCTCTATCCTTTTAAAGGGAAACTATTTTTTTTCTCCATATTGGAGACTATTAGTTTACTTTGATCTCATAACACTTACTTTGAAAAATAAAAGTTGCTATTCTGCATATTTTAGTCAAAGAGTCACAGTCAAATAAATTACTTCTCTCATGAACGCTAGTAAAGTTCTATTGTAGTATGTTTAAAGGACTCAAAGATATAAGTAAGATAAATCTTAAGGAAAAAATGGGTGCCAACATGAAGACACTATATAAATATGTCAATTTATTCGTCATTAAAATTTTAATATTTTTAGTGTAGAATGTAGATTAGCATGAGGTGCATTGACATTTTGCTTTAATTTTCTCAAATCATTTTGGTTTTATTAGGAACTAACATGCTGCCCCGTAATCTTTGTGGACTAATAAGGATGATAGCTTTTAGCACAGTTTTCAGTATAAAAATAATGTTACCATCTACTCTAATTAAGATGTCCTGTATTGGGTAAGAAAATAGAAATTGCTTTGTTTAAAAAAAAACAAAACTCTCATTCTAAAATTTCCTTCCCCCCATTAGTAGAAAGATACAGGTATGATTAGGTTTTTATGTTCATAATGAAATTAGATATAATGTAGAAAAATAAAATTATGCATTAAAAATAATTGGAAACAAAAGAGAACATGCAGTTCTTCTCACACAAAAAAATGTTTCGATCAATTGTTTAGAGTCTAATTTAATTATCTTATAAAATGAGTCAAGTGGGATGGCAAGTTTTAATCTAATGCTGAGCAAGGTCTTTAGAGTTGCTATTATACAATTGTTTTGACTTTTATTTCCCAGAGATGGGAACTATCTCTGACCCTGACACAATCCCTTGTTATTGGATCATTTTGTATATAATTCTACTTCTTTCTTTTTCCATTACATTCATCATATTCTCAGCTAATATGATGATATTGAACATATGGGGTCTAGATGGAAGAAATAAATACACATCATATTCTAGCTGATATTATAAAAGGGAATTTGTGAGCTTTTCTCCAGCTATATGAATGTTTACAAGTTAGCAACAGCATGCAGTTTCATTGGATTGTTACAAAAAATTCTAAATTTGTTGCCTGGGAACTTTTTGGCCATGTCCCAGGTAGCAAATGCACGAAGAGTGAATTTTTTCCATCTCAGATGAAGGGAAAAACTTCAGAAAATTTCCAGTTGATTCCGTTGAAATGTTAAAGACACAGTAGCATAATATTCTTAATTAGTTTGAACATCTTGCTTCTTAATATTTTTGGTTAGTGGCACAATATCTCTTGTGTTTCATGCAATAATATTCAGTCTGATTTTCAGTCAATTTATATACTTCAATCCACACATCTACCCTATTGCTTCTCTGTGCCATTATTTTCCTAAAACTTATATTCTGTATGAGTACTTCCCCTCAACTCCCAAAGCTTAATTAGGCAAAGATTACTTCTTGCCTGCTGTCTTGTCTTCTTTATCTTTGGAATCTTTCTGTTTCTTCTGTAGGCACTCTATATCTTGCCCTCAATTTCCCCTATAACTCATCTGTTTTAATAAGCTTACCTCTATTAAAACATATGTTTTAATAAGCTCACCACTATTCCTTTTCTTGCCTGATTATGATAACATTAGGCTATCTATAGTCAGATAAAGACCAGACTTTGTTTTAATATCATTTGTTCAACTGCTTTGGGCTACATATGACAGGGAGAAGATTGTGGATCTTGAAGTTCAAGGCAATTGAGTGAAATAATGTAAAAATGAGTCATTACTTTGAGCCTGACTCATCAAACAGCTGAAGAGGGTATTAGAAGAATTAAAATTAATGAGCATTTTCTTGTTTCCCTACAAAGGCACCCGAAAAGTCCCCAACTGTTATGTATTACAAACAAAATCTTCAAAGCTAAATTTACTGGCTGCTTAGCGGGAGGCTGAATGTTTAATAGTGAGGTTAAGGATAAGTGAAAGAATTTTTGTGATGGTTGACATCTGTGAAGTCCTATGGGTCACTATATTCTTTAAATGGAACATCTATATAGCAGTTAGTGAAGTTTCACTCCCTTGGGGGTAACTCAGAAGTGACTCTAAGAAAGTCTCATACATCATTCATGCCAGGTCTGAAGCCTCAGGAGGTTCTATTGGTCCACGTTCTTGTCCCAGTGATCAGATCCAGGTGAGTCAGTAACCCCACTGACTCCCTGACCTGACCCAAGCCTCCCAGCAGCTCCCTTGTCACCCAGTGTATACATGGCTGGAAAAAATTAGAGAGAACACTGACCATGGTGACCTGGCAGGAGTGCTGTGGGGCAAAGGCCATACTAAAATACCAATGCAACTGCAAGATATGAATAAATTAGAAAGGGTTCAGAGGACAGACACAAAAATGATGAACCACTTTAAAGCACACTTATGTAGAAAGACTAAAGGGATTTAAATCGTTTAGCCTTGAGGAGTGAAGGCTGAGGATAAATAGAATAATAATCTTCAAATAGTGTGAAACAAGTGTTCTTTGTTTAGCTCCATTGCAATCAAGAGTATGTAATTTAACATCAGGGATAAATTAGAGAATCTGGAAAAATCTCCTCCCTTGGAAAGAAGCACCTGACTACTACAGACACTTTAAATGTGATCTTTTGTTGTATCTGGCAAATTGAATAAAAATATCATCTCCACTGGTCTATCCCAGTAACATCCTCCATAAGTTCAAACAGATTAAGCCTGATTCGCCGAAGCTTACATGTATGGTTATGCTGGGAAGCACAGAAGTCCAAAACGTTGGCCCTATCACAAGTGAGTACAAAATGCCAGGGTGCATGAATTTACAAATCTTACAGTTAATTATGCAGTTAGAAAAATGGGCCAAGCCTGGAAGTATTAACTAGGTGACTAGTTTTAAGTAGTTATTAAAGATGTATTAAAATATTTTGAAAATATAAAATGAATTAGAAAAAGATTACCGTGATTAGTATTTTAGTTACATAAAAATATATTTAGGATCTAAGTTATTTAAATGTGTAGAACACTAATGAAGCAACATCTGAAGTGCAGGTGAGACCTACAATCTGCTCTCATTTGGGGGAACATATGCTTTTGGGTGGACCAGTGTTATCAAGGCTAATGGCTCCTTGTTATTGCTCTTTGTTCCAGCTTTGCTTTTCACTCCTAACTTGTAGGACAGCTTAAATGGTTGACTTGTTTAAAGTGCTTAATTACTCATGTGGCGGCTATTACCAATACAAACTGTCTACAAGATACACAGACAGCTATTGTGTCCCAGCTGATGTTACAATACTAAATGGGACCTGATTACTGTACATTGCTTTTCAATGCTGTTAATTTGCATGTTTGAATAAGTCTGTTGGGACTCCATTTTACAGCTATTGCTTCGTGTACGATGCTTGGGATCGCTTTGGGAAACAGTGTGTGATTGGCTTTTTCTATTCATCAGAATAGAGGGTTTGGAGCTGCTGACACCGTGGCCATTATGCATTGCACCTATGTGTTTTGTGGCCCATTACGTATTGGATTGCTGCACTTGCTTTTGCTTTTTCTTTCTCTTTTCCCTTTGGTGCTTAGTTTCTGCTTATTATTGAATATTCTTCTTAAATGTGGAAGCCACCATTATTATATGATTGTTAATTGGAAAGTACTGAAGCGTTTTAAGAAAAAAATTAAGATCTTCATCAGGTGGGCTGATAGATTTCTTGAATAGATTTCATAAATGTTAATGGAAATGCGCATGTCTTTTCTTAAAAACTATGTAAGCAAATGTGTTGGGTTGTTTCAACTCAATGACTATTCAGTCCATTTAGACTCTATAAAAATTTGATAAGTTAGTCACTGCAAAAAATATTTTAAACATTGTGTCATTTGCTGGCCAAACAAAAAACTAAAAGTTAATTTATCAACACCAAAACTTATTTGAAACATAAAAATCAGTATGTATTTAATGTGGCATGATGTACATTAAATGTCCAGGTAAAACCAGCTTCTTGTGTTTTCTGTGCTAGAGAACTTACCTGGCTCTCACACATATGTGAAAGATTTGATAATGCTTGTGAACAAATAGCTCAATACTTTGCACATACTGTTGTCAATCAACGATAATATAATCTCCTAAATTTTTTTCTAATGTTTTTCTCAATTGGACCTGCTTTGATTTTTCTGTGAGATTGATAATGAATGGCAAGATGATTTCAACTTTTATGACAATCTTTGTAGGATTGCGACCCAAAATAAGATTGTGTCTGGGCTCATTGGGAAAGAGTTAGATTGGTGCTCTGGGTGCCAAAAGAGGGAGTCCATAATACATTATTTCATGTCTCTGTCCTTGAACTTGTAAAAATATTGCTTTTCATCTTGTTTGTTCTTTTTTATTTTATTATTAGTCATTAATGATTTAAGTTATAGAAAACAATTATGGACAGAGGGGGTTTGTTGGAGAAGAGAGGAAGAATAAGTTGCCTGAGAAAATATCAATATTTATGCATAAAATATCTGAAAATAAGTTAATAGCTAATAGGGAGTTTGAGAGGATGAGTGGAGTCGAAAGACCTCTCTAAGACCATTCAAGTTGACCCTTTCTGCTTGTCTTCTGGGCTCTATGGAGATTGAAGACATGGCCTAAAGGAATGCTTTGTACTCTCACTGTAATGTGTATTTGGCCAGGTAGCAATAACAAAAATTAATAATGAACTGTACTCTGCAACAGCAAAATGAACGAAGCCTAGGTCGGCTGACTAAGACAGCAATTATTTGCTCTGAAAATATGTATATTAGGAGAGAAGAAATAATGATAGAACATAGAACACTTGCTTAATTAGATAGAGCTTTAGGGTAGTAATCTCACACGCACACACATTACACACACAAGCACACATCTCATACTGCGACTGATTACATTTTCAAGCAATGGTTTCTAATTTCAATCTTATATAGATATTTATTAAAATAGACGTTTTGGGTACTACCTCCAGAAATAATTCATTTTCTCTTGGATAGGATATAAGAATCTATATTTCTTCAAAACTGTTGAACTTTGATGGTCAACCAAGTTTGCATATCTCTAGTCTAGAGAACTAGTTTCTGTGTAGCTGCATGATAGGGTTGCTGAATTCAATAATCCCTGCATTTCATAGATAAACCAAATAGAATTAGGAGGAGAAATGGAAAAAGTAATAACAGTAGCAGCAGAAATGCAGTTACTGCATTCCTACCAAGGCAAAATGTGTGCTGTTTAAGAACACTTCAGATATCAGGAAGTAATCAGACCCAAGCAAGTCAGTCTGGGCTGCAGGATCAGACCCCCAAGGAAGAAACCAGGAGCCATAGCACGTATGAGAAGATCTGAAGCAATACCCAACACACATCTGTACACAGATAGTGTCTATGATGATTGTGTTGACTTCCCACTTTCATTCACTAGTTTGCTCAAATAGTTTCAAACATTCTGTAAACATAAGCACCAATTCTCTTGACACCGTGTGTGTCTCTGCATAGCAATGTGGAAACTATATATTAGCATCTGGGCATGTATTTGAAGAAATGCCCTTTTAAAAAAAGAAATATTCAACTTTTTTGAGAATATCTTCCTAATTTTTCAAAATACTTTTAAAGTTTAATCAGACCATAACTTTTTATGTTAAAATTTTATAGTCCATTTAAAACTAAGAGGTTTTAGTAACTCAAAATTAATGTTTTTTGCTCTTGTGAAAAAAACACAAAAATAAGTAAAAAATTAGTGGTAACACAGATTTGTAAAAATATTATATAGCAACGTATAGGGAAAATAATATTCAAGGTATATTATTTTCTCAAAATGTAATATTGTATGTTTTTAAATAACAGATTTTGGAGAGGTTTGGGAGAGGTTTTAGGTTTAAATAAAAGTTTGGTAAGGACAGAGAGTTCCCATATGCTTCCTCTCCCATTGCCTACAATTTCCACTACTATTAATATTTTGCATTAGTGTAGTTTATTTTTTATGATTTATTAATACTGATTGACTCTTATTAACTGGATTCCATAGTTTCAATGAGCACTCACTCTTGTACATTCTATAGGTTTTGATGTATAATAATGCATTTTCACTGTTAATATTTTGGTGTATTTTATCACTAGAGGAAATTTGAAAAGAAGTAAAATCAGGTAGTACTCTCAGGGATGAATTTTTTTGAATTATTGGAGAAATATTTATCTCACTATATATGCTGAAAAGCAAAACTATCCATCGCATTGCTCAAATTCTTATAGAATGATCTTTAAAATATAAAAAATGCCACTTTTTTTTTCTGATTTCTCATGGTGTTGCATTGAAGCACCTGTCTAAAGACCTTACTTTATTGACCAAACAAAGTAAGCTAAGAAAGTTATGCTTTTTAAATAAAAGTACATTATTTTTAAAAAGTTATGGCAGGAAAAAGATCAATGTACTGATAATATTAGAAATCATTGTGAAGCTTAACCTCGTCTATTTCCAAATAAACTAAAATGATCGATATATTTTCTTAAGATGTATCATAGCGGTACATTGAAATATAATATTTAATTCTTTAGTCTTTGACATACATATAAAAGAATCATCCAATGGGATAACTGGGTGTCTCAGTTAAGCATTGAATTCTTGCTTTTGGTTCAGGTCATGATCTCATTAGGCATGAGACTGAGCCCCATATCAGGCTGTGCCCTGGGTGTGGAGCCTCCTTAGGTTTCTCTCTCTCTCTCTCTCTCTCTCTCTCTCTCTCTCTGCCTCTATCAAAAAAAAAAGAAAAAAAAATCCAAGGAAAATTCACATTTTCTTTTTCTAGGAAAACATTTCTGAGACCAACAAACTATATCAAGAGTTATTCTAAATATTTATATTGTTTTCACATTATGCTATTTGCATGAGGTCATCACACACATTCTAATTTTAGATATATAAAAATATATATCTTATCAGGTACATCTCGCTGAAATTTCCTTTATTTAGCTAGCATTTCCTTTATTTATTCCCGTAATTTAGCATTTCATGGGCATTTCATTTTAGTTTTCTGTTGAGACATCTTGAACAAATCAGTTATCCCTGAATAATAATTTTATGAAAAGGCTTTTCTGAATCCCCTGCTGCATTTTTTTAAATTTAGCATTCTTCCTCTTTGTCTTTCACACTAATACCATGATTCTAGTCATATGAATCAGAGTAAAATTTGGATTAGAATTTCAGATCTAAAGTGATGCATGGTTCTACAAAGAAAGCAGAAATTACATGTAAAGTTAGCCTTGCTTGTTATGTGTGGGGTTTCAGAATCTCACCAGAGAATTCCAGGTCTGCATGCAGATGATGAGTGACAGTGGGAAGGAAGCAGACAGAAGATATTGCATTGGGAGGTATGGGACAGAGCTACTGTGAATCTGTCCCTGTCTACTTTTCAGCTTTGTGCAACTCACATTTTAGTGTAAAACTACAAGCTTATACATAATGATCATTATCATTGTAATATCCTATGTGTATTGTTGCTTGAAAATTCTATTTTGGCAAGTACCCCTTACATTCTTTATTGTCTTTGTACTTCTTATAATTTATTTTACTTAAGAAAGAAAAAAAAAAACAAAAACAAAAACTTCAGTGTTGCTTTAGGTTTCCAGCACAATATAATCATTTCTCAAAGAAACTTCAATGATTTCTATTTTGCCGCTGCACAAAATTAGCTTTTTCTAAATTAGAGAGACAAATATTTTGGATGATTCTGAACTATTTGTAGAAATATTAGCACGCACTCACAAAAATGCAATCATAGATGTTACCAAGACTGTTGATTCTATGCGTGGTTGTCAGCTGTGTAATGGAATTACCATTGATTGGGTACAATTTCAACAGATTACATGATATTCTTCACTATAGACAAGTTTTCCAGTAAACAGGGCAATACAAAAACGTTTAAGATGAATTATTCACTTTTTAGCATCTCTTTGTACTCACTGTGAAGCAATGTGAGTTATACAGTAGGTAGCATTTGCCAATAACACGTTCTGTCAGAGAGAGACACTAAGAATAAGACAAATAGGTATTTTGAGTAATTGGTTTAAATGTTAAAAGCAGTTCTTTTAGTACCTAAAGAATATGTTGAAAATAACATGGGCGGGGGGGGGGGGGGCGCCTGGGTGGCTCGGTCGGTTAAGCGTCCGACTTCGGCTCAGGTCATGATCTCCCAGTCCGTGAGTTCTAGCCCCGTGTCGGGCTCTGTGCTGACAGCTCAGAGCCTGGAGCCTGTTTCAGATTCTGTGTCTCCCTCTCTCTGACCCTCCCCCATTCATGCTCTGTCTCTCTCTGTCTCAAAAATAAATAAACGTTAAAAAAAAAAAGAAAATAACATAGGAACTTTCTGGACAGAGCTGGGTATATTTAAACAATGTCAAAATAATCTAAGGGTTAAGTTGCTACTTTTCAATAAAATGGAGATGACTTCAGAGGCATAGTCTAGTAGTAAAATGAGGTGTTTGAGATAACATGTATTTACCTTTGTGGGAAATTTGCATCGTTTCCCACATTTCTCCCTCATTTTGGTTGCCTTTTTAATAAATCTCTTTTAGCAGTCCCTTTTAGCAGGAACAGGGAAGTCTACAGCAAAACAATTAAAGAATATGTAAGATATGGTTCACATTAGTGCAACTCTTTCCTGTAAACAGTTCAAAAGAAAATGTAATCTAGTGCCACTGGGGTAAGCTGGTGGATAACGTCCAGTGAGCCATTATTTGATCTTTCTGCAGAAAAGAAAGTTTATCACATAGAGCATCAGACTTGCTGGATAACACTGGTAACTTAAAGCAATAAAGTTGGAAATGAATGCATTAGAGAGATGAGTGTGTCAGGTATATTGATAATGCAGATAAATAGATGGCAATACATGTAAAATGGCCGGTTACCTTCAATGTATATTGGAGTGCTTTTTATATGATAAAAATAGTCCTGTCCTTGATACCATCTTGACCCTTTCCCGGATTAGAGTTCCTTGTTTGCAATAGCACTTTATCTTCTTTGTCAATTTCATTCACCTGAGCCATCTTGCATTCCTCAGGTAAGTGAAGGGGGTGAAAAAATAGAACCCAGACGTGTGTTTCAAGATGGAATACTTGTGAGAAGCTGTGATCGGTTTCAGTATACAATCTGTTTCTCTTCAGTGATAGACATTTGTGTGTATATGTTCTCTTCTCAAGCTCCTTGCCCTCAGAGACTGCCCACAGTCTCAGAAACACCTAACACCTAACAGGTGCTCAGAAGCACCTTAACAAAAACAGTGACTCCTATTTTTTTCCTAAAACTATTTTGTGATTAATAAACTATACTTACTTTTAAAATAATTATATTTTATAGTGTATGTTATAGGCATCTGATCTATATTCTGCCTCAAATATAAGTAATGTATGTATCTCTCTCACCCACCTTCACTTATACACATTACATATTAGTTTTGTGCACAAGGATATTAAGTTGTTGAGATTAAGAAATGCCACTAGAAATATGAAATATATAAGATGCAAAATTATTAAAAATAAGTTTTAGAGTCTTATATAAATAAAATATTTTGTACTACAATTCACATACTAAAAATGTCTTTATATTAGATGTGTACAAAGGGTGTTTCAAATAAGAAAAGCTCAAATTAAGGGATGTCCAACATGATTTTGAGCAATTGTTTGAAAAGTTAATAGTGCAGTCAACATGTTGCTTGGTTTAGTTGATAAAAAAAAATAGGTTGACACTTTTTGTTTGTTTGTTCAATTGACTGAATCAACTCATTGTTTACATCATATTGATGAAACAATGAGTCACATTGATGCCATTAATCATATTCAACCATGAAACAATGGATTCTCTATTCACAGTGACTCTGGGAATGGAGTGATCATCAACTCACTAGATCAATTTCATGTCAAATGAATATGACAAGACTGCTGAACGTGTTAGATGGCTTATGCCATCCCCAATTATTCCAGCTTTATAGATAATGTTAGAAGGAAAAATCATGGCAGGAAAAAATGATGGGGCTAATTCTCATGTTAAAACACTAAAAACAATTGTAATAGTTTATTTCACACATATAATTAGTTACGTAAACTAGAAATGGTGACAGTTTAATATTGGGGTTTTTTTTGTTTTTGTTTTTGTTTTTGTTTTTTTACAAATACACAGAAGTGAAGTGGATGGAATGAGATTTATTTAAGCAGGAAATCGTGTATGATGCTGAACCTAATGACTATGTGGATTTGGATAACTAATTTCACCTCTTTAGCCTTACTTTCCCTGTGTAAGAAAAAAATGTAATAGAGCAAGAAACTTGCCTCCCGTGGCTATTTTGGCGATTCAGTGAATTAAAGTATAGGAAATCACGTTATTAATTGTAAAGCAGAGTATAAATGTGATGATTATGATTATGTCTGGTTAAAATGATACAGATGTAGCTCCACAGTCTTACTGAAAACAATGAGTACTTAATATTCTTAGAGATTTGTTAAAATTGCAGAAATCTACTGAGATGGATAAAATGAGAAAAGCTTGGCAACCTGTGTTAGAAGATTGTTGTGTATTTGAAACAATGTTGGAACAACTGCTCAACAATAAAAATGCTGTAGTCTATTCAGTAAATTAGCCCCGTGGAGGATTCAGATATTATTAAATTAGTGGGATTTAGGAAAATTAAGAATTCAGACTGCTGAAAAATCTTAGCATCCATAAACATGACTTCTTTACGGTTGCTACATGTGAAACAATGAAGAAATGAAAAGTTTCATTTGTTAATATATATATATAATATATATATATAATATATAATATATATATTATATATATATGTATATATATATAGGCAGTCTTCTTTGTTTTAATGTTCATTTATTTGAGAGACAGAGAGAGAGAGTGAGAGAGAGAGAGAGAGTGGGGGAGGGGCGGAGGGGGTGGATAGAGGATCCTAAGCAGGCTCTGCACTGGTAGCAGTGAGCCAGATGCGGGACTTGAACTCACGAATCAAACTGTGAAATCATGACCTGAGCTGAAGTCAGATGCTCAGCTAACTGAGCCACCCAGGCGGCCCTGTGCAGTCTTCTTTTAATGTGGAGTATATTTGAATTTATCAATAGAAATGTGTAGTCTTGTTTCTTCTGGCCTTTATATATATTTTTTATAAATTCTTCTTTTACTTTTCATTGGCTATCTATTCAGATAAATGCCAGTTGCATTTCACCTCCTTCCAAATGAAAGGCATAATTTTGATATCAGAACATAGTGTCCTTTTATTTTTATTATTTATTAATCATCTTCATCGCAAAATAGAACCATGTCTTTAGATATTTTATTTTATATGTAGTGCATCTGTCCATTGATATGTGTGAACACTGTCACTTAAGACCTTTAGACAAAACAGGTGAATGAGACAAAAGAAAGCATTACTGAAAAAAAGCAGAGAAACCTGAAGGATGATAGAGTTGTCAAGGTCATGTCCTTTGAAAGCCATAGTTCTTTCTTTCATTGAATTTAAGCATATAGTGGGAGATACACACATAATTTTATTCTTCATTTGAGTAAAAAACTTTAAGTGTATTTAGAGTCCGAGATTCTTTTCTATTTTTTAAAGGGTATTTATTTTGAGGGGGAGGGAGAGAGTGAGAGAGAGAGAGCTTGCTCAGGAGGGGAAGAGAGAGAAAGAAAGAAATTCTCAAGTAGGCTCCACACTGTCAGCACAGAGCCAGATACCCCCTGAACTGGGAAATTGTGACCTGAGCCGAAATCAAGAGTTGGGACACTTAATGGACTGAGCCACCCAGGCACGCGAGTCGAGAGATTCTAAATATATGATAATAACATCATATGATCCGTTAGCTGAAATATGAAAATCATATGTATCTTGGTGATGATAAGGAAAAGTGGGTTCTCTCACAGATTAAACATAGAAATTTAAAAACATTCAGGAAGCTAACATTTCAGGAGGGCAATTTGGCACTGTCTTCCAGAAATCTTTAAAAACATTTTCCTTTGATTCAGCTGTGTACTTTTAGGAATTTATCCTAAAGAAATTTTCAAGAAAACATATAAAAGAAAAAAGCATAAAGATTTTATAGATAGGTAGATAGATACACAGAGAGACAGGTGTTATTTGAAGCTTTATATCTGGGCAAAAATATTGGAAACAACAAAAATGTCCAATAATAGGGACTAGTTCAATAAATTATTATATCCATTAGTGGAATGAAACCATGCAGCACTGCATCCTTATGTGTATGTGGTGGGTGTGAGAGGTAGAGAGAGAGTAAGAGAGGGGCAAATATTCATGGCATTTTTCAAGTGAAGAAAGCAAATTAAAAGTACATATTATAATTAATTTTTATTTTATAAATCATCATTCATAATGATCTGAGTTTCCTGTCTACAGTAAGCTTTTTAAAAGTTGGTGCTTGCTAATTTATTACATTAAAATATTTATTAGCTATTGAAAATTTAATGTTTAAAAATCAGCCATAATTCTGTCATTGTGAGGTGTATGAAAATATATAGGTAATATCCAATTTATTCACATTTTTGCTGCTGCTACATTACATTAAAAGTGAATCTGTTTTCAGATACCAACATAATTCGATGTGAATATCAGACTTTAAATACAAACAGAAATGCAAATGTCAGGATCCCTGTACTTTAAAAGCAGGTGGTGTTTATTACCTCATGCTTTTTAAACGTCTTTCTATCTTTACTAACAAGGTGGGTGGAACTGCACGTTGCTATATATTTAACACTACTCTTTAACTTTAAAGAGCTTATAATATGTATTTTTTTTCATGACTAATCCCTAAGGTGATTCATTCTCGACTGCTTAGAAACATTCAGTCTTATTTTGAAGAGAAAAAAAAAGCTGCTAGTTTAATCAAGATTATATTGCTGGCAGAGAACCAAAAACAGATTTTTGTTTTATTTTCAAAAGAAGACACTGGCAGGATGACAATTTAACATGTATGCAGCTCTAGGTATAGTGACACCACTTTAAAGCCATGTCTCCATAGAGCAATTGATTTAAGTAGTTTGATTCAAACCACTTAGATTAGGGAAGCAGCTATATTCTATATGCAGATATTATTTAATTTATTATTATAAATATATAATTATACATAATTATGTATAATACATACATGTATGTATGTATACATGTAATAATACATGTATTATACATAATTATGTATAGTAATTATATATTTATTTATAAATAATTTATTATTTATATATAAATTCTATAATTTATAATAAATATAACTATATATTGATTTATTTATAAATATTTATATATATTTATAATTTATTACATAAATTATATATTTATTATATATTATTATGTATAATAATTGTATATTTATTTATAATTATTATTTATTTATATTTATTTGTAATTATATATTTTCATATAGTAATTAAATAATTATATAAATAAATATTTATTTATTATTTATAATAATTATACAATTATATATATTATAATTATTATTATAAATTATTAATATTATTTAAATTATTGTTTGCAGGTTTATATTAATAATAATACCTGTTAGGTGCTATGTAATTTACATAATCAGCTATATTTAGACATTTACCTTTCAACATATTTTCTCGACAGTAGCACTATGGGCATATTGGGCCAGATACTTTGCTTTTGGGAGAAGGGCCTGTCCTGTGCATTGTAAAATATTTATCAACATTTTTGGCTTCTACCTTGATCACCCCAGTTATGATAATAAAAAATGTCTCCTAATATTGCCAAATCCCCCTTTAGGGGGCAAAATCAACCTTAGTTGAGAACCATTGCCTTAGAATATATCATGAAATTCTCTTTCTATCTTTCTATAGGGCTATCAAACAAGAAGGAATCAAGGTCTTTTCTATATTTATGAAAGAGATGCCATCTCCATATTATCTGGGAGGAAAATATGGTACTAGACCTTAGACCTGCCTATCTAGCAAAAAAAAAAAAAAAAAAAATCTTTGCCAGGTCACAAAGACAAAGGTTCTCTGTTGATGTTTTGTCTAACCTCCAAGCTCTCTCCCAAATATTTCTCTCCTCTCTGCCTTGATAGTAGTTACCCTTGGGACAGTCGGTCTTTTGGATGTGACCTGGATATATAGAATCCTCAGAACTGATAAGTAACAGCATCTCAAATTAACATGACTACTAATAACATATGATTTTACTAAATGTCCGCATAAAATTCAGGTGATTCATTAGCTTCTTTGTGAAAAATCGTTCTGTTTTTTCCATTTGTAATCTCTTTTGTCTATATTTTCTCAAAATATCAACTTCACTTTTACCTGCATGTCACATTTAAAAAAATTTTTTTTTAACATTCATTTTTGAGAGAGAGAGAGAGAGAGATACAGATTCCAAAGCAGGCTCCAGGCTCTGAGGGGTCATCACAGTGCCCGATTCAGGGCTCGAACTCACGAACTGTGAGATCATGACCTGAGCCAAAGTCAGACCCTTAACTGACTGAGCCACCCAGGCACCCCCTGCATGTCACATTTTCTGCACTTTTGGTGTCTTCATGAAAAGCACCTTTAAGCCAGCTACTGAAAATAAATTGAAAATACATTTGTTGGAAATAAAAAATATCCAATAATTTATCCCACTGCACTAAATAAGTACTCTTTATACATTGGTTGTTTTGTGTAGGTAAGATGATTTTCATCACTCATTTGCTTGATAAATATGTTCACTGACACCTATTATTTGCCAACCACAGTCATAAGCACAAAATGCTGAACACTACCTTCTCTGTGCTTGAGAACCTGCGATGAGAAAGAGAAAATGAAAAAGAAAATAATTCATAAACAACCATAGGATGTTATATGTGAGCACTTGAAAGGCATAATTAATACAGTACTGAAAATTTCTTGTATGAATAAACTTTTCCTTTCTCTATAACACTGTATTCAAATTTGAATTCTCAGACATAAAAACAACAAATTAATTATTTCCTTGATTCTTGACTTCATATACATTATAAAAAAGACAACTCACAACTCTCAGAAAAGTTTTTCTTGCAGGTTAAATGCCCCTTTTCCTGGTTTTTTGTTTTTTGTTCTTCATTTTTGTTTTTAGGTGGTTGATATTGTAAGTGTAATTTCCAAGGGATATTTTAGCAAATATATTTTCTTCCCAGGAAATAGTGCATCTCTATCGGAATAGTCACTGTTGCATTATCATTAGCCTTTTATGATATCCATTAAGGTTCTTCTGTGAAAACTATTTCCTGGGCAATTTTAATAGTAAGTATTTTTCTATTCAGTCAGGTTTCTTGTCTGGGATTTTTCCAAAACCATGGTGCCTGGTCCAAGAACAGCACTAACTCTACACGAATTTGTTAGAATTGTAGACAATCAGATTGAAAAAAAGTATGTAGGAAAGACATGTATGTAATATGAACTCTCTAGATCAAAGAAGAAATCTTTTTCAATTTTTGCTACTGTATATCATCTAATTTTTAACTAATGAAGCTAAAGATTACAGTTCTTAAAGTGTGTCAGAAAAATTGAGTATCTGTACTGGGTGTCTCAAATCTGCCTCAAGAGTACAATACAAATTCTCTTTTCTATCTTAGAATGCCTTGCAGTACTTTTGGGGATGAGAGCATAACTCTCATTTTGTTTTATTGGATTCACGTGATCTTGGTTTTTTTGTTTGGTCGGTGTTCTTTTGTACATGATTGCTGAATATTACTGTGGATGATTTAGAGCTTTACTCTGGCACCAAGCTAGTAAGAATACCTAGTCCCAGGGAGAGATAACAAATTTGGATTGTCGGGTGCTATGCATATTAGTATGCACAAGATCTATAAAAATAAAAATAATATTATGAGATGAACCCTCAGAGGAAAAACATCAAAAGGGCCTTGAAACAACCTATAGAATGATGTCATTTGTTATACATATGCCTAGATAGTGAGAAGATGTGAATTTATTGCAATAAAATATATTTATAAAATCTTTGTAGAAAGCTTTTTCTTGGAAGCTAGACTTCAGGTTTTACTTTGGGGAATTAGAGCTTGAGTCTTAGGAGAAGTGGAATCTAACAGATTTTTCAAATCAGACTGGATTTTGTGTTGACTGTCTTACCCCTAACTCCTAGAAAGCCTTTACTTCTGGAAGCTAGAAGTCTTTTTATAGGTTTTTCTCAGCAAAGAAATTTCCTTATTATAAGTCTGATAAGACATTCTATTTGATTTGATGTTCTGATAATACACAGCCATATTTTTACTTTTTTCAAGTCTGTGCTAGTTTGGCTTCGACGTGATAACTCATCACTTGATAATGATTAGGAGACAAGAAATATTCTTACAAGTGGAAGAGTAAATTTAAGAAAGACTATGCAAAAAACTGCCAAAAACATGCAAACACATAATACTTTAAAAATTAGACTCATTGTGGGGCGCCTGGGTGGCACAGTCGGTTAAGCGTCCGACTTCAGCCAGGTCACGATCTCGCGGTCCATGAGTTCGAGCCCCGCGTCGGGCTCTGGGCTGATGGCTCAGAGCCTGGAGCCTGTTTCCGATTCTGTGTCTCCCTCTCTCTCTCTGCCCCTCCCCCGTTCATGCTCTGTCTCTCTCTGTCCCCAAAATAAATAAACGTTGAAAAAAAATTTTTTTTTAAATAAAAAAAAAATTAGACTCATTGTCTTTGAATAGACCAATTCTCCTTCAGATGTTCTTTCAGTTTTTAAAGAGAATTGCAAAATAATCCATAACTAGCTTGAGGGTGTCTGAGGAGTCATGGAAAATGGGAGAGATGCCAGAAAGTTGAAACTGATCAGATATGAAGGTGCATTTCAGAATCAATTGCCATAAATGTGTTTATGACAAAACACAATGATTCATTTATTAAGGAAAAAGAGTCCACCCCCCTCCTTTTATGATCTTGCTGAACCAGAGCTGAGGGAAAATCTGGTGAACATATTCTTTGTAGATCTGAGCAATGCTTTAACAGAGTGCTACATGATATTCTTTTGAAGGTGAAGATAATGTGATTATATGAGATAAGCTTGTAAATGATAGTGCATCTTGCACTTTGAATTACTGTCATCCGGGAGGGCTGGTTTATTACCATGTCATAGTGTCATGCTTAGATTTGTCTCAAGAACTTCATTTATAGCTTGGATGAATATATACAATGTGCAATTATCAAATATGCAAGTAACATGATTTTGTTAAGGAAAGGGAATACATTCGGATGTAAGTCAAAAAAGGTCTCAATAACCTTGTAAAAATACATGTAAAAGAGTAATGAAGTAGTTTAGCTGTATACAAAAAAGCAATTGTATCAATTCAGGATCATTGCTGTGGTGGGTTTAAAATTATCAGCACAAATTCTTTCATCAAAGTAGGGCTTAATCCTCCTCCTCTTGAGTGTTGGCTGGACTTGATGGCTTGCCTCAAATGAATACAATAGAGAATTTTAAAAGGATTGTAGCTTTTGTCTTGGGTGTTGGTTCTATCTTGAATCACGTGCTGGCAGCCCTGTGGAAAGGCCCGCATAACAGGGAATTAAAGCCACTGGCCAATAGTCAGGGGGAAATCGTTGCTTCAGCCCAAAGCATACCACAGCCTCCTGGGAGGCCCTGACATAAAATCATTCAGATTAGCCACTACTGGATACCTGACCTTCAGAAACTGTACGATATAATAAATATTTTGTCATTTTGTAATGTCATTTATAGTGTATGCTGTTGGTTTTTCCTGCTTAGTTTTGAGGGTAATTCAATATGCAGTGATAGATAACTAATCTAGTAGCTATGTTACTTAGCAGCAGGATGTATGGATTATAAAATAGGGCTGTAGTCACCTTAAAAGTAATATATCCTTGGACTAATTTAGGAGACAAAGGATACATAGAATGACAGTCGTACCTTACTCAGTGTTCAGTCCTGAGGGCCAAACTGAAAAAGGAAAAGGACTACCTGGGTAAGAGAAACTAGAAGGAGTTTGGGATGCTTAGCCTTGTGAAAAAAAGTCTGGTAGGCAGAACAGAACTGTTAATTGTGTTAAATATTTGCAAGACCAACTTGTGAAAAAGCAATATTTTTTTTTTCCTAACTGCCATAGTTATTTAGAGAGTAGGCCGTATCAGAGTTGCTTGAGCATATGCTGAATGAGTCTGTGTTACAGAGTTATCTGGATTCCATAGCTCACAAAATCACTTTCAGAACTTAGATTCTATGATATCATCATGTATACCCAGGGATTTCTTAAACCAGGGTTGTATATTGGCAATATCTATGGAGGGAAAAAAATACAAGTGCCCAGGTTTGACTTACTGAGGCAAACTATCTGGTGATAGGGCCCGGTTGAATGTATTTTTTTTTTTAATTCCCTTTTAACTCTACTTTGTAGTTGAGGTTAAAAACAATTAATATATTCATTTTTTGGTTTTGTAATTTACAGATGTAATATGTTATACATCTCATCATGGAAATAGCAGACTTTCCCTATCAAATGTAGCCATACATATTTGGCCAACAGAAGCTAATTGAAAAGCTGCCTAGTTTGAATAAAGTTGTCAGTGTAAGTGTTATATTAGGTAGCCATCAAATTCATTAAGAAATGACTATCCAGGCAAAGGAATGATTTTTAACAGTTTATTTGTTAGCCAGTTAGAAAATATATTCAGGAACTAATCCAGGATAATAATAATAATAATAATGATAGCAAATTTTTATTGAACAGTTATCATGTGATCAACAATGTACTAGGGATTGAATGTATAATTACTTATCTACTTGTACAATAAGCCTATGAGTTAGATATTCTTGTAAGGTTCATTATACTAGTCATTATATGACATATATTGATATATACATATATGCATATATCACTATATTCACTATATTTATTGCATTTATGTTTTATTCACCCATTTTATTCAAATACTAAATTCATTTATAACATATAACCTATGGTTTATATATACATATTCAAATAGATGTATCTATTTGTAAAGAAATCATATTATGACATTTGTGTGTTGGCATTCAAATAGTAATTGGGCAAGCGGCTGTTTGAATCCAGACATTCCGGGCCTCAGAGCTCTCACTCTTGGTGGCCATTATATTGGAGTTATTCATGAGTGACAGGGCAATATCATTCATGTAAAAATTGCCCGCCTTTTTCTTCATCCCATCTGCCAAAGACAAGTCTGTATTTGTCCAGTAATTTTCTCTACACTTTTATTTCCTTAAGGAGGTCTACTCATTTCCAAGAGAGCAGGTGGGTCAATTTAAAGAACAAAGAATGGAAAGCGTGGGGGAGCAAAGACAGAGGACAAGGAGTCCGTGTCTGGAAATTGAGTGCCCCTGAGTAGTTTCGGGTGTAAAGATCTCGAGAAGAAAGGGAAGAGCTGTTACAGAGTGTTCCAGGAAGTTATACATGAGGTCCTCTTTGAGGGAAAGAATTCAAGTATACTGTGTTTCCAAGTGGTTTTACATCGCTCTCCCTCCTCACAGTAAGCTTCTTGACAATGTCTTGTTCGCCTTTCACTCTGCCAAAGACTCAGAGAATGTATGGGAGATGAGGTCTTGACTCAGGTTGCCAATGTGTTTAGAACAATATAGTAATCACGGGATCACTGAATCTTTAAAAGGTTTTAGGACTACTGCCTAGACAAGATGCAGAGAAAAGTAAAGAATATCATATACATATACACGTAAGTTAGAGGAAACAAGGAAAGAAAGATTCTCATTTAGCATATCATTATCATATTAATGCCATTTTCAGCAGCAGTTAAGTCCGCAATTTCAAAGTGTGAAAATTCAATTTTTAATGGATTGCACTTCAGTATAGAAACTAATTTTTAGTTTTGCCCTTTCTTACATGAGAGAAAGTAAAAAAAAAAAAAAAAAAAAAAAAAAACAAAACTCTACACCTAATTTTAAAACTTAGGTTTGAAGTCAGTTTTTTCATAGTAGCTCATTATTCATTAACTTGTGAACACAGCATTGTTACTTGATTATTGAACATTTATATACCAGACTTTATTCATAGACTAAATTAGCACATGTTTTACAAGTATTTATTAGCTATCCTGAGGATTGAATGAGTCACTTTAAGTTGCAAAGAATAAACCAGAAGTTATTATTGCTATTGTATCATTGGATGGTAGTGCTATTCTTATTATTATGAATAGTAATGATTCATAGAGCATTACACATACTTCTACCTCAAAATAAGAGCTTATAATCATGTATAATTATCAAGACATAGTCAATGCCTCTTCATAAACAGTTTTAGAAATAGCAGGGTCTGGAAGATTCATTTGTGGCTTAGTGACTGGCAGAATTCTTGAAATACAAGCCACATTACTTGTAGGGATTTGTGACAGGCTCCCATGAACTGAATACACAGAATCTGATGGTCAATTCCAATTCTACTTAGGTTGTATAGATATGGATGTAAAGCGATGTTAGGTCATTGTGGCTGACATGAAGCATAAAAAGCAGAGTCTTCAAGGAGTTAGTCTCAATTGGAAGTGACATACAATAATAAAACAATTCTAGGCAAAACAAAGAGTAGCAACAAGAAGCATGAAAGAGGAGAAAAGAGAAAAAGGAAAGAATAATGATTGAGAGAAAGGTAGTCTTATGCTGAGGGTCGGGGTGAGTTGGAAAAGTCTGCTAAAATTACCAACAAGATATGAATCTATCCAGTTCTAGATTACCCTGATAAGTATTTTAGCAATTACAACCTGAATGCATATGAATTATCAATATGTTTGTAAATTCATCATAGTCATTAGAAATACATGAAATTAAAACAATACTTAAGACATACACATTTTGTAAGACACTAAGAATTAGTTACGATGTGAATATACAACTTGTGCAGGCATGCAAATAGATGTACTTTTTCTCCAGAAAGTCTTAGGTTCATGAAACCATGCCCTTACATTTAGCTTTAAAATTTAGGTCGTTTAGTTTCATCTGGATCTGAGAAAGGATATTTATGTTTCATCTGGATCTGAGAAGCAGTGTCTAGGAGATATTTACAAACTGGAGTACAAGGATTCCTAGGATATTTTATAGTTTTTCAGATATGACACCATTATTAAAAACCAGAGCTATTTTGTTTTAATCTAAGATTTTAGGGCACTTTAGTTAACAGGCACAGTGTCCCTACAGGTCAGACTCTGTTAAGTTGATGCCAAGTCGCTAATGCTCTACTGCCTCTAAGAGTTTCTCAAAAAGTCTTCTAGATCAGAAACATACCTAGATATGACAAATTGTCCTGAGAACTTGATAATGCTTGTCCTACTGTTCAGCTTCCCTCAGCATTTCTGAGGTTCAAACATGCACGTCCGTTGTGTCTTTGTTTTTCCAGACTGCTCTTTGCTTAAGATTTCTAGCAAGGGATGGTTAGGGGTGAGTCATAATTCCAGGCTTATAAAGCGTCTTTGTTTGAGAGAGTACACCATTGGTTTAATTGTAACACAGCTTTTCTAAGATAAAAACAAAATTTTAGCAACACTGTTTTACTTTTAAATACTGATTAACTAAAACTGGCCATAATGGCTTTTTACTCAGTTGAACCTACCAATGTAACATGTGAAAAATTTGTCTCATTATAATACCCCATCCAGTTTTGTTTGTGGTTGTTTAATCTACCAGGAAAGCACAATTTTTTGGCTCGTAGCCATTTTTTAAATGAAGTTGTTAATTTTCATTCCAGTATAGTTAACATACGGTGTGATGTTAGTTTCAGGTGTATACCATTTGTATTTATTTTATTTTCTTCTGATCCTGTTTCTGTGTGAGTAGTCTCTCACCTTTCCTCCAACCTGTATGACTCCTCTCAGGAAATCTCTGAACCCACAACTTCTCTCTGTGGCAGTATCCTCTTCAGCCTGTTTTAGCCACTATCCTAATTTTTTTAATACCTTCAGAGAAATAGCTAAAATAGTGTTTGACCAAATATCAGGGTGCCATGATCTAGGCAATCTGACACATAAAATTAACTGTCATGGCTTTATTTCCAGCTATTTTGATAATTATGTCCATTTGAGTAACTGTGAGTTGAAGAATATTATTGAGAGATGATGGGAAAACTAAACAAATGCCAAAAAAAATTGTCTGAAGCATCACCTAAAATTCATTTCTTCTTTTTTTTTTAATGTTTATTCATTTTTGAGAGATGGAGAGAGACAGAGCACAAGTAGGGGAGAGGCAGAGAGAGGGAGGCGCAGAATCTGAAGCAGGTTCCAGGCTCCAAGCTGTCAGCACAGAGCCCAGCACAGGTCTCAAACTCATGAACCGTGAGGTCATGATCTGAGCCTAAGTCAGACGCCCAACTGACTGAGCCACCCAGGTGCTCCCCTAAAATCCATCTCAATGCAGAATTTTTTCAGTGTTAAAATAAAGTAGGAATATTGTGTAGAGAAGTTAAAAAGCATGTTTCAAACCATGAGCATGAGATAAGCATGGTAATAAAAGGTGAAAACAAGAAAAACACTAACACTAAAGTTGACATTATTCTCAGCTTTAAAAAGAATGGGGTAAATTGAGACAGTCTCAAATTCTTCCCTTTACTCTCAAGTCTTTGTTCAAATATAGTTTAATCTTTCCTGCCCTGACTTCCTATTTAAAATGTGAACTCATCCTTCCTCCCCCATAGAATTCCTTATTCTCTCCTCCTTGCCATGCTTTTTCCTTTCTCCCTTGCACTTGTTATCCCTTGACATACTGTGTAATTCTTTATCTGCATATTTTTACTGCCTCTTCCCCCCATTATGAAGGAAATCCAAAGAGGACAGGTCTCATTGTACATTTTCTTCTCTGATATATCCCTTGAGTCTAGGACACTGTCTGGTACATCAAAGATGGTCGAGAAATATTCGTTGAATACAGGACTATATACATTCCCCACACATCAGCCAACCAATCGTATCATGTCATTTTTTACATTCCCAGTTGCAAAAATGGAAATCAATTTCCCTTCATGACTTACAAAGACATACACGAGTCACTTCCACCTTCCTCAAGCGTTTCACTTCACACGGCTCTTTCCTCCCCAATGAGGCTGTCTTTCGTTCTGTTTTTCACATATGCCGAATTTGCTCATTAGCTGGCCCCACTGCCTGGATCCCTTTCCAACTGATCTTTGCCAACATGGCTGTGTTATTTAGATCTTGGCAGAAATGTCATCTTTTTAGCAAAACCTTCTCTGGCTACCCAATCTAAAAGAGCCACCCCGTTACTTGACATACCTACATCCTATTTTAATTATTGACAGAGTATTTATCAGTAAGTGATTTTTTTTCAGTTTGTCTTTGTTTTATTTTCTGTCTCTCTTGCATTAGCATACCAGCCTGTCAGGCACAAGGATCTAATCAGTTGTTTTTTTTTTTTTTTTTTTTCCCCTCTTTTGTGTCACCAGTGCTTTGAAGAGTGTCTGGCACATAATAGGTGCTCAATAAATATTTTTAAATACATTAATAGGTCTGACATTTAAGTCTTTAACACATTGACCCTGTCGATATATTTTCACTTTTTAATTAATGAGATTAATTAGGTAAATTTACACAGAATTTTAAGTGACAGCTCTTTCTAAGAATTATGGGAATATAAATAAATCTACCTGACATATGACTGGAAGCAGAAACTCCTAAATTCTGGCCACCCTGATCTGCTCAGAGATATTATTGTACAATCCAATAAACAAAAAATATAAAATAATTTATTGGGGCCTGATTTTTAATGTGAAAGCAAAAGGAATATATAAACCATTTTAACATGACAACAGATTTCAGAAGTGGATATGCAGGTTTTATGTTTCCAGCTTCCCTCCCCACCCATTTTCCCTCCTTATCAGAATTCACCTCCCCATGTGAACCAAGGTTTTCACACTTGCCTATGTCTAGCTATCTAAAATTAGGTATCAGAATTTTCAATCCCCCTTTTTGTATTGTTCAGACTCCCTCCTAGTCCAGGACCCATTACTTTTCAGCTAGGAAGGTTTTAAAGAGCAGTTACACAATGCTCCAGTAATCTTACAAATCCAAAGGGCTAAACGGAGGCATGGAATGCTTTTCATACAGGGCAAGAGTTTGAGAGGACCAAGAAGCTAGCTGTACAACACATGTGGATAGTTAAATATCATAAATACTTCAAATAGAAAAAGAAAATCATAGAACAGTGTGAAATAGCATCAACAAAATTGTTATAGTCTTTTTTTGCATGGGCAGAACACAGGTCATGGTGTTTAGTAAGTTATTCTTAAAACAGGTACGATCTCAATTAGTTTTAGAAAATGGGTAGGATTAGTAACAATTCCTGTGGTGCCGTCAATAATAAATATTTTCTGAGTGCAGTGAAATTAGAAAGAAACTATATTAAGTTGATTTTGCATGACAGTTTAAGGAATTTGAATATTTGACACATTCAACGAATGACAACGGAATACTTTTGGAAAAAGGAAGTAACACGACATTGAATCCACCAGAGTTGTGAAAGTTATTTGCTGTATAACAGCTGAAATTTGAAAATGCATTCATTAATTATAAATTGAATATAAACTTGCTTGGGATAAACTATGTCCCTAAAGAGATGCTGGCTTTTATAGAACAACAAAAAAAGAAGAAAAAAATAAAAAGATATTGCAGAAGACAAAAGACTGAAAAGAGCACTCCATATAATTCTGACTGACTAGAGACAAGTCTTAGATAGCTAGCTATCTAGGCAAATGAAGCGAACACCCATAACAGTAAACAAACCTCATGATCTTCAACAAATGTGATCTTTTTCTCAATGTTTTTTTTTTTTTCCCAAACAATACAACTGATAATATTAATGCTCATCTTCCTAAACTGGACTGTGCTTTCCATCTCTTGTACTAGAAAATTAACTTCTAGTAATTAGAGTTACTAACCCATCCTGACTCTTACTGGAGCAAACAAGCAATCAAAATACCTGTTTCAGTGTTACCACCAAGAATTTCATTCTCTCATAATTTTAAAAAAACTTTACCATACAACCTTGAGTATGTTTTAATAAAGGATGGCCTAACAATTTATCAAAGATTATACCAAAGTTAGAGACTGTGATTAACATAAGTAATTGATCTCTGGAATTACAGACACAGTTCATTTTGCTCCTTTGCATCCAAACATGTTTCTTTGTTTTCTTTACTCAACAAAAGTAAGTGTGAACATCTTAAATTTAACTGCTATGAATGAATATAGAAACATGCCAGGTCCACAGAAATGTAAAAATAAATGGTAGAAATATGCATAGCATTCATAAGAGTTATTTAAAAGATGAACAACCCTTCGCTGCTTCTTGATTAAGAGGCTACCCAGAAAAGCAGGCACAAAGGGATTCCATGGCTCTACTTATTTGGAATTCTAAGAAATAAGACTGGGTCTGAGAATAAGGCTGAGTGTGGCAAAGCTGTAGAGAATGAGGAAGATCTACTTGGGAATTAAAGATGATTGAAACACTTGTTTTATAAGAAGAGTCAAGGACCCCTAACTAGATTGAAACATCTCGAAGTGAGCTGGCTGACCACACAACGCTGGCATCGTATTCAAGAGAGATTTCTGATACAATTTTTGAAGGACAAAGACTTGTTTAGATTGCCTGTCAATTCATCTATCGGAGGAAAGAGACAGCTAGATGACTCAGCTGTTCATTTTTATACCCATCTCTGTCCATTCATTCATTCAATAAATATTTATTCAAAGCCTTTGAATTTGCTTAACAAAATATAAAGCATTAACACCCTTATGAGTGGGATAGAAAGACAGTGAACATGATAAGTAGAATATGGTAGATTACCTTGTAATAAGCATTAAGAAATTAAAGCAGGAAGGGAAATATAAAATGTAAAGGGTATAAGGAAATTTTAAATTTTAAATCGGTGATCAGGGAAGCCTCAACTGAAGGGGAAATTTCTGTTTTCACTTGAAGAAGTGAAGGGACAGCTAACCATGATCTTTCAAAAAACATAAGAACCATCTGCCTCCCTGGACATGTCTACTAACTATATGTATACACAAGCTGAATCCACTGTTCACAAAGTACGCTTGATTCTTTAATTCATTTGTGTGTGTTGACATGCTATTACCTGGAATAACTTCCTGGCATTTCACACGTACATCTTTCAAAATCTACCAGTTTTTGATTGTCATAAGGTAACTATATAGGTGTCCCTTTTGGATTTTACACTTCTTGAGGTCATAGTTTATTGGCTTCACCAATGACAGCATGTTGGCCTGAGATTTATACACAAGTATTTGCATATAAACTATTTAAACATGCATGTAGTGTCAACCCTAGACTTCACGCGATATAGAAAACCAGCTAACAACCTTGAAGGTAATTGGAAAAAAATCTGAGAAGCAAGGAAAACAGAAAACAAGACAAAAACAGTGTTTTGGTCTGCCTGAAGCCTGTAAGATCAAATACACATCAGTATGGTATACGTATTAATAATATTGCTTGAGCACCTGCTAGACACTAAGTACTGTGAGTTCTAGACATTGAAGTGGAAAAGATAAAGTTCTTACACGTGCTAAACTCATGGTATGATATAAATAAAAGACACACACAACCAGAATAGATCAAGCAATACAAGGTTAAATGCTGAAATTATGTGCTGAGTAAGGAAAGTTGTGAATTCCTTTGGCCATATATGGCTCTCCAGAGCTATTTCCTTTTCAAGGCAGGTAAGAGTTCTTTCTTTGGCTATATAATTTCTTAGCCTAGATATTACATTATATCCCTCTCCTCTGTTATGATTTATTAATAACTAAAACCTATCCTTCAGGAAACTTTGGCACCTGCATAAACAACTAGACTCTGCTTCATATTTATAGAAGCAAGCTTGAAAGTTTAGGTATAGCACTACGTGAACTGGTTATTTTATCTTTTCAGTTAAGTTAATTATATGTATCCTTACCTTTCAAAATATTATTTATTGGCTTCCTCAGGTACAATAGTGTTCCAGAAGTCAATATATCAAATAGTTGTATATCCTCTAACTATTCTTCTCTGATTTAGTTAGAGGCTGCCACATATTGTAATGCTACTTCAGGGTAACAGGATGCAGTTCTCCTCCGTTAGAAACAAAAGCAATTACTCAAAGAGAGGCACAGTGTCTCCATTCTGCCTCTGTTCTGTTATCCAAATTAGAGTTACACCTTTATGAGAAACTGCTGGTCTCAAAATTGCTAGCTTATTGCAGTTGCCCAGTGATTCACCTCATTTCTGAAGTTAAACCTATTTGATTATGCCATAATTGTAATTTATGTACTTTTATGAATTTCAATTATTTCAAGACTGTAAGAATATGGTTCATATGTTTTGAAGGAGGAATCAAGCTGTTTATTCTCTGGTGAACTCTAAGAGTTAGAAAAATCCCCTACTCTTTGCCTCCAGCGCTGCTTCTCCCACTTAATCTTGGTTGTCAAATATTATATTTTTAGACTTTTGTTTTCAACCACGCATCCCTGTTCTTAGAGTGCTGCCATATTGAAGATTCAGCCTTTCGTTCAGAACCTGAATAACATTGTACTTCCCTGATCCCTTGAGCAGTTCTGTGCCCTTGTTATATGTACTTTGCCACTGGAGACTTATAAAATGCAACTGATCACTTTTGAAATTATTTCTTTCATGTCTTTCTCTGACAATGACTCCTTGAAGGAAGTGACCATTCCTTTGCCCTTACTCTGTACAATAGGGTGAATGAATGAAGCTTGTTGGTCATATTTCAGAACTACTTTATTGCTTTTCACTGTCACTGTCTTGACAATTCCTTTTGCTTCTTCCAACTGATGCCACTAGTCCCTCTATTCCACAGCTCTTCCAAAGCCATCCGTCTCACAAAAGCATGGTCAGAACAGGAGTTGGCTTTGCTCATACTTTCTTTTTTCCTTTGCACGAATAAAAGAAAAACCTACTCTTTGATAAAAAATAAAAATAATGAAGAATATGAAGATTGTCTTTGGAATGTCATATATCACATTTATCCATCCTTCTACCCTTTTCATATGTTGAAAATGTTGAAAATCTTTTAACATGACTCTGTTTTACCCTGCCATTCCTGCTTTTTTCCCCATCTAATTTTCCATTTTTCTCTATTCTGTTTCTTTTCCTTTCACTTTCTTTCTATCTTTCTCTATTAATATGCTGACCTAAACCTGCATGTTTATAGGCTCTTAGAGCTTGTACATATGGATAAATGTAACCATGTGAAGATAGCTCAGCCCTCTGATATTTATGTACAAACTATGGGGCAGGCTATTCTACAGTCCCTCATGTTGGCTAAATCAAGTAATTAAAATACTCTCTTGCTTTCAGAATATATTTCAAGTCCTTTGTTGGGATTTTTGCCTGGGACATAGAACTTCCATATTATATCACAGGCATTGGCATCAGTCATGCTCTAAAACGGAAGGATCAGCAAGAACCATCACAGTGATACTCAAATAACTGTTGACATAACCTTCAAATTCTTGCTATAGTATCCTATCTGCCAGCTGTTATGGCCTTGAATATCAACACCAGTCTGGGTTCTGGAGATTTAGGCAAACTGGTGACACTCCTTGGAAGCAATCTGTGAAGTACAATAGAAGCCCATTTTCAGCTCCCTCCACTTACCTGTACACTCTGCTGAGTCCTGTCACCATATCCCAGGGGCCCTCTCACATGGTAATAACATATAGTAATTGCAGATAGTTTTAAGTTTTATGTTAATTTCAATAACAATAATCTACCTGATCAAAGTAGGAATGAAAAGGAACAATGAGTCTCTTGCTTTTACAGGAGCTAAATGGAGGGAGAGAGGAATGAGGGAGTTAGTAGAGTCAGATTCACAGCACAGAATTAGGAAATGTCCTTATTAGGATGTACTACATCCTGGCCAAGAGAAACAGAGCAGTCTATTAATTCAAAGTTTCTGTCATTTACTGTATGCAGTGATGGTAAAAACTTCTTTTCCAATAGTGATGTATATTCTTCATGTTAGATGTGTAAATGAGAAGAGAGAAAAAAACAAAAAGTCAGTTTGATATTGTAAATCAATTTTTTTTTTTGCAAACTGTTTACTCGTATGAGACATGACAATGGAGTAAAATGATGCAGTAAATAGTATAAATTAATTTTATTGTAAATTTTATTGAAGAGCAATGGTAAACACCATAACTGCATGCTCGGGCTTCTAGTTTATACAGTAGCATGGATATATGCTCGTATTAATATATTAGAAATATCACTGCTTCTGGATCACTTATCAGGCTGTGTATTATAACTATAATGTCATCTCTGCATCACCTTTCTAAATGTTTTTCTTACTCTGCTCTTCTTACCTTTTAAAAAGTAACAGGTGGGGCGCCTGGGTGGCGCAGTCGGTTAAGCGTCCGACTTCAGCCAGGTCACGATCTCGCGGTCCGTGAGTTCGAGCCCCGCGTCAGGCTCTGGGCTGATGGCTCGGAGCCTGGAGTCTGTTTCCGATTCTGTGTCTCCCTCTCTCTCTGACCCTCCCCCGTTCATGCTCTGTCTCTCTCTGTCCCAAAAATAAATAAACGTTAAAAAAAAAATTAAAAAAAAAGTAACAGGTAAAATTATAAAAGATCTAGTCAATAACTGGGCCCACATCTGGTTTATCCATCCTACTACTACATGAAGAGGTAATTGCATTACCGTATTCTAAAAATTGTATTAAAGTGACATGGTGAGCTTGAATAAAGCACCATTGAAGTGAGGGGGTAATTGCTTCTTCATACCTACTTTATTCACAGACATTTAAGGAGAACAAGTAACAAATATGGAGAAAAGGATGTTTGATAAAATTCGCATAGAAATTTCCTCACTGAGGTTTTAAAACCTCCCCAAACTTATGATGAAAGTACTGGCACCATTCAGCTCATTGTTAACTAATCCTAACGAGACATTCTCTGAATGTTGCCATTTAAAGCTGTTGACTTTTAGAATTTGCTGTCACATAGGAAAAATGTTATATGTTGTAGCTGGAGATTGGAGTAAGAAATTCCAACAAGAGGTGATACTTGGATGAATTTTCAAAAAAGAAAAAAAGGATGTATCAAGGAGAATAAAAGGTCCTAATATTCCCTGCTAAATGCTCAGAGGCAGAGATGTGCAGGTATTTCAGTTAAGCACTAGAGTTAAAATGAGAAATGAGACTAAGCAAGTAGCCAGGGCTAGATTATAAAAACTTTTAGAATGCTAGTCAAGGAGATTAGACTTGATCTTATCTTGAAGATTACCCTGTAGTAGTTTAGCCTAAAATTTATTGAAGTACTTTGGGGGGGGGGGGAGACATGCATTTATTTATTTATTTATTTATTTATTTATTTATTTAGAGGGGAGAGAGAGAGAAAGAAGGGGAGGGAGAGAGGGAGAGAGAGAGCGCGCGCGCCTTAGGTAGTCTCCATGCATAGTGTGGAGCCCGATGTGGGGCTCGATCCCATGACCCTGGCTGGGATCAAGACCTGAGCCGAAATCAAGACACTCAATCGACTGAGCCTCCCAGGCACCCCGATGAGCTTATATTTTGTTTTAGGCAGGACATCTGTCAGGATGATGGAGGATGGCATAGACTGAGAGGATAATTAGGTGGCTACTACCTCAGTGTTGTATGTGGAAGGGGACCAGTGTGGTTCCAAACCTGAGGGGTGGCAATGGAAATGGTGAGAGATATCTAAAGTATGGGATGGGGGGACCCTGGATGAAAACAAAGGACTTGTGGAGGATATTTCTGAGAAGATGAAGGCGATAGCCAGTTTTCTAGTTGTCATGCACTGAGCCAGAGAAAACAGGAATACATGGGTTTGGAGAGAAAAAGAGGTATTCTGAATTCAGCTCTGGAGAATTCAGGTTTCCTAACTGTAATTCTGTAACTGCAATTTAATTCTCCCCTTAAACATTAATTATACAAATACCATATGTTTAGAAAATGCTTCCTGCAGCTGCCTCTTAATGTTTGGGGAATACTGTATTTCTCTGCTGGTCTGCTGAAAGGCTGCCTTTTTAGTCTTTAGCAGAAAGAGAACAGCATCTAGACAAACTACTCCCCCAGAGGATCTCCATTACTGCTCAGAAAAGCTTGCTTATGTTGTCATATTCTGTTTTGCTACAACATAGTGGGTAAAAGCACAGGACCTGTATCCAGTTTGACTCGGTTCATAATCCCAATTTTCAGAACTAGAAGCTTTGTGGCCTACGCCAAATCTCCCATATTCTTTACTTCAGTGTGCTCGTTCACTAAAATAAATAAAATGAAAAAAAATAGTAATAGTTCCTACCTCATAGAATTGGTTTAATGTGTATAGTGAGTTCTCAACAAATGTTAGTTATTGTAAATGTCAATACCTGTGGTTAAAAGCGTGCACTCCTTCTCTTCCTTAGATTTTGAAATTTATCTTTTTAGTGTAGCTTTACACTCATAGTGTAACTTTACACTTATGGATAAATTAAGAGCTTCTCACTGGCTTGCTAAATTGTAAGATCATGTGAAATCAATTGTAAATTTTTTAGCATGAAACCTCAGGCATGATTCCGGAGTAAATATGAGGAGACTCAAACAATAACGGATGAATGTTGAATAAGTGAATCTCTGTTACCCATGGGGATGTTGACAAGTTTAAGATTTTAAACTTCTAGAAATTCTGCTTAGGTGAATATAGGGAATAAATTAGTAGATGAAGATCTGTCTACAAATTTCACAGATGGTTGTTTGCTGCTGGGAAACTACTGTACATCAACCCCAGAGGTAAGATCATTGTTTCCAAATCAATAATTCTCAACCATGCCCACGCATCAGAATCTGACTCTGATTTCACTGGTCTGAGGTATGACCTGGACATTGTGATTTTTAAATATCCTCAGAGATTCTAATGCAGCCATCTTTGAGAACAATTGCTTTAGAGTGATTATTTCACATTCTCCCCTTCTGAATTCCTGTTACAGAGTTTTACAGCCAATTACAAAGAGAATATAGGACTTCACTCATTTATTTGTATTGTTTATATTATACTTTTTCCAAATAACAGCAGCTAATGTGTATCCTGAGTCATGGGATAAGTTTATTGTGCTTTACTCAGATTGGTACTGAGTTGGAAAGCAACAGAAAAGATCCAAGGTATTCTAATCCTGCTATTTTAATTAAAACAATTTTTTAAATCATTGACATAAATTCCAAATACTAAATAAAATTAGCACTTTTATTATATGCTACACACTAATGTTAAGTTTATGTTTTACGCATTCTTCCTGGAGAATTATTTTTCTTTGAACAACTGTCTTAGCTCTCTTGTTTGTGCAGAGATTCTAGGGTTGTGGTTTTTGTATAGGTATGAATCTTTAAATGATGATTGTTAGAACAGATTAACACCACATAAAGTGTTTACCCTGAGTGGCTCTGAAAATTATATTAAACATAAAAAGAAAAAAAAGTCTTAAACATAGAAGAATATTATATGGCATATTGTTGAAGCATTTTATTATTTATTTATTTATTTGTTAATGTTTATTTATTTTTGAGAGACAGACACACAGTGTGAGCAAGGGAGGGCCAGAGACAGAGAGAGATACAGAACCCGAAGCAAGCTCCAGGCTCTGAGCTGTCAGCACAGAGCCTGACATGGGGCTTGAACTCACGAACGGTGAGATCATGACTTGAGCAATAGTCAAACGCTTAACTGACTAAGCCACCCAGGCACCCCTGTTGAAGCATTTTAAATGACTGGAGTTGATAATATGTAATGTAGTTTGTGAGTATGCACCTGTGGAATCATGGAGATATAATAATGTAGGTTTGGATTTATTTAACAAGGGTTTTTTTAGTGCTTATTTATTTATTTGTTTTTAAAGTTTTATTTATTTATTTATTTTGAGAGAGAGTGCAAGTGGGGGAAGGGCAGAGAGAGAGGTAGGCAAAGGATCCCAAACAGGCTCTGCAATGCCAGCGGCCAGCCCAATGTGGGGTTCACACTCACGAACCTGAGATCATGACCTGAGCCAAAGTCAGATGTTCAACCAACTGAGTCACCCAGGCCCCCTATTTAACATGTTTTTACTGAATATCAACTGTACGTAAGAATCTCTTTCAGGCACTGAGGAACACAGAATAAGTTAGGATATCCTGCTTATTCACTTATAATCTATAAACAAGATTAATTATGTGCCCCAAAGACATTGCAGTTACTTTTCTTGTTTTGTACATTTTTATGTCATACCTTAGTCCAAAACAGTTTACGATATCTGTTGTAGGCAGATAAATGCCACCCCCACCCCCTGCCCCAAGATGTTCACATTCTTACGCCCAGGATCTGAATATGTTGTGTTATGAGGAAAGGGCACTTAAACTGCATATGGAATTAAGGTCGGTAATCAGTTGACCTTGAAATGGGGAGTATGTAGAATTGGATTATCCAATAGATCTAATGTAATCACAGGTGTACTTATAAAGTGAATGAGGGAGGCAGGAGAGTCGGAATCAGAGTGAGAAGGGCTATTGCTGGCCATTGCTGGTTCTGAAAATGGAAGGGATGAAAGCTTGCCCGGGAATGAGGGTAGGGGCAGCCTTTTGAAGCCGCCAGAGCCTTCAGAAAGGAATGCTACATGGCTGGCACCTTGTGATTAGTCCAGTGAGACCCTTTTCAGGCTGCTGACCTCTGGAACGGTAAGATAATAAATTTGTGTTGTTTGAAGCCACCAAGTTTGTGCTAATGAGTTACAGCAGCAATAGGAAATTAACACAGATCCTTACAGTAATTTAAGAAATGTACCTAGCTAAAAAACAAACCAAACAAACAAACAAACAAAAAAAAAAATTGGAAATATGGAGCAAATAAGATGTAGAGGGAAATAAAAGTAGAACAGTAATATGGTGCCAGGAATATGGTGCACAGCAACAGTAACTTCAAAATCCTAGAAATCAATGCAAACGAGAGCTACAAAATTTAAATGCCTATGTGGGAAAAACAAAAGGACAATTCAGACCATAAATATATGTTGTAAAATTGTCATAGACAAGTGTTTTCCTGCAACATATTTGGTGGAATGCTGGTTCCATCAGATACTTTGTCCAATGTGCGTTTCATGATCAATGCTCCATTGTATCTAACACTGCTTGAAGCATTTTTGATAAGAACTGATAAGAACTTTTTTCAATATATTTCTACCAGGGTTTCTAAAAGTTATTAGATATTTGTTATTAATACTTATTATCTCATAGAATTAGTGTTGTATCATGAACTATGTTGTAGCAATATGGGAATAATATATTTTAGGCATATAGGAATCACACAGGAAATGTGGTAGAGATAATTAGTGCTATGTTACTGGGAAGAAGGAAAGACTATTTCCTGGTGCCATCAAGAGAAGTGTTCATTTCAGTTACATCTGTGCTGAGGCCTGATTAGATGTGGGGCAAGGATGGAGCACACAGGATGGCATTTTTAAAAATGGATCAGCGTGAGCAGGAACATCAACATGGAAAAAGGCAAAGTGTGTTTAAGGGCTGTTAAGTCAACTTGATTCATAGAATCAAGAGAGATATAGAAGTACATGAGTTGGAAAGAAAGTGTGAAACCTTATCTCGAGGAAATCTGAATACAAAGATAAGGAGTCTGAAAATAATTCTATTGATACAGGGGTTGAGAAATTGACAATGTTCAAGCAGGGTGGTAAATTGCCAAAAGCCTTGCCTTAGAAAGACTAGCCGGCATCTTTATGCAGGTTAATGGGCCTAGAATTGAGAGAAGCTGGAGGTAGGAAAACTTCTAAACAATCTTTTCAAGGTATGAAATAATAATAACTGGGGTAGAGGCAGAGGACATAAGTAGCAAATTTGAATGATACTATAAAAGAAGAAAAATAATCCAGACATTTTTAATTAATTGGAGGAAAACCAACTATTAGGAGGATTTGACACAAAACTGTATGTGCAAAGATACCCTACTACTGGGAAATACATTTATGCAGCACTTCTCAGGTCCACAAAATGCTCCATATTTTTTCATTATTTCATCCAATAAGTATACTTATTCATTAATTTATTCATGTAACAAGAATCTCTTGAATTGACTGTGTCCCACATACTATGATGAGCCTGGAGATACAATAAGGGACATGACTAAATATGTATTTATTTTCTTGAGAAAAGGAACTTGCCAGTTATTCATCTCACAATATATTTCAGTCTAAAAAGGCAGTAATTTTGTAGGGGGCAGGGCAAAGGTTGCAATAGCTACAACTGTCTGTAGCTTTCTTTGCTTCTTCATTTTTGCCTTTAATCAGTTCATTTCTCTTTTACAAATTTTTTTTTACATTTATTTATTTTTGAGAGACAGAGAGAGATAGAGCACAAGCAGGGGAGGGGCAGAGAGAGAAGGGGAGACACAGAATCCGAAGCAGGCTCCAGGCTCCAAGCTGTCAGGACAGAGCCCCATGTGGGGCTCGAACTCACAAACCATGAGATCATGACCTGAGCCAAAGTCAGATGCTCAACTGACTGAGCCATCCAGGCGCCTCTAATCAGTTCATTTCTTTAGGTAATAACTCTTGAGTACTTGCTACTTGTCATGAATGTGTGGATTAGCCTAGTGCATCATGTGCACGTATGCATGTGTGTGTGTGTGTGTTGTGCATGTGCATGTTGCACGTGCTTCTGTGATGCATGCGTATGGTTTGTGAGAGGAGTATGTGTGAGAGAATGAGTGTGGACTTGTATGTGCATGACCTGGAGATGGAGGTCTGTATTGTTCAGCTAATATGCTTGTTATGAGCCCCCAAGACTCCGCTAATGCCGTGGATCAGTGAAGTAGATCCTTTTTGTTTGTTTGTTTGCAAATTACTAGTTGTCATATGGTTCCTCTTCCTCTACAAAGATTGTTTTCCCAAGTAAATGCATAGTAATGAAAAGGAGAATATTCAACACTTAATAAATCATCTGTATAGCAGAAATTTTGTGGCCTTTGTGTTCTCCACTCCTGAGGAATAGAAATATGATTAACATTTCCAGCTGAACCGGCATGCAGTGTAAGTAAGGACTGTTTAGATTACTAGCCTCTGAAAGATCTTATAGAAAACACACCGAGAGACATTAAAATACCTATTTTCCATGATTTAAAAAAAAAAGTGTTTAAAGTTTCTTTATTTTTGAGAGACAGAGACAGAGTGTGAGCAGGGGAGGGGCAGAAAGAGAGGGAGACACAGAAACCAAAACAGGCTCCAGGCTCTGAGGTGTCAGCACAGAGCCCCATGTGGGGCTTGAACCCACAAACTGTGATATCATGACCTGAGCTGAAGTCAGATGCTTACCAACTGAGCCACCCAGGCACCCCTTTTCCATGATATTTTTTGCATCACTAATAAAATATACAATAATTTAAATGTCACTGATGAAGAATTATAATGTCGTAATATATTTTCTAAGCACTCATAATTAATTTTTTATTTTTTATTTTAAGTACTATTTTTATCACAGTTTTGGATTCAGAGCAAAATTGTGAAGATTCAGAGATTTCCTGTATACTCTCTGACTCCACACATGCTTAGCCTCCCTGCTATCAACGTCTACCAGAGTACTACATTTTTTAGAACTGATGACCTTACATTGACACATCATGATCACCCAAAGTCCACAGTTCATATTAGGGTTTGCTCTTGGTGTTACACATCGATTTTATGAGTTTGGACAAATGTATAATGATATACATCCACCATTATCGTATCACACGGGGTATTTTCACTACCCCAAAAATCCTCTGTGCTTGGCCTACTGATTCCTCCCTCTGACCTCAGTTCTTGGCAACCACTGATCTTCTTTCTGTCTCCATGGTTTTACCTTTCAGGGAATGTCACATAGTCGGAATCATACAATATGTAACCTTTTCAGATTAGCTAATTTTACTTGGTAATATGCATTTAAGTTTCTACCACCTCTTTACCTGGCTGGATAGCTCCTTTCTTTTTAGTACTGAATAGTATTCCATTGTCTGAATGGTAACATACTTACATTGTTCCTTCATTTGTTTGTTTGCTTGCTTTTAACCCATTCACCTACTGCAGGACTTTGTGGATGCTTCCAAGTTTTGGCAATTATGAATAAAGCTACTATAAATATCCAAATGCAGATTTTTTGAGTGAACATAAGTTTCAACCCTTTTGGGTAGACACCAAGGTGCGAGATTACTGAATCATATGGTAAGCATATGTTTAGTTTTATAAGAATTGTCTTCTGAACTGTCGTCCGAAGTTCCTGTATCATTTTGCATTCGTACCAGCAATGTATGAGAGTTCCTGTGGCTCCATATCTTTTCCAACATTTGTGGATGAGAGTGTTCCAAATATGAGCCATTCTGATAGATGTATGAGGTATCTGTTAAGCACTTTGGCTCATTTTTAAATCCCATTGTTTTCCGATTGTTGAGTTTTAACTGTTTTGTCTATTTTGGATAACAACACTGTATGAAATGTGTCTTTCACAAATATTTTCTCTCAGAATGTGGCTTGTCTTTTCATTATCTTAACATTGACTTTTGCAGTGCAGAAGGTTCTAATTTTAGTGAAGTCCAGGTGATCAATTTTTTTCTTTAATGGATCTTGCCTTTGGTGTTGAAGCTATGCCACAACCATACCTGAGGCCGTACAGGTTTTTTCCTCTGTTATCTTCTAGGAGATTCATAGTTTAGCATTTTACAGCTACATGTGCGATCAACGATCGACTTTAACTTAATTTTCGTGAAAAGTATAAAGTCTGTGTCCAGATTCATTTTTTTGCATGTCCATGTTCAGTTGTTCCAGCACCATTTGTTGAAAAGACTGTCTTTTCTCAATTGTCTTGACTGTGTCCCTTTGTCAAAGATCAAGTGACTATATTTAAGTATGGTTCTATTTCTGCTCTCTTTTCTGTACCATTAATCTGTCTATTGTTTCACTGATACCCCTCTTTCTTGAATGCTGTGGGCTTATTAATTTTTAAATATTATTTTCACCCCAAGATTACCACATGGTCTCCTATCAAATGTTTCCTACAGGCTGGTAAAGGAGGAATAACACATAACGTCACCGAGAGAGTAGTGAAAATACTACAAATAGTAATGCAAAATGAACCACCTCTTTAACTTCAAGATCTCGGTTACCCACTGTATATAAAGAGATTTCTCAGGTGCTGTCTGGGAAGTCATGGTTAGTGGATATATGTGTGCATGTGTGTGAGTAGAGTATAATATATCATTTCAGTTTACTGAAGTATTCTGTTCATTTTTGTCAAGGATACATACATCCACACTACTTGATCAAATTTAGCATGCCTTACCTTTGTGATGGAGTGCTTCAATTTTGGATCATTAAAATTAAGAGAGGCATTGTTTCTCTGTTTAAAATTAGATTGAGTGCTCTATGTGTATATAACATGTTAAAATAGAGGTCACTTGTGGAAATTTATTTTGAGTGTTTCTCCACCTAAAGTATGGATGAATATTACACCATCTACAAATCTGTTTTAATTACTATTGACTACTTATTCAAATTCAAGATTATTATGACTTTTTTCTTTACCATTTAATATTTCTTCACTCATTATACCAATATTCTTGTTAGTAGTGAAAAAAACTATTTTACAAGGGTTATGGATTGATTTTCCATGCCTGTCATGGCTGGTTCACTTTCTACTTTCCACATGACCATCCCTTCAATCTAGGAAATTTTCACCTTGTCTCAGACCCGGGGTAGAGCTATGTCAACAGTGTTTTGAGAAAAACTTCCAAAGAAACACCATCGCTTCTTACTTTTGCTAAGTTGGGAAGCTAATGTGAATTGTTACTTTTTATCCATAATCAACTCCAGAATGCAAAGGAAAAATTGAATGTTTAAGAATAAATTTATTGTGGTTGTTCCATATTGCAGTACCCCCATTGCTTCACACCCTCCCCAAGACTTGGTGTTGTCAGTCTTAATTTCTTTACTTTAGCCATTATAATGGGTGTGAAATATTATCTCATTTTTGTTGTCAAATCTTGATGACTAAAGATATTGATTGTCTTCATGTGCATATTAGCCATTTGTACATCTTCTTTTGTGAATATCAATTCAAGGTTTTACCTGGATTCTTTTTCCCTCGAGTTGATTTATGTCTGTCCTTATGCCAGTACCACACTGTTTTGATTAGTGAAGCTTTGTAATCATTCATGAAAGCAGGTGTAAATCTTTAGCTGTTCCATTGCAAACAAGTTTTAAAGAGAGTATTCCCCATGTTTTTGTTGTCCTATCATTAGAAGTTCTCAATGTTAATATGTGCATAAGTTTTCTACTTTTAGCATCTGTGATCACTTCTGATACTGAATTGTAGAGAATAATATCCACAGTGATTGCTAATAATAGTAAAAATAATTATTATTTCAAATATATATCAAGCATTTAGCATTTTAAACATACTAAACAGGGGTGCCTGGGTAGCTCAGTCGATTAAGCCTCTAACTTCCACTCAGGTCATGATCTCGCAGTTTGTGGGTTAGAGTGCCAGGTTGGGCTCTGTGCTGACAGCTCAGAGCCTGGACCCTGCTTCTGATTCTGTGTCTCCCTCTCCCTCTGTTCCTCTCCCGCTCTGTCTCCACTCTGTCTCTCTTTCCCTCTCAAAAATAAATAAAGATTAAAAAAATTTAAAAAGAAATAAACACACTAAACAATTTCATCCTTACACAAGCCTTACCGGCTGGGTGCTATTAATATTCCCATACCACAGGTGAGATAATTGAGGCAGAAAAAGATTAAGTAACTTATTCAAGGTTATAGATCAAATAAGTGGTGACGACAGGAATGAAAGCCTAAGCACTGTGATTACAACATCCAACTCTTGCAGCAACTAATAACTAAAGTTATAGCTTTAAAATTCTGGTTGGCTGCATCAGTGCAATTTGTTAGAGAGAAACATAAGAGTTAGAATAATTGAACACATTATATGTGTAATGAGGTCAGTCTTTAATGTGTATACTTTTTATAGTGTCCTTCAGAGTCATTTAAGAAGCTCCAGTTTTTGACTGAAGCTCCATTCACAGCCTGATTAATGAGAACCATTTATTTATCTACATATACAACCACCAAATTTATGAAGACATTTATGAGTTAGGTGAAAAAGAAACAGGGATGTTCCCTCTGCCACAATTAAATGGTTAAAATGCAGACTGTAACTATGAATGATTTGAGAATAAAGTTTACTGAAAGTTTAGGGTAAATAGTTACCTACTGTGATTTGTAACTTCTGAATATATTTATGCACCGTGATTTTAAGGAATGCAAAATATAAAACAGGATTTCAAATGGTAAGTGGAGGAAACGCTTCATTCCAAAGAGGATCTTAAGACTAGCAAAATCCAATTCTCAAGTTGCATTGACTAGTGTCTGCAAGTTCTCCATGCTGCCAACGCCGCTTTTCTCGTCCACGAAAGGACACATCCCACTTACTGAAGTCAAGCCTTCTAGACTTCATGAACATAACAATATCATGTTTTAAAATATGTCCATGGCATTCGCATCTGCATGCAGACCATACTAAATCTCATAAATTATTTACTTAAGTGTGAACAGATGACAAACTTGTTCAAATATTTGTTCAAGGATATTGTTTAACTACCTTAAAAATGCCATATTGGCAGCTTCTTCACAGTTATGCTATGTTAATATTCAACAATGTGGTCTTATCTAATGCCCTGAATAAGAATGGAAAGAAATGAAAATAAGAATTAATAATATAAGAAATAATGTCAGTGAGTTGATGTGAAAATCACAAGAAGTTTTCAGTGTGTTTGCATAACTGCTGACTGCATTATATAAACAAATGTATATACGTATGTATATATGGATATATATGCATATATGTACATACATTTAAATATCTGTATATATGTTGTTTATGTGTGTGTATCGGTAGATATATGATGGGAAATTCATACTTGCATATGGTTATATGATTCAAAAACATTTGATCAAAGTTCAACAAATCCCTCTACTGAAGAAATTCTTCTCGCTTGTTGTATGCCAGTTGAGTTGTGAGATTTAGATTTTAAGATCTCCAACTTGTTTTAAGGTTGTATTTTTCCCAGTATTTATCTTTATATGTGGTTCGTAACCTGAGCAAAACTGAAAATTCAGTATAATTAAATAAAACAGCTACTTTCTTGCGGTGCACTGGAAAGGATTTCATAAACTGTAAACTTTGAAAGGAAGGCATCTCAGGGAACAATCAAATCCCCTTATTTAACTGCCGAGGTCACTGAGCATCAAGATACAATAAGAATTGCCCAACTCACACAGTGACAGAAGAACCGAAGCTGCAAGTAATTTTATAACCTGAGTCATATTATAACATGAACTGGTAAGTTCTCTATTCAATGTGTTAGTGCTGTTCTGTTAATCATCTTTTATAGTTTTGCTTCCTAATCATGTATATTAATCATCTGCCCATAACTTGACCGACCAAATGTTCCCAGATGCAGAGATGGAGCTTTCCACTTCCTGTGTGTTCCTCTGGGATGGAGTTAATCCCTGGCCCAGAAAAAGCACTCAATAAAAACTTGCACATTGATTGTTGGATGCATGTCAGAACAAGCTGAGCAGAGAGCATCTGAGCAACAAGTTTCAGTGTCCAGTTTAGTGGCAGCAGGTGAGGCAGCAGGACCCAGAGCAGAGGACTCTCGCCGGAAGTCCCACTACCAGCCTGTCTGATTCCCTGGCGGAGGTGGCTTCACTGGGCTCATGATTGTGTCATGTGCTCCATTCTCTCATGCTCTTGTTTAGCCACAACTTTACTTCCATTCTAAGAGTGGAATTCCTTCTGCCAATATTTGAAATCCGTTCTCAGCCATTCCTCCTTCAAAGTGCACTCAGATATTGACTCAGGGATTTCCAGTAGCTTGGTGGGACCGTGCCTTCTTCTGGTTACCCAAAGAAAACCTCATCAAGAGGAGAGTAAATGAATGCAAAGTTGTATCTATTGTAATATCCTCCGATGATCTATTGGACTGTGAACTGCAAGTAGAAACGCTGTAAGACTTATTTGAAGAGGTAACACCCTGCATTCCAATTATTTGTGTTTGCCTTCGGTGTAATATTTAATTTTCTCCCTTGCATTTGCTATTGTCTTTGACGTCTTCATCACCTTTATCATTCCCAGCCCAGATTCTGACAGTAGACGTTGGTAAGGTACCTAAAAGAGGAGCTTATTTTTATTTTACTCACATTTTTTATTATGTGTGCATTTATGGCTTATATTTATTTTAAATTATTATTGCTGAAAGTCTCCAAGCTTCACCAGCCTGTGGGTACAAATGAGGTCAATTTAATAAGATGTCACTTTCCATAAACCCCCACCTGTGGAAGGACAGTATCTCGGATTCATATTCAAGGTTCCTTTTCTGCCTGAAATGTGTGTGTGTGTGTCCCAGCATATGGCCAATCCACTTTCTCCCAACACTTCTGGTCACTGATGCTACCGACTCCTGTTGATTACTCTAGGCTTTCTCTTACTTCTTGCTCTGCCTGGGCTGCACTGCCACACTGATGCCACCCTGCCAAGCTCTCCTCCAAACTTCACAGGAGCTGTCTCTGTAGCTATGTCTAGCACTGTCACTGAAGCCCTGGGTAGGATGGCTGCCGAAGCCTCCTCTGCCACCAGTGCTCAACACACACCATCGTTTGTATGCATGCCACTTCTGTAATCCCTGTAGCGCATGATGGAATCATCTTTTCCCCTCCACCACGAGGTGAAGACAAAGTCTCTCTCCTTCAGTGAGGCTGCCCTGAGCCCTTGTCTCAACTAGGCTTCATCCTTGGATGTTGGTGTCTGACCTGGCAGTCTGGATTTAGAAAGAATCCAACCAAATCAGTTTAGGGAGAACACTCCCACCCCCATAGTTACCTGGTCAAATTCCTCCCCTCCTTTCCCCTCCTCCTTGTCCTGTTGATACCGGGTCACTCTAGCCTGCCTTCAGCAAGAATCCCGTTCGGTCAGTTTAGCAAGAATCTCCCTACCCTTGATGTCTCCCCTTAGTAATTTTCTATCCATTTATAAATCCTCATTTTTCCTTTTTTGTATTCAAAGTTGAGCTCAATTTCTGTCTTGTTGTGATAGACTTGACACCTATCACAGTAGTCCTGAATAAAGTCTTCCTTACCATTTTAACATGTGTCAGAATTTTTTCTTTAACAGCAGCACTCTCTGGTAGGTTTACTATGGTGATGGGGTGGTAGCTTTTTTAAGCACAGACCTTTCCTGAACAGGGCATCCCAGTTAAATTCCATGGTCTAAAGTGACCCAGAAAACTCACCAGATCATGAATATACTCTGAATAAATCGTGCAGCAATGGTAGTTCTCCTGATACGGATTTCTTAACAGCCTTATAATAGGTTATATTTATCAATACAGATCTCTGCTCCTGGCACTAGGCATCTACAAATTCCCAGAAATAATTTCCTTCCAGATTAGATTCCAATCTCAAAGATGAATCTCTAAAATTCTCAAAGAGAATAGTGACAAGTATATTACACCTGCAGTATTGAAGCAAACTTCTTCCTTACCAATAAATGTATACACACACACACACACACACACACACACACATGAATATAGATAATAGATGATAGATAACTAGATAGATTGATAGATAGATGATAGATAGATAGATCTGATTCTATACAACTAAAGCTCTATTGCATGAACACACATTTAAATATATGTGTGCATAAATTTATGTATGATTTATGCATGTTTGCATGTACATGCAATAGCCTGCAGTCTTTCTTGTACATGTATGTGGTACTTGCTTCCTTTACTGTATTCAATTTCATTTCCAGAAGGGTCTTCCAGATAAACATTATTCAAAGCAGTAAAGCATTTAAAATTACATTAAGGCAGAATCAGGTATTTTTGCAGTCATAATAGAGCAGGAAAGCAGCATGAAGTGAACAAAGGGCTGCACAGCAGGAAATTTATGCTAGTGAGGAAGCAATTCACACCTGTTAACTACTGTGAATAGACTGAGACACAACACTAGGCTTTCCATCCAAACACAATGTTAGTTGTCTGGATTTTCTTTCTTTTTCTTTTCCTTTTTTTTAAAATTTTTGACATCGTAAACTTTTTTTTGCAAAAATTACTCACAAATTAAATGATGCAGTCTGTAGAATAATAAAAAATTATGCCTAAAGAAGAAAAATGTGGCAAGAAGAAATGCAAAGTCATGGAATAGTGCACAAAATATACCATTAAATTCCAACAAGAAAGGAAAGGAAAAAAAAATAATGTGTGAAATGGTCTAGGAAGAAACAAACAAATGTGCAGAACCATATATTCTGTTGCCTTATTGTAATGAGATTTGGTAATACTGAGCTAAGGGTGAGATAAGATAGACCCAGTCCTCAGAATCCAGAAAAGTGCATAGCTAAAAATAAGACTCTCCGTGCTTATTTAACCAGTGACAAAAGTCTTGGAACTCAATGAGGAAAATGTTTGTCCTAATGATATTTTATCTGCAGTGTTGAACCAGAGCTCCTTCTGAATGGATGCACCATGAATCTGTAAGAAAGAGAACTGAAAGCTTTGAACTCTGAGCATTATCCATCTTATGTGCCTCTTTTTACTTTCACTTGGCTGTTTCATGTGCTTTGAAGTATTAGTCCAGCTCTTTGCATGAATGTTTAAAACTGAGAATAGTCATTGTTCAGACTAAAGAATGAAGAGTTACAAGAGAATGGAAGTATATAAACATGAGGTGAGACCAAGAGCTCAGGAACACACTTAACCAGGTTCAGAGTTTTCTTTAAAACACAGTATATAGTTAGCACTATTCTCCCTGTAATTATTTATGAAACACTGTATTGTGCAATGTATTTCCTAATTAGGCATTCATAGCCACTTGCTCAGGAGGTGTCAACATAAGAAAAATACCTATCACGGGGAAGACATAGAGGTGAGAAGCTTCTCCTCTTCTGACAAACTTTTTCAAGCTCCAAGGACAAGTGATTCCTTCTCTCTTTGTTTCAAAGCAAGCCAGGACTATAGGAGCCAAATTTCTGTATAAGAGTTTTCTATATGATTCTCCTCTCTTTGGGAAATCCATACACTCTAGGGTAATTTGCTCTTTGGAAAAGTCCATTTTCATCACCTTATAAACCTGCCTTCTTTCTTACATCTGAGAAAATCTGAACCCTCAACTGAGCATTCAAGGCTGCCATCAGCAAAGAACACTACTATTCTACTGTACCTACATAATTCCCTCCTCAGAGTTTCCCTCCCACGTTCCTCTTCACACTGTGCCAGCATGTCCTCCTTTCTTTCCCCACCCTGTGCAGTGACTTTGCACATTTCCACCCTGAAAAAACTCCTTTCCCAGAGGAAATATGTTTTATTTTCCTAATCAGATGCCTACTTTTGCTAAGAGACCTTAAGTGTAACCACTATGTAACTCTAGGTATTGATAAGCCTCATTACTATGACAGGAATGAAGGAAAACAAAGTCACGGTGAAGATATGTCTCTTGAGCAATATGTGTTTTCAGCGTTAAAGTATTGTGTGATTTTGAATCTCTACATGGAATTTCCTTGCTTCTCTTCTAGCCTCTAGGTTTCTGAATGTTCAGAATATATAATAAAGACAAAGGGCAGCTGAGCAACCTGGTTTGCCCGGGACTTAGGACTTTTCCAGAATGAGAGACTCAGAGCCAAAACCGGGAAAGACAGAGGCAAATTGGAACAAGTTGTTCACCATACAGAGATGTTATGTATAAAATAGCGATATGTAATATATAGTTTATAAAAGAGGATGGCAATATAAAATCAGCCCATATTTCGTATCTGCTAAACATACATTTAGGCATTCTGTGAAACCTTTCTAGAACAGAAGGTAATTATTACTCCCATATTTCAATGGCTTTAAAGTATGAATGTATAGCATTTTAATTTTAAGATTAAATTATTTGCTTAATGCTAGTAACTTTGGGATAAGTTTTTAGGGGGTTGATAGAAGGGGTTTAATAAAACCCTTACAAACCATGTGTAAGACTCAATTATGAGGTGAAATGGAAGTAATATTGACATTTACTGGTATATCAAAAATGTTATTAGGGTTTAATTAATAACACTTTTGTGGTGTCAGTGACAGCATAATGGTAAGGAGCAGACACTTGTTAGAGAGCTTATAACTATTGACCTTGCCATTCAAAATCTCTGCTTTCATTTTTTTTGAATTTTTTCCAGCTTTATTGAGGTATAATTGACAAATAAAAATTGTATATATTTAAGGTGTACATTATTCTGATTTGATATATGTATACACTGTGAAATGATTACCATAACCAAGCAAATTAACATATCCATCACCTCACGTAGTTGACTATTTGTGTGTTTGTACGGTGATAACACTTAAGATCTACTCCCTTACCAAATTTCAAGTATACAATACAGTATAATTAACCACAATAATCATGCTGGACAGTAGATCTCCAGAATATATTCATCTCATAACTGAAAATTTGTATCCTTTGACCAACATGTCCCCATTTCCCCCACCCCCAGCCCCTGGCAAGTACTATTTCTGCTTTGATGAGTTCAACTTTCTGATTCCACATATAAGTGAGACCATGCAGTATTGCCTTTCTGTGTCTGGCTTATTTCACAAAACATTATGTCCTCTAGGCTCTTCCATGTTGTCACGAATGGCAGGATTTCCTTTTTCCTGGCTGAATAATATTCTGTATTTCCATATCTTGGTTTTGTGAGTAATGCTGCGATTCACACAGGAGTGCAGCTACCTCTTCAACTTACTGATTTCATTTCCTGTGGATAGTGTATCCAGAAGTGGGATTGTTGGATCATATGGTACATATATGTTCACTTTTTGAGGAAAGTCCATATTGTTTTGTATTATCACTGTATCAATTTACATTCCCACCAACAAAGTACAAGTGTTCCCTTTTCTCTATACCCTCTCCAGCACTTGTTATCTCTTGTCTTTTTTTTTTAATATTTATTTATTTTTGAGAGAGAGAGAGAAACAGAGAACGAGTGGGCGAAGGGCAGAGAGAGAGGGAGACACTGAATCTGAAGCAGGCTTGGCGCTCTGAGCTGTCAACACAGAGCCCGACGCGAGGCTGGAACTTAGAAAAGGTGAGATACTGACCTGAGCCGAAGTTGGACGCTTAACTGATGGAGCCACCCAGGCGCCCCTCTTGTCTTTTTAAATGACAGCCATTCTGACAGGGGTGTGGTGATATCTCATTGTGGTTTTGGTTTGCATTTTTCTGATGATTAGTGATGTTCTCTGTACCTTCTCGTATATCTCTCGTCTTTGGAAAAGTATCTATTCAGGTCCTTCATCTCCTTTTTTTTTTTTTTTTTTTTTAGTTGGTTTTTGTTTGTGTGTTTGTTTGTGTTTTGTTTGTTTGCTATTGAATTGTATGAGTCCCTTATATATTTGGGGTATAAACTCCTTATCAGAGATTTGTTTTGTAAATATGTAGGGCTAGTGAGTGTTCTAGTTTTAAGTGAAAAATATCTATAAATGGATAGGAAGGAGGGTAGGAAAGTGTCTGACACATAGGAAACTGACACGGATGTTCATGACTGTCATGGTGGTGCCCACAAACATTGTTAACTGGCTGATTTGGACTATTGCTTTAATTAAGAGCCGAAGAATGCTTATAAGCCAACTAATTCATCATGAATACGTTGAAATATGGATTGGAGACTAAATGATGCTTATTTGGATACAGTAAAGGAGAATATTAAAATAAAGATCACCAAATAATAGTCTGAATGTAGACAATTGATAATTGCAACAAGTTATGTCTGGCTAAATTTGGTAGCTTTATACACACATGTGTGTACTTTGTGTCACACCTCCCATAATATGAAGTAAAATAGCAGAAAAGGAATAGAAAAGTATAAACCTGGAAAGACAACTGGAATAGGAAGGCAGACAAGAGTGGATAAGAGATATCAACAAAATCATGAAAAGTAAACTAGCTATATAAGAAGTTATGTTTGAGGGAAAAAAATAAAAAGCAAGAGAAAGCTATAGGAAGTTACAGGTGTTGTAACCTTTACCCTGTTACCCAATCAACTGATGAATTTGAGACATTTCCTCCTGAAGGTGGAATTGAAAAGTAGAACTCAAGACAGAAAACTATTTTTAAGATTCTTTTTTAACATTTACTTATTTTTGAAAGACAGAAAGAGACAGAGTGCCAGCAGGGAAGGGGAAGAGACAGAGGAGACACAGAATCTGAAGCAGACTCTAAGCAGGCTCTAAGCTGTTAGCACAGAGCTCGATGTGGGGATCGAACTCACGAACTGTGAGATCATGACCTGAGCTGAAGTCGAATACTTAACCGACGGAGCCACCCACGTGCCCCGAGACAGAAAACTATTTTAACTATCTCTCTAGCGAACCTGGATCATCCACCCTCTCACCTTTATCGCTGAAATACTGGGTTTATCCTGGGAAGGTAAATAAAGCACTGATCATCTTAAGAAGACTGAGAGTGATGTGAAAAGGCTCTAGATTGGGGAATACATAAGAGCAAAGTAATTAAACAAGGACACTCCGCTTCTTTAACTCCTTGACTTGCAGAACACTTCTGGTCACAAATGTATAACCTGTGGAAAAGAGATATTTCTGTTTATGGTAACTGATTTAGACATTAGTGCTGGGGAGGTGGGGAGAATGGGTGTCCCTCAATGAAACATTTTACTGTGGACCCACCAGTGAATGTGCCCTAACATGACCATGCAGATTCCAAGAGATTGGGGAGGGGGGAGACCCTATAGAGAAAACATATACCGAAGCAAACAAAAAGAAAAGGAAAAGAATTTAAAATGAAGGAAACAGATAATGTCAAGGGAAGCAACCTTTAGAAAGAAAAGTAATCAAAATACTGACAGAAGACCCATTTCTGAGTGAAATATAGAGAAGTATGAGAAAACATTGTCTCCACTCTATAAACAAACAGATGAACAATTCAGGAAGTTCACAACATCACATCTTTTCTCAGGCCCAACTGAGAGCTGAGGTTGGTTGCAAGATAACTGAGTGCAATACATTTTAAAGAGTGACAAACCCTTCAGAAAGAGATGGGAAACATTTCGCCTTTGTCAGAGTATGGGTGAAAGTGGTGATTTCCATTAAAAGAGGGTAAGGAGAAGTCAGCTATAATTTTGACAGTTTTCTAATGACTGGGGCTCATGTGACAGATAAACTGGGAACCTCAGATACAAGAGGGTGTTGCACTCACTTGCAAGCTTTTATCCAAGAGCTAGGGGTTCACCAGACAGAGTGGGAGCTAGGCTACAGAGAGAGCTATACCACAGTGAGGGCTTTTAGAAATGGTCAGCTGCTATTGGGTCAGGGCATAAAATGCATTTCCCCAGACCTTTCCTCCTAAGTAGCAAGACCCTGCAAGTGCTGGGGTCCTGGCAGGAATTCTTCCCATCTGAAGGCAGGCAGCACAGGCAAAATTCCACTGCTTCTGGACGAGGAGGAGGAAGAGGTGGGGGCAAAGGGCCTCCACCCTGAGGAAGAGATAAAAGATCTTCTTGTTCAAGGATAGCACAGTAGAACAAACAAGTAAACTGCAGCTGTGTGTAAAGGGGGGAGGAGAGTTTGGGCCGAGTTTGGCCCCCACGGTGGAGGCAACAGGTTGCTGGTAAGACCATACCTTTGTTGGCTAAACTCACTGGGTTTCATGATGACTGTAATCCTGCAATCGGTAATTAAAAAGACCCCCAGCACTTCCAAGTAACAAGAATAGCAATGCTAAACAACAGGCAGGACCTGGAGAGAGACCCCTTAAACTTGGGGAGACTGCTAAACTGTGATCAGTCTCCCTCTTCCTGAGCTTTGGAGACTGCAGAAACTAAATGAACTCATTTGTTTCCTTTCCTCAGGGATCTCTGCCCTGTACTACCTGTTGTTGAATATTTGAAAACATCTTTCCTTACATTTTGTCTACTTATTGTTTATGGTGAGGGGTAAATACATCCCAGTAATTTCATTATGACCAGAAGTGGAAATCACATTAATGTTGTTTTTCCGTGTAATTGCTTTTTTGGAGGTGGGGTGCGGGGAGGCACTCAACTTGGTACCGAACTGCGATGGGAAACGTCTTTAGATAGTACATCATTTTGCTTCAGTGTTGGAGCACTGATTCCCATGACTGACTCGCTGTCAAAAATGGTCGGTTAAACAAATATTCTAATTGAACTGAGTGCAATATTTCCCAGGACTGGTCATGCTAAAATTTGGTGGTAAATTTTGTCGAACTTCACTGGAATACAACCGCCCGTACTACAAAACAGATGTTGTTAATTTATATTTTAAAGCCAGGCTTTTCCATTTGCACAGACTAAAAAAAAAAAAAAAAAAAATGTTAATTGCACAATTTATGTGGAAACTTTTATTGCCACTGTCCATTAGATGCAGGGATGTTGACAGTAGACAAGTATCAATCTGGGGCTTGTTACAGGATGAATACAAACAGAGACTAAATGTAATTTAATCACACCATGAAGATTCTCCACTAAAGCTAAAGAAGATAGATGGCTAAGTATAAATATCTGGAATGGTAGCCAATTGAGATGAATGGAAAACTGTTTTTCTCTAGTAGCAGAAATTAAATTCTATTTTGTGTGTACACGTTCTTTTCAAGTAATTTTTTTCTCTTCCTCATTCTCTTTGTTTCATGATTTTCAATTTTCTCCCCTGACATAGGTCTCTTTTCTTCTATTTCAAGATGAATTTTCTTTTCAATAGAATTACACAAGAGTAATTAAGTATATTTCATAATTGAAGACGATTTTTTAGGAACCTGTACCAAATCTATGTATGTCTTTCTCTAATGGGAGGGTGAGGGAGACATTTACATGCATTATCCAGATCATCTTCACATTTTAAAAATATTATTTAATCATTCCAAGAACCCAATCCTAAACAATGTTCTATGTAATTCAACTAAATATTTGTGTTGTTTGGAAAGTTCAATACTGTACTTTCGTATACCACCACTCAGCCTATTTAAACACATGTCTGAAGATGTATCTGATGCTTTTTGTTTTTTTCTGGCATCAACTGATAATTTGCTTATTTTGTTTATTAGCTGCTATCTACTGAGTGCTCAGTATATCACTATATAGATTATATATACATGGTTCATTGTGATGTTGGTATTATCAACAATTTAGAAATGAATAAATTAAACCTTGGGGAGATGGCCTTACATTTACATACAGGAGAACTTTAAGCAACTCTTTAACTTTGCAGAGTTAGCAATGGCAAAATAAAGACTAGAACTCAGGTCTGCCTAACTTCAAGCCCTGCCCTTTCTACTGTATTAGGAAAGAAGTAAAGATTGTTGATCCACAATGAGATAATTGGAAGGCTACTGAACTGAAGCCTCAAAATTAATCAGATATAATATTTGAAGTCAGTGGAATCGAAAGAGAGTCATGAGTATGCATCATAGAAAGTTGATGGAGTCAAAGTACTTCTAAATATAATATCTCTTTTTATGAAAGTATTTACAATTGAATATACGTGGTATTTAAGAAATATTTGTTGGGAAATCTATCATCTATCTATATCTATCATCTGTCTATCTATTATCTATCTATCAATCATCTAGATATAATTGCCTTAGATGTATATCCTCATATTAATGATATAGTTTAAACAGTGTAGCACAATCTGATCTTCTCTGATAGCCATGATTAACTAATTTGGGTATTTCTCAAACAATTCTAGGAATTACATAGTGGTTAAAATACCATCCTCTTGGACTGGACAGTCTATTCAAACTCTTTCATCGTTTGCAAGTTATTTGAACAAGTAACTTTATCTCTCTAAGGCCAAGTTTTCTTATCTGAAAAATGTGTTTTCTAATAGTGACTACCTCTTAGGATTTTTGTAAGAATAAAAGTGATCTAATACGTGTAAAAAGCATTGTCTTGGACATAAGATACGGTCAACATATGTTAGATATTATAATCAAAACAGGCTTCAAATCCCTAAAATTTCTAGTCATATTCTGTAAAGCTTAAGACAGTTTCACCAAAAAGGAGTTGGAATATATTCCAATATATTACTCAGTGTTTCTAATCACCTGAAACAGTCATAATATATATAATTGAGTCACAAAAGTACATATATAGAAATTAAATGGAAAAGTGGAATGTCTAGATATTCTTTATAGTTAAATCATTCAGCTTGAGTAAGAGTAGATTGTGAAAGTAAGAGAATATGGAAGATGAATGTATCTTTTTTGTAGCAGTGAAAAGCCTGATTATATGTAGGTCTCATAGGGCTAATGTAATTTATGTGCATTTTTCTATATGTCCTCTTCTCTGCCAAGGACATTCTCAGATTCCATGTATTGGTGTAGAAGTTAGACTTCCATATCAGTTAAGCATAGCATTCTTAAGTTATATGACTTATTTATATGATACTCTGAATATCTTCTGCAAAACTACTAAAATATAGCATTTTAATAGAGTCTCTGTTTGGTTCCTTGTTCATTTTAAAGTCCCTAACAATTCTTTGATATCAGCTTCCTTTCTAAAAAAAAAAAAAGAAGAAAGAAAGAAAAAAAAGATTTTTTAAAAGAAAAAATGAATTATTCATAGAATAATTGTTTTTTTACTTTAATTACTTGTAATACTGAAAGTGTATTATAATGTGTAATTATATTTTTCCAACATAATTACTAAGTATAATGACAATGTATAATTCTTTATGAGACTACATGAAGAAAATTGCATTGCTCATGCATAATATTATAATAGTTAAACTTAGTTATTCCAAAGAATTATTACAATTTGTTGTTTTAAATAGATCATCTGATCATTTCACAGACCAAAAAATGAAATAAAATGCTTTTCTGTTTAGAGTGAGTGAGATAGCACTTTGAAAAGGAAAAACTTCAGAAATTCCAAGATCATTATGTACTTCATGCTCATGGGTTTTATTGACACCATAGTGTGATTTATACCCAGCAAAATTTTGTTTGCTTTGAAAGATATGATACGAAATGCTTTGCTGAAGTAAAACTTTCCTATACAAGTAAACTATGCTAAATGGAAATAAAATAACATATCAAGTTATATTTTTCCAAGACCAAACTACATGTTGATGTTATGTAAGGACTTTGAAGAAGCAGTATCTCCTATTTTGGGTCACCGAATCTCCTTCACTAAATGATTGTTCTTGTGATTCAACTATATCAAATTAAGTAGCACCCTCCAGTCCTATCTTACGGGTAGTTAACAAACTAGGAAATCTGAGTCATTCTAATATTGATGAGGTTCGTAATTAAGAAACAGTTATTCTCCCTCTAAAATTCAAAAGACCATTGTATCAGTAGCTCTTTTGAGCTATTCTAAATTCAGATTTTCCATATAACAGTTCCAAAACTAAACAAAAAATTGGGGGGGAAGAAATGTTCCAATTATATTTATTCAACAGCAAAATTTTCATATTCATGGTTCAACTATTTCTAACGATAAATTGTATTAAACTGTTTCGTGTCACTTTTTTCTATGTAATAAAAGTAAAAATTCAAATTTACTTCAGAAAATAACTTTGGCTTAGTAAACATCTTAAGAATGTCAATTTTTGGGGGCGCCTGGGTGGCTCAGTCGGTTAAACGTCTGACTTCAGCTCAGGGCATGATCTCGCAGTCTGTGGGTTTGAGCCCCACGTCAGGCTCTGTGCTGACAGCTCAGAGCCTGGAGCCTGTTTCAAATTCTGTGTCTCCCTCTCTCTCTGACCCTCCCCTGTTCATGCTCTCTCTCTGTCTCAAAAATAAATAAATGTTAAAAAAATAAAAAAAAAAGAATTCAATTTTTTGGGGTGCCTGGGTGGCTCAGTCAGTTAAGCATCTGACTTCAGCTCAGGTCATGATCTCATAGTTCATGAGTTCCAGCCCTGCGTCAGGCTCTGTGCTTAAAGCACAGAGCCTGGAGACTGCCTTGGATTCTGTGTCTCCCTCTCTCTCTGCCCCTCCCACCACTCATGCTGTTTCTATCTCTCATAAATAAATAAATTTAAAAAATAAAATAAAATAACAGTACACAGAAGTATGTTTGTGTAAATGGCTTGGAAGGAATCTAAATCACATCATGCATGGAAAGCATAGAACACAGAAATAATGTCCAAACATCCATTTTCTTCGGTTTTAGGCAGATGTATCCCTAGATTTATCTGAATTGCAAAGCTGAATATGTATGGCTATTAGCATAGTTGTATTTGGAGCCTTTGATTTTGGGTTCAGTCCTTTTTGTTAGCATTTGATGACAAAATGCCTCAATGTGATGGATATTGTTTTGTGAAGAACACAGTAACAGTACAACTGAAATTTCTCTTCAGACTTTGGCTTTTACTTGTGCTTTTGCTTTATTTGAAATAATATACAAACACCGTTGCAAAACTGAAAGAGAAAATCCATGAAGGACTGGTTGGAGATTGTACCATAGAATTCAGTAATGGGCACCGAGTTAATTCAGAAAGTGGTTAAATTTTCATATAAAAAATCAAAAGCTGCCATTAGAGCAAAGTATTTTCATAGGTAAATGAATAAAATAACTGTTCTAAATTTGAGGTGAAATTAACGTCAATTACTGAAAAAAAATACTGTGATTACATTGATCAGCACTGAAAAAGAAGTAAGAAAACTCTGACACAGTCAATCTTTTTCTGGAAAAAGTAGATACGCAGACAGTTTGTTAAACAAAGAAAATAACATTTCATCGGGTTTATACCTCAAGAATATTTTTTTGTTTTAAAATATGATCATTTGAAAATTTAAAGCTGAATATAACATCACAAAATATTATAATTTGATAATGCTGTGGCTGACATGTATAGATAACTAAACAAGTTAATTTGCATTAAATATATGTCCATAAACTTGAATTACGCAGGTGCACTGGCTACCCTGATGAAAATAATCGAGTAAATACAAAGTCGAGATTTTGTTTGGCCTGTAAAATGTGATTAAGTGTCACATTAGACATTTAAGAAGTGTGCCAGTGAAAGAACTCCCTGGAAGTATGCCTGGTGACAGATTAGAAGGGATCAAGGTTAATGGAGTAGTTGGAAATGATACTTACATATGATGCAGGCTGCAAATGAAAGGTGTTATATAACAGAAAGATTATGTTAAGAAGTAGATGGGGGAAAAAGGCCTCACACAGGCACCAGAGGCTAAAATTTCTATGTAAGAAGCAGGGAATAGCATATCGAATAATATACCTATAGAATTAAAGGGATTGTTTCCTCTTGGTACACTGAGATGTCGTTAGTGCTTTCCAAAGTAGGAACGTAAAGCTAAGTGTTTGGGAATTAATAGAATTGGTTTTTAAAATCACGTTTCATAATAAGTTGTATTTCAAAAATTCGATTTGCTCTGCACTGAATAAATTTCAGTTTGCCTCTGCTCATACACATTACTTCTGACTCCTCCTTATATACCTTCTATCACTCCACATGTTACAACGTAGCAGAGGATTTTTCAGTGGGCTATTTGCGATCTAACATATTTGGGGATGCGTTAATAATCGTTTGCCTGAATATCCGTTAAGTTTATAAAGACTTTTTAATTAAAATACAATTGAAAAAATGCGATATATTATTTGAAGCAGAACTATGAATTTCAGGTACTGAGAATTGAGAATATGGCAAAAATTAGGAATAAAATTGTATTTGCAATAAGTACTGCAATAGGTATTTTGAAATTGCTTATCTCTGTTAACTCCACAGCATACGGATTGAAGTTTGAAAGCAAGTGACATTTTAGAATGGTCTTTAATGAATTTTTCATCCAAATGACATTGGTGAGCCTTGAGGAATATCTGACTCTATTATAATTAAAGTTTAGTAAGAGTAAGAAAAGGGACCATTGAAAATGATAAAATTATGTGTTCCTATGTCTTCAAGATATTTTGCTCTTTTAAGATACTATACTCTGTTGCTAGAGTTTTATTCAATATGATTTTTTACTACCAACAAATTTTTTTCTGAAAATATAAAACAACATAGACATGAGTAATGGACTTCTAGTTGGTGGAAAAATATACTTTAATCATTTCATATCCCAATTGAATTTCATTATGGACAACTAATACAGACGTTGACTAATCGATAGGCAAAAGCCTTTGAAGCAGAATTAAGAAGAAACACCCTCTTGGGGCACCTCGGTGGCTCAGTTGGTTAAATGTCCAACTTCACCTCAGGTCATGATCTCACAGTTCATGAGTTCAAGCCCTGCATCAGGCTCTGTGCTGACAGCTTGGAGCCTGGAGCCTGCTTCAGAATTCTTTCTCCTTCTCTCTCTGCCCCTCCCCTACTCACATTCTGCCTCTCCCTCAAATAAACATTAAAAAAAGAAAAGAAAAGAAAAAAGAAAAAAAAAGAAGAAACACTCTCAATCTTTATGGAAATTTTCTTATTATTTTCAAAATATAACTTGGTATACATGTGGAGTACATATACATGCTATTGACATTGATATCCACAAGGGAATATTATTGAATTACAAACAGAGATTCTTAGTGAACAAAATAACAACAAAAAATGGATAGAAAATTGAAGTTTCTTAGAACTGCAAGTTGATTAATGGTGGCCTTTTTTAATACAGTTTTTTAAAATGTGTATTTGTTTTTGAGAGAGAGAGAGAGAAAGAGAGAGACAGAGAGACAAAGCACAAGTGGGGGGAGAGGCAGAGAGAGAGGGAGACACAGAATCTGAAGCAGGCTCCAGGCTCTGAGCTGTGAGCACAGAGCCCGATGCGGGGATCAAACCCATGGACTGGACTGAGAGATCATGACCTGAGCCAAAGTTGAAGGCTCAACCAACTGAGCCAACCAGCTGCCCTGATTAATGGTGGCCTTTTTAAAGTGAGGTTATCCAAGGAATGCACCACTATTTCTGAGTATGACTTGGATGGCTGAGAGATTATTTTTCACTTTAAAACTGGAAGTTAATGATTTAATAAAACTAAAGAAAACAAAACCTTATTGTAGTTCTAGAACATGAAGAAAATGATATGTTCTTTTTCTTTTTGGTTTTAATTACAATTGAATCACTTCATGCTTGCTTTTGAATCTTCCTTTGTTTCTGGGAAGAACTATTTTATACATTACAATAAAGTTTGCAATGGAAAGCTTGTCCTGTACACCCACATGTTTGCAGAGCCCCTGAAACACTAGGGCAGTACCCACTTCCATGCTTCCTGCTTCTCCTGTTCCTAAAGATCTTCCAAAAATGTCACACTTTAACTCAATTCTTGAGCCAAGCTGATGTAGCAAAGTAAAAGCTCTCACAGTGAGATCAGAAACCCGGACATAATGATTTTGTAGCGAGGGTGGCTCGAGGAAGGATTTACTCCCTGGGGCCCGTGAGTACTAAGTTGGAGCTTCTTTACTCAATATGCTTCCTGTCTCCTGACTGATTCTTGGTCAGGTCTGCTATTCAACCAAAACACTGCCTTCCTAAGAAGGCAGCCTGACCAGCTTTACTCTGACTGATTGAGCATTTGTCTACTGCTTTAATTTCTTGATTACCAGACCTGCAGAGTCTGCCTGGATTTCTAGTGTTTCTGATTTTTATTCTATTTCCCCACTGTTAGGATAGCCAAGCACTAAACTGCAGACCATTTGAGTGAAGACATGTTTTCATTGCCATGTTTCTTCCAAGTCCTTTTCCTCAAAGCCAGGATTAATTTCTAAATAATATTAATGACCTTAGGTACTTTTTACCTAGAAGGTAGACATACCCATAAAGAATAAAATGAAAACTACATAAACTTTGTGGTCTTCATAATGGTGGTGATACATTTTTGTGAACCTCACAGAAATGAATGGATTATATTTTTCCAGGAAGAGAAGACAAGACCATTATAATACAGTAGCACACGCGTTACTGCATATGGGCCAGTTACAAGAAAAAGAAAAACTTTAATTGTATGTTGCACTGTTGAGATTTTTTGATGCAAGAGCAGTGTTTATAAACTAAAAACATTATGAAATTATATTCCTAGTTTTCATTCATTTAGCTCTATATTTAGGAAGAGACTAAAAGAAGTTCCATGATTGTTCATATCTTCTTAATACCTTTAAGAGTCTGTAATTAACATCGTTTTTGTTCGGAAAGAAGTCAGGGATTTTACTGTTAGTTTCTGTCTGAGTTTTAAATTAAAATATGCTAAGTATTTCATTAAGTAGAATAATGCTGGAAAAGTAATAAGTGTGAGGGAGCAAACATTTCTTTTGAGAGTTTCTGGACGTTTTATGTCACTGACTGCCGAGGCTCTTTCCTTCACCTGTTCTGTCGGCCCCCCTGCCTCTCCACCATTTACCATAACAGATCTCTCCAGACTGCTGTTACATTGTGGAAATCAGCAAAAGTAGAGTAGGTAGGGGAGCAAATGGGAAAACATAGAATAAATAAAGCCTTTTGGGCTAGAATTAGGTGAAACGTATTGGGAAACAAGTTTTTAAGAAAGAGATATGAAAGAAAAAGGTGTGGCTGTGAAGTGCATTAGGCAGTTTTACTCTGAACCATATGTCCGCTCCACACTCTATGCTGTTAAAATAGTGCAGAGGAATTTTAACATTTCTCATATTGTTGAATTATGTTTTGACAAAACACCACTCTGAGGTTGGATTATATGAATTACAGCTTTAAAATGTTTAAATGGTCCTTAGGTACGCAAAGGTTATATTAACGTGCACATGTATTTCTTCTGTCTCTCAAAATCCCATTTAATGGCATTAAGTGAATTTCTAAAATGTTATTAATCTACAGGGATGATGTGAATGGAAGAGGAGAAACAGACAACAGAGCATACTGCGGGACAAAAAGATTCTGGGAACCAATTTATGGAGGATTATGGTGAGTTGGTTTTGGTTACATTCTCTATTAATTATTAAGGTATTTCTTTTTTTTTTTTTCAACGTTTATTTATTTTTGGGACAGAGAGAGACAGAGCATGAATGGGGGAGGGGGCAGAGAGAGAGGGAGACACAGAATCGGAAACAGGCTCCAGGCTCTGAGCCATCAGCCCAGAGCCTGACGCGGGGCTCGAACTCACGGACCGCGAGATCGTGACCTGGCTGAAGTCGGACGCTTAACCAGCTGCGCCACCCAGGCGCCCCTTAAGGTATTTCTTAATACCCAGCTGTGTCCAAAGAAAATTTGCAGAGTGAGTAAAGTGAGGTAATTTATGTTTTAAAATTAGACAGAAGGCGCCCGGATGGCTCAGTCGGTTAAGCGTCCAACTTCGGCCCAGGTCGTGATCTCATGGTTCGTCTGTTCGAGCCCCACATCAGGCTCTGTGCTGAAAGCTTGGAGCCTGGAGCCTGCTTCAGATTCTGTGTCTCCTTCTCTCTCTGCCCCTCCCCAGCTCATGCTCACACTATGTCTCTGTCAAAAATAAATAAACTTAAAAAAAAGTGAAAAATAAATAAAATTAGACAGTAATAGTTTAATGGTGAGCTCAAAGTGATGTAAATTTTAAAAAATCAGCATAAAAAATTTAAAAAATTAGTATGTAGCGTTTCGTACACTAAGCATACAAAAATATGTTTTTCAGAATTCCAGCATTGCTAAGGTCAAGACTTGTTTAGAGAAACAAAAAAATGAAAATTTAAAAATAATAGAAAACATAAAGAAAGAGGGGCGCCTGGGTGGCGCAGTCGGTTAAGCGTCCGACTTCAGCCAGGTCACGATCTCGCGGTCCGTGAGTTCTAGCCCCGCGTCAGGCTCTAGGCTGATGGCTCAGAGCCTGGAGCCTGTTTCCGATTCTGTGTCTCCCTCTCTCTCTGCCCCTCCCCCGTTCATGCTCTGTCTCTCTCTGTCCCAAAAATGAATAAACGTTGAAAAAAAAAAAATTAAAAAAAAAAAGAAAATATAAAGAAAGAAAAAATATTTTCCAGATAGGGAGAACTTTTTTTTTTGTTTACTACAGTATATATTATAGCAAATTCTCTAATAATTTTTTAACCCACTAATATAATTTATTTCCTTAACACTTGCTTTACCTTATGGATGTGGAAATTCTTTACCTTTTTACTATGAAGAACACAAATCATGACCAGTTTTGTTTATTTTATATATTTCTGCAGGTAGCACTGTCATATTTTATTATTCTCGGTCATTTTATGTTACCATATGGGAAAAAATTCATAAGAATTAGAGATATCAGTAGATTTTAAATTGCTTAACAATATTTTAATTTTGAGGGGGGCACCTGGGTGGCTCAGCGGGTGAGTGTCCAATGACTTCGGCTCAGCTCATGAGCCATTCAACTCCTTTGTGAGTTTGAGCCCCACATTGGATCTCGGCTGTCAGTGCAAGCCCACTTCAGATCCTCTGTCCCCCTCTCTCTCTGCTCCTAACCTGCTAACACTCTCTCTCTGTCAAAAATGAACAAAAACATTTAGTAATATTTTTTTTTACAATGCAGAGGGTAAGTACGACTAGATCCAACAACTAGATACAAAAGGCTTTAATTGTTATTAAAGGCTCCTACCAAATCACTCAGGAGCTTTAAGCAAAACTTTAAAATGCTGGTGGGCTCTTGAGAGAAAGTAGGTAGCTATCTTGTAAAAGATTATTTACTACAATGGTAATTTCATTTTAAACGAATTATTGCTTACTTGTTTAAAGAAAATTTAATTCCTACACTCTTCAAGTGATGAAGAGAACTAGAAAAAAGAATGTTTAAAATCATCCAAGCTCTAACTGTCTAGAAGTAAGCACTATCGAAAAGGAAAACTAGCTTCTAACAACTTCTATGTATTCATTCACACAAAGCACACTTTAGACCATACTTAAAGCGCTATCCTAAGAAGTAATTTTACTTTAACAAGAAAAAGTAAATGAGACTTACTTGTTATTTTGTTATTTTTTTCCAAATGATATTCATTCCTAAATTATACTTCTAAGTTTAAGAAGTATTATTTTAAAAAGAAACCACAAAGAATTTGGAATACTATACTGTTAACCTTTTTTTTATATAGTTTATTTATTTATTTTGAGAGACAGAGTGTGGGTGGGGGAGGGGCAGAGAGAGAGGAGAAGTAGAAACCCAAGGAGGCTACGCAGAGCCCTAAGCAGGGCTTAAACCCATGAAACCACAAGATCATGACCTGAGCCAAAATCAAGAGTCAGACCCTTCACCGACTGAGCAACCCAGGCGCCCCAACGTTTCAGCCTTTTAAGAATACCAGTAGGGTGTGTATTTACCTCTATTTTCTTTTTCCCTATATCTTCTATATTCAGTAAGTTTATTTTTGCTTTTATAGCTTTCAGTTTCCTTTTGTGATTTTCTCTGGCCTCTCCACCAAATCTTTAAAATGTTTTCAGGAATATTTATTCTATTCTGTAAATGCCTTGGCTAATGTGTTTCCAGTCCTGATTATTTATTCTACGGGATGAAATAAACATTTCTGTAATGTACAGATATTTTTATTTGTATTTACCCTTCTTTCCTGAGGTTAGCCTCCCTTTACGTGTCCTTTATTTCTATCTAATCCTTGAAACCACGTATCTCTTTTTTTGTGCTTTTTAAAAAGCAAGACTGTGTTGGTTGTAATTTACTTGGTAGTATGGAGGATTATTTATCTGAGACCTAGGATGGAGGCTTGACCAGTAAGCTGGAGGCCTCAGCCTCTCTAAATTCCGTCTGTTGTCTCTCCATATCCCTGGGTGTGCATGTATCTATATACGCCTGTTGTAGCTGTCGCCTTAGTTTTCCAAACAAACTCTGTCCCTCCTTGGTCATTGACCTTCCAGTTAGGATCTGAAAGTCACTGTATTCCTTTCCGTCTACCCACTTGGCTGTGTCCCAGAGCACAGAGGCTATATCACAGAATGAAGGCAATTTACCTGAGATCTGGAGAAATACTTGCAGCCCTTAGAAAGTCTCCCTCACTTGGTACAGGCCTCACAGATTTAGAAGATATGTTTATAATTTTGATGATAGCTATTTGCAATTAAAATTAATTTTTCACTCTTTTTTAATTTTTTTTAAGAATGAGAGTGGATTTGGGGCACCTGGGTGGCTCAGTCGGTTAAGGGTCCGACCTCGGCTCAGGTCATGATCTCAAGGTTTGGGGGCTCTGTGCTGACAGCTTAGAGCCTGGAGCTTACTTCGGATTCTGTGTCTCCCTCTCTCTCTGCCCAGCCCCCACTTGTAACCTGTCTCTGTCTCTCTCTCTCTGTCAAAAATAAATAAACATTAAAAAAAAAGAATGAGAGTGGATTTAAAATGCCTGTCCTAGAAGATTCCCCAGCAATTAAAGTAATTCAGAAAGTTATAGACTTTTAAAATCAGGCATGTAGAAATCACACACTATTAAAACAATCCTCTCTATGAAGAGAATTAACAGGGATATTAATAGTCAGTGCATAACGCAAAAATCTTATTGCTCTTAATATTCTTTTAGCCGACCTAGAATAATTTCCTTCTTTTATTAGGTAAATAGTAATTGATCATCTCTACTGACCACATACTAAACTAGCTACTGTGTAAGTCATAAAAATGAATGCGGCAGAGGCCCTGAACTCTAGGGGCATAAAATATCATTGTAGTAAAATTATTGGTATGCATATGTCTATAGCTAGAAAATGTTATGGTTTGGGCTTAAGAAGAAGGAAAGAATTTTTATCACAAATGGTTTTGATTATGGCATTAGCTTAAGGAAAAGAGAAAATTTATATTGACAAATGGTGTCGAGTAAATCAGGATAGAATGGTAACTTCAGAAAACTGTAAAGGCGTAACAACAAGATATTTATATGTTACTAGGAATGTGGCCAGTGTACTAACACCCAGTACCCACTGGGAAGGTGTTTTGTATGAAATTAGACAAAAAGGACCACAGTGACACATAATGACAGGGTGTATGGAGATATGGTGGGATCTCCAAAACAATGACATTGCAAACTAAGTAAAATTAAGAACACTTTTTGGTGACTAGAAGAAATAGACATGTATCACAGTTTACGCAATCAAAAAAAAACCCCCACAAATACCATATTATTTCACTCATGTGAAATCTAAAATGCAAATGAATGAAGAAACAGAAAAGAATCAGAGCCATAAATACAGAGAACAAATTGATGGTTGCCAGAGAAGAAGGGGCTGGAGGGGTGGGAAAAATGGGTGAAGGGGAGTGGGAGACACAGGTTTCCAGTTATGCAATGAATATGCCACGAAAATAAAGGTACAGTATAGGGAATATAGTCAATGATACTGTTCTGGTGTTGTATGGTGACAAACAGTAGGTACACTTGTGTTGAGCACAGCAGAACATATGGAAAAGTTGAATCACTATGTTGTACACCCATAGCTAATGTAATATTGTGGTCAACTGTACTCAAATAAAAAAAAATTAAAACAAAACAAAATGTGTGTAACCAATGTAAAACCAGAAAGAAAGAAAGAGAAAGAAATAAAACAGAAACCTCTCAAAAAATAAAAAAGGAAATAAATACAAGAAAGGAATTTGATTTGTCAACTACTGCAACATTTTCTAAAACTCTCCCTCCCACTCCCTCAGAGATTCATAAAACACACACTTCTTAGACTCTCCTGAAGTCCCAGATCTTCCTGCAGATTTCCAAGACCTGTGGGTTTTATCTCCCACTCTTTATTCCTTGCCCTCACATAACTATTTTTTTCTGCTGTGGGTGGCTCTCTGCAATGAAAACGGAAGTCTTTCCAGGAACTGTGGTACGTGGTTTAGTTCATTACCCTTTTCAACAAAGTAAACTTCAGGACAGATTCCAACATTAAAAACCTCTTAACAGCTGAGAGAAAAAAGTATTTTGGCGCTATTGGTCCTGTTGCTTAAGTAAGCAGTATTTCTTTTCTTTTCTTTTTTTTTTTTAATTTTTTTTCAGTGTTTATTTTTGAGAGAGAGACAGGGCAGGGTGCAAGCAGAAAGGAGGGAAGGGGCAGAGAGGGAGGTAGACTCAAAATCTGAAGCAGGCTCCAGTCTCTGAGCTGTCAGCACAGAGCCCTTTGCGGGGCTCAAACTCACTAACGGTGAGGTCATGATCATGACCTGAGCAGAAGTCCGATGCAGAAGTCGGACACTTAACTGACGGAGCCACCCAGGCACCCCAAGTAAACAGTATTTCTGAAACTGGTTTCATGAAACCTAAATTTTGAGTGACGCTTTTTTATTCTGACAAAAATTTTAATATGTGCACATTCTGAATTATTTGATTATCTGATAACCAAATATTGCTCTGTAGTTTGATCTAATATTTGCATTTGTGTTGATTGTTCGTGATTAATTTTCATACCGTAATGAGAAAAGAAGGAAAGTGAGCTTAAAGTATACATACCACTTTCTTGCCACACAGAAGTTAAATGATGCCTCAACAGGGCCCTCAAATTATTCGAGACTGAGAAATATTAGTGGAGTTAGGTTTCACTACTCACGAATGCTTTTAGAAGTTAATAATGATTAGACGTTGATTTTAATTTTGAATATTATAGATAACTAGGGCTAGCGTCACTTGCGTATTTTCCTGTAAAATGGGAACATAAAGAGAAGAATTAAGACAGTGTATGTGTGGATGCATGTATAACTACAAATATCTATGTGTATTAACATTGCTTAAACTTTCATTCAACCTGTTATAACAAGTCTTCCCATAATTTGAAGTCTCACCTTTTCTGTGCTCCTCCCTCCCCATTCCTATTTAAGTGATCTTTTTGTTTTACTTAAGATTGATTTACTTACTATTCAGAAGCCTTTGCTCTACTTTTTCCTTCCTCTTATCAATGTTTTCGATTTGCCTAAGGCAAAATTCCCCACTCCTCTCCACCAAAACAAAACAAAACAAGTAAAAATTGCAATTATATCTGACTCCAATACAGATACACTTTATTAAAATTTTCTCTTCTTCCTTCATTAGCATTCAGTCTCTTTGGAAGCTTCCCTCCCCTCTCCCCTCCCCCCCCCATGGAAGCTTTATTTTGCTTTTTTTTCCCCCCTATGGAAGCTTTTGAATGGCATCTGATTTGGATCACAATCACAAATATATAAGACAGTAGAGCGTGGCTTCTTAGCTTATCAAGTATTTATCCTAAAGTTCACTCACTTTAATTGATCTCACTCAAACAAGAGACTACTGACTCAGAACTGTATGCATAGTTAAGTTTATTGATTTAACAAGATTTGTTGTCTGGTTTGTTGCACCTGACAGCAGATTAGAAGAAGCATCCCTGATAGTTTAACACATTGAGCTATGACAAAGAAGTAGGAGATAAGAGAGGTGAATCAACAATTAGAAATCAGTCTGCACACTGCAAATACTCTTTAATATCTTACAAGCACTGTATAGACCCTAACACCAAAATTAATGATTGATGTTAATAATGATAATCAAGAGTTATGTAAGGTATTTACATTCTCGATATCTTATCTGCAAGTACGTAAAAGACATCATAAAAAACAGAATTTTAAAATCATGTACACTTTGCGGGTAGATCATAATATAGCTCTGAGCAGCAATTTCTTCTTTATCATTTCTGATGTCTTACTCTTTCTTGAACACTTCACAAGTCAGTTTATTCCATTGTTGGACAGGTCCACATTAAGAAAATTATTCTTCCTACTATATTGAACCTTGCCTGTCCCTAACAAAATAATTTATCTTAGTTCTCTTTTTGAAAACAACTGTGAAGATATGTGCTTACTTTTCTAAATAACAGCATTTTACAACCTTTAAAAGAGTTAAATCTGCTTTAAGAAATATATTTCTTTAATAGAATTCTGTAGTTTCCAAAATAACTATCCCATGTGCTTTCAATTGTTCCTATTACATAATTTCCAGATTCACTTATCATCCTAGTTACCTTCTCCTGCATAAATTCTAGTGTGTTAGGATTCTTTTCTAAAATGTGACTCAAAATGATCTCAGTATTCCAGGTCTGGTTTGAAATGGCCGATAAGTACCCCTTTGTCTGATTAATGCATCATATAAATGTAAGCCTTATCTGGACTCACTTGGTTCTACTCACGTAATTTTATACAATGGCATCTTTTTACTTTTCAATACAATTATGTTTTATATATTTATATCTTTAATAAGATCAGCTTTCATTACAGAAACTATGTTTTACTAATTTCTGAAGAACTTGTCATATAGTAGGCACTTGAAAATGTTGTTTGGGGAATGTGTGACTAAATAAACCATCTAAGAATATGTTCTCTTATTTTACTAGTTTGATTCCATTGTTTTTTGGTTTTTTTTATCTTGTCCATGACATTTTTAATGTACTTCCAAATGTTTTGGACTTAATTATGTTATCATAGATCCTGATTTTGTGAACTTTATTTTTAACCAAAATATAAGTCTACATTTATTCTTAATTAAAACTTGTGAGGGGCGCCTGGGTGGCTCAGTCGGTTAAGTGTCCGACTTCGGCTCAGGTCATGATCTCGCAGTGTGTGGGTTCGGGCCCCGCGTCGGGCTCTGTGCTGACAGCTCGGAGCCCGGAGCCTGCTTCGAATTCTGTGTCTCCCTCTCTCTCTGCCCCTCCCCTGCTCATACTCTGTCTCTCTCTGTCTCTCAAAAATAAATAAATGTTAAAAAAAAAAAAATTTTTTAAAAAATAAAACTTGTGAGATTTCAAAACTATTGAGATTATCTGAAACCTTGATTTTTGCCATCAATTTTATAAAGAGGCCTTATCAGCTAGTATCTTTAGTAGAATACAATACTGTATTAATTTATCAAACCAAAGTTGAATATAACTGTTTCCCACATGTATGAGTTGTCTTCCTAACTAGATTGAAGAACCATAAACATTGGGAATGAGTTCTCCCTCACATATATCTTAATCACTCCACAAACATTTGCCACACAGGTTGAATTAAATTCAGTTGTATGATTTGCATATTGTGTATTTTTTTCGAGAAAGATTAATTACTTTCCATATATCATAATCTAAGAGTAAATAATTTATTCTTTCAAATAAGATGGAGTATTTCAAGTAAAAAGGGATATAAAGTATACTTATTTATCCACTAATAGTTTTAACTGTGGAGTTAAGATTATATTTACTGAATTAGTCTATGAAGTTTCTATTCAGCTTCCTTTCTCAGAGTCTGAAAAAGAAAAAAAAAACCTAAAAATTGTGAGCAATTATTACTACATATTTCCTGTTAAATCAGTGTGGATCTGATAGACATTTTGGTCTAATTTTGAAAATATGATGTGGGAAAATGAATATATTTCTATTAACTGGTGAGTAAAATTCTGTATTCCGTTTTAATAAACATTTCTTACCATGTGAAAGATCGCTCTACACTCAGCTTGATCCTACAATGATAAGGTGTAAATTGGCTATGCTTCTATTAATGCCTTCCTTCTTAACCGAATCTACATACTTATCTCTGGTGGAATGTTATTAATGCAATGCTTTGAGATTACTAACTAACGTCTTAATACCTAATGCTTAATGAAACTTTACTTTGAGAGACTGTTGTAAATGTTGGTTCAGGCTTCAGACATAGAGAAAATAGACTTCAAATTGTCTTTTAAAATACTCCACAGAAAAGTGTTCCCTGAAATCAGAAGACATGAAAGGTTTCCTGGGAGACTTAAATAGGCTCCATACTGATTTGTCCAGGTTGTCTGTTATCCAATGACCTCTCCTTAATTGGGGGAGGAGCCAAGAACAAAGGGTGAAGGGAGAGAACAGCTGGACCAGATAAGAGAGAACTGGAAAAGACAAAGCCATTGAAAACAGAATTGGAAACCCTTGAACCAGACCTTATCTATTTTCAGGCTAATCTTCATATTCTGTAGAAGGCCTTTCTGTGTCTAACCTAGAAAGAAAACACAAAATTTACACCTCCATGCTCAATCTTTTTTCTTCTATACACTGTTAGAGAATAGCAGTCATAACAGCTTTTATTCTCTGATCCATCCACAGCCTCCCTTCAGTGTTTTTGATGTTGTGATCTTACAGAGTATCATTATTCTGACAAAGAAATGGCCACCCAACCACACAAGCATGAATTACCTGCCATCTGCCAGTGTTCTAAGATACTAGATACCTATATCTGCATTTATAATTTGACTTTTCAAAAATAACCCATTTGGAAATCAAGGTTCATTTGATTAAACAAATTAAAAATATAAAAATCAAAATACATATGACAGTGATTATGTGACGTCCTTAATGTCTAAAACTGGTATTGAAAACTTTTTATCCACCTTGACCAAATGCAACTAATAATCACTTGACTTAACTATGGACCTCAATCTGTATTAACTGTTATTTTGAAATTCTCTATTCTATCATTTAGATTTTCCCCAACATTTCATAAGCAAAAGATGAAAAGCGTTTGTTGTAAAAATCATAATTTTCCTGTAGTTTTTGGCTACATTTTGAAAAAAAAATCATGAAATTTGAGATATGTCAATGTTAATATTTCCTACTTGGTGAGATGTTTTTTTATATTGCTAGTGTTTTCTTTCTACCTCAAAAAAATATATATTGAACACCTACAACACATTGAACATTGTGCTTGACTGTGGAGAGGATTAGAAAGATGAGTAAGATCCAGTTTCTCTCCTCACAGATCTTAAAATATAGTACAAGGAGCGTTAACAAGTGCCAAACTGACAAAGACACAATTCAGGTTATAAATTTTAGAAGGCATATAACATTTTCTATGGGATTTTCATATTGAAACAGAAAATGTTTCTAATGGAATATATACCTAAGCCAAGTGTTAGAGTTCAGGTATAATTTCAATTAGTAGAGATTGGGAATAAAAAGAGAACACCAATTATAATCCACTTTTACCAGAAGTCATGGTTACATGTAATGAACAATTATAAAATGAGACTAGGAAGGTTGGATTGTAATCACATTATAGTATTTAAATTCCAGGTGGAGGAGTTTGCAGTTAATTCTGTAGGATGTGTGCAAATGTAATAAAGAACATTTCTAAGGAAAATCCCCATAATACAGGGACCTGTTGTCACACAGAAAAAACCACGTAAGGATTCCACTTCAGGTTGAGGAGTGTCAGGGTATTATGATTATGATTGTGGATTATATGTGGGATGACGTAGGTGGTTTGATAATAAAGATGGAAAGTTTGGTATGCTAGTTAGAAAATAGAGGAAATGAAATACAAAGAAAGTTTACTAAGCCATATAAAATGGCAGCAGAGAGGTAGGGGTGACTGGGTGGCTCAGTCAGTTAAGTATCTGACTCTTGATTTTGGCTCAGGTCATGATCTCATGGTGAGATTGAGCCCTGCCTAAGCGATTTTCTGTCTCCCTCTCTCTCTGCCCTGTCCCTGCACAAGTGCAGGCTCTTCTCTCTCTCTCAAAAAAAAAAAAAAAAAAAAAAAAAAAGGCATCAGAGAGGCAATTTGGCTAAAGCATCTTAAAGTTACTGTGCAAATTAGAGATTTAAAAAAGAACCCAGAGGTTAATAATATGTAGAACTAATAAGTAACAGCACAAAAGTTGTCTTCAGTACAACTGAAAAGTAGAGAAGAAAGTCCTGAGGAAGATGGGGATAATTGATTCCCCTCTTACTACTTTCTACCCCCCAACCTTTTTGTGTTAGGAATTCAGGGGAGCAAGGGAGAGAGAGAGACAGTGCACACTAAAACCGCAGTGTCAAAGTTGCCAAATAAAACAGCAAGCCCAAAGTGAAATTCATCACTTACTGTGATGGTAGAAGCAAGAGGCTAAACCAAAGAAAAGGCCATTTTCCCCCATGGAGATGCTCACAGATGGAGGGGCAGGTAGAAATTCGCACAAGTGGGAGCCCTCTCACTGTTGAGGGAACCTAGAACAAAAAACTCTGGCCGTTCTATGACTCCTGAGGTGGGAGCAGATAGGAGAAGTAGGAGTGGTAAATTGCTAGGTACTGAGTCAGAATGTGGGAATGGGGAAAAGTGTCCTCAAGTTTTGCCCCTCCACCCCTCTGATAGAGAGGCCTCAGCAGAGGAGTCTGAAGAGGGCCTCTGCGAAGCCCTCAGACAAAATGACCTAGATATGAAGGTGCTAGGGCTGAAACTGTAAATAGGGGAAGACCATGACCAGTCAGAAGAAGGCCTGAGTCCTTGACCGCAATGCCTTCAGAGACTGCAGTGCAGTGACTGTGCACCACGTGGGGTGTGGGAGGGCAGGTTTCCTGGGGAAGGCCTGTCAGGCAAAGCATATGGTGGGGCCTGACAAATCACATAGAAGTTGTTTTTCTTTTTTTAAATTATTATTATTATTATTATTATTATTTTAGTATAATCAACACACAATGTTACATTACTTTCAAGTGTAGAGCGTCGTGATTCAACATCTCTATACCTTAATGCTCAGGACAAGTGTAGTTACCATCTGTCACCATACAGGTAGGTTTTTAACCAGGAGATGGACTTCTTGCTACATCACATAATAAGAGAAAATACTTTGACCAAGTTACCCAAAGTTAAGGCACTTACATGGACTTTAACTTTTCACTTAAAGACCTGCTGTCTACTCTTCTAATGAACAGTCCAGTTACTCAATGGCTTGTTTTCTTCTTTAAAGGAACACACACACACACACACACACACCACCGCTACCACCACCACCAACACGCACCACCTCACATTCTTCTTGCTCTTTTCCTTCCTCCCAGTTTTCAAAGTACATTGGAAAGAACCTTAATTAGACCATTTATGAGGGAAACATAAGCCTATTTTTAAGATATTATTTAGTCAAGATTCTCTTCTTGGTTAATGTTTTCTTAAGGAAATATAAGGACCCTACTTAGTTTGCCAGATTCCCTTTTAAAACTGATAGCGTCGCCACCACCAAATTTTTGTATTAGAATAGCAGAGGAAGGCTTTACCTTCCTGAATGAAAATTTGTTGATATATTTTTGAATAGGTTGAGATACAGAGATGGCTGAAGCACATAGCAATTCAAAGGCTATGTCAATGGTATAAAGGTATGTAAAGAGGATTTGAAGTTGGATTGTTTCAGTTGAAAGGAAAAAGACAAGACATATAAGAAGATTACATCTAAGATACCTACAATAGTATTACATACCAGCTGAATGTGGAGGGGTGAAGAAAAAAAGATGCTTATACAAGGGAGAGAAATGTTGCCCCAAATAACTAGGAAAAATTACACCACCGACAGGAAGAGAAACAAAGGGAGGTGTTTATTTGGGAAAGAGACATTTTTAAATTGTGATATTTGCAAAGTATCAATGTGATATCCAGTATGTTGCTAGAAATTTTGGAAATGTTGGCTGATAATAAAGTCGGTCCTATAGAAATCATTTATATAAACATCATAATTGAAGCTATGAAGCTAGTGCAAATTGGAGAGACATATTTTTTTTAAAAAAATGAATTTGTAGATCAAATGACCCAAAGGAGTTAAAAATCTCCATTACCCCAAAATTAATCTTTAGATTTTATGCAATTCCTATCAAAGTTTAACAAAGACAATGACAAGTTTATTATAAATTGTATATGGTAAGACAAAAAATATAACACGATTTTGATAAAGAGGAATGAATCCCAATGTTCAGGCTTACTGTATATCTAAAATAACAGACTGTATTGTTTTAGTGGAGGAGTAGGACATAGACCTAGAGATATGTTAGAGAAATGTAATTAAAACCACAATGAGATAGGGGCGCCTGGGTGGCTCAGTTGGTTAAGCGTCTGACTCCGGCTTAAGTCATGATCTCGCAGTTTGTGAGTTCAAGCTCCAAATCGGGCTCTGTGCTGACAGCTCAGAGCCCAGAGGCTGCTCCGGATTCTATCTCCCTTTCTCTCTTACCCTCCCCCACTCACACTCTGTCTCTGTCTCTCTCAAAAATAAATAAACATAAAAAAAAAAAAAAACACTGAGATAGCACTATGTACCTATCAGAAAGGCTAAACTCAAATGAAAAAACTGTGTTAGCACCAAATGCTGTTGAACATGTTGAGAAACTGGATTATGCAAAGTCTGCTGGCAAGAACATAAAATACATGCCTGCTCTGGAAAATAATTTAGTAGTTTTTTTTACAAAACCAAGTATCTAATTACCATACAATCCAGCAATCACACTCTTGGTCATTTATCCCAGGTAATCAAAGTTTATGTTTATATAAAAAAAATATGTGTATCAGTTTTTGGAGTAATTTTATTCACAGTGGCCCAAAACTAGAAAAAAAACAAAATGTCTTTCAGTGAGTGAATGGTAAATCAAAGAGTGCTACATTCGTACCATGGAATATTAATCAGCAATCAAAAGGGATGAACAGTTGATATATACAACAATGTGGATGGATCTCAGGGGAGTTTTATTGAATTGAAAAAAAGAGTCTAGGGGCCCCTGGGTGGCTCAGTCGGTTAAGCGGCCGACTTCAGCTCAGGTCACGATCTCACACTCCGTGAGTTCGAGCCCCGCGTCGAGCTCTGTGCTGACCGCTCAGAGCCTGGAGCCTGTTTCAGATTCTGTGTCTCCCTCTCTCTCTGACCCTTCCCCGTTCATGCTCTGTCTCTCTCTGTCTCAAAAATAAATAAACGTTAAAAAAAAATTAAAAAAAAAAAGAAAAAATAGTCTATCTCAAATAGTTATGTACTTTGTGATATCTTTTATATGACATTCTTGAAATGACAAAATTATAGAGACAGAGAGCAGATTAATGCTTAGTAAGGGTTCGAAGACAGGGACAGGGAGATATGTAGCTGTGACTTTAAAAGGGTCCCATGAGGAATCATGATGAAAGTGTTTTGTATCTTGATGGTGACAATGATCATATGAATCTTCACATGTGACAAAATTTCATAAGATTGTACATATACAAACATTCACACATACATATGCAATTACATTAAATGATATAGGAGAAGGGGCCCCTGCGTGGCTCAGTTAGTTAAGAGTTTAACTCTTGATTTCAGCTCAGATCATGATTTTGTGGTTTGTGGGATCGAGCCCCATGTCTGTGCTGACAGCTTGGAGCCTGCTTCGGATTCTCTCTCTCTCTCTCTCTCTCCCCCTCTCTCTCTGCCTCTTCCCTGCTCATGCTCTCACTCTCTCTCAAAATAAATAAACTTTAAAAAAATAGAGGAGAGGTGAAGAGTGTTGATATAATTGATGTTTTTACTGTGTACTGATACCTTTTTATTTGAGTTTTATTAAACAATTGGTAATTGGAAATTTATTTCTAAGATTTTATACTTATCAAATTGTTTATGTATTCAGACTTGAAATTATTAGAAAAGTAATACTCTATTATTAAAAAAGTCAAATCATATCAAAGAGAAATAAATGTAAAAGTAAGTCTTTATTTCCCATCACTACTAGCAGCCCTATTTCCTGAAACTGGCTATTTTAACTATTTCTGGTTGTATTTATTCTGTAATTGTCATCACACTTTTAAATAATGTGCTTATGTCTTATTATCAGTTTGTTAAAATTATTTCCCTCCCCACTGAAAGATAAGGAATTTTGTTCACTTAACTTGCTATTTACTTCCCTTTTTCTCTCTTTTCTGGCATGTCAGTTATGTCATTATTTAAATTTATCATTATTTAAGTTTATCTATTGACTACTTCCATAATTAAAAAAATATATATATACTTAATTAGCTATGTTGGGATTCAGAAATATCCAATTGTGTTTTCCCAGTAATCAACATGAAAGGAAGAGTGGCTATTCATATTGCTTCTCTATCCCCCAACATCCATTAGTTAAATAATTACCGTCAACATATTTTAATGATAAAAAAATTTAGAGTGACATCAGCAAGATGGAGGAATGGGGAGCTCCAGGTACTCCTTCATCCCCTGGAGACACCCATTCAACAATACATAAACCAATTCCCTTTGTAAGAAATCCATAAACCAGTTAAGAAGCTCCTGCACCCCCAAGCAAGCAGGAAACCAGCCACATCAAAGCTGATAGGAAAATTGGTAGTATTATCTCATCATAGTTTCTTCACATGACCCAGCTTGTGACTTGGAGGAAACTCACAACTGTCAGCTTTTCCCTGGTAAGGGAAAGAGGAGATTTTAATAAAAGTCCAATGTTCTGATTTTCTTGGGGCAGCTCAAGATATTAGCTTCCACCTCACCTGTGTCAGAGTGCTGACAGGATATGGCGCATTCTAGATGCCTGAGGACCATGGAGAACATAGAAGAGCTGGGCAGTATGCGGTTGCTCAAGGAGACCATGGTACAACAAAATTGAATAGGACTCAGAGGGCTCTCAGAGAAAAGAGTGAAGTGAAAAGGAATAAAACTAGAAATCAGTAGCAGAAGAAAAATGGAAAAATTTACATAAATTTGGAAATTAAATAACACACTACTGGAAAACCAAGGGCTAAAAGAAGTGATCTAAAAGGGATATTGAAAAATATCATAAGACGAAGGAAAATGAAAACACCAAAATTTATGAGATGTGGCAAAAGTAGTGCTGAGACTAAAGATTTTAGTGATGAATGCCTATATTAAAAAAAGAAGGCTCGAGACACCTTGGTGGTTCAAACAGTTAGGGGTCTGACTCTTGATTTTGGCTCAGGTCATGAATTCATAGTGAGATAGAGCCCCATGGAGGGCTCTGTGCTGATGGTATGGAGCCTGCTTCGGATTCTCTCTCTCCCTCTCTCTCTGCCCCTCCCCTGCTCATGCGCATATGTGTGCACTCTCTCACTCTCTCTCTCTCTCAAAATTAATATACAATAAAAAAAGAAAGATCTTAAATAAACAATTTAATTCTAGACATCCAGAAACTAGGAAAGGTGAAACAAATTGTGGGATTGCAACCTGGTGCATCCACACTGGAAAACAGTATGGAGGTTCCTCATAAAGTTAAAAATAGAACTAAGATCCAGCAATTGCACTACTAGGTATTTACCCAAAGGATACAAAAATGCTAGTTCAAAGGAATACATATACCCAATGTTTATAGTAGCATTATCTATAATAGCCAAATTATGGAAACAGCCAAAGTGTCCATTGACTGATGAATGGATAAGGAAAATGTGCTATATGTTAGTCATAAAAAAGAATGAAATCTTGCCATTTGCAGTGACATGGATGGAGCTAGAGAGTATTATGCTAAGTGAAATAAGTCAATCAGAAAAAGACAAATACAGTATGATTTCACATATATGTGAAATTTAAGAAACAAAATAAATGAGCAAAGGGGAAAGAGAGAGGGAAAGAGAAAGAGAGAGAGAGAGAGAGAGAGGGAGAGAGAGGCAAACCAAGAAACAGTCTCTTAACTGTAGAGAACTGATGGTTACCAGAAGGGAGAGGGGATGGGTAAATAGGTGATGGGGATTAAGGAGGGAACTACCTATGGTGAGCACTCAAGTTGAATGGAAGTATTGAGTCACTAGATTGTCCATCTGAAACTAATATTACACTGTATGTTAACTAACTGGAATTTGAATAAAAATTAAAAAAATATTTTAATAGCCAATAAAATAAAATACTGATATATATAGATATTTTTTAACGACAGGATTATAAATAAAGAAAAGGCTTTTGACAAAATTCAAAACTCTTCTATGATAACACCACTTAAACTATAAATAGAAGGAAATTACCTCAATATGGTAGAGGTCACATGTGAAATTCCCATAGCTAACATCATACTCAACGTCAAAAGGTGAAAGCTCTTCCTCTAACATAATGGACACATACAATGGAATGTTATTCAACCATAAAAAATGAAATCCTATCATCTGCTATTGCATGGCTAAAGCTTAAGGGCATGTTATGTAGAATAATCAAGTCATAGAAGCACAAATTCCACCAATATGAGGTATCTAAAGCAGAAAAACTCACTGGAGTAGAAAGACTTACCAGGGGTTAAGTCTAGGAGGAAAAAGGAATCACTATTAAATGAGTTGCAGTCATCAAGATGAAAAAGCTCTAGAGATTTACTGCACAATATTGAGCTTATAGTTAACAATACTACTATGCTCTACACTCTTTGTTGTTGTTGAGAGTAGATCTCGTGGGTATTTTTTCTACAATAAAAAAGGAAATTGAAAAATTCTTAGATACAGAAAAGTAAACATAGACCACAAAAGACATCATTTTACCACTGACCAGATTAACCAAATATTGTTTTTATTCTTTAGTTCTGATGATTTTAAAGAAAGACATTGTGATTGTTACTGTATATGTTATTATACCTAACACCGGCCCCACTGGTAATTTTGAACAGCTAAGCAATTCCACCTACTGTTTTCTGTCCCATGGAAGCCCATGGAAATCAGAGAGCTCAATTCCACAGCATCATTTCCCACCTTCATCCTAGTCTAAAGAAAATAGCCACCTCAAATTTTTTCAAGGATTCTTCTGCTCCTTAATCAAGACATTAATATTTATTTTCAAGGAGGTTCTGGCATCTCAGATTCATTAACTGGAGGGCCACATTTTTTTTTTTTAAGACTAGTTTGGAGCAGTATATAAGCAATATAAAAGGAAGTACAGAGGATTTCCCATATACTCCCTGCATCTGCATCTGCATAACCTCCCCCATTATCAACAACCTTTACCAGAGGGGTATATGTGTTACAATTGTGGAACCTGCATTGACACATCCTTCTCATTCACGTCTCTAGTTTACATTAGGGTTCACTCTTAGTGTTGTATATGCTATGTGCATAGACAAATGGCATGTATCCACCATTATAGAGAATATTTTCACTGTCCTAAAAATCTTCCATGCTCCACCTATTCATTCCTCCCTCCCCCAAACCTCTGGCAACTTTTATTTTTTTCCATACTTTTGCATTCTCCAGAATGTTGGATAAGGAATTACAAAATATGTAGTATGCAACTTTTAAGATTGGCTTCTCTCACTTAGTAAAATGCATTTAAGTTTCCTCTGTGTCTTTTTATGACTTGATAGCTCTTTTTTTTTTTTAGTTGTTAATTTGTTTTAGTGATGAATAGTATTCCATGGTCTGAATGTACCACAGTTTATTCACCTAGCAAAGAGCGTCTTGATTGCTTCCAAGTTTTGGCAATTATGAATAGGGCTGATATGAACACCCATGTTGAGGTGTTTGTGTGGACATACTTTTTTCCCCTTTGGTATTACCAAGGGAGTGTGATTGTTTGTATAGTAAGAGTATATTTAGTTTAGGAAAGATGCTGAACTGTCTTCCAAAGTGACTATACCATTTTGCATTCCCACCAGAATGAGTGAGACTTCCTTTCACTCCACATGCTCTAGAGGGCCACTTCTGAATCTAGGCTTCAATTAAAAATCCAAGCAATGTTAGAGTTAGTCTCATTTGCTTACACATTAAATCCCAAGTCCCAGTTGAATGTCTGACCTAGTCTTATATTTAATCTTCTTGTTTCTTCTAATGGCTATGAAACCCATTTCCAAACTAGAATCCTGTTGAAATGATCTATCAAGATCCTACAATTCTTGGAATACTCTACTTCCTCCTAGAGCTGACATTGCAGTTTTCCCTCTGTGCCATGCTGAGATTAACTTTCATAGGAATCTTGAGGGGTGGTGAGACATAGATCTTGAATGGAATGGGCAAACACTGTGAATCAGAGTCACCTGCTCCTAATGGAGTCCTTGAAAGCACTTCATGTCAGAGAAGGCTGGTTTCTATAGAAAAAGGAACAGAGATTGTTTCCACATGCATGGAATTTTCAAGACGAGTTGTGAATTAAGTCTGTGTCAAAAATGTCCCAATTGTAAGTCTCAGGTCCTAATTCTTCAAGATTGTTACCTTAACGTTAGCATATAAACTTCAGTAAGATTATGTTTTTAACTAGCATTGACACTTTGCTACACTCAAAATCAGATTTGGGACTTTAGCCGTTTCTACCCACCTATTTCTAGAAGACAAGAGATTTTCTTTTTTAATGCTCCCATGGAAGCTTTCTACTTCTCTATCCTTGTCTTGAGTTGGCAGTTCATGACTTTGAAATTATTATTTCTTTTACTATGATTTCCAATAGTCAGAAAGAGTTAGCACACCCTCTAGTCTTTGTAGCATCTTTGATATTATAGTAAATAAACGCCACTTGACCACCCAATGCTTGGCCTTTAGATTTGACCCTATTTCTCCCCACCATTGATGATAACTTGAGTAATTGTGATTCTGTATGTCAAAGATTACTGGGGCGCCTGGGTGGCGCAGTCGGTTAAGCGTCCGACTTCAGCCAGGTCACGATCTCACGGTCCGTGGGTTCGAGCCCCGCGTCGGGCTCTGGGCTGATGGCCCAGAGCCTGGAGCCTGTTTCCGATTCTGTGTCTCCCTCTCTCTCTGCCCCTCCCCCGTTCATGCTCTGTCTCGCTCTGTCCCAAAAATAAAAAAAATAAAAAAATAAAAAAAACGTTTAAAAAAAAAAAGATTACTAATGAGCCACTTATTCTCTAGCAAGGAGGTTACCTTGGGTTCATAAATATGATAAATAACTGAGCAATCCAGGGTCAGGAGTATATGCAATGTAGAGTCATAGCTTTTTTTTTCTTCCTTTTGTTTTTTCTATATTCTATATTCTTTGGAGTCCCTATGTGCAGATTGTACCTTAAGACTGAAGTGTCATGTTTTTCCTCCTTGAGGATGGAATAGCAACATAAAATGCATGGAAGATTTATCCCTTCTCTCTTATTTCTTAATTTATTTAAAGCTTAATGTATATCAGTATGGACTCATGGATATATATTTTGTATTTTATGTTATAATCCAACACTATTTTATTTGGTTGCTCAAAATTTTCAGCTTTGACCATTATTAACTATTTCAATTGGCTCCTGTGCTCATTCACCATAACCTCATCAGTGGATTTGTTTTGTTGTTAAATTTGTTTTGTTGAGCACTTTCTTACCTTCTGGCACTACAAACTGCTTCATATTATTTTTTTTTTATTCTTTAACAAAATAATATGTTTATTATAGACCATGTAAAAAGCATTGATATCCAAAAAGGAGAACATAAAAGTCACCTGTATTCTTTTATTTTTATTTATTCTTATTTTTTATTTTATTTTTTTGTGTTTAAAAAAAATGTTAATGTTTATTTATTTTTGCGAGAGAGACAGAGCGTTAACAGGGGAGGAACAGAGAGAGAGGGAGACACAGAATCTGAAGCAGGCTCCAGGCTCTGAGCTGTCAGCATAGCATGTGATGCGGGGTTTAAACTCACGAACTGTGAGATAATGACCTGAGCCAAAGTCAGGTACTCACCTGACTGAGGCACCTAGGCTCCCCCAAAGTCACCTGTTTTCTTAACACTCAGAGGTAATCACTATTAACCTTTTATCACAACTGTTCAGTCTTCTTTTCTGTGTATTCTATATGCTCTTCCATAAGTTTTTTCTTTTTTTACTAATATATTCTATTCTATGTATTCTTAATATATTCTATAATGAATAGGTTCATCATTCTTCTACATCTTCAGTGGCTACATAGGATTTCACTGTATGGAAATAGCACAATTTATTTGACCAACTCACTACTATCGGATATTTAGGTAATTTCTGGTTTCCCCTACTGTAAACAATCCAGAGATGAGGATTCTGTGGCCAAGTCCATGCAAAACGCTTTGACTGATTCCTTTGAATAAGTTCCTGGGTGAGCGGTTATTGTTTCCTGCATGTATGCACATTTTTAAGCTTTTTTCCCCCAATTTTTATTTAAATTCTAGTTGGTCAACACATAATGGAATATTGGTTTCAGGAGTAAAATTTAGTGATGCATCACTCACATGTAACACCTAGTGCTCATCATTCTTGTATATTTTTTGCCCCAGCTTAGAATCAACCATTGCTGCAAGGGTCCCTGTTCCTTTTATTGGAGAACAGAATTAAAAACCAAGATCCGGTGCTAGGTATGCTTGTTGCTCCTTGGTTGTCACTTCCTTTAAGACTTCTGAACTAACAGGGGCGCCTGGGTGGCGCAGTCGGTTAAGCGTCCGACTTCAGCCAGGTCACGATCTCGCGGTCCGTGAGTTCGAGCCCCGCGTCAGGCTCTGGGCTGACGGCTCAGAGCCTGGAGCCTGTTTCCGATTCTGTGTCTCCCTCTCTCTGCCCCTCCCCCGTTCATGCTCTGTCTCTCTCTGTCCCAAAAATAAACATTGAAAAAAAAAATTAAAAAAAAAAAAAAGACTTCTGAACTAACAGAACACAGAAAGATATGACACATACCTTTTTTTTTTGACTGTGGAAATCTATGAGAAAGGCAATTAAATGTTTCTGATTAAAATTTCTCAGAAAATTAACTGGGTCTAGAAATGTATTTTGGTTACCATTGACACAAACATACCTTAATTTTTGAAATGCTCCTTTGGTATAAGAGAACAGTAAGTTGATCTCATGTATCTTTCTGAACTCATACTTGAGCAGTGACATAAGTTATACTCATTCTAGCTTTATAAATAACTGCCATAATCAGTATTATCTGCTTCTTGTTCCATGGATACTGCTCAAAACAGTAAAATTTGACTTGACCATAATAGGTCTTCTCCAAAATCAAAAAAGGTAATGAATTTCATAGAAAATTAGAATTTTAAATCTTAAGTGACATTTAAATGCAACCTAAGAGATCAAGGTTTCTGATATTTCTAATTTAAGTCCCTTATTACTTGGTCAGTTACTACCTATTGTAAAAAAGCTGGTACAATCATAAATGTATAATCAAAATTATACTTCTGATGACATCTATAGAAAATATGATTTGATGAATGGATAAAGAAATTGTGGTTTATATACACAATGGAGTACTACGTGGCAATGAGAAAGAATGAAATATGGCCCTTTGTAGCAACGTGGATGGAACTGGAGAGTGTGATGCTAAGTGAAATAAGCCATACAGAGAAAGACAGATACCATACGTTTTCACTGTTATGTGGATCCTGAGAAACTTAACAGAAACCCATGGGGGAAGGGAAGGAAATAAAAAAAAGAGGTTAGAGTGGGAGAGAGCCAAAGCATAAGAGACTCTTAAAAACTGAGAACAAACTGAGGGTTTATGGGGGGGTGGGGGGGATGAGCACTGGGTGTTGTATGGAAACCAATTTGACAATAAATTTCATATATATATATAAAAGAAAATATGATTTGATTTTTAAAAATTTATTTATTTTTGAGAGAGAGAGAAACAGAGTGTGAGCTGGGAAGGGGCAGAAAGAGAGGGACACACAGAATCTGAAGCAGGCTCCAGGGTCTGAGCTGTCAACAGAGAGCCTGATGCGAGGCTCAAACTCGTGAGCCACAAGGTCATGACCTGAGCCAAAGTCAGACGCTTAACTGACTGAGCCACCCAGGCGCCCCTAGAAAATATAATTTAAAATGATCTGAATTTTATTTCCCAGAAGTAAGTGCATTATTTAAACGTACTGCAACAATAATAAAATTGGTAGCCAGAGTCATTCCCTTTCTTACAATAAGTTACATCAAACTAACTAGTGTATATTCAATTCTAGTGACTCAATTTGTTGCATAAATTGTATGATAAATATAATTATTAGACTTGAAATAATTATTCTTTTGTCATCTTTTGTATCAGGAATTGTGGAATTCTAAAGTTTCTGAACTGCTTCAAATGTATGTGTTTAAGATAATTTTTGTTCAATATAGATGAATATGCTACAGAAGTTAAAACAATAATTCTTAAACTGGACTTTAGTTTGCCTAGGTTAGAGTAAAAGACAGGATTGTCCTGAATATCTGCTTGAGTTTACAAAGTCACTGAAATCATTGTAATCCAATATCCTTAAAATGTCTTTCCTGTTCTTATGGGATGTATGTAGTACACATCCATTTAGCACTTGTATGATAGACACATAATGATCGTGATCATCCATTTCAGATAATTCTCTGTAAGTTGTCAAATCTTGCTGAAAAGGCATACCCTGGAGAAGCGACTTTTTTGCTTGCCTTGCAATTCACTGACTTAGACAGGGATTTACTAGAAGTTGTAATTGGCTCTTCTGATCGACAATGAAGACCACATTTCTTAATGCTTTGACTCTCTTTGTGGATTGATAAATACTGTGAAATACGGCAGTATACTGAAGTGAAGTCTGCTAATGTGAAGGGAATGTGAGCTAAAGACTTCTTAAGCACCGCGGGGTGGCCTTAGACTTAAGTTTTGGTCCCAGTTCTTTACTGCTTCATTTTATCCTTTTTTGGGAAAGGTTCTTAATCTTTCTAGCTCAATCAACAAAATAAGAACTATATTTACTTGACATACGATACATAACTTGGTTGTAATGGCCATTTTTGATGGGAAGAGGCAGTAACCATTTGTTAAATGATACACTTGGCTCCTGGAAAAGTTAATAAAGGTTCCCCAAAGCACTTAACCTCCTTCAGATGAATCATTTATACACCAGGAGAAACTATCTCAATGATTATCAACACTAGGCCCAACACTCTATAAAATAGATAAAGGATACCAAATCACTTGGTTACCTATCTAAAATCTCTAGAAGGAAATCTTATGACTGGTCTTAAATTAATTTTTAAATCGCTGGATTCTGGGCATGGTACAGAATGGTTCTTATTTAGTACTATTTTTTTTCCCAAAAGAACGTCTTCTGCATAGTGAGCATTTTTTATAAGACTTTAAGGTCTACAAAGTAACTTTAATTTGTAAATATTCATAAGCTATAATTACTAATTAGTTTTTACCTCCTCCTTCTTTTCTGTAAGTATATTCTTTAATCCCCATTCTCTCAGCAGGAATCTAAAATGCCAAAATGATTTTTTCCCAAAGGCTTTCTTTCATCAATAATACAATTAGGGATAAAGCTCATAAATATAGAGAGTTACTTCCTTACTTATCCCTAGTACATAATTATATACACAGGAATGTACACATGCGTAAAAATATATAGATATATGAATTCCTTTCTTTCTCTTCCTTCTTCCTCCCTCCCTTCCTTCCTTCCTACCTTATGTCTCCCTATATCTCTACCTTTACTATACATATTACATTGCAGATAGTGTATGGCAATACATAATAAATACTAGTGTGCTTTTTTTTTTAAAGTAAAACGTGTTTATTTTGATCAAGAATCCATATATTATTTGCAATAAACCAGACATGATTTTTGCATGGTTATGAAAAGATAGGTGTTTCACTGAAACAAAAAGTTCTGCTATACAATTAAATCAAACACTGAAGCAAATGTGACAGGTTGAAATAAGATTATTTCAAAAATGATTTTTTAAAAAAATTTTTAACGTTTATTTATTTTTGAGACAGAGAGAGACAGAGCATGAACAGGGGAGGGGTAGAGATGGAGGGAGACACAGAATCTGAAACAGGCTCCAGGCTCTGAGCTGTCAGCACAGAGCCCGACGCGGGGCTCGAACTCACGGACCGCGAGATCATGACCTGAGCCAAAGTCGGACGCTTAACTGACCCAGCCACCCAGGCGCCCCCAAAAATGATTTTTTATTCCATAATATAAATGTGAGAACCATTTGTTGTTATTACATTAATTGTTGACATATCTGAATTTCAGAAACAGGAAAAGAATCAGTTTAGTGCTTTTTTTTTTTTTTATAATTTATATACATTTACTTGATCTTATTTAACCTTATAGTATTCTTTGAGATACAGAGAGCAGACACGATTATTGACATTAGTAGATGACAAAACCATATTTTGGAAAATTTAACTCAATAGTGAAAAGATACAAAAATACTAAAAATGTATTAGAATTGTGTGAACACCATCTTTGGCCTCAATTATTGTTTTGCTATAAACATTGTCATTGCTGCAATCACATAGGTATAATGACATAAATATTTTGAGCTAAATGTAAAAGTGTAGTTTTCTCAAGCATTTACAAAAAAAATATTAGCTATAACTGTTTTCACCAAAATATTGTCATATTGCATGCTTTAATACCTCTTCAACAACGGCAATATTTTTTTAAAAAGAAAAAGAAACAGTACTTCAGATTAATAAAATTGAATTTCAGTAATATTTCATAATTACTTTTTAAAATCCAAATTGGATATTATAACTACATAGCATTTTCTCCTCCACAGATCTGGGACCAAAAGATTTGTGAGCTGGCAAAGAATGCATCTCCTTTTAAGGCTGAGTTAAAATATGTTTCCCCATTTCTTTTCAATAGTTAATGCTAGGTCCATTGTATAGTTAGATCTAGAGAAAGTGCTTTCTTTTTTGTGTGGTAACAAAGAAATTGTGTGTTTTCCCCAAGTATCAAAATCTTTTGTAGCTATTAGTTATGTTTTAAAATGCAATTACATTCAACTGCAATTCTTGTTAAATAAAAACACACCAAAGTTAGCAGCAAAAACATACACACCCTACGAGGGATGAAAGTATCAGCCATTTTTTTGTTTCTGTTTTCTTTTTAACAAACATTTCATTTTAGAATATATTTGGATTTTTAAAATACTGTGATGTTGTGAAGTGTAGAAAATTCCTCATACCCGGTTTCCTTATTATTAACATCTTGACTTAGGATATTTGTTACAGTTTATAAACTTACATTGATAAATTATCAACTAAAATACATTGTTATTAGTTTTTATCTAATGTCTTTTTTTTCTTCTGTTCTTGTATTCAGTCTGGGATATTGTATCATGTTTACTTTTTATGTCTACTGCTTTGATAATTTTGCCTTCTACCTCAGCATACTAAGTGTGAATTTCTCTTCACGATCAGGTACAGAATCACTGTCTGTATATGTGTGTATGTACATATGTATGTATGTATGTATGTATGTATATCCCAATACATCATTTATTTGTCCAGACAAGCACATCACATCTAGCAAGGGGATCCCCTGCATTATTTTAGTAGCTACGTACTTTCATCTTGGCTTGGTTTAGTTTTAATTTCTTGTTGCTGTAATGCTGATAAATAAATAATGTCTAGCACTATTGTAACACGCTTACATTTTCTTCATAGATATGAACAAGTATGTCTTGGGTGTTGCCATGAGACAAAAATCATAAGTGAAAAATACTTATTATTTTATGTGTAAATTGGTAGATTGTTTTAGAAATTTCCAAATAAATTTTATGAGAGGAGGCTTTCAAAAAGTAGCATCTGTTGATTGAAAAGAAAGATTGAGTTTTTGATTAGCTAGGTGACTTTTTAGCAGTTCTTCACATTATTTGGTCTAAGGTGATTGCCCTGGCTCCAATAATTAGGATTTTTCAAAATACAACATTTTGGGGTTCTGGGTGGTTCAGTCGGTTGAGCATCGGACCTTGGCTCAGGTCATGGTTTCACGGTTCGTGAGTTCGAGTCCCATATCAGTCTCTAAGCTGTCAGTGCAGAGCTTGCTTTGGATCCTCAGCAACCAACCCCCCCTCCACCCCCGTCCCTCTCCTACCCTCTCTCTCTCTCTCTCTCAAGAGTAAATAAACATTTTTTTTTAAATACAGTACTTTGTTTTTGTCAAGGACTAATCTTTCTGGTTGCAAAAAAATTCAAGATAGCCCACTTTCTATCAATTAATTCTATTATTTGTTTCTTAAACTGCAGAGTGAGGGATGCAGACAATATATAAGTGAATGGCAAATAAATACTTTTATAATAACAATATGTAAAAATGTCTAGATTTTCACGTGGCCATAACTTTTATCAGAAAAAAAATAAACCAGGGAAGGGCAATACGGAATGTCTGGTGAGAATACTATACAGAATTCTAAATGAGATGTGAAAAAAAGACTCACTGAGAAAGAAGTTCTCTAACATTACCTCCATGCTAATATATGTTCATTTATTCATTTGTTCATTCATATGTTTCTACTTTTTTTTGAAAACATTAAAAACTTGAGAATAAAGAGAAGTAGAATGAATATCCAGGGAACCTGGGTGGCTTAGTATATTAAACTTCTGACTCTTATTTCAGCTCAGGTCATGATCTTGTGGTTCCTGAGATGGAACCCTTGCATCAGGCTCTGTGTTGACAGTGCAGAGCCTGCTTGGGATTTTCTTTCTCTCTCCCTCTGCCCCTCTCCTCCACTCACACTTTCTCTCTCTTTCTCTCTCTCTCTCTCTCTCTCTCTCTCTCTCAAAGTAAGTAAATTAACTAAAAAGAAATTTGAATATCCTCACAATCTTCACCTAGAATCTTCAATTTATGAAATTTTGGCCCATTTTCTTTTTTTCTCAATATATGTATATATATTTCCCCTCTTCTTGGCTGAACTATTTGGAAATAAGTCCATACAGTAGCACACTTAAATACTAAATTCAAATACTAAATTTTCAAATATCTCTTAAGGATAAAGATATTCTCCTACATATCCATACCAATAACAAGCACCCAAATTTTAAATTTTAAATATTGTTTCCCCATATCCAGCCTATATTCAGATTAACCCACTGTCAGAACAATATTGTTTAGAACTATTTTTGCTTTGTTGGAATAGGATATCAAAGATGTTTTGTTATCTCTTGCTACACTAAAATATTTTAGTTGCTTAAAACAACAGTGATTTATTATTTCACATGATTCCATTGATCTGAGATTTGGGTGAGGCTCGTGACTGGTCCATTTGCTCTCCTTGACACGGACTGAGTTCACTCATACGGCTGCATTCACCTGGCAGTTTAGCTGAGATTGGAACATCTAAAATAGCCTCTCACTTCATTTCTCTATGTGGTCATTAATCATTTGACAGTCTAGCCTGGATTTTCTTAAAATATGGCAGCTGGGATCCAAGAGCAAAGGCAGAAGGTTCTTGGCTGAAGAAACTGAAATTCAAGCCAAAAGCCTTGCCTGACCACCGATACCTCACTTCTACTGTGGTCTGTTGTGCAAAGCAATTCACAAGGCCAACCTAAGTTCAAAGGAAAAGAAATACACTTCACTTCTTGATGGAAGGAAGGGCAAAGACTTTGCAGCCATTTAAATTCTGTGACATCAAGGATTGCACATTGCATTAAGTTGCCACTTCTCTTTATCCAATTTTAACCCAGAACAGCAATGTTGGTTTATTTGTTTCATTTTTAGTCAATGTGTTTCAATCAGTTGCATTCATTATTCTTTTTGATGCTTAATGATCTCATCATTGGCTAATAGGTGCTCCCTAACAGTGACTTCTGTGTTCGCTAAATATGTGTAATTTCTAAGTACTAAAAAAGATATTCTGCACATGCCCCATGGAGTTTTTCTTTTTTAAAGCATTTAACGTGTGTGCGTGTGCACACACGCACATCAGCTTTTCATATTAAATTAATAAACCTTGTTTTTATTTGGACACAAGAAAAAAACAAGACAATACCATTGTTTTAAAATGTATGGTTGTGTTTGCCCATTCATGTTATTTCTATTTTGTTAACTACACATTAATTTTATTCTGTAGAATAAATTAATGTCATTTCAGTAATTTACTTGCTATAGGTTCGTTACATTTTAAAGGCAGCAAATATTGGGGTGCCTGGGTGGCTCATTCTGTTGAACGTCCAACTTGAACTCAGGTTGTGATCTCACAGCTCGTGAGTTCGAGCCCTGCGTCTGGCTCTGTGCTGACAGCTCAGAGTCTGTAGCCTGCTTCGGATTCTGTGTCTCCCTCTCTCTCTGCCCCTTCCCGGCTCACACTCTGTCTCTCTGAAAAATAAATAAACATAAAAATATAAAAAATAAAATAAATAAATAAAGGCAGCAAATATTGAGAGACCCACACTCAGTATATATCTGACTTTGTTTTCTGAGTCCTTTCTTCAAATTAGCTATGCAGAAAGGTAAGGGCTTGCCCTTTTTATTCAGGTAAATTTAACTCATTATGAAACAAAAGCTATCACTTTCCTTACTGGTTTTTTTTATTTTTTTTTAACATTTTATTTATTTTTGAGACAGAGAGAGACAGAGCATGAACAGGGGAGGGGCAGAGACAGAGGGAGACACAGAACCTGAAACAGGCTCCAGGCTCTGAGCTGTCAGCACAGAGCCTGACGCGGGGCTCGAACTCAGGGACCGCGAGATCATGACCTGAGCCAAAGTCAGACACTTAACCAGCCGAGCCACCTGGGCACCCCTTTCCTTACTGTTTTTAAGTGACACTTAAAAAAATTAAAAAGTTGGTTGGACAGATGAAAAGTATAATATCATGACTTCTTAGCAATTTTATTTCTCATCAACTTAAAAATAAATTCTGCACTTAAATTGTTTATCTTTTTTATTGACCTTTATGAAAAAAATAATATGGCAGAGATGATGTTTTGATATATCTGTTAAGGATTCCCATTAGAGGCAAGGCCAGAAATGATTTTTAGGAGACAAAAGAAAATTGTAAAACTTGAAAATTAAGCTCATACAATTACTTTATTCTTTAAAAGTCTGACATATGGGTTAGGCTTACATAATGCATCTTCCTTCTCTGTGTTACATGGATTTTATCCTAATATCTCCACAATTAATTTTGAACATTTAGCCTAAGTATAAGCAGAAGGTAATATTGATCAATTATACCTGGTATAGTGCCAACATTTTTAATAAATATTAAAGAAACTTACAAATTCAACCATTCATCTTTCTCTGCCCCCATCTTATTTGGATATCTATAAAGAATGGAGGGGTGAAATGATTCTTGAACCCTCTGGATATATCTCAAGATTACATAGTTATCTGAATAAATTAAACACATCTGTTCACATAAACAAAAATTCAAATGAAAATAAGAGGAATTTAGTTTTCCTTTCTTGTTATTCTTATGGAAGGTTTCTTCTATTGCTAATATTAGTATTTTAAATCAGGACTGGTCCTGTAATGAAAGTTGTAAAAAAGCTTTCATTAATATAGACCCTCAGTCATCAGCCTTCAGATTGTTGGTGAGCGCCAGATATAGCAGCCGAAAGTCATCTATGTGTACATCAAGATAGATTTTAAAAAGATGGGATACTAAATATTCAAAGGAAGGAAGGAAGGAAGGAAGGAAGGAAGGAAGGGGAAGGAGTGGGGAAGGCAGGAGGGACCAAGTGGGCCTGAATGTTTCCATCAACTTGTCTAAACTTTAGAGAGCCTTTTTCTTGACTCTAAGCACCTAAAATTCCTTTTCTTAGGGTATTTACTTTAGAAAACTTTAATTGTAAATTCTTCCTCCACTCCTTTAAGAGGTAAATCTTTTAAAAAACCTTTGCCAGCTTTACTAAAGTTCAGGAGGGTCTCTCTAAGGACCTGGCAGCTGTCCCTTTGAAATGTAACCATCAAAGAAGAGGCATTACCTCCAGGTTTCTATATGAGGGCAGGAACACCTTGCTTGCTTCAAGTTGTAAAACTATCTCCCATCATGAAGGTAAGAGAAAATTGACTTTTCCTCTGGGTAAGGTTGATAGGCAAATACAGATGGCCTATGAGCTTCCCACCTCAGCTCTTAAATACTCTCTAGCTGCTTGTTTCCATGGAGGCCAACATCTCTCTGCTATCACAATAGCCTTAAATAAAGACCACCTCGCCTGTTTAACTTTTCACAAGTGCAAATTTTGCTTTGGCAGTTGGAAGGAAGGAGAATGAAGGTGGGGAGAGAGAGCGCAGGGGAGAGAGGGAAATCATAAAGAGACTAGAAGGCAATACAAGCTAATTACTTTAAAACCTGGCTGTGGAAAAATGTTCTTCACCCATGTTTAAGCCTGCAGAGTATTTTGGTATGTAGATGAATTGTGGATTGCTCAACTAGTCCTGTACTCATAGACATGTGGGTTATTTCCAAACTTTTGTACTTACAAATTGTACCATAACAATGGTACATTTCATGATTTGGCAATTTTTCCCAGAAGTGGGTTTGCTAAATGCATATATGTTTTCATAGTATTTCTAAATTCCTTGCTACGAGGATTGTACCATTTTTTATTCCTACTGCCAGTGTATCAAAGAGCTTGTCTCTTTCCTGGCATTGCCCTAACACAGAGTGTGGTCAAACATTTGGGTTTTGGCTCATCTGTTAGATATTAAGGGCAGCTCTGAGTAGAGTTAATTTGTATTGCTCCCACCATGAGTGACATTGACCCCAATGTTCTTGCAGATCTGACAGGAGATATCCCAGTTTGTTCTCTTGCCCATGTATTTGTCTTCCTATATCTTCACCTCTGACTTAGACAAGTTATTCTCATTCACTGAGATAATATACAAAATAGGATGATAATTTCCTTCATTCCTAACACCTCCTTGTATCTGTTTCTATACACTCTACCTCAGAAGAGTGCAAGACAGTGGCTTATTATTCTAACCTTAAAAGCAAGCAAACAAACAAACAAACAAACATCCCTTTGTTGATCCCACCATCCCATCTACTTACCTCCCTACTTTTCTATTTTACAGAAGTCTTTTAAAAATTGCCTAGTTTCCCTGTCATTTCCTCTACCTCTGAGGTTCACTCTTGTCCCTTCACTGGAATGAATCTTGTCAAGCTTACCAATGTCCTCCATGTTGCTAAATTCAAACATCAGTTTAAAGCCTTTCTTATTTGATCTATCAGCATTTTTTTTTTAAATTCATGACACCCTTCTCCTTGAAATACATCTTTATTTCCAAGGCAACACAACCTTCTTGTTTTCTTCATTATAAGATGCTCTTTTCCCACTGTCTGGGGTGATATTTTTCTCAACTCAAGAGTTAAGAACTCTTAATTCTGGAAGGCTCTAGGGCTCAGTCTTTGGACCTCTTCCATTCTCTCCTGACTCTTGGGGATCTCACCCAGTTTTATGCCTTTAAATACTAGTTATATGATGATTAGTTGCCAAGAGAGGAAGGAAGCATGCTTAATAGACACACAGACTCTCACTATGTATCACTAGCTCTTTGCCCTTGAAACAAATACTTAACTTCTTTATGACTCAGTTTCCTCACTATAAAATGTTGATAGTAATAGTACTTAACCTAATGAGAATTTTGTATGAAATAAATAATTCATACATATAATAGAAAAAAAATAGTTCCTGGTATATAATAAGTGCATTATAAGCATTAATTCATTCTATTATTATAGTTTCAGGGAAATTCTCTCCTGAAACTGCAGACGAGTGTATTTAGCTGCTTTTTAAACACTTCACTTGATTATTTTGTTAAGGACTCCAACTTAACATATACATAATACCTCTTGACTTTATGCCTCAAACCTGCTTTGGCGGTCTTCCGCTTCTATGTGGTGAGGAATTCTATTTTTCAGGTGAACAAGTCTTTCTCTCACATTCCAAGTGTGATATGTCCCCAAAATCTTTTTCACTTTGCCTTCAAAACAATCAATAATCTTTTCTCTCCACCTCCATTGCTACCATTTTAGTTGGAGAGGGCATGGTCTCATATCTCGATTCTTGCTCTTGATCTCCCTGCTTCTGCCCTCGGCCCTCTTTAACATATGTTTGCACACAGCGGCTAGAGTGACCCAGAATACATATGATCTCTTGTTCTGTTTACAACTCTCCCATGACTTTCCAACTCAAAAAGCCGAACTCTTTGTCATGGCTTACAAGATCCCAGAGAATATACGGCCTCATGCCTGACCTCTCTGACCTCTAATTCTATGACTTTCCCCTGGCTTTTTCCTCTCTGTCCTTATTGGCCTCATTCCTATTCCTAGAACACTTACTTATGTTCTGCCTTAGGGCATTTTTTTCTTGTTGGTCTTTCTGTCTGGAATGCTCTCTCCACAGACATCTAAATGGCCTGACTTTCTCATAATCTTAAATTCTTTACTCAGAAATCAACTTAATGAAGAGGTCTTCTTCTCTCATCATACTATTTAACATTGAATTCCCTCCCTCTTTCACCTCTGCACTTCTCTGTTACCTGTTTTATTTCTTTCTTTAGCACTTTTAGCATCCTATATATTTTTACTGATTTTTCTCATCTATTTTATGTCCTTCTCTCACCAGAATGTAAATTCTATAGGGACTCCTAATTTTTCCCCCAATTTCAAATCCTCAGTATTGGAATAGTGCCTGGTACAAGGGAGACCTTTATAAATATTAACTGAACAAATCAATGAATTAAGTATGCCGTTGATTGAAAAAATTACAATTTTTTCAGACCACTATGTATTTGAAGGGCAATTTTCCAGAATAAATCCGAAACATGTATTCAGAAGCATTTGTTCACATTCATATTTAGTAAATAAAGCATAGAGAAGAAAATAAAAAAAAATATTTCACTCTATATATACACATAGACACACATGTATAATAATATATACATTCTAACTGTATGTGAATAAAGTTATACATGTTTATGATTGAAAAATTATAAAATGCTGTGCCAAAATAACTCAAAAATAAAAGAAGTAAAAAACAATTACTCCATCAAGAAATCATTGAATCACTATTGACATTTTAGCATATGATTCCACTTGTTTTATATATACATATATATGTGTATATATGTATATATATATAGAGAGAGAGAGAGACATGAAAACTTGAGATTTTTATAAATGCATAAACCTTCATTATAATTAAACAAGATATTCACCCTTTGACAGACATTATGCTGGATATCACAAATTGTTTCCTATTTATTCATCTTTTACACATAAAAAAACTATACTATCACCTTCTTGAGTTTAGATGAGGCCAAGTAATTAGCTTCAGCCAATGAAATGTGAGCAGTAAGATGTATTTCATCTCCATGATGGACAGAGGAAATGCCGTTCAGATTCCCCTGCTCTGGGCTTTGTGGAGGGATGTAGCCACAATTGAAGCATCCTGGATCTCAGAGTTAGCACATGGAGACCAGATGCCCAGACTATGGTAGACTCTGCGAGTGAGAGATAAACTTACATTAGTTTATTAAGAGCTGCAAGTTGCTTGTTACTTCACTATAGTTTATTACTTTCCGGACTAATACACCCATGATGACATTTTCCCTAGTTGTAATTTTTCTTAGATAATTATTTTAATTCTCACATATCATTCTCTCATGGATGCTTCAACATCTAAATTTTAACAAGGTTAATGAAAAGAAATGTGAAGCTTCCTCTCCTAATTTTTTTTTGGGGGGAGGAGTTTGCTTAAGAGTTTGTTATTACTCTAAAGAAGTTGACAATAGCTCTCCTATTGTCGATTCTGATTCATTGCCCTTGGTAGAAAGTATATTTTCGACTCTCAGGTAGAATAAAAAATACTTCACCTTTCTGTGTGACAATTTTGGAAGATTTGCTTGGGTATGAAATAGCAATCCCACCTTCCTGACTAAAGGCATATATGCTGATCTGGAACAGTCATTGCATGGCCTGCATCTCTGCATCTCTGCATCTCTGCATCTGCAAGAGAGGATTCGGCTTGGCCCAGTCAATTTCTTCCTCTGCTTTAATTTTGAGGCAGATCCTTTCCTGAGAGATGTCATTTCTTGCATTGTAGCACAGAATCAACAGAAAAGGAGATGAAAACCGCCAAAGAAATGTGCTGGACTAAAGCTAGGGTAGTGCTGTAAAGTGTGACAGATGTATTATCATAGCTGTGTTCTGAAAAGAAAGTGGGAAGGAGGGGCGCCTGGGTGGCGCAGTCGGTTAAGCGTCCGACTTCAGCCAGGTCACGATCTCGCGGTCCGGGAGTTCGAGCCCCGCGTCAGGCTCTGGGCCGATGGCTCGGAGCCTGGAGCCTGTTTCCGATTCTGTGTCTCCCTCTCTCTCTGCCCCTCCCCCGTTCATGCTCTGTCTCTCTCTGTCCCAAAAATAAATAAAAACGTTGAAAAAGAAAAATTAAAAAAAAAAAAAAGAAAGTGGGAAGGAAAATCCCATTCCTGAAATTTGATTAATTCAAGTAAATAATCTTGAAATTAATTTTATTTCTGCATTGTTATCTTTCGACCAGGCTACAGATCTGAGAACCTGGCTGTATCTCATAATTTAAAAGGGTCTCCTACCCTTTTTCTTTTACTCATGGCTCAAACCAAGGTTTTGATGACCTGTGTCTTTATTTCATGTATCTTGCCCAAAATAGGTTTGCAAATAGATTTGCAATTACCTAAATTTACTTCATCTTTTAAATTTTTCTCAAACTCACATTTTCTATTTCTAATCGTATCCATAAGTAGAAAAGGAGTCAGACAATCATCACCTAGAACTCAGAAAAATCATTGTCAAAAATCAGTCGTTTTGATAACTGACTTAGTCCTATACCTACTTGTTTAGTGAAAATGAGCTGGTTTGCAGATTATGAAAGGACACTGTCGGAGTTTTGTAGTCATGGTTCTATTCTCTAGAGAGAAAATAGTTTGACATTACTAAAATTCAATTATAAAAAATTAAAACAAATCAAATTTATCGTGAAGAGTTCAAACAAATTCAGTTTGCTTTGATAAATTCAATACTAGTTTTGATCAAATAAAAATGTGATACTACTTTATCAGCAATCATAAAAATGTAAGCCTATTTTGTCTTCAGAAAATCTCTTGGAGACAGTTAAAAGGTATCTTAGTGAAAACACAATTTATATTGTATCTTAATTTTATAGCCTAAAGGGAGAAGTTGACAGTGTGTATTGTATCAGCATACAGATTGTATGACTAAGTATCTTCACTTCCACAATAGTTCAATATTTTCTTTCTCAGAGAAATAAAGTTTTATTCTTATAGGCTTGTGGCCTGAAAATGATGTCTATAGTTATATTAAACCTAGTAGACAAGTGAAAAATAAAAATGTAAAAATGCATATGCTAAATAAATCCAGATAAATTCCATACTCTAAAACTTTTCATTAGTAAAATTGGTAATAGTTATGAAAGATTTCTGTTTTGGGGCACCTGGGTGACTTAGTTGGTTAAGAGTCCAACTTCAGCTCAGGTCATGAGTTCAAGCCCCACATCAGGCTCTGTGCTGACAGCTCAGAGCCTGGAGCTTGTTTCAGATTCTGTGTCTTCCTCTCTCTCCACCCTTCCCCCACTCGTGCTCACTCTCTCTCTCTCTCTCTCTCTCTCTCTCTCTCTCTCTCCCTCTCCATATATATATATGTATATATATACATATATGTACACATATATACATATGTACATATATATACATATGTGTGTATGTATACATATATATGTGTATATATATATGTGTGTGTGTATGTATATGTATACATATATATGTGTATATATATATATCAAAAATAAATATTAAAAAAAGATAAAGATTTCTGTTTTTAGTAAGATTGTAGGAAATCTTAAAACCTCATGTAGTTGGTATAAGGGTAAAATTTTAGATTTTCAAAAATGTTGTGTTTACATATTAAGAAAACACCATTTTGTATATGCATTGACTCAGAAATTCTACAGGTAGATATTTATCCTCAGAGATAATAATTATGTTTTGTGCAAATATTTTGAAGCTAGGATACTTATCACAAGGTGTTTATTATCCCAAATTGTTTGACGATAACTGAATATGTTTAAAAAAAAACCAAGAATAACCATTAAAATATATCAAAATATATTCATATGATGCAAAACCTCACTTTATTTGTGTTATATAATAGAAGAACATTTACTTCCTTGAAAGGATGCTCTTCATACATAGAAAAGCAAGCCTTTATGATATTAGGTTATTATTCTTTGTATGGGTTATATAAGATATATATATATATATATATATACACACACACACACACATAAACACACACACAAAATAAACACACACACACACACACACACACACAGATTGTGTGACTTACAAAACTTACAAAATGTATTATCAATAATGATTATCTCTGGTTTTTGCATTATGAGTTGTTTTAATTTCCTTCTTTCAGTGTCGTCTTGATTTTTACTCATTAAAGACAAATTGAAACCTTTGCTCAAAGCATCATTCCACAGCCAGAGCACATGGACAAGCTACCATTTTGAGTGGTCTTCTTCCCCATTGCATTAACAGAGAGAAAGATTATGTGGCAAACTGTCCCAGTGGCTCTTGAAGGTATATCCAAAAGTTAGACATGGCCAAAGCAGGTCTCAGAGCCACTGCAAACTTCAAAGAACATAGAGACAAGCCATTCTACTCTGCATGTGACTATAAGAATGAACACTGGAGGTACTGTGAAGAACATTCATGACTTCCACACTTAAGGGGTAAAAGATGGAGAGGAAAAGAGAGGGAAAGAGGAGAAGGAAGGCAGACAATAAGGCATTTTATTTTTTAATAATTTTTTAAATGTTTATTTTTGAAAGAGACTGTGAGCAGGGGAGGAGCAGAGAGAGAGGGAGACAGAGGATAAAAAGCAGGTTCTGCACTGACAGCAGTGAGTCTGATGCAGGACTCAAACTCATAAGCATGCGAGATCATGACCTGAGTTGAAGTTGGATGCTTAACCAACTGAGCCAACCAGAAGCCTCAAGACATTTTGATCACAGGGACATTTTTAATGACAGAAATTCGTTCCTTGTGTGGTAATTGCAGCTCTCCCTGAAATTTTCTTTTAATTAGTTAAACTTCATGCAGTGGTTATTGAAGCTTCCAGCGCTGTTTTGCCTGTAGGTTTATCTAAGGGAAAGAGAGAGAGAGAGAGAGAGAGAAGTTCATTAAAATAAAACCAAAAGAACGTTAGTGAAAGTATAACAGAAAACATTGAATTCGAGGATTCGAGGTCCACTACGTTATTTTTATCAAGTGCAGCTTAATTTGCATTATTCTTATATAGTTGTGATTATCCATTGTGTTATAGCTTACATTATAATTATATAACTTCTATTTAATGGACAGTAGTGAGTTAAAGATAAAAGTGCTGAGAGAGTGTTTCTCCTGTTCTCTGCCAGCCATCGGCCTTTGATATATGGCTACTTTGATTTAAAGAAACAGAGAACATATAAATAAAGGATTTTCTTAGTTTCTTGATGAGAACTGTCTTCTCTGTGGAACTACACAGAAGTTAGCTGTTTCCTATCCAAAAAATAGATTTTCTTGTGGGCTAGATAAATAATTTCTCTCACAACACGGAGGGAGAGAGAGAAAGCTTCAGAAAGACACAAGGCATCAGAATACATCATAAAGGGAGTATTTCCTCAGCAAAGAAGCTGGGGATGTAAGGAAAAATTTCACGATATAAGATCCAAAGCACCTGAGGGGTATATAAGAGCTCAACAGCAGGAGTAGAACGCAAGGTGGTAAAGCGTGTGTGGTGTGCGCATGGCCAAGGGTAGGAAAATTTAGTCTACAAAGAACAGTTTAAAGGGGAAAAAGAAAAAGAGAGACAAATGGGTTCTTGAAGAGTGCAAACCTAGTAATAATTGTAATAAATATCAATCCATCAACTTCAGAGGGAGCATAGAAGAGGTGCTACGGTACATCCTACCATAGGCAGTTTCTGGAGAAAAGAGAAGATCAATTTAGCCAGTAGAATTGACATGAAAAACATGGAGCTTTATAAAGAGGGAAGAAGAAACAGATTTAGATACCAAATTAGCCCACCGATAAGAGAGGCAGACATCAACTCACATAAGAGTTTATTTCTATCTATAATTCATGTTTATATATTTCATTTGACTACTTGTGAGTATAATTGTGTACATAATGGGTCCATAAGTTAATCTGATGGGCTCTTTGTCTTTAAAAGTTAATGTAAGTAGCTTAATTTTTTAAAGTTTTTATTTAAATTCCAGTTATCATACAGTGTAATATTTGTTTCAGGTATACAACAGAGTGATTCAACACTCCTATCCAACACCCAGTGCTCATCGCAAGTCCCCTCCTTAATCCCCTTCACCCATTTCACACACACACACACACACACACCTCTCTTCTGGTAACTATCAGTTTGCACTTTAACAGTTTTTAAGACAAAATCAGTAAACGTGGATGGATCTATCTGATTCCACGGTAAGATCATCCTTCTTGCCTAAAGCTCTCCTATCTACCAGCAACAGAAAGCTCAGAATTAAGTCCAAACTGAAGTAGGTTGACTTGGCTTACATGAAATTCATAGAGAGATGCATGAGAATGTAGCTAATTTGAATTCCCTCTGGAAATGAATTATTTTGTGGCTAATTATTTGCCTCCTGGAAAGACTGCAGGCAGCTTTGAGTGCCATGTGGTCCCCACAGGGAAACATTTATTAGGGACAAGGACACAAGATGATAATGACATGCAGGCATCAGTCCTAGAAAAGCAATGTTTCAAATACATGGTCTAATATGGTTGGCAGTAAAAATATAAATGTTTTTGTGTAGAAAGGAATTTGGAAAAGTGAGACTATTTGATGTCACGAAAAAGAGTTACATGGCAGTATTGAATAATGTGGTGATTATGGCTACTATTATTATTAGGAATTATAATGCCATCGCAAACAGAAGAGCCATTCCAAATTCACCACTTGGAAAGACCATATTCATCTAATTAGGAACTTTAGGGCTGTATTTGCACAATGAAAACATATGAAATGCATGAATAAGACCATTAATTATATTTCAGCTTCAGAGAGACTGTAGCAGGAATGAGAACACCAAGGAAAGTGTTAAATTCAAATGAAGGTAATTAAAAATTACAAAGGATTATTTATTTTTATATGTTTTTTAAAAGCTACAGTCTTTCAGTGCCCAGATTCCTCTTGGAATAAAACATTATATTTTCTGTAAGTTTCCTTAACTCTTTCTAGTCATGATTGCTAATACAGCATAGCAAAGCATCAATTTCCTAAGATCCATTCAGTAGAGTGCTTAAAAAAAAGTTTTCTTTTTTTTTTTTTTTAAGTAGTTGGCTTTTGACTTAAAGACAGTATAATTAACATGTTTTTTTTAGGTTAAAATTAGTTCTCTATGTCAAAATATTTCACTAATGTTAGGAAAAGTCTGAACTCTCATTGATGAGGCTATATGTTGGGTTGCTATTATGCAATAGTAGTCAAAGATATTATTTTATTTACCAGCCCAGCTAATGTGCTCTGATGTTGATAACTTGGTTGTGTTATACTTAAGGGCCCTGTTTTGGCTAGCTGTACACTGATAATGTAGAAAAGCATCCTTGAGTGATTGTTCAAGTGTTGCTTTTTTTGGTTTACAGGTATACAATCGAGAAGCTCATAAACTGATACTTTGAATAACACTTTCAGAAAGACCTTCTATAATTTGAAGATTAAATGTTGTGCTTTGAGAGACCTGTATTAACCTACCATAAGAGAGCACTTCCCAAATATGTTTGTTAACATGTGAGAGTTGGAACCAAGTCCTGATTAATTGTATACAGCAGATTAGTTATTGATGAAAAGGTAAGGAGGCCGACAGACTAATGTGATCTAAAAGTGTCTGTGTTGTTCAAAGCTCTCTAAAGGAAATATGGAGACTTTTATATTCTCAGCTTTCTCACATAAAACCCCAATGTCACACAGCAAATTTTATATTCTAAACCCAAGGACTTTTCTTTTTTCCTTTGCATGTGCCATACTTTCTCTCTCTTAGAATTTTGTATATCTCCCTCTCCTCTCATTTTTGGACTAGATAACACTTATTCTTCAGATGCTCGTTGAAGCAAAAATTTCCCAAGGAAGCCTTTCTTGATTCCTCATTGGAAAACAGGTTCCTCTGTTACATGTGTCTAGCCTCTATTACCTTTCTGGGCTCTTAGCAGAGCGATGTTAACAGAGCAATATACAGAGAAGTGAGCAAGTTGGTAATATATATATTCTTTTTGCTAGCCTCCTTCAATTTATCTCAGTGTTCCTTGGAGCTCATAAGTTAGCTGATGGACTTCACGGATGTTAGCAGAGGGTAGTAAAGAGAACACTAAACTGGGGATCAAGGAGGGACATGACTAGAGCTCAGAGGGTACCAGGACTGATGGGATTATATAAGATCATAGGTAATGATTTCCCATGACCCTATCTAAGAATCTACTCCATGGAAAGAAGAAAGTAGGACTAAAAACCTTGAAATTAATTCAAGGTAAAAAGAAAAACGCTGAGTAAATAATTTACCCAGATATAAGTACTTCACTTTTCTGCATTGGAAAGAATGGAGATTTGATAGAAAAATAAGTTTGATCATAGAAAAATGAAGAAAGTTGCATTTCTGCATTCCCCATAGATACTGTCTAAACTTTATATACCTCCAAGACATATTTGTACGATTTTAAGTCAGTGTGTTTCCCTCTCTAGCTTGTAAAACTTTATGGGAAAAGAGACTCTATTTTCTTAAAAAAAAAAAAAGTCATCACCTCTCACCTGCCTTTTTAGCAGAGCAACTTGCATACCATAGGATCTTAATAAATGTTAAACAAATATGCCATAAATATGGGGCAATAATTATTTGAAACTGTTACTATATTTTTCATACTTAAAGTAGGTTTATTGGGCTTCATCCTAATTATTTAAAAAATCACACCTAATTAATATTTCCAGGATTTATTCTGGTCTTTGGGATAGAGATGTACATTTACTTTTTTCCATATGTAACTGCTACAATACCAGTATTGAAGCATCTATATTTTCCCCACATTAATAAAAATCTATAGAAATTAAATTATATCTGTTATGCATCATACAAAACAGCTAGATGGACAGTCATTAAATTTAAAGAGTATTTTGGATATGGTTTAGCTTAAATTATGGTCTATATTTATGATTAAAAATTCAGTTTGAAAGAATCAAAAGAAATTTAATGGAGAAAGAATAGTGTTTTCAGCAAAAGGTGCTAGAATAGCTGAACATCTGCATGCAAAAAATGAATTAGATATTAGATTTTTCAAAAATGTTAACTCAGATGGTTCACAGATCTAAATGTAAACTGCAAAACTGAATATAGAAGATAGCACAGGAGAAAATCTATAAGACCTTGGATTGGGTGATGGCTTTTTAAATATAGCATCTAAAGTATGAGCCATGAAAGAAAACAATGATAAGTTGGATTTCATCAGGATTAAAAATTTCTGCTCTGCACAAGACTCTGAGAATGAAAATCCAGATGACAAACTGAGAGAAAATTTTTGCAAAAGACACATCTGATAAAGGATTGCTATCCAAAATATAAAAAGAGCTTTTAAAACTCAACAATAACACAACAAATAACTCAGCTAAAGATGGACAAAGGTTTGAACATATAATTTGCCAAAGAAGATATACAGATGGCAATTAAGCATATGAAAGAATTCTTAGCATCATATATCATCAGGGGATTGCAAATTAACGCAATGACATACAACTACACACCTATTAGAGAGGCGAAAACCCAAAACACTGACAACACCAAATGGTGGGGAGGCTGTGAAAAAACAGGAACTCTCATTCATTGCTGGGAGGTGTGCATAGTGGTATGGCCACATTAGAAGGCAGTTCTCACTTATTTTACAAAGCTAAACATACTCTTACCATACAATCCAGCAGTTCACACTCCTACATACTTACTCAATTGATCTGAAACCTTATGTTCACTCGAAAACCTGCATGCAAATGTTATAGCTGCTGTATTCATAACTGCCCAAACTTGGAAACAACCAAGATGTTCTTCAATAGGTGAATGGGTAAATAATTTGCGGCATAGCCATACAATGGGATATTATTCAGTGATAAAAAGAAATAAGCCATAGAAAGACATAGAGGAACTTTATTTTTATTTTTTTTAATATATGAAATTTATTGTCAAATTGGTTTCCATATAACACCCAGTGCTCATCCCGAAAGGTGCCCTCCTCAATACCCATCACCCACCCTTCCCTCCCTCCCACCTCCCATCAACCCTCAGTTTGTTCTCAGTTTTTACGAGTCTCTTATGCTTTGGCTCTCTCCCACTCTAACCTCTTTTTTTTTCCTTCCCCTCCCCCATGAGTTTCTGTTAAGTTTCTCAGGATCCACCTAAGAGTGAAACCATATGGTATCTGTCTTTCTCTGTATGGCTTATTTCACTTAGCATCACACTCTCCAGTTCCATCCACGTTGCTACAAAGGGCCATATTTCGTTCTTTCTCATTGCCCTGTAGTACTGTAGTACTCCATTGTGTATATAAACCACAATTGAGGAACTTTAAATGTATCTTGCTAAGTGAAGAAAATTAAATCTGAAAAGGCTACATGCTGTATGAATCCAACTATATGACTTCTGGAAAAGAAAATGCTTCGGAGACAGTAAAAAGAGCAGGGCTTGCCAGGAGTTAGAGAAGAGTGAGAGAGGGATAAATAGGTAAAGCTCAGGGGATTTTTATGGTGGTGAAAATAGTCTTCATGATATGTAGTGCTCAGTAGATACCATGGTACCGTTGTCAAAATCCATAAAATGTACCACAGAAAAAGCAAACCCTGTTGCAAACTATGGATTTTGGGGAATAATAATGTATCAATATTGGTTCATAAATTGTAACACATGTACCACACTAATAAAAGATGCCAAAAATAGGGGAAAGTGTGCCAGGGGGAGGGGCGAGGGGACGGAAACATGGGGTATTTATGAATGCTGCAGTTTCTGCTTAATTTTTCTACAAACCTAAAAATGCTTTAAAAAATGAACTGATTTTTATAATTCATTTTGAGGAATCTGAGTGAGAGATGAACCTCTTAGGAAGATAAGCACAACGGATTCTATGGTCTACATCCCTTTCTTCTACCCTTGGGTAAGTCATTTCATCACTTTTTCCTTAGCTTTCTACATGCAAAATGGGGAAATAATAATACCTACCACATAAACCTGTTGAGGATTCCGACAGTGCTGGTACATAGTTCATTATTTTCTGCACAATCGTCATCCATGAGATCGATGGAAACCGAAGTAGAACAAGAGGGTAGTGTGACTTTTAGAGGAAACATGTCAATATGAATCCTATGGCCAGAAGGTACAATCGTGGTCTCAGAACGAGGTCCCACATTGAAAGTCACGAGAGCAATTGTTGGCAAGCATTCCTCTATAATTGGTTAATTTCTCACATGGACATATCTATTTTATGTTGTCTATGTGATGCCTATAAAGACTATTGCCTCATTCATCAGTTTAGGGAAGATCATGAAGACATAGTAATTACTAGAATGTATTCAGTACTTTTTTGTTTGCCAGGCACTGTTGTAAGAGTTTTGCATATTGCTTAATTTGTACATAAAAATTAAGTAAGTACTGCTATTCTCACTTTACAAATGAGGTAACTGAGGTTAACTGATTTCACTTGCTGGTGGTCACACAGCAAATAAGTAAAAACTGCAGTTTGAAACTAAGTCACCTGATTCTAAAACCTGAATTCTTCATCACCGTATTATGGTGTCACCTTTGTAATATATACATTCTATATATGCATTTGCTGTGTGTTTGTTTCTTGTTCTAGAATTGGATTTTAACCTGGTTCCACAACTTTTTAATTTTATGTCCTTAAGCAATTTTATTGGCCTCCATGGGGATAATGATAACAACAACATAGGGTATTGTAACGATTAAGTGGCCAGATACAAGTACTGTACAAGTACAAAACAAGTACTGTTTTGAAAAGTACTGGGGACAGAGAAAGGACTTAATACATGTTGTCTTTGTTATATTTTCATTATTACTTAATGATTTTATTATCATATCAATCCATCTTTATTACTGACTATGCCAATAGCAACCTTTAAAAATTTTATATCTTTACTATATACATATTAAAATATTTTGTAGAGATACACAATATTTGAAAGTGTCTTACAGCCATTAACAATCTCTATTTCACAATGTAAAGGGATCTATAGTCATTAACAAAAAGGTTTTGAGTAGAGGAGTTCTATCATCACAGAAGACTAAGTGGTAACAGAATTTGGCACGGTGCCTTGTCCATAGTAGGCTCTCAATGAATATTTGATAAACTAATGAATAAATAGCACTTATTCCAATAGTGCCTTACTAGAGAACAAACAGAGGAAATGACAATGTTAGCTCTAATACCACGGTTAACCACGAGCACAGAAGGAAACTCAGCCCAACTGAACAAACACAATATACTTAAATCTAAAACACTTAGTAATGCCATAAATCTTGCAGGGATCCAAAGAAATCCCTAGGAAAAAATAATGGAAGAGTCACAGAGAAGTTAAGACTTAAGATCTGACAGGTTAATAGAATTTATTTACTGGGGGAAAAGGCACCCCACTCATTAAACCACATGTATAACAAATGAAAACATTACCTCCTAGTGTTAGGATTGGTATGGGGAGTAATTATTAAATATACTTTTCCTACATTATGACCTATGCAGTATATTATGTATATTTCATGTAGATTTATATAAATTCATATGTATCTGATAGTTTTGCTCACCCATTGCTGCAATAATGCTGCCTAGCAAACCATTGCAAAATTCAGCGGCTTAAACAACACACTTTTATTCTTATGCTCGCCTGACTGTAGGCCAGTTATGGTTCAGCCAATCTAAGATACATTCTGTCAGGTGTCTCTACTTCATGGTGTGAGTAAACTAGGTTTAACCCCATGGTATGGGTTGGGTTCAGACCCACTCTGATTTTCTCACATCCACCCTAGCCCAGTGAGGCAAATTCTTCTTACAGTGAGTGGCAGGAAGTCAAGAGGCCAATCTGAAGGCCTCTACTTCTGTCATATCCAAGAACTTTCCTTTGGCCAAAGCAAGTCACCTACAGTGGTGTATCAAAATGTCCTCACTCACCCCAGTGCACCACAGCAGGAATGTACTTCCATGCAAGGAACCGTAAGCGTGCCTATATTGTCAATTTGAAGAAGGAAATAGAAACAAACTTTGTCAGTCTTCCTTAGAAAACAATGATAGACTCTGAGTCAGTAATAAGCAAAATAGGTAGACATTTGGGTAAGAGAATATAGAGGGTATAGAAAAATTTGAGACCGAGAAGTAGGGGGAAGGTGTGACTATAGAAAGCACATTTGGGGTACTGCCTGCTCTTGGAGTGGAAACACAGAAGAATTGAAACAAGAATTCAGAGTCAAGCAAAGAAAACCTGGACTAACAAATAGGCTCCAAAGTCAGGAGCCAGCAAACAAAATTCAGACCTCGAGTCTCCCTAAACTGAAATGTGCATGCCTTCTATTAAATTATACTTATCTACATGAACATAGTTTGTAACAACAAACATCATTGCTTCTTGCTTTGTAATACATGTAATTTTATTTCATGCGGTTGGTGAAATTCTAAGATGGCCAACACCTATTTATAATATTATCTCTTTGCATGTGGTGGAACCTGTAACTTGCATCTAACCAATAGAACATGGCAAATATGAAGGGATTGATGATGTAATTAAAATCAAACTAAACAGTTTAATCAAAAGGGAGATTATTCTGGGTGGGCCTGTCATAACCAGATGAGCTCTTTTTTTTTTTTTTAAGTTTATCTGTTTTAAGAGAGTGAGAACTAGCAGTGGGGAGGGGAATACAGAAAGGGAGAGGGACAGAGAATCTGAAGTGGTCTCTGTGCTGACAGTAGAGAGCCTGAGGTAGGGCTCAAACTCCTGAATTGTGAGATCATGACCCGAGCCGAAGTTGGACGCTTAATGACTGAGCCACACAGGCACCCCAGATGAACTCTTTTTATAGAGGGTCTAAAGCTCAGAGTTAAAGCAAAGCACCAGATAGTGTTTCTCTCTCTCTCTAGTGTCTTCCTCTCTCTTTCCTTGTGTGTGTGTGTGTGTGTGTGTGTGTGTTTTGTTGCTGGCTTTGAGGAAGCAATATGCAATGAGGTCCTACCTCTGCAATTAAATAAATTCTGCCAACAACATGAGGACGCTTGGACAGAGATTCTGCCCTCACTCTGCTTCCAGATGAGAACCCAGCCTGCCTGACACCTTCAATGCAGACTTGCCAAGGGCCTGAGCAGAGGACCTGGCCAGGCTGTGATCCTGACTCATAACACTATAAGTAAATCTATGTATTGCTTTATGCCAAAAGCTATTTGAATACAATGCAATAAAAATTATTTTCATGTACATCAGAAATGTTGAGAGGAAAAAGTTGAAAGATTAAATATTGATGTGTTTCCCCCACCTCATAAACTTGAAATATCATATCCCTGGTTAGATTTCCTTGGAAGCAGATTCTGAGATTAAATGGATAAAGTGGATGCAGAAAGATTCTTAGGACCAACACTTGGGGGAGAAGGAAGGAAATCAAGCTGGACAGAGCAGAATGGGAAGTTGTACTCAATGCAATCTCCACAGAAACCTCAGCTGGTCCCCGTGGTAGCTCTGAAGTTGAGGCAACTCTTTAGAGACATCCTGAGCTGGGGCCAAGGGTCCCACCCCTACAGAGACCATTCATGGGATGATGGCTGCACAGGGAAGGGGCAATTCCCAGCAAAAGCTATCCGCTGAGGGCTGACATCTGGCAGCAAATACAGTAGTTGACAGAAATGACCATCAGTCCTAAAGGGGACAGGAAGGACCGTGACCACATTTGTGATATATCATTTAACATTTGATCATAGTTGAGGCTAGCTACATTAAGCTGGGAATCAGGAGCACAAAGTAAATCAGGCGTCATTTTCTTACTTTCTAAAGCAAGAACAAAATCGCTTTATTTTTCTGCTCATCTTTTCCTTCATTTTTCCCATCAATAAAATGAAGATAATAGGAGCAATATGACCCTGAAAACTAACTGGGTATGTTTCTTGTATTAAAAAAAAAAAAAAAAAGAAAAAAAAAGAAAAATGCTCACAAACCAGAAGACTCTACCAGTCTTTGAAAAAGATACAGTAACTACAAATTATGCTGAAGTTAATAGTTACAAATTGCTATCAAAATAATATATTTTAAAACAGTGGGCTTAACTTCTTAGAAACCTACTTGCAATTAGGAATTAAATCCTTTGTGACTTTGTAACATTGGGATTTCAGCAAAACCCTGGACAGTCTTGTGTTTCTGAATACCTTTATTGATCCCTGGACCTTGAATAAAAGAAAATTCAGGGACAGCCATGAAATTTTCAGTGTGGCAGTCGCAGTGCAAGTGATTAAGAGCCTTGTCTTTCACCTTAAGTGTTACAGTTCTGCCCTGAGAGGTTTAACACCTCACCTCAAGACTCAGTCAAGTCCCGAGTGCCTGTGAATAGACACCACAAACACACCTCCAAATTTAACAAAGGAAAAAAAAAAGGAGTAAAATGAGGGACAGGGAGAAGGCTATAAGAATCTTTTAAGTTAAGATTAAAGAACAAGGAAAGTCTTAATGAAATTATTTGAAAGGCCATTAGGGAAAGAAACAAAACAAAACACGACTCTCCTGTGACTGAAGATCTGGCCGCCAAAGGAGAGCTCAATTGTGTCCAGATAAAGTACTATCATCCTTTACCTTAATGAACTCTGTACTGACAAGTCTTTTATGACAAATTTTGTGCTCTAGCAGCAACTTCAAATCTATATGAGATTTGGAGCTCCATTTAGAGCCATATCTGGCCCTGTCATGCTTGTGTGACAAGTTCTCTCAGCCCTCATCTGGGTCACTAAATGGAGATCCCATGATAGAGAAAACCGACATCCCATCCATCTTGCTTTGCATGAGTGCGCCTCTGTCAGCGAAACTACATAACAATGTTAGTTTTATATACTCTCCAGAAATGCAGCCATGAATTGGCTTCCAATAGCCCAAACAGAAGAAGAATCTTGCAAGCATCAGTTTAGAAGGGGGTTGTTCCCCTTAACCTAAAAAAAAAAAAAAAAAAAAAAAAAAAGCTAGCAATCACTCAAACCCTATACCATACAGTATTTTAAACCTTTTGTATACCGCTCCTTTTTTTTTTAACGGAAAGATTAATAGCTCTCCCTTGTTTGAAACAAGGTGAAGACATACCATGTAAAAAAGAAAATTATTCAAGAGTAGACAGCGAGAACAGTTTATCATATAGCCAATTACATTTTTATTAACATTTCACTTCAGTAATTTGCCCTAAGGAAAAAAAAATGCCCATGGTCGAAATGGAAAAGATTTCATCTTAGAGTCATGGCCGTCTTTGTGCAAATAGGTTTTTTTCTAGTTTTTTTCTTAGTTTTTATTTGTAACATGGATGATTTGATTTTCCTTAAAGCAATGTGTAAAAAATAAAACAAATCCCCACAACCTCAGTGCTTTCCTAGAAGACCTGAAACACCTCACCATAAGTGAAAAAGTTGAATCTCTAGAACTCTGTAAAATACTCTAAGGTTTTTAATAAAGGTTATATTGCCCTAATTCTTAAATGATATGTAAATCAAGTTAAAGGTGGCATTGTCATCTGTACAACAAAAGTGGCTCATGCACGTGATTGAACAAAAGACACTGCAAAGATCACAACGCCTTATGTGTTACTTCATCATTATGGTGCATAAGGGAAGTATGAAGGAAACTACATAGGACCTTATGAAGCCTAGAAGTGATAAACAGATTATAACGTAGGTCTTTTCAACTGTAAATGATTATTGCAGATGAGTTTAGAATGGATTGTAAAGTTACTGGCCTCAAATAGCAATAGAAAGAATAATAATTGAAAAGGATAGAATGATAAGCTGCACTTTACTATTACCAAAAAATAAAAAATGTAACCACTGTATTAAAAAGGACAGGGTTGCAATGCCTAAGACTTTGAAATGCCTTTTAGGAGTAATATCTTTTCCCCCAAGATTTTCTCCAACATACATTTTGTTATAATTCTTCCTGACCTTTTGCTCATCGAGATGCTGGTATCTGCAGAGGAAATTTCATAGAAAGTATCCCCTTGAAATGAAGGAACAACTTACTTTTGCCCTTCACTGATATAAACTATATTGAAAACAATTTTATGTTGCTCAGCAACATTTGATATACCAAAATAAAACCCCACCCTTCACCTGACTCTTAAAAGCAACAAAATTGAATTTCTTAACATGGCTTCCGATATCTATTTAGTTTAGATTAAATGTAGGTTAAAGTGTAACCTTCCTATAATCTGATCACAGGTTCCAACAAATAGGCTAGCTAGGGGCAGGACATGAAATAGAAAATTCCAAATTGTTCCAAGTGTGTTCATATATAGACTGTGAAACAGAATGTCCCCAGTGGCTTCCAGTGCCAGCCTTGCATCTTCCAAAAGATGTGGTATCTCTGAGTGAACTCCCTCTGAACTCCACTTGTCAAAGTAATGGTGAAATAACATCACGTAAACAAAGCAAAACAAGAGGCTGGTTTGCTGCTATTGTTAGCATCATTAAAAATTAAGTATGGCTGATTTAGAGCAAATACTTAATGCTGACGATTCCGTTATGTGCAATGGTTTTCCTCTACCATGTAGAGTTGTTTTTAAAAATATTTTGCAAGTGGTAAGATCTGTCCTTTGATAAAGCATATTTTATTTCCTTGGTCCTTTTGTCATATTTTTGTTTGACCTTACATTAGAGCACAACAACATATAATCTCTTATAAAATACAAAAGTTAATATAATTTCTCTTTTATTTTTTTATATTTTTAAAATGTTTATTTATTTATTTTGAGAAAGCGAGAGCAGGGGAGGAGCAGAGAGTGAGGGAGAGAGAGAGAGAGAATCCCGAGCAGACTCCACACTGTCAGCATAGAGTCTGACACCAGGCTCGAACCCACAAACCACGAGATCATGACCTGAGCCAAAGTCAAGAGTCTGATGCTTAACCGACTGAGCCACCCAGGCACTCCACATTATTTCTTTTAAAAATATCTCTTAGGAGTTACAAATGTCTTAAAAGTGCTTAGGTATATATTAAATGCACAAAACTTCTAATTAGATTCTGAGAAATCAAGAAAATCGTAGAAGATGTACCTTAAATGTTGAAACTGGTTTTCCATGTAGATCTGTAAGAGAGCATATTGAAAAACCTGAAAAAGTTTCTCTCACAGAGTTTTTTTTTTTTTGGAGGTCCTCTCGCTTATGATGTGATTTGCAATACCCAGGTACATAGCCCTGTTACTGGTGCTCTTTTCTGAAGAAAAATTAAACTTAGTCAGCTCTGACAAATTAGAACGGGTGTTCCATGTCAAGTTTTATGTGTTCTACTCTAACGCCATTAAAAATGGATAGTTTATTCCTACCCTGCTATAAATATCAGTAAAGTTGAAATACTCGAATCCTAGAGGCATTTGCATTTTGACAATTTTAAAACAGCCTACAGTCAGTGGGATGAAAGCAAAGTTGTGAAACTTGAGGAGTTTATAAGATCACTGTCAAATTTGGGGTAATTCAGCAGCTTCCCAACAACTATATGTGTAGTCACATGATTGGCCATTCTTGTGTTCCTTTGGCCTGGTAAGGGAGATTTCTCACAGATTTTAGAAGTGATGGATATAGAATTTAACACTTACTGAAGTGATGATAGATTACATATGTTTTCTCTTAGAACATCATTTGTCAACTGAATATATGTCCTTGCTTCACATTCTATCCTCCAGTGCTCTTCAGTTCGTAAGGTATGCCCTGATTTTTTGCCCTTTGTTTTTTGCACATTCTATTTCCTCTCTTTGGAATTTTCTTCCTTCACCTTTCTTATGGTAAAACCCTAATCAGAAGTCATTTCCACATTGGAATTCCTTTTGCTAGGAAAGCCATATGCATGCCCACTCCAGGGCAGAGTAAGTGCGGCCTCCTATGCATACAGGGCAACATATCCTTCCCAGTGAGAACACGTTCAGACAGTGTCGTTTTAGGACCTGAATACCATTTATCTTACTCATTCCTGTTGTATTCTCAGCACACAATACTCTGTTTAGTACAGAGTAAGTTTGTGACTAAGTGCCACTGTATACATTTATAGTCTCATATTTTATCACTCCCGCCTTTGTGCTACATTCTCTAGCCATTTGTAACCTGTTGTCATCCCTTAAGTTTCTGGACTCTTCAGATCTCTAGGCCTTAGCTCCTTTTATCCAGAATTGTCTTCTGTCTTTAACTTCTACCCACTCGTCTGGGTAGTTCTTACTATCCTTCAAAATTCAACTCACCAAGACCGCCTTTGGGAAACCATCCTTAGCCTTTCATGAACACGTTGCTGACAAGGGTGTCTCAGTGTCTTTTTGGTATTCTCAATCAAATATCATATCGATAAAACTGTATTGAAATCATCCAAAATTTTCTGACTCTTTGAATTAATTGAAATATCTTAAGTACAAAGGTACTGACTTAATTCTCTATACCTATACTCTAGGTTGATGCATGGATAGCATTCAGATATATAGAAGGTATTCAAATGAACTTACTTGGATTAAAAAAGCTGTGAGTCCAGGCTTCAAAATTTACTTCTTATATAATCACTGGCAAGTGACTCAGTATTTCTGAACTTTATTTTCGTTACCTTCGAAATGGGAAAAATAATGCCTGCTGGGTCTATAAATAAGCAGTCTCCTTTTCCATGATATCATGTTTCCATGTGGATAGATTTCAGCTGTAGTAGCCCAGCACATTTCTCCCCACCCCTCACAAGCTCATCCCTGTGGAAAAAATGACTTATCTGGGTGCTGAATCTGGGTTATATTTATTTTGCTAACTTTCCTGCTGCCAAGTTTGTATTCTCCACACTTCAGTAAGACACCTCCTTGCAACTGTTCATACTATTTGAGGTTGTGAAGATAAGACTGTGTGCCTCATAGGTAAAGACTAAGCAAGCCCTTTTGGCACCAGGTCTAAAGCCACATTCAACAATAGGCTTTCTTTCTTATAACAGTAAAATCTTTTGTCTTTTACCAGCATCTGTGGTAGCTATTCAGGAAAGGATATTGTCACTGAATTAGAAACACAACAGAACACAACAGGAGAGGATATTACTTCTGAAATAAGTGAAATTTCCAGGTAGGGCACATGGAATGGGTATTTGGAATACTCTTACCATGATGAAGACCTGAAACCATCTCTGCAAATCTCAGGTGAATCCGTTAAGGGAGTCACGCATTGACCAGAAATGGGAGAACTTTCTTGAGCGTGGCCAGTGTCTGCTCTGCAGAGTGTGAACTTGGTTCCAAAGCTGAAGCATACCCAGGCTTGAATCAGCCAATGCCTTGGGACTGGCATCTAGTCACAGTTGTGATAGCTGGGCAGTGTGCGTCATGTCCTGTTTTGAGTAGTGTGTCTCCATCCCATCTGACATTAGTCCCCTTCTGCAGACCATTAAGTCCCATGATCACAGATAGTTTTGTTTCATTCACCGTTTTACCACCAGTGTCCTTAAGAGTGACAAGTAGGAGTAAGCGTTAAACTATTTGTGGAATGAATGAATAATTGTTTTTCTGTTTTCCATCCAGAAAACATTTTGCTCCAAATATTGCCAGGGAGAAGGGATGTAATTTACTGGATCCTCTCTAATTCTACCACATGCTTGCTGTATTTCTTAGTGTTCCTGGAAGGATAATATTTTCAAAAGTATATAATTTTATATTAAAAATTTCAAAGCATTGCACAAATGTCCAATACAAATATTATTTAACTTTATTGCTGTTTTTACTTCTGCCTTTCCTTTTGATTTTTATTTTTTTTAGTTGAGATACAATTGACATATAATGTTGTATTAGTTTGTATACAATGCAATGGTTCGGTATTTGTATGTATTGTAAAAACGATCACCACAATAAGTCTGGTTAACATCCACACCACATAGCTATGAAATATTTTTATTGTGATGAAAACATTAAGATTTACTCTCTTAGCAACTTCCAAATATGTAGTACAGTTTATTAACTGTAGTCACCATGTTGTACATTACATCACCAGAACTTACTTCCTTTGTTTTCATATTAACTAAAGCTTTTAATTCACACTGTCTAGCTTAAAGGATACTCATTTTTGTCCTTCATCTTTTTCCCTGCTACCCTAACTTTTCTTCTTCATTTATTATTACCTGTAAAAGAAAATAGTGGCAATACTAAATGAAGAAAAATAGGTGAGATTCAAATTGTGAATTATTTTCTAGAACAACATATATAAAATATTTTGTTGTATGAAAATTTTGAAGGCAGTGGCTATAGGGTAATGTGGAAAATGTAAATTAGTTGCTGATAGTCAAAATGACATCACTGTCTACACTCAAAATACACTACCTACTGGTCAATTATTCTTTCTGAGAGATATCACATCAACCTCATTGCAGTTAGACTTGATGCTGGACACTTTTTCACCTGGGTGGGTATTCCGGGCAGTCTACACTACCTTGACCATGAGCTCTCTTACTTATTCTCATTGTCCATGACTTCCTTTTCAGAAACCTAACACCTTTCAGTTACCTCCCATGACACATTTCTTGCAAAAACATTTCCCACTCACATTATTTAAATATATCTAGAAATGCTATTAAAATGTTACATAAGAAAATATCAATTGCACCTCTTTTATTAGGTTTATTCCTAGGTATCTTATGGTTTTTTGTGCAATTGTAAATGAGATTGATTTATTTTCTCTTTCTGCTGATTCATTCTTGACGTATACAAATGCAGCAGATTTCTGTACGTTGATTTTGTATCCTGTGACTTTACTGACTTCATTTAGTAGTTCTAGCAGTCTTTTGGTGGAGTCTTTTTTTTTTTTTAAGTTTATTTATTTTAAGAGACAGAAGGAGTGCACAAAGGGGAGGGGCAGAAAGAAAGGAAGAAGCCCTAGCAGGCTCCACGCCATCAGTGCAGAGCTCAACATGGGGCTCAAACACACGAAACTGCAAGATCATGACCTGAGCCAAAATTAAGAGTTGGACACTTAACTGACTGAACCACCCAGGCATCCCTCTGTCGGGTTTTCTATATAGAGTATCGTGTTATCTGTAAATAGTGAAAGTTTTACTCCTTCCTTGCTGATATGAATGCCTTTTATTTCCTTTTGTTGTCTGATTGCTGAGGCTCGGACTTCTAGTACTATATTAAATAACAGCGGTGAGAGTGGACATCTCTTTTTCCTGACCGTAGAAGAAAAGTTCTCAGGTTTTCTCCATTGAGGATGATATTAGCTGCAGGTTTTTCATATGTGGACTTTATTATATTGAGATATGTTCCCTCTAAACCTACTTTGTTGAGGGCTTTTATCATGAATGGATGTTGTACTTTGTCAAATGCTTTTTCTAAATCTTTTGAAATGATCATATGGTTCTTATCCTTTCTTTCATTAACGTGGTGACCTCACACCAGTCAGAATGGCTAAAATCAACAACACAAGAAATAACAGGTGTTGGTGAGGATGTGGAGAAAGAGAGACCCTCTTGCACTATTTCTGGGGATGCAAACTGGCTCATCCACTCTGGAAAACAGTATGGAGATTCCTCCAAAAGTTAAAAATAGAACTACTGTATGCTCCAGCAATTGCATAACTAGGTATTTACCCAAAGAATATGAAAATACTAATTCAAAGATATATATGTACCAGATGTTTATAGCAGCATTATCTACAATATGCCAATAGCCCAACCGTCTATTGACTGATGAATGGGAAAAGAAGCTGTGGTATATATATGCTATGGAATATTACTCGGCCATCAAAAATAATGAAATCTTACCATTTGCCATGGCATGGATGGAGCTAGAGAGTATTATGCTAACCGAAATAAGTCAGAGAAAGACAAATACCATATGATTTCCTCATTGAGGAACTGAAGAAAGAAAACAAATGAACAAAGGAAGAAAAGAGAGAGAGAGAGAGAGAGAGGTAAACCAAGAAACAGACTCTTAACTATCGAGTATAAACTGATGGTAACCAGAGGGAGGTAGGTGGGGGGGGGGGGGGAAGGGTGAAATAGGTGATGAGGATTAAGGAGTATATTTCTTGTGATGAGCGCCGAGTGATTTATGGAAGTGTTGAATCACTAAATTGTACACCTAAAACTAATATTACACTGTTTGTTAACTAACTGGCATTTAAATAACAACTTATATCATTTGCAGCCAACTTTTTTAGAGTACTTACTCTGTGGATCATCCTGCATTCATTCTTTTTCTGTATTATCATATTTAGTTCTTGCAACACTGCTGTTAGATAGGCATATAATCAATATTCTCTTGGTTTAACAAAACACAGAAAAAGAATGGAAAAGGAATAGTAAGTCTCATGGACAACATAGCTACCAGGGGGAGAAGTGAATGTATGACCCAAGGCAGAATGACCTCACGGCCCACCTTCCTAATCAGAATGCCAGACTACTGAGCTCTTTATTACCGTAATTTTTCCCCATATTTTTTAGCACTAGCTCACCTGCTTAAAACCTTTACTGTCTCTTAATTATTAAGTAAGAAATACAGTAACCTGACATTCTAAGTGATCTACAGTAGGACAAATTTAACTTCTGACTTCATCATCTGTTAATTCGAGTCATTCCCATTTTCCTCAGCTCCTCAAATAGTCAACTAGCCATCCCACTCCTATATCTCAATTCCACTTCTCACTTTTCTCCACTATATATTCTTCTATTAATCAAATTCCATCCATCCTTCAAAGAACAAATTAAAAATAAAAAAACTTACATTCCTCTCCATTCTCTTTCCAAAGTTCTCCCGTGATACATGCACTTTTGTTATATGCACAGCACAAGCTCTTACACAACAGTTGGTGTCCAAGTTCCAGTCTCGAATATAAACCATGTCCTTCCTTGAAAGGAGGCTGTATCACCATCAGATTCTTCATTCTCACAACTGCCAGCCCAGTGACTACTGTACAGAATGTCCCATAAATGATTAGAGTGGATAGAAATGGAAGCCTAATTTCCATTTGTACCAACAGGAAAAGGATACACTGAGAATGAAGTTATTTGGTTTACTATATTCTCTACCTGTTTCTAGTGTGGACTTTTCACCTATAAATGAAACTATAGCTTTCTAAATAAAGTGTTTATTATTCTCATTGTAATTCTATAAAGCTCTCTTTGCAATAGACCAGATGAATTTTGGCATGGTGCTCTCTGCATTTTTAGTGTCAACTTTAGATAGTACTTACCTTTGCAGTGGGAAAGAGCTGGTACCACATAAAAATCACATCTGCTGTCGTAACTATTGTCATAGGTCCCTTTCTTCCTCCAAAATGGCAGCAGAAAAGCTGTGCACAGAGCAGAATCCCAAAATGTGGGAGCCTGCCCGGCAGCCCCATTGTCCTTTCTGTCATGCTATAAATGAAACAAAAAGCACAGGCAGTTGGCTGAAATCTGACTGCCAAAAGTAATAAATAAAATGTTTAATGGTCTGTCTTTTTCAAGTGTGAATGTCATGGTAGTCCACAAAAAAAAAAAAAGACATATTAATTTAACATACAGTGAACCCCTGTACAGTATCCGCAAGTTTCCTGATAGATGTGATTAATTGAATTCAGGTCTCAGATAACAAGTCCTCAAAAGCATGTGGAGAGACATGTGTAAGAGGAAAACTAGTCTTTGCTTCCAAAATTTACCCAAGGTTAGTTCAAATCTAATTTATGACTTAGTATTGAGGAGAAGAGGGGAAGGTGCTAAAGGGGAAGAAACATTTGAAACCTGAAAGAACTGTATCAGAATCCTGATTTTGGCATTTCATTCCTGAGAGATAGTGTCTTCTTATTTAACTCTCTTAATCTTCAGTTTCTTAATCTGTAAATTGAAGATAATATTAAACACCTTTTATACATGTTATAGCTCTTGGAGATAGTCACAATGTCTGAAACATTGGCATTTTGTAAGTAATAGGTACTTCTATTAATATTATTGCCATATGGAAAGTGTCAGCACGAATAATAGCAAAAGATGTAAGTATTCTGAAGTATGGTCCATGGAAGAGGATCAGAGAGTATAGGACCCCACTGGAAATCCCCTCCAAGTTGAAAAGACCAGGGCCATCTTCTCTCTTCTGGTTTTCAGATACTCATTCTCGGGGGGAATGGAATCATTCCTTCAATATAAAAGCTGAGGTAAAAGAACAATCAGAAAGCCATGCAAATAGGAAGCAAATAAACACTTTGGGAGTGTTTATACCTCTTCATAAAAAAAGTAAATGAGGAGGATGGAGAGATGGGTCAAAGTACTGATTGTACAACTAGATGGTTTGAAATGTACAAGTTACTGGGGAAATTATAAGGAGAGCTACTTAGTTTATGTCTTCAGTCTTACTTGCTCAAATTTTTGCATGATATAAATTTGAAAGTTCTAACTAACAAATTCTAGGTCAGAATCGGAGTGAAAAATAAATAGCCAAGCACAATAGATTCAATCTAACATAATAGAAATAATTGGGTAACTCTAAATTAAGACATGTAGTGACATAAACTAAGCTGTACTGGTGCTAAGTGATAAAATTGACTCAGCATGGTACATGTGTGTCTGTTGCAAAGTCAAACTTAAATCTTAATAGAATATTACATATCATTAAGTTAAATCTCCTACTTAATATAGATGTTTTCTCCTGATTAATGATTAACTAGCTCTTATTTTAGTAGAGGAGCCTTCCTCTACAAATATTATTAAATTACTTCAATCTAAAGTTGTTTAGGGAAGTAAAATTGATCATAGTATAGCAACACAAAATGCACTCATCACTTATAAGTGAGTAATCATTTGTAGCATCACTTACAAAATTGTCCACAACCATTTCCAGCATAACAGTAACTATGAAGATTCTTGCTGACAGTCAAATATTGTACAAATTGATTCCATATTGAAATATATTAAAAATTAATGATAAAATTAAGTGTAAATATTTCAAAAGTTGTAGGAGTTCATACCAAAAAAAAGATGATAAGGATGAATGAGAATGCTTTGGATTGCATGCAAAGCCTTTACAAATGAGGATCAGAAAGTTTAATCAATTTTTGAAGCAGTGACATTGAAAAAATTTATAACATTCTGAACATTCCCAAAGAGGGCAACTTGAATACCAAAGAATTAAGAAAGGAGACTGGAGTAATTCATGGAGTGAACTAGATAGTCTCAAGAATGATCCTCTTTATATTTCAAAGTCTAACATGAATTGAAAAATACCACATTATAAAATTGCATTACAAAATTACGTACACACCCAAAATATACCAGTCTAAGTTAACTGATTCAGTCTAAGTTAACTTGTAATTTCTACAACTTAAAATTTGTTGGCTATCAGATAAAACTTTGGCAATTTTAGTTTTTTAAAAAAAAATCCCAATATGGTATTTTTTCAGTCTTCACTATGAAATTTTATTTCCATGTTTAGAGCGGAATCATTTCAGTTGCCTTTTTCTGACACTAGTTCTACTTAGATAGCAGGAATCTCATCTGCTACCCACTGAGAACCTTCATTCTCTTTTTCAGCAGATCAGGCTTTTATACTTTATTACCTATTCATTCATTAATATATTCAAAAATATTTGTTGGGTTCCTTCCACGAACTAGACTTATTTGTAAAAGCTGGGGTAGAGCAATGAATAAAAATGCATAAAAATCTCTCTTCTCACACCTTTCAGATATTCAGTCGACATCTTAACTAATTCTCTGTATCATCTGTCCACTCTGCCTGTTGCAGCCATACTTAACAAATCACCTCTGCAACATAATAGCTTTCAAATATTTGAAAGCAACTGTCATGTTTCCCTTTACTGTTTTCTTCCTGTAAGAAATACCCAAGTCCTTTAATTGTATTTTGTTTGACATTGTTTTGAAACCCATCAGCAACCATCGACTTCAAGAGGTACCATGATTTCTAGATTACTTCCTCATCGTTCTTTACATCCTCCTTTAGTGCCTTCCTATAATTTGTTAGAGATGTTTTTAAAATGTAGCTTACCAAAAGTAAATTTGATATATGTACAATACGCACATGTAGAATAGAGAATACATGTCCTATCCTTTGTCCAGAACAGTCCATCTGTACAGCCAAAAATTGTGCTCAGAGTTTTTTTTTCAGAGACAATACATCAGTGATTAGGGCCCGTGAAGATTTTTTTGATCTCATTCACCCACAGTGGGTTAGCTTAAAAAAATGTTGCAGACTCAGATATTTTCAATCCTTTATTTCTTTACTCGAGTTGAGAGTTTTAGCACTCAACTTTACATCCTTTGCAGCATATTTACCCTGTTATATTTCATCTTGTTGATTTCAGCATATTGTGTTAGTCTTTCAAGATTTACCGTTTACTGTTAATTCTGTGCCAACAGTATTTGTAATATTGCCCAGTTTTGTGGCACCTACAAATTTAATAATCAGACTCTGTTTCTTGCCGATTAATTCAAAACTAAAAATGATAAACCTGAGACAAGCATTGATCCCTGTGGCACCCTGCTGGAGACTGCCATTGCCTAATTGTTTGCATGAGGATGTTAAGCCAGGTGTGAATTTCCCTTTCTCTGCTATCACCCAATTTATATTCCACAAGTTTACAATCAAGCATTCATGAATGCGTTTACAATGCTTTTCTGAAACTGGAGTACACAATAGTTAAAGTATGCCCGCTAATTTCCCCCAGAAGAATTGTGTAGCTCCTTTCTCTGTGAACTTATTGCACTTTTTATGTACCTACGATATAATACCTGCTCGAATTATAGTAAAATCATTTGTTTGCACAGCAGGTCATTCAGGGGTGCTCAATATTTATTAGTCGAGTGAGTAAATGAGTGGCAGGTAAGTTTGTGTTAACTTCTTAGTCAAGGACCCGAACAGAAAATGACACAGGATTATTGTCCTGTACATAGTGAATGACTTTTGGCAACACTTAAGGTCTTAGCTAATAGGATTCAGTATATTAAGATCATAGCATGACTGTAAGTTGTACAGATGACAGGAATTGCTACTTGCATTTAGTGTAGAGAAACCAGAGTAACTAAAAATTATGACTGCTCCGGGGTCTATGACAAAGCAATTTAAAATAGTACTCACACGTCCTACTTTATAGAAATGTTCCACTCAAATCAGGGACACATCTGTCAAATCACAGTTGCTGCTTGGGGGTATATCATGTTTTGCCAATGCAAATTAACGTAGCGGTTTGGAATTAATGTTTTGTGTTACATGCTTTCTTTTGTTTGCAAATATTTAATAATAGTGTATGCAACTATTTTTATCATTAAATATTTATTGTATATCAGCTATGCAGTAGATAGTCTATGTATGCATAGCATTGTGCACGCTCTATAAGAGGCATTAAATATAATATATTTAATTTGCTATTTATAACTCATAGATGTATTGAACATATCTCCTCTCTCTTGGGAGCTCACCATCTATTTGGTGAAGACATAAGCGTGAGAAAATTAATAGCCAAATAGGGACATGATTAAGTTTAACCAGTAGTTTTGTAATGTAATAATAATGGTATTTTGATTTTTAAGCAATTAATGATGCGACACATACTTATTAAATAGCTACTATGTACTACTTAAGAAATTACCCCAGTAAGGAAAACGGTTATGGATTCTTCACTCTACCAATTTACAACTCAATAGCGGATACATTGTAGAAGTTCAAAGAGGAGAAATTTGGTTAAGTTCTTTGGTCAGTGGAAGGTTCATAAGGACTTTGAACCTGTGCTGCATCTTGAAAATTGAACAGTCACAGAATAGAGGGAAGCTCAACTCTAGGCTAAAGAATAATTGACTTTGTCTATGGAAGAAAAATAATGACAAAAATAAATTCTGCTTCTTAAGAAATTCTGGGTACTTTTTTCCCTCTTCTTCATCTTCCTCTTTTGTTCAACCCTCCAGATACATCAAACAGAAAAAGATAATGATCTAGATTTCAATTGGGAGATACCAAGGCTTGCTCAGCACTTGTATCCTGATTAAATGAATCTTAGCATCCTTTGAAAAAGTAAAACATTTGCTGCTCTATTACATGAGGATTTATTTTAAGTTCAAAACCTGAAGATCTCATTTATACCCTCTGAATCTAAATGTCAAACCTGGTGTGAAGCCTAAAATAAAACATGACTTAAAGAGAGAAAACTCTCCCACCGCAAGCTTCCAACTCACCTAGAAAAGGCCACTGCAGTGCATTTTCGATGCTGCTGTCATTCACTTCGCAAATTACAGGTCTTCCACTGAACATTGATGATCCATCACTGCCATGACAACAAAAGCGCTGCCTTAGCGACACTCACTGCTGGTGAGAGAATAACACACTGCTTCTAAATACTGTCGTTGAGGGATTAGTGTAGATTCTGAACAAAGGAATTTAATGAATCACACTTTGGAAATGCAGTTGAAGTATGTCAATTTATTTGCGTGAAAATGCATTCCAAACTTTTGCATAGTCAAACTTTATTTCATTAAGTGGTTGAAAGAGATGCTTAAAGGTACGCATATGAATTTTCCATTTTTTTAAGTAACTTCCTTAAATTGATGCTGCATCAGTACTAATTTTTAAGCAGAATTCATAAAAAAATATAAAACACAGAAGCATCTCAATGTAAACAACATACTTTGAGCAACTTGTTAACAAATGGCAGTTTCACAGGATGAGAAATCAGAAATACTGCCTAACCATCATGACTTTGTCATTTCATAATTAAAAATTAAAGTTTCTTGCGATTACTTAAATTTATTTTTAATTATATTTACTTATTAATTACACTACAGTTTTTATGAGAAAATAAGTGAGAGCTTAACAACAATTTGAAAAAAATATATTGCAACGATAAAATACATCTATTTCATTTTAGTTTTCGATTACATACACAAAAGGAATTTTTAAGTAGAATATCAAATATGTAACTACTATAATTTATTGAATTATCTATAAATTTTCAGTTGTCAACATCTGAACATCTTAAGATTGCCTGTGAGTGGGTACTCATTAGATGAGTAATTGGAACCTCAGATCCTCAGATGACTCAGCTAAGGAAGAATCCTGGCTCTGAGGGTCCCACCCTCCAGGTAGCTTTATTTCTGTGCTACTCATTAGAGCTCAAATCTTACACTATTTTAGGTTGTTATCTCTCTAATATGTCTCCATTTTTTCAATAAACTTAAGGAAATATCTTTTATCTTTGTTCATTTTATCCCTCCATGGCACTTAGGGCATTTCTGAGCACATCATAGACAGAGAACATATATTAGCTAAATTCAATTGAAATTAATTGTAATATTTCTTACTAGTTTATAATTTATAGGGAATACAGCTTTGAAAATAATTTCTTTAGTCATAGTTCGAGCCCTCTATTTCATCAGAAGCACGCTGCTGGAAAACATCTTAGCTCACTGAGTATAACCTCCCATTTTGTTGGCCCACCATAAAGTCCTCACCAAAACGTTGATGCAGATTATATTTGGATACCTGCATTCATGACTTTACACAAAGTTTTAGGCTATCTTTTCTGCAATAGATAAAGGTAATGTTGTTAGAAATTCTTCATAATATTTATCTGTTTGCCAGAAGTTTTATTGTTTTGTTCAAAATTTATTTCTTTAGTAAGAATTTAGAATATTCCTGGGGTGCATGGCTAGATAGAACATGTGAAACATGTGACTGTTGGGGTTATAAATTCAACCCCCACATTGGGTCCAGAGATTACCTAAAAATAAAATCTTTAAAACAAAAAAGAATTTTGAAAATCCCATGGGTCAGGAACCAAGTTAGTAAATGATCAGGATTTCAAGAAAGAACAAAAGAGTTATCTCAAGTCTGAAGAGTTCACAGCAAATAAAATGATAATGTTGTATTTTCATTTTATATGTGTGTCTATATATGTACATACACATATACACAAATGTGCACACATATGGACATATATGCACATATGCAAATATGCCTATATTTTTCGGGTTATAAAATACTTATATGTTAACAGTGAAAAATAGAAACTTCCTAATGATTGAATAATTATTTAGTGGCAGACCCAGGACTACCAACTTAGATTGCCTTATCTTAGACACTCTGCTCTATAACACTGATCATAACATAGCATGGATGTCTAATCATGAGAAAAAAAATCATAAAATTCTAATTGAGGGGCATTCTATAAAATGCCTCACCAGTAGTTCTTAAAACTTCTCAAACCATTGAAAACAAGAAGCGTCTGAGAAACTTACACAGCCTAGAGAAAGTTAAGGAGGCGTGAGAACTAAATGTAATGAAGTACGCTACATGGGATCGTGGAACAGACAAAAGGCATTAGGGGAAGCACCCCCAAAAATCTGAATGAACTGTGGACTTTAGTTAATAATAATGTGTCAATTATGGTTCATCAGTTTGACAAATGTAACATACTAATGTAAATTGTTAATAATAGAGGAAACTGGGCGTGAAGTATTTGGGAACTCTGTGCAGTTTCTTCACAATAATGCTATGAATCTAAAAATGTACCAGAATAAGGTTATTTTTAAAAATGCAAGTTGCAGCATAATCTTTATAGTGCCATCCTTTTTGCTAAAGTAAACCAGAGTATTGTGAATATATGATATTTATTATATACATACATGCACACATTTTATTATGTTGAAAAATATGTAGACTTAGCTATTACTGTTGACTATACTATTAACTACCACAGGGAATGGAAGGAAAGATGCTAAAAGGAAATTGATCATTTTTCTTTTACATGTGTGATCAGGGGTTTACAGAGACCGTTAGATATATTTCCTCTCTGAGTCAGACTTTTCTTTCATTCTTTGAACACTAGACATAGAGATTAATATGCTGTTCACTTCCTGTCAAGTGCAACTGCCAGACAATATTCAACTTTTCCCTCAAAGTAGGTGTTTCAGTCATCCCAGTTGTGTTAGACACCAGACTTGATATATTCTATCAGTGATTGGGATGTAGGGCTGAGATTCTTACAAGCTCTACCAGCTTTGCATTTCAGGAAAAGAAGGGAAGAGAGAATGGGAGAGAAAGAGAGAGAGAGAGAGAGAGGAGAAGACAAGAAAGAAAGAAAGAAAGAAAGAAAGAAAGAAAGAAAGAAAGAAAGAAAGAAAAGAAAGAGTGAGAGACAGAAGAGGGAGGGGAGGGGGGAGGAAAGGAGAGGAGAGGAGAGAAGAAAATCAACAAGGAAGGAAGGAAGGAAAGAAGGAAGAAAAAGGGAAAGAAAAAAAAGGTATTTATTGCATAAAAATAACAGGCTTTGAAAATTTATATTATAATTACTTTTGGCTTTAGTTGAGATTTAAAAAAATAATAAACTTCTCCATAATCTATATACAAAAACTTAAAAGTCAGCAGTACTAACCAAAATGATATCTATACCTAAAAGAGTTTTTGCTAAGTGATTGGTTATATATTTTTTTATTTCCAACAGTACTTAGAGCCCATCTTTTACAAAATGTTGAAGGGATCCTGGCCCTCCATCTTTTGATAAAATGGCATAATCTATTAGTTACACATGAAAATAAAACATTTCTGCATGGCAATATGTCAGAACTTTTAGTCTCTATTTGAAGATATAATAGAGATTACCATAATAACATATTTGCGTTCTCATTAGCTAAAATGATCACATATTATTTTATAGATGGTAAATAAAAAATGAAATGCCTAGAGAAAATTAAACTTTTAAAGGATTATGCATGGTTTGAATAAACCAAATTCAAAGCAGAGAAGCTTTATGGTATGTATACCAATTTCTGAAGATACCACTTCAAACTACCTCTCTATGACCATCTTGCTTCACATGTTTAGATAATGTTTGAGACAAAGCATTATTAATGTAAAAACATTCTGACAAGTGAAAATTCATCCTTTGATCAGTCAATGTGCTATTTAAAACTCCTCAAATAGTCATAATTTTACCTCTTTATACTATGTAGCCAAAAACCTTCTTTTCTTTTTAATTTTTTTTTAAATCTTCATTTATTTTTGACATAGAGAGAAAGACAGAGTGGGATCGGGGGGTAACAGAGAGAGGGAGACACAGAATCAGAAGCAGGCTTCAGGCTCTGAGCTGTCAGCACAGAGCCCCACGTGGGGCTTGAACTCACCAAGTGAGTTCATGACCTGAACTGAAGTCAGAGGCTCAACCGACTGAGCCACCCAGGTGCCCCTAGAAAAGCCTTCTTTTTTTTTTTTTTTTTTTTTTTTAATTTTTTTTTTTTCAACGTTTATTTATTTTTGGGACAGAGAGAGACAGAGCATGAACGGGGGAGGGGCAGAGAGAGAGGGAGACACAGAATCGGAAACAGGCTCCAGGCTCTGAGCCATCAGCCCAGAGCCCGACGCGGGGCTCGAACTCACGGACCGCGAGATCGTGACCTGGCTGAAGTCGGACGCTTAACCGACTGCGCCACCCAGGCGCCCCTAGAAAAGCCTTCTAACTGCAGAAAACTTTAATTTTGAGAGTCAAAGCGATTTACTGACAAATCTTTTATGGTTTTTGAGGAAGTAAAAAAAATGCTTAGTAATATATTTAAGAGTTCAACTTTTATTTTTAATAAAATTAACAATTTGAAAAGGAATATTAAAAAATCATACAATTTAATGATTATGTGTGGTACTGTTTGTTAACTGGTTTGTTTAAAATTATTAGCATTAAACTTTCTTTAGGAATATAAATACTGTTTTGTTTTATAGGATACGTGAAACTAATAATCATTCAAAAATCTCAATAATCCAAATTATAGAAGGAATGATGCTTTGCACAAAACACAAATATGTTGCTTCAGAAAGAGCAATCGATATTAAAAAAAGCATGTGCCTAAAATTTATGCAAGTTATGGTATTTTATTTATAAAGAACATTTATATCAAAATATTATTTTTCTGAGATTTAATCCTATCAAAAATGTCAATGCCTTACAACCGTTTGCATATTTACTAATTTCTCATTTCCCTTGAGTATTTTGCTTGTCCTGCTCTTTTTTGCTCTTTTTTTTTTTTCCACATTGTCTCTATTTAAGCATAATATTGGACCTGGAACATGTCCATTGTTGTTGTAAACATATCAGTTTTGCTTTTATCAAGTGTCTTTATAAGATATGGTCACCCCTTGTTCTTCTAAAACAATTCCATTGAATACATTGTCTGGTATAATATTAAATTATGTTTGCATAAGCACTCACGTGATAGTGTTGCTCCTCGAATTAACTGCCAGGAAGTCATTTATCTTTTCAGAAGAAAGACATTTCTTTTTATCAGATCATGAAATCAATACTGCCTCATCACCTGACCCTTTTTCTTTTAACTGTCAAGAAACTCAGAGAAAATTTAATGGCCATTTACAATAACCGAATCTTATGTTTGGAAAACATTTTCCAGCTCATTAGGAGCTGTCTGTTTTACTCAAATATGTCTTATGCGTATGTAAATGCCTTTACTGTAATCTTAAATGGTTTGTATTTTTCTACTTCCCCTATTCTTAAGCTTCTTGATTCGTGCTATTTTTTTGCTTCTTTTTTTTTTTCACTTTCATTTACTATACAGTCTTCAACAACGTCCCATTTGTGCATGTTTTCCAAAACTATTATCACCAATGCTAACCTTGCTTAGAATTTTCACACGGTGATTTCATGGTGATGATGCATCAACATAACAACAAACTTGTCCTCCCTTGAAAAATGGTTTCCATTATTTTGTTTCTTCTCTCATTCAATAGTGACATTACTGTCAAGCCAATTATTCAAGCTAGAAACTTGGAAGTTATCTTTGAAATATTTGCTGTTACTGTTGTACATTCATGAGCTTATTCTAGTTCAGGCACTCTATTTTCATATGAAATATTTCAATAATTCCTTAAATAATTTATCTTTCTGTAATCTCTATCTCCCTTACATTCACTCTTCACCATGGCATTGGAGTTATATTTTAAAACAGAGATATAATCATGAGCTTTTTATTTAAATCTTTTAACTGGCTCCCTATATCCTACTGAAATACGTACAAATGTTTGCACAGCTTTTCAGACACTTCACACATTTTCACCAATGTTCATTTCTACCATTCTTTCTATCCTCCCTCATACTTTCTCTTTCCTCATTCCATGCCTTTTCATGCACTCCTTACTGTTCTTCCTGACTGAGAACTATCCCTATGCAAGACCAAACAAAACGAAGAATCAAGAACAGAAAAATAATTGTAATCATTATAAAACACCTAATATTTATGAATTTTTTACCCCAGACCAGGACTCCTTGTCAATTCCTGCATATAAAATGTCCTTTAATATTTACAGCAACCATATTAGGTAAGTTATGCTGGTAGAGAATTTTACTTCAGATCCAGAGCTCTTTCTCCGAATGTTTCTGAATTTTTTAAAGTCTTGTATGGTTTTCGTTTGCACATTTTCGTGGGATAGTTATGAAGGTTTCATGAGTTAATATATGCAAAGCTTTTAGAAGAGTACCTGGCACAGAGAAAGCACTGATAGATATTAGTAATTTTTATTACACACTACTATACACCATAGCCTCATTCAAATTTCACCTCCTGTATCATCTGTTATGGTCATTTCCCTTAGAATATTTTTTTCTGTAGTCCTCTAATATTTAAACTCTAATGTTGTGCTTATCCAAGCATGTTGTGCATACACATTACATTTGTTGTGTGTATTTCGGAGTTTCCCCAAACCTGGGAACTCTACTTCATTTTATTTTTAAAATACATTTATTTTATATATTTACCCGTACTGACTTCTGTGTCACTTAGTGCCAAATAAATGTCTTTATATACAACCCTTGATAACCTCGAATTTCAAGTTAAAGGAAGGGAAATGAAGGAAAAAAAACAGCTCACTAAAAAACATAGTTTTTTATTGAGTCTCTCTCCAGAGGAGTCAGTTCACTCCTAATGCCTCTCTGTCCCTCCTTTATCAGAAAGAACCGTATGTTTGGCAAGTGCTGGTGGGCATTTATGGCTTCTTGTTTCTGTCATCGCTTTTTCACTTTCATTTACTCCAGTGTCTTCAACTATGTTCTACTTTCACTTGTCTTCTGAAACCATCATCACCAATGCTAACCATGCTTAGAATTTTCACATGGCAGTCTCATGGTGCTGATGCCTCATCATATCTAAAATCATATTTTTCCTCCCTTGAAAAATGGCATCCTTTTTATCATATTTTTCCCCTCTCATTTAATACTATAATTGCTATTCAGCCCAGTCCAAGCTTTCTGAATTCTAAACTTAGCTTTAGTCAACAGCATCTGTCACCAGCGCCCACCTCGCATTTTTGTAGCAACTAAGGTGAATAAATGTCTGGTCCCTCTACCAACTTTGAAATGTCTACTGTGCATCCAAGGAATGGTCTTTACTAATTTGGTTTTATTAAGGATTTTTTTTGGAGGGAATTGATCCAAGTTCTCCCCAAAACAAGACAGGAATATGAGTATTGCTTCCAATGATGGTATTAGAACACCTTTTCCTTTTTTTCCCCAATACCAATTCTGAATGTTTTCCAGACAACACAACTTTCTCCAACAGTTTATTAAATTGACCTCATACTTATGTGAAATAGCCCATCCATGGATGAGAGGGTACTTTTTAACTCATGATAACGTTGTGGATTCTTAAGTCTGGCATCTTCACATCCACCTATGGAAACCATAATCATTTCTCCGTATACAAATTGGACTACTAAAAGTTCATTCTAGTATGCCATATTTCAATGAGGTGAGAGTTTGAATTAATTTATAATGACTCTCAGAGTATAAAATTAAATTAAAGTCAGAAGAGCATAAAGATGACACCAGTGAAACATTGTCAACACCAGGAATTATTGCCGAATGCAAAATACAACATTCTACCTTGCAAGTGGAGCTTAAATATATATAATGAAAATTTATTCACTCTAATTTATTCTTAGCTAGTAGAAAGCCACAAGGCACCAACATTCAAAACATTATTGCCGCATAGATTGCCACTAACCAAATCAAATCAACTACTAGTTACTGAATTAATCTTTCAGTGGGTCACAAGTCTGACAAGCAACTTTCTATGGAATCCAATCTTTGCAACTGAATCATCTGTTGTGATATATCACTGGAAAACCCAAATTATGTATATTGTTTGTTTTGCCTTCTTCCATAAGACCTTCCATGGATGATCTTAGAGCATTTTTTAAAAATTTTTACATTAAAATTGCTTTTGTAAAGCTTGACTTAGCTAATGAATCCTTCTAGCCAAAGTATTTGCATCATCTTACACTAACTAAATTTAGGAATCCAAGGAAGACACCTACATTTTAAGATATGTCTAGTTAGATTTCTATCATACTATTGTACAAATAGTATACAAATATAATACACATACAAATATGGAGTTTCTCTCTATATTTTTCAAGGCTAACAAATAAAATATCTTTAGTCCCTTATAATAAAGCATAGATCTTATCATAGAAATGCAAATGATTAACACCAGTGTGCATTCAGAAACATGGAAAAATTGTTACTGATATATGCAACCTAATAATGTCATGTAATTTAAATGTGATATATGAATTTAAATATAACACTTAATTACCTGGGATGATATTCTGCAAATGCATTTATTTATATTTAGATACACATAAGGAATTACCCTATTTATTGTAACATATTTATTATGTATATTATATATTTTAAACAGTGTGATCATCTTGGTGTTCTGGATAAACATTGAACCAAAAAGGTGCAATTAAGTGTGAGGAGTGAAGAAATAATGTAACAAGAATCAGGTTGAGATAATAGTTTACTTAACTGTTGATTGTGGTTTGAAGATAAGGAGCAGACTGGCTTAAAGAACATCTTTTAAGGGGCAAAAAATGCCTTTACAATTGGTACACCTTTTCCAGAGCTCTGCTGTGCAATCAATTTAAGAGGGGTCTGAAACTGCACATTTAGGCAAAAAAAAAAAAAAAGGAAACTTTTATAGCTCTCACCATTTACCTTTCAAAATCCAGAGAGTGAGAGCCTTATTTTTTTACCCTCTCTTCAAAAAGCAGGTTGAATCAGTCCTCTTCAATTGATTACATTGGGAAATAGCTAAAGCAATCCAAAATCTGATTTGTAGAAGCTTGTCATGGGCTCAGAAAACTACCATTAAGTGACAGTTGATTTCACAAGGTTTTCTTTTAAAATTGCCACCTACTGACAAGGGAAAAGAAAAAAAAAAGATTAGTCTTTAATTTTATTTTCTTTGTTTTAAATTTTTTTTTTTAATTCCAGTTAGTTAACATATAATGTAATATTAGTTTCAGGTATACGATATAGAGATTCAACATTTCTTTACAACACTCAGTGCTCATGATAGCAAGTGCATTCCTTAATCCCCATCACCTGTTTAACCCATCCTCCCACCTGCCTCAGTTCTGGTAACCATCAGTTTGTGCTCTATAGTTAAGAGTCTCTCTCTCTCTAATACACAGTGGAATGTTACTCAACCATCAAAAAGAATGAAATCTTGCCATTTGCAATGGCAGAGATGGAGCTAGAGTATTAGGCCAAGCGAAATAATGTCAGTCAGAAAAGGACAAATACCATACAATTTCACTCATATGTGGAATCTGAGAAACCAAACAAATGACAAAAGGGGGAAAAAAGAGAGAGGCCAACCAAGAAATAGACTCTGTACTTAAAGGACAAACTGATGGTTACCACAGGGGAGGTGGGTAGGAGGATGCTGTGATGAGCACTCGGTGTTGTATGAAAGTGTTGAGTCTCTATATTGTATACCTGAACCTGATACTACACTGTATGTTAACCAACTGGAATTTAAGTGGAAAAAAAAAAAAAGACTTTCTTCTCTCTTTTTTTCCCTTTGTTTGTTTGGTTTCTCAAATTCCACATGTGAGTGAAGTCATATAGTATTTGTCTTTCTCTGACTGACTTATTTTGTTTAACATAACACACTCCAGCTCCATCTGCATTGTTGCACATGGCAAGATTTCATTCTTTTTGATGGCTGAGTAATATTCCATTGTGTATATATAGCACATCTTCACATCTTCCTTATGTATTTATCAGTCAATGGGCACCAGGGCTGTTTCCATAATTTGGCTATTGTAGATAATGCTGCTTTACCCATCAGAGTGCATATATCCCTTTGGAATAGTATTTTTGTATTCTTTGGGCAAATTCCTACTAGTGCAATCAATGGATAATAGGGTAGTTCTATTTTTAACTTTTGAGTCATCTTCATACTGTTTTCCACAGTGACTGTACCAGTTTGCAATCTCACTGAGAGTGTGAGCGGGTTCCCCTTCCTCCACATCCTCACCAACACCTGTTGTTTCCTGAGTTGTTAATTGTAGCCATTCTGACAGGTATGAGGTGGTATCTCATTGTAGTTTTGATGTGTATTTCCTTGATGATGAGTGAGTTGAGCATCTTTTCATGTGTCGGTTAGCCATCTGGAGGTCTTCTTTGGAAGAGTGTTTATTCATGTCTTCTGCCCATTTTTTAAAATTGGATTATTCATTTTTGGGGTGTTGAATTTTATAAGTTCTTTATATATTTTGGATAGAGTAGTCTTCAAGTTTATAATACTTCTAATATACTGGTAAACATAAGATTTTACAGAATAAATACCAAATGTTTACAGAGACAGAAACTCTATGTTTCTATATGTCCACCTACCTACCTGCCTGTCTATTTTATAAGGATTTGATGCATTTGATGCATTTGATGTTCTAAGAATTTGATGTTTTTCATAAATAGAAAAGTTGTAGAAATGCAAAAAAAAGGAAGGAAGGAGGTATATATAAAGTAACCCATATTAAATTTAGTTTCTATGTGGCTAGTCTGGGTGCAGATGTGACATTAAAAAAGTCTGACATGTCTAAAATAACATAAAAATATTTATGTAATGTGAAATCAATGTAAATCTTTATTTCAGACTTATAAAAATGCATGGTGTGATTCCCTCCTCAAAACAAACAGAAGTTAACTCCCATTTATTTCTTGTTTCTTTCTTGCAAATCTCACTCCCACAATAGATGCTCTAAGATTTTTAATGTCAACCTAAACTCTCCACTCTTTTGGTGCTCAGTGCTGACATTTTGTTTTTCCTCTTTGTCTCTAACTTTATTTATTTATTTATTTATTTATTTATTTATTTATTTTTGCCAATAGCTCTTTATGCCATTGAAGTTCAAAGTGGTCTGTGCTTCTCAACCTTTACGCTTATTTTAGTTATCCTGATTATGTATGACAAAGACCTAGGAATTTAATTATCAAAACCCAGATTTCTTTTAACAGGCAGAGGAAGAGATTTTGTGAAAATCCCCTGTTAATATTTTCCTATCCAAGCTCACATACACAGAAACATATGTGCATGTACTTAAGATATCATCAATTAGAAGATAAGTCATCAATAAGTTGTAGTGATTCCCATAAACCTTGAAGATGGCCAACTAAAACATCACTACCCCTCTGTTACTGACCTACAGTATAAACTTGTCCTTAGGGAAGTCTATTGCTTTGATCCCTAGAGTTAATTAGTTTATAAAGTTGTTTTGGTTAAAAATATATATAAAGTTATTTTCTGCTGAAACATTTTCTAATTTCTAATTTAGTACTACCCTTGTATATGTATACTACTATTACATAAAATACATGTGCAAACCTTGTAGAATGTCAATAATAATATATGGCACTTTTTCTAATATGGTAATTTATAATATAATAACTTTTCTAAGCAATATATATAGACATGTGCCTTTGAAGAACACACATATACATATAAATATATAATGAATCATTTAGAAAGATTAATATCTACTGGTAATTGACACCAGTCTTTGTGGATGTTACTGAGCTGAGTAGGCAAGTGAGATTTTATTTGTGGTCTAATTTTATGTATGTAAATACATAGAAAATATATAAAACAGAAAAATACATAATTCGTTACTTATATAAGAACAGGATCTTAATTTGACTGAATGTTAGGTAATCCATTTCCCAAAGCAAGATGCCAGACCAATTCTGTGGAATTTGTACAGCAGTTAACCAAATTCTGTCAGTATTGTCCCTTCAGCTACCTCTCCCTTAAAAGAGAGTTGCTTAACGTACTGTGTATTCTGCATCTCCTACCACAAGATGCTCAACTTAAATCACATGAGGAAGACTTGGAAATAAATATACAAGAGCTTAGCTTTAAGCTCCCACTTTTTAAAAATTTCTTTTAAATGTTTTATTTGTTTTTAAGAGAGAGAAGACAGAATGTGAGCAGGGGGCAAAGACGGGGAGACCAAGAATCTGAAGCAGGTTCCAGGCTCTGGGCTGTCAGCACAGAGCCTAACGTGGGGCTCAAATCCGTGAACTGTGTGATCATGACCTGAGCCAAAGTTGGATGCCCAACAGACTGAGCCTTCCAGGCACCCCTAAGCTCCTACTTCTGAGGCACACAGAAGTGGCCTGATTAATTCCTGAAAAGGCTGAATGTTTATGAAGTTCTGAAGTTATGACTGGCCAGTTCAGATGGCACAATGGGAACTGGCTGCTGTTGGAATGGCCAGTAAGCCCAGGATTTGATGGCCGAACGATGTGTGAGGTTCCCTAAACCAGTTTTGGATCTCATGGAAGAGAAATGCTTTGAGAGGAACAATATCTGAGATGCTTTCTGTGACAAAGATTCAGATATCAGAAACTAGGGCTAAGAGAGAATTCTTTAATCTCAAGAATTTTCACATTCTTGAGAGATCTCAAGAAATTAGGATCTCCTAAAAACATACAGAAGCACCCATGAGAAGAATCAGTATGTGGAGGAATCTCCCCACGATGGGCAATATGGCCAGATTAAATCCATATTAATGCGGTAAACTCTTCCTTTTATTTACCTCTTCAGATTTTCCGTGTTTCAAATGTGTGGGTGCTTAAAACAGCATCAAGGAGGTAATGGAGTGAGAATTAGAGAAGAAATCAAACATATGCTTCTTTCCCAGGGAGGGTTTCTCAGCTTAATCTGAAGGAGAACAAAAATAAACTATGTAAAACTTTAGAACTTTGGTATAGTAGCTTAAAATTTTTACATGTGCCACATATAAACAATGATTTTATTATCTGTGACGAAAACAGCTGTGAAATTTGTCTAAGATTTTATTCCACAATGGTAAAGTTGAGTCCACAGAATAAATTTAATGGGCTATTAGTAAGAAATAATAAAATCTTTCTACCTCCATTCTTCAGTGCAGTTTATTCAATAAAGTTGTTACCTGTAATTAAAAATTTAAGAAAAAATGTTTTAAGAAAAACATTTCCCTGTGTTTTCTAGGGAAATAACAATGATGTCAATATTGTACTATGTAATCTGGACCTTAAAACACAGTAAAAGGCAAAATAAAGAGGCAGTGGATCAAGAGAAGACAAAATTGGACCCAAATCCCAACTTTAAAATGATGCAATTTTCTATGGAATAAGGCTGATTAATCTGAAACAGTTTAGTTATAGTAATATTAGCTATACAAGTCATTTAGATAAGAAATGCAGTTCATTCAACTAGATGACTTTTCTTTTTTTTAAATACTATTGTGAGTAGAGCTCTGTAATGGAAAACTTCCAAAGTAAAGACTTATTTTTGACATTTTTTCAATATTTTACATAAAAGGTCTAAAATATTGATAATTTGGCATATTTTTAGTACGTTTGCTAAGTATTTCAACTCCCTAAGATTTCTAAGTTTTGTTTTCAGATAAGTAAAAGCATTTTAGAAAGTAACACGTTTTCTGCAAAGAGTGAAAGTTTGACTTCTTCCTTGCCAATTTGTAGACCTTTTATTTCTTTTTGTTGTCTGATTGCTGATGCTAGGACTTCCAGTACTATATTGAACAACAGCGGTGGGAGTGGATCTCCCTGTCGTGTTCCTTACCTTAGGGGCAATCTCTCAGTTTTTCCCCATTGAGGGTGATATTAGCTGTGGGTGTTTTGTTATGTGGCCTTTGTGTTGTTGAGGTATATTCCTTCTATTCATACTTTCTTGAGGGTTTTTATCAAGAAAGTATGCTGTATTTTGTCAAATGCTTTTTTAAAATGTCTATTTATTTATTTTGAGAGAGAAAGAGAGAGGCAGAGAGAGAGAGAGTACATGCACATGAGCAGAAACAGGAGAGGGCAGAAAGAGAGGGAGAGAGAGAATCCCAAGCAGGCTCTGTACTATCAGTACAGAGCCCTATGCAGGGCTCAATCCCATGAACTTTGAGATCACGACCTAAGCTGAAATCAAGAGTCGGACACTTAACCTACTGAACCACCCAGGCACCCCATCAAATGGTGTTTTGTTTTGTTTTGTTTTGTTTTCTTACATTTATTGAGAGGATCCTGTGGTTCCTACCTTTTCTTTTATTAATGTGGTATATCATGTTGATTGATTTGCAGATATTAAATCACCCCTGCAGCCCAGGAATAAATACCACTTGATCATGGTGAATAATTCTTTTAATGTATTGTTGGATTCAATTTGCTAGTATCTTGCTAAGAATCTTTGCATCTGTGTTCATCAGGGATATTGGTCTGTTATTCTCCTTTTTAGTGGGGGTCTTTGTGTGATTTTAGAGTCAAGGTAATCCTGGCCTCATAGAGTGAGTTTGGAAGTTTTCCTTCCTTTTCTATTTTTTGGAACAGCTTCAAAAGAATAGGTATTAACTCTTATTTAAATGTTTGGTAGAATTCCTCTAGGAAGCCAATCAACTCTCATCTAGACTCTTGTTTTTTGGGATATTTTGGATTACTAATTCAATTTATTTACTGGTTAGGGGTCTTTTCAAATTTTCTATTTCTTCCTTTTTCAGTTTTGGCAGTTTATATGTTTCTAGGAATTTATCCATTTCTTCCTGATTACCCAATATGTTGGCATATACTTGCTCATAATATTCTCTTATTAATGTTTGTATTTCTGTGGGGTTGGTTGTGATCTCTCCTCTTTCATTCATGATTGCATTTATTTGGGTCGTTTTCTTTTTGATAAGTCTGCCTAGAGGTTTATCAATTTTGTTAATTCTTTCAAAGAACTGGCTCCTAGTTTTATTGATCTGTTCTGTTGTTTTCATTTCAATATCATTGATTTCTGCTCCAATCTTTATTATTTCCCTTCTTCTATGGGCTTTTGGCTTTATTCGCTGTTATTTTTCCAGCTCTTTTAGGTGTGAGGTGAGGTTGTGTATTTGAGACATTTCTTCCTTCTTTAGGAAGGCCTGATTGCTATATACTCCTCTCTTATGATCACCTTTGCTGCCTCCTAAAGGGTTTGGACTGCCGTGTTTTCATTTACATTGACTTCCATGTACAATTTTATTTCCTCTGTAATTAATTGGTTAACCCATTCATTATTTTTTTAATGTTTTATTTATTTTTGAGAGAGAGAGAGAGAGAGAGAGAGAGAATGAGGGAGGAGCAGAGAGAGAGGGAGACACAGAATCCAAAGCAGGCTCCTGGCTCTGAGCTGTCAGCACGGAGCCAGACATGGGGCTCGAACCCACAAACCGTGAGACCATGACCTGAGCTGAAGTCGGACGCTCAACCTACTGAGCCACCCAGGCACCCCACCCATTCATTCTTTAGTAAGATGTTCTTTAATGTCCAAGTATTTGTGATCTTTATACATTTTTTTTCTTGTTTCATTTCAAGTTTCATAGTGTTGTGATCTGAAAATACACATGGTATAATCTAGATCTTTTTGCACTTGCTGAGGTCTGATTTGTGACCCGGTATGTGATCTATTCTGGAGAATGTTCCATGTACACTAGAGACAAATGTGTATTCTGCTACTTTAGGATGAAAAGTTCTGAATATATCTGTTAAGTCCATCTGACCCAGCGTGTCATTCAAAGTCATTGTTTCTTTGTTGATTTTCTGCTTAGGTGATCTATCCATTGTTGTAAACGGAGTACTGAAATCCCCTACTATTATTGTATTATTATCAATGAGTTTCTTTATGTTTGTGATTAATTGATTTATATATTTGGGAATTTCAAGTTGGGGGCATAAATATTTACAATTGTTAGATATTCTTGGTGGATATAATGCTTAATTATGATATAATGCTCTTTTTAATATCTTGTTACAGTCTATGTTTTAAAATCTAGTTTACCTGATATAAGTATGGCTAGTCTGGCTTTCTTCTGCTGTCCATTAGCATGACACATGGTTCTCCATCCCCTCGCTTTCAATCTGCAAGTGTTTTTACATCTGAAATAAGTCTCTTGTAGGCAGCATATAGAAGGATCTTTTTTATATGTTCTGATACCCTATGTATTTTGATTGGAGCATTTAGTTCATTTACATTCAGAGAAATTATTGAAAGATATGTATTTTGTGCCATTGTGTTGCATGCAAAGTTGATATTTCTGGTGACATTCTCTGGTCCTTTCTAGTCTTTGTTGCTGTTTTATTTTGTTTTGTTTTGTTTTTTTATGCACTGAAAAAGGTCCCCTTAAAATCTCTTGCAGGGCTGGTTTAGTGGTCATGAATTCCTTTAGTTTTTATTTGTCTGGGGAACTCTTTATCTCTCCTTCTATTCTGAATGACAGTCTCGTTGGATAAAGAATTCTTGGCTGCACGTTTTTCTAATTCAGCATGTTGAATATATCCTGCCACTCCTTTCCAGCCAGCCAAGTTTCTGTGGATAGATCTGCTGTGAACCTAGTCTGTCTTCCCTTGTAGGTTAAGTTTTTTGTTGTTGTTGTTGTTGTTTTTCCTTTCTGCCTTAATGATTCTTTCCTTGTCTATGTATTTTGTGAATTTGACTATGATATGCCTCATGATGGTAGCTTCTTGTTTAATCTTATGGGAATTCTCATTGCTTCTTGGATTTTGATGTCTGTGTTCTTCCCCCAGATTAGGGAAGTTTTCAGCTGTAATTTGCTCACATAAACCTGCCCCCTTTTCTCTCTTTTCATCTTCTGGGACACTGATGATATGAATGTTATTCCTCTTTAATACATTGCTGAGTTCTCAGAGTATTGTATTGTAATCTTTCGCCTTTGTTTCCCTTTTTTATTCAACTTCATTATTTTCCATAATTTTATCTTCTATATCACTGATTCACTGCTCTACTTTGTATATTCTTACCATCATGGCCTCCATTCGAGATTGGATCTCAGTTATAGTATTTTTAATTTCAGACTGACTAGATTTTAGTGCTATTATCTCTGCATAAAGCAATTTTATGGTGTCTTCTATGCTTTTTTCAACCTCAGCTAGTATTCTTATAATTGTAGTTTTAAATTCTAGTTCATACATCTTACTTATATCTGTGTTGATTAAATCCCTGGCTGTCATTTTTCTCTGTTCTTTTTTGGGTGTGAATTCCTCTGTCTTGCCATTTTTGAGGAAAAAAATTAATAAAATTACATTAAAAGTTAAAATTAAAAAATTAATAACAAAATCAAACAAAAAATCAAATAAAGGAACCTAGATCCTAGATGTATTTTGGTCTCCTTATTGAGAGAAGCTTGAGAGAAAAGAGAAAAAAGAGAAAAGAATAAAACGTGAAAAAAAATTTTAAACTTGAAATAATATTTAAAAATAATATAATAAGATAAAAAAAGAATAGAAAATAGAATTTAAAAAATGTTCTTTCTGTATCCAAGAAAGAAAAAGAAAAGAAAGAAAAAAGAAAACAACATAAACACAAACAGAAGCAAAGAAAATGAACAAACACATGAACAAGCAAACAAAATGAAACCTGAATGAAACTAGATCCAGTTTCCCCTAGAACTGAAATTTTGCAGCACACTATGGTCCTTAGACTAAGTGGGTGGAAGGGATTTGTGCTAGTCTTCCAGAGGATGCACCTGGAGAGCACAGATAGGTGGGACTTCATTCTCCACTTGGTGGATCTACTTTGCTCACTGGGGTCCATCAGTGTGGTGTGCTGGAGATGAAAATGGCTTCACCCCACTCTCTAGTCTCTAGTGCAGGAATTCCATGCCCTTACAGACATGTGATGAATTACCCCTCTTTGTCTCGGGCTTCTGTCAGTTCTTCACCTCCACTCTGTCTGTGTCCAAGCTGTCTGTCTGCCAGGCAGCACCCTCCTCCAGAGTTTTATCTTAGATGCGGCTGTGTTTCAGAGACACCTGTGGCTTGGGCCCAGGCTGATTATCTGGGGGAGGGTCTTGCCTAGCAAGCCAGTACTGACTTGTTCCAGAAAATGTTTGCATGACTGCAACAGCAGAGGTTCAGAAATCACAACACACAGTGGTACCAGGTTTTGCTGCACTATCAATAAATGTGGCAGGTCTCTGGTATACAACAGGACTTTTGCCCATGAGGAGACTGTATCACCTTTACCAAATGCATTCCAATCAGGATAACTCCTGAGGGGCACAGAGTCCCCTCAGACCACATTGCCTGCTCCTGGGGATTCACACTGCTTCCTCACTGAAGCCCCACCAGGCACACTGATGGCTGAAATTTCAGACTCTGTGTTACGCTATTTATAGAAAACTGGTGGTATTGAAACCCTGTCCTTTTCCCCAGGGAATGGTTTTGGGGCACAGATTTCTTGCCAGGTCCTTGTGAGTGTTTTCACTCTTTCTCTATTTCTCTCCTGCTATTTTCAAGGGGAATGCTTTCCTTGCATGATCCATATGCTCTGCACTCTCTCCCCCTTTCTCTCTCTCTCCCTGGCCTCTTTCCACAAAAATGGCTCGCTCCCTCCCCTCCATGACACCACAGCTTCTCTCTCCACCAGTTCACCTCTCCACACTGTGCACTTGCCAAGTTCTCTTGTTCAAATTACACAGAGTATGGTGTTAATCCTCAGATCAATATCCTAGGTGTTCAAAATGGTTTGATGCTGATCTAACTGTGTTTCAGGGACAAGACAAGATTGGGATCCCCATATTCCTCCATCTCTACAATTATTCTGTGATATTCTTGATAATGCCTTTGCTACTGTCATTTTATCACATCTCTGACCATCAAAAATTTATCCAAGCAAGAGATTTAGATTTATTTGAAGTGCTTATGAAAGTCCTCTTTATAGAAACCTCTCCCATATCTAAAGAAAGTTATTGTCATCTTTAGTGTTTTCATTCAAGGCTAAGTAATTCTAATGTCATCAACTATTTTTTTAAGATGGTATTTTCTGGTTCTTCAAAGGTTGTCAATGTTCCTTCCTCTCTGGAGAATTTTCTCTTAATGGCTTCTCTGTCGCCTACAGACCTTAATTTTTCATCTCAGAAGCACATCAAATTATCTAATAAAAGCTTTTAAACAGATTACAATAGCAAACTAAAAATGCTGAAGTCACCAGCCATCATTTTGTTATTATCATAACCTTTGTGCTCATTGTTATTCAGCATTTATGTATCACCTTGATTTTCTCAGAATGTTTATAATCATCATTTTCTAGCTATTTGCAGCTAATATGCAGAATCTATAATTGCTAATGAACAAGTATAATAATAATTCATGAACTGTCTGCCCCTCTTATTTCTTAAATAACATGTTTTCTATCTAAACTAGATTCTTCTCATATGCAGTTGCAAGCAAATCCCATGGGATAAAAATTTGGCACATAATTTCTATACTATGTAATTCCTTTACATATGTAAACCTGCCAAACATCTGAACTCACATAAAGATAACAATTTTCTTTAGAAGGTGGGACTTTTGCATTCTTTTTTTTAATAGTCTTTTTTTTACCATTAATTCAACTGGCTCTTTACTGTTCTTCATAATGACAAGTAGAATATAAAGTTATAAAACATTTTAAGGCATAAAATTGGGTTTGAAAGAATATCAATGTAAAATTAAATAATAAAGAGATTAAATATAGACACAAAATGTAGAAGAAAGCTTTTGCTTACACTGTGAAACATAACAGTATTAACAATAATATGTACAATATTTATCCAGGTTTACTTATGCTCTATCAAGCCTGTTTTATTGCTGATGACCTAGGATAAATCTTTTTCAAGGCAATGTTCCCACTTAACAGTTACAAAAAAAGGAAATTCATCTATGTATAAACCCAGAGGCAATAGGGTTTTCTCAATCACTAGTTAAGCACTGGTACTTATTTGTTTATATCCTTTTCACCACGCTCTTATTGCACATTTATATAGTTGACTACCCACAAAAATAACATAAAGAATCCTGTTATAATAATAAAACTAGTTTGAAGAGATTGCCACTAATAATTTCTGTGATAATGGATCTTTTTTATCATCAGTTTCTCTTATGAAATGTGAAAACTGGAATTTTGATCTCTTAGCCCCACTAGAACTTACATTTATAGTGCTATGAAGTTGTTTGTGCTTCTCTTTCACGTTCTTTGAGAACGATACCTCAAGTGTCTTATTTTATTGTTCCTTTTCCTGAAGGCTTTTGCCCATATACAGAAAGTATAATAGTTTTTCCAGTACTCTCTGACATTTCCACCAAAGACATTTTTTATTTTCCCCTTAAAAAAAACAGATGATGGACATACTGAAAGAATGTACCTGTTGATACTAAAGCCATACTATACTTTACAACATTATCTTATACATGTTGTCCTAGCAAATTTGTCCTTTAGTCTTATATTGCAAGGTTCTAGAAAAGTAATGAGTAACAAACGAAATAGGTACACTCTAATACTGATTTAGGAACAGACTACTTAGATTGTGCCAATAGTTGGGGAAATTCTTAAATCCTTAAAATGGGCAAGACAAATAGATTTTCTTTTAATTGACAAGAGAGACAATATCTACTCTTACTATCTTACTCTTCTTAAAGACAAAGAAAGGATTATGAACTGGAACAAAACAGTTGGATGTGTAAGTTATACTAAACACAGTAGTTTACTTTTAACCTAGAAGAACTCTGAGTTGGTCCCGTTTTGTTTATCACTTTTATCTATAACTAGAATGAAGGAAAATGCAGAATCAAGGAAACCAAGAGTTAGTAAATTTTAAAATTCTACAAAAGAGAGAGGCATAGTTAATGTTGTAAGATAGCAAAATGTTTAATAGGCATATATGTGAATTCATTGAAAGCACACACATACAGATACATATAGACACATACACACACTTGTTTATATTTGGAATATAGTGTACTTGTATTCACTCTAGCAAATTTAAACAAAAAAGAAAATGGGAGTCTTAATTAATTAAATGTCAGTAATCCCTTAAAATGTGATGAGTCGAGGGTAAAAGGGGCTCTAGTGTGAAAGTAAAAATTAAATCATACTTCTGAATAGAATTTACATGAGGGACATTTGGGCACAATATTAAAAAAAGAAGTTCAAGTAGTGCAACTTTTCCAGCAGTGTGTAAAGGTAGCTACATTGTTGTGTGCATTGCTAGAAGAACAATAGAGAAGGTGGAATACTCAAAGGTCATAGATCAAGATTCTAAGAGAGATTTCTGCAGTGAGTACTGGTTGGAATAGATGATTTCTAAATTTTGTTCATATTCTAAGATTCTATTATGATATTTTCTACTGATTTATAACTAGGATCTAAAAGTTGTTTCTGTATTACCTGGAATTTCTAAGTATACATATGAATCTGTGATAAGTATAAAAGTATACCATGAACACAAACACATGATCTGACCATTATATGTACTACATGATATGGTAAATGCAGTGGATGTCATGCAGAAACAAAAGAGGGTGCCATGAAAGCAGGGCTTAGAGGGAAATTTAAAGTAGTAAATGTATATCCTAGAAAAAAAAATAAAGGAAATTCTAATCTCCATTGCCTAAACTTCTGTCTTAGGAAACTACAAAAAGAAAAATAAATTCAAAGTAAGTAGAAGAAAACAAATAATAAAATTTAGGGCAGAAATCAATGAAATTGAAAATAGGAAATATACAGAGAAAATCAATCAAATCAAAGGATCAATAAATCATTAAGCCTCCACCAGGCTAACTAAGAATAAAAGAGATGACCACAAATTACTAACATCAATAATTAAAAAAAAATAGATATCATTATAGGTCTCATAGACTTTGAAAAGGATAAATAGGAAATATTATAAACAAGTCTGTCCACAAATTTGATAACCTAGATGAAATAGACCTATTATTTAAAATATATAATCTGCCAAAACTCACACAAGAGAAAATAGATAATATGAATAGGCATATGTCTATTAAATAAATTGATCAATAATTAATGAACTTCTAAAACAGGTAGCACCAGGTTCAGATGGGTTCAACAGTGAATTTTATCTAACATTTAGGGAAGGAATTACACTAATTCTTTACAATCTCCTTCAGAAGATATTAGAGGAAATACTTCCTAACTTATTTTCGAGACTAGCATTGTCCCAACACCATACCCAGACAAAGACATTACAAGAAAAGATAACTGTGTATCAATATGTCTCATAAATATGGATGCAAAGCCCTCAACAAAATAGCAAATTAAATCCAACAATGCATAAAAAGAATAATATACCATGACCAAGTGGGTTTTATTCCAGTTATGTAAGGCTGGTTCAACATTCAAAAATAAATGTAATCCATCACATCAAAAACCTAAAGAAAATCAATTATATGATCATATAAATAGTAACAGAAAAAACACTTGAGGAAATCCAATATCCATTCATGATACACTAGAAATAGAGGGGAGCTTTCTTAAATTGATAAAGAATAAAAAAAGTCTATGAAAACCCCTATGCTAACATCACAGTGAGAAGCTTCAAGCCACTAATATCAGGCACATAGCAAAGATGCCACCTCTTGGCACTACTCTTTAACATCGAACTTGAAGCCCTAACTAATGCTATAAGACAGGAAAAATAAAATATACATTGATTAAGAGGGAAGAAATAAAACTCTTTGTTCTCAGGTAACATCACCCTCAATGTAGAAAATCCAAAACTGCTGTAAAAATTAAAGTCTATTGGAAAAAAAGAAGGGAGGCTGACATTGACTTTATTGTTAAAATATATATCTTCTATTTATTTGTTCTTGGAAAAATCTCAGAAAAAAATTTCCAAGAATGAATTCAAAGTTAAAATCAAACTCTGGTATACTTATACATGCAAGTTTATCTCATCTGAACAAATTAGTTGACTTTGAAATTTATTTGGAGAAAAAAATATTTTTTTCTGTTATAGAAATTGAGAAGGATAATTTCCTATTGTCCTTTTAGCGATAACTCTGTGTGTGTGTGTGTGTGTGTGTGTGTGTGTGTGGGGGTGTGTTAATGCATATGGAGTGTAGGTATGTGTGTGTGTTATAGCCAATTTATGTTAGATATTAAATAAAAAATGTCCCTTATTTTTATAATTGGATATTTGTGAAGCATATTCTAAATCTAATTACTATAAAATTATAAATTCTAATACTCATCAAATTTATCATATCTTCACAATGTATTTATAGTTACTAACATTAACTCACAGTAGCTATCTTATGTCTGTAATATTTCTTAGACCATAAACCTAGACATTACTCTTGAATTATTTCACTCTCTACTTTGCATCCAATTAATAACATACTCATTCCAAGTTTTCCTTTAAAGTATGACTTAAATCCACTCTTTTTTCCTTATTCCCCACCATCTTTTCCCAAAGACACACATCATTTACCTCTCTCCCATACTACTTTAATATTACTAATATATATTCTTTGTTTTTTTGTTTTTTGTTTTTTGGTTTTTACTTTCCAATCCATTTATCACACAACTTTAGGAATTATCTTCAACAACAACAATAAAATCTCTTCATATTATTCGAATGCTTAAAAATTTTAGTGGATCCCTCATTGCTTTTGGGAAAATATCTAAACTATGTTATAGATTCAAAGGCCTTGCATCCTTGTCTTCTCAGATTGGCCCAATTGTCTATGTCCCTTCCCCTTAAGAACTTGTTTATTTATGACCTTTTCCTGTTTCCAACATCCCATTACACATTTTCTTTCCTCTCACTAAAAAACAAAACCACTATCACTGTGTGACACCTACTCACCTTTCAGATTAGAGCTTAGATGTCATCTTACGTGTCCATCCATGACCCCCAAAATCTTCACTGCCCTATAACACCTATCATATTGTGTTTAATCTCTTGCTAACTTTTTTGTGCCACTTATTATACTGTAAAATCAAATAGTGAAGAAACTTTATAACCAGTGTTTAGTGCAGTGTTTTACACAGGAAAGGTACTAAATAAGTTTATTGCAAGAAAGAAACAAAAGGCAAGAAAACTCATTTTTACATTAGTAACATTTTGGATGAAATAACTTAATAAGCCACATTGTCAGGGCTTTTTCGTTTCTAATCCAAGCTGGCTTCTCAGAATTCTCAACTTACCTAATAATAATATCTTTGATAGTTTATTAATAAATCCATGAGATTGACAAAATATATGTAATGTGGAAATCTGTTTATCAGCTGAGACTTTCTGGGTCAATTTAATCTTGGTATCTTTATTTTAACTTTTTAGGGTATAAATATGTACAGGCAAATTCACTGTCTAGAATTTCTTCCTAGGTGTGGATTTTTCCTTTCATTTCTTCTTCTAAAAGTGGTTGAACTTCTGTTTTGAGATTACTAAATATGATTAAATTCATATTTGCCTTTGTAATCTATGTAAAAGAGACCTGCACTACATTATACTATTGTATGTAATAATCTATGCACATAATATTACATGTAATGTTTACAGACTTTATGAGCCATGTAAATTCTCTCCTGGCATGATGACATATGAATGTAATTCCTGGCAGATAGGGACCTGAACATTTAGAAAGGTTGGAATTCTGATTCTGTTGTCTCTGTTTTTAAATCAGACTATAACAACATGATAGCTCCATAACAAATAAAAAAAAAAAATATTGCTGCTTTAGTTTCTTTAATTCTGTTTTCTCTGTTTGTAAATCTGTGAAATATTTATCCTTCAAACTTTGATGTTTTAGTTTTTATGCCTAAAGCATGCACATTTGAAATGACAAATTTTGAGACTTGCCAAGATCTTGGATTTAGCTTATTCTCAATTCACAAAAGAAGGACCCAAGTATTTTTTAATTTTTTAAATTTTTTTAATTTTTTAAAATGTTTTTATTTATTTTTGAGATGGAGAGAGACAGAGCATAAGCAGGGGAGGGACAGAGAGAGAGGGAGACACAGAATCTGAAGCAGGCTCCAGGCTCTGAGCTGTCAGCACAGAGCCCGATGTGGGGTTCGAACTCCCGGAGTGTGAGATCATGACCTGAGCTGAAGTTCGAGGCTCAACTGACTGAGCCACCCACGTTCCCCCCCAAGTATTTTTTTTCAAAGATAAACACCAGTCTCTTCCAAAACTATATTGAATAATCATATCCAATTTTGTATCCAATATTGATAGAGCTATTTAGTTCTACTAATCTTGACCTGACAGCAGAGTAGAAATTTAGGTTAATGATTTTTAAGTCACCATGTCATCATCTTGATCCCTTGTTTTCAGTCTTTTAGAATGTTTAACATCTCCTAGTAGGAATAAAAATACCTTGTTTAGGTCATATGCTTCTTTTTCTGCATCAAAACTTAAAATTCTTCTCTTTCTTTCCTATTAATCATTGAACCTATTAACATTACAGATAATGAATGTGTTCTTTTGTTTCACATATTATAGCATGCTAAGCTTGATATCCCTTTGTAATAGCACAGCAGACTTGTGATGTATATGAGAATGTACATATACTCATTGTAAAGGAAGTTTATGAATGCACAGTCAGGAAAAATGAAGCAGTGTTTCTTGGGTCAATCACTGTATTTAAGTATTAGCCATTAATGGAAAATTGATACACAGAAAAACGTCTCAGAAAATGTAAGAATTGTTGTCTCTGCCATTTTGAAAATAGACCAGCTTTTAGAATTCAACAGATCCAATGAGAAAGATAAGTACTAGCCCTGTGTGATTTCAAGTTGAATTTATAATACTTTCAAGATTGTTTCAGCATCAAAAGCTGTAGTGTCAAAATCATGTTTTCTGCCAAGGATTGCTGTTAGCACATGATTAACCTCCCAAATGATAACATATTTCCAAAGGTTGTCTTAGGAGGTCACACTTTGGGAACAGCAAATAGAGTATAATGGCTAATGTTATTTACTAGCTACTAGTCCCGCTATTTGTTTGTCACAAAATGGTTTCTCATTTTATCATTTATGTAACTGGTGATCATTAGCATACAGGTTTACAGTACTTCCTGTACAATAAAAGGGGAAAGAGCAAGTGAGTAAAACTAATTTACTTATGAAATGGCAACTTGAGGAAATGTATTTCGAAAGAATGACATTTCCTTGAACTCATCTTTTCATAAATTCTGTTTTTAAGGGCCTTTAAAAAAAGACCTCAGTGTTCCAGTAAAATTGCTAGAGCAATAAAAGTTCCATCAGATGTGCTTTCTTCAATCCTCTACTTAAGAACTTCAGAATAAGCATAATAATCACCATAATAATGTGTTGCTATTAAATTTTTACCACAGTTCTTCCTAGGAGTTCATAGTATACTGTGTGACCACACTGAATGTATTCTTTAAAAAAAATCACCTGTGGAACACTGTACATATATAAATATCCATAAAGGTTTTGTGATTCTGGAAAAGAATGAAAAATTGGACTTATTTACTGGTTTCTCTGGCCAAGTTCTATTAATCAGCTGCAAAATTTCTGAGGCTAAATGATAGGTGCCTTATAAAGATTAATAAATACATCTTTGACAATTTTTTTTCCATTTTTTAAAAAACATATCGACTAGAATGATTTTGTCCCAACTTGTAAAAAGAAAGCAGTACCTGGCAAGGAAACCCTATCCATTTATTTTTCCCGTGAATCACGGTGACTATAAGATTTATCAAAAATGCATAGGGGCACTTGTACCCCAATGTTTATAGTAGCACTCTCAACAATAGCCAAATTATGGAAAGAGCCTAAATGTCCATCAACTGATGAATGGATAAAGAAATTGTGGTTTATATACACAATGGAATACTACGTGGCAATGAGAAAGAATGAAATATGGCCCTTTGTAGCAACGTGGATGGAACTGGAGAGTGTGATGCTAAGTGAAATAAGCCATACAGAGAAAGACAGATACCATATGGTTTCACTCTTATGTGGATCCTAAGAAACTTAACAGAAACCCATGGGGGAGGTGAAGGAAAAAAAAAAAAGAGGTCAGAGTGGGAGAGAGAGCCAAAGCATAAGAGACTCTTAAAAACTAAGAACAAACTGAGGGTTGATGGGGGGTGGGAGGGAGGGGAGAGTGGGTGATGAGTATTGAGGAGGGCACCTGTTGGGATGAGCACTGGGTGTTGTATGGAAACCAATTTGACAATAAATTTCATATATTTAAAAAAATAGTAGAAGAGTGATGGTTTTAATAACATTATTTTATGGAAGTCACCTGGTTCTATTATACCAACGTGTAAATAGGTGCTGACCCTCATGGCTGACTCAACTAAAGTCTTCAGAGCTCTGACCTCCTTTAAAAAAGAACTATATAAACACAAGATAGTCATCAGCAACTCTGGGAAATACATATGAGTCAGTTCAGGGCTATATTAAACAGGTTGTGATGAGATCACCTATATAATATTTTGGGATGGTTTTTGATGATTCCCTTCTGCTTTTTCTTGCCATACCATATTTCCTTACTTTGGCAGGGCAACTAGATTTTTACTGAATATTTTCAGTCACGTGGTGATTCAGTCTTTTTTTTTTAATATTTACTTATTTTTGAGAGAGAGTGGGAGCACATGCACATGCGGGGCGAGGGGCAGAGAGAGGAGGAGACAAAGGATCTAAAGCAGGCTCTGTGATGAATGAGGGGCTTGAACTCACAAACCATGAGATTATAACTTGAGCCTGAGATCAGTTACTTAACCACCTGGGCCACCCAGGTGCCCCAGTGATTCAGTGTGTTATGTCCATATTCAACTCCAGTAAACAAACAAAAATGCCTTTGAACTTCCAAACTTTGCCAATTGTTTTTAACATATTAACTATTGAAGTTGAGTCCTGAAAGAAGAGGCTCAAAATTTGCTATTTCTCTTGTTTTTATCACGGTAGCCTCTTGGGAGAAGGAAGGGTGTGAGATATAATGCAAAGAGCACTGAAATTTTTCTAGCCTCCATTGCTCAACATGGTCAACTATGCGATTTTGACAGAAACACGTCCCTTATTTCTTATAAGTAGTGACAGAATCACATATGGTAATACTGAAAATAAGTATTTTTTATAAGAAAATAAAGCTGCAATAAACGTATACCAGGTATGTGTATGGAAGTGTTGAACCACTATATTGTACACCTGAAATTACTATTACCCTGTATGGTAACTAACTAGAATTTAAATGAAACTTAAAAAAAATGCTATGAACATTCATGCACAGGTTTTTGTGTGAACATAAATTTTGTTTCTGTGAGATAAATACCCAAGAGTGTGAACGGCAGGTTGCAGGATAGTTCCCTGAGAAACTCCCAAGCTGTTTTCAAGCACAGCTGTACCATTTTACATTCCCACCAGCAATGAGTGAGTGAGTGAGTGACTTTTTCTGCATCCTCAACCGCCTTTGGTGTTGTAGCTATTTCTTATTTCAGCTACTCCTATAGGTATATTGTGGTTTTAGTGTACATTTGCTTAATCACTAATGACGTTACACATTTTCATGTACTTATTTGGCCTCTGTACATCCTCTTTGGTGAAATGTCTGCTGACATCTTTGGCACATTTTCTAACTGGGATTTTTTTCTTTCCTACTGTTGAATTTTGAGAGTTTTAAAAAAAATATTTTAGATACTGGGGCACCTGGGTGGCTCAGTCAGCTAAGCATTCGACTCTTGATTACAGATCAGGTCATGATCTCATGGTTCATGAATCTGAGCTCCATGTCAGGCTCTGAGCTGGCAGTGCAGAGCCTTCTTGGGATTCTCTATCTCTCTCCCTCTCTTTCTGCTGCTGCCTTACTCTCTCTCTCAAAATAAATAAACATTAAACATTTTTAAAAAATATTTCAGGTACGAAATCTCTATTAGATGTGTAATTTTTAAATTTTTTTTTCAACGTTTATTTATTTTTGGGACAGAGAGAGACAGAGCATGAACGGGGGAGGGGCAGAGAGAGAGGGAGACACAGAATCGGAAACAGGCTCCAGGCTCTGAGCCATCAGCCCAGAGCCCGACGCGGGGCTCGAACTCACGGAGCGCGAGATCGTGACCTGGCTGAAGTCGGACGCTTAACCGACTGCGCCACCCAGGCGCCCCATAGATGTGTAATTTTTAAATGTTACCTTCCAATCTGTAGGTTGTTATCATCTCAATATCCACCTGTTGAGATTTTATTTCCATTATATTTTTTATTGCTATGATTTTCTTTTAGTCATTTTTAAACTTCTACATCATTGCTGAGGTTTTCTATTATTTCATTTGTTTCAAACATTTATACAAGTATATCTTTGTGATACTATTTAAATTATGATCAGGTGATTGCAACATCTGGTACATCTCAGTATTGGCATCAGTTGATTCTCTGTCCTCATTCAAATTGTGGTTTTCCTGTTTCTTGATATAAGTGACTTTTTATTTCATCCTGGATATTTTGATTATTATGTTACAAAATATTTGATTCTATTCTATGCGAAGTTAGCAGAAATATTGTGATAGGCTATATTTCCAATGACTGTATTTCCAATGACTAATTTTCAGAGCTCCTGCAATACTGTTCTGTCCTGCTTCATTCTTCTTTGCTACAGGGGCTCCTGCTCAAACCTTTCTGGATACCTCTTTCAGGGACAGAAGCTAATTTTCAGGGCTATCTATTGTTGTTAGGAACATCTGTGTGTGTGTGCACGCACGCGTGTGTGAGAATGGTCTGAAACATCAAGTTTTAAAACATTAAAGGCAGCAAGCTCATTTACTCTTGTTCCCATTGATTGATAAATAATTATAAGTAGTATTGTGTTTTATTATCATTGAAATTTCCTCTTAAGGAAGAGATCATTTTAATCTCTTAATATATTGATAAGCTTCTTGGAGTGATAAAATTATGGGTAGTAGACAACTTTTGTGGGGAAGGATAGATGTTTTAGGTCAAAGTTATGCTACGCAAGGCAGATCTGGGCTGAAATAATAAATGTAAAGAGAATATGAATTTATAAAATAATTTTTTATGAATAACTTGGTGCTTTTATGTATGTTTCCAAATCCTATAGAATTGATTGGAAAAAAAAGGATGAATTACTTTAAAAATAAAATCTCTATGATCAAGAGCTGCAACTTTTAATTAAAAATATTAGCACAAGCTATACTAGGGTAGTTTTGGGGAATCAAAGATTTTTGGCTCATTCTGTGAACCAAAGTAGAAGTCCCAATGACTAAAAGTGGGCTTTGAAGCATTATGACTAAAATGAATCATATAAGATTAATTTGGTATTAAGAAATTAAGATACAGTATGATCATAGATTTTGTGGAATAATTCTAAGGTACCAGTCTAGTGATAAAATGGAATGACAACAGGATACAATCAGAAAAAGGGAAGGAAACAAACAAAAAAAATATTCAGTAAAGTGAAAAAAAAAACAAATAAAAGAACATCTCATTTATACAGTAGAATTTATTGGGATGCTGTATGTTAATATTTCTTTTTTCATAGATAAGAAAATCCTTTCAGGCAGCTCATTATTTTTGTCTCAGTGATTGTCATTTCCTTAATATTTTAGAAAAGGTAACAAAAAGATAATTCTAGAAGCTGAACAAGAAATATGGAATGGAAAGTATTCATAAATAAGAGTTTTTCCCATGAGAAATCATTGCTGTCCTTAAAAGAGATATTCACATATATTTAGTAGTTTCTAATTGAATAGTAATTTTCAATGTGGATATAAAATTTGTGTTGATTAGCATGGCTTGGGGAGCAAAGCACCCCATGTAATATATGAAGATCAAAGTGAGGTGAGGAATATAGTCTTTTTTTTTTTCGTTTTTATTTAAATTCCAGTTAGTTAACATACAGTGCAATATTAGTTTCAGGTGTACAATTTAGTGATTCAACACTTCCATAAATCACTCGGTGCTCATCACAAGTGCACTCCTTAATCCTCATCACCTATTTTACCCATTCCCCCACTACCTCCCCTCTGATAACCATCAATTTGTTCTCTGTTGTTAAGAATCTGTTTCTTGGTTTGCCTATCTTTCCCCCCATGATCATTTGTTTTATTTCTTAAATTCCACATATGAGTGATATCATATGGATTTGATCTTTCTCTGACTTATTTTGCTTAGCATCATACTGTCTAGCTTTGTCCATGTTATTGCAAATGGCAAGATTTCATTCTTTTTTATGGCTGAGTAATATTTCATTATGTATATACACATACATACATACCATATATATATATATATATGCACACCACATCTTCCTTATCCTTTCATTAGTCAATGGACATTTGGGCCATTTCCATAATTTGACTATTGTTGATAATACTGCTATAAACATCAGGGTTCGTGTATCCTTTTGAATTAGTGTTTTTGTATCCTTTAGGTGAATACCAAATAGAGCTATTGCTGGAATTTAACATCTTTTGAGAAGAACTGCTTTCCAAATTCCTTATTTTTAAGATTTAGAAATAAACCTGCAAATTTTTTTAAGTAACACATGTTTATTGGAGAAAATAGAAAATACAGCATAAAAAGAGAGTACTAAATCAATATTACATTACCTAGAGATAATGACTGTTAATTATATGTGTGTATCCAAATTATTCCCTGAGTGCATATGTACATTCATACACAGAATATAGTCAAACATTAAAAAAATTGAATTTATACTTAAGGTAGTGTTTTTCAAGCTGATATTTTTGTCTCTCAACAATGAATCATGACAATATTTCCATGTAAATAATTGTACTTCAACAATTTCATTTGACATGGTTCAAATCACTTAACAATAAAGGTTTAACAGCATTTACTCACCAATCTTGTATTATTGGTATTTAAGACTTTTCAGAAACTACAGATAATAAAACCCAAGAGGACCTTCTATCTGAGAAATTAAGAGAGACAAGAAGAGTTCATCAAATTGATTATAATTTGCACTAATGAACAAACACAGTTAAATTTTATGCTTAATTATATACATATTAAATGGTAAATAAGGTACAGATATATCTATACTCTGCATTTATTTGCTGTCCTGCTCCACTAAGGGGACTGATAAAATATTTATCTGAGGATAGTTAAAATATTAAATATGGTGAACACAAAATGTATAAAATAAACTTTTAGGACTAAATAATGTTAAAAAAGAAATTAGTCTTTTGTTCCTTTCCCTATTTCTCTGTTTGTTTGTTTTCTTCTCTGTTTTTCTCTTCTGTACCAATCCCCAAAATCTATGTCCCCACATCATGGTTTTATATGCTACATTTGAAATGTGGTAAGGCCTATCTTAGAACTTTGGAAGAAGGTAAAATGTATTTCAAAACAAACCATTTATTACATGGACAACATATTTATCAAAGGTGTATTTGATATTTCAGGCTTCTGACTCTATCTGATACTAAGACAATTGTTCAACTGCTCATAAAACTCCTGATCCATTGACCTATCAACTACTACTAACTTTTTATTCTAGTCATCGTTTCTCACTTTGCCAGCTTATATTCCATGGTATAATACTATAATCCTATCCTTACATAGATTTCAATTCCTTTTCCTTTCATTTCCTCTCTTCTACTGCAAGCAAAACCCTTCCTCTGATATAAATCAATTCTCTTCCTCTCTGGGCCTTCATTTCAGTAATTGAAATTTTGGGGTAAATGAATACTGGCTACGTGTTCAACCTAAATTCATGACTCCATGTTCACATGCTCAATACTGCCATGAAATCCTTTGAAAATTCCAAAAGAATTTTACCTAATATCCAAGATAATTATTTCAAACTTTATCTCTTTCATCTTTTCTCAACTGATAGCCTTGCATTATATACTACTGAGAAAATGGAGAACAAATGGATAAACTTTTAATTCTCCTAAAAAGCCTAATATCATCCTGCAGCATATTCTCCATCTGGATTCCAGTTTCGAGAAAACTAATGACATTCATTCTATCAAAGAAAAGTCTCCACCTGTGTTTGGATTCCATTCTCTAAAACAATCTCCAGTGATTTCGTTCTTTCTTTCACACCATACGCCATTCATTCCTACTCTGCTGACCATTTCCACAAATACATAAATTAATTCTGGTATCTCTCAACTAAAAACTCTGCAATGAATCCACAATTTCCTCTAGTTACTAGTCCAAGTTCTTTTTTTCCCTAAAAATCATCTTGAAACTTTTACCAACATGTATTTTCTTCAGTTACTTACTTTCCTCATTTCTTCTTTGGACAACTAAAACCAGGATCCTATCAACATCTATGAACTAAATCTCCTCCTGTCAGGTAATCAATCATCTTTATATTTCTCTACACAAGATCTAAACCAGGGCTACTCAAAATGTGGTCATAGTCCCACAATATTAACAATGTAAGAGAACCTTTCATTAAACTTTTCTATTGTTATTCTTTCTCCATTAATAGAGCCACTAGGTGCTCAGCCCCCAAACTTAAGAGTCATTCTTGAATTCTCCCTTTTGGTCAATCCCCACATTAGTTCTTTTAGCAAATTCATTTCTGCTGACATGTTCCTTGTACAAAAAGCTATTGTCTCTCATGTAGACTACTATAGGGATTTTCTATAAGTCTCTCTATTTGATCTCTTTCAACACTGCAATACATTTTATTAGTAGAAACCAGAGTGATACTTTTAAAATGTAAATCAGGTCATAATACTACCCTGCTGAAAACCCTTCAGTGTCTTCTCATAGCATTTAGATTAAACTCAAACTATTGTGGTTAGTGGGAGTGTATGTGATCTGACTCCTCTGTACACTTTCAGTTTATAGACTTACTCTGATCCTTTTCAGCTTATAAAACTCTCCTCCAACACAGTAGCCACATAGACCTCTTTCAGGGTCTCTAATCCAGTGGTTCTCCCAGTATGGTCAGTCCCTGGACTATTACAGAAATACAAATTCTCTAGTCTCTCCCAAGTCTACTGACTCAGAAACTCTAAGTGACAGACCTAGCAACTGGGTTTTAGCCAGACTTCCATATGATCTTTTCCCCAGTTTTACTAAGGTATAATTAACAAATAAAATTACAAAATAGGGGGCGCCTGCGTGACTCAGACAGTTAAGTTGTCTGACTCTTGATTTCATCTCAGGTTATGGGTTTGAGCCCCGTGTTGGGCTCTGCACTGTCAGCATGGAGCCTGCTTGGGATTCTGTCTCTCTGCCCCTCACCTGCTAGTGTGCACTTGCTCTCTCTCTCTCTTTCTCTCTCTCTTAAAATAAATAAATAAACTTAAAAAAATACACAATAATTAAAGTGTACAATGTGATGATCTGATATGCATATGCATGGTGAAAGGACCCCCCCCACAAGACACACATTGATTTAATCCATACTTCATCACCTCATATATCTGTGTGTGTATAAGAGAGAGAAAGCACTTAATTCTACTCTCTTAGCAAATTTCAATTATACAACACATGTGATTTGATGTATGCTAAAATCTGAACATTACTGCTAATACAACATGATATTTATGTCTCAGGGGTTTTGGTTGTCCTTTTCCATGACTGGAATATTCCTTCTGTGGCTCTTAGCTTGGCATGTGTCTTAAGGTCCAGTGCGTGCTGCTGAATCTAAAGAACCCTCCACTACCATTAAATATGATTGAATTGCTTGTTTATTGTATTATCTGTCACTCTCTCTCAAATGCAAGCCCCAGGATGGCAGGGACTTGTCAGTCTTGTTTAGGACTCTAATCACACCGCTAGCACAATATCTGAGTCAGAGTAGGCACTCCATAAATGTGTTTAAGATGAATGCATTCATTGTGTGAATCTGTAAATAGTCATTGGATTAGTTGATAATTTATAAAGCCTACCAAATTATTTGACATTTATCTTGAATTGAAAAGAAACATCTCTTTCTTTCAAAATGACAGAAGATAAAGTTTATCTCTTTCTCTTCTGTCCTTTTTTTTCATGCTATCCACTCTTTCTAGAAATCTTTCCTACTTCCCCTTATCCAGGTTCATTACTGTTCATTTCTTAGGTATCAGACTCAGTTTAGGTTTTAAGATGTCTTACTTGCCCTTGTCTTCCTAGGTTCTCCCACTACCGATGAACCTGAAATGTGTCACTTTCCATTAATTTCCATTAATTTCCCCTGTAACCAACTCTATACTAACTTATATATTGTTTTATAGTTGTCTATTTTCCTATCTACCTCCTAAAAATCTATTAACTCCTTATCTTTAAGGACTGTTTTGTTCATGTTGGTGAGTTACCAGTGAATGTAGTGCCTGATATATCTAGAGGTAGCCGCAAAATTTATTTAATGAATAAAAATATCTAGGGCTGAAGAAGTTTCTAAAACAAAATTAAACAAGCAAGGAACATCCACTGATTTGAATTTAGGAGCCGGGGCTCGGTGTAAGGGATCTAGGGATTAGTGCTTAATGGCACCTGTTGTCAGCTTTAGTCATCACTGCAGGCACCTCAGCAAAAGTTTTTGCACATCCAGCAGCTATTGAGGGTTTCTGGACTCTCCTAAGAATATAATCTTACTGCTCAGTCCTCCCCCAGAAAATTACCTGCAGCAAGTATGCCTAAAATAAATAAAAAAGGATAACAAGAGAAAATAATCCATACTTTTAGAATAAGTTTAGGGTCATCATCTATTTTGGTCCAGAAGATATAAATTTATTTAGATAAGGATGACTTTTACCTAATTTCCCAAATGTTTATAAAGTCTAAATTTAAAATTAGAAGTTGTACTCTTTTCTTTAAAAACCCAATTCTTTTTTTAAAACATCCTTTGCTTACTTTCCAAACTTATTAAGATGGAATCCTTTACCTGTGGAGAATAGAGATTGAATAGTGTTACAGATTGTGAGATGAGTCTACTACAGGACCACTGTGTCTATAAAGAAGTTTATAATTATTGACTTACTTGGAGAAATGTGTTTTAAATACGTATTTATGGGAATATTCGGGGGATACAATTTGGTATTGCATGATATTTACATTTTAATATTTGTTTTCCTAATGTGTGATGCGTATTGGAATTCATATCTTGAAATCTTCACATCATTAACCCCTTTCATTGCCCAAGGGAGTAAAAATATATGTAGGAAAAGGGATTAATTGATTCATAAGGTTTATCCATAGAGTAATAAACAAAATCAACAACTTTAAAAAGTTGAAATTAGTGTAACAAGAATGAGATAGAGAAATAAAATGTAAGTGTATTAATTTCAATATTATTAAATATTAGTCATATGCTGTAACTTATGCTATGTATATTTATATATAAAACTGTATACACTTAAATATGTAATATATACTTATAAAACATATATATTATAGTTAAGTTTCTTTTTCTAAATTGAGGAAATCCAACTAAAGGAATGTGCAAGGCAGAGCAATTTAATTAATTGACTCAACAAATATTTATTATGCACCTAATGCCTGCCAGATTTCCTTCCAGTTTCTGCAGAAATGAAAATCAGTATGGATGATGTCCCTAAATTTACATAGCTTAAATTCTAATAAACTTCTTATAATCATGTAGCCAAATCATTTTATTATGGCTGGAAATATTACTACTTATCTATCTCAAACTTTTTACCTTAGTTTTCTGCTTGCTATTATAACACCACATTTTTGCAAACCTCAAGAGTTATCTTTATTATCTTTAGAGACTCCCTCCATCCTTAAGACGTCTCTTTAGCCTTCTGTAATCATCTATATTCAACTTAACAATAACTTTAATTTAGTTTGGATATATGATCTTTTACTCTTTATGTGGCTATTTGCATAATTTCTAGGAATAACCATGTAACCACATTTAAATGTCCACTTATTAGGCATCTAATAATAATGGTACATATTACACAATGCTGGCCATTTATTTCAATGATGATTCACACCTTACAATGGGCAACCAGTTATATTAGAGTTTCTTTATTAATTCTTTTACTGTTTAAGAATTGGGTCTCAAGTAAGGGTTAGGCTATGTGCTAGATAGGGGGAATAAAATGCTGAACAGATTATCCTCATGGAGCTCACAGATTAGTAGAGGAGATGAAAGTTAATCTAAAAGTGAAATCAAATAAATGCATACTTGTAAGTATGGTCTCAACTGAATCTGCTAAGCAGAGCCACAAGTTCTTCTCTTTCTAGTACATTTCCTTAACCATTGTACATCCTGAGAAAATGCTCCTTGTGAAGTCCTTATTTTTCAGTAATCACTTTGCAGATAACTGGATAATCTGTATTAAATTTTAAAGATTGATCTATCTTGGGGCACCTGGGTGGCTCAGTCGGTTGAGCATCCGACTTTGGCTCAGGTCATGATCTCACGGTTTGTGAGTTTGAGCCCCGCGTCAGGCTCTGTTCTGATGGCTCAGAGCCTGGAGCTTGCTACGAATTCTGTGTCTCCCTCTCTCTCTGACCCTCCCCTGCTAATGTTCTGTCTCTCTCTGTCTCAAAAAAAAATTTTTTTTTTAAATTAAAAAAAAAAAAAGATTGCTCTATCTTTTCAAAATTATTTTTCAGTGTACCAGAAAAAAAAATACCCTTTCCTGAATTAACCAGACCTATAGTTGAATATTTTGGGGAATATGAAAACACATACGTTAAGTGGGATTTGCAATGATGTAGTAATTTAAACTCGTCTATATTAAGTGTTATGATTTATGCAATCTTAAGTATATTATTTATTAATAATAATTCAGATACAAGAATGAATACATGCATGTTAACTTCCATTTTTCTTATTCTGTTTTGCATCCCCTCCCCTCTTCTTACTGAAAAAAAAAAATTCTCCTTTTAATCATAGTAAGGTTCTCAATCAGATCGTAAAAAGCCTAAGACATATGTGGAAGAACTACCTTTTTTATGAATGTTTATTTATTTTTGAGAGAGAGAGAGCAGGGGAGGTGCAGAGAGAATCTCCAGCAAGCTCCTTCCTGTCAGCTCAGAGCCTGACGCAGGGCTTGAACACAAGAACCATGAGATCATAACCTGAGCTAAAGTCAAAAGTCAGACACTTAACCAACTGAGCTATCCAGGCACCCCTGTGGAAGAACTATCTTAATTTTCGTGTTCTTCTTGATGGCAGTGGCATCTATTAACCCCTTCATTAACTTTTGGTGCCTCAGTTATACAAGACTGACCATTCATGATTTTAAAATATTTATCGTAATTTATATATATACAATCTTGAATATGTTGATATAATAGTTATTTTTCAAGTATCTTTACAATAAAAAGTTTTATTTACCATCTTCAAAATATTATGTGACTATTTTAAGAATATACAGGCAGTTGATTTCATATTTAAGTTTGACTAAGTGAAGAAAAAGGTGTGAATTATAATAGTTATAGGATACAGAAGGCAATATGATGGGAAATCAAATGCATCTGAGTTCCAAGGACAAATGCTCACTTAATTATATGCTTCTGTAGAATCATTGGCTCTGACACACAATTTTTGGATTAGGTTTATTCTCTTTAGTTAACATGCTATTTTTGTTGAATCAGTATGTGGAAGTTAAAAGTCAAATAACTAATCCATAGAGCAGGAGTTCAAATAGACAAAGACTCATTGTGGTTTCCCAAGAGCTATTTTCCTAAGCACCTTCAGTTCCTTTACTTATTTATTTTTTTCAACGTTTATTTATTTTTTTTGGGACAGAGAGAGACAGAGCATGAACGGGGGAGGGGCAGAGAGAGAGGGAGACACAGAATCAAAAACGGGCTCCAGGCTCTGAGCCATCAGCCCAGAGCCTGACGCGGGGCTCGAACTCACGGACCGCGAGATCGTGACCTGGTTGAAGTCAGATGCTTAACTGACTGCACCACCCAGACGCCCCAGCCTTCGGTTTGTTTAAACATGCCTGGAAGAGTTGCATTCAGGCCTTCTCGCCCTCCTGTGGCAGGTTGGAAGCCTAATTCATTGCTTCAGAGGCTCGTGGCTTCCACAACTCTGCTTCATACACAAATAGCAACCTGTCACCTGTCTTCTGGAGATGTGATCACATCTCTAGTCTGTTTACGTCTTTCTTCTTGTAGTTGTGACATTATGAATGATATTTAATGGATTATCAGAAGGTAGTTGTGTTTAGTTCACTTTCTTCAACTCCTCAGCTTGGAGTGCTCATTCTCTCCCATTTCCTCTTAAAACATCTTACTTACACAATTATTTACTTGAGTAAATGCATGCACGTCCTCATATCATACATATTGTTATTTTTTTTGATTTTTACCATTTTAATTTTCCATGGCTTTTTTCTCACTTTTTTTTTTATCCTGTCCACAGATCATTCACACCCATACTCAACACATACACAACCACAATCTGTGTAGGGATATTTTATTCTGTTTGTTCTCTATACCAGTGTAATTATACATTGTACAACATATATATAATATCATTATTTTAACATACAGTACACTAAAGATTTATTACAATTATATAAAAATGGGATTATAGTCAGCACATTTGTCTTCATTTTTTATTCAGTTAAAACTTGTGCCATTATTTAAAATCACTTGGTATATTTCTAAATCACTATTTTGACTGATGCATGGTATTCTAATATGTGATTATACCATGTTATTTTCGTTATACAATTATTCTCTTGTCAATAGAAATCTACTTCATTTCAGGATTATCTATAACTACAAACAATGTCACCGTAACATAATTGCTCCCATGTCCTTATAGACTGGTGCCATTGTATCTGTGGGATAGGTTACCAAAAAAGAAGTTTATAGGTTAGACTAGATGTATCTATATCTATATTTCCCAAAAGATTTCTTAAAAGCCATAGAAATTTACATTTCCGTGAACAACATATGATAACACCTTTGTACATTCATACTCTTCCACCAAAAAAATGTTAAAAGAGTTTTTCGTTTTTGCTAGTCTGATGCCTATGTGGTAGCTCATGGTTACTTTGCATTACCCTGAAAACTAATGAGTTTAAGCATCTTTTCATTAGGATTTGTTCTTCTATGAATTGCCTCTTCAGATATTTTGTAGATTTTCTAATATTGAACACTCTTGTCATTTATCAAGTACTATTATAAATTAGAGATAATATCTCTATCTGCAGCATTGCAAACATTTTTTTATATAATTTATTGCCTATCCGTGTATTCTGTTCATACTGGGGCTTATTTTTTATTTGTTTGTTTGGCTTTGTCATGCTCACATTTTCTTAGTCAAGTATGCCTATCTTCAAATATTCCTCATTTGGGAAACCTGGGTGGCTCAGTCGATTGAGCGTCCCACTTCGGCTCAGGTCATGATCTCACGGTTCATGGGTTTGAGCCCCTTGTCGGACTCTGTGCTGACAGATCAGAACCTGGAGCCTGCTTTGGACTCTGTGTCTCCCTTTCTCTCTGCCCCTCCCCTGCTTACTGTTTCTCTCTCTCTCTCAAAAATAAACATTAAAAAAAATCTTAAAAAATAAAACAAAATATTAAAACAAACAAAAACAACATTCCTTGTTAGAGTTGCACTCCTGTCTTTTTATCATCATTTGTGACAGGGTTGGAAGCATGATTCTTCTAGTCAGAGGCCTGCAGCTCTTACCACTCTGCTTCATCCACAAATAGCAATCTGTTATCTGTCTTCTAAAAATATGATCAAATCTCTATGTCTTTCTTTCATTCATGTATGGTGCAATATTGTTACAATTTTGTTTTCTTCCCACTGAATGTAGTTGACAATGAAATGGGGAAAGATGGAACAAGAACAAATTTCAGGTTAAACTTATGATTGGAGCATGTCTCCACAAAGAACATTTGGTAAAGTTTCCAATTAAACAGTGTTTCCTCAAATGTATACAGTAGTTACCTCTGGTAAATGTCAGTAAGCATTAGAAGTATATAAACCTAGGGACACCTGGGTGGCTCAGTTGGTTAAGTGTCCACTTCGACTCCGGTCATGATCTCGTGGCTCGTGAGTTCGAGCCCCACATCAGTCTCTGTGCTGACAGGTCAGAGCCTGGAGCCTGCTTCGGATTCTGTGTCTCCCTCTCTCTCTGCCCCTGTGCCACTCACTCTCTCTTTGTCTCTCTCAAAATTAAATAAACATTAAAAAAATGTTTTTAATTGTAGAAACATAGATATTTACACATTAAATGAAGTCAGATTATAAATTCAGATCATAGACACATATTCTCACTGTCATCAATGCTTAATGGGTTATTTAGAAGTTGTTATTTAGAAGTTGTGGAGGATGAAGGACATAATTTTGGTTGAGTGGGCCTGTCGTGTATTGCAATACATTTGGTTGTTCTTATTGCATGGATTGAGATGTACATATTCATGCAGAACAAATTGGGATGAGCCAAGTTAACTGCTGAGATCCAAATGAAGGACCTGATAGATTGTATGCTGTTAAGGACATTTAAATTTTATGTATGTTGATTCTTTTTGGACATTTTTTTTCTGCAGAATCTAAATCCAATTCATATTAATTCAATTTAAAAGGGAGAATATTTAATATCTTTAATGTTCAGAAATAATTATTATAAATTATCATTATAAAGGAGAACATGCACATTTAAAAATATATATTAAACTTTCAATTTATCATTTCAAATAATCAAGGGTTATTCAAGTAATTGACTTCTTAATATCCTAAGACATTAGTGGAAGTGAAAGTGAAAAGAGGCTGTAAATTCTGTGTGCCACGTTTAAGCCATTTATAATTGAGTGCATCACATTGGAAATAGTGCTTAATATTCATATTCTGGATCATATGTATCTTAAATTTTTATTTTATATCCCATCTCCTTCCCAGTCAATAGAAATTTACTTCTCAAATAAATATGGAACTGTCAGTTAATAATAAAATAAGGAAGAAAAATGGGCTAAAGAATGGAATTAAAAAATAATTATTTTTAAACATTATATATCAACTTAAAATATATTCACTAACATTTTAGTGAGTACAAATAATTACAGGAAAAAAACATAAAAAATAACCTTATGTTACATCGTTTTCTTTAAAATAAAGCAAGAACTTAAGGGGATGCTTAAAGCAGTGTGAGTATATCTTTTTTTGTGCTAGATCAAACATAGGAGCAGAAATAGCTATAAGGCAGAAACAATATTTGCTTAAGAAACTGTCTAAAGAAGGACAAAGAACTTTTTATAAGCAATCATAGCAAAAATTAGAAGGAATGATAGAATGGTTATTGCTCAGCCTAAGAAAAGTTCTGACAAAAATTATCATGAGGGCTTTTGAGAGAATGGCTATTCAGGTGTGGTTAAAGAAAAATCAATGATTAAGTTTAAACCAATAATATCAAAAGGCAACTGGATAGTTTATTAGAAAGCATGCATTCTTTTATCTACAAATACATCTATCTACCTACCTATTAAGTTTCTTCAAAATATAGGATTTTCCCAGTTATGTAGAATTTTACTTTCTTGAATTAAAATATTTTATATAATTTATATAAAGTTGTATTATAAAATTTTTCAGATATTCTCATCTATTGCTTGATGGTGTGGCTTGGAAGACATTCGATCAAATACATTGCTATCACAGTCATGTTGGTCTAACTCCAAGTTGTTTCATGCTAAAGTGAATAAAAATTCTGATGATTAAATTTACAAAACTGAGATCCCAATAAATTACAAATATATACATTATTATCTGAGAGTAACGATGTGACTGATAACTCATTTAAATATGTCTCTAATTTTAGTAAATCAATGTAACAGACTTAAGAGAATTTTATAGAAATCCATTATTTCTATCTTTTCCATTTAATGTTCTTGAAAACAGAGTGCATCTTCCATTATAGTAAATGCTAAAGTTTTCAAGTTTAATTACGCTAAATCTTACTAATGAAAAAAACCTTTAATCCATTAATATTTAATACATTATCATTACTAGTTACAGCATACAAAGATTGGCCTATAATTTTTTAATATGCTATTTATACTACTTTCTATAGTGTGAGAAAATTTAATAGATGAAAACTACTTTGCATGACTATCAACGTGACCTACCTGTAAAATATGTATCATATCTGTCTCCCATTTACTCAGCCACCAGTCTAGTCCAACCCAGCATTTGATACTTCCTTTTCTTCTAGAATAGGCTCCAAACTGATCTTTCTGCTTTCATTCCTATAGTACATCAACCCACTCTTTATGAACCATGTAGGTTGATCCTTTAGAAGTTAAAAAATCAGTTCATGAGGTCCTCCACCCCCTCTAAAATGGAGAAACACGAAATGGCTTTACCCCTTCTACTTGGAAAAACATTCCACCACCCCCAAAAAGAAAAACTCATATAAAAGATATGAGAAAAAATGGTTTTAAAGGCACTAAAATATATTCTGAGGTTGCTAAACCAAGGAGGGAGAAATATAATTCAGATTGAGCCACAGATATTGGTACTCTTGACAAAGACTCTATCTTCAGTGGATTTAATTGTTTGCTAAGTTTAGTTAACTGAAGCAAAGACCAAATAATTACTTTGCTAAATGACTTTAAGACATTAGAAATTCCTGGGGCACCTGGGTGGCTCAGTCAATTAAGCTCTGACTTTGGCTCAGGTCATGATCTCACAGTTCGTGAGTTTGAGCCCCATGTCAGACTCTATGCTGACAACTCAGAGCCTGGAGCCTGCTTTGGATTCTGTGTCTCCCTCCTTCTGCCCCACGCCTTTTTGCACTCTCTGTCTCTCAAAAATGAATAAACGTTAATTTTTTTTAAGACATTCAAAATTCCTTGTAAATACAGAAAAATTCCTCTAAAATTTTTCATAGACTAGAATATAAAATATATTTACAATGTACAACTTCCTCATTCAACCCATAAATAGGTCCTTCAAAAGATTTAGAGTAATTGCATTCACCCAGACATTGTAAAATACTTGATGAGAAAGCACCCTTATCTCTGAAAAGAGGTGTTATTGTTGGTTTTTATAGGCAAGGAAGATGCTGTTACTTGAAAGAATAGTTTTAATGAGAATGATTGGTTTTCTAATGAGAGAGATGTTAGGCAGGGCCATTTCTCTGGATCATTTTATGGTTTAATAAGGTTTTTTTTGAGTTTATTTATTTATTTTGAGAAAACAGAGATAGTGTGAGTGGGGGAGGGACAGAGAATGAGAGAGACAGAGAATCCCAAGGAGGCTCTGCACTGTCAGCACAGAGCCCAATGCAGGGCTCAAACTCATGAAACCCTGAGATCATGACCTGAGCCAAAAACAAGAGTCCAGTGCTTAACATACTGGGTCACCTGGGAGCACTATGGTTTAATACATTTTAATAAGGAGGAATACTCTGCATGGTCCAATTTCTCTTAAGAGTATGTAGGACTGACATTGGAAAATGTAAAGTCTTCTCAGATCTGTAGATAAAAAAGGAAGAAATGAAGGAAACAGTTTATGCCAAATGGAGTCAAATGATAATTCATAACCTTTCCCCAAATCCCAAGGTTGAGTCTATTCACAAGCTCAGAGCCCCTTGAAGGAAGGAGAGGCCATAAGCTTTTGAGGATGGACCATGTGGACACCACAAGAACCATAGTCTTCTATCTACCTCCTGCCCTTCCCCAAAAGATACTGTGGCATTCACTGGAGTATGTACCTAGACAGAGTGGCTTATAACTTTCTTTGAATGAGGCTTTTATATAAATGTTGGCTAAATATGAGGGTGGACTATGTTAGATACTATGTTCAGTATATTTTGGATCTTCTAGTACATATGTATTGGAGGTAATACGTGTGTGTGTGTGTGTGTGTGTGTGTGTGTGTGTGTGTGCATAAAGTTATAAACTTTAAATGTATATATTAAAACTTGTTCCTAGGGAAGAGAAAGACTGAAAGTCACATTTTATTCTCCTACAAATTGTCATAGGTAAAGTGGTTCTGTAACTGGTTACTGTAGCAGCAATTTCCTGACTGAGCAAAGTGGCTCCTTTAACTTCCATTGTTGACACTGGCCTACAACCAGCAGCAGTTTCTGATCATGGTAGAAATAGCAGCTCCCATGGTGGACCATTCCATGCAGGAGTCTGGGGGTCATCTTGAATGTCCATCTTAGCATTTGTTTTCTCAACCCTTCCAATGCATCTGTTAGCTAGAGCTTCCCAGGTGATGAGCTATGGCATGCTAGCATGCTACAGATGGATTATGGATGCCTTAATATTGACTACTCTCATTCATTGGGCAACCGGTTTGGGCCTGAGGAAAGCAGATCAGAGTCTGTAGGACAGGCTTGCTTGGGCATAAGAAGTCTGAGTAGTCCATATGATACAAAAATTTGTGATCCCCATAGAGACCTGATGTAAGCCACTTAATTAAATGTAATAAATCCCTTTCTGCTGAAACTAGTTAGAATGGAATTTTTTTCTTTTTTCATCTGGCCAGGCCTTAACACCATAGACTTTCCTGGAACATCCCTGTTACAATTTGGCTTCTCCAGAAACTAAGTCAGAGGACTTTGTGGTTTTGTTTTCTTAGGAAGTCCAGGCCTCAGGAGCAGGACAAAGAGAGTGAAGGAGATAAGGAGGGAGAAGTTATAAAGTTTTGTTATTAGCTAGTCTGTAGTAAGTGTAACTGAATTATTGATCTCACGAGAAAACCTTCAAGAAGGAATTTAAACTGTGGTTTAGTGCAATACATAACGAGAGAAAAAGTGGAGAGAAATTTAATCGTGAGCTTCTTATATCCAAAGAAGCTCTGATGAAAGTTTGACCCAGAAAGTGTTAAATTCCCTGCACTTACAAGTTGTGCATAGTGAGCCTTGAATAGGGAGGGTCCAGTGGCATCAAAAGAGAAGCCACAGGTTGGAAGGAAAACACAGGACAGGAGTCTGAATTGAGGCACAATCAGGTTGTGTCTGCATGAGGTCAGTCAAAACCCACTCAGCTCTGATCCACACAGTAGTTGGTGGAATAAGAAACAAAAGAATCTAATGGAAGTTGCAGTGGTGCATGAGAGATACCCCTTTGTCATGGTGATTTCATACAGCTGTTCATTTTATGTGAAATACACTTCCCTTACGTCTTGCCAATTTCTACTCATTCCTTGGGATTCATCTTAAATGTTGCTTTCTTACAGAAGCCTTCATGACTCTCCCCTCTTTCTCTGCTGTAATAGCTTATCAGAGCATTATGTCCTCTCTTCTACTGAGCACATATCAGAATTTGTATTAATATGTGCATTTGTAAAAATATTTAATATTAATTTCCTTTTCTAAATTGATTATTCTTGAGGATAGAGATAATTTTTCTTTAATAATAATATATCCCCCATGCTAAAAACTATATATAGAATTTAATAGGTACCTTTAATGAATATTTGTTAAATTAATAAGTGAAGTATTTTTACAATGACCTAACTTTTACTTCAATTCTCCATAAAGAAGAGAAAAGACAGGTATAAAGCACATTTATGTAAGATAAATTGAGTGTGTTCACTGAATGTAAACTTTTAGGACAATTTGCCATAGAATGAAGGCATAGCTGAACACATCCATTATTTACAGGTAAATTCTGACAATACATAGTGCTTTTTGTTATATTATAGAAACAAAAACAAAAACAAAAAACAGCTTCCACACAAGCATCCAAAACTATCAGATGGACATTCTAGCAGGAAAAATAATTTTGTTTTGTAATCTTTTGTGAAAGGTCATTGCTGGTACTCTATCAAGTTCAGAGAATAGAAGTAGCATAATATATTTCATCTCGTCATAACAAAAGAATAAAAATATTAATTTATTTTCATTTTAGTAGTAACCATTATTAGAATTAATTACTTAACTGTAGCTTAAACAATGGTAAAATAGTCCTTGTAATCATTAAATGAATACTGATGTTGGAAATACATACAAATAATGTGGGGGAAAGTATTATGGGGTATTTCTGATGTGTGTATCTACAGATATCAGAGTCTTAGTTGGTATTGTAGTTCTAAAACCTGTTAGTTATTTCACTTTGATCAGGCTTATTTAAGCTTTTCTAATCATCATTTTTTTTTCATATGGAAAATTGGCACCATCTATTTTGAGCAGTCTAAGACATACCTTTATTTTATGTACCATTAACAAAGGAAAAAAAAAAACTCAACAGTTACCTTACGGCATTTTATGAGTAGAATGGTAACATGAATCCTGATTTCAGAGTGGCTAAAATAAAAAATAAAGAAAAAAAATAATTAATTGAGTTAAAATTGATAGGGTAGAATGGGCTTTTGTGAAAATTAAATAAGATAATGCACAATGCTTAACACAAGCCAGAGATATCAGAGCTCAATTATATTAGCAATACAAAAGTATGGAAATTTATACTATCTTTAAAGTAACTGGGAATCATAGTACAACACACTTAAGTGATTTTTTGTTGTTGTTGTTCTATATCATGTATTTTCAAAGGTTTTCTTTATAACTGGGTGTAGCAGGCACTGGTATAATCATTTTTGGTTTTGATCATTTAATTTCTTTTGTGCTTCCAAACTCATTTCATTTGGTTTCAAAATTCAAATGTAGTGCTTTTGACTTAACAATAAAGGAAAGTAAAAAATGACTAAAGTGAAACATTCTCTAAATAGGCTTGCAATCCAGAAGTGTCTGGCTTAGTTTGATGTATAAGTTTATTCATTATGTTGAAACATGCTTGCATGTTTAAATAGATCATCCATGCTTATACTCTTGATTCTTGCTTGTCATTTATATTTCTGGCGTGTATCATATTTGTCAAATGCTTTCAAGATTCAATTGTGGGACACAGTCCTACTCTGATGATCATATGTATATTTTCTAGATAAATGCATTTTTGAAAATAATTCAGCATCTAAATAAAACAACAACTCACTATATATAATTTTGTGAAGTGTTTATTATTGTAGCTGTCTAGTTTCATAAATCAAATAGGTTTTAACTCATCGTAACAGCATAGACTGAAAGACCTACCTACATTACAATAAATTACTTTTGTTTTACAAATCTTTTTTGTAATATACGAAATGTCTAAACATAACATTTATTGAATTAGCAATAAAATAAGATATATCTCTAGTTTCTTTACGTGGGCAACAAGAATACCCTTAGTTGCCAGAAATAATATCTGGTTTTACTTTTACTGGTTCTACATTTTATATTTGCTCAGACACTTTCATGCCACTGGTCAATTCTTGATCATCTCCTTCTATTTTTACTTTTTACCTCTGTCTCTTCTAACTGTAGAAAGTGAACAAAAAAATTGTATATTGGAAAAAAAAGTCTGCAGAATTATACGTACATGCATTAGTATGATTTCTGTATATACAACAAAAATATCTTTATACCTACTATGATAAAAGTTAACTTCTACTGTAATTATTAAAATTTTTTAGTACTCCTTAAAGAAATAATGACACCTTTCCATAAAAAAAAAAAACATGAGTAATGGCTTCAGTTTTAAAAAGGTCTGTGAGAAGTTAAATCACCTGATTAGGATAATATTTGCTCATATTACCAGACAAACTCTATACCCATGGCAAAATGTGTTAGCACATACATAAATAAAAGCACAAAACATATACACTAGCTAAAACATTCACATAAATAAGTAAGAGTAAGGATCTTTATAGTTTTAGAATGTCTTCATGCTCTGCAGAGATTATTATCTTAAAATACATATTCTGAGGGGCTCTTGGGTGGCTCAGTCAGTTAAGCGTTTGACTTTGGCTCAGGTTATGATCTCAAGGTTTGTGAGTTTGAGCCCTGCGTCAGGCTCTGTGCTGGCAGCTTGGAGCCTGGAGCCCACTTTGGATTCTGTGTTTCTCTCTCTGCCCCTTCCCTGCTTGTTCTCTGTCTCTCTCTCTCTCAAAAATAAATAAACATTAAAATCTTTAAAAAAAAAAATACATACACACACACACACACACACACACACACACACTCTGAATGTCCCATTTCAAATGCATAGGTGAACTAATTGTGATCGACAGAAACCAAATCTCTCCAAGTTTCAATTATCTCTAGAATCCCACATGATTTTTTTTAACCTGGGCTCACAAACCCTTTATGTGAAGACAGTATGTCCCAGTCTCCTTTATAGCTAGGTATGGACAAACGACTATGGGATTTGATTTGAGCAGATATGTTGAAGAGAAATCAGAGAAGTGTTTTTATAATGAGAAGCATGGTGCATTTCCCCCCTCTTTTTCCTCTCTCCTGCTGTGTAGAATTGAGAGCTGGAGTTGGGGCATACCTCACGGACGCATGCTGACTGTGAAGGATCAGCAAGAAATAATGTCCTAGGTCCCTGATGCTGTGCCCCATATCAGCTGTAGACCAACTCCTATCTAGACATAGAAATAAATTGCTTTTTTTTTCTAAGTCAATTTATTTTAGGTTTTCTGTCACTCACAGCTTCTCCTAATATTGCCACGGAGAGTGACAGACAGCTCTTTTGTTGTTACAGACAAAATTCGTTTTTTAATTGGACAATTAGAATTCTTTGAATTGCATAGCCTTTTATCCAATTTCTAACCCTACATTTTCATTCATTAAAATCTATTATCTATTGGGTTTTGCCTAGGATGTAGAAAGCAGCAAAGAGTATCACTCCTACTCTGGAAGCAAACAAAGCCAGGTAGAACACAAAATCATAACTTTTCTTGGAACTAAAAAAGAACTGAGTCTGCAAGACAAATAGTCTCAAATATAAGGAGTAATAGATATCTCCAAGTAGAGATATAATGTGAGCACTGACTTACCAGTGTTGCCATAAGAGGAAGAGACCCTGGGAAATATATAAATGAGCAAAAAAATAATAATAATTAAATAAGCTTTTTAAATGAATGGCTAACGTATGGGTAGGCATGACAGTTAAAGAAATTCTACTGAGTAGAACAGTAACAGATTCTTGAACTATCTCCAAGTATTTGGAAATGAAATAATACAGTGGTAAAAATTAAAGGCCAAAAAAGTCACACAGTAAATGAGAAATATTTTGGACTTGAAATAAAATTAAATACAATATATCAAAATTTGTGGTATACAGCTGAAACAGTACTGAAGGCAAAATTTATGGCATTAAATATGTATAAAAAAGAGAGGTCTTTTTTTACAATTTTTTAAATATTTATTATTTTGAGAGAGATACAGAGCACAAGCGGGCAGGGGCAGAAAGAAAGGGAGACACAGAATCCCAGGCAGACTCCAGGCTCTGAGCTGTCAGCACAGAGCCCAACATGGGGCTCGAACCCACAAACTGTGAGATCATGACCTGAGCTGAAGTTGGCCGCTTAACTGACTGAGCCACCCAGGTGCCCCCCTGAAAGAGAGGTCTTAATCAATGACATGATTTTCTACCCTTAGAAGCTAGGGAAAAAAGAGCAAAGTATACCCAAAGCAAGTGGAAGGAAGGAAATAAGGTAAGAGCAGAACTCAATGAATTGAAGCAGAAAAGCAATGGAGAAAATTAATAAAATTGAAAGCTCATTTTTTTTTAAAACAGCTTTATTGAGGGACAATTGATATACAATAAACTGCACATGATTAACATATAATTACATATGGCAAAGCGTATGTATGCACCTGTGAGGCCTTCACCACAATCAAAATAATGAGCATACCCATCCATTCTCATGTGTTTTGTGCCCTGTGGTAAGCCCTCACTCCTAGCCCGTCCAGCTCTCACTCATCTGTATCTCCAAGAAATCACTCATCCCCTTTCTGTCACTATAGATTTATTTGCATTATCCAGACTTTTATATGAATGAACTCCTACTGTGTGTGCTCCCTGTTTTGTTTGTTTTTGTTCTGACTTCTTCCACTCAACAATAGCTATTTGGAGGTGTGTTCATATTCTTGTGTTTTACTTCGTCTTCCTTGTTGAGTAGTGTCCCAGTGTATGTATGTAACATAATTTGAATGCACCTGTAGATGGACAGTAAGCTTGTGCCAACTTTTAACTATTACTAATGAACTACTACAAATATCCATGTAAGTTGGTATATATGCATTTATTTATCTTGGGTAAATACTAGGAAAGAAATTACTGGGTCATATGCTAGAAGCATGTTTGATTTTTTAAGTAATTTCCAAAATGTTTTCCAAAGCAATTTACCATCGTTCATTCCTACCAGCAGTGTATGAAAGTTTCAGTCACTCCACATTTTCACCAACATTTTATGCCCGGTGTTATTGGTTTTTAACATTCTAATTGAGGTAAAATAATATAAGGTTTGACTTACTTTATGTTTTCCTAATGACTACCCACAATGTGGGTAATGTCCCCTTCTCTCCTATTTGCATGTGCTAACTTGCCGTCAACATATTTTTATTGTGACAAGTCTGTTCTAATCTTTTGTCATTTTCAAATTAAGTTTTGCTTTTATTGTTATTGAGTTTTGAGATTTCTTTATTTGGGGTAAAAATCCTTTATCAAGTATGCAATTTACAAATCATTTCTCTGAGTCTGTAGCCTATCAATTCTTTTGATAAAACCTTACAGAAAATAATAGCTCTTAATTTTGATGAAGCCCTACTTACTCATTTATTTTTAAGGTTTTTGTTTTTGGTTTCTTATCTTCATTTACATCATAGTTAGTGGTGAAATCTCTAAAAGTTTGCCATCTGTTTTTTCCTCTGAGCTTTAATTTTCCATGGGTAAATGCATCCATAGTAAAAACTTCCATTTTTATATAGCTCCTCTGTTATTCAACCTCCTTAATCTCATTAGAGTTTCCTAGCCATTCCACTACTGTTCTTTTCTTAACTGGTATCTTTTTTTTCCCCTATCATGACTTTAACCAAGCAAACCTCAAATCTTACCAAACAAAACTCCAACTTTCCAATAAAAATACCTTGCTTACATCAAATATGGTATCACCCTTCTACCTTTCTCCCCTCCTCCAACCAGATTGCTTAAAATCTAAAGCTGAACCTTCAAGTATTAAATACAAAACCTTTGGAAAGCTGCATTTCTTTCTAGAAGAGGATATTGGGGATTGACACATTTAGCATGCATTCCATACTACTAGAATAATTTTCTTTATTGAAAACTCTGAAGTGTTAAAACAAAAAATAGAAAACAAAAAACAGACAAACAGAAAACCTCCTGAAGAAAGCCTGGGTGGCTCAGTCAGTGAAGCGTCTGACGTCAGCTCAAGTCATGATCTCATGGTTCGTGAGTTTTAGCTCCGCATCGGGCTCTGTGCTGACAGCTCAGAGTCTGGATCCTATTTCAGATTCTGTGTCTCCCTGTCTCTCTGCCCCTCTACTGCTCTCACTCTGTCTCTGTCTCTATCAAAAATAAATAAACATTAAAAAAATTAAAAAAATCCCAAGAATCTGGATTGTAGATTGTAGTTCAGATTTTCCATTTATGTGCAACCATTTGCTATTTGGAAGGTGGCAGTGTGGTGATCCCATTCCCTTGTTGCTGTTTATGCTGGCATTACAAGTAGAGAAGTGATGGTCAAGAGGCAGTTGTATTAATGCCTGGACTCAACCTTGTAGGTTCTAACCGCTAGCCTTATGACTAGGACAGTTGCAGTTATTGTTTTAGCCAGAGGTCATTTTCATGTGGACTATCAAGCATTGTTTAGGTGATGATGGGTGCTCCTTTAACAGAGGACACTGCCAGTTTCTTAAATATCAGCATTGAGGCTACATTACAACAGTTGCTTTTGTACTTGAGCCCTTTAAAAGTAGATTCAACTCACTTTCCTCATTTCTCCAACGTTTTGCTTCGACCTAATTCTGTATAATAAATTCTTTTTTCTTTAAAACACCTCAGAAAACCTTTATTTCCTATAGCTGCATTGTATCAAAAGTAGGGGCAGACTCTGATTATCTTTCCTGATTGAATGTGTGGGCAGTGAAGAACAATCCTGATACTACTGGAAAAAGAGATACTGGTAGTCTATGGCACATAGTGGCCCAATGTTATGAAATTAATCAACTGTAGCCACCTGGAATAAAATTCCTGTTAAAGACAAAATTTGGCATACCTAGTAACTACTTCAACAGATCATCATGAGGAATAAGGAATACAAATACTCTTAGTCTTGTGTTTCTGACTGCACAGGAGAATTTGAAGAAAAATGGCAAGCTCAGGGTTTTACAATTTTGACTCAAGACAAGGTGAAAGTAGTTTCTGTGACTGCCCCAGAATAACTTCTCACTTCGACATAGTCTTTATATGTCTAAAAATCAGGTGTGAAATCTGAATGTACAAATTGCTGAATTCCCATGTTAGCGGAAATCTTTCTGGGTTTTTCTTTTTCTTCTCTTTTCTTTCTTTCTTTCTTTCTTTCTTTCTTTCTTTCTTTCTTTCTTTCTTTCTTTCTTCTTTCCATCTTTCTTTCTTTCCATCTTTCTTTCTTTCTTTCTTTGTGTGTAAAATTTAGTCATGTGCTGAAAAGATAATCTTTAAGAATTTTATTTTAGGTGAAGTTCTGAACCCCGAGTACCCCTGAGTTTCCTTGCCAGAAAAGACAGTCCCTATATCTCTTTGTGATGTGACCAGATCTGCCTTATAGAAATCCTGAACTAGTTTGAGGTAGCTTTCTCTACAAGGCTACAAATTCTTCCCACATTCCACCTGAACCTCCATTCATATATCCAAATATAGGTAGAGTTAAAAGCGAAATCATTACCCAGGGAGACAACTAGAGCATCTGATAGAGTGGGGAGATACAGGCTTCCAGTTATGGAATAAATATGTCATAAGAATGAAAGATATACTATAGAGAATATAGTCAATGATATTGTAATAGCATTGTGTGCTGACAGATGATAGTTGTAGTGAACATAGTATAATGTATAGATTTGTCAAATCACCATATTGTACACCTGATACTAATATAATATATTGTAAACCTGATACTATAACAGTGTTAACCACACTGGGATTTTAAACCAACCAATCAAAAAAAACAACCAATCAAAACCAAGATTGTATCAACTTACATTGACATAAATCTGGCAATGAACTCTAAAGCTTCTGCAGGAGGAAGAAACATAACTCCAAATTTATATATAACAATGACTCAAAGATTAAGGACTTCACATCTGAGCATAAGTAAACAAAGAAGACACTAAAGTTTACCTCAGTTGGTTAACTAAAACTAGATTAAATTTGGCCCATATTGAATGAAGCTAAACTGTCAAAAATAAATGCTATACTATAGAAAAAGGAATCCTAAGTCTTAGGGAGAGAAGAATGTTTGTGTATGTTTATCATGTTGAATTTATTACTCTCCTACTACCACATTTTCCAAAAAGGCTAAGAAGACAGTTTCTCAAGCACTGAAGAATAATAGATAAAGGGAGGATGGGTGTCTTTTTAAGGACCTGTAACTGGTTCTTCTTAAAGGTGAGTGATGTAGGTGAGAGGTGTGGCATTGAAATGAATTCCCTCAGTGAAAATGGATGAAGGACTCTCAAAAAGTAATCTCTAGTAGCAGAATCAATCCCTAAGCTATTGGCAGAATTACCTGGCAACAGGACCAGAACACTGTATCTGTGTGGAACTTTGATGATAATCGAATTGATCATGATATTCTAGCTCTGAAAAATATTGATCCTTCCTGATTCATCTATCTGGAAAATCTCTGTGTGGTGAGCAAGAAGCTGACCCCAGTTTAACATTATATAGAGTTACGGCTCTACACTCAATTACACTTAATTCCCAGATATGGTCTGGACCATAGATCAGTATCTCACCAATGAAGAGACACTGAGGACTTCTGAAGAAGGGCTCTGTGACACTGCTATGACTGTCTGTTAGCTTTTTCCAAAATGGTGCACAAGTACTTACTAGGATAGCTGTATACTAAATAATGAGAACAAACTTTAGAAGGAATTTTAGATGCATTCTCTAAGCGAATTCCAGCCATTGGGGGAACCAAACATCACTGGGGTCCACCACTGGGAATAAAGTCTCAATGTGGTTGGAGCCAGACTTTGTCTTACTATAGGAAAAGAGTCCATTCAGTAGTTATGTCCCAGTCTCTGAGTGAAGAATTAGAATATTTACACATTAATTCTGGGCCCAGGGAGTTATGATGATGCAAAGGATAATATAGGAATCTCTTAGGCTATATCTCTCTGTCAAAATGGTAGCATAAAATAAATAATCACAGAGATCAATGCCAAAGATTTGAAAGATTCAGAGTAAAAATTCTGTAGATCTCTAAATGACTTTCTTATTTGGTTTGTGCCAAAGAGAGATAATACTTGGGAAATGACAATGGAATATGCTGAAATTATTCAAATGATAATTCTTATTACAGATGATCTTCCAGCTATGGTTTTAAACTGGGGCAGTTCGATATTGCCAGTGGTACCCAGGGTATGCTTATCTACCTAATGATCAGTTACTATCCCCCTATATCAAAAAGATAAAACCAGAATGGTTTGTTTCCACCAGGTAGCAAATAAAGTACATCTTAACTATGTTGTTTTAGAGTTATATCACCTAGTTTATCTCATGCCCATTTACTCTTTGAGTAAGAAGAATGGGGTGTCCTAAATGCCATGAGAAGATACAGGCACATTGGAGAATAAAAAGTATAAATAAATATTTAGCAACCTCGCACTTCAGTGAATTTTCTAGGTATATTGTAATCTGATTCAGGCTCAAATAATCTCACCAAGGAAAAACAAAAATTTGAGTCCCTTGATCTTCTTACCACTTAGAGATAAAGTGATTTCTAAGATTCTGGATATTGGAGATATTACGTCCCATTTTGGTATCACATTTTGCTCTGACTCATTCACTGAGTGACTCATAAGTTACCAAAACAAGAGAAGCCAGTTCATCTAGGCTACAGAACAATGTTTGAAGTGGCTTCTATTTAGGAGAACCAGAAAGTTATCAATAATAATAAACATGTGTAGAACCAATGAATATAGTGTGTGTGTGTGTACATATATGTACATATTTAATTATTTTGAGATATATACAAAGCTTAGTCATTTTACTTTACTGTTCATTATTTAATACATGAATATTGGCTTTATATATTTTTTTATATTATAGGGTATCAAATAGGAATTTGAGCTGCAGGATAAATAAATATCAAATAGAGTTTACCTGGTGATTGATAGAACTTTGAGTCTTTCCTATTGTGGGGGGGGGGTGAGTAAATCTTTCCTTACAAAGCGGATGGTCTTATAATGATGCAGATATCTTGTTACTACTGGTATATTTTAGAAGTATATGTAGAAGCATATATGTGGATATTGAGTATTCAAAGAGATGGTCTGTGAAGAGTACTATCTATTAGTATTTTTAGTTTTCTCTCCAGATTGCCTTCCCATACTGAAAAGACATCATCCATAAATCAGATTCCACAAATTAAACAAATTCCAGGGATATATGGTAGATAATAAAGCCTATCTTCCTGCTACTCTTCTAGCTGGCAATACAAGTCACAGGAAGGTTTCTGTTGAGACAAAACATCAATGGTTGGGTTAGGCATTCCTGTATCTGGGAAGTGCTTTGTGGGTATTGAACAGCCATGGCCAGAGTGGTAGCTTCTTCACCTCTGAAGCACAGTTTGAATAACATAGTTTGCTCTAGACATCAGCACCTCCTGAGGCAGCCCCATGACTTTTAACTCTCCAGCCATTTCAATGAATTTGTGAACTCCTACTTTCCTGTATTAGATCTTCTTTTTTAAATGCCTAATGTGGATAATATTTCTTACGTTAACCTCATCTCTTCATCTCCAAATTCAATTCTGCCTTCACCTACTTCCTTTGGTTTAACTACTGAACTTTTCCAAAGACGCAATATTCTTTCATGGCTCAAGCTTTAGCACGTAACATTTTAACTGGCACAGTATATCTCTTTACCATATGGAAAATATGTTCTCACTCTTAAAGCAAATAAAAACTTCTTTTGCGAAGCTTTCCTAGAGAGTGCTTTATTTTCTGATGTTCTCTTTGTTGTTTGTACACACCCATATGGCATCTATCCATCTAGTGCTGTCATTACTTGTTTAAATTTCTTTTCCTATGTTAAATTTCAAATTTCTTGAGAAAAAAAAAAGATTACGCTTTATTAGCTTTGTTGTCTCTGAATATCTCCTGCCCAACACATATTCTCTGTCTATGGGTGCCTGAAAGGACACGATTTCTAACTTTGTTGGTAAGTTTTAAATGATTTTATTTATTATTTATTTATTATTTATGTTTCTTCTTCTTATTCTACCATATTTAGGTAGTTTAATATATTACATAGAATTAGGAATTAAAGAATTGAAAAACATGCTTCAATCACAATAAATTTCTAATTCCAGTTTATTTAAATTGCTGGAATATTATAAGCATTAGGGAGTAGGAGCATTGTTTGTTTTGAAAATATAAAGTAACTGGGGCACTTCAATGGCTCAGTCAGTTAAGTACCCAACTCTTGACTTTGACTCAAGTCATGATCTCATGGTTGGTGAGTTTGAGGCCTACATCGGGCTCTGTGCTGACAGTACAGAGCCTGCTTGGCATTATCTGTCTCCTCTCTCTCTGCCCCTACCCTGCTCATGTTCTCTCTCTCCCTCTCTTATATAAATAAATAAATAAATAAATAAATAAATAAATAAATAAATAAAACTTATTTTTAAAAAATGAAAATAGAAAGTAACCAAAGTATGCTAGGTTTTAAAGTTATAGGTAGGAGAGAGTCATTTAGATAGGATCGATTATTTTTTGTCAAAATCCAGCAAGGTTTTTAAGTCCTATTCCACTGAATCCACAGATGACATTTATGGACAGACATAGGAAATATTGACAGACATATTGTAAAATCTGGACAAGAGCCTCAACTCCAGGAAGTCTGCAGCTGTATGAAACAGCAAATCTATAAAGAAAGTAACAGGAACCACAGACTAACATTTAGTGAAGACTATACCTCAGAAACCCTAGTGCATACATACAGTATTTGATTTATGTCTCAGTTATGGGGTTCACCAAGGAGGTAACTTTTTTTTTCTTTCTCAAGGGGTCAGAAATGTAGTTGGGTCTGTTAGTGAAGTTTTATAGGTCAAGAAATGTGAATTCTAGAAGACTACCTGACAGCAAGAACTGAAGTGTTATTTCAAGCAGCATGCCAATGGGATCCCAAAGGCACCAAACCAAACTGGCAGCAAGTTTTGAGACCCAAAACGCAAAGCCAGTGGAGGGTTTGAGAATCAAGGAATATTAGAACAAGGAGCAGTTGACCAGGTTGCAAAAATAGGCATCATTGTGGATGAACAAAGAGAGAATGGGCCATTTCTCTCTATTGTGATTTTGCAATGATTGATATATTTGCAATGATTGATAAATGGAAACTAAGAACTTTGCAGGGTCATAGCATATATAGTGAAAGGAAATGGCCTGTCTTCCTTGGGTTAACAGAGGAACAAGAAAGCAACTTCCAGAAAAGAGGATTTTGACCAATTTAACAATTCTCTGAAAGTTTGCAGTCTAAAGGTACATTAAGGATACAGAATAGTGATGAAAGCATAGCCCATAAGGTCAGCTCTACCCGCTTTTGAATACTGTGTTTGCTCTGTAAACTTTATCAAGATATCTAAACATTCCATGTCTCTGTTTCCTCTTATAGAAATTGTACTAGTACAATTACTACTTGTTTAATGTTGTTAAAAAACAAAATTCTACTGAGTAAATTTTACAGGTCTTATTGGCTTAATCCAACTATTCATGAATCAGGCAGCATCCCATCTAGTGGATAGAAAGGATAACCTCCAAGGAGTTAAACAAAGTGAAAACTTTTATATGCAGAAAAGAGAATGCAGAAATGAGGAAATTTAATACTAGTAAAAAATTGGTTGTGGCAAGGTCACTTTCTTTTAGGGGATGATAGGATTTCTACAGGCAAATAACCTCACCAGGTAATTCCTGATTGACTGGTTTAAGATTCAGTTTCTGGAGTGGCTGAAACTGTAATTAAGTCTCAGTTTGGTGATGTGAGTACTTACTTAGCCTAAGTGATTCCATTTTGGGTCTGTTGTCTTGTTTTTAATACTGTAAACTTCCTGTATATTAATGTATATTTATAATTCATTCCATGGGTCAATTTGAATATTTGCAACTATTTACTTTTGTTATTTTATAAGTTTTTAAGTGAATAGAGCTCTTATCAGGTGAAATTAAGGAAGTATTTTAGCTGGGTGAACACTAACAACCACTGTAGTCAAATTCTTATACCCATGCAGGAAAAACCAAGCTAATACTATCTTTTACAAGATGATTTCAAAAACTATTCTTGTATTGAGGTGCCCTTTATTACTTCAGACATTGACCCTCAAATTAATGTGCTCTTAATCTCTTTAAAACTCAGTGTGTCTGTAGTAGTGAAATGTTATTTGAGTTACCTTTCATTACACAGAGAAAATTTAATCCTTATTAAATCTAGATGCCACTTCACTTGATGGTTATTTGAATCATATTTACTCAAGGAGGAAGGCTCAGTTTTTCTAAGGCCAACTATTTTCATGTTAATTGAACCTGAATTGCAACATTAGAATCCGTGAGAGAACGGGAGTTATGTGAAAGAAGGTCACTAGTAAACTGAACGTTTGCTCAGACACAAGATTAGCCAGATTTTTGGCTTTAACAAAATGTTACCAGTCAGGAACTGCACTGTTGAACTATTACCCAATATCCAATAAAGCAAGTGGATAATCAACCAAATTCATGAAGAATAATGGCATATTGATTAAGCAGTTCTACAATCTTTCTTTAGATTACACTCAAACAGACATCCTAAAAAATCAATGACAAACTGAGAGTCAAATAAAGGAAATCTTTCCAGTGTTCCCATTGATTTTAGAATGGGTTTGGAAGCTTAAAGACCATCAGAGTTCCCAGTAGGTTGTTTTGACCCTATCAGAGAAGAATCAAAATGCAATTAAGGGCAAAACAAAAATTTTTAAAGCTTTGTCTTATATTTAATGAAATTTAAATAGATGCATAAATTTCTTTCAAATAAACTTCGTGCAATATGTATTCAAGTATTTTTTTCAAGTCAGTGTGATACTGTAGTATGCACAAAATACATTCTTTTGACAAACTTTGGCTACCATGAATGTATATTGATGTATAGTGCATATAAAAATATATGTGTATATATATATACATATATAGATAGATAGATATGTATATATATATACCCACACACATAAATGTATATATATGTGTGTGTGTGTGTGTGTGTGTGTGTGTGTGTATATATAAAATCATAATCATTAGTCTCTTCACTTTACTTTTCAGAGATAAGACTTTACCTTTCAGAGATAAAAATTCAAATATATTACATAGCATTGATTCTAGCTCTCAATATAACATACATTAATGTTAGTACTATAGACATATATTAATGTTAATTATTACTTTCACAAAATATCTGTGCAAACCCTAAGGAATATATGTACATATGTACACACATATACACAAAATCTAAGTGTTAAAGGAAATCTAAACATGATTTGACTATTTTTCAGAGTATTTCTTTCACTTGAACTAATGTGGGAAAATATGAAGAATACATTTTCTCCATTTAAATTTCTAAGAAAAGTAAAAAAAGCCCTTTCAATTTTTGAGAAAAAAAATAAAGAAAAAGTAGACAATAGCCAAAAGAAAAAAAAATACCTATTTTCTGCTTCTAAGCCAACAATTTCTTTGAGCAGAGCAAACTATTGGGGGGGGGGGGGTGGGCTATCATGTGCTATTGGAATGAGATCATTAGAGCAAATTTGAGTTGCCAAGATAATACAATAGGTGACCTCTGAAGATGGCACCAGAATGATCACCCTTATTTAGTGTTCCTGTCCCCTTAAATGTACCTCTTTTTCTAAAGATCTTTCTAACCAGGCCTATGCCAAAGTACAATGATGCAATACCGTAGCCACCTACAACAAAAAGGTAGAGGAACTCTACCAATCCACATAAAATCATGGGCCACCCCCTCTGTAACTGTGACAGGCTTCTTCTCCCAGAAACAAGGGGAATTGAATTTGTCATGAAAATGTGTGATTAGAGAAGGTGAGCTTTCTTCATCATTTCTAATTGTGATCATTATTATTTCACCATTAAAGATAATTCATCACATTAGTAACTGTCAACAATGGTCACGTTCAATTCAAATATAGCTTATAATTATAGAAATTAGAATGCTGTAGGAGTCACATCATTTCTCTCAAAATTGATGTTAAAGAGAAAATTCACTGACAAGGAAGACTTTATTCAGGACAATTGCAATAAGGATCAAGACTATGGCAACAGGGAAGAGAGATTGAATTTAACTTCTCAGGAAAAAAAAAAAAAAGACAAAAGAGACTTTAAGGCCTGGGGTATGTTAGTAGAAAAGTATTGAAAGATGTTAGGAGAGAATTGGTCCCTGTTATGAGGCCATCTGTGTTTGCTAATTGGAACTTCTTAAAGTTAGGCTCCTACCCTCCCACAGAGACAGATCCTGATCAATGTATTTCAAGCCAGGGCTCCCAGGTCCTCGAGAAAGACATTCTTGGGTTGTAAAACTAGCAAGAAGCTGGGAGAAAATTTACATCTAAAAGAGCTGAGAATTTACAGTTCAAAGTGTTCTAGAGTAAAAGCTCTATCAAAAAGAATGTCAAGGGCAGACAGTCAAGAAGAAACCTACCTAAAGTTTAGTCAAGCAAAGGGAAGTTAAGGCATTTTTGGTCATGGGATGTGTTCATAAGATAACAGTCTCAGGAAGTACACTTTGGCTGAGTCTACATCAAAATTATAAAGGATTTTCGGTACATATTGAAAGGTAGCATTGCTGCTTTGCAGAGGTAAATAGTTCTAATCATAGCATAGGCAATACTCTGAAAAGGTTAAGATAAATTGTATATCAAAAAGTAAATGGCAAACTTCCCATACAAATGAATTTTTAATATATATATTTTTAATTCCTAACCCCCCACCCCCACCCCCCCCACCCTTCCTCACATGCCCACACACAATTTCAGTACACTGTTTTCTTCATTAGACTCTTCACTGTAAGCTCTCTACTTAGGAGTGTGCTCCCTAGATGTCAGACAGAATACACATATAGCATATAGCACACAGCATGGATAAAACATATAGTGCCAATGTTGTAGTTTCATAGTAATGTTTTTTATTACCACTAAAGGACATTGGTGAGAACTCCAAGGAACTTCAGACCATAACATTATAGGGGGAGAAGAAAAAAATATATAAATAATAGCTTATTATTTTTTTAATATAGGCTACTCAAAGGCATATGAAAAAAAAAAGAAGAAAATGGGAAAATAGTTATAATCAAGTAAATTAAGGAATTTGCAGGGTTTTTCTTCCCTGAAATTTGCAGGTAATTGAGGGTAATTTTTGTTTTTAATTTTCTTTAGTTAATTAGAAAATTATTGTAATTTGCCAATTCATTTGCAAATTCACTTTTTTTGGGTAAACACAAATTAATTCTACTTTAAGTTGTAAATGGAGTCAGTGAAACAAAAATTACAAAAAACTTTGTCATCAACACTGTTTATCAAGTAAGTAGAACAGCTGTCAAATATGATGTACTTCAAATGTCACCCAAGAATCTGAAAAGAATTATGGCCATGTAGAGAGTCTGTGATGACTGACACACCACGCTAAGAAGTTGTGAGTGTAGCAGGTACCATCTGTGAGAAGCTGTGGCTCACAGACACTAAAGAATATAATCGGCAGCTTATGGAGTAAATGCCACATAAGCTGCTCTCTGAGTGAGCCCCACCTTGACATGGCAGTGAAAAAGGAGAATATTGTAATGTAAAACCCTGTATTTATATAGATCATTTCCTTGAAAAGCTCTTAAATCCTTAGCAGATTCTGAGCTCATCAATCCTTAAATTCCAGTGAAGTAAGCATTATAGAAGCACGTAATCCTCAAAATAATTATTTAGTGATCCAAGAAAGACAATTTTCTAAGTCCCCGCCCCCCCTGTTTTATGAATAGTTGTGTGATCTTGATAAGGGGATTATTTTTGTTAGAAAAACTCAGTCTCCAGAGAGTTTGGAAACAAAGAGTACAGAGATTTATCCCATTTTACTATATATATTTCTGTAAGGTGCTTTAAATCCTTTTTGAACTCTGTGGTAAACAATAAAGACAGGATCAGGAATGTGGCATTATTACATTCAGATGGAAGCCATGGTAATTCATATATAAATGATAGCATAAGCCTACAAGACACTCTTATTAAGAATATATCTTCCTGAATATCTCGTTAGTTGATATGCAATGCTGCTCGTACATCTGATTTGTCTTTTTTATAATTTATTTTTTTTCCATTGCTAACATCACTACCATAGTCGGTACCTACTCAGCATTCCATATCTAACAATGACAGTCTCCACTGTCCCCAGAAGCGAGATCTGAGACAACAAGGATTTTCATCTGTTTGTTCACTGATACCAAAGTACTAAAATAATGCCTGGATCGTAATACAGTCTAAATACATATCTGTCAAAGGAATGAATGGATGGATGAATGAATAATGAATAGAATGATCTCCTTACCTTTTGTCTTGCAACTTCACAACTCATTCTATACAGAAAGGAGTCTCTTCACTGCGTAATATCACACAAGTGTCACTCATTTTTCTTTTAGTAATTCTCTTCATCATTCTTCTCTCTATTAGAATGCCCTCCAAAAATCTTCCACATGTAGAAATTTAATCCAACATACAAGTTGAAAACTGAAACTCCTAATAAACCATAACACTTTCTTCCCCAATAGCTGTTAAGGACAAATTTTCCTTCCAATTTTTATCTGAACTTATAACTGTTTCTACAAATAATTCCAAATAATAATTTAGCGTATTTAGTAGCATATAGCATGCATTACTTGGCTGGATTTTATGATTATTTTATTTTCAAAAAACAGCTCAATTTTTTTTATTGTTTATTTATGTCTTTGAGAATATCTGCCCACTGCTTTTACATAAAGTATCTAAACAGCATATACAATCTGGGAATCATACTTTTCTCCCTCAGAATTTTGTAAAAATCTTTCATTATCTTTACATATTACATTGACATGCAGAATCTTAAACCCAGGTCATACAAAAACATTTAAAATGGCAAAAAATTATCAACAAACTCAATAAGATGGTGATGTGAGTGCAAGAATTGTAGGTTTAAAAATAAACATAAAATATAAAAATAGAGAACTTACTTTTTCTTTACTCAGTAGCATCTAGGTGTCTGAATATTATAAGCAGATTGGGGGTGTATGGTAATCAAAAGGACATTATAAAAAAGGCAGAGTGGGGAACTCCAAATTTTCTCTTTTTTTTTTTCAGGAGTTACATATATTTTATTCAGCTACTATATCTGTTACTCTAGAAATTTTTTTAATTGTATATACCCAATCTGGTCAGGTCATTTAATATGAACTCACTGAAGAAAGGAAAGAAAGAAAGAAAGAAAGAAAGAAAGAAAGAAAGAAAGAAAGAAAGAAAGAAAGAAAGAAAGAAAGAAAGAAAGAAAAATAAAACCCCAGATACAGAAATGATAAGTAGTTTTCAACCTACATGCAAGCACCAGACTACTGGTCATGTCTGCCAAGATTTCTTTATTGGAAAGGATTAAGAAACCACTTTTGACATCAGTGAGGAAAAGGATAATGACTGATTGGTCATATTTATCATTGGTACAAAATAGGGAGTCATACATATTGTGTATTTACTGACTCTGTGCCAGAAAGTAATAGGTATGAATCAAATGTGTTCATCCAAAGGTATCACATAATAGAGTCTTGTCCTGGTGTCTCTTTTTGTCCAATTATGTTTTCTAAATTTAAGACTAGTAGTAAATTACCATACTGTTGTTATGGCATTACCAAGAAAAGCAGCATAGATATGGAAATATTCACTATAAAAAATGAAACAGGAATTGATTTGGTACATCACCAAATAAATTTACACTTATCAACCTCTGACTCCCCAAATTATTCTTGCATGCTACTAGTAAAATAATTCTGGTTGTTTCCTTTATTAAATCTAGTTTTCAAAATTATCTTTTTTGAGAAAGATTTGCATGGATATTGAAACCGTAACAGTGATACCATTCCATTAATTTTTCACAGTTTGCAGAGGGTAAAGATAAGCCATAAGTAGAGCAAAAACAATAAGCAAAAAGCTGATGTGGCAAGACTCCTTTTCAAAGTTTTGGTCAAAAAGAGTAGATAGCTCGTTAACAATGATGCAGCATGCAAAAGAATTATCAGGAACTCTTACTGAACTAGGAGTAAATTAAACAAATTGAATAAAACTTAAGAAGCATAGGAGAATCTCAGAGAAGTAGAAATTTTGCCATGATTATTTCTATTCATTAATTATTTTTAATGTTTTAGATATGAAATTATCTTTTTGCATATTAAAACAGAATTCTAGGGGCGCCTGGGTGGCTTAAGTTGGTTAAGCATCTCAGCTCAGGTTTTGATCTCGGCTCAGTTCATGATCTCACAGTTCTTGAGATCAAGCCCCACCTGGGGCTCTGTGCTGAAAGCTCTGAGTCTGCTTGGGATTCTCTCTCTCTTCTCTCTCAGCCCCTCCCATAGCACATGCGTGCATGCTGTCTCTCTCTCTCTTTCTGTCTCTCAAAATAAATAAACATTTTAAAAAATTAAATTGGGGTGCATACGTGGCTCAGTTGGTTAAGTGTCCAATTTTGGCTCAGGTCATGCCCCACATCGGGCTCTCTGCTGTCAGCACAGAGCCCACTTTGGATCCTCTGTCCCCCTTTCTTTCTGCCCCTCCACAACTCACACACTCTCTCTCTCTCTTTCTCTCAAAAATTAAATAAATAAATAAATAAATAAATAAATACATAAATAAATACATAAATAAATACATAAATAAAATAAAATAAATCACAGGATTCTAAAAGATCAAAATTAAGATGATGATATAGCTGCCAAATAGATCTATCCAGATTTACAATATCCAACATCTACACTTTTAAAGCAGCTTAGAAAAAAAGGCAAGTCAGTTCTCACCCATGTGTAGGGAGAGTGAGTCAGTTAGCCTAATTTCTTGTTAGTAACTTTAAATATAAAATAGAAAAGAGTAAATTTTCCATATAAGACAACATCACTGAATGGAGACAGCTGCTTATTGTATACAGCACTGATGAAGAGTTGGATTATTTGATTTTAATTTTGAGGTTCCACACTAATTGTGTAATCGCTGCTAATAGTTTAACCTTTTTGGGCTCACAATTTTTTTTATAGACTTCTCATTATTATAAAGACTTGAAAAAATGCAATGGATGTGAAGACACATTGTAAACTGCAAAGCACTTACCAGCATAAGAAATCATTATGACTATTCCATTTCAGTTAAAATTGTATGTTAAAGAATGGAGAAAAATAAATGGAACATTTTGATACATCTGAAGCTAAATGGAAATCTCAAATATTTCTCTTATTTGGAAGAGTTTCCCTTAACACTGAATAAAACACATTTTATTCTCTCTCTTTTATTTTTCATTTCATCTGTCAAGGGAAGGAAGCATGCTAACAGAAATCAAAATTAGTTCCATAAGCAAAGTTCTATAGAATTGTATATTTTTCCTCATAGAAAAAGAATAATTTTTACAAATGACAGAATAATTTATCTGAAAGAAAATCACTGTAGCTTTGTATCCTAATTATTTAAATAATCAACTTTTTTCCTCCTCCAAATTGTTGAGTTTTAAAAGATGGAAAAAAAACAATAGATGCAGATTTAAGTTAAAAAAAAAACTTCTAATTTCTCTCATCATAAATCTTACATATTAAATTTATATGGGTTTAAAAAGATTATATTATCATATTATCTTTTACCCAAGTAGTCTATAGGTATCAATACATAATTTTTTAATAAACTAAATTGAAAGTGTCTTAAACAGGACAATTTTGTCTCTAATTATAAATAAAGATCTTTGTTGTTTTAATATGAAAAATAAAAACAAAGCAAAAATCAACAGATATTTATATAAATCGCTATGAATTTTGAATAAAACAGTGTTATTTGATATAAAATGATAAAATGAAATGGAGGGAAAGGGAATGGAGACAGGGTGGCCAGGTAGGAGCTTCTGTCTGACAAAAGTTTGAACAGGACAACAGAAATGAATAAATCTGTTGTGTCATTATTTATACCTGTCTTTGACAGTATTATGCAGTGATTGAGCACATGTACATATATTATTACTTTTTCATATTTTCTAAAATACAGAAAAGTAGGGATAATTATCCCCATTTAAAATATAAATAAACTGAGGGTTAGAAACATTTTAGGATTTTCCCAGGGCCACATAAGGCAGACCTGGGATTTTAATCCAATTTTCCTGGACTTCAAATCCACATCTTTCCCTCATACTCTGCTGCTTTCTCAACCAATGACTGATTTCTCAGTGGAAAAGGAACAGTTACAGATTTTTAAAAGATGAAAAGCAGAATATGGCGATGGGTTAGGTGGAAGGAATCAAATATTTGAAGTTAAATGGACTTAAAATCTCTCATGTTGGCCTAGAAAGAATGGATGGAACTATGGCAGAAGTAGACCTGAAAAAATCTGTATCCACAGGACTCCAGGAATAAAGCTTTCTGTAATATCTTGCCAACAACAATCAATGGATGTTACGAACATTCTATTTTATATCTTCTTCCTCTAGAGATTCAGATTTATGTGGTAAATCATATACTTCCCCCAATACTCTGAGAGACATGTTAACCAAATATTTTGCTACTACCTAACAATTGCCATTGGTTTGGAGTTTAAACTCCTTTTTGCCAGTCAATAGGTGCCCTAGGAAGGGTGCGACCTTAGACAAGGCTCAGGTGACTCTCTTTAGCTTAGGAAATTCCTGGAAAAGGATGACAGCTGAGGACTGTAGCTGGGGTTGTGTGTCTCTCTAATTCCAATGGGAGAATCTGGGCACATAACACAGTGTCTCCATGCTTAATACTCAATAGCTAGTTTCATGTTTTATAGCTCTTAACAATTGCACTATCCCTCTATGCCCGTGTCATCACCTCTAAATTTTTCACAGAAGATCATTTAAGATTAGAAAATGAAAGCTTCTTTTATTTGAGCTTTCATACCAGAATAAAAGGAAGAATAGAATATACATTTGGGTAAGCCAAGACTATAACTACCTCCCCAATATTTTTTCTTCCTTATTATGAAGTCCAATATAGTCTAAATCTGCTGGAATATATTTGTAGGATTTCTGGGTCTCTTCATTAGGAAGGCTATGTTGTAACAGCAGATTCCATTCAGTCATGTTGCCTGGCTGGTGAGTCTTGTTGCTGTATAATTGGGGCTAGGTGATGGCTACTGCTCCTGCAGTACATTTTGTGATGGTCCAACAATAAATCCTACACGAAGAGAGAAAGCTATGGGGTTATAATATTGGCAAATTAGAGGTTAAATAGAATTTTCTAGGACAGATTCACAATAAAAGAGACGTGTCTTAAATGGAGAGAGCATTTCTTTCTCATGGAAATAAACCTGAACGTTAGGGCAACACATTTCCTATGAAGTTTAAGTGAAACTTGTTCTATCAGATCACTTTGTAGTCTTTTTAAATTAAATATATCAGTTCTGTTTCTCTCTCTCCTACTTGTAACAGAAAGGATTCAGTTGGGGAGCCAGAAATAATTATAGATTAACAAATAGTGGTAACTACACTTTTTCATTTCAACGGCTGTTTCACCTGGGGCTACTTCCCACAAATGCCTGCACATGACCTCTTCCTACTCTTTTACTATTTCTCTGTTCACCACTGCGCTTAAAATTTGCCTAACCACAGGGGCGCCTGGGTGGCGCAGTCGGTTAAGCGTCCGACTTCAGCCAGGTCACGATCTCGCGGTCCGTGAGTTCGAGCCCCGCGTCGGGCTCTGGGCTGATGGCTCAGAGCCTGGAGCCTGTTTCCGATTCTGTGTCTCCCTCTCTCTCTGCCCCTCCCCCGTTCACGCTCTGTCTCTCTCTGTCCCAAAAATAAATAAACGTTGAAAAAAAAATTTAAAAAAAAAAAAATTTGCCTAACCACAATGTTGAAACTTTTCTTACCATGTGACCCTACTCTTAGAATATTGTTCCCTTAAATAAATCACACATTTTTCTTTATCTTCAGATAAAGAAATATTAGAAATCTTAACAACTTTCTTAAATTATTTTTAGTAACTCTCTACAAGACCCAGACTTGAAAATCAACTCTTTCCATGTCAAGTACTAATGGTATTTTTTTCTTCATAATGTTTATGCCTTTAGCTTGCCATGGTACTCACATATAATTTCTCTTTTGTAATATTCAGCAAAGAAGAAATACTCAACTAACAAAGCAATAATTTTTATGGTGCTATAAAGTTACATTTTTATTTAGAAAAAATATTACATCCTTAAGGTAAGAAAGTAATTTCAAGACTATAAATTATTTGTCAATAATTTATATCAAGAGGGGTATTGATTAATAGAGATTCAGGAGAATCTTCAAGAGAGATAGAAATATACAAAGACTGAACTATCCAAGGTAATCATGTAAAAAAAAAAGTATTTGAGGCTTGAAATATGGAAAAGATTTAGACAGGGGTAATGAATACCATGTGATGTATTTCAGTTGTTAAGTCCCTGAGAAAAATCTCAGCATTATGATTTAGCACCCAATGTGAAGAAACTGTGAAAAGTCATGTCGTTTTGGAGGAAGGGAAAATACTAGATTATCAGGGGATAGTTATTGTAGTTAATCATGAGTTCATAACTATTTTTTAAAGGAAAATTAGAAAAGTGATACAGAAAATAAAGGGGTGATAAATATATTTCAAAGGTAAAAGAATTCTCAAATGAAACATCAGTGAGAAACCAAATGTAGTTTTGGCAGGCAGCACGGTGAGGTGGCCAAAAGCATAAACTCTGGGGCCACAGTGAACAACATGGACTTGAGACCCAGGTAGCCTGGCTTCAAATTCCGCTTTTGATATTGGGCATGCGGCTTCATTTCTTTGGGCACAGGCTCATCTGTCTTTTGAAAATAGTAATATAACCACCTCCTAGACATATTACAATTAAAGGGTAAATAACTATAGAAGACTTAGAACAGTGCCTGCCAAATTATAAGCTATTTAAAATTGTGTATAAATACATAAATAAATAATAGAGAAATAAATAGGAGGTTGGATAGTATCAGAGGTGATTTATAAGTTTTGAGCCCGGAATTTAGATTAAGTAGGAAACTGTGTTGTTATGGAAGATAGAGTGAGAGATTGCAAACAGGACTCCAAATTCTTCCCTTTCCATGACTCCTTGATTCTGGGATGACAGTTTATTTTGACCAACTTGATTTTGGCAACCATGAGGCAAACAGAGGTCTCAGAAGTTTATGTTCACTGGCAGGTGCTCATGTGCTGCACTTGTCACTCTGGACCTACCAGCTGAACAAAGCTGAGCTAGCCTGCTAGAACATGAGAAACCACACAAGTAGAACTAAAGTGACCTGGTTGACAGCTTGCCATCCTACAGACAAGGGATTAATGCTATCTGAGAACACCAGCCACTAGCCAATGAACCAGCTAACCAAAAATGTATAAAATAGCCAAGTGGATATTTATTATGAAGCTAGCCCAGACCAGAACCTCCCACCCTTAAAATCCTCTACAGAACCTGGGCTAAGTCACTGAATTTTGTAGCAATTTGTTATGTAAAAGCTAACTGGTATAGGAATGGTAACCAGAAATGGGGTAGTACCATAATAAAAACCTAAAATATATACCATTGGTCTTGTGACAGGCAAAAACTAGAAAAATTGTGGGGAAGATATAAGTGAAGGCATGAAACAAGAGATCCAATACTAAGATAATAGGAAAGCAAGCCCAGGGTGAGTGTGAAAGGACTGGTGAGCAAAGAGGTAAAATAAAGTAGGAAGTCAGAGGGCTCATGGAGTGCTGTCTCGAGGAAAAAATAAATAGAACTGATAAATTATCAAATTAGCATTCATCATATGTCTATTGAGATGGAAGTGAATTTTTGAAGCTCTTGGAGAATGTTGGAAGAATATTCAGATGTGAAATAATCATGAGCAAACATGAGGAAGATGATATTAAATTAAAATTAAAAAGTTACATAAGAAATGATAAACAAGCTGATAGTTTAGTGCTTGGCTCAACCATAAACAATATTTACATAAACATAGTAATTAAAATATTAAATATAAATTTAATACAATTTGAGAGATAATTACACTGGCAGGATTCTACATATGAGTGAACTAGCATTCTTATTTACCATCAGAGAGTCAATAAACAACATCAAATTGATAAATGTACATAGAAGAGCTCATAACAGGTTATAATAGCTTGGCATTTAGTGTAGGAGTATAGAAATAACAGATGAAACAATGAACAAACTTCCTCTTAGAAATGAGTTAAGGTAGAAGGACTTTTGGAACTTTTAAACACTATTTCCTTTTTTTAAAAAAGTATTTGCATATGATTGTTAAATAAACAGTCATAATTTACTTCCGGTTGTGACACATGATATAAACTAAATCTTTTCCACACCCCCTCCACCCCCTCCACCACCTCCACCAAATTTATATTTAGCTCCTGATTAGATAGTATTTGGAGATAGGTCCTTGGGGAGGAAATTAGGATTAGATGAGGTCAGAAGGGTGGGGTCCTCATGATGAGATTATTGCCCCTATAAGAAAAGATACCATAGAGATTTCTATCTCTCTCTGCCATGTGAAGACACAGAAAGAAGGCAATTGTCAGTAAGCCATTGACAGGAAGCAGAATATGCCATCCCAGAATGTGCCACTTAAGCATGTGGATTATTTGGAGTAGAAGATAATCTGGACCAAGCAGACTCAGGAGGAGATTTTTACTTCCCCTGAACTGCCTAAAATAATTTAGAGAGGGAACCTACACAGAAAAAGGGTATTACCAGAGATAATGTTAGAAAGACTTATCTGCATGGCGTGGCAGACATTTGTTTACCAAACATTTGCTCTTCCCATGTGAATTGTTTTCCTCACCTTTGAAGCCCAAGATCCCTATCTCCTTCTCCTTAGCTCAGAATGGTATATAACCCTCAATTACCTGACTGTCAGGGAGTTTCATATTTTTATGGGTCTTCCATATGTATGAAATTTGTTTTTCTCCTGTTAATCTGTGTTGCATTGATTTAATTATTAGGCTAGCCAAAGAACCTAGAAGGGAAGAAAAGGGAAAACTTTTCTGCCCCTTGGCCAGAAAGAGTGTTCTCACCAGAACCCTACTATGTTGTCACCATGATCTGACTTTCAGCCTCCAGAACTGTAAGAAAATAAATTGATATTGTTTAAGCCACCCAGTCCATGGCATTGTTTAATGGTATCCCAAGCTGACTGAGACAATGTAGTAGCTTATGTTTCATTGAACTTCTCACCAAGAACATCTAAAAAGGCTGGATAAAATACAAAAATTGGTATCTGAAGTCTTTGAAAAGCAGTCAAGACAATCAAAACTTGGGAGATCAATGTCTTAGAAGTAAAATTTATTTTATAAGGCTGACATTTTATGCCTTATTTCCCTTCAAAGTATTTGCTAATCTGTAGGAGGAAAAGAGAAAACACGAGGGAGAGATTTTGAGAAATTTGAGAGAAGATGTTTAGAGATTTTGGTAATCTCATGAGTTCAGAGCATTGTATTTTGAGTCCTTCAGAGACAGACATTGTGACAGAGTTTGGGGTACAAGATACTTACAAAGGTATTAGCTGTGAAAAGAAAGTGTTAAAAGAAGAGTAAGTCAAAAGAAATAGTCATAATGCAATGCCATCTAGAAAAATGATTAGTTAAACCAGTAGGAAGTTCTAGGATAAGAAATGACTGTGAATAGTGCTCCCTCTGAAGCCAAAATGATTAGATCTCTATCCCTGTGTTTGTTAGTCACTGGATAATGGGCTGTTCTGGGATGGGTGTCACTTTAGGTTTGCTAATTCTCTGAAAGTAAGGCAAACACTGACAGAGCTGACAGTAGGAAATAGCTGATGACAATACTCCCATGGTTGTTGAACAAGTCCTTCATTGAAGAGTGTCTGGGAAGTACATCTCCTTCTCTTCCATAGTTTAGCTTATGTTCAGTTTAGATCTACCTTTTCATAAACACAGAGCAAGCCTCCTGTAGGCCTGTACTCCTTATGGGAGATTTAGAAATAGGAGTTTAGTCAGAAGAACCAAATTTCCTACTACTTCAGGCTAGGATCCTCAATTGAAGCTCATTATATTTGTACTCCACTATCTATTTTAGGTTTCTTTGTAGTAGCTTAACTGATAGTGTGACCCAGACTGGCCACTTGGAGAGGTCTGACCTCCTCCTAATCACAATGTCCTTTTCAGGATACAGTGGCTGTACCCATCCATTTGTAGCACAACTGAGTGAGGAGGTACCAAGAGGCACCCAGCTGGATCATCTGTGTTGCACACGTATTCCTTTTTGGTCCTTTCCTCCTCTGATTCATCAGGGTTAATAGCACTACCAAGAAAGCAACTTCATTTATTGACTGCTGGTCCATGAATAGCAAGGAGCTCAAAGTACCCAGGTGGCAGCTGCAGTTTATGATTCAATGCTATTCTTGTTGTATCTCCTGGAACAAGACCACCAACATTGCAGAGCTCAAAATGGGTTATCAGGAATAAGAAGTGTGACCATTCCTCCTCATACTGTCTGTTCCCAGATCATGCATTCTTACTGGAGACACCGAGCCAAATAAAGGCCTTTGATTCAACACATATACCATATCTATAGAATGGTACCATATCCTTAGAAAGTATTACCTCCAATTTGGCACTTCAGCTGTGCCTTTAACAAACTACCCAGCATTTTATCAAGCCAGCAATTTTTTGTGGTATGGTAGATGATCCAAACAGTGGATCCTAAGTTCATGGGCCTATGGTTTCATCTCCTTTTACTGAGAAGTAGATCACCTAGTCTATTGGAACATTATGTGGGATCTCTTGCTAGTAGATCAAACCCTTAATAAAACATTAGATAGCGGTGCTGATTGAGGCCCTGATATCAGGAAAAGCAAACCTATATATGGGAAATATATCTATTCCTGTGGAAAGGAACCACTGGTCTTTCCAGGATGTAAGAGTCCCAAAGTAGCCAACTTCCTGATAAATAGCAAACTTCCTGATAAATGGCTTAAGGAAGAGTGCATTACTGAAAATTCAACGTAATTCTGTATTGCTGGCAAGTTTGAAATTCTGTGATGACAGCAGCTAGATCTGTTGAAGTCTGTGTTTAGCCTCCCTTTCTGCCACCATGGCTACCTCATTTATATGCCCATCATGCCACAAATTGTGGCAAAGATAAAAACCAGCTGATACCAACTGGCTGGGTCATTTGCTGTACACTCTTCGTTCAGTGCCTTTTCTTAAATGGATGCTCTCTGGAGCTGGACAAAGATCTTCACATTTCTTGTCCAATTTCATGGGTACCTCCATAAACCACTACTTTAGATCTCCTTGTACTTACTTTCCAATCTTTTGCATCTGTGACCAGCCAGCCAAGTCATTTTGCCACTGCTCAGGAATCTCAATGTATTTTAATTTCAGACCTCTTATTTCTAAAAAAAAAAAAAAAAAAAAAAAAAAAAAAAAAAGTAAACGCTGATGTACTACCTAAAGTTCTGATTATTCATAGGATTTTCCCTCATAACTATCTAAAAATGGTACTCTTTAGTAAATGGGCATACATTATTGATCTAAACCTATGTATTGCACTGTCAGATAAACCAAGATTGGGCATTTTCATCCTCTGTCATCTGGTCATAGGCCTGAATAGATGGAAGAGTGCTATTGTAACAGTGGGTCTAGGCTAGTTGCCTACACAGCTTGCTTATGACCCCTGATCCAGGTAGTACTTGATTCTATATATACCATTTCTGTTGTACAATGGATTGCATGTGGATCTTCTCAAGCTTATGTCTTTGTCACTTTGACAGGTCCCCACTCATGATAGATAATTCTTGCTGCATGGTTACTTGGTATTCCATAGTTAAGGACTTTTTCTCTTCCAGCGTTTGGTAGCACGAAGGTATTATTTTTCAAAAGGTGTCTGATTTTCCACTACAGATGACATGGCCTTCCTCAAGAGCCCCTGCATTATGATTCTCCCATTAAAGCTTGGCACAAGCTCTAAACAGCATCTTTTCTCACCAGTGATAGTTCAGTAATCTTAGGGTCTGCAGGATTATATTGCAGAAGTTACAAAGCAGCTTGGACCATATTTTAGACCTCCTGCAGCACCTTTCTTTCCACCCCCCCACCTCCCACCCCACCCCCCACCCCAACCCAGCCGCCTCTGGATGACTTTTGTATCCCCCAGCATATCAGGCCAATAAGTTTCTCTATATATAGAACATACTGGTTCCAAAAAACTAATGAAGCATACCTGCTGTTGTGTTTCATTCTTTGGTTTAGGAATTGCAAGATTTAATAGTTTACATTTCACTTTGCAGGAGATGTCTTGGCATTCTCAAGATCATCAGACGCTTAAATTTGTGTGCATGTGACAGTCTCCTGAATGTACACCAGGTTTATTTCTTGCCCTTAGGAATGCATGTGTCTTAGCAAGTTCTCAGGGCTCCTAGTCACCCATTTTTCATTCAACTTAACTGATATAATTATATCAACTTAGTTGATGCAGTGAATCAATGTGATATTCTGAGACTGTCAAGATAGTCCAGATTTCTTTAGACTGTAGTATGAAAGGGTGGGAGAATTTACATAATCGTGAGGCAAAATTGTAAGTATATACTGTTGTCCGTTTTTGATTAATGAAAACCACTAAAATACTTCTTATTAGGATAGAAAAGAACACATTCCTCAAATCGGTGTTTGCGTATAACATGTCTGAGACCTTACTAAACTGCTCTAGAAAACATATCATATCTGTTGCAGTGACTGTGGTTAAAGTCCTACTAATGAGTTTGAGATACTCTATAGCCAGCCTCCAGTATCCATCTGGTACTATAGGGGTCAGGAGATAAATTAAACTAAGGCATGTTGATAAATCCTTAAGAATGGCATTGATCTCCACAATTCATTGCAGAACATAGTTTTATTCAACGTTGATGGCTTCCATTTGGCCTTACCCATTATGATTTTTTTTCTTTAATTAATTTATTTATTTATTTTTATTTATTTTAAATATGAAATTTATTGTCAAATTGGTTTCCATAAAACACCCAGTGCTCATCCCAACAGGTGCCCTCCTCAATAAATTAATTTTATTTTTTAATTTACATCCAAATTAGTTAGCATATAGTGCAACAATGATTTCAGGAGTAGATTCCTTATTGCCCCTTACCCATTTAGCCCATCACCCCTCCCACAACCCCTCCAGTAACCCTCTGCTTGTCTCCATATTTAAGAGTCTCTTATGTTTTGTCCCCCTCCCTGTTTTTATATTATTTTTGCTTCCCTTCCCTTATGTTCATCTGTTCTGTGTCTTAAAGTCCTCCTATGAGTGAAGTCATATGATATTTGTCTTTCTCTGACTAATTTCACTTAGCATAATCCCCTCTAGTTCCATCCACCTAGTTGCAAATGGCAAGATTTCATTCTTTTTGATTGCTGAGTAATACTCCATCGTGTATATATATATACACCACATCTTCTTTATCCATTCATCCATCGATGGACATTTGGGCTCTTTCTGTACTTTGGCTATTGTTGATAGTGCTGCTAAACATTGGGGTGCATGTGTCGCTTTGAAACAGCATACCTGTATCCCTTGGATAAATAGCTAGTAGTGCAGTTGCTGGGTTGTAGGGTAGTTCCATTTTTAATTTTTTGAGGAATCTCCATACTGTTTTCCAGAGTGGCTGCATCAGCTTGCATTCCCACCAGCAATGCAAAAGAGATCCTCTTTCTCCACATCCTCACCAATATCTGTTGTTGCCTGAGTTGTTAATGTTAGCCATTCTGACAGGTGTGAGGTGATATCTCATTGTGGTTTTGATTTGTATTTCCCTAATGATGAGTGATTAGCATTTTTTCATATGTCGGTTGGCCCTCTGGATGTCTTCCTTGGAGAAGTATCTATTCATGTCTTTTGCCCATTTCTTCACTGGATTATTTGTTTTTTGGGTGTTGAGTTTGATAAGTTCTTTGTAGATTTTGGATACTAACCCTTTATCTGATATGTCATTTGCAAATATCTTCTCCCATTCTGTTGGTTGCCTTTTAGTTTTGCTGATTGTTTCCTTTACTGTGCAGAAACTTTTTACTTTGATGATGTCCCAATAGTTCATTTTTGCTTTTGTTTCCTTTGCCTTCAGAGATGTGTTGAGTAAGAAGTTGCTGCGGCCAAGATCAAAGAGGTTTTTGCCTGCTTTCTCCTCGAGGAGTTTGATGGTTTCCTGTCTTACATTTAGGTCTTTCATCCATTTTGAGTTTATTTTTCTACATGGCGTAAGGAAGTGGTCCAGGTTTATTCTTCTGCATGTCACTGTCCAGTTTTCCCCAGCACCACTTGCTGAAGAGACTGTCTTTATTCCATTGGATATTCTTTCCTGCTTTCTCAAAGATTAGTTGCCCATATGTTTGTGGATACATTTCAGGGTTCTCTATTCTGTCCCATTGATCTGAGTGTCTGTTTTTGTGCCACCCAATATGATTGTTAAAATCAGTATCAAAATTTAATAAGATAGAAAACAAACACATCAAACTAAATTGCAGAGACAAAAGTTGGTTGGATAAGCCTTAGAAAAAGTTAAAAAAAAAAAAAAAGAAAAAATGTAATGTTAGTAGTGGGAATGGAAAAAGGAACATTGCTATGAAGATGACAGATATGGGACACCTGTAAGGATGTGACTACCTCTTTGCCTAATAGAATTGAAAGTTAAAGGAAATGAACAAATTTCTTATAAAATATTCCTCGCTAAAATTGCCTCAAGAAGAAATAGAAAATTTGAATTGTCCTCTATCCCTTAAAGAGATATAGTCAATAACTTAATCTCACAAAAAAAGTCCCACTTGTTTTCCATCTAGTATCACCAGAAGATTCTTCTCAATATTAGGGAGTAATAATATCAATCGTATACAATTCATCCAGAAAATACAAAAAGGGAGTGATCCATAAACTAAGTTATAAAATAGACATAATCTCAATCCCTAACATTAAAATAAAGACAGAATTCAGGACTAAACAAAAATAATATGAAGAAAGATGAAACAAAGATGCATGAAATGTAAAGATGAAAAAAATCTAAATAAAATATTAGCAAATAATATAGCAATATTACTATATCACAATATCACAATATCTTAGATTAACTTGAGGAATAAGCTGGTTTGACCTATGATAATTAATCAGTGTTACAACAAAGTTAGGATAATTGTCTTAATTTGATAAAAGTAAAAACCTGCAAGAAAAATATGGAATGCATACTTTAATAGTGAAGTGATGACAGCTGCCCCCCTCCCACCTTTAGAAATGAAACAGGATGACCACTATTAATAGTTTTATTCATCACTATACTAGTCAGACCTTGCTAATGCATTAAGGAGAGTATAAAATAAACAGCATAAGGATATGATAATGTTTTAAAAATCATTGTTTGGGTACTATATGATTGTTTAAGAAGAAAATTCAAAATAATCTGTAGATATACTATTAGAATAAATAACTGAACATGAGAATTTATTGTATATAAGACCAATATAGTAATACCAATTTTATTTCTACATGTGAGCAACAACCAGTATATTTAATAAATAATTATGCATCAAATATCTAGTAATTAATCTAACAGATATCAAAAACCTAAGAACTAATGTGATAACAGATTTCCAGACCTCTATTTATCCATATCCACAATATCATTAAGTTGTTAAATCCTTTTAAATCCATATAGATTTTCAATGCAAAAACAATTTAAATAGTGCAGTGTTTTCCATTGGCAAAGTAACTCTTAAATTTATATGGAATTGCAAATGCCAATAGAGTAACAAATTTGGAAAATTTGTTGTATCATGTATCATGACTTATTATATTGCTAATGTAAGAAAAACAATAAGGTAGTCATTAAGAAAAATAGAGTGATATAACAAAATAAAGATTCAAACAAGAAATTTTCAACATATTTGTAACTAGATTTATAACATTTAATACTTCAAATGCAGTGACAAAATGATGGTCTTTCAAATTAAAGGTGCTGGGCCAAGTTGATATCAACGTTAAGAAAAAAATAATCTTGACCTTTACCTCTCCAACTATATAAATACCAATTTCACATGGATTAAGGAATGAAAGTTGAAATGTAAAACAGTAACTCTTTAAGAAGATAATATGGAAGGATATTTTTGACTTAGGCATTGGTTAAAGTTTCTTTGTATTAAAATTGAAAATTACCAATGCACACCTGCCAGAAAAACTAACATTAAAAAAAAGATGATAACAAATACTGTTAATGTAGAGCAACTGGAACTCCCATACTCTGGTGGTGAGTATGTAAACTGGAACAGTCAGTTTGGACAACTATTTGGTTACAAATATTAAAGCTAAACATCTATGTAATGTTTGACCTATGAATTAACTTCTCTATATTCACATAATAGAAATGAGTACACCTGAGCCTCCAAAGACATGTACAAGTGTGTTCCTAATAGCAGTATTTATAATAGTTCTAAATTGTATTCTATCTGTGTCCATCACCTGTGAAGTAAACAAAGCAATTGTGGTGTGTTTAGAAAATGAAATACTATATGGCAATGTAAATGAGTGAAACATTGTTTTGTAAGAACATGCAAGAATATCACATATATCAGGCAAAAAAAAAAAACAGTATAAGTGCAATTCAATTTATAAAGATCAACAACAGACCAACTTAATTTATTGCATTTAAAAGCAGAATAGCGGTTACTTATGGTAGGAGGGGTTTTGAGAGTACAGAGGCACAAGGAAGGATTCCTGAGGTCATATATTATCTTATTTTCTTAATCTTGGTGGTGGTCATATGAATGTAGTAACTTTATAAAAAGTTACTAGAATGTGCACTCACAGGTTTTACACTTTTCTTCATCATTGTTGCCCTTCAATTAAAAAAAATAAAAAATAACATAAGAAAAATTTAGGGCTAGAATTATTAGATTTAAAAATAAATCCTAGCTCAATAAATGAAACTCTAATGCAGTATCTGCTTAATTGACTAAGTCCTGGGAGAAGGAATCACTAATAGTATCAATCTCATTCTTTGACCTTGATTTGACCATGATTTTGTAGTGATGGTCATTGTGTTTTTAAGGTGTTTCTCCTCTGCCCTTCATCTCACTCATTCTTTCACCACATACATGTAAAGTATTATAAGTTATATATGATATACTCTTCAAATTTAATGATTATAAAATATATTGTACATGTGTATATATGTACAAATGTATATATTATGTATATATGTACCTATGTATATATGTACAAACATAATATAACTCAGTTTTTCATTATCTTTCACGTCAATTTGTTTTCTCAGCACTGTGGTCCCTTTCATCCTGGAGCTGATTGCAAGGTGGCAAGATCTTAATATCTGGTTTGAGTTCAGGGTGAAGAAAATGTCAGTCATTTAGCATCGTGGGGGTTAGGACACTTACTGCTATGAACAAAGACCGATCAGCTAGGATTTGGAACACAAGTATAGCTACTAATCAAGTGGGATTTACATCTTTTTTTTTTTTTAGCCTATGGTCCATTGAATGTATGTTTCCTTCATAATTTCAATATGTCAAGGAGGGGCTGGACCAAAGAATTATTCAATTATCTCTTGGTCCACTGATGAAAATACCATGTAATAGTGTCACAAACTGAAAGAACACAATATATCCATATTGCAGTGGTAAAATCTGACAGCTGAATTCTTGGATTGAAGTAAAATTAACACCTACAAGTAATGAGCAGAAGTGTCCTAAACTAGCATAGCCATCCTACCTACTGTGTTTTTTTATGACAAACAATATCCACAATTCTAATTATTAATCAAGATTGAACCTATAGTCTGGGTCATATAAACAAAATTACAAAATTAAACAAAAACAAAATTAAACACTTAAAAGGCATTGTTTTTCCTTAATTCCCTATAGACACGGCTGTGAGAACATGAACAACAAATGCTCAAAACCTCATCTCTAATAATCTATTGCTGTTTAGATAAACAGAGGCTAAGACCAAAGAGAAACAGAGAGAAAGGCTCTTTCCAGACACTAGAGCTCACCACAGAGTAAAAGCAAAGAAATCAGTGTCATGTACTATTTAAAAAAATCCAGGTCAAAAATTGCACAGCTCTGTGGAACTGTTTTATGTTACTCTAGCACTACTATAAGTTGACGTGGTGTGGTTACTGTTTGACCATATTCCTGCCTCCAGTGGCCTGCTCTTTGAACATCATGATAGCGATAAGCAAGCACAGAGTGAGAGGCTAAGTTCAGCCCTGGAGAGAAAAGATAAGTAGTGTGAAGATAGTGAGCAGGTACAATTCAGGCAGGAGGAAAAAATTAAGATAAGTTTTGGCTGCTGTAGGTGTTCCTCTTCCTCACTCAGAGCTGAGTTTTGTCATATTTGAGGATCATTAGGTAAGGTCCCAAAAGTTTGTCATTGTTTACAGTAATTTGGTCAAGAAGGCTCCAAGTTTTCCATAATTCAGAGAGAAAAACATCACTCAAATAGCAGATCATACTAGAATAAATATGAGAAATACAATATCACTAGGCACAATACAATATGACTAGACTGTATACCCTTTAGAACAAAAATATTCTAAGGCTTTAATGCTGTCTTCCTCCAGAATTCACTGGCCTGTCCTTTGACCAAAAGTTCCAATGTTCCCTTAGGAGAGTCGGTGGGCACTGCTCCACTTGGAATTTGGTCCAGCGATGCAGTCACCTTTCACACAATGCACAAGGTCTTTAGAGCGTGGTGCTGGGTACATAATGTTATGAGTTTCTTTATATCCATTAGCCTTTCAGACCTGTTGACTCTTCGCCACCATGGATCACTGTGCTCCTTCTGACCCTATCTGCCCCTCTGCTCATCACCATAAGTTCAGCTTATTCGTACATTTTCCTGTGTAAGCTCATTCAAATAGAAATAGCAGGTGCATAATTGACCTCATAAATCCAAATATAATTCTGATTCACATAGATATTGTCACACCTTTCATTTCTCCTTATGTCTCAGCAATTGTTTAGAAAGGAGGCTCCTTGAAGACATAGGTTATGTGCTTTTTATTTGAATATTATTTGAGAGCTTACAAAGATGAGTCAGTTGTTAAAATAAACAAATTCAGTTAAAATACTACTTTGTGTTAGCCACTGTCCATTAATATTCACTCAGATATACTACCCTTGACACAGTGAATAGGGTCTAGTCAGGAGGTCAGCGATAGAAAGGAATTTTGAGACTCGAGTGGCCAGAATCCTTAAAACACTTCCCACATTTATCCAGAGGGGGTGTCCCAGCAAAAGACACTGATATCAGGAGATTCCCAGACTGCAGTGAGATTTCTGTTAGGTCCCTTAAAATGTGAAATAGATACCATCGTACATTTCTTATTGATACTTAATCTTGATTAATCCTTGATACAATTCCATTCTACACAATTTTAAACCAGTGACCCAAAAACAATCCCTATGGACTTTCCCCCTATTTTTTCCTATTTCGTTGTTTCATAGTACAATATTAAATATTATAAGAAATAATATTTGGTCAATTAGATGTTTTTTTGTATGATTCCTTATTCACAGCTCTCAAAACCCTTGGGACTTCCTGACCAATAAGAGCAATAAGAATATCTTTGTCTTATTTGGTCTCTTGTCCTCAGTACCTAAAATCACTTCAGAGCCATAAAGTTGAAATGGGAATTTTTTATTCATAACAAGACCCTTTCCACAACTGGGTTTATGTTAATGTGGTGACTTTCAGAAAGCACCTCAAGATGGGGGCTGGTTGCCAGGGGAACAAACCAAAAATAGACGGTTGGAACTTTCAGTTTCATGCCTTGATTTCCCAAGATGAGAAAGAGGCTAGAGATTGAATCAATCGCAAATGGCCAGTGATTTCATCACTCATGTATATGTTATGAAGCCTCCATAAAAACCCAAATGGGGAAGGTTCTGAGAGCTTCCAGATAGGGGAATCAGACCACTTCCATGTGCCACTGTGCCAGGCCCCAAATTCCACAAGGACAGAAGTTCGAGACTTCATCATTTTCATCTGCTGTTGATTTGTATCCTTTAATATCTATTATAAATCTGCAATCTAGTGAGTAAATGGGTTTTCTGAGTTCTATGGGCTGCTCTAGCAAATTAATTGAAACCAAGGAGGGGTTTGTGGAAACCTCTGGTGTATTACCAGTTGGTCAGAAGTATAGGTAACAACCTGGATGTCTGGTTGGCATCCTGAGTTGTAGAGGGTTGTTGGAACCTCCAGTTTGTAGCCAGTGGGTCAAAAGTGGGTGTCAAGCCAAAAGACACAACCAAGCCAAAGAATAAGAAAAAAAAAAAAAAAAGGTTTTATCTGCAACAAGCAAAGGAAAATACCGGGGATATTTCCTGAAGTAGTGTCTCTCCAACAACACTGGGGAAATTTTAAGCTAAGTGTGTATGCATATTCATGAAGTGGCTTGCACAATGGGGAATGCAACATGTAATTGGGGCAAAAGTCATCTTAAGGTGACTGAGTCCAGGTCAAAGTCATGAGGACCTGCAAGGGTTAGCATCCTCAATTCTCTGGCTCCAATTAGTCTGGTATCTGCGTACTTAAAGGGTTTAGATCCTGCAAAGATAACTTAAGAATATCAGTGAGGTCAGGGCACCTGGGTGGCTCAGTCAGTTAAGCCTTCAACTCTTGATTTCAGCTCAGGTCATGATCTCATAGTTGGTGAGTTCAAGCCCCACATCGGGCTCTGTGCTGACAGCATCGAGTCTGCTTGGGATTCTCTCTCTCCCTCTCTCTGCCCCTCTCCTGATCTCTCTCTCAAAATAAATAAATGAACTTAAAAAAAAAAAACAATATGCATGAGGTCAGTCTTCACTTTTGAATATGATTTACTATCTCCTGCCTGATAGTGGCTGTTTGTTCTTACATTCTGTCACAAGATGGCCAGGGGGCAAAAACACTTTTCTCATGTCAATAAAGCTATGTCTCTTTCTTTTTCTGGGGACCCCTAACTCTTTGTGCTTACAGAAACACACGTAATAACTGGGGCTTGAGATTGGTGGACTCTGATGCTATATCCTGGTAAATAGTGTCAGAACTGAGTTGAATTGAAGGACATCCAACGGGTATCCTATGCTTGGTGGTGTGGGGGGAACGCTCCCACACATACACACATGTTGGAATTGGTGACTGCAACCACTAATACATAGTAACATGTCCTACCCTCTTGCTCTTTAATTAGCCTGTACAATGATGGGAGGCAGTGCATTATATGGTAAATAACAACAAATATGAAGTTTACAGTTCTAGCATTTATTGTTTACATTTAGAAATCTGCTTATCCTCAGTAAGTGGTAGGCCATCTGTAAAATAGAAGTGTTGAAAATTTGGCTTTTATGATCATCAGATAAGATAAAACAATTTACCTATAATTTTGTTTGTTTATTTATTTATTTTCATTTGCATGTAGTTTACACACAATGTTACATTAGTTTCAGGACTACAACATAGTGATCAACTTCTCTATATACTATGCGATGCTCACAACAGGTGTAGTGACCATCTGTCACCATCCAACACTATTACCAATATCATTTATTATTTTCCCTGTGCTGTACCTTACATTCATGTGACTTATTCATTTCATAACTGCAAGCCTGTATCTCCCACTCCTGTTCACCCACTTGAACCATCTTCCCAGCCCCCTTCCTTCTGGCAACCATCAGTTTGTCCTCTGTATTTATAGGTCTGATTCTGCTTTTTGTTTGTTTATCTATTTGTTTTGTTCTTTTTTTTTTTTTAGATTCTACATGGAAGTGAAATCATGTTGTAATTAGCTTTCTCTGTTTGCCTTATTTTACTTATCATAATACCCTCTGAGTCCATCCATGTCACAAATGGCAAGATCTCATCCTTTTTTATGGCTGTTCCATATAAATATATTTAAAATTCAAAAATTATGTTCAAATGTAATGAAATATTATTAATATTATGTACAGTCACTGGTATCTTGGAACAAAAATCAAAGAGGTAAAATTATAGGACAAATAGTACAGGTCTCATTAAACAAAATAATGTGGATCACTTTCAAAAAAATCTCAATAGAATAAAAAGTGCCTAAAGATAAGTCAACTCTAGTGTCAATAATTAGTGTTCCTATACACAGGAATCAACTCTAGATGACATAAGCAAAAAAGGTATTTTGATAAGAAATGGAAAAAAAATATTTGGGAAGGTGGCAGGATTAGAGTCTGGAAATCCAATCTTGTGGACTGTTGAAATTAAGAAAGTGCCTGAGAGCTAAGATGCAAAGAACACTGAGAAAATAGCCATCTCTGAGAGGAATGACTGGTCAGCTTACCTTGACTGGTTAGTCTCTGCCATTGTCACTACCTCCTCCCATGCAGTAGTCCCCACTGATAAGAACTCCACTGTCAGCTGGTCACACACCTGGCGGGGGCTATCTCAAGTGGTTGAGTGGAGAAAGGACAAGTCCACCTGGCTTCAAAGGTGAAAGGCGGGCAGTGATAGTAGGGAGCTAGAAAATACCCTTCCATCAAGATTACAGACAGCAAAAGAGAGGCAATTTCCTTTAACTATAATAGGATAATATTAGAAAGGAAGATTACAACCCAGGAAGCCCAAGGCTAATGAAAGTCCTTTTTAGACAGTCCCTATTTTCTCCGGCTTGCATGTGGGAAAAAAAAATTCTATTTAAGGGAAAGTTGTAAGCTTAAGAATCATTAATAAGAAATCTATGTCACTATTGTATAGCTATATGATGATTTTGAGGTTCATTTACTCTGTGTATGGTTGGTTCTTCCCCGTCCAAGCTACCATAATTCACTATTGAGAATAAACGAAACATTTTCTCATCTAAGAGATGAATAGCTTTCCTAGTGCTTATCAGCTAAAAGTATTTTTGTGGAAAATGTGCAAGAAAGTTTGGAAATTTATTTTAATTTCTAAAGAATTCTATATTAGTACCTGTGTTCTATTTACTGAAAAACTAATCACGCCAAATATTCTCTAATTGTTTTTGAAATCATTTGCACTATTTCCTCTTTTTTTAATGAGATTATTAACTTCTCAATATATTCAGGTGTTTTTTTTTTTTTAACTTTTACCATTTCTTTAGACAATTCAGTAACCAGATTTCTGAAAGTAAATATTGATCTTTTCTGTTAGGTAAGAGATGCAGAGAGAAACAACATTAGTCAATAATGATTGAAAAATCTTGTTATTTTCAAGATTTATTTATTAAATAACAAGAAAGACTGTTATTTTTTATTAGACTAACACTGATTATTATATAAACTGAAAATGTAGTTATTGTCAAAATTTTTCATTAAGTAAAACATTAGCTGTGACAGTGTGTCCAGGGGAAATGTAAGATATCAGTGGGGGGGTTAAAGTGGGCCTTCTGGGATTAAAATTTTCTGTGTCAATCCATGTCCAGATAGATGAGGCATAGTGTGATTTAGAAGTGCTTCAAAGCCCAAACATTACACATTTTCAAATTCAGTAATAATGACAATTATTGATTTCATCAGATGACTTTGGTTTTCTCCAAACTACAAACCATTTCCCAAGGAAAAACAAGATCCAAAAATCTCTTTTGGAAGTTGTTAGTGCCATTTTGCAAACATTATGAGAATATGGAAAAAACAACTCCCTCCCTTCCTGCTTTGGCTTCCTGTTTTCAAATCTGTTCTTAGGGCTGCTTTTCAAATCTTTTAACGACCAGAAGAGTATTTGGTTCTTCAAGTAATGTGTTTATGAAGTACGGTTGCTATTTTTTTTTTCCAAATTCTGCCATCAGATTCCTAGGCTGTTGAAGAGAATTTATAATATGAAATATTAATGTGTTAATTAGAAAAGGATTTCATTCATACCATTTTTAGTCTGGTCTTATAGAAAAATTCAACATGCTTTTAAAATACTTCACTGTTAAATACAGTAATTGCTTAATATATTATATAGTGCATTGCAAGAAAAGTGTATCTGTTATTAGCTTTTACAGGAATACTCATTTATCATGTTATTCTTCTGTAAAAACTCATGGAATAAAGATCTTCATTCTGTGTTACGAGAAAAAGTTTTGGGACTGGGAAATAAGTGCATTGTTTGTCTGGAAAGCAAAACAAGAAATAATTGATGGCATGTCACCAACTTAAAAAAGTAACAGCAAAGCAAAACACAAAATTAAAAATAACCAGAAAACAGAATAAAAACTATACACAGAAATCATTACTCAAGAATATGCTATCTTCATTAGTGAGCAGAAAATTGTTATATGTAATAAGAAAAACAGAGTTGGTAATAGCAAAAGTATAACTTAAAGATAATTTTTAAAACCTGTCTCCACAAGTGTTATGATATATTTTCTATTTTTATTAGCCCACTCTTTTTCTATTTTATATGGTCTGTTTTATCATAGTAGATGGAAGTCCATTTTTAAAACCACATGTGCCAGGGAAAATACCATAATAATTCTTTCATATGTTTTCCTTCTCTGAAAAGAACCTAGCTGTTCTTTAGAAACTGGCATTCTTCCACATCTCTTACCAGAACATATTTCAATTTTTCTGAAATGTTTGATTATTTGCTAATGTATCCAAGAGCTTAGGCAGAAGTTTCTGCATCATCTTACCTCCATCTGCTATAGTTCTTGCCATGTTTGGCAAGATTTTTTAAATACTAATTTTAACTAACAGAAAATCACTGATCCTTCACCATACTATTGATATTTGGAAAATTTTATTTCAAAAGGAAACATTTTATTTCACATATTATACAGCCAACTTATTTTGCCTTCTAGTAATTTCTTCTCACTTTAGAAAAGGTGTTTGTTATCAAAATATGTCTCTCGAGCCTTTTGTATTCTCATTTCAGAAATCAGAAACTTACAAGTTGTTGATATTAATGGACTAGGCCGCTTTTTGGCTAGACGCCAGCAGGGTTAAATTTTTTTTCCTGCTAGGTCATTCATCCTCTTGCATAACATCTAGGATTTGTGATACTGAAGAACAGGTCTCTGTAAAGAAGTATATTCTCTGTCTCCATCATAACTGAATATTAGCATCATTAAAGTGGGGAAAAAAGCAGCCAGACTCCAGCTTGACACTGGGTCAAGTATTGTAGCTCATTTTCTGGAACTCTTCCCATCTAAGCAATTTTGTCTTTTTCTCACTACGAGGATTTGAAGATCACCATCTCAACTGATAAAAACCACTATGGGATGGAAATTTTGATCATTCAAAAATAAAAATATTTTGCTTTGACTACTGAAAAAGTATACCAGCTTTGAGTTCAAAAGTAAAATAACAAAGAATGAAAGATTTTCTTACTTTCTGGTGTTTTCTAAGTCTAATGCTCTCAAATTTCTTAAATTGGTAGCCAGTAGCACCTAAATGTATGGTGTTATTTTTCCAAGCAGCTTTTAGAAACACTATCTTCATGCCAGGGTCTGTATTTCACTATGTCACTAACGTCAGGATATCACTCAATGCTTATGAAATACTTCACCTTTCATCTAAAAATTCCTTATTTTAATTATCTTATTAACGTGTCATCTGTTTGAGGTAAATATAATTAGCAGAATTTGTTAGCCCTAAGTCACCCTCAGAACCCTTCTAAGAATAAGTCAGGCAGTCTCATGAGAGTATTAGTAAAAATAACAGTGCATCATCATGACAAATAAACTAGTGGATCAAACAAACATGCATTGGCTACACAGACAAGACTAAAATTTTAGATGTTTTCCTAATTAAAATTATTACACCCATACTATTTTTAAACAATGATATTATAAATGATGTCCTTACACATAATATTTAACAGTTGGATTTTTTAATGTGTGAAAATACTGTCATAAAAGGAAATCAAGTACATTATTTTAGAAATCAATCAGTTGAAGATATTGAATTATTACATTACAGGAGCTACCAATTGGTTCTACACAAATGTAAATATAGAATTATATTCATACCTTGATTACTCATTCAATTATAATATATTTAAAAGAAAAAGAAAAAGAATTGCCCGCTACGCAGTTTAGCTTTGCGGGTACCCCGAGTTAACCAAACTACAAGACTAAGAGGCCAAGTCTGTTCAAGACTTCTAATAATAACTATTAAGTTTTGGGTTTTCCCCCAAACCACCTTCAGGTTTGATAACTCACTGGGAAGACTCACAGAAGTCATTGAAACCTATTATACTCAGTTATGTTTATTTCAGGAAAAGGATACAAGTTAGAAGCAAACAAAGGAAAAGACAAAGTCTAGAAGAGCAAACATGGAGTTTCTGGTCACTTTCTTCCTGTGTACTCACAGACTATGTTACTTTCTCCCATCTACATTATATGAGTAAACACACAAAGCATTGCCACCCAGGCAAGCTCACCTGAATGCTGGTGACCAGAGTTTTAGTGAGGCTTTATTACACAGGCATGACTGATTGAGTCATTGCATCTTTGGTTGAACTCAATCTCGAATGCCCTCCCCATCCTATCCACAAGTCTGACTGATAGCATGTGGCCTCAGGGGCCTCAATCACCCTGTTAGCATAAGCCATCAGGTATAGTTCCAGATGCCTACCACGAATAACAAAGACATTCCTATCCATTGGGAAATTTCAAGGATTTCTAGGTTAGCCAGGGACAAAGGCCAGATCTCTCTTTGGGCAAAGCCAAATTCCTTATTATACCATGGGACAATAATGTTCCTTACTTGTACATGAATAGACAGTTATAGAAATTTGCCATTTGATTTATACCTAAATAAGCAAATTTTGCAAGAAAATAGTCAGTAAAACCACCTTTTTAAATAAAATAGTCACAGCTCTGTATACATTTATATCCTAGTTACACTATTAATTTAACTCAATATTAGAGGTTTTAAAATAAAAGTGCCACAGAACCATATGTGGAATGGATTATAAAATATATTCCCTCACTTTTCATTTATTTCCTAGACTCAGAACTAAGAATCTTGATTAATCATTAGGAAAGTGATATTTATTGATGTGATACAGAACCATCATGGTTCTCTTTATTTTATGAAAACAAAGGGAAGAAAGATTACTTTCAAAATCTATATACTCACAAACAACAGATAAGTGCAAAGAGGATACATAAATCTCACCTGCAGCTAGGCAATCAGGCAGTGCACACTGTTGTAAATATGAATTGTTTACAAGATCATACTTTCCATATGTATGATCTAATTTATTTTATATTTTTTTCCAAATGATTTGACTTACTGTGAGTTTACTTCAAACAATCCCAATATATCGAATCAGGTATAACAAATTAACTCCAATAGCATTTTTGGCATGAATTTAATATGTCTCACTTCCAGTATTTTGCATTATCTGAATGTTCCTGTCTTCCTGTTAGGGAAATCAACATGCAAATTCTGTCATAGACAGGAAACTAAAATTTATTGATGATCCATGGGAGTTTAATATTAAGTACATGAACACTAACACTTAAAATGTGTCGATAGTAAATGAGATACAGATTAGAAATCCTACTCAGACAGATTTAGTGTGTATGTGTGTGTATGTGCATGTATGTGCGTGTGTGCGTGTGTGTGTGTGTGTGTGTGTGTGTGTGTGTGTGTTTTAAGATAGAGAGAGTGAGAGAGGAAGAGAGGAAGAGGAGGGGAGAAGGAAATAGAATCTTAAGCAGGCTCTGTGCTCAGCACAAAGCTGGATTCAAGGCTCTGTCTCTTGTCTAGCCATTCACACTATGGCCTTCAGAAGCAATAGCTCTCCTATCTCCATGCTAACTCAGGATTTCATGTTCCTTGAAGTCAGGAATTTCATTTAATGATATGTGTGAATTCCTCATAATATTGAAATCTGGATGAGTACACAGTGGACATAGTTTGCAAAGATGTGTCACAGAAGATAGTTCTCATATTATTGCATTGCTTTATACCTGACTTCTTGAGTTCATGTAATTAGAGGTTAGAAGAATGCAGAAAATTTAAACAAGGATGAAAGACTTATAGGTATTGTAGAATCACAAAAGGAAAATCAGTACTATTTATTGTATATGAATTAAAAACTGTAATTGATATTAAACTTTACCTGTAGAAGAACCAGGAACTTAAAATACATCAGATATTATGTTTATTAATATTTCTTAAGAAGAGAGACAAAATGGGGAATAGATCATTTGCTATTAATTACCTCAAAATATTGATCATTAAAATAAAAATGTTTTACCACTTAGAAATGAGACAATTGAATTATAGAAATTCCACTGTATCTTTATAGCCATGAGTTAGATTGTGTAAATGATCACATTGAGCATTTGGAGATTTTTTTAAAATTACATTCATGTGATGATAATCACTTCTCTTTAGTATGGTGTCTAAAAACAAGCTACATGCCCACTAGAAGAAATCAGGCTGTTTCTTTTTACCTAGTAGGTGGATTTTTGTTGTATTCATCCGTGGCTGTCATTTTTCTTTATGATACATAGTCTAAATAAACACACATCCAGTGTTTGTGATTTTGGCATTTGTTTAGGTTTTGTCATTCAGAAAATATTGTAATAAAGAGAAAGGGTCAAAATATTAATCTTACAAAATTACTGATATTTTAACTTTTTTTTAAATTTAGTGTTTATTTATTTTTGAGAGAGAGAGAGAGAGACAGAGTGTGAGCAGGGAAGGGGCAGAGAGAGAGGGAGATGCAGAATCTTAAGCGGGCTCCAAGCTCCAAGCTGTCAGCACAGAGCCCGTTGCGGGACTCGAACCCACGAACCGTGAGATCATGACCTGAGCTGAAGTCGGACACTTAACCAACTGAGCCACTCAGACACCCCAACTGATATTTTAACTTTTAAATGTACTTGTTAAGTTAGTGTTATATATAAATAACTAGAATAATAGCACTTATTAGGAGAGTATTGTGTGAATTCTATATTATATAAAGCAAAAGAATAAAAATAGCTATGACAAAGAACTAAGAGGTGAACAAAATGTTTTTGCTTTGTATAAGAAGAGATGGTGATCCCTGACTTTGAGTAAATGTGAAAAGAAGTAAAGAAACAAAACAAATAACAAATATATAGAGGTGTACATAATGGGAGGCTATGAGAAAATCAGTCTGCTTCACCAGACCTAGTAGATGTCTTTAAATGTGTATTTTGAATATATGTTAGTCATGCAAACAATCTTAACTATATATTAAGAAAGCAAAATATTTAATATTTAATTCTCATAAGAATTATTAGGTAATTGTAGCAACAAAAGTTATAGAAATTAGAAAGAAAAAGACTGATGAAAAATTTTCAAACTTTAAAAGGGGGAAGAATAAATCTTGCTCATAAAATGGTGCTTTGTTTTATTGGACACATGAATCATTATAGGAATAGAAATTCAATTAGTCAATTATTGAATCACTTTGCTCTAGTTTTATTTTAATAATTAATTGTAAATTACATCTTTAAATGGATCAACGTAGAATCTTTTTTCTGAAACTCCCATCTTTTCCTTCCTTTTATCATTCCTTGCAGAGGGAGCATCATAAAGAATCAATAATGGCTGGAGCACATCTGATATGTTCCAATGCTGGTTTATTTATTTATTTATAAATATAAGAAAAATAGTTTGGAGTTCCTTTTCAATCTAAAAATTTATCAGTGAACATGCAAATGATGGTTTTGCTGTTTTATAGCATATATAGTTTAACTATAGTTTAACTATAGTTCTTAACACATTTCTACTATTATTTGTAAGATAAGTGATGTTCAAGCTACCAAAAGAGAAATTTCAGTTTTTATAAATAAATTATTGAAGCTACATTTTGTCTTTAAATAATATTGGCAAAAATTAAAATATCGTATATAGTTTCATAAGTCATTTGCATAAGTGAATTTTAATCGTACAATGTAATGGAGGAAAGTGACTTTGAAATTAATCCTTTGTACTCAGTCATCCAATACATGAATCTTTTCCTTCATATTCATATCAACTTGTCATTCAGTCATGTGTACTGTCATTAGTATAAAAAAAGCATAAAATTAACACCAGTTATGTGATTATCTTTCTCAACAATATTCAATGGCTCCAAACCATCTAAACAATATAATATAAATTATTTAAGATCTAACTATTTAATATAATATACCTTATCAACAAATCATCTCCTCTAGACAAATTACCTCCATTTCAAAGCAACTTTAACCTTTATTAACATTTTTACCTTTGTCTACATTTTCTTTGCTAGCATTTAATTTTTTGAGTATAATGAACACACTATGTTGCATTAGTTTCAGGTGTAGAGTATAGTGATTCAACATCTCTATACATTATGCTGTGCTCAAACATACAATGCTATTACAGTATCATTGATGATGTTCCCCATGGTGGGCCTCTTATTCCCATGACTCATTCATTCCATAACTGAAAACCTGTATCTCCCACTCCCCTTCACTCATTTTGCCCATCTTCCTACACTTTCCCTCTGACAACCATCAGCTTGTTCTCTGTATTTATAGGTCTGATTCTGCTTTTAGTTTGTTTATCCATTTGTTTTGTTTTTTAGATTCCACATTAAATTAAATCATATGGTATTTGTCTTTCTCAGTATGACTTTTTCACTTCTTGGTGACGTTTTTTTCTTCTGACACAAATTCTACACCTCCATGAAATCCTAGCTCAAATTTTAATCCTAAGCATAAGAGCTAGAAGCCAACTTTATCTTCCATAAATCTCTAGTTTTTGTTATTGTTATTACCTTGAGGGCCACTGGTGTTTAATAGTACGTTTAAATATATATCAAGTTTCTGTGTAAAATTTCAATAACATTGAAATTTGTCTTGTGCAATGAAAAAAAGAATACACTTTTAATTGATATAACTCATTAATCAGTTTGTTGTTATTTGTATTTAGTGGCATATAATGAGCTTTAGGGTATATTCATTTATTTTATTATTTAGAAAGAAAATGAATATGTAAATTTAATTTAATTTAATTTTTTAAATTATTTTTAAATTTTTATTTGTTTTTTAGAGAGAGAGCATGAGTGAGGGAGAGGGACAGAGAGAGAGAGAGAGAGAGAGAGAGAGAACCTTAAGCAGGCTCCACACTCAGTGCAGAACCCAACATTGGCTTGATCCCATGACCGTGAGATCATGACCTGAGCCAAAATTATGAGTCGGATGCTCAACCGACTGAGCCACCCAGGCACTCCTGAAATATGTAAACTTAAAAAAAATTTTAATATGTTTAAATGCTACAGTCTTTATTAATTGTATTTTCAAATAATTCAAGAGCTTAGTCATTATTTCTATTCAAAATATTTGAATTAACGATCTTGTTATGCTTTGAAACTCTCTGTTACAATCTGCTTCTTGGTGTCAGAATAATTCCTACACAATAATTTCATACAGAAAAAAATTAAAATAATTTTATTGTGTAATACATTTATAATTGTATATGCCACATTATTGAGCATATTTATGACAAGAGAGAATTTCTGTTTTGACTAAGTATTAAAACTGTCAGCTTATACATTTGTTGGCCTGATTATTGGAAGAATTTTCCACAGACTAGCCTCTTGCTCCATACATGACAAACCTTGTTTTTATTTCACTTCCCACATAGCTCTCTATGTGATACTGGGGACATAAAATATGCCCACCCGATTCTATGACTTCTGGCTTGTACCTGAAATCTGAGTTGATAGCATGTCACATAAAGTGATGCAGTGGGAAGTAGAAGATTTCCTGGAAAACTGTCACGCGTTAGGGCAGCTGGCAATAACTTAGCTATAAGAAAACAACGGTGAACCACACGAATACCTTTTTAAAGCCAAACTGAGAGTATTTCCAACTCAACTTCCCTTAGACAGATTTCAATAATTTCCAGTCACTCTGAGGGCACTAACACAGTGGCAAGTATGCCAGAGAGGAAGTGGTAGTGGAATGATCTTATCATTAAAGCACAGATGTTCCATAAACATGTGATCATGTGACCATATTGCTACATCCACCCTCACACCTCCCCCAGGCACTGAGACATGAGTTTATTGGTTCCCTTAAGTTTAAGAATCGTTCTATGCCTTGCGGTATTTCACGTTGTATTGATAAATCATCTTGTGGGCATTTTCTATCCCCAACCTGAGAGAAAAAAATTTCTCTTTAACTTCATTTACTTATTTATTATTTGTTTACACATTACCCTCAGCCTGCTTTTCTGTCTGTCCTTTTGTTTCTAGAGACATGACTTGACACTAAGTAACAAAGTTTTTGACATTTGGAGTCATTTTATAAATGTTTTTAATGTTTATTTATTTTTGACAGAGAGTGAGAGAGAGAGAGAGAGTGACAGAGCATGACCAGGGGAGGGGCAGAGAGAGAGGGAGACAAAGAATCTGAAGCAGGCTCTAGGCTCTGAGCTATCAACACAGAGCCTAATACAGGGCTCGAACCCACAAGCCATGAGATCATGACCTGCACCGAAGCTGGATGCTCAACTAGTGTCATTTTATAATAGCGTTACCTCTAAATTTAATTTTCAATATTAGTTGACATTCTGTAGTTTGAAATAATGCAGACCATCTTGTTTTCTGTATCTCGAATGATGGCCCCCTTAGTATTGCATTACACTCTATTTTGTCATCCATAGAAGACAGTGAGCAAATATCTTCAAATCAGTAAGGACTTGGAGCCCTTGTCAAACTCAGAATAATAAGGTAAATTTCAGAAATGGACTAGGGAATTGTCCAAACTTGGAAAAAAGGGGAAAAAATAAATTTTCATTATCTAACATTTTATTTGGGTCATGGAAAATAAAGATCACGAAAATATTTCTAGCATCAATTCTCATAGCTCTACAGACATAGAAGGTGCTCAGTGAATGTTTTGATTGTTAGTCTTGAAAAGTCCATCAGCAAAGACACAGAAACAGTAAACATTCTGTCTTCTATCACAAGGCAGCAAAGACCTTTTCTGCCCTCAAGCTGATGTGTTCTCTTCAGTGCTCCCTGGAGTGAGTCAGCATTAAGACTGATTAAGCCAGTTGTTAAAATTAAACTGCACTTGTCAAAATAAATGAACCAAGTACCAACAAAAGAACTTGAAAGATTTTTTTCCCCCTCATTCTCTTTGTTTTCTTTTTGTAGCTAATCATTAAAGGGTAACATTTGATAAGCCTCAGTGTATGTATCAATAATTAGTAATTAGACTGATGGTGATAAACTGAGAGTAGTCTTAATGTATTATATAAGAAAAGATAATAATATGCTATGTATTTTTCCATATAATGAACAAAGAAGAAATGCTTTCCATCAACCAAGATACTTTTGATATAAATTATTATCTTTGAAAAAAACTGAGTGTCTCAGAATAGACAAGAATATCTTGTTTTGGGGATGTGGCATATCATGGTGGAAAGCCTTCAGAATGGAAGCAACCTTGTCTACTCTAAAGTAAATACGATGGTCATCGATAGGAGCTTAAAGCAGTAGAAATGTGAAAATTTGTTTCAGGTTGCCTACTACCCTCAAACTCTATGAATTTGCCTAGTCATTTAAAATCTCTAAGTCACGGGGCGCCTGGGTGGCGCAGTCGGTTAAGCGTCCGACTTCAGCTCAGGTCACGATCTCGCGGTCCGTGAGTTCGAGACCCGCGTCGGGCTCTGGGCTGATGGCTCAGAGCCTGGAGCCTGTTTCCGATTCTGTGTCTCCCTCTCTCTCTGCCCCTCGCCCGTTCATGCTCTGTCTCTGTCCCAAAAATAAATAAACGTTGAAAAAAAAATTTTTTTTAAATAAATAAATAAATAAAATCTCTAGGTCACAATCTGTTCACTTATAAAATATGAGTAATAAACACTTTCAAAACGCAGAATTTAAAAATAGTGAATCCATTACTGATGTTTGATATTACTTTTAACTCATCCTTGTCCATCTGCTATATGAGAAGTACATTTACTGTTGCTGTTTCTGTGGAAAGCTTAGTCTGCCCTTGTGATTAATTACTATTTCATGTTTAGTGTTTTACCTTTAAACTTGACAGGGCAGTATGCAAAGTTTATGAGCCTCATCTGAGTTCTCTTATCTTTGAATTCTTTATACAATTTCTTTGGATATAGAAAGATGCTAATAAATAAATGTTCAGTATCTGAAGGTGTATTGGCCCACCAAATAGTAAATGTGACTCCATGTCTACTGATTCTCTGAAGAAAGGCATCATGGAAAAGTCAGGTGTTTTCTTTATTAAGAGTTCATTAAATGTTCTTTTAAAATTCATTTTGTTACTATTCTCTGAGAACTTAAATATTACTGGCTTTGCTTAGTTGCGAAGAAGAATCACTGCAAATCAATGGACAAGTGATTAGTTTTTCCAATTAGCAATTCAATAGTTAAAAAAAAATAAAATGATTTTTAATTTTTCCTCACTAAACAGTGTCCAAATCTGTATTTTCTCAAAACATTTCTCTCTTCACAAGCCACAGATATCACAGCTGGAATCCAGGAATATTTCATCACTTGTAATCTGCGTTTTTAGTTTTAAGATAATAGTTAACATTCAATAGTATTTCTATGTGCTGTTTCCTCTGCCTAAACACTTTACATACATCATATCACTTAATCTTTCCCAAAATTCTATTCAACAAATATTTGTTGAATACCCACTGGACAAGATACTATCTCAGACACTAGGACCATGATGAATAAACAACCAGTGAGAAAAGAATAAACAACCCACATAGTTATTTATTACATAGGAACCATTCTTTTTTTTTTTTTAATGTTTATTTATTTCTCGAGAGAGAGATTGACAGAGTGTGAGCAGGGGAAGGGCAGAGAGAGAGAGGAAGACAGAATCTGAAGCAGGCTCCAGGCTCCGAGCTGTCAGCACAAAGCTGTACGTGGGGCTCAAACCCACAAACCGTGAGATCATGACCTGAGCCGAAGTCAGATGCCTAACCAACTGAGCCACCCAGGCGCCCCAGAACCATTCTTATTTGTATTCTCCAGAGGAAGGAATAACAGAGATTAGGCATCCACATGTCTTGATCTGAAAGCTTGCACTTTATGACCTCTCGCCATGTAAACCTGGTAGACAGTAGAAATCCAAGTGATTTTTGTCGTTTTTACTAAATAATGTTATTCATTTTGTATTTTGAATTTTAGAACAGCCAATTTCACTTTGATATTATCCAGTCATTTTGGCCTCCTTAAAGGTGGAAATTGCCTTATTAGATTGTGATCTTCAAGGCTGGACGAAGTTCTGGTACATAGTAGATGTCAAAAATGTTTAGTGAATTTGGCTTTTATCCTTGGCGAGACCAAAAGCTTAGACAGTTGCCTTGTTCAACTAGATTCCTATAATCATCTTTTGTGCCCATGCTACATGTACCTTCCACTTTCCCCATGTGCTACTAGTTCAATCCCTCCTTCTTTGTTTCTTGGGTTCTTCAGATCTCTGTTTTTGTCTTTTTGACTACATTCACCACTACTTTTACATTTTCCTAATTTTCTTCCTTGTACTTCTGGCCACCACGTCTCTGATACATGACCTCATCTTGCTACACTCTCCACCCTAGACAATACATTCTCAAATATCAACAGGTGTTACAGAGAAGAACAAATATTTTAATTGTATTAAATGCCTCTCCAAAGAGTTGGGGGAAAAAAAGGTAAAGCCTGAACTCCATAGTACTTTACTCAATCTTCATCTGGTTCTTATCATATACTGTCTTTTTAGAAATATTTATTTATATGGGTCTCCTACTACCTCCTAGATTATAATATGACATTTAAAATGGGATTGTGGTGGATTTTTTGTTTGTTTGTTTGTTCTCTGTTTTATAGCATATAGCAAAGTATCTCATGCATAATAAGTTCTCAGTAAATGTTTACTAAATATTCCATTTTGTTCTTTAAAATTTTGATGTTTGTGACTCTAAGAAGGTTCACTTGAATGATCTACTTTCAAACATTAATCATTTTCTATTTTCTTATCTTGATAGATTTGTTTTTCTAAGTCTGTGAAGAGCTGGTGACTTTTCTAGTTTTTCTTTCCAACTAAAGTGATAGCTACACCATTATGTATTATTATTCATATTGTATGTTCATATATTAGATTATCCATAAGTTTCTACCAGCTCCAAAATGTTTTTAACATAGCTTGATTGTGATTTATTGCATCCTATGAGCTATGGCCATTTCTACAAGAAGGGAAAAAAAAGCTTTTCAGAGAAACAATGTTTATGTCTTATCAATTCCTCTGAATAAATGACAAGAAAACAAGTGAAATAGTGGATGAATTAAAGTAAATGTAAGAGATAGAATACATAAAACATTTGTTCCTATTTTAGTTCTATTTTCATGTGATTTAGATGGCCAATTAATCTATGGTAGACAAGTTAAATATCTATAAAATACCAAGCTGGCCAAACAAAATTATTTCTATCATCCTTAATGCTACAACCCATATTTTAGGATAAAGTATGTATAGAAAGTATCTCTAAACCCTTAACTCTAAAATTCTGAATTCTCGAATGCATTATTATAAACCATATGCAAAAGAGATGGCAAGAAAACTTCTGAGTCTGCCTTCTAAAGAATAGATGATCTGATTACGTATTTAAGATATCCAAGTAAGCGTGACAAGAAATATGTTGTTAATGTATTTATCAAATTATGACAAATAGAAACAACTAAGAATGAACAGATTTCTTGGCATTTAATAAATGAGTATAATTTTCTTGTTTCAAAATTTGGCTATGCTGCACCCAAATCCATGAAGATACGCTCAAAGATCCCTGTTGAAACTAGTCCAAATATTCACCTGACCATCTTTACTTTTCATCTGTCTATGACCTGCTTGTTTGATGAGCAGCCACAGTCCCTTCTGACCAACCATAAAGAATGTGCATCAGTCAAAAGTTAATCTGATTGACCAAACACAGTCAATAACAAGCCAGGATTCATTTATAAATTATTTCCTTTTACTATTTTATTTGCACATAAGTTTAGGAGCATATTAGTCATGAACTCTGAACCATCTTACTTGCTCTGACTTCAGTTCATTTTTTGAACTCTATCATGCTACTTTGTGATGTCTGAGCTGTGGTATGACTCAGTAGTTATCTCAGTGAATTTGGTTGAAGTGTCTAATGATTTCAATTATTAGTTTTATCATCTGTTACTTGAGGAGAAATGAATAAGCCTATTCCAATATCCCTTTCAGCTCTAGATTTCTATGATTTAATTACCATTCTTCAATCATGACTTAGTCTCAAGAGCTACTCAATAAAAGAAAAAGAAAGGCTAAACTAAAGAAAGTTCTAGGCTATGTGTCTATTAAATGTTAAGGAAATACAACTCTTATTCTTAGTTATTTTAACTCAACTTGCTTGACCTAGCAATATCATTTTTCCAGAATAGTTATTCAGTTAACTGACTACCCAGTTTTTCACATGGTGTTACATATAGATTCTATACTATTAAATTTTCACAAAGCTTTCAAAGCTTTTGTAGGTATATTGACACAGTTTTTAGCACCCAGATGCTGTACTAACTCCCCCATATATCGTGATGAAGGAAGGGCAATTGATTTTTATGATTATGTGTTTAAGAATTGATTCAAGGGGCGCCTGGGTGGCGCAGTCGGTTAAGCATCCGACTTCAGCCAGGTCACGATCTCGCGGTCCGTGAGTTCGAGCCCCGCGTCAGGCTCTGGGCGGATGGCTCGGAGCCTGGAGCCTGTTTCCGATTCTGTGTCTCCCTCTCTCTGTGACCCTCCCCCGTTCATGCTCTGTCTCTCTCTGTCCCAAAAATAAATTAAAACGTTGAAAAAAAAAATTAAAAAAAAAAAAAAAAGAATTGATTCAAGGCTGGCCTTTGTTGTTCTCTTGTTCCAAAATGTTTGAGGAAGGCAAAACTTTCTGGCAAACTAAGAAAACAGGTGGCCTCTAAAGGCTTTTACTACTCCATCGTTCTATGAATAACTGTCTAGAAATGGGAAACCCTGCCCCATTTTCACCGTGATTCTAAAACAGTAGGTGTGATGATTTCAGAAAATCACGTGGTAAATCTAAGGTTAAACAGTCCTCAATGTCTTTCACATGGCTACCTGGGAAACAAAACTGAAAGCAGGGAGTCAAGTAGGTCAAATAAATTAAGCTAAGTCTATAAAAAGAGAGTTAAGCTTCCAGTTCTCCAAGTGAAATCTAATTTGAATAAGTGTAATAGGTAGGAAAATCAAAAAGGAAGAAAAGAAAATAGCAAAATAAAATCACTTCATGTTGAAATTGTTGTTCTCAAGATAGTATACAATGTGTCATATACCTAACCCTAAGTAAAAAGAATGTGTGGGTATATATTTTATAGGACTTGAACCATAGGAAGAGTGTGTTTGAGTCACCCACACTTTAGTCACAGAAGACAGCACTGCTCAAATCAGTGAGATAGAGCTCCTTCTCTTGAATCTCATCTATACACCAAGGATCTCACAGGGGCTAAGCCATATCTTTGGCTTAACTTAATGATATACGATACCATGTTTTTCTTATGTATACACACTTTTGCCCCAAGCAGTAGTGTTCCCAGATAAGAAAATAGGCCCAGCTTCATGCGCAGCAAACTCCCAGCCATATGAGAAAGTTTCCCTGTGAAGAAATATAACTTGGTGAATCTATGGAACTTAGAACTAGGTGCCTTTTTATCTGGCAGACATCACTGCCATTATTTCTCCTTGATGCTTATTTTTCCTATTTTAATTTCACAAGAGAAGGTCAGGAAATGTGTTTCAAGAAAAAAAAGAAAGAAAGAAAAAATCTGTTTCCACTCTTTGCAAAAATTCCTAAATTTTGTGATCTCTCTTTTAGTCTCTCTTTTTTAATTTTTTTTTAACGTTTATTTATTTTTGAGACAGAGAGAGACAGAGCATGAACGGGGGAGGGGCAGAGAGGGAGGGAGACACAGAATCGGAAACAGGCTCCAGGCTCTGAGCCATCAGCCCAGAGCCCGACGCGGGGCTCGAACTCACGGACCGCGAGATCGTGACCTGAGCTGAAGTCAGATGCTTAACTGACTGCGCCACCCAGGCGCCCTAGTCTCTCTTTTTTTAAATGTATATTTATTTATTTTGGGGAGAGAGAGAGAGAGAGAGAGAGAGAGCACACGCATGAGCAGGGGAGGGGCATGGTGGGAGGGAGAGACAGAGAATCCCAGGCAGATTCCACAGTCAGTGCAAAGCCTGACTTGAACCCACGAACCATGATATCATGACTTGAGCAGAAATCAAGAGTCAGACACTTAACCGACTGAGGCACCCAGGCAATCCATCTCTCTTTAGTTGCTAAAAGATATACTGTGAAATTGGATTTCTTCATGAATACCAAGTACACCTAAAAGGCTCCCTTTTCTTCTTAAACCTTCTACTAAATTGACCACCATCTCTGTAGGAATCTAGTGATGGTTTTGCTCACTGGTGCTTTTCAGGAAACTGCATGCTCTCTCTCTGTCTCTGTCTCTGTCTCTGTCTCTCTCTCTCTCACACACACACCTACACACACACACACACGCACGTGCACACACACACTTGCACACATACACATATGGAAACTTCTTGGGAATTTCAATTTCAAGGTTCTACCATTTCCTCCCTCACCCTTTCACCTCTATACCCTGGCTTCATCAATGACTGTCACCTGTTTTAGTCCCTTTTGTACCATGATTGTGAATACTTGAAATTTGACTGACTTGGAAAATTAACTTTGCTTATGGAGATACAGATGAAGAATGCTAATGCACTTTTGACATTTTTGATTATCTTTCAAACTGAGTCTATGACCCTTTCACACAGTAGGGAACTGCTGTCAACAGTGCAATGATTAGTTCAAGAATCCCGAATCCCAAGATAAATTTTGGTATGAATTTCTTCACAGAAAGAATGATGGTTACATATTATACGTAGATTGAAGACTAAGGTTACTAAAATTCATACACATACTAAGCCAGACTGAGAAACTAATTACAGTTCTAACATTATTTCAGTTTCATGATACGTTCTCATTTAGAAGTTAAGATCAAAACTGTTTCTTCATTTTGCAATGTTTTCACAAATTGGAGCCAACCTGGGCTGAATGCAGGCCTTATGCCTAAATGCAGTCACTGCCAACCTACTTAGTATGATTATTCTTTTTCTTTTCTTTCTCTGCATGCAATAAAACTCATCCCTTTCCAGGTTCTGTTCTAAAATTTTGACATTACAATTACGTCACCACCATCACAATCATGATGTAGGCGAGCTCTATCATTTCGTGAAATTCCTCTTTCACATTTTGTCGTCCATCCTGATGTTGGCAACCATTAATTTCTTTTCTGTCCCTATAATTTTATCTTGTTCAGAGTGTTATATACTACAGCATATGATTCTGCCTTTTGGGTCTGGCTTCTTTTACTTAACATAATGCATCCTTATTGTTATGTTTATGAATAGTTTATTCATCTTTAGTGCTGAATTGTATTTCATTGTATCAGACAGAGTTTGTTCATCTGTTCACCACTGAAGAATATTTAGGTTATCTTCAGTTTGGGGACATTATGAATAAAGGTACTATAAACATTTGTGAACATTTTTGAATGAACACATTTTTTTGTTTCTCTTGGGTTAGGATTGCTTAGCTCATTTAGTAAGCATATGTTCAACTTTGTAAGCACATGCCAAAATATTTTCCAAAATTATTTTAATACATTGCATTCTTTCCAGCAATGGATGAGAGTTATAGTTGCTCTGAATGTGAAAGAACTTGATACAGTCAGTCTTTTTTGGAGTAATATCTCATCATAGTTTTAATTTGCATTTTTCCTAATGATTAATGATGCCATCTTCTCATGTACTCAGTAGCCATCCATGTATCTTTCATATCTCTCTTCCTTGGTGAAGTGTCTGTTCAAATCTTTGCTCACTTTTGGAAGTGTTTTGTTTATTTTTTATTACTGAATTTTAAAAGCTATTTATATATTCTAGTTACAAGCTCTTGGTGAGATATATATAATGGAAATATTTTCTCAAGTCTCCATGGCTTGTCTATCAGTCTTTGAACAGTGTCTTTCACATAGTGGAGGTTTTTAATTTTGATGAAATTAAATTGATCATTTTTGAAAAAATATATCATGCTGTTGGCTTTTTATCTATCTTGTAGCTATCCTTAATCTAAGATTACAATGATTTTTATGCTAAGAGATTTATGTGAGAATTGGAGTGAAAAATTATGCAAGCAAATATTCTGATAATAGAAATCATCTAAAAGCAGTTCAAACAAATAATTGGTACAATCAGAAAGGTTGCCTCTAAGATTGCTGGTGGCCCGTAACATATTCTTCAGGGTAAATAGTGTAGCCTCCTCTCTTTCACTGTGAAATAGTCAATATATACAATTTATAATCCACAGCACACTTTCTTGAAGCAAATCTAATCAAACTTTAATGTTTTTCAAAGCCTCCATTTGTAATTTAAAAAAAATTTGCATGTGTCTCCATGCATATTTTCTTTAAAGAGCTATTATATTCGATCCCTATTTTACTCACTTGTTACAAAGATCATTTTTATTACACCATCTTGATAGTATTCACAGGTTTTTATCATTGGACCATACTATTTGAGATTATATTAGTATACCTCAAAAATATGCATTTATTGAGCACCTAACATAATCAAGACACTCTACTACCCTTGTAGTGAAACTATGTATTAGCTTGGGAATTTTTGGAAGGAGCTACAATTTGGGGAACTAAAACAACTAGAAATATGTGATGAACAAAAGGTTCTCCGGCGGGAAATGTGATATAAATAACAGTAGGGGTAATAATGACTAGTGAATCATAATTATAACATATTAGATATGAATAAGAAGAATGAGAGATGTCACTTGTTAATATGCTTTGGAATTGAAGAGAAATCATTATCAAATTCTCAATTAGTTAGATAAGTGTATCTCATAAGTATATTTTTGATGAGTGTATTTCTCATAATTGTTTTTTGGGAAGCTTTATTATCAAAACATTTTGATATACTGGAGGGAATTGTGTATCAAAAAAAGATTAAAGGGCACTATAATGTGATATTTGAATATACAGTTCAAAAACTAAATGCAGCTAAATGAGTAACATAGATGCTTAGATGAAAGATTAAGATATCAAAGAGAAGAGGGGTATTCTTTTTGTCACCAGAGGACTGCATAATCAGCATATATAATCCACCGATAATTCTGGGTATAATGAAAACTCAAAAATTTTGACTTTGTGTAACAAAATGTAATTAGAACAAAATGATGCTTTACTTGAGCTCTATACACTTAATTTATCAAAAAAGATTTCCCCCCCCCCTAATCCTAAGGCTTTATCAACGCCTGGTGACTTATTTAAGCTTCTTGTGAAAAGTGAATTTAAATTTTTCTTTTCCTAATGGGCAATCAATTTTCATTCTTAAAGAATAAACTAATTTAAATGCCCTTAGTCCTGAAATTCTGATTAAGAATTACCAAATTGAGTGTGTGCTTGGTAGAGTTCAAAGACACTTTTCCCTAGAATTACAAAATAGTTGCTCAATATTACTGAGATTTTCAGGAATGTTGGAAATCAGAAGTGTTTGGGAAGGAGAACTACAAAGAAAGGAAAGTACAGAACTTGTCACGTGTTCCCATATGGGACAATATTTCTGTTTCTGTATGATGGTATGTTAGGAGCTTTGACATTTAAATTTACAAAGAGGACAGAAAAGCTCTTAATTAAAATACAGAAAAAACAAATTTGTGCATTATGTTTATTTCTGACTAGAAAACCTATATTTTATCCATTCATAGGATATTATTAACTAAAGATTGTTGAATGCATACTGTGTACCAAGTGTTAAATGAATATACCATTGAATCTGCGCTTTTTAAAGCAACATTTTATATTTATTTAACTTTTTTTTAAGACAGATTGCATTCACTTTTTAATATTTATCGAGTATTTGGACATTTCTCAGGAAATACAGAAAGCCTGTGGGGTTTATTTTTAATGTTTATTTATTTGGAGGGGACATAAGCAAGGGAGGGGTACAGAGAGCGGAGGGAGAGAGAGAATGACAAGCAGGCTCCACACTCAGCATAGAGCCAGATGTGGGGCTCAATCTCATGACGGTGAGATCATGACCTAAGCCAAAATCCAGAGTCGGATGCTCAACTGACTGAGCCACCGACTGAGGCACCCGGGCATCTCAGAAAGCCTGTTGTTTGTGTTTTGTCTCATTTTTTAATTTTATCCCTGTCTGTGGATTTCCCACACTGCTTGTGATGCACCAGATATATCTTAAGGATATTTGAAGAAAATGACCCATTCTGGAAAATTGCCCCTAAAATTTGTGTATAATTACAGTCAATCAATTTCAGAATATTTATAACTATTTTATTGCAATAATTGTAAAGTAAATTATAATTTCAATATTATTATGTTTTAGAGTAGTGATATTCAGGCAATTAGATTTGATTTGAACCAATAAAATACAGGTTGAATCAAAATGAAACAAAAAAGAATAATATTTTCAATTCAATCTGTTGTTTCTATTACTGTTCTAATAATGCACCATTTATTTGCCTGGCCATGGACGCTGGAAGGAGTGGAGTGGAGAATGACAAGTTTAAGTCACGGTAGAAATCAGTAAAATGTCCTCTGATTCTCTCTTATTTAATTTTGGAACCCCCTAAATATTCCCATTTTTCACTCTTCCTGTAACCTACTGATGACAACGATAGCAGTGGATGCCCACTGAAGTTGTCATCAGTCCTGAGGATGATTCCTATTTTCTTTGTCAATCGTGTTTTGCAGTGTCAGAGAAGCGAATAGTTATTCTGGGTGCTGTCTTCTCATGGTGCTGATGTTGAAAACACTAACCCTTGATGCTGAAGAAATTGTTAAAAGTTTTGACACCACTTTGCTTTCTCAAAATTGTATACAGTGTGCACTGGCACGTAAAAAAATTCTTTTTCTCACTCTTTTATTGCATGTTTTTCAATTTAAGATTAATTCATGACTTCAGGAGATTGAAACAGGGAAATCTGAGCATTAATACTATGCTGCATTAAGAATTAACCTCTCTTTCTTAGCTCAAACAGACCATCTGTGCTTAATTCTTAAATATCCATATGTAACCGGATTTTTTTTTATTTATAGCCCAAAATAAACTGGGAACTTTAAGACCTGAGCCAAGATCTAACTCGTATTAGTCTGGAGATGAGAAACAAATTATTTATCAGTAAAATAGTGAATTATAGATATTTTTTAGTGAAAAATGTTAAATCTCTTTTCTTTTCATATATAAATGATGAATAAATATGGAGTAAATCCTACTCAGTGTTAAAGCTATATTATCTGAAAAATGATCTAGCTTATGTATCAGTGAATGAATCTGAAAATAATATGCGAATTGGTACAAATAAAAACAAAGACTTCATTTTCTTTCTCTGATTTTTAAAATTAAGTTTATAGAGAAAAAAATTGGCTTTGTATCACAAAGCAAACTGTAGACTTCTGAATAATATTCGTGATCTGAAGGCAAGTTTCTGGGAACCACAAAATTGTGTGAATGGCAACACAGCTGTTAAGTGTTCCAGGAATGATTTTCGGAATGTTATAAAACTATGAACACACTTAAAATTTAGTTGTGATTTTAAAAATGTGTAACAATTAAAATACGTTTCCTCAGAAGTAATCATCACTATGTGCTTGGCGTTGAGTTATTTCATATGAAATGACCTAGTACTAGTAGCTAAAATACACACGAAAAGCAAATATTGACTTAAAAGATTATAGGAGTAATACATTTCATATTAGATTTTAAAAACGTCCAAAATTCAGCTTTTGGTACATATATTGTTTCAAATAAATTATATATATATATATAATACATATATTATATATATATAATTTATTTGAAAATTATATATATAATAAATATATATATAATATATATTAATATGTATTATATATAATATATATATAATATATATTATGTATATATGTGTGTGTGTGTAAATGCAAATACATATAAATTTATAAATATAAATTCAAATATAAATTCAGATAAATTATATATATGCTATATATATCATCAAGATTAGATGAGATGCATCATTTATCTCTCAAGAAAAAAAATATACAAATTGCAAATAAATAATTATCTAAATTTTATTTAAAAATAAAACTTATCAAATAAAGTAAAAAAAAACTATAGCCCCAAATTCTAATATTCTATATTAGAACTTACCTCCAATATATCACTGCAAGAAATATCAGTTTTAAAGCTCTTATTTAATAATTTACATCATGACATACCTTTGCAGGCCTCTCAAGGTGTGCTTGTGGATTGGCTATTGTGGATTGGCTATTCATCTCAGATTTTGTAAGCAGTCTATGAGCTGTGAAGTTTGTAGCCAAATGGAAAGCATCTGAGTCACAGAGCTCACTATGTAGTTTACCAGACCTTTATAATCACGTTGTTTAGCAAGACATTCTCAATGAAGGAAGCAGTGCACTGATGGACGTTCTAGTTTAAGTGTCTTATCTCTCCATGCATCTGCACTTGGAGTAGAACTCTGTATGTTCCCTTTACTTTTTTCCTACTACGCTTACTTCAGTACTGGCACACTTCCCTTTGACAACTTGCAAGAAACTTAACTTCTATATAGACTTCATTCCTTATTCTTTCTAGTAGATTTCTCCTCTTCAATAAGCTTTGATATATGGTCTATAGAGTAAAGTTTAGAATTTAAAAGCACCATTTCTACTTAGGGGCTCATAGCTTCTTTTCATGTGGTGGGATAATGAGACTTTGATTTTATTCAGTATGCCGTTCATGCTAGCTTAGCCACTACATTTCTCATAATTTATTTTTGAAATCCACTATTGATATAAAGAAGTACTGCTGTAGTTCTCTAAAATGGTCTTGAAAGCTTAAAATAATTTGTCTGTGGTTAAATAAAAATAAGAGACATATGGGATAAATGAGTCTTCAATACAGTTTTATGTGCATAAAAGCATGGGAGCATTCTCTTGGATCAGGGTCTTGCCAAAGTTGAACACATTAAGGAAAGCTTGATTTGTAGCATGTTTCTGGATTTATGTATTTATTTATTCTTGTCTTAGATGAGAGAGAAACCTATGTGAGCAACCTGAACAGTAGAACCAGTGCAGATAATGTGCTTGAAGAAATATGTAATATAAATATACGTAAACTTGAAACACTGAATGAAATTATACATATTATATGTGCATTAATGTACAGATACATTATACACATAAAAGAAAATACATTTGTACATTTATTCATTTGCATTCAATTTTTTGTTAAGTAAAAGCAGTACATACATAAACTTTAAATTATATTCCTACACGAAAATGTTATTTCAAAAGATTTATCCTGTAATGGATTTTTTGCGTGATTTTCTCTATCTGTATTCGAGTAGACCTGATGATGTCTGAGGCAAACTTCAGAATTAGGCAAAAAATAAACAAATCAGTCTACCTCATCGTTATATAATGAGTGGTTTGCATTATGTTGCTTTCATTTCACATAAATATAGGACAGGGGAATAAACCATTTCTCTAATTGATTCTTTTATCAAATGCTCTAACCTAGTACAGAAGAGAACGAGTCCCAGGGTTAGAAAGTTTGACTGAGCATCACTTTTTAAAGTGCACACACACACACACACACACACACACACACCCCTGGTCAATAATTTCTTCCTATTGTTGAGATAATTTCTTCCTGCCTCAACAGTGGCTGCTGACCCAGTAAATGTTTGTTTGTTTGTTTAGAAGATTGTATTCCCATTTATCCACACTTATGTATTCTGCTGACAACAGCAGGCTCTATTATTTAATATAGCTTTTAAGAAAATGGAGACTAAGAATTCCAAAATGACAATAAACCATTTAATTTTAGTTAATTTTATGACATATCTGGTTTTAACATTTGTAGCTGCAATAAAACATATGCTAACTCCCTAATAAAACCTGAGTGATGCTGTATCTGTCACCTCTTTCTGTGCACAAGTTATTACCTCGAGAACAGTTGTCCCCGTCTCCTGCGCAGATCCATATCGTTCTCAAATTTGCATTCTGATAGAGAAGCAACAAATGTTACTTAAATCCCGTGAAGTGTGTTAATTATACCGAGCTCTATGAAATTATGGGTGAGAGAGCCAAAAGGAATTCTACAGCTGCATCTGGGGTCTCTTGAGCATATCTTGTCAGATCAATGTCTTTTTCACTTATATGATAACCTTAAAATTGCTTTCACCCTGAAGTGGTGTTTCCCTAAATCTCAGTCATAGGGAAAACCTCACACAAAGCTAAATAGCAGATGTACTCTGGTGCTATTTATACAAATAATGGTGGTATCTTTAGAGAAACAAGTCAAAATTTAATTTCAAAACTGATTTCAACCAAGTATGTTTTACCAGTTTTACTGAATCATCAATATTTCCTCTCATTTTCTTTGTATAGAGTCTGAAGCATAGCATATGGGGGGAAAATATCTCACATCATTTCCCAGTAATTACAAGAGAGAAAGATTCTTTAGAGCTTCCCTTCGTCTCTGGGCTCCATGTGGAAGAACCGGAAATGGTTCCCTTCATATAAGCAAAGCACTGAAATGCAGAAGTACTGCCCATCAAGTTTTCCTAGATTATATGTACTTGAAAAAAGACAGTTTTGTGAGGGGAGGGAGTCTTTAATGTGATGCTTCTTTCTGGCAAGTCAGGAAAAAAAGGGAAAGAGGTGGGGAAAACGCACATATTAAAGTGGAATTTTTAAGCTGCACTATTTCCTCTTTTTTGCTGTTGTTTCAATCTTATTAGACCCTGTATTGCAGGATAGAATGGGAGCTCTGGGCTCAGTTTCCAGAAAATCAGATTGTTTGCTTGGGTTTGTTTCTCGGTTCCATTACTTGCTGGCTGGGAGAATGTGGACATATTAATAGTGTTTCTATGTCTCCGTGTGCTCACTTGTAATTGAGATGGTAGTAATAGTTACCTCACATGGTTGCGGTGAGAATTAGAGGTATTAATATATGTAAAGTGCTTAGATTGGTTAGAATGAGCCTTGGCTTGGAGCAACTGCTACCAAAATGTTATCAACTGTTATTACAAGAATCTTGAAGCAACAGCTCTGTACAGAAGAAATGGAAACGTTGCGGCATACTAGGCATACAGTTCCACAGAGGGAGTTCAACAGAGACTTCCTTCTAGAGAAAAGCATTCATATGTAAAATATTGAATTTCAGTTCCCCACTAGGGGCCATTCTCCACCCTCAGAAAGCAGCAACTCTTAGAAAGTCACCCTGTAACTGGGGAAACCTCAACCCATTGGAAATCTATATCATATGTCAGACCCATCTATGAGACAAATCTAATCCTTTTGGCTGAAAAATAGCTTGCAGCAGTGTGCCGTCCTTAGTTTTCTATCATTTGGAAAGAATGGTTTGGTTTGGCAATCAATGTCCTAGAGCCACCCAAGACCTTGACGTTACCGTTTTTCTTTGAAGCCATAAAGAGGATTACTGCAAAAGCAGATAGTCTGTAATTTTATACAACAACTTGCAGTTTTGCTTGTCACTGACTTTATGGTGCTGGAAACACATCACCAGTGTTTTCTAAGGATCCTGTTGAAATTTTAATTGCTTGGATTCAGTTTTTAAAGCTGTGATTTTTATATTTTCATGCTAAAAAGGATCTCTTTTACAATAAAAAATCCGTGCACTTTAAATTAAAAAATGTTATAACAAAACGTATGTGCTGAATTGCTTAGTACTTTATCATTTACCAAATGATATATGTACTTTCATATACATCATTTCACTTGATTTTAAAAATAAGCCTATAAACTATCAAGGACAGCAATTTTTAACACCATTTAATGGGTATGGATGTGGAGCTCGTTATTCTACAAGGTGCCCTCATTTTTTTTTTTTTTAAGTTCACAAAGCCAAGATGTGGGACAGCAAAGTCTTAGACCATCTACCACCAAATCCAGGATTCATTTAACTATTCTATATCTCATATATGGAAGAGAGCACTTAAAAATAAACTGGAAATACTAATTTCTGGATAGCTGTACTCAAAATTGTAGTCCATTTTAAATATCACAAAAGCTAAACTTAGTTTAATTTAAAAACGGAGCCATATGATAATAACTTGGTAGTTGTAGAAAATCTCAACACAAGTAACTATAATAATATCTTACAGAGCAAAACGAATCAGAAGAAAGTGATAGTTGTATGATGAATTGTTTAATAATAATAATTTCCCAAGGACTTGCTATTTTCTGTAGGGAAGAGAGAGAAAGAGAGGGCAAGAAATATTTCTTTTTTATCACAATATTTCAATTATATTTTGTCAGATAACAGGTACATTTAAATAATATGATTTAAAGAATGTAATAAAACAATTCATTTTATAAGATGTTAGGACAGATGTGTTTATAGTGATTGTGAGGAAATGCCATAAAAATATTTAATGTTAAAGCATTTGCCTTATCTTTTCTTCTTCTCTCTTTTCTCTTCTTTTTTCTTTTCCTTTCTTTTCTCTCTTTTTTTAAATGAGAATCTAAGAGCCTTGACATAGAGCTAAGAAAGAAAAAGCAGGTTAAGAGTGTGGAGTGAAGGTACTCTCCTGTGGTGTTGAGGAAAACAGACTCTGACATCACCAAGAGGGCAGGAGAGCTCACTGATGATGAGGTGGAATGTGTGACCGCCATTATGCAGAATCCATGAAGGTAGAAGAAGCCCAGACTGGTGAACAGACAAAAGAATGTGAAGGACGGAAAAATACAGCCATGTCCTGGCCAACAGTCTGTACAACAAATTTTGCCAAGACCTGGAGGGACTGAAGAAGACCCAGGCCCTCAAAATGCTTCACCACTTCTGAAACTTCATGTTGGAGGCTGGCACACAAGACCACAGGCCACTGTGGCTGCACTGTGGGTGTGTCCAAGAAGAAATATATTTGTAGGCTTTGATTGTTAAAAAATAGTTTAGGCGTGCCCGGGTGGCTCAGTCGGTTAAGCATCAGACCTCGGCTCCGGTCATGGTATCACAGTTCCTGAGTTTGACCCCCCACATCGGGCTCTCTGATGTTAGTGCGGAGCCTGCTTCAGATCCTCTGTCTCCCCCACTCTCTGCTGCTCCTCAGCTGCTTTCTCTCTCTCTGTCTCTCAAAATAAATAAACTTAAAAAAATAGTTTATACACCTAAAAAAAGGAGACAAAAGAAAATGTAGGTCATAATCAACCAGAATACTCTGAATGCACCTAAACTGAAAAGACATGATTTATAGGAGAAATGCATGTAACTAGCTTTTTTTTTAATTAAAAAATTTTTTTAAACATTTATTTATTATTGAGAGACAGAGACAGACAGAGCATGAGCATGGGAGGGGCAGAGACAGGGAGAGACACAGAATCCAAAGCAGGCTCCAGGCTCTGAGCCATCAGCACAGAGCCTGACGTGGGGCTCGAACTCACAAACCGTGAGATCATGACCTAAGCCAAAGTTGGACACTTGACTGACTGAGCCACCCAGGTGCCCCAATGTAACTAGCATTTTTAAAGAAATGAACTATACATGACTCAATTTCTGATTATTATCTTCCTTTAGCTTAAATAGATGAAAAATTCCCTGATGAATTCTAAGTACAAATTTGTTAGTGAGAAGTTACCTGATTTCTCGTACCATTTAATCCCACACTGTTCATTCATTCATTCATTCATTCAACAATTATTTATTGAGGATCTCTTAAATGGAGGTGTTCTTCTAGTTTTCGAAACCAGAAAGTTGAGTATAATGTAGGCTAAATGAAGTCAACAATCACTAGAACACCAAGATAGACAGTCATACAGACACACGAGGCATGCACAGTAATAAATATATGAGGACATAGAGAAAACAGCATATTTGGAAGTACAAAGGAAAAAAGGTACCTCCAATTCTAGGAGAAGAGTTCAAGGAAGGTTTCCTGGAGACAGATGTGTAAGAACCGAATCTGAAAACAGAGTAAGAATTATGTACCAAGGAGAAGCAATGCAGAGACGTGAACATTTCAAAGCAGCCTAAGCACAAACATTGAGATGAGAGTGATTTTAAATTTTACCTGCATGGTTCTTGCAAAGAATTAAGGCCAATTTTATATGATTGGGAAATGCAGAAAAAAGAGGAGAATGGCAACATAGAAGATGGCATTATTGACGCCTGATTTAGAAAACAAGGAGGACCTTGTTTAGGGATAATGTGAAGTGTACTAGTAGAGGATACTGTGATACCACTAGAAAACCCAGAGGGATTCCAGAAAACACTTGTCTGCATGAGTACAAAGTTTGTAAGTTATGTCAAGTATGCCTATGAAACCACCATCACATTCCTTCCCCCCTGCTTTGACCTGTGTTTTAAAAATATTTCTCAGAATTATAGAATACTTCTCTTCTCACTCAGTGTGTATGTGTGTCTGGGTGTGTTTATGTGTAAAACTGCATTTCGTGCCTCCCTTTTGAGCTCATTATATAGGAAAGAAATTTGAGTTTGGGTCACAGATAGACCCTGGTTCATGTTATTGTAGCTATACTATTTTTTCCCTCTAAACTGAAGATGATACTAATGTTCCGATTTGGGGTCTGTACTGCCAACTATGAAGATATTATAGATTTTTCAGATGCTGCATTCACATCCTCTGGGCTTTGCCAGAGTTATAGCTTCCTTGCCTTCAGCTGCCCATCCAGCTGCCAACCACTTTGCTCTCCTTCCTGAGAGATTATCATAAGAGTACTTCAGTCAAATGTGTGCTGAATCCTGGCTTGATTTTCTACAGCAAACACCCAATATCTCTCCTGTACATAAATTCACACTGACTACTTTACTCCCTCCTCTTCTCTTCTAAGTTAAGGCAAAAGATAGATCTTCTCAGACAATGCCATGAATCATGTTTCTTAATGCTCACTCTTGTTCCAAGGAACTTTCCAACACAGAGAATTACCATAAGGCAAAATCAAAATGCAAAACAAGATGCATTAAAAGACAATAAAAGAGAGAGAAATCCAGGAGGAAAATGATAATTGTGTCTCAAGTTTTTCTCACAACTGACATTACCCCCAATACAGATTTATCATTGTATATCCGATTTTTTCCCTTGGCACATTATCTGAAGTTGAAATAAGGTGGGAGACGGGTGATTGTGCTATGAATCAAGTGAGATATCATAGGGAACAGATATTCTCAACGGTGTTAAAAATAATGCAATCCTATTATGATTAGTGAATGAAAACAGCATTCCTGTCCAATTTGGAAAATACATGCCTGTCTACCATTAAATGGTACAATTGCCTGGGGGGGGGATAAAATTATAAAGTTACTTGATATCACCACTCAGCAACTATAAGTAGCTCTCAGGGTATCAAGAAAGTATAGAGTCAGGGAAAATCAATACATCCAGTTTGGTTTTACCTATCTTGCTCTTTCTAGCACAATATCCTACTAATCAAGCCTGGGGGTAGGGATGGAACAGTGCCAGCTTTTAAAGATAAATATTCTTTACGAGAAATAAGTGACTTGATTTTACATATGACAAAGTAAAATAGAAATGAAAAAGGTAAACAAAATTCAATTTGGAAAAATAAATGTACTAAGAAATTTGATTATTTCTTAGGAAATATTTTTTCCTGAATTCAAATTTCTCTATAGTAGAGGAAATCTATTACCAATGTACTGGCTTGCTACTCCCAGTGGTTTGAAGCCTTCCTGTAATGATGAATCCCACAGTTGTGACCCTATCTTATGCTTACAATTTCCTGACTGCTGCAGCCAATGGTGACATTATTGCCCATACCTTATCATGCAAATTGTCACTAGAGCAAGTTCAGCTAATGGTGACAAGAAAACTGATGGCAAATCTGTGAATGGAAAGACAACCGGTACATATCATCAAACCTCAGATGAAAGCTGAAATCACCAGTAAAACATCTAAGAATTTTCCAGAAATATATGCTGAAGTAATGAAGAGAAAGGCTATTGTTTGAGACAGATGTATAACATCTCTCAGGGAAAGTCACCTCCAGCATTCATCAATCAAAATCTTTTAAGACATTCAAACACATATATTCTGTGAAAAATTTCCCAGACAATGCCTCTAATATTAAATATAAATTTAATACCCTTGAAGAAATAAAGTCTTTTCCCCAGTAGAGATTTTATTAAACTGATTTTTTTTGAATATCCTTCTTTGTAGCCTATGCTGAAAATTCCTTCGAAAGCATATATTTGGTTTTTAAAACATTTGCTTTCATTCATATAATTAACTTGTACTATTTTTGTTTAATAATAAATGCTGGAATTACTAGAATATGGGATGTGTTCCAACATCTGAACTCCAAAATATAGCCTATTATCTTTAGGAAATAAGAATGTTTCACTTAATCAGATACTAAGTAGAAATAAGTATGATTTTATCTTGCTGGTATTGCTTATAGATACTATCAACTCTGTTTCTTTTGTAGACCCCTTAATTCCACACAGGAAAAATAATTTCTTTGAAAGAACTTTGTGAAATAGATTTTTCTACTTGTAAGATTCAGGTAGTGCACCGAAAGTGTGATAAATTTAATAAGAGCTGATAATTTTTAAAATATGGTGTTGTAAAGACACCTGAACATACCCTGAGCTTTTTATACATTTGGCCACATCACATTAGCTATTTTCATCTAAGCAAAGCATCATTGTTGGAGAAATATTTTGTAAAAACTGATCCAAAATAGCAAAAACTCCTTAGAAAATTTGATGCCACGTCATATTTTTTTTTCTCTTATTCCCTGTGAAACATTGACTCATTCTAAAAAATCCAACCTCTACATCTTCATTATGCGGTCCACAAAATCAATTAATGTTGAAGATCATAGCTTAAAATAGAAGAAACTTATTCATGTTTAATTTTATTGCTGAATATATACATTTTAACCTGCGGTTATTTCTTTAAAACTCAACAAAGAATGAATGTAGCTTTTTGGACTTTTTTGTTTGGTTTTGTTTTTTGGTGATTTAAAAAAAATCTACAGGCTAAATGTTTAACTCCCAAGTTAAAAAAAAAAGTTATTTTAAGATTCTTAATCAACTCTCTTCTTTTTGGTATAAAGGGAGCTTTTGATGTGTTTGGTCACCGTGATTCAGATCAGGGAGTTTTTTTTTTTTTTTTTTAAATGAAATCACAGTTTTCCATAGCAGCTAATGAAGTTCCCTCTCAGCTCTGCCAATACTACATTAAATTTCTCGGTAGCCTTGCTGACTGCTGGAATTTGGTGTCCTTCATTTGATGTTTGGATTGGAACTAATGACAAATCATCCTGGGGCTGGAAAAAGCAGCAAGGTCTTCTTTTGGGGATTTAGGGAAAAAAATCCGAAGGGGAAAAAGAAAGATAAACTTCAGATTACCAGCAATTTATTTCTGAATGACATACTTTTCTGCTTTATTTTCCTGTTTTTGAACAAATTTAATGCCACACTTTCTATCTTTTCCCGATGTGGTAAAATAAGGCAATGCGCTAGATAATATGCTTGCTATTTAGTTGTCAATCAACATCCATGCCTACAAAGATCATGGTAGAGCAATATTTATTAAAATGCATCTTTTGCCCATGCTATTTAAAGATCTTGATCTGCGCTAATGTTATGAGCTGATATTTGTGAAAGATAATGATTTGTTTTTTTCATCCCTCTTCTAGAATCACTGTTAAATCTGCTTATTGCTGTGAGCTAAGGTCACATAGCACTCAGTCTTATTATAACTGACAACTACATCTTGGTTTGAACTCCAATTCAATTTACACAGGTTTCCCTTACACATTTTTTCTCATATATTAGGTAAATAGAATGCTCACACAGCCTTAAATCAGTCAAAGGGCAGATAGATGTTTTGTTGTACAAACTCCCTCCAAACAGCTTGGCAAAGAGCTTTTCCTGGGCAGTAAGACTCTGATTCCCCTTGGGCAGGAACTTGTCACCATAGTTCATTGAAGGAAGGGTGACGTTTTTCACATTCCATATAATCAGTAAAATTTGTTTGTGATGTGTGCTAGTAATTAGGATCAGAGACAGCCCCCAGAATTGTCGCTAAACAATAATTTCAGAGATCCTGCTAAGGAGACTGGATGTCTGTTTCACAAAGGTCATGTGAAGCTGCCTGTGCAAATTTACCTCTCAAATCAAGTAAATGATCACCAGGGCTGCAAGCTATAGATTTATCAGTGGCCTCTGGCTGCAATGACTAATTTTTCTGCTTTCCTAATTTTAGTGTTCTGAATGCACTTCTCTTCACAACTCTCCATCTACAGCACCTACTCCGCCTTTTCTCTATGCTCCCCATTCCACTGTCACTCCTTGTGGGTACCTAGACTTCCTCTCCAGTATCTGTTCCTATTAAATGACTCATCATTTTATCTGTGGCTTTGTATTTTCCTTCCCATTTCTTCTTTATGTCCTGAAGAATCCTTTGAGAAATCAAACAAGAAAATAATGACATCTAATTTCCCTCTTCCTTCCTCTAGCAGGAAGCTGTCTTTGTTATAGATTGCAGGTATGGCCAATATTTAATAACAATGATGCCAGCGGGCTGGGTCCAGGGACCCAGAGGGGGTCCTGCAGGACCAGCCAAGAGGGTCCCTGGCTTCCTGCAGGATAGAAATCAAACACAAGCCAGCAGGAAGTGAAAGCAGAGTTTATTGCCCATATATAGAGAAAAGATACAGATGTAGTGTGCGGGGGGCCTTAGGAAAGGAAGGAGTCTTGTCTTTGTTCAGACAGGAGGGTTTAATGGAGGACAATGGCCTGGTGTACATGTCCCCTCAGGCATAGGCATCCAGGAACTGGTTAGGATAAAGACAAGGGCCCAGGTGTTATTCCTTAGAGCCAAGGGGTCTTGGTGTTGAAATGTCTAAGCACTGGTGGTTTGGAATATGCATTCGATAGTTTTGTCTGGTCATTCTCATCTGGTCCTTCCTTAGATGTTATCTATTCTAGAGACATCATTAACTCCTTGACCTTTATAAGGAGGACAAATGCTGTTTGCATTCTGAGGCATGTGTAAGGTGGGGGTGCAGGCCCTAGCAAGAACAGAAGCAGATAAAGGAGCAAAAAGTAGGTTTTTTACGGAGCACTTCTGTTTCCCTATCTCAACAATAATTAGTATTTAATGCTGATCTAGCAACTACTAAACTATTTGTTAAATATAAGATAAATTGATTTATAAAGATTTGAATGTGCACATTTAAATCCTATTTCTTCAGACCATACAAAGTAAGAAAAGGTAAAAAGTTGGGCTTCAAAAAAAGTGATCAATTCTCAGAGTTGCTCCTAATATACTGTTATGGTATCTCTATCACTACTAAACATTTCCCTTTAATGTCTCATCACTTTGTTCTTTCTTGGAATACCTATAGGATTGTCTCTGATATTTTAATGAAAATGACTTTTACTAGCTACCAAAAGGTAATTTCAATTTCATTCCCTTCTTTTTTTGTTGTCTTGCTTTTTCTATTCTCCACATGTCACTTTTTCAGTTAGGCCTTCTCTGAAGCTGCGTACTTAATCTCCCTACTCAATTTTCTTAATCTGTTCCGGCTACTGTAACAAAACACCACACTGGGTGGCTTATAAACAACAGAAATTGATTGCCCACAATTTGGGAGGCTGGAAGTCTGAGATCGAGGTAGGTCCTAGCATGGTTGGATGAGGGGCCTCTTCTGGGTCATAGACTTCCTGCTGTGTTTGCCTAGGGCCGAAAGAGTTAGAGATCTCTCTGGAGTCTCTTATAAGAGCACCCGTCTCCTTCACGAGGGCTCCACCCTCATGACGTAAGCACCTCACAAAGGCCCCACCGCCTAATGACTTTGGAGGTTAGGATTTCAACATAGTATTTGGGGTGGGGGGGGGAAGGGTCACCAACATTTAGAACATAACACCAGTCATTCTTTAACACAGTCTCTCAATATTAAATTCATGTTATGTATAGTGATAACACTTAGAATTAAAAAAAAAATTAAATGTGAATTTAATTAAAAAAAATAAAAATTGGGGTGCCTGGGTGGCGCAGTCGGTTATGCGTCTGACTTCAGCCAGGTCACGATCTCGCGGTCTGTGAGTTCGAGCTCCGCGTCGGGCTCTGGGCTGATAGCTCAGAGCCTGGAGCCTGTTTCCGATTCTGTGTCTCCCTCTCTCTCTGCCCCTCCCCCGTTCATGCTCTGTCTCTCTCTGTCCCAAAAATAAATAAACGTTGAAAAAAAAAAATTAAAAACAAAAAATAAATAAAAATAAAAATTAAAAAAAATTTCTTTTCCATCTCCCCCTAACACATACACTTCACGTGTGCAAGAAATTCATCTTGTTCACCATGGTCTCCCGGGTCTTAAAAGATAAATTGTAGATGCTCAATAAACACTTGTGCATGGACTTTTATCAAGGAATGAATTGCTGCAGAAGGAATTTCCTTGGCTATTTCATTTAAGCTTTTCCCTGTATCACCAAGTCAAGTATATTCATTCATCATACATTCCACAAATACTTCTTAAGTACCTATTACATGTCATGCAATATTATAGACATGGAAAAAGTGGCACCTTGCATGTTGTAAGCCCTGAACAAATATTTGCTGAAAAAGATTTCCCATGATTATATTAACAATTAACTTAACCTTATTAGAAAATGTTGCCATAGAGTAATTGTTAAACTGAGAGGTTTATGAAATCCCTTATTTCTTGGTAATTTAATTTGGGAAAAAAAAAAGATCAATGGCTTATACAAAAAACGCTACAATTTGTGAGAGAAATAATATAAGGTACATCATGTAAAACTTAAAAAAAATTTTTAATGTTTACTTTTGAGAGAGAGAGAGAGAGAGAGAGAGACAGAATGTGAGTGGGGGAGGGGCAGAGAGAGAGGGAGACAGAATCCAAAGCAGGCTCCAGGCTCTGAGCTGTCAGCACAGAGCCCAGCATGGGGCTTGAACTCACTAACCGTGAGATCCTGACCTGAGCCGAAATCGGATGCTCCATCAACTGAGCCACCCAGGCACCCCATTATGTAAAAGTTTTAAAAAACCTTGTATGTTACATTTGGCAAAGTCAAACTTTAAGTTGCTTTCTTGCTGGGTGCAGATGCCATCGTTGCCTCACACATATCTTCTCACCCCGTCCTTTTCAGGACAAGTTGGCTCCAATTCCAGCTGCCAGGACAGAGCTTTCTCTGGGGGACAAGGCCCCTTTTTACACCTGCATATAGGCCAGAAGTGGAAGGAATTAGCATCCTTTGGGAGAAGTCTTCTTCTATATATATCTTAGCTATATGGTTTATAAATATCTTTTTCTTTTTCTTTTTTTTTTTTTCAACGTTTTTTATTTATTTTTGGGACAGAGAGAGACAGAGCATGAACGTGGGAGGGGCAGAGAGAGAGGGAGACACAGAATCGGAAACAGGCTCCAGGCTCCGAGCCATCAGCCCAGAGCCTGACGCGGGGCTCGAACTCACGGACCGCGAGATCGTGACCTGGCTGAAGTCGGACGCTTTACCGACTGCGCCACCCAGGCGCCCCTAAATATCTTTTTCTTAAAGTTGAGAGAATGCTGGTGAGCATGTTTTGCACATGAGGGACATCAAAATATTTCAGTGGGTCAGACTCAAGTTTTCCACTGGAAACCGGATGTAGTAATTCCACTGGCAACTTACTAGGTAAAAAATCCTGCATTTTTGTGTTCTGTTCCCTCTTTTACTCTCCTCCCCTACCACTATTTTCTACAACCCTCTTCCAAATAAACTACTACAATTTGAATCATTTCCTCAGCATCTGTTTCTCAAGGAACTCCAAATAAGATGTAACCCTTCCAAATATAAGCTTTTTTCCTTCAGTTCCTAACACTGAGTGCCCTAACATCATCCATGCAGTTATCAAGATGGAAACCTACCGGTCATCAGTTACTTCTCCCCCTCTCCCTTCCCCCCATATAAATTTCATAAATCCATGCCTGTGGTCTAGGACTACTGCCATATCATTACATCATTTGAGAATCAACTTTGACTCAAACTGCTAAACTAACCTTTGTCTCTTTTATCAGTTTTTCTCCTTTATATTTATTCTCCCCATAGCTGAAACAACCCCCCTTAAACTAGAAGTTCGATACATCACCAAAACTCATTTTTCTCGTTGTGCTTAAGAAATGTGTCTTCCGACAACTTTTATATCTTAGCTCCAATCTGTCATTCTAATCTTATTTTATCCCTACTCATTCTTTGGATTAGGGGTTTGATTGTTGCTGAACTAACAGAAGGTAAGTAATCCTTGGAATGGAGAATTTAAATTGGTGGGGGAGGGGATAAGTGTAAGAGTAAATTCCAGTGGCAATAGACCAATAAGGGATTTAGAGTAATAAGCAAGAAGGTTGTTGAGAAAAAATTAAATCTTTTAAAACCATAGGAAGAATGAACTATATTTGTAAATATGGGACGTTTGTGTATGATAAGTATTTATAATATATACTCACTGATTTATTATAGAAGATTATCAGAAGAATTATCCTCAGCATGTGCTGACTATATTATGTCATTAAAAAAATTGAGGTGGGGGACACCTAGGTGGCTCAGTCAGTTAAACTCCCTATTCTTGATTTTGGCTCAGGTCATGATCTCATAGTCATGGGATCAAGCCCCATGCTAGGATTTGCACAGAGTATGGAGCCTTCTTGGGATTCTCTCTCTCCCTGTTCTATCCCCTCCCCAGCTCATGCTCTCTCTCTCTTTCTCTAAAAAATAAATAAACTTATTTTTTTTTTAATTTTTGACTTATTGAAAAATGAAAGCAGGGACAAAATTGTTTTGCCCTTACATGAATAAAAATAGAGATAACTGTGCTATTCTCACAATATATAACTAACTTCCCAGAGAAGTGACCATATAGAGATATGAATAACACCTTTTAGCAAATGCAGTGTATTCTATCTTTTTTTTTATTATATGAATTACATGGAAATTATTAACATAATGTCAACTTTGTAAGTTTCAAATCAAGACATGTCCTTGTATGACTTTATAACTCCCATGTGTGTCTAGGAACAAATTGAAATATAATGTAGTTCTATAGGAGAGGAATGGGACACAGGGAGTAGTATGTACCCACTGTTGTTAGAGTCGTCTTTTTTTTTTTCCCCACAGAAAGGGACATGTCCCTTCAAAGGTATTGTGCATTTCACTTGTCAGCAGTTCCTATTAAAAAAATCAAATGCAGTTAAAAGATTTATCTACTTCCATAGAAGAGTAATCATTTTCCAGGAAGATCCAAAAGGAAGACAGTGTGGAAATGATCATGGAGAGAAAAACTTTAGGGGGGAGAATGCCATGTCATGAGTAAGCATTTAGTAGATCACCTTGCCTGAGAGATCTCCCGTGACCTGCCTCCCATAAATATCATTAATATCAAATGTTTTTTTTTTAATTTTTTTGATAGATGGAGAAACAGAGCATGAGCTAGAGAGGGACAGAGGGAAAGGGAGACACAGAATCTGAAGCAGGCTCCAGGCTCTGAGCTTTCAGCTCAGAGTCCAATGTGGGGCTCGACGTCGTGAACTGCAAGATCACGACCTGGGCTGAAGTCTGATGCTCAACCAACTGAGCCACCCAGGCGCCCCAAATATCATTAATATTAACATTTCTTTATCAATTATTGTATTCACTTACTAATGTCAACCATAGCCAGGAAATAAACACATAAATGTGAAAGAAAAATTCAAGATACATTAAGAACGTGGGGTAAGGGTTGCATATAAGAATGCTACGCTGATTAGTAAAATCAGCAAATTTAGAAAGATGATTTCACTGAGAGGAATTCATTGGAATAGAAGGGAAATTTGTGAAGTCAATTTCTTGGTATTATATGTATAAAACAGTGAATTTTGTGCATTCTAAATTCTTTTTTACTTTTATTGGTTTAAGTGTCGTATGCATTTACCTTAATGACATAGATACATATTCTAAACCAGCAAACATAGTACAGTATGGACTAAACTATTTTCAGTTACACGTTAATATATTTAACAAATAAACCAAATGAAAATGTAAGCATTTATAAACTTAATCAAAGGAACATCACCATGTCATGTTGAGGATGGAGATGGGACTCTAGATCTACCCCAAGGAAAATTACTACCATTATTAAGTAGATTAAGGCTTGAATGAAATTTTTGTTTTCGATCCCATACTGAGCTATTATTCTGCATATGTTTGTATTCTTTCTTGTGTTGTATTTTTGCTTATTATTTTTTCTCCACTCTATAAAATTTCTTGCTTTCATCTGAACATTATTCATCCAAATCTAATTACCAATAGTAAATTCTTATTCAAAGATTGGGAAAAAATCACATGAGAGAAAACATAAAAGCAATGAATGATACTTTGTTTTCTTATACAAGTATATTGTCAGATGTGAAAATAAACATTCAATTAAAAACTAAGCCACGAAGTGTAATATATAGTACAACTGATTTTACAAATATACATAAACATTGTTATAAAATGGTATATGCAAATCTTCTGTTGAGTGAGGAAAGCATGAAAAAAGTGATAAATGATTTTTTTTTAAAAACAACAATTATTAGTATTGCAGATTTATAACTAAGAGGCTCAATTTATTATTTTTGTGACTGTATTTGGAAATAAACAAAAGTAAAATAGCGAACACTATTGTAAGCATAGATAATAAATGGTAAGTTGTTTTGTCTTTCATTTTTTTTCTACTTCACGCTTTTTTTTTTATTATTCCTCAAGAATTTTAAAAACAGCATCTAAACATGGACAGTGCACACAGTGCAGTTCAATTACCTAACACACTGTTCTGCCCTTTTTAATGGTCTGAATGAGATGACTAACACTTTGTAACTTACACATCTTTCAGTGATGGTCCCCAAAGACAATCAAAGGTAGAAGTGAAGAAACGTTACATTCAACTCTGGGCAGAACTCAAGTGAAGAGCTATGTCTGATCAATACAGACCCTATTAATTCTGATCCTAGCCTGATGATTGTTGCTTCTGCTCCCTCCCCAGAGTTAAATTACTTTGAAACAGCACAGAAACTACTGAGAAGGGTTAGTCAGAAACCACACAAAATGTTTTCTTCTTAACAGTCCAGTTATCACTGAGTTGCACACGGTGAAGAGATGAGAATATGGTTTTATAGTGTATATTTCATGGCACAGGCACCCCCCTAAAGTGCTCTATAATGGAGGTAAATATCAGTCTGGGTAATTCTGAAGCTGTTAGGTGAGTACTCTATGAGAGTTTGCCTTGGGATATTAGAGCCCATTTTGTTGAAAGGTAGAATGTTGGCTAGCACCCCAAGGACATTCTTTATGCTTTCCTGGAAAAATGCTTGATTTTTTTTTTTCTATTTCAACTGTAAAGGTCACAAACTCAGTCACAGGCTCACTTTTTTAAATGATGAGGATGTTTTAAGTGTCTATAAAGTGGTAGTGAAATACAGGACCCACAAATATGAGTGAAAAATGGCTACTGCACACCAGGTGCTCACCATCCAAAAGTTTGGCTGCTATTTAAGTGTATAGTAATAATTGGAAGTGAAATTAGAGATTGTCATAACCTAATGGGGGAAAAACATACTACACTGCATTGTGGAGTGCTGTTGACAAAGCTGCAGAGGAGATATGAAACTTGAATTTGACTTTGAAGTAGGTGTTTATCAGGTTTCTCAGTTAGATTTACCAGAATTAAAGAGGTATATCAAGAAAAAACAGAGAACTCAACATGTAAAAGGTACATATTTCATGTCACATATAAGAAGACTGCCATTAAATCAATGTGGTTATCAGGATAAGAAAATATAAAAAAGGAAATGGAGAATGATATAGGCAATGTTATGGAAAGTCCTTTGAATTTATTCAAAAATAATTAAGAAAACTGGAAAGACTTGAAGCAGAAAAGTGACAGATTTTGAGTGAAAATTCTGGTAGCAATATGGCAGATGGATTGAAAAGAAGAGACAATGAAATAAAAGAGAGTTTAAGACAATTCTGTCGAGATTACTAGTGAGAATTAGTGAGATTAGAAAGATTTGTTAAATAGGTTGATAATGGTTGAAAGAAAAGACAATCTATGCAAGAGATATGTTAGACAGAAAACATGTAACGAGTAATATAATTTTAGTACCCATGTATTTGGAAAATTTTTTTCCTTAAGCAAGTAAATACCTTACATAATGCTTTTAAAATAGGATATTCTTGTAGCAGAGCATTCTTGTAGCAATTTATTCTACTTTATTTACATTTGACCTAAACCCATAAACTGAAGATAGGAGAAAGGTCAAGACCAGTGATAAAGTTAGATGCATCTAGATAAGTGTAGATAGTATTGAGTTGGTGCCAGAGAAGTTGAAATCCCCACTCAACATGAAAACAAGAAATAAAATGACCAGGAAAGAATTATGAAGAGCCTGAACTTTTAGGAAATAACAGAAGAAAATAAGTTAATACAAATGGGGAGTGTTGTCTTCATTAGCTATCTGAGAAGAGAACCAGGAGACCATGTTCCAGATACCAAGAAAAGAAGGAATTTCTGTAAGAAGTTAGCTTCCACCTTTTCTCTCTTTTGGCAGCCCATTGTGAGACTACATCAAACCTTCCAAGTTTTCCTCTCTCTAGCTCTGTCTTTGTCAAATTATTCATTTCGTAAACTTACGTATTTGCGTTTGTTATCCTGTATCAGACATTACTGATGCAACATAAATACTTAAAATTCTTTCAGGTTTGTGAGTTGTACCCTATACATGGTCTTCAACTTTTAAATGCCAACTTACAATAGGCTTCAACAGTTAAAGAATGATTTCATTTATTTCATAGCAGTGACCTGGAATAGCAGAAAAGAATAGCAAGTTGCCCTGAATGACCCACATTGTGGCTGGGCCCTCCTTTTCACCACCACCTGCTCTGTCTGTGGTGTGTATGTGTGCCAATTGCCCGTCCTTTGTGTGGGAGGAGAATAGCAAGTAACGTGTGCTGGTAACTTCTGTAAGATTCACATAGAATATACTGTGGAATGTATTTCTATATATTTATGGACCACTTCATACGATAATATAAAATTAAAATAATTCAGGCCAATATTTTCACAAGACTATCTTGTTTATCTCAAGATAACTATTTTAAGTGTGGAAAACCATAAAAACAGACTTTCAGAATAAGCAGAAAGAAAGAAAGAAAGACAGAAAGAAAGAAAAAAACAGTGATGGTTTTATATCCAGAATACATTTGTCCCAGAGAGAATATAGGCATTATTTCATCATTCAGTTTTATTTACTTGTAGTTTATTTTCTTCAGACATATATTGGCTTAATTTGAACAGATGGATTAATGTTTTAGATAAGGCATTTAGCCACAAGCTATTTTGTAGTTAGGTTCTTTTTATAGCTATTCACCATATCCCACCATCGATCCATACACAGAATTGCCCATTCAAATCAATGATGCATTCTGAATAAAAATATATGGCAAGAAGCAGAAATTACTTTGATGTGGGCTTTATAAACTAAAATGTCTCCTATTTTGTTTAACTTACATACTTGGGAAGACTACCTACCTTTTTTTGTAATATTAAATAAAAACAGCTCACTGACTAAAGAAGCATCAGTACAGCTATTCAGTATATATTTAGCTAATTTTGGCGCCTTTAACAAATGGGAGCTGACAGTAAAATGTGCATTAGTGACTATTTTTCTCACTGTTCTTTATTCTTTGAATTGACTTTTGTAAAGAGATTCAGATTTAGAAATGATTACAAAAATGTGTTTAGCTTAACGTGCTTTAAAAAATAAATAATTTCAAGAGAGTACACAAAACAAAGCAAAATAATGAATGAAAACAAGTTATAACCTATCAGTCAATAATGCAGGTGGTCATTTAAAGAGTCATTAATGAGTTAAATTGTAGAAACACTTTTGAATTAACAAAAGAAGGTAATTATTTGCCTCTACCACCTCTCAAGAGGGGAACATTTTTTTTTTTAAACTGTCCCTCCTCTCTCCTCAATCTCTTTTCCTTCAATAAAATTTAAACTGAATTTATCAATATCTTTATATTTGACATTGTCATACAAAAATTCATATGATCAAATAAGAATGGTTTTCATTGTTCTAAAATATATATAAACCATATATACAGATAAGCACTGGAGATAGGACACTAAATGATTCATGATACCTTTTCATGATAGGTCTTTTTTTTAAATTTTTTAAAATTTATTTATTTTGAGAGTGACAGAGACAGTGCGAGTGGGGGAGAGGCAGAGAGAGAGGGAGAGAGAGAGAGAATCCCAAGCAGGCTCCACACTGCCAGTGCAGAGCCCCATATGGGGTTTGAACCCAGGAAACCGCAAGATCATGACCTGAGCCAAAACCAAGAATCGGACTCAACCAACTGAGCCACCCAGGCGCCCCTCGTGATAGATCTTTATAGCAATTAATTCTTTAAAAAAAAAATTCTCGTATGCAGTTTATATAGAGATAGTTCTAAATGCTACACTGACCAGCAAACCTAAACATTTATACTATAATCCAAATGTGATCTCATGTGGCCTTTTCTTATTGCCTGGAAGGAATATTAATGCATATCCTCCAGAAGACAAATTGGTTGGTGAATTAATGTGCTCAATTAACCATATTTAAAGAATATAATTTATATTACAAAAAATCAGAGAGTGTATATGTCCATCTTTCATAAATATTATTATAAATATTATTTCTATTAATCCAATTGTTGATAGACTGAGTGGCTTGACTATTTGAAATTATGCTTTCAAAGAGGTTCTAGAGCTAATTTATATTTTGTTTTAAGATAGACCCACATGCTTAAGATAAAAGATAATCAGGTGGTAAGAAATCAGTAGTCACTCCAATGAAAATTGGAAATTCTAACTTGGAGACTCAACTTCTTAATAGACTCAGAGGAAATCCACAAGAAGAGCAAATCCAAAATTTTCTTTAAGGAACAGTTTTGAATCTACTGCAACACGTCAACACGTTTACTATGACATCTTTAAAACGCTACATCAAAAATCAAAATGATTTACATCCCCTTAATTTTCTGGGGAATTATCTACCAGAGCTGTAAAGAAACATAATGTTCCCTCTGAGTCCCTAATTATATGCAAATAGTTTCTTCCTCAAGCCAATGAGATGAACTATTGACAAAACATACTCATAGTAGATGACTGCATTAATTTATCAGTTATGTGTTATTATTTGGACTAAACAATGCAACTTGGAAACTGATTGCCAGATATAATTTCATTGGCTTTGCAAATTAGTCTTTTGGACAATAGTTTGTTTCTAGTATTCATTGTCAACTGAGGTCAATAAAATTTCTTGAATTCAAGAACAAGCTTCACAGTATAACTTTAGAAACAGTTTGAAATGTCCAGCATAAATATGTAATAAATGCTTGTATTTAGCGGTATATAAATACAGTAGAATAATATATACTTATTAATATATTGTTATTGATTTGTTCACAATTTTTTTTTTGAAAAAGCCACTTACATGAATGGTATTAGCTATGAACTGTGTTAGCCAGTAAAGTTATGTTGGTAAAACAAAACATTGTCCCACTGTTTGAGGGCACATAATAACTCTCATTTCTCTGGGTGATGAGAATAAACATTATTTCTTACTTTTCTATATTCTTAACCTTTTAAATTAGTTAGCATTAAGTACTTCAATACTCTTAAAAGAAACAAATTAGAGTCAGTGTTTAGACTATATGTCTTCTCTTGTGATATCTCTGAAACATCAAATATTTTCTATCAACTTATCTACAAAAAGAAGGAAAACTTTTTTTTAATATTAAATAGAAAACCTAAAACCTCTAAAACTACTACTACTACTACTTTGGAGTACTACATTTATCTCTCCCCCTTTATACTTTATATAAAAATATATAAAATATTTTTTTAAATATATCTCCCATCAGAATGGTTGAGAATGGAAGAGGGAACAGTAACAACAAAAGAATATAAACAAGTATAACTGATATAGGAGATCCAAGAGTGTTTAATCCTTAATCTACTGTAAGAAAAGACATGAAACAACATAAAGTATATCACACACAATAAAAATAAAGCTTAGTAAGGACAATACCACTTCCTGTGCTAAGAGAACTGAATTGAAGACTTTTGAAGAATCCCTGAGCCATTTCTCCATGAGGCATGTCACTGACCCCTCTCCATCCAGGTAAAAGACATTTAAACTTTAAAGAAGGTCAGAAAAAAGAAAATGCAGGGTAAATGAGGGGAAACAGCAAGGCGCTGGGGAGGAGAGAGTATATGTGAAGTCAGAGGTTAAGACAACACTCTCATACTGGATGATGTGGCATGAACGTCGTTTCCTCACTCATCTCAGGAGAGCTGGCATCCAGCCTCATATGCAGTAGTCAGGAATCTGGAAGAGGTTTCCTTGGTGTCCCAGACAAGATAAAAAACCTGTTAGGGGCACCTGAATGGTTCAGTTAGTTAAGCATCCAACTTGGGCTCAGGTCATGATCTCACAGCTCATGAGTTTGAGCCCTGTGTCAGATTCTGTGCCGACAGCTCAGAGCCTGGGGCCTGCTTCAGATTCTGTGTCTCCCTCTCTCTCTGCCCCTACCCTGCTTGTGCTCTGTTTCTCTCTCTGTCTCTCTCTCTCAAAAATAAATAAACATTAAAAAAGATAAAAAAAAAAAAACCTGTTAATCTAGGGGTTTCCCAAGAAAAGCATCTGACTGGATTACCTTCAAAGGAAGGCCACAATTGACAAGCTTACACACAAGGAACTTCCAATCAGCTTTCTCCTGACCACTCTTAAATATTAACAGGCAGGTAAGGATTAACAGACATATGTAAAAAGAGGACAAAGCAATCCTTTAGGAAGAAATAATTTGGAGGAACTGGTACAATGCCCTGAAAAGAAAGCTTAAAAAGTTTTATCTTAGTCTATCCCAGCTTCCACAACAAAATACTACAGGCTGGGTGGCTTATAAACAACAAACATTTATTTCTTAAAGTTCTAGAGGAAGGGAATTCCAAGATCATGGTGCCAGCAGATTCAGTATCTAGTGAGAGCTTACAGCTGTGATTTTTCTACAACCTCACATGGCACAAGAGGGGAGTCGGCTGTCCAGGCTCTCTGGGATCTCATTCATGATTATTCTATGACTTAATTAGGTTTTAGTGACCTAATCACTTCCCAAAGGCCACAGCCACTAAACATCATCACTTCGGGCATTAGCTTCAACATATGAATTCTGGGGAAGCACAAACATCTAGTCTACAACAGTATTATATTCACCTAAAAGGGACATGAGAAGCTATGGCCATCAGTAAGACTAAAATGCTGTAAAAATGGAATTGGACCATAAATGAAAAAGAGCTCTTTAGAAATGGTAGTAAAATTGGAAATTCAATGAATGTGATGAAAGATAGTGAGGAAAATAGAAAAATGGAGACATGAATAAGTAATAAGAATGAAAACCCAGTTTGAAGACAAGTCCAGAGGGACAATATCTAAGCTGTAAAAGTTGTAGAAATCTGAGGAAGTGGGAAGAAAGAAAACAGAAGAGATGGAGTTATGGGGTAGTGAACTTGGGGTTGAATGAACATTAAGACCACAGAAAATTAAGCAAGCAGACAGTTACTTTCAGAGAAACAAAACTGAAGGGAAAAAAGAAAACTTTGATATATAACATGTAAATGGTGTTTGGCTTGTCATAGTTATAAATCTTAATTTAATCAAAATTGATTATTAACTATATTTTGATGATAAGGAATCATGAAAAATGTGTGCCAGTGATGAAGTGGTTAAGGCAAGAGAAGTAAAAGAAAAATATTCCATTTTCCTGGGATAAAAGTTCAAAGATTTTGCCTAAAATAGAAATAAAAAAATATTAAACTACTGGGGCGCCTGGGTGGCTCAGTTGGTTAAGCTCCTGACTTCAGCTCAGGTCAAGATCTCACAGCTTGTGGGTTTGAGCCCCACATTGGGCTCCGTGCTAACAGCTAGAGCCTGGAGCCTGCTTCAGATTCTGTGTCTCCCTCGCTCTCTCTCTGCCCCTCCCCCACTTGTGCTCTCTCTCAAAGATAAATAAACATTAAAATTTTTTTTAAAGATTAAAATACTTACAAGCACATTATTTAGCAATATGGTTAGGTGTCTCACAGTAAGTAGCAAAAAGAGTTAAAAGTTCCTGTCCTCTAGACAAGAACAAACAGTGTATATGTATTTGACTCTTTGGGTTATATAATGCAGTCACATGTTAATTTTAGATATTTCCACAGTCAGATGTGAATGATAAAACAGTATAACTGAAAATTGGCCTATTTTTAGGGTCAGTAGTTTATGACCCATACAAACAAACAAACAACAAACAAATTAACAGATTGATAATTAAATTGAATAATTGGAGTTGTTAAAATCAAAGCAGAAGTGTCTTGGGACACCTGGATGGCTCATTTGGTTAAACATCTAACTCTTGATTTCAGCTCAGGTCATCATCTCATGGTTCCCGAGTTCGAAGCCCAGTGCCTTGGGCTCTGCACTGCTTATGAGTCTCTCTCTGCCCCTCCCCTGCTTGTGCGTGAATTAGAATTTGCCCTCTCTCTCTTTCAAAATAAACAAACTAAAAAGCAAAATTGTGTACTTGATCATAGCAACTGAACAAAGCTGACAAATGTAGATCTGAAGCCCTGTGGTGATAGAAGGGGGAGGGAATACAACCTACCCAGTAAAACAGGAGAATACTGCCCAAAGGGAAATTTTAAATTTTATTTAACCGTAGCAACACATAGGGTATGACAGCATGGTTTTATTAAAGGGAACACATTCTGAAATGTCACACTATACTACGTGACTGAGACACTAGTTGAGAAATTTACAAATTGGATTCAGAGTGAAAATACTCTGTATATTGAGATAATCATCTTAAGGGGCTATTGTCAATGCATTCAGAATCATAAGCTCTTCTTGTCAATTTCACCACATTCTAAAGACGCTTGACAACTTTCATTGCAATATATTGTGAGCAATCCTTCACTCCTGCAGCAACTCAGTTAGTGTTATCACAAAGATGTGAAATGCTCTATAAAGGTAAACCAGATAAAGTGGATCAATACGGGCTCTGGCAATATAAACCCTCTGGCATATGAGAAATACCATGGTGATTCAGACTCTACAGTTGATATTGTCCTACTGGACGGCTCTCTATAAAAGCTTAGAAAGAGACAATCAATCTGCTAAAAATCCCTGTAGATGTTTCAGGATTTAATAAAAATATTGCTGTCTGGGAGCCTCCCATGATGACCTCTTAACATGATTAATTCACATACATAATTCACAAAAATTAGCCTTTTCTCCCCAATTTTCCTAAATACTATCTGAGATTCTACCTCTTTAGCTGTCACATCATTGTGACATAGTTGTACACAGCAAGACTGGACTGTTTCAAATCAGTGTAGCAGTTCAAGGTTGTCCGAACATTTGGCTTGCTTCTTCCTCCGTCTCCCAGAGCTTCTACAGTACTCATGAGGTCTTTCATTAAAAACTAACATTAGTCTGGGCTTTTCCAGTCCAGCATGTAAGGATCTCAGAAGTCACCATTCTGCTAACAACGAGTAAAAAGCTGAACAAACTGAAAAATCAACACCTCTTCTTAGACCTGTCAGAGAAGTGAGGACAAAGTGAGGACAAGTGAGGACAGGGAAAATCACTGCTCCCAAAATTGGAGAGACAGGCAGAGTTGGAGAACCACAACTTACCGAAGCAGAAACCCAGGAGTAGAAACCCCCATGAGGACCAGTGCTGAATTAGGAAAAACTAAGTTCTCATTCACAAATGACCGGAGGGTCAGTGTGAACAATACTGAGAGTTTAAAACCGCAGGGGAACCCAGCTGTGGGGAAGCCCTTGCACTTTTCTGTCCTTTACCTACAGGGGCTCTGCCAGGTCCTCAGAGGGAAATCCCCTCCTGCTTCCAGCAGGGGAAAGGGAATAGGAGCCATTTTGAAATATACCACAACATTTTGTTCTTAATGAGTCCTGCTTTAGGAGAAACTATTATACCAGAGTCTAACCTTCTGGGATTTTATCCGAGCTTGACCTGTCTGGGATGGCAGGGAAATACACAACTGTAGCCCCCTTTAGTATTCCATGGGGGAGAAGGGAAATACTTAACTCCACTTCCTGCTAGCCATTCTGTCCAGCTAAGGGGGGAGGAAAAACCGAGAAGCAAGGTTGAAGTTCGCAGTCCAGGGGCACAGGCTGACCCAAAGACTGAAACAATCATAAAGCCACATAACACTTCTCCCCCGAATCTTGCCATTACAAAAAGCCTGTTTACTGCCTAAAGTTTCCCTTTATCCAGTACATCATGTCCACCTTTCAACAACAGAAAATACAAATCATACCAAAAGGTAAAAAACACAGTTTGAAGAGACTGAGCAAACATCCGAACCAGAGTTAGATATGGCTGGAATATTGACATTATCACACCAGAATTTTTTTTCTTAACTATGATTAATATGCCAGGGACTATAATGGAACAAGTAAATAACATGAAAGAACAGATGGGTAACATAAACAGGGAGAGGGAAATTCTAAGGAAGAATAAAAAACAAAGGCTACAGATCAAAAACCCTGTAACAGAGTTTTCCTATCAAATCAGGTTTGAGAGAAATAGGTGATAACCTTAGTCCCAACCTGAAGTCATTCTTCCACCTATTAAATCACAATTGACAATTTACTAAGCATGACATTGTACTGTATGCTAAGGAATCAAGAAAAATAAGTTAGCCTCTGCTCACAGCATTTTTCAGTCTAGTGAGAAAGAAATGTAAATTGGAGGGTACAGGGGCCATAGAAGGAAGGGTGATATAGATGAGGAAAGACTTCCTAGAAAAAAGAAGTAAGTCAGGGTCCCAAGGACTCTACCTTAAAGGAGCTTAAATGCTGATTTGGAGAGACATGCACAGAAACCTTGACTTCAACAGAATAAGACGTATTCTCTGTTAAAGGTAGGAATGTGGGCTGGGCAACGTTTTGCCTCTAGGATTCAGTTTTTCTGTTTGTAAATATAAATAAGTTCTTTTAAATAACTATTTCACCTTTAGAATTTACCTAGAAGAGGTAGTAGACAATTATGCCAAGATGTCCTCATAAGTGTATTATTGCGGCCTTTTTCATTATAATGGTAAGTGGCCAAACATTATAGAATCCATCAATGAAATATAACCTATCAGAAGTATAAGATATATGTACACTGATTTATATAACACAGTGTGTTACGATATAGTAAGAGAGCTTAACAAAAAATAAAAAAAAATATGTGGTATTGACCACTGTAAAAGTGTTTATGTATGTGTTTGTGCACATAGTGCATGTGTGTGCATGCACAGACAGAAATCTTGAATGATTTTTCTAAAATGTTAATGGGACTTTCAGGTAACTCTGCTTATTATTTTTATTTATTTAAGTGTGCATTATTCAAGTCTAGTTTCAATTATAAAATCCATATGGACTACAAAAATATATGTGAACATAGTAAATTAAAATGAGAGTGTTAAACTGTATTATATATGTGTATATATATATATATATATATATATATATACACACACATAATCTTTAAGTTCCGTTATAAAAAGCACATTAAAATAGTCTAAAATTACAATTATAAGTATAAAATGGCAGGGTAAATATGATGATGACAGCTTTCAGGTGGCAAGGAAAGCATGGAGTTAAAAGCAGTTGGAGAGGTTTACTGTACTTAAATTGATATTTTGGCGACATTTGAAGTAGCTATAACCTTCAAATAAATTGATTCCTTCTTAGAAAGTAGTCGAGTTAATAAAGTCGCACTGAGGATGTTTTTGTGTGTGTCTGAATGAGAGGTGTCCCGAGTAATCTTTTATCCAGTAAGTCATATTAAGTGTTCCCCATAATTAGTGACTTTTTTAGAAACAGAAATCCAAAAAAGTTACTAATTTTTCTAATATATTTAAAAAGAGCCTCAAATATCAAAATTGGCACTTTATTAAGTAATGCATGTAATAAATCAATTTTATTGAAAATAACAAATATATAAAACTGTGCCAGTCTAGGATAATTGGTGATATGTGGTCATCACACATTAATGTAATGTTCAAAATCTGTCTAACATGAAATGATGATACATCATTTCAATCCCCTAAAGGAATTAGGATGAAATTTGGCTCATTTACTCTAAGTGTAGCTTTTTGTTTGTCTATGTTCTGCATTTTTCTTGAATTTTTGAATTTTGTAGGAAGTTTTTAGTATATACACGCATGCATACACACATAATTATTTTTATTGATACTTCAAAACTTTTCCATAAATATTCATTATATATTACTATAATATGGAAGCCCCAGGAATTCCAGATATTCTCAAATATTCTTCCTTCAACTCTGAACTGCTGTTTTCCGTGGGGATTTATTTGGAAATGTAATCAAGGTTCTCCATTTCAAAGCTGAATATTGGCATTATCATTTGTCAGCAACGTAGACTTGCATGATGCCAGCCAAATTATTTCATGGTTGGTTAATTATATAGTACTTAGCATTTCTGCATTTGGCTATCTTGGTCTGTAGCAATTACCACACTAATGATGGACACAATTTGTTCCTTGAGGCACAGCATCTCTATGAAAACTTAAATGACAAATTCACACAAAATGTACCATGTACTACAAGCACAATCGTTTGTATTATATGATTCTCTAATAGGTAGGTTAGAGTTAGGTTCTTTTACAGAGCTGACTAAAGGTTTTGACAACTTAACCATGAGTAGAAGAAATTGTCTATTTTTTCTTTCATTTGAGAATCAATATTTAGCCATAATTCTCAGAATAGGATTTTTGTTTATATAATTAAGTATGGTAAAGCCAAGAAGAAAGTTGAATAAAATATTAACACTTACATTTTCCTATTAAAGCTGAGGCACATGCCCATTAAGCTTATTACATCAATCAAGCACAGTACTCTTCCAACATTTATTGCTCTTAATTTACGAATAAGATTTATCAGATCATGTTATCACTATTTAAGTGCTTCTCCCATCTTTATAGTCAAGGGCCTGGTCCTACTTCATCAACTCTGAAAATATCAATGTAAAATTATATGTACAGAATCTTTGAATCCATGGTAAATGACCAGGCCTATTACCCTCACATAAATTATTTCCTGGAGGATGTCAGTTACCTTAGAAAGTTCATTAACGTTTTAAACTTCAAAGAACCTAAACTTACAGGCTAATAAACACAGAGAACGTAAACACGCACACACACACACACACACACATGAACATGCACACACACACACACACACACACACATACTACAAAGTTGAAAGTTTATGTTATTTATTTAGACCAAGGATAACCGTAAAATGTTTGTGAATATATTATTTAGAACCTGAAATAAGGATTTTGATCTTCACAGCTTATTTTACACAATTGCTTCTTTATATTATGTTATACATTGCTGAAGGAAGTATGTGTATCTCAAAAACAAAACAATATTTTTGATTAAAATTAGTACTGTTATTTATATTAAGCATTACCAATTTCAAAGATATTAAAGACATGTATTTGATCAGGAACAAATGAAGGGTAAAATCTTAGTGTTTTCTGACTCTGAAATAAATTAATAACCATATCCTGTATTCAGTGAGTTAGGTTTTGTTTCGTGCAGTTATGAAACAACAGCTCTTATGCAAGGTACAGATCATAATTCATTTATGGTAAATTTTAGTCTTTAAAGGCATAATCTTGAATTCTTTATCACCAAAGACCTTCAAGCCAAAAATCAAATTAATTAAATTCAGCTATATTAATAGGACACCTGCAGCTTGTTACCAATGGCAATAGGTAATTGCTCTCGAATACTAAACTTAAAAAAATAAAAATAAACCGCTACTGAATTAGAGTTTTTAAACAGAGGATCTCTTTTCTTTTTTAATTTTAATGTTTATTTATTTTTGAGAGAGAATGAGAGAGGCAGTGTGCCAGCGGGGGAGGGTCAGAGAGGGAAACACAGAACTTGAAGCAGGTTCCAGGCTTGAGCATAGAGCCTGACGTGGGGCTCGAGCTCACAAACCGTGAGATCATGACCTGAGCTGAAGTCAGATGCTTAACTGACTGAGCCACCCAGGCGCCCCAAACAGAGGATCTCTTAATAAGATATGACATCTATATTCACTGATAAAGCTGAATGAATGAGAATTTCCAGTTAAGAATTCTATTTAAAGTTACTTGTTCAAAACTAGACAATTAAAACATTACATTTATACAGAATGTAAGCACTGGGAATTGACACTACTATATTTAAATCTGTTTATAAATGTTGTCATTGCTGGAGTGAAGATAACTTGAATAGTATTAATTAAAATGCCTTTTACCGCAATGAAAAATAAAACCAAATTCAAACTTCATGAACAGGTAAGGAGATTGCATACACTTTAGTAACTTTCTGATAAATAAGATTAGCTATAAGCTTTTAAAATATAATCATGACAATTTACAAAAAAATAGGAGAAAATTTATTTTAAACACAAAAGTGATTTCAATTTATCCCAGGACCTAGAATAGATGGGGTTTTTTTTTGATTATTATTATTCTTTGTCATAGTTGAAATATGAGATAAAAGCAGAATAAAACAAGTGAAATAAGAAAAAAATTAAAATAAACTGGTGAAAACATTTGAAAAATAACACCGAATACTATAGCACTTTTTGATAATGTAATGTTAGGATTACGATCCTTGGGAAATGTAACATTCCTGGAAATAAAGAGTATGGCAGTATTGTTAATTTCAAGAAAAATACATAAAATCAATGGTTTACTTTTTTTTGTATTTTAGGAGTATCTAAAAAAATAAGGGAAAATATTACATTTGTAATGTTGCAAAATTACAATACGAACAAATTTCAAGCCCTCTTAAAAACGAACTATAAAATACAGGGCACCTGGGTGGCTCCATCGGTTAAACGTTGGACTTTGGCTCAGGTCATGATCTTGCGGTTTATGAGTTTGAGCCCCGCGTCGGGCTCTGTGCTGACAGCTCAGAGACTGGAGCCAGCTTTGGATTCTGTGTCTTCCTCTCCCTCTGCCCCATCCCCTGCTCATTCACTGACTCTCTCTGTCTTGAATAATAAATAAATGTTAAAAAATTTTTTAAAAATGAACTATAAAATAACATGTAACCTGGTGAAAAAATTGACAAAGGATGTGCTTAGGACACTCACAGAAGAGTACATTACAATTGTCCAAACACTGCAAAAGAAGGTGCCTAAACATAGTACTCAGTAAATTAAATGACAAATAGCAATTTGTATATTTCTGACAAAGTGATATATCTACTTTTTGTAGGGCTGTAGGAAGAGGGTATGCTCAGTGCTTATTGGAGAAAATGTGAATCATTTCAGCATTGTGGAAAATTACCATAAAACCCAACATAACTATTTAAATTTATCTTTTGACCCACCAATTATATTACTAGGAAACTTATTCTATATGGAAAAAAGCACTAATGCAAAGTAAAATATGTACAATGATATTAATAGCAGAATAAAGTAAAAATGTAAGCACATACAAAACAAAAGCCTTAATTAAATACCCATTAATAAAGAATGAGTATATCTATACCAAATAACATTATCTAGCTTCTAAAGCAATTATATAATTTTACCAGTTAACTGACATGGATTTCTAAGAGATCATTTTGAGGGTGCAGAAATGTGTTTAAAATGTGATTTCACTCTTTGGCAAAACAATAACAAAGATATGTTCATATTGGCATGGGATAAAACATGGAAGGTGATAGCAACAGAGTAGTATAGATTACCTTGGGGACACGAAAAGGATGGGGTAAAATAACCAAAAAATAAGAAAAAAAGATAAAAAGAAAAACTTGTCTACACCAAAATCTGGCCATGGATGTTTATAGCTGTTTTATTCATAAGGGCCCAAACTTGGATGCAACTAAAATGTCTGTCAGTAGGTGAATAGATAAATAAACTTTGGTATATCTAGACAACAAAATATTATGTAGCGCTTCAAAGAAATGAACTCTCAAGCCATGAAAAGACATGGAATCACCTTAAATACCTACTACTAGTGAAAGAAGCCAATCTGAAAAGTCTATATACTATATGATTCAACTATATGATATTCTTGACAAGGCAAAACTATGGAGACAGAAAACAAATCAGTGGTTGTGGTCAGTGGGACTGAATAGCTGAAGCACAGATTTTTAAGTCAGTGAAAATACTCTCTATGACACTATAATGGCAGACACATGGCAGTATATCTTTTTCAAACTCAGCAAGACCGGACACTAATGTAAACTATGGACTTTGGATGATAATCATGTGTTAGTGTGGACTACAAATTGCAACAAATGTACCACTCTTATAGCAGGTGTTGATAATGGGGGGGAACCATGCATGTGGGGGGGGGGAAAGGATATCCCTATACCTTTCTCTCAATTTTCTATAAATAGGAAACTGCTTTAAGAAATAAAGTCCTGGGGCGCCTGGGTGGCGCAGTCGGTTAAGCGTCCGACTTCAGCCAGGTCACGATCTCGCCGTCCGTGAGTTCGAGCCCCGCGTCGGGCTCTGGGCTGATGGCTCAGAGCCTGGAGCCTGTTTCCGATTCTGTGTCTCCCTCTCTCTCTGCCCCTCCCCTGTTCATGCTCTGTCTCTCTCTGTCCCAAAAATAAATAAACGTTGAAAAAAAAAATTAAAAAAAAAAAAAGAAATAAAGTCCTTTTAAATTTTTCTTGGCAAAATGTGTGGTGTGTGTGTGTGTGTGTGTGTGTGTGTGTGTGTTTGTAACATCAATGTGAGTGGAAGTTTGGGGGTAAGGCCAGTCAGGCTGTTATAAAAAATTCAGAGCTAGGAGAGAATTCAGACATATTTGATTAGACTTTGTTTCTTTTTGATTGTCATATCTGCGATATCCTCTAATGACAGCAAAATGGCATCAGTAATTCAAGACATCACATGCAAAAACTACCATGAGGAGCAAGAGATAGATTTACTCAGATTTTCTAGGAAATGACTTTAATCTATAATAATACAGTTTATACATTTTGCCCCCTCCTTAATCAATTATTGTATCCAAATTAAGGGATCTAAGCCATGTGCTTTGCCCTTGAATTTAGCTTTTCTTGGAACCTCCCCAATTCTCCCCACTGCCACCACAGCCATCCTCTCAAATCACTGAGGGTAGATAAAAGACAATAGATCCTGGTAGGTTACAACAAAAGTCCCACAAGAGTCCATCACCTTGTTAACCAATGTCTGTGCACATATAACAAACTATTAAAACTGACTATATTTATATAAAATGCATTTATAGCCACTGTAAAGGAAGAAAAAATTATATTTTGGTTGTAAGAATACAGGTCTCTAAGGGGTTCCTGGGTGGCTCATTCGGTTAAGCGCCAGACTCTTGGTTTTGGCTCAGGTCATGATCTCGTTTCCTGAGTTCCAGCCCTGTGTCAGGCTCTGAACTGTCAGCCCAGAGCCCACTTGGGAATCTCTCTCTCTCCCTCTCTCTCTCTCGCTCTCTCTGCCACTCCCCTGTTGATGCTTGCTTTCAGTCTCTCTCTCTCTCTAAAAAAATACATAAATAAATATTAAAATAAAAAGAATCTAGGTCTCTAAGAGTTGCCATGGTTCAGTTCACTAGGAGAGTCTCCACTGTCCGTCGTTTTCCATTTACACATCTGAGATGACATTTGCAAAACTTCAGTGGGCTTCTCTGGTTGTAACATCTTGCTCCCTATTTGTAGATATCTACAGATCATCCAAGGACCAACAATCACATTTCTTTCTTTCATTTTTGTTATTCTCTAGCAATGTATCTCCCTAAAAACTGTAGAATTTTAATCTATTACCCAGCCGTTCCGTGGGCTGGTCTCCAAAGCCAAAGTCCTGTATAGTTATATTTGAGTCCAAGACGGTATCTTGAAATCTATACCTGAGCCTCAGTATAGTCCCCAGCTTCACAGCACTCAGTTGACTCAGTGTAATCCGCTACGTAGGAGCAACTTGAAACAATACATGGAATAGCAAGTCACAATAATGTACTTCTAATGGATACTCTTCCAAATTCATCTGCAAAATTATATTCATTTACCTTTGGGGGTGGATAAACGTGTATGTGTGGGTGTGGTGGGGTGGGGGAAGGTGTATTCTGGCCTTAACTTTTCGTTCAGCAGTTTATTACATCCCTACCTTTCTAGCATTTACTATATATTATTCCATCTCATTTGGCTCTCCAATCCCGGAAAAGAGAGTGTTAGCCAAACTCTGCTGCAGTGAAGAACTACAAAGGCACGTCCTAGAAAAAAGAAGCATGGAGTCATTCTAAAGTGCTCTGCTTATATGCTCTTTCTCAGTAGTCAGCAGAATACAGTTCTCTTGGATGACAGGAAAGAAATCAGGCACTATGGGGAAGGGAGAAATGAATACTTGAGAGTAAATCACAAATGTCTCCTGGAGGAACCACCATTTGTTCATCATTCCTGACTACGTTAAAACAAAGGTAGATTGTTGCTTTTACAACAGCACCACCAGCAACAAACATTTCGCCACCTCAGTGGCGTTAAAACAATGAAGACTTATCTTTCCTTCGCTTACGTTTCTGTCAGAGATGGCCGTGTCTTCCCTGCATGACTCTTGCTGGCTGGAAAGAGAGTATGGAACACTTCAGTTGTTATCATAGACACTTAAAGCATATGTGTGGCAGGGTAACGCATCACTTCGGCTCGTGAGTCATGGGCCAAACTTGATTTCGGGCATCAGGATTATAAAACTCTCTCACAAGTCTTGGAGAACTACAACATCATCTTCAATTACAAACTAATCAGAGTGCTTGATTTCAGTGATGGATGTCAGTTATCATATTTAATTCTTATAACATTTCTCATGAAGAAAATATTTTTTTGGTTTTATATATTAATACAATGAAGCTCAGAGTGGTTAAATAATCTGTGAAAAATATACTAGTGTATACAGCAAATAACATCAGAGCAGAAGGGACTGACTCTGAAACATGTATTCCTCCACCAGAAAACACTATCACCAGTTTATAATCTGATTTAAGGTTATGCTTGAGAAAGTGAAATTGATTGAAACCATATTAAAATTAAAGCCTTTAAAAATGTGTTTGTTTATTTATTTGTTTTGTTTGAGAGGGGGGCAGATGGAGAGGGAGAGACAGAATCTTAAGCAGGTTCCACGCCCAGTGCAGAGCCAGACTTGGAGCTCTATCTCATAACCAGGTCATGAGATTATGACCTGAGCCCAAATCAAGAGTTGATGCTTAATTGACTGAGCCACCCAGGCATCCCTAAAAATACGTTTTATTAAATGTTAGGTCACAATATAAGATAGTAGGGACCACAATTCACTATACATATAATTCTGTTGAATTTGTTTTTGGTCAGAAATCCTCTTCGTGTCTTAAACTACTTCATTCTGTGTACCTACTTTGCTTTCAAAACAAGGGTTATGAATTTTTTTTTAATATGAAATTTATTGTCAAATTGGTTTCCATACAACGCCCAGTGCTCACAAGGGATATGAATTTAATAAAGAGTCTAAAATCTCATTAATGGTAAAATATGGTTGATATAGACTTTAAGCAACTCATTTATCAATTTGAGCCTTACATTCATTACTATAAAATGAAGATTTTGAACAAACTGATTTCTAAATTCCCATAAATGTTTTGGGCAATCATGTTGTCAATTAAGTCAAAATGTTTGGAAATGCAGTTTGACTGCTAAATTTGGTCCCATTAAAGTGAAAGATTTCACATAAAACATTTACTACAGACAGGTTTATCTATTCTTCTTGCTCCTCCCAGATTTTGAGTATTGTCTTCTAACCTAACTACCGTAGATGACTGATACATTTCACCAAGAAGCAGACAGGGATTGAGAGAGAGGGCAATCTAGTGGCATAACTGATCCTGTCTTTTACCTGATACTTGATCTGTGATAGCAAGATTGATCCCTTAAATAGTGGGTGAAATCATGTGGCTTAATGGACAGCGTAGAATATCTGGACTTGGAGGGGCCAAGGTTCAGATGTGGCTCTACCCCTTCTCTCTGGACTTTCTTTTCTTATTTGTAAAATGAATATAATAACATACTGACTGCATTGCTGTGAAGATTAAATGTAAGTTCAAGGACCCAGGTTAATGGTGCTTGTCTCATAGTCGAAGTTTAAATGCTATATATGTTATTATAATCATTGTTAATATTTTAAAGAGACTTCCAAGAGATGAGTGAATAAAAAACTAAAATGTGGAAGATTGGGCAAAAACTGAGATGAAAGACGATTATCAAGACAAATTTAGAAGTTTGGGTTGATGGAGATTTTAACCAGAAAAGGGGAGAGCTACTGTAGCAAGACTAGCAAAATGCAGGTGTTCTGACAGAGAGCTGCTGGAAGGGCAGTTAGTAATACACATGAGCATTGGGAAAGCATTCCAACAATAAAAATAAAGTCCTTTATGTGAAATCCCCCCCCCATCAGTTGTTTGTTTTATTAGGTGTGTACTTCTAGTATAAATGCAAACCTTTCACTATTTGAAAGCTTTTTACACCTGATATATTGAGTTCTTTCCAAATGTACTCAAACATGAATTTCTGTTATATTTTCTCTGAATGATTCTTTTTATTGATAAGCTTACTGTAAGTGAAAAACAATCAGAAACATTAAACAGATGTTTCAAACGTGTGCTTAGTAAAGTGTGTTTCTTTGGCAATATAAACAAATTTGTGACTCTGTCTGAGGAATACATTTTCCCATGCTCTTCAGGATAAACTTAAACAATTAAATAATAATAAACACTAATTTATTACTACATATTATTATAGTTGCTAACCTTAACCAATACTTAATATAATAATTCCTATATCCTAAGAGAAACAATTTATTTAGATACAATCATGATATTTAGCTATTGTGTTTCCATATAGACTTCTATACTGCTATTATAATAATATTGGTTGAATGGGGCAGAAATAACTGATGACCTAGTTAGTGTTGTCAACTGACCGAAATGTGCACTTACACTAAATCTTAATTAGTTGATGTCATGAACAAAATTCCAAACTCTTTTTATTTAGAGAAAATGTAATAACACAGTGTTGTTTCTGGAAGACAACTTTATGAAATACAGTTACTGCAAACTCAGCTACCTTGAGTTAGGCCAGCCAAAGAAACATTAATATACTGAGAAAATAAAATAAGCCCTTTGGCCAAAATTTAGTAATTGCACTCAAATAATTGGGATCCTGCCTCAAGTAACAAGATAATATTCCTGTCGAATATGTGGTTGGTGTTCATTCTCGTGCGTGACAGTGGGTTATGCTGATTCACTCAGTTGCTTACTTGCGAAAAAAAAAAATGGTTGGCAGATTAATGAAGCCGGCCCAGGTTAGTGATGTGCTTTCTAGTCATTGCACAGAATTGTTTTCCCATTAAAAAAATAAACCGTTTGTTCACTTATGGACTAAACTATATTCATACTTAACAGTATCTTGTTAAAACCGACTGAGGTGACCAATCTTGCTATCTTGCGCTATCCTGTGAGGGGGACAGCAGATTGTTTGCTAGAAATTTAGACTGAATCTGTTTTATCTTGAGCAGTGAAAAGGAGAAACACATTATTTAAAGATATAGGCTAGAATTTTCGAGATTATCATCTGAATTCATTTTAATTTTGTTGATCACATTATCGCATTATTAATCGTAAATAAAATATTACTTAAAACTTTTGTTGATTTAAATCATGGCTCTTATGCTTTGTATGATAATATATAATTTACACCTGCATACTTATTAGATTATATTCACTTTATTTAATTAAAAAATATATATATAACAAATTAATTTGGTAATCATATTAAAAGATTTAAAGAGAGAAGTTTTATTTGTACCTGCTGGTAAGGGGGTGTCTGTACCTCTTCCATTAACAGAACTCTTTTGAAGCTAAATTTTCTCAGGAATGGAGCTCTCCATCACTGTAACAAGGTAAAATAGGTCAAGCCTGCATGGGGCCAAACTAAAAGAAACCAATTTTCTAAATAGTTTCCCTAGCTGGAGGACAAACTAAAAAAAAAAAAAAAAAAGAAAAGGAAAAAAAACTTGCCTTTCTGGAAAGTTGCAATAGCTTGTAATAGAGTAAGGAAAAAAAAAAAGAAATGGAAAAGTTTTGCTTACAAAAGGGGAGGGTATCTTTCAACAGGAGTAAGAATATATCCTTCTTTATCATCATTTTCTTTTGATATTTAAGCAGGAAATGCTTTTGTCAATGTCATCCTCGGCATTATATGTATAATAGATAGGAATCAAATAACTAAAGTAAATGAGGTACACAAATGATAGATACACATATTAATTAGGTTACTGTCAATCTAGAGGTGAACATAATTACACATTGACTCTGAAGAAAATGTTTGTAATAAGTTAAAATGAAATATGAGAATAAGGCGACAGTGCCAGAGGCATTTCACGAGATCTTCAGTGTTGCATTGCTATTTAAAAGTCAATTTAAAGGTAAATTCATTTGCAAAGAACTACCTGTTCCTCTGACCATAACTTCAGATTATTGGCTTGTAGACAGACTAATTTGATTTTGAAATATTCTTCCCATTCTAAGTTTTAATCACTTGTTTGGAAAATTATATTATACCTCTTGGGATAATTAAAACCACACCAAGTGTCTCAAAACCAGCATTAGAAATCACTGGTTTATGTAATTGGCAAGGAGATATCTGTGGCCAGTGCTTTTAGTTACACCAATCAGCATAATTTATTTCTCCTCTGCCGTGAGTTCTTTCACTATCATTTGTTCATTTTCTTTTGTTTATTCACATTCATCTGAGCTCCACTTACCCATACTTAACATTAATTCATTTATACAATAAACGTTTACTGCTTTACCAAGTCACATTTGGCTTCATAAATTTCTCCCCTCATTCATTCCATCCATCCTCATTCTACCATCCTTTCCCATTTTCTGCCCTCCTTCCTTAAAGCCTTGGACATCTGTTACCTCATTTATCTGGAAGCCTCTTCCACAAGTGCTTGCTGTGAGTTAGTTGCTCATTCCATTCAGGGTTCTGCTCAAACACCACCTCCCAAAAAAACATTTCCTGATCATTCTGTACAAAGTATCTCCACACTCCCATCTTTTTGTAATTTTTCCTTTGTCTTTTTAAATAGCTCTTTTACTACTTGACATTATGTTATATAAGCGTATTATTTATTTGTTTGTTCATTTCTGTCTTTCACACTAGATTATAAACTCCATGAAGACCAACTTTGCTCTATAAAAAGTAGATTCTCAGCATGTGGAGCAGTGCCTTGAATAGAATAAGTGGGTATTGTCTTAGTCAGTTTAGGCTGCTGTAACAAGGTAAGGTAGGCTGAGTTGCTTAAAAAAACAGAAATGCATTTCTCACAGTTCTGCAGGCTGGGGAGTCCCAGATTAGGGTGCCAGCAAAGTCAGGTTTGGGTGAGAGCATCATTTCCTTGTCTCCTCTCATGGTGGCAGGTAGGAAAGGGGAGCAAGCTGTCTTGTTTCTCTTCTTACAAAGGCACTAATCCCATTGTGAGGGGTCCACCCACTTCCCAAGGGCTACGTCTCCAAATATCATCGTGTTAAGTATTTGGGGAACGCAAACATGCAATCCATAACAAGTATTCAGTAAATGATTTTTGAAACCTTAGTAAGACAAGATTCCTATTTAATCATTCTTTAAGATTTGGAGTCCAAAAATGTTTAGGAGGCATAACTTTTGTGTACAATCTGAGACTTTTAGAATAGTGTTGTTAAAGATAACTATTCTCGGGTATTGTTTCATGATTCAAATTTAAATTTTTACATATATGTTATTTATATATGTGTGTAAGCTTTACATTCTGGTGGTCTGGGATTGATTGGTAACTACCTTATGTAATTCAAATGACAAGACAAAAAACACAATAAAATATCAACTAGAAAACCATTACAAGGCAGGTCTTAGAGGAAAACTTGCCATTATGTGAGAGTGAGAAATGGAGTTAGCTAAACTCTGGCTTAATATGATCAGGGAGCATGGAGATAGTCCCTGAGGGGAAGAGTAATTACAAAAGAATCAGCAGTTGCCTACTTGAGAAAAACAGAAGCAATCACTAACAATCTCACTGTATGTAAGTTAGTGGGGCAATTCTGCCTTCAATTTCTAACAAAATTATAAATTTATCTCTTATTCTAGAATATAAGCTGAAACTTTCATAATTTAGAGCTATTCTAAGCAAAGAGTTCATAATTCAGCCATTGATATTTGTGTCTTGACTTTCTTCAGAGTGCTAAAATATTGTGGCCTTGTGATCTTAAAATAAGATACTATAATGTGAAGAGCTTCTTTTGCGCTCTACCTGGTCTTGCTCAAGTCACTTAAATTAGTAAACAGAATATGCAAACAGGAGAGCCTTGAATCTCGCCCTGAACATTCAGATAACCAAGCTAAGTATAACTTGATAAGCAGATTCTTTCAAACATAAAATTCTTGAAGATGTCTTTGGTGCAAAAAGGTGATTTTAATAAAGCACAGGGACAGGACCCATTGGCAGGAAGAGTTGCACTGGGGTTGTGAAGAATGGCTCCTTATATACTATGGAGTTGGGGAGGTAAAGTCAAAAGGGAAGCCTCCAGAAGGACTTTGATATCCTAAAGAGGATTCCTAAATTACCTGAGGCCTTGCTCTTGTCAAGGTTGTTTTTCCTCTAGTAAGGCATTAATCTTATGACAGTAGGGAGTTCCTGGAGAAATGTTTAACTAGGCCAGCCTCAAGTGTCTGTCAATGGGCTACAGGTTATAATGAAATTTAACTTTACCTGCCATCTCCTTCTTGCCTTTGTTCCCCATATCACTATGAATGGATGATGTTGGGGCTCCAGGAAACAGAGTCTCTAAGTTTCTGGAGATTAGGCTATAGATAAGATCACCTTTTTCTTGTAATATACTAAAATATTTGTAAACTGATGGAGACCCATGTCCTGTATAACTGTGATCTCTATCAGTTCACCATTTGTTTTCTTTCCTTTCCTTTGTCCTTGGGCAACCAGGAGTGGCCGAGGAATATCACACACATCCCACCTTGGATGAGGGTAGTGATGCTAGCTTGTATTTTGCCCCATGCTCACTCATCATTAAGTAATAGAGAAAAAATAATTTTTAATTGATACATATTTTAATTGCTACCAAAAATATTTCTCAAATCATAATTTCACCCGAGAGAATAGATACTCTGATATTCAATATGTTAAGTACTGAATTTACCTTATGTAACACCCCTGAATCTTCTCATTACATCCATATTAATTTATCTTTAATTTATTTTTAATTTTTTAACATATATTTATTTTTGAAAGAGAGAGAGAGAGAGAGAGAGAGAGCAAGCAGGGGAGGGGCAGAGAGAGACAGAGAAACAGAATCCAAAGCAAGCTCCAGGCTCTGAGCTGTCAGCCCAGAGCCTGATGTGGAGGCTCGAACTCACAGACCATGAGATCATGACCTGAGCTAAAGTCTGACGCTTAACCAACTGAGCCACCCAGTCACCCATATCCATATTAATTTTTATTCTACTTTTGTATACTTGTTACTAGTGAAATGATTTGTGTATCCATTCAAGCTAAATACCACAGATTCATTTTTTTTTGTCCTCCTTCATTTCTTCCTTAGACTTCAAATAGCAGCCAGAATTTTTAATTATACCTCATTAATTTCTCTCATAGTCACCTTTTATATCGATGCCAGGCTTCTGGTTCACATCTTCCTGGTGATCCTGTTTTTCCAGATATAACTTCTAAAAATTATAATACATTTTTCTGAATAGGTATTTTAACCAAGCACAGCACTGATAAAAACTTACACCGGATCTCACTGTAAATGGATTAATGTTTAAATTTCACATCCTGTATTTGAACTTGACCTACTTATACTTCTCATTATGTCCTCCTTAAATAAGAATACATAGCCTTCCCCCAATAAATACTTTATCTTCTTGCTTTTATGCATTAATTGTGCCAATTTTTTCTCCTTGAAATACATGATTTCCCTTCTCAGTGAAATGCAATACTATTTATACTTCTAAATCCAGTTCAAATAACTCTTCTTCTCTGAATACTTTCTTTATCCTGCTAGTCACTGCTTTCACTTAAAATAATGTGTATGCACTACTTTTATGTAAGAGCCAAGCTTCCCTTCAATTTGTCTATTGTATTGTTTTATCTCACTTGTAGTCTTCAATTTCCTTATAAACCAATAGTATGTCTTATTCAGTTTTGTATTTGCAGAGGTAACCTAGATAATGTCTTCTAGGTGGCAGAAACTCATTGAAAAGAAATAACTGAATGAGCCAATGAATGGCAAAAAGAAGGAAGGAAGGAAGGAGGGAAAGAAGGAAAGAAGGAAGGAAGGATGTGTCCACATGCATGGCAACATGGGGAAGGTGTAGACAGTGGAGAAGTAACCAAACACAGCGAGATCAGACTAGGATTATGAAGTCGTAAAGCAATGAAAGAATGAGACAACACTAAAGCTGGCCTGTTTCCTGCCCTTCCTCAAGCCTAGTTAACTAGGCGTTTTCTGCACTGTTGTGAGATCATCTCCACCCTTAAATATTTCCCTTTTAAAATGAGATTGTTCAAAACACATGTTGTCCCTTAGCCCTAACTAAACAAGCATTAACTGGGACATGTTCATAAAAGTCCTTTTATTATTATCTTTTCATGTATGTCTATTGTTTCTTGATGATCAAGTCTGTATTTGTTTTTAAGTTTATTTATTTATTCTTTGAGGGAGACAAAGACAGCACAAGTGGGGGTTGGGACAGAGAGAAAGGGAGAGAGAGAATCCCAAGCAGGATCTGCACTGTCACCCCAGAGCCTGATGTGGGACTTGAACTCACTAACTGTGAGATTATGACCTGAGCTGAAATCAAGAGTGGGACACTTAGCTGACTCAGCCACCCAGGTGTCCCCTGAATCTGTATTTTTAACTTTATTTCTCACTCACACAAAGCTACTAATACATTACATTTATTGAATAGATGGGGAAAACTGGTGGTTCAGTAGGCTTTGTAGACCACTCTAGGCTGATCTAACTGGTAAAATACCTACATGATTCGTGTGTTTCTACGTGTGCTTGTTCTCGTGTCTGTTGGGGGTAGGATGAGAAATTCCTTCAGAGTTCATTCTGTGGAACTCTAATTGCTCTCTCTCTCCTCCATATATATTTATGATAATAATGTATTCTACACATTGAAGCTGATGTCTAAAGAGGTGTAGCGACCTCATCAAAGTGACACAGTTATTAAGTGACAGGACTTTTATGGTTTTTCAAACCTTATTCCAGGTTACAGTCCTAGATCCTTCCTGCAATACCAACTTGGCATCTCATTAGAGATTGGATATTACAGATCCAATTACACTCCATTAATTTTTGAAACATATTAAGCTTTGGTCCCTTCTGTAAAATAGTCTGCTTTAATTTCAAACTGAAAAATTAGAAAGCAAAAAAAGCAAAGGGATTTCTTTTTCATTTCCCAGTACTCTGAATGACTACTTCTCTCCCCAAACCACGGGCATCGGATAGTATTAATATGATACACTGTGTCAAGAGACTGAACTTTAATTGATCCATGATTTGAATCCGTGTTGTGGTGCTGACGGGAAGATCTGAGGTTCTGGTAAATAATTTGAGGTGTACCAAATACCTCTGTGAGTTGAAACATCTTCATAGCTTGGCAGTGGTCACTACAGACTTAAATTGAAAATATCAGGAATAAAAGCATGAAGCATATTTGACAATGTCTTAATATCATACAATTTAAAGAAAATCTGAATCAAAGCGAATTTAATAAAACCAAGCCATAAAACTATCAGGTCATATGCTGCTAAAGGAGCATTTCCTTTCAAAATCTTAGAACTTAACAACAGAAACACATGCCCCTGACAGGGATTCTCCTGCCCAGCTATGCATCATTTGGTGATATAAAATCACCTTACAAAATAAAGGAATATACCCTCGGGATTTCGTCCTCAGTTCATCCTACGGTTTGCATAACAGCTAGGCTTTCTCCCATGAACAAACGAACCAATAAGGTGAGGCAGGAGAAGAGCAGGGAGAGGAAAGAAATAAGGGAAGAAAGTCATTTTCACCAGCTGTGTAGGAGAGCATGTAAAGGGTATGTTATCTCACTCAGCACAAAGAAACCCTGGATTTCTTTCTCCACCACAGAGCAGCAGGTTTTTCCCTCCTCCCTAGCCATCATACCCAACAATACTTCAGAGACAGCTCGGTTCGTTAGCTTCGAGTGTCTGCTAAAATGTAGAAATTGAAAGCACACTACAGAGCTTTGATTCAGCATATTTTTCCTTCCCACAGAAACAAAAACCTTAAAGAAGTTCAGGCTCTTCTACAGAGATCCTGAAACCATAAGTAAAAGTCAGGATTCAAAGGACAAACCATTGTCTAGGCATCCTATTATCCCGGGCAATGCTATGTTCACTAGGAACTTCAGAGACCCCTGAGGATGCTTATGTAAATTACTTCAGAGTGTGGGAGAAATCTAGTGTTATCCATGCCATTTAAATAAGCACTTGAGGAGCTCAAAGGGGAAAATGTGGTAAGCAAATGGTACACTGTGTCAAGAGACTTGAAAAAATGTTAAACCTTACATAAAAATAAACCTAACTTCCAAGATTAATGACTGTACAGAAGTTAAAACTGGATGAGAAAGAACATAATATGTAAATGTGACAGAATTTATATTATCAACCCTTTTAGGATTCCAAAAATATGGGTTCAGGAAGGAGATTTATTCATAAATACTGCAATGTTTTGAATTTTACTTGAAGAGACTATTGTTTTATCACAGAACATACTTGAAGGAGAGAGACTTTGTAAGCAGAGTAGGAAAAAGAATCACCGTCATGACAATAATAGGAAGCTGTGTGTGTGTGTGTGTGTGTGTGTGTGTTCTCTTTTCACTTTAATTAATCTCTTTCTCTCTCTCTCTGGACTTCTGCGATCTAGAAAAAGGTTTTATTCTTGTTTTGGGAGCTTACTTGCCAAATGGGGGTCTTTGAACTATCACTGCTCTAACTCTGCCTACTTACAGCATTCAGAAGTAAAGATTTTAATTTGTTTAAAACATATACAAAAGTAAAACCAGCAACTATGTGTATATTGGAGTGTAAGGTAAGGGTCAATCTTGAGGACATAGATGGCTATTAGTAAGGTAGGAATATAGGCATACAATGTCTATCTCTTTCTTTCCCTTCCTTCTAATTCTTATAAAAAATCCCTGGAGGGGCGCCTGGGTGGCTCAGTCGGTTAAGGGGCCGACTTCGGCTCAGGTCATGATCTCGCGGTCCGTGAGTTCGAGCCGCGCGTCGGGCTGAGTGCTGACAGCTCAGAGCCTGGAGCCTGTTTCAGATTCTGTGTCTCCCTCTCTCTGACCCTTCCCCGTTCATGCTCTGTCTCTCAAAAATAAATAAACATTAAAATTTTTTTTTTTAAATCCCTGGAGACTGAGACTGATTTTTAAGTTCTTTAACCATTTACCATTATCTCTGAAACAACAATAATTGAATCAGAAGTTTTTAGTCCCTTTATATGTTTTTACAACATTCAATGCAAAACCTTGCCCATGGTAGGTGATACATAAAATTGGTTGCATTGCTTTACATTTAAATGTGGCCAACTTAAGACAAGCTGTATTGTTTAAGGGGAAAGGCAGGTGGAGGCCTTTTGTAAGCACTTTTAAACATCACAAAGAATATTTAATGGATTTAATTCTAAAATGATTCAGTTTACTGAGATTCATTGTTTGTGTACTAGTCAAAGATGTAAGTCATATCGCAAGGAACCAAGGATCCTAACGAAACCCTTCTCAGTTTACCACTCCCACCAAGTTGCATACAGATTAACCTACTGACATCTCATTTTCTCTCAGATCCAGAGCTACGCATCAGGAAAACATGAGGAAAGGTGAGGCAGCTGACTGAAATTGAGAAATTAAGGAAAAAGGGTTTTTTTTCCTTTAAATTTGATTTATATTGAGAGGACTTAGGAGAGACTTAACTAAATAAACAGCTGAACACTGACCAAATCAAAGCAAAGAACAATAATTTATTCTTTTTTTTTCTATCTTTCCTTCCATCCTTCTTTCCTTGCTTCTTTTTTTTTTCTTGCTTCCTTTTTTCCTCACTTCATGAAATATTTATAGATGAACCTGCTATCTAGGTAATATAATAGGTATTAAATACCCTGATCCATCGTTAGTAAGAAGACAGTTTTCCATTTACAAATTCAAATTCAACAAGTACTGAATACAAATCTGCCACATCAGGGTCTCCTTAAACTTTGGACACTGGTAAACAATAGAGAGACATTCCTTCCCCTCATGTAAATTGATAAGTAAACCTAAACAGTAAGAGTTTGAAATTCTGCCAAATAAACTTACTCAGAGTCAGTGACAAAAACTAAAAGAGCCATGAATCTAATTTACTATATGCACTGTTTGCTATACTCTCAACTGAATGCTAACTAGCATTGTTTAAGACAAAAGACAGTATCATTCATTGATCAATGATTCCAATTCATGATTCTCAAAGAGGTGAAGATGTAACAATTAAAAGCATCCCAAGAGCCAAAGAAAATTATCGTATAGGGCTATTCCAGAGGATTCTCTAGTTTAACTATATGTCTGCATCAGACTTTCCCCCCAATATTTTATTATAAAAATTACAAACATACAACGAAGTTGAAAGAAATGTACAGTAAATAACCATATAATCACTATCTAGATTCTAAAATTGTTAATACTTTTATGTATTTGCTTTAGGTTGTCTTTTGAAGTGTGGCTTTTGGCTTAAAATAAAGTTGTAAGAATCAATCACAGACAACTAATCATGTCAAGAGCAATTCTATAAAAATATTAGACCATAATTATATGGTTACAGCAAATATTTGGCTCCCAGGAAGAGACAAGCCACACGCACGAGGGGAATTAGGAAAAAACTGTTTATTGCACACCGGTGCTGGCCCAGAGGAGTCACTTCCAAAGGCTGAGCCCTGAACCTTGACATCAGCCTCCTTTTATGGCTGGGATGGTAGGGTGTTGAGATACAAAAGAAAACGGGGAGGCGGCCCTTATCAGTGGTGCTATCCAGACAGTTGGTGGACACAGAAGGCAAGCAAGATTACAGGAGCCAAAAGTATGCAAGGGGAGTATCTGGCCCCAGACATCTGGCTGGCCACTTTTATCTTGTTTTTACTAGCTTTTCTTTTCAATATCATAGGAAATCTAATGGAATCAATGACAGCTTAGTTCAGAAATGAATGAGAATGGCTTCTTACAGCGGATAACATTCAAAATTTTTGTGGCATTGGAATTATTACAGAAAAACATCATATGTTAAGGAAGGAAAAAAAGGGTTTTACACTACCTTGGCATATAAATGTAGAAACTAAATTAGTAACGTTTATTCTCATTTTTATTAAGATTTCATTATGTGCTATGGGGACAAATCCTACGAAATCAAATTAATTAAAATAAATAGTTCAATGGAAATGAGTTTTTTTAAATAAATGACAAACTATGATTTCCTCCCCAAACTATTATCTTCATCAACAGAGTAATTATATTTAAAATTATTTAATTCTTTGTAAATGGCATTTATACTTGCTACTATTAAACTTTGCAAATATTAGCTTAATGTCACACAAAAGAGTTGTAAAAAGCATATAGTTTTGTATGGTAAAAGGATAGATACCTGGAAATTTGCAGAATTGCATTCTAAACAATGATCTATGAGTTTCTGGTTGTGCACATCTCTGGGTATCAGATTTCTTACTGATTCTCTTTTACTTTTAGAGAGAGTGGGAGAGAGAGAAAGAGATAAACTGAGTGCGTGTGTGTGTGTGTGTGTGTGTGTATGAAAGAGAGAGATAGAGACAGAGACAGAGACAGTGCGAAAGAGAATGAGTGGAATTCTCTCTAAATTTCCTGTGGTTGGTGGTTGGTACTCAAATCACCTCTCTAGATAGCTATGGTCTCCCAAAGGTGAGCAGGAGGATATGGATGTTGTAGATGTTCTGGGGATTAAGTGGGGTAAATTGCATTTTATTATCCTTATTTTGACTTTACCAAAGGAAAATTTCCAAAGCTTAGCACAGATCTCTTCCAAGTGAACTTCTGTGTTCACAGGATCACAGAGCATTAGTTAACTCCCTTTTAAACCATGACCTTCATGGGGCTCCAACTCTATCATCTATATCTTATCCATCAAGACCTTCAGCTTCCCCTGGATAGGAATGAGATTTCAAAGCCCCTGTGGTTTTTACTCAGTCTTTTTATTTTAACTTAAGGTACAGTCACTTCACTCTCTTTTTCTCAACTCCCAATACAAATACAAATGTTTATGAATAAAAATGCCTGTACTCCTTTCCTCATCAATACTAATAGGTATGCTTTTCATACAGACCCATTAATTTGATCTTTATCATTCCTTATAACAGCAGTCTTGCAGTTTTTGGATGACTTGAAGATAAAACAAACAGCACTAAAAAAAAAATAAGACAGATTGAGTATCAAAACATGGCAATCATCATATAACTTCTAGACATGAAAATCCTATTCTAGAATTGTCTAAAGAGAGCTACAGATGTGGTCTTTATAGATAATGTCAGGAAGACAAGTAATTCAGTAGTCTGAAAAACAGCAAAAACAACATTGCCCTGTATCTATGGGTCCCAATGCCCACAGGCCAAAAAACTTCTCAGTATCTGTGTGCAGAACAAGAAGGACAATACAAATATTCAATATTGGCGTGATACGTACTATGAACCCTTTTCTAAGCCCTGTGCATATATTAACTTATTTAATACTAAAAAACTCAGATGTATTACATGTTATGAGAAAATCGAACTATATTTAGGGTAAGTAATTCACCCAATTAAGGTCATAAAGGTAGAAAATTGTAGGTCCCAGGATTTGAAACGGAGGAAGTTTGTTTCGGAATCTTCACCCCTAAATAGTTTAAGAATATAGTAAAAATTCTGATCTTGTGGTTTCTCTAATAGAGTCATGCTAAAATTCCTGACCCATAATATTTAGGTCTTTTCACATTTATCTTGCCTGATTCCATTGTTCATTTTTGTCATTTAACTCCTTTTATGTACAAATCCTCTTCAATATCATCCACTTACCAATTCATTTAACAATAGTAGATATTAAAAGTCTCAGCCATTACTGCTGTTCCACAAATCAGAATTTCTTCTGCTTCAAGAAGTCATGGATTCCTTTTGAGGCAAATAGAATGACCCACATTTATAACAAAGATAACTGATCTATTATTTAGAGTATCTCAGATCTAAAAGAACTATCTACAGTTAATGGATGACATTGGGCCGCATGTTCTTTTCTCCAAATATTTATTTTAGGGATCACAGTCAATGAACAGATTAAGAAAAGTGAAAATCTTTCGGTCTGGCATATTTGTGTGTTTATTCAAACTCTAATTTTATCAGTGACTTTTAGGTATCTAGAAAGAATCCCTCGAACTTCTTTAGCATCCTCAAAAAGTCCTCCATCGATTAAAAATAAAGCCACACAACTTTCATATTCCTAAGTACATTACTCAACATTACCTAAATATCAAAATAAAGGCAGTGGTGCAACCAAAGGTATAAGAAACACTGTTAGGTAGCACATTTTTCATACTTCATAATACATCCTTTGTCTCTGAGACCCACATCTGCAACGTAAAGTCAAACCCTCTCCAGACAGCCATACCACAGATGCAGCTGAAATCCCGACTCTGTGTCCTTCCTCCACGTTGTCTTCATCTTAATCACAGGAGGATTACTTCATGAGCTGACATCATCCACTATCTTCATAACCACCCCTCCTTAGAAGAATACAAAAAATTCTCCAAATTGAGCAACACCAGAGCAGTCGGCAAATTAGCAGTTAGCAAAAACTTTATGTACCTAAATAAATTGTATAGCAATCTAGTGATAGGGTTCCTAACATATGTTTGCAAGGAGAAGCAAAGACTCCTTGAAAGGAACAAAAAAATCGCATTTTGTATTGCTGCACACCCCGAGAGAGATAATAACAAATGTTACTATATTTAAATGTAAATCATATAGTAATAAGATATAGTAAAATTTTCACACTGAATTAAGATTATAAGGTAAATATTTCTTCAGGTTTGGGAATATATTTGATTTAGAATTTTATGAGTAGATAAATTTTATATTCCCAACTTTGTTATATAAATTATTCAAATGTATTCTATCACCTCCTATAGAAGATTCTATAACAGAATAATATTGGCTGTCACTGGGGGCTTACTAGTGTGAGATATCATTTTAAGTACTTTATATAGATTACTATTTAATATTTTTGATCACCTTATGAAGTACACATGATTGCAATCCCTGCTTCACAAAATAATCAAATTGAAGTACAGAAAGGATAGATAAGTGGTTTGCCAAATTTACACAGCTAGTCAGTGACGAACCACTGTTTGAACTTAGGTAGCCCATGTTGATCCACTTCTCCAGTGAATATGAAATAAGATGCACTTTAAACCACTGGTTTTACCATATGGTAAATCATTATACACATTTAAAATGCTACTTTTAAATATCCTTTTAATTGTGTATTTATTTTGAGAGAGAAAGAGAGAGTGAACAAGGGAGCAGAGGAGGGGCAGGGAGAGAGAGAGAGAAAGAAAGAGAGGGAGAGAGAAAGAATCCCAGGTAGGCTCTGCACTGTCAATGCACAGCCTGACATGAGGCTCGAACTCACTAACTGTGAGATCATGACCTGAGCCTAAATCAAAAGTCAGACGCTTAACCAACTGAGTCACCCGGATGCCCCATTTAAATATTCGATATGTACTGTAATATGTGCACTACTTTGAAGTTAAGTTTATTTTTAGTTTCTTTGGTTTACACTTTACCCTTATAATTTTGTTTTTTTTTTCTGTCTGTGCTTAATCAATGTTTTTTTTCAAAATAACAAATGTTTGTCTTTCAAATATGGCAATAATAAACTTTAAAAAGGAAACTGGAATTATCAGAATTATGACCATTCAAAACACTGTTGCGTGTAACTTTCTAATATTTTGCTTTGTGGGATTTTTTTTTCTTCATTAGTGCTATATATACTAACAGTTTGGAACTTAATTCTACTTGAATATGAGTCTCATGAAGGCAAGCTTTTGTCTTTTAGATTAATTTTTGTTTCCTGTGCCTAGAAAAATAGCTCAGAAAATAATTACTAAATGTACTTATTTTTGAATGAATTTCAATTAGTCTTTGTTTTAAATTATTCTTTGCTATTCGTACCAGTTCCTCTTATTCTTTTGAACTTTACTGTCATTTTATTTCTTTATTCCTTACTGCAGTGGAATAAGGTGGGCGAATCAGTAGTTTTGTAAATAATCTTCTCATTGCCAAAATCCTTTTAGTTAGGTCTTCACTTATTTCTCAACAATTTTTATTGGTTTTATTTTGCGTTGGGGAAGGGGGAGTTCAGTTTACAGAAACCTACTATTTGTTTGTTCCATTTATTCTCATTTCCATATCCCAAACACGGAGTATTCCATGCTCCCAAACAGTAGCAACCTTTCTTGTGTATTTTATGTATATCATTTTTGTTTGCATGTATCCTTATAAAATTTGTAATTTTGTTTTATAGGTAGAAAACACTGGTGTGTTGTATATTGTATTCTGTTCTTTAATTTTTTTTTTCACTTAGTTACATGTGCTAATGCCCCATCCATCTTGATACATGTACATCCTCTTTATTACTTAAGATGATGAATTGTACTGTATGGTGTTTTTTCAGCCACTTTTGGTTTTCTCCCACTCCCTTCCTTCTCAAGCATAAACACAAATCTTACAATCCAATTATCCTCTCCACAAATAATCCTGCATTTAATACTCTTAGGCATTCAATACATTTTGTACATATTTTATTATACATTCTGTATATTTTGCTATCATAATTGGATGTCCTTTTAGTAGATTTCCTTTTGGTTCTCGTCTACATCTGAGTTTAATGTAGTATTATTATATTATATAAAATACCTTTGGAAGGGCCACCAGGATTCGGTGAATAACTTAATCTGACTTAATATTTATTAAGAGTTCCATTATTCAGTTACATTGTTGGGAAAATAAGTAAAGTTATGCACCATCAGATGGCCCATGGGACTAACATAAGCTCTAGTCCCTGGCTTAGAGACTCCTCTTCAGGGTTCTTCTTCCGCTCCGCTTGCCAGGTGTGCCAAATTACTACTAAAGCAGAATGCGGAAGTAACAGAAGATATATTGCCCCCCCGTACTTATGCTTGGGACTCACATGTCTGGAGAAGGATCTCCTCCGAGCCCGCTGGTGTAAAATAAAACTCTGATCACCAAGATCTCTGAGTGCCTCTTGGTTTCTCCACCAGAGATCCAGCCTGGTTCTGTAACAAAATTATCCTTATTCAATCCAATAATCAGTAGCAATTAATCATCAATAACACGGAAGATAACAGGCTACATGTGCCCTTATTCTAAAACAGAAAATTAAAAATAGAGATAAAACTGTGATTAAGTGTTCAGGAAAAAGAATTGAATTAGACCTATAGAAACTTGTTTAACCTTTCCAGAGCATTTTAGTTATGTCTGCATGTGGTTACAAACTCATGTTTACTTTGTGACAAGTCCCTGAACTTTCTTGCGTTCTATGGTCTGTGTATACCTTGGGAAAATAATAACCACCAGGGCAAAGATAATTTAAATATGAGGCTATTCATATTTGTTGGAGTGCTCTCAAATTGTTGTTGAAATCCCATTAAAAATATTGAAGTATTGAATCAGTTCTAGTTTAACACCATAAGAACTATTATATAAAGAGAGGCTGCCTTAACACTTCCACCAACAAAATTCTTGGCCAAGTCTAAGATGTTACATGGGAGGAGGGGTATAGGTGTTACTGGCTTAACATGGGAAAAAATTTTGCTTTGTTTCGTTGGTTCAAAATAATGATTTCTACCATAACTGAAATAGTTATGAAATGACTCCTGTGATTCATTCCTAATCTGGTTCCCAGGCCCAAGCCTACTGATGTTCCACTGACAGATCGCATTCCCACACAGTCTTATCTTTAATACCCTTCTATCAATACTGTGCACCAATGACACCAAAGTAGAAAAACATGTTTGGGCTTAAACAATACTGTTCATTTAGGTGAAAAAAAAAAATGAGAGGGAAGGGAGGAGATGTGTAGAAGTAAGGCTAAACTCAGGAGATAAAGAGCACATTCCATTGAATTTGTTCACTCAGATACTAAAGAAACTAAATAAGAATTCACCAAATTTTGTTAAAGCCATTTATTTATAAGCCAAACACAACAACACCCAATTGCTTCTATTTTTCCTCCCTAACAGGACTTTATTTACGATACAGAAAACAAATAGCATTAGCACATGTACAAACTACAATGAGCAGTTCACTGGCATTTCTAAAATAGAACGTTCTTTGTATGCAGGATATTCTCTAGAGTCAAGTAAAGTTTGAAGAGGGTGCAAGGGACAGAAAGCAGATATGTAAGGTGATCTCTGAAGTAGCAAGGAGTTCTGACTTCTGACCAAGCCATGATAAAAATGATTAGCTTGCATTATAGTGTTGCTAATAACTGGACCACTATTATCAGGTCTTTCCAAAAAGAATGCAAGTTTCAATGTAATGTTTTTGTTTTAACTTTTATCAAAATTACTGAATGTTTACATTTGAAAAATATTATTAAAATACACTGGTTAGCTTACTTATCTACATTATTTATACCTCATTTAGACAGTTGTTGAATTTGCTTTAATTACACTGTCTAGATGTAAACAAGGTAAGGGGGGAAAGGCTGGTTTCAATGAAACCAGTTAGAATAATGCAAGAACTAGATAGTCTATATAAAAATGATTGAGAATTCTTTGCATGTGATAAGGCTACGGAACCCCCTAAATTGTAAAATTCACCCTAATCCAAAAGACAAGCCCAGAATTTAGAACTGTTTATTTTTTCTAGGCCCAATAATGGAAACATGTGGAAAAAAAATTGATTATATTATAGCTGGGCTTGTAAGTTAGCTGGGTAATTGGCCACATTTAGGAGCTGGCTTCTTGAGGAAGCATAAGTCATGGCCACCAAAGAAATACGTATTGAATGTGAGGAATTTACTATGGCATTTCTTGATACTAATGAATGATTTAAATGAAGTGGTTGAAAGTGATGGTCCGGGCAGTAAAATGTGCAATAAATCTGCTTTTATGATAAAAACAATGAGCAAGCAGTTATATATAAGAGCATCAAGTTAAAAATCACTTAAAAATACGAAACCTATCTAATAACTGCTTTTAAAATGTTTAACATGCTTTAAAAATTGTAACTCCTTTAGCCTCATAAAATCTTCCCAATTTAAAATAAGGAAACTGAGACCAGAAAGTATAAATTGCAAATAGTCATACAGCTGGTAAATTGCAGAGCTAGAATTGAATGTAGCCAATTTAATGATGCCATCCATGATTTTAAACCACCACACTGTGAGTTGGGTTGCAAATAGTTATCTAGATAGGTCAGGGAATTGAAGAGACCATCTCCTCTGTCTTCTAGCTAGAGCAAGATTTTAATGCGAGCAAACATGCCTACGTAGCCACATATCAATATACCTGTGCACACAGAGCAGAGAAAAACGTGCTGAGTGAAAGACTTCCCTTTTTCATGATCCACAGAATGTATTTCTCCTTTTCATCATGCTCATTTTACAACCTCCCTTTTCTTCACCTCAACAGTGAAGTTTCCTTCCAACTTATAGGTTGTATGTTTTTAGCTTGGGAAAGGCAATTTTGTGGTTATCAAAGAACCTGATATCTTTCAGAATTTGTTTTCTGATAATATTTTCAGCATTTTCTAAGCAACAAAAGAATGAATGAAGCTGATTTTTCTTTTTTTTTTTTTAATTTTTTTTTCAACGTTTTTATTTATTTTTGGGACAGAGAGAGACAGAGCATGAACGGGGGAGGGGCAGAGAGAGAGGGAGACACAGAATCGGAAACAGGCTCCAGGCTCTGAGCCATCAGCCCAGAGCCTGACGCGGGGCTCGAACTCACGGACCGCGAGATAGTGACCTGGCTGAAGTCGGACGCTTAACCGACTGCGCCACCCAGGCGCCCCAAGCTGATTTTTCTTAACCAATCTTTGTTAAAAGTAAGCATGATTTTAATAGCTTCTTTCTGAGATATAAAGCGATCTTAAATTTCCTTAACATCTGTTTCCTATTCCCATTAATATCAACTGCTTTCAGAATTTTCTCTGTGAAACACATCTTTCTCCTGTGAGGAGTTGATCTCAAACTCTGACTCTGTGAAGTTGAAGGCCATTGTTTACCATCATTCTTGGTGATTGGTACCTTATTACAATCAAATTGTCTCAGAACGATCATTTTGACCATAGAGTGGGACTATAGCCTAGTGGTTAAAAACACATAAGTTGGAGCCAGACTGCCTTGGATTTGTCAATTCCTAGTTTTTTCTCATTGAAAAGTTTAATTCTCCATTCCTGCGTTCCCATATAAAAAATGAAGATAATTATAACACCTACCTCATTGGATTGTTTTGAAGATCAAATGAGTTTGTGTGTGTGTGCGTGTGTGTGTATTTAAAGCAACACTCTTGGGGCGCCTGGGTGGCTCAGTCGGTTAAGTGGCCGACTTCGGCCCAGGTCGTGATCTCGCGGTCCGTGAGTTCGAGCCCCGCGTTGGGCTCTGTGCTGACAGCTCAGAGCCTGGAGCCTGTTTCAGATTCTGTGTCTCCCTCTCTCTGACCCTCCCCTGTTCATGCTTTGTCTCTCTCTGTCTCAAAAATAAATAAACGCTAAAAAAAAAAAAATAAAAATAAAAAATAAAGCAACACTCTTAAAAATTTGCCAGACACAAATGTGTTTAATAAATTTTTGCTATTATTATTAATAACAAAATGTGCTAGTATGTAAGACTTATGAGACAAATTCTATAATTAAAAAAGAATTAATTAATTGTGAGCATGTTCCATTGAAAAATTAATCTACTTACTTCCATTTCAACTTACTTTAATTGTCTGTTGATCTTTTTAAATGTCTCCATGCTATTTTGTTTCATAGTTTTTCTGTTTATTTAATAATAATAAATTAGTTTGCAAATGATCCATTTATTTAATAACAATAAATTAGTTTGCAAGTGATTAAAGAGACTTAAAAAAAGCTAAAGGTTTTAATCTTAAACTTTAAAGGTACTATTTCAAACAGAAGTGAGCACAAGATAAAATTTTAAATAATTTAAAATATAGTTAAAACAAAATTAACCATAAAAGGTGTGATAAGATCATTTAATAGCTGTTAATCTAAATAAATATGCTTTTAATAATCAAGTGCCATTTAATTAACCTGCAATAACTGGCTTATTAAATTTAAATTAAATCATTATATGAGACACTTCATTTAAACTGTACATGAATGTTATATTTTCCTACTACTTTGTACTTATCTAAGGTATTCAGATTCACTGAAATGAAGGTTACTGAGAGAATTTTTTAAGTCAAACTTCTCATATATCCTTACTGGAAATTCCATACTTTTACTTTATTTTTTTTTTTTTTAATTTTTTTTTTTTTCAACGTTTATTTATTTTTGGGACAGAGAGAGACAGAGCATGAATGGGGGAGGGGCAGAGAGAGAGGGAGACACAGAATCGGAAACAGGCTCCAGGCTCTGAGCCATCAGCCCAGAGCCCGACGCGGGGCTCGAACTCACGGACCGCGAGATCGTGACCTGGCTGAAGTCGGACGCTTAACCGACTGCGCCACCCAGGCGCCCCCATACTTTTACTTTATAAGCTTTAAGTACTCTTCTTATGAGGCAGTCATTTAGAACTTTAAAACAACATTAAATTATGGGGAAAAAAAGAAAAGAAGCCTAGAAATTTGGGGTTAATTGCTTCACTTTACTTCTCCCCCCCAAATATATATATATATATATATATATATATATATATATATATATTTGAGTCATTATCCAACACTATTTCTTAAAGTTTATTTATTTATTTTGAGAAGAGAAGGAGAGAGAAAATCCCAAGCATACTCCACACTGTCAGTGTGGAGCCCGAAGCGGGGCTCAATCCCATGAACTGTGAGATATATGACATGAGCTGAAATCGATAGCTGGCCACTCAACCAACTGAGCCACCCAAGCACCCCAATCCAAAACTATTTTTATTTATTTTGTTGCTTACATTGTGAAGGTGTTTCAGTTTCATCTTGTATTTTTCATGTTCCAGTTCTATAATCAACCACTCTTCCAGGAATTCCAGTTCATTTGTTGGAGAGTGATATTTATAAATCAAGATCTACATACTGAATGTGCTTATTGCTGTGTGACTGTCATTGTGTCTAGGCTGTCTTGACAGAGTGAGGCAATGTATGTGTGTATACTAACCAACGCGCACACACATATCTATGTTTATTTATGAATTTATGTCTTTGCATATGTATTTAAGAAAACACATACAAGATCATACTGAAGAATCCAACCCAAAGCAGGTTTATTCTGGCATTCTCTTTTTGGGTTTTTCTTTTTTTAACTTTTCTTAGATAGTAAAAAAAATTTTACTCCATCATGTTCTTTTTAATTCCAAGAGCTACTTTTGGCTAAGTACATTGACTAAACCATGTTAACAAATTTACCTGGATATAATTCGGTAGGTTGTTTCCTTAAAACATTTTTAAGAGTGTCACTTCCCAACATTTATTTATTTATTTATATATTTATTTATTGTATTTTGACTTATCTCAAAGACTACTGGAATACATCTGAAGAGCTTTTTTGTTCATTTTTTAACTTCTATAGGGTACAACTCATGAGCTTTGGATTTATTTTCTTTATCTTTTTATTTATTTTTTAATGTTTATTTTTGAGAGAAAGAGAGAGAGAGAGAGCAGGGGAAGGGCAGAGAAAGAGGGAGATACGGAATCTAAAGCAGACTCCAGGTTCTGAACTGTCAGTACAAAGCCTGACACAGGGGTCAAATTCACAAATCTTGAGATCATGACCTGAGCTGAAATCAGACCTTAACCGAGTGAGCCACCCAGGTGTCCCCAGAGCTTTTCTTTTAAATCAGTTTGCTAAATAAACAATTTTTAAGTAGTAATTTCCCCCTCAAAATTAGATAAACAGCTAGATACAGAATTATAGCCCTTAGCAAAACAAAAGACTATATGTAAGTCAATATAAAGTTTAATTAAGTTATAATAAATTAAATTATCTTTCGGATATTTGTGGAATCTTTTTCTTTAAACTTCAAAATCATCAGCGAATATTTAGTATGATACTTTTACATTACTTTTGCTCAGTAATCCATTAACTAGTTTTCTCTAAATGCTCAAATCAGGCTTCTACCCAAATTATCTTATTTCTGTGATGCTTTTTTTTTTTTTTTTTAATCATAGCACACTTGTTTTCTTGGGAAATTTCTGAAGTATCCAGTTATCTAGAATTTCTATAACCTTATTCTGGCATGGTTTTCTCTCCATGCTTGCCAGATCTAATTACAAAGAAATGATGATCTCTTGAATAATTTCAGTATCAAAATTTGTAAGTCTAAAATTTTCTAATATCTATTTCTATAATATGGGAAAACATATACTCCGAGTTGTCAACAGGATTTGATTCTTTTGAAGTTAACTTCTTTTCAAATACGCTTGCCCAGTAGTGAGTATTGAGAGTACTTCTAGTTGCAGATTTTGTATGTAAAGAACTTCAGACTTGCCATTCTGCCATTCCTAACAAGTACAAAGCTGAGCAGACTGAAAAATCAACTCCTCTTGGAGAGAGGAGAGGACATAGGGCAAACTGCGGCCCCTGAGACTGGAGAGAGACAGACAAACATAGGGAGTTGCAGATTACCAGAGCAGAGATTCACAAGAAGAAATTGCCATAAGACCCAGTGTCAGAGAAGGAAAACCTGAGCTGTCATTGAATAATTGCTATAGAGTGCTGAGTGTTCAAAATTCTAGGAGGACCCAGGCACAGGGGAGCACCCATGTATTGTCGGATTTGCCTCCAAGAGCTTGACCAGGTTCCAAGACATACCAAAAGACAAAAGGAGTCTTTTTGAAGAGACAGAGTAAATATCAGAACAAGACATGGCAGGGACATTGGAATTATCAAACAAGATTTAAAACAAATCTGATTAATATGCTAAGGGCTCTAATGGATAACGTAGACCTCATGCAAGAAAAGAAGGGCAGTGTAAGCAGAGATGGACACCTTAGAAAAGACCACAAAGAAATGTTAGAAATAAGAAAACACACTAAAGGAAATGAAGAATATCTTTGACATGTTCATTAGTAGAGTGGACACAACTGAGTATAGAATCTCTCAGCTGGATTTACCTAGATAATCCTCAAAAACCGAAATAAAGATATCAGAGACTGAAAAATACATACCTGAATAATCAAAGACTATTGGACAACAAGTGATGTATTTTACACAGAATAGAAATACCAGAGGAAGAGAAAGAAACAGAAGAAATATTTAAAAAAACAATGATTGACAATATCCCTAAATTGACATCAAATACCAAAACACAAATCTGGGAAGCTTAGAGAACACCAAGCAGGATACATGTAAAAAAATTATAAACTATAGAAAATGTAGCTTTATCAAAGATACATACAAAATCCTGAAAAAGGCCAGGGGGAAAACACCTTATCTGTAAAGGAGCAGAGGTAAGAATTATATCCAGCTTCTCCTCAGAAACTGTGTAGGCAAGAGAGTGGAGTGTTGAGAGAAAAAAATAAAAGCCCCTACAACCTAGAATTCTGTACCCTGTGAAATTATTCAAAACTAAAGAAGAAATAACAACCTTCTCAAACAAAAATTGAGGACATCTGTTGCCAGTAGACCTGCCTTACAAGAAATGTGAAAGAACTTTAGAGACAAGGAACATGATAAGGTCTGAAATGCAGATCTACTTAAAATAAAAAAAAGAGCATAGAACAAGGAATAAGTGAAGGTAAAATAAAAACATATTTTTTCTTATTGTAAATTGATCTAACAGGTAACAGTTTGTTTGAAATAGTACCATCAGTGCGTATATGTATGTATCATATGTTACATATGTGTCCTGAAGGGTGCTCATCTATAAGTGAAATGAATGGCAGCAATGATACAAGGGATTGGATGGAGGAACTAGTATTATGTTGTTATTATAAGTATTCACACTGCCTGTGAAATGGTAGAATGTTGTTTGAAAGAGGACTTGGGTTAGCTATAAAGGTAAATTGCAAATTCTAAGGCAACCACTAGAAAAAAAAATAAAAAAGTATAATATACTAAGAAAGGAGAGAAGATGAAATCCTATAAATTGTTCAGTTATAGCCACAACAGGCAGAAAAAGAGTGGAAGACAAAACTTGGAACAAAGAACAAAAGCAACACAAAGAAAGCAATAATGCATATGGTAGAATCCAACTATGTCAATAATCACTTAGAGCTTCTATGGTCTGAATACACCAACTAAAAGACAGAGATTGTCAGAATGAATCAAAAAACACAATCTAAATATATGTTGTCTACAAGAAATTCACTTCAATATAAAACATACATAAATTAAAAGTAAATGAATAGAGAAAAAAATACCATGTTAGTACTAATTAAAAGAAAGCTGAAGTGGATATGTTAATTTCAGACATAGCTGATTTCAAAGCAAGAAGAGTTATCTGGGGTACAGAATAGCATTACAGGGCATCTGGCTGGCTCAGTAGGTTAAGCATAAAGTCTCAATTTCGGTTCAGGTCATGATCTTGTGGTTTTTAGGATCCAGCTCTATGTTGGGCTCTGTGCCGACAGCATGGAGCCTGCTTGGAATTCTCTCTCCATCTCTCTCTCTGCCCCTCCCCTGCTCTCTCTCTCTCTTTCTCAAAATAAATAAACTTAAAGAAAAAAAAAAAAGAATAGCATCTTTCTGTTTGGTTGGGTCAATCATCCCAAAACACACAAAAATTATTCATGTTTATGCTCCTAATAACAGAGTGTCAAACTTCATAAGTCAAATACTAATAGACTTGCAAAGAGGAATAGCTGAATCCACTATCATAGTTGAAGACTTTAACACCTCTCTCTCAGAAAAGGACATAGACAACAGGCAGACAATTAATAAGGACATAATCTTATCAATAGATGCAGAAAAACGTTTGACAATACCTAACATCCATTGATAACAACTCTCAGTAAACTTGTAATTTAGGGGAACTTCCCCAACCAGATAAAGATTATCTATAAAAAACCTACTTCACATTACACTTAAAGGGGAGACACTGGAAGCTTTACCACTAAGATCAGGTACAAAGCAAGAATGTCTCCTCTCACCACTGCTTTTCAGAATTCTCCTGGAACTTGTTAATGCAAGAAGACTAGAAAAGGAAATAAGATTTACAAAGATTGAAAAGAAAAACATAAAACGATCTTTCATCATGATCATCTATGTAGAAAATCCAAAATAACTGAATTAACAATATTTTATAGAATGGTTGCAGGATACAAGGTTAACATAAAAGTCAATTTATTTCCTATATACCAACAATGAACAAGTGGAATTTGAAATTAAAAACACAATGCCATTTACATTAGCACCCAAAAAATGAAATATTTATATATAAATCTAACTGAACATGTATAGACATGTATGAGGAAAATGATAAAACTCTGATGAATGAACTGAGAGCTAAATAAATGGAGAGATAATCCATGTTCATAGATAGGAAGATTCAATGTTATCAAGATGTCATTTCTTCCCACTTTTATCTATAGATTCAGTGCAAACAAAATAAAAATTCCAGCAGGTTATTTTGTGAATATGACAAACTGATTCTACAATTTATGTGGATAGGCAAAAGACCTGGACTAGCCAACACAGTATGGAAAGAGAACAAACTTGGAGGACTGAAGCTACTTGACTTCAAGACTTACTCTAAAGTTATAGTACACAGGACAGTGTGGTGTTGGCAAAAGAGTAGACAGATCAATGAAACAGAATTGAGACCTGAGAAGTAGATCCATACAAATATGGTCAACTAATCCTTGACAAAGTAACAAAGGAAATAGAATGGAGTGGGCAAAGGTAGTCTTTTTGACAAATGGTGTTGGTAAAACTGGAAATCCACATACAGAAAAGTGAATCTAGACACAGACTTTAACACCTTTCACAACAATTCAAAGTGGATTGCAGATATTAACATACAATGCAAAATTATAAAAACTAGCAGACAATATGACAAAACCTCAATGATTTTGGGGATGGCAATGACTTTTTAGATGTATCAAAGGCACGATCCATAAAAGAAAGAACAGATAAAGTGGGCTCCGTTACAATTAAATCTTCTCTGTGAAAGACAATGTCAAGGGAATGAAAAGACAAGTCACAGACTGGGAAAATATATTTGCAGAAAAAACAACTGCTAAAAGACTGTTATTCCAAATATACAAAGAACTCTTAAAACAACAATAAGAAAGCAACCTAATTAAGAAATGGGCCAAAACTCTTAAACAGATACCTCACCAAAGGGGATATATACATAGGAATAAGCATATGAAAAGAAGTTCCACGTTATATTTCATTAGAAAAACGAAAATGAAAACAGTAATGAGAAACAATTACACACCAAAATCTGGAACGCTGACAACACCAAATGCCAATAAAGATGTGAAGCAACATGAAACTTCATTTATTGCTGTTGGGAATACAAAGTGGTACAGTCACTTTGGAAGACTGCGGTTTCTTACAAAACTAAGCATTCTCTTATCAGACAATTCAGTAATAGCACTCCTTGGTATTTACCTAAAGAAGTTGAGAACTTACATCTACACAAACTCCTGCACACAGATGTTCAGAGCAAGTGTATTCATTATTGCCAAAACTTGGAAGCAATCACGATGCCTTTCAGTAGGTAAATGGGCAAACTAATATGGTACATCTAGACAATGGAATAGTATTACCACTAAAAAAGTAAATAAAGAAATAACTATCAAGACATGGAAGAACTTTACATTTGTATTTTTAAGTGAAAAGAGCCAATCTAAAACAAAACAAAACAAAACGAAACAAAACAAAACAAAACAAAACACAAAACACTATTTAGTGTATTATTCCAGCTATGCAACATTCTGAAGAGGGCAAAACTATGGGGACAGTAAAAAAGGTATGTGGGTGGGATAGGGAAAGATGAAGAGGCAGAGCACAGAAGATTTTTAGGACAGTGAAAATACTCTGCATGATACAATTATGGCAGATGCATATAATTATACATATGTCTAAACAGAACGAACAAAACCAAGAGTGAACTGCAACATAAACTATGGACCTCAGGTGATTATAATGTGGCAATGTCGGTTCATCAGTTAATACAGAAGTAGTAGTCTGGTGGGGCTGTTGATAATGGGGGAGGTTATATTTGTGGGGGTAGGGAGAATATGGGAATCTCTGTACCTTCCTCTCAATTTTGTTTGAAAACAGAGTAAGTTGCATTTCTATACACCAATAATGAAGCAACAGAAAGAGAAATCAAGAAATTGATCCCATTTACAATTGCACCGAGAACCATAAAATTCCTAGGAATAAACATAACCAAAGATGTAAAAGATCTATAAGCTGAAAACTACAGAAAACTTATGGAAGAAATTGAAGAAGACACAAAGAAATGGAAAAACATTCCATGCTCATGGATCGGAAGAACAAATATTGTTAAATGTCAATATTACCCAAAACGATCTACACATTCAATGCAATCCCAATGAAAATTGCCCCAGAACTCTTCTCAAAGCTGGAACAAACAATCCTAAAATTTGTATGTAACCACAAAAGACCCCGAATAGCCAAAGTAATGTTGAAAAAGAAAACTGAAGCGGGAGGCATCATAATCCTGGACTTTGGCCTCTACTACAAAGCTGTGATCATTAAGACAGTGTGGTATTGGCACAAAACAGACACAGAGACCAATGGAATAGAATAGAGAACCCAGAATTGGACCCACAAATGTATGGCCAACTAAGAAAAAATATCCAATGGAAAAAAGATAGTCTTTTTAGCAAATGGTGCTGGGAGAATTGGACAGCAACATGCAGAAGAATGAAATGGTACCACTTTCTTACACTGTACACAAAAATAAACTCAAAATGGATGGAAGATCTAAATACAAGATAGGAAACCAGCAAAATCTTAGAGGAGAAAACAGGCAACAACCTCTTTGACTTCAGCCTCAGCAATTTCTCGCTTGACACATCTCCAAAGACAAGGGAAACAAAAACAAAAATGAACTACTGGGACCTCATCAATAGAAAAAGCTTCTGCACTGCAAAGGAAACAATCAACAAAACAAAAAGGCAACTGATGGAATGGGAAAAGATAGTTGGAAATGGCATATCGGACAAAGGGTCAGTATGCAAAATCTATAAAGAACTTACCAAACTCAACACCAGAAAAACAAATAATCCAGTAAAGAAATGGACGAAATACATGAATAGACACTTTTCCAAGGAAGACATCCAGATAGCCAACAGACATATGAAAAGATGCTCAACATCAGTTATCATCAGGGAAATACAAATTAAAACCACACTGAGATACCACCTCATACTGGTCAGAGTGGCTAAAATTAACAACTCAGGAAACATGTTGGCAAGGATGTGGAGAAATGGGAATCTTTTGCACTGTTGGTGCAAATGCAAACTGGTGCAGCCACTCTGAAAAACAGTATGGAGGTTCCTCAAAAAATTAAAAATGCAACTACCCTACGACCCAGCAATAGCACTACCAGGAATTTATCCAAAGGATACAGGAGTGCTGATACATAGTGACACTTGTACCCCAATGTTTGTAGCAGTGCTTTCAACAATAGCCAAATAATGGAAAGAGCCCAAATATCCATCAACTGATCAATGGATAAAGAAGATGTTGTTTATATATATACAATGGAATACTACTTGGCATGAGAAAGAATGAAATCCTGCCATTTGCAACAATGTAGATGGAACTGGAAGATATTATGCTAAGTGAAATAAGTCAGTCAGAGAAAGAGAGATATCATATATTTTCACTCATATGTGGAACTTGAGAAACTTAACAGAAGACCGGGCGGAAGGGAAGGGGAAAAACAGTTTTAAACAGACAGGGAGGCAAACCATAAGAGACTCTTAAATACAGAGAAAAAACTGAGGGTTGATGGGGGGGGAGGGGAGAGGGGAAAATGGGTGATGGGCATTGAGGAGGGCACTTTTTGGGATGAGCACTAGGTGTTGTATGTAAGCGATGAATCACGGGAATCTACCCCCAAAGCCAGTGGCACCCTGTATGCACTGTATGTTAGCAAATGCGACAATAAATCATATTTAAGGGGTACCTGGGTGGCTCAGTCGGTTAGGCGGCCGACTTCAGCTCAGGTCATGATCTCGTGATCTTCAGCTCAGGTAAGAGCCTCGCGTCGGGCTCTGTGCTGACAGCTCAGAGCCTGGAGCCCGCTTCCGATTCTGGGTCTCCCTCTCGCTCTTCCCCTCCCCTGGCTCTCTGTCTCTTTCTCAAATAATAAAACATGAAAAAAAATTTTTAATGAATTAATCATATTAAAAAAACACACAAATACATGCACACACACAAACTTTTTTGCGGTGATGGTGGATAGATTAAAAAAACTATTTCTTTATCTCACTTTTCTAAAATAATTATTCCACACATACCACACTTATATCGTATGTGACAAAAAGTTAGAACACAGACAAGAAAGAAAAGATGACATATGGGACCTAAGTGTTTGTTGTAGGGGGCCTGTGATTAAGCAATACTCTATCATCCCAAACTCTCTGGAGCATCCATATAGAAGCCCATCTATAAAATGTCTTTCATCCAAGCAGGAGGCATTGGACTATAAATAAGAGGAAACTGAAATTAATGGAGGTTTAAATCATATAGCAAGTGATTGTCAGTAATGAGAAGTCAAAGGTAAGGTGTCCTGGGTTTTTTGATAGCTTAACAATGTCACCCAGGACCCAGGTTTTTTCCTGACCTTCTACTCTGAATTCCCAGTGTGTTTTCTTTCATCTTCATGACTGAAACTGACTGCTTTGGCCAAATCATCATGCCCTAGCACACTGTGTTCAAAGGCAGGAAAAAAGAGCAAAGGTTGTGAGAGAAGAGCATTCACCTCACGTGCCTCTCTCCTTCCATCGAGGACAAAAATCTTCAACGAAATATCCCTGAGCCCTCATCATATAATATCTAATTAGCCAGAACTGAACTGAATTCCAGCTGTAAAGGAAGCTCAGGGAAAAGAAAATGTATGTGAGAGAAAAATACTGGGAGGCAGGGCATGGGAGAGAATGTTTGAAAGGCCAATGCTCTGAACTTGTAACATTTGATAATCAAGAGTCTGACACAATGCTAACTGTGACATATTAAAAGTCCCATTTTACTGAGACTTTGCCTCCTCTCTTAATTAGTATTTCTAGGTGACTGTGAAGTAATATGAATTCAAGTGTTACCCAAGCATTATAATCATTATTTTTTAAATTTATTTCTACACTAATGTTAATACATAGACCGCAAGGTTAAAATCATGGTTCATAATCAGGATTTCCAAAATGTATTCCATAAAATCCTAGTCCCGTGAGAATTTCCAAGAAAATAATTTTCTGAGCTGGAATAAATTTGGTAAATCCTTCAGACTCAACTAGTCCTTGGAGATTCATTGAATATATATTGAAGGCTCTGAGAAATTCTAAAATTAAAAAAAATAGTTTAAATGTGTTTAGCTCAGTGTTTTCTAAATGTGTAGCACTTTCCCACAATTAAACCTATTCATAGTGTGTAGAAACTGTTTTCTAGGAAATGTATCCTGAAAAACATTGCCTCTGCCATGAGTAAACTGTTCCAAGAACATAAAGTTAGCCTGGCTGAATTTACCTAATCGTACCATCTTTAATTTTTAAAAGAGCTTGACTCCCTCGAATATTCTTTATTTGTATCAGTTATAGTGATTCCACACATTGCTATTTACAAAACTCTTTCTTTCACATTTTCTTATTCGATCACAATAACCCTAGGATTTAGGTATTACTGTAATTGCCAACTTATAGATAAAGAAAATCAGCAAGACCAAATAATCCATTTGCTTACTCTCAGCTCGTCAAAGAAGCGGCAAACAAGACTTAGGTTTAAATGTTTTCTCTAGAACTTACTACTAGCAATTGAGAAGATGACTTAACGTCTTTGAGCCAAGGATTCCTCAGCTATAAATGAAGGATGATTATGAGGATTCAAATAGCTAACGCTTAGTAACCATTTAATGGAGGCATGGCAGAGATTATCATTATTATTACTATTACTATACTATTGCTATTACCATATTCATGAGTGCACTGCAACTATGTCTTAAACGGAGTGAAAATCATTTGGTTCAGTGGAAAGATTTGATTTCTATTTTCCTATTCCATCTAATACCTGGCTCCTTCATAAGCTACATGGACAAAAATAAAATGCGAAGAAGTTTCCACAGACGCCATCATGCCTTTTGTTTTCATACATTGCCTTTCCATTTTCTTTTCCCTCAACCTAGATTTCCATTTCATTACTCTTTCACCTAAAGAGCTGGTATTCATCCTTTACAACACAGCTCAAATGCCATTTCCATTGTGAAATTTTAATTTTATTTTCCAGGGATTAGTTAGTTGTTCTCCTCTCTGAGTTCTCGCCCATATTTCAACAGGAATATTGGATCATACTTTTCTATTTACTTCCCTGTTTCCCCCACTCTATTGCAAGCTTCTTGAAAGCATAGCCCATGGTTTATTCATGGCTGTTTTTACTATCTGGCAACATACTGGGCACATGATATGTTTGTTACATGACATGTGCTATTTTGTCTATCATAAAATATACATTGAAAACATTCACAAAATCTTTCCATGTTTTTTCAAACGCACAGTTTCAGCGTGTTTTAAAGGGACATAATAGAAAGTGATTGCAAATTCATCACTAACTAAAAAAACAATAACTTATGTTCTTAAACTACATCAGGTTATTGATAATATCAACTGAAAATAATTCATATGCCTTAAATAAGGGGTGTACTCAGGAATATCTATACAGATATTTCTATCATTGGCAACTGTAATAGCAAAAGTTGGGTAGATTTTTTTTTTTGGTAGATATACGTGGATATTTTTATTCTCTTCAGTTTCCCTTGAAAATAATTTCATTGCCACTTCATCCATTCCTCCCATAAATTAATGTGGATTTTTTTCACAGTCAAGTACAGATTAATTTTAGAATAGTGAGCCAAAAAAATTATTTTCAGTTCTTTATGGCCAAAACTTTCCTTGTTTTAGAAATGCTTTTGTAAAGTTCCATCCCTTTTGTCCTTTAAAGACTGACTGACATCTCCTAAGAGTTACCAGGAAGCACTGCATATATTTCTAAAAATGCACTTGGTGGAGGGATTCTGACTTCCCAAGATATCTTTACAGCTTCAATATATATTTCCCTATTTTGAACCCACCTAGAGAGTTGTGATGATTTTAGATCATAGTTGTCTTCAAGGTGGTCTCTGAGAATTAGCAAAAGCTTTAAGTTGAACTTGATGCATAGGCGTTTGAAGGTTGTTTCATGTTATACCCTCTGACTTGGACCTGAGAAGAAAGTGTTTTTAAGGCCAGCTAGGTATCCATATACACCTGCACATTAGCGTCAATGTTATAATGCGCCTATTGTTTTTGAATATGCAGGCACAGATCTATCATTCTTTTCTGTAAGATCCAGGATGTTGCCATTACCCCACTGCCATTAATATGTCAAGGTAAAATAAGATACAACTTACAAATATGCCACTCCAGAGCTGGAATACAGTTTGCATGCGTTGGAAAAATATCTTGCCCAGAAGCATTAGGAAAAACTGTGCATCAACCCAATTCTTAATCTCCCAAAAGAGATTAGAAGACAATCTCCCAGTCCTGGTAGAAAAGAAAAAAGACCGAAAAGGAGAGATTTGTCTCCATTTCTTCAATGTGCTTAGAAGCAATAAACCACACAGAAATCTGTGAGATAATCAGAGCAAAGGAACCCTTGACAGAATAGCTATTAGACAAAACTTCTCACTCTCACAAAGATTCTTGTACCCCAAGGGTACCAGAGAAACACAGGGAGCTGTTGGATAGCAAATATTAGAATTAAGAGGGTGAGAGATGTCTCTAGAAATATCCCTGGACAGATGACCGAAGACTAGGAACCTTTCCCCGAGTCCTTTGAAAAAATTTAGTGCCCTATAAACATGACACAAGCTTGATGGGGTGGAAAACACTGAAAACATCTGAGATTAATTTTCCCACCAGCTTAGCAGAATAGGAGCTTAAAAGAGATATTCAACCTAGTTACAGCTAATAAATTTTATTTTTTTTAACATGTTGTGATGTTCTTTGAATTAGCACAAGATTAAGATGTATCTTTGCATTCATGCGAGCCCATCAAAAACAGATCCTTTTCAAGGAAAATGGAAGAATTTTTTCTGGGTCTGGAGAGAATCCTATTGACTTATCTTGTGTTTTGGAACTGAAAAGAGTAAATTGAATTCCTTTGTGCTGATAGTCTAGTATGCATGTGTCATTAAATAAGATTTTAAAGGGATGCTAACAGTACCATACTGAAATATGAGTCATGAATGACATTTTCAATGGGCTGTAAAATCTTTCTGATTGCCACCCTTAACCAACCAGTTGCTAGTGAATGTCCCGGCATCAGGTTGAAAAGGTTAAGCACTAGTACTTTAGATGAATTATCCCAGAAATCCTTTTGCAATGGTATAAAATGTCTGTTGATATCATTTGTGTTTCAGAAAGTATAACCCAGATGAACTGAGAAGTGATATTCCCATGCCATTTTCCAGTCTTGTCACTGCAGTAATAATGGCTAACTTAGTAACAATTATTATTAAAAAAATAGAGTTTATTTTATTAAGAGTAACTGTCTTGAAATGATATGATCACTGAATAATAGAAGCTATTTGGCAACTATGATAAACAGTAGAACTTGTGGCTGAGATCTAATTAGTAATTAGCCTTGGGAGATTATAGTCAGGTTCTAAGTGGTAAAAACAAATGAATAGTAGTGTCTAATATTTTAAAATTATTTTTCCATTTATTTATTTTTGAGAGACAGAGAGAGACAGAGCACAAGTTGGGGAGGGGCAGAGAGAGAATGAGACACAGAACCCGAAGCAGGTTCCAGGCTCTAAGCTGTCAGCATGGAGCCCCATGCAAAGCTTGAACTCACAAACCATGAGATCATGACCTAAGCCGAAGTCAGAGGCTTAACCGACTGAGCAACCCAGGTGCCCCAAATAATTTTATTTGATATTCAAAAATTTACCTTCAGGCTAGTTCCCCCCACTTCTTAGAGGCTATCACTAAATTGAACGTGCAGGTACAGATTTAGTGTGGTCACTGGAGCCCTACTCAGATAAAGACCTGTTTGTAGAGCCAGGTGAAAGGGCATTATCCTGGCCAACTGTATGTCTCAGAGAAGTATTGGGAAGTATTCCTATCAAGGGAATTTCTACAGTTCTTTTTTTTTTTTAACAAAAATACAAGATAACAAATCTATACCTTTATTTATTTACTTTTCAGTTAGTTTAAATCTTTAAGGGGTACAGAATCACACGGATTCTGTGGTAAATGGCGATAGCAGGAAGGTTGCTTCGGAATTTGGCACAAACCATGCCACTGCTTCCATGAGCACCAGTTAACTTTTCCCCAGATTACTCTCGTTTTATTCAGTTTGCCACCAGGAGTCACTGTGTTGTTCTTTGCTTTGTACACATAGCACATCTCTTGCCTAGATAGAATTCAGTTTCGTCTTGAGCCTAAACACCTTCAACTTGAAGAAGAGCTGTGTGTTCCCTCTGGTTCCAGAGACCTAGCTCATAGCCAGCAAAAGTGACTTTGGATCACAGACTTCCAGAAATCTTTTTCACTTTAGAAGTCCTGTTCCCAGCAGGCCTCCGCAGGTTCCAAGATGGCGGAAAGATATATTTCTTAAATTCATAACTTGATAGGAAGGGAAGAGTTTGATTGATTTAGATGCTTCAGTTCAGAGAAGAGTTGTTTAAAGAATGGAAAACAGCCTTCACAGACATGGACTCTGGTTTGTCTTTGATTAAGCAAGAAAGCTTATCATTGACAGAGAAGGGTAGTTTATGATGAGACAGCCTGGAGAATGAAGTTTTTAGCCATGTGACTATAATTAGGAAAATTCTTACTGACTAAAAACACACACAGAAAATTTAACTATAAGCCCCAAGTGAATAACTTTCTAGGGTGAGTAGTAGCCAAGAGATCTATATGGCTATAGGCTTAATGACTTTAGGAAATCACGTTTGATGTTTAATGTACTTGTGCTCATAACATATATATCTTACTTGAACCAACAACAACTAAGCAATAAGAGAGCACTTCCCATTTGTTGAATCTAGGTAATGTTGCATCTGTTCATGCCCATTTTGCTGGAATTTCTACATCCTTCACAAGTCCTGCTGCTTGAACAATATGTTCTCCTTTGTATGTAGCCAACTCCATTTGGCAAGCAGTGTCTCTGGCCATCTGCAATTGATGCATAACTAGTTTTGTTAATCACTCCCAACGGCATTTACTACATTTTTTTTTTCATTTTCAATTAATTGGTCCCAGGTCATTTCATCTTGCAGGGAGCTGCATTTACAGGTAGCTAATACAATGAAGATGACTGACACAAGCTGTTGGATACCTGGGCAATGAGCATATCACCAGAACAAGCATGGTCCATTAAAGAACTTTGTGCTGAGGTAAAATGAAATCCAAAGCACTGACTGTGTCTTGTATTATCCACAAACTGCAGATAAGAGAAAACAAAAACTAAACTACCCCAAGCACATTAAGAACTCCTTATAATCTTGAGCCTAGATGACCTTCTTCTTGGTTGATAGTCTAACAATAATAAAATATGAGAGTAGACACGCATGACGAAAGAGAAAGGGATACATTGGGTGAATATCAGCATCATCACCTACACAGAGAATTCATTTCTAGATCTATTTTGGATTTTTGCTTTTGCTCTTTAAAATACACAGTAACAATTGGCCCCCTGAAGGGCCAATTCTATGTGTTTTCTCATAGGCATGGAAGATATTATAATTTGTCAGTGATCAGATGGCTAAAAATACTGGGAAGGCAAGAAACAGTCAAAAACATATGAGTATATAAGGAATAATGCAAAATCAAACTTCATGTTTGTAATATCACATGGATATGTTCCATTATGCAAAAGGATCAGGGACATAGTGGTTGATTGGCTGCAACAATGCTTCATATGTAGAAATGACCTGATGTTAAAATGTCTTTAAACTTTACTATTTAATGGTATTTTTATTAGAATTCGGTAAGGTGAATTCATATCAATATTTTGTAAATTAAGAGATTGGAGCTTAACTGGAAGACATGGATGTCTAGGTTACCACGACCAATAAACAGAGGACTAGCATGAGTCACCAGACCTTGTCTCCTGACCTATTCCCCTTCACTTGTTCATGGGCCACAGTTTTTGCTGCAGGTATCTGCTAAATGTTTCTGTCAAACATGATAAATATCTATGAATCCAAAATATTTCTAACTTTAGAACCAAATCTAAATGTTATCATCTTCCTTTGTATTCATAATATTTATTTCACTCAATTCTCACAATAACCCTATGAGTTAGAGGGTTTGTTTTGCTTTCTATTTATCACATGAGGGAAATAAACCAGAAACGTTAAGAGTGTAAGGTTATACAGTTAGTTATTAGCTGGGCTGGGTTTCAAGCAAAAATCTACCTTTTTTCAAAATCTGCAATCATTTTTGCTTTCCTCCTTCATGCCCATGTGAATAATTTATGAGTTGTTTTTCATAAAGTTAAAATAGTGACTACAGCTGATATTTTTGGGCAATAACATGACACTTGCTACAATTTGACCTTAAATTATACATAAGAATTAAATAAATCTCCAGACCCAACTCTATCTCACTTTTGCAATTGCTCCAAAGAAAATGGTAAATGAGAAAATCTCAGGCAAAATTATTCTTCCCTGAAGTGAAAATTATTTCCTCTTGTGTCTTCTGGTTTCCTTTGATCAAGATTGGAATTGTTGGGTAAAATGTGAAACATTATGTTTAACGTCAGTCACTTTGCAAATAATCTAGAATTAAATTAATTTCTTAATGTTTACATCTGATGATGAGTTACAGGGGTTTAGAGAAAGCAATGGAAAGAATATATCACTTCTCAAAAAAATTAATAGCTTCTTTGAATAAAGGAACATGTGGCAACTTAAGAAATCAGAAGGCATTTTGACTGCTCAGCTTTTTACTGTGGACTAACATTTGTCATTCTATTATAGCAAATCAACTTTCTTAACCAAAAATATTTTAAAAAATCTCTCCGTGGAAGAATAATGATAAATTAATGAATACCTTTAGCAGATATGGTAGAAGTTCGTGTATGCATTCCTCAAATACTAATTAAGTGACTCTTATGTGCCAGACCCTGTTCTAGCGGCTTAGGATATGAGGTAAATGGCGCATTCTGGTGCCCTTCCCTTGAGGAGCTTACATTCTAAGTCCTATGACAGGGGGACTAGGACGCTTGTCAGATAAGAGATACAATCTGTACTTTATGCTGGCTAAGACATTGCCATTTCTTTTTCACGTAACTCACATCTTCCCATTAGTACATTCTCTGAGAAATTCTGCAATAGAGTTATAAACTACATGCACAAAATCTGTTTGCAAATACACCCTAAATCCTTTCTTGCTTTCCTCCTGGTGACCTTTTCAAAACAGCTCTTATTTGCAGAACTGTGTTAATTTATGTGTTCTAACCTCTATGTCAAAAATAACTTGGTTCTCTTGGGTGAAAAGGAAACCTCACCAGGAGTGACCTGCCTCTTTATCTTCATCAAGGGGGACTCTGAAACAACTTGAGATCTTTTACTGCCAGCCAATCCCTGTACTAATGTAGCATTTCACAGGGTTTCTGCAATAACTATCTTTGGGTCTTCTCATAAGAGCCCTATAATAGCCATAAATATTCCTCAGGAGAGCAAGATAGAATCTGAAAGGCCTATAATAGCTATCATAAATGAATAATAAAATGTGGAAAGGACAAGCCACCATGAAAATGGCAAATGAATATGATGACATGTGTACTGTACTCGAAGTAATTATTGGAGTGTTATATTTACAGAAATTGTCCACAGTTTTTTGTGGTGTCTGCGAAATTCAGCAAGGGCTGCATCTACTGTAAAATTGGTGGCATGGAAAGAGCATAAAACTGAGAAAGTGTCTCTTCATGTATCTTTTAGAATCAAATCAAATACGACCATCTCACTACACTGACTTCTGAAATTTATCAGTCTTAACAACAAATCCTATGCACTCGGAGCATCCACATAAACTTCGCTTTTGTGCATCAAAAAGAAGCAATATGCCAAACAACACAGTTTTTGCACTGTCATCAGAACTCATCGAGTAACTGGCAAGGAACTTTACCAGCGAGGGTGAAAATGTGATGTGTGTGGGTGTGGGGGATGCAAGAATATATGTGTTGAAGGAAATTAAGGGAAAAAATGAATAGTCACTGCATGACTCTCAATTTAAGAAGGGAGAAGGGACGGAAATGCATGTAACATTGTATTGTACTTTGTAAGAAAGGCAACTCCAGAAACCCCCGTGGGCATGAAGAAAGAAGTAAGACGCATGCTTTATGCAGAGGAAGTGTGTAAGGTTTCATAACTAAAAGGTTGTTTATTTTGCCAGGAAAAAAAATTATAAAAGAACAGCAATGGGGAAAACAAATCTGGAAGACCTTGAGAGGGATCACTGAATAGAAAAAAAAGAATCATTTTGAAATGCTGGAGTGAAAGCAGTCTATCAATTCTTACTACTAACTTACTGTGTAATATCCTGAAGTCTTCGCGTTTTTTTTGTTTTTTGTTTTTTGTTTTTTGTCTTTTTCATTTGTAAGGGTTTGCATGTGGGGAAGTTTCCTTTTCAAAAGACTAACTGATCATGAAGAATCCTGCGGGGAAACACCTGATTTGCAATCGTCTCTCTTTGCTTCCCAAGGTTCTTTCTATATTCCACAAAGACCTTTAGAAGAGAAGTGCTCTAAGGAAGAGCTCTTTCAAGTAGTTCTTTTCATAACACAGTCTTGAGATCCCAGAAACTGTCTTTGACGGCATTCTTATCTTGAGGCTTGCGGAAGTCTCTGGCATTTGGTTTTCTTTTTCCATGTCGTCTGTCAGCCCATTGTGTAGGCTTTTTAATGTAGATTCTTGCAAGCATTGTCTTAATTCCAGTCTATTCTACCAATGGAAACTAGTTTAACATTCCCCATCTACAAATATCAGCTAAAGTTGCTCCCCTTAAATCTGCCCACAATCTCATCACAATCTATCTTTTTAACCTCATAAACATCCCATACTAATCAAAAAGCATTTACTCTTTGATGTGATCATAAATTCACTTATACCTACTCTTTGTTTCACGTTTGTGTCACATATCCAACAGTATAGGTATAACCCAAAATTGTCTCTTACTTATGAACCCTTGGTTGACTACAAATGCTGAAAATAACTCCTGTAATGACTGTCTGAACCATTCATTAGACCTTATCATTGGTTGGCTCATATGACTTACATTTGTGTATCTTTTCTCTATAAGTATATGGTCTATTTTCTGAAATTTATTATCATAGTAAAACTTTGCACATAGTTGATCAGATGGAATAGTTTTGTTTGTTTTGTTTTAAAAAGCTCAGAGACTTCAAATTTCTTCAAGATGGGGAAAAATTGAAGACATATTCGAATAAACTGTATCATCCATTTGGTTCAAGGTAATTAACTTTGAAGACTGGTGATAGTATAAATGAAGACTCAGTTCACTCATTTTTAAATTTGAGAACCTGATGATACAGACTTCTCTATGTAATTTACTTAACGCTGATGTAAAGACTATGCATTTTGTAAAGAAAATGCATTTCTGGGCTTCTCATTAACAACACAAACCACCTAGCTTCAAAAATCTGTCTTCTCATTTACACAATAAGCATATAGTTTCCAGTCTATTCTTGCTATATAAGACCATTGAGGGGTGCCTGGGTGGCTCAGTCAGTTAAGCCTCTGACTTCAGCTCAGGTCATGATCTCACAGTTTGTGGGTTCGAGCCCTGCATCGGGCTCTGTGCAGACAGCTCAGAACCTGGAGCCTGCTTCAGATTCTGTGTATCCCTCTCTCTATGACCCTCCCTTGCTCACACTCTCTCTCTGAAAAGTAAATAAACATAAAAAAAATTAAAAAAAAAAGACTTGAGAGAAATAAATGTAAAAACAGGAGTCAACTTAATTTGTAAAGTGTATACAAATGTGATCTATTTTTATATACTGTGCATGCCTTCAGATTCTTTAATGTGCTCTGATACTAAAGAATTTATGTGCCATTCAATATTTTTGTTATATGGTATTCTTAAGGGCATATTTCTGATTATTCTTTCTTGGCTTTCCCCTAACGACTGGCTTTTCAAGTTACACTGGATGCATTTGGTTCTGAAACAATTACTGCTGAAGTATACACAACTTGATCAAACAGAATTCTTTTGACGATATTAATTGAATTCATTAAAATCACAGATTGCCCTATCTTCAATATCTTGCAGAGAGAGCAGATCAAAGCTATTGTATTCCTTCTTTGGTTGATCTCTTTTTACTCTTCTATAGCATGACCATCAAGTCTGAAAACAAAGATAAAATCATTTTATCATTTTTTGCAATAAAATATCAGTAAACCTTTTATTATGCATATACGTGAGTTATAAGACTTGGTTGCTACCCTATATTTATGTTCTGGTGGTATGCAATAATGAGAATTGTTTTCAACATGATGTTTATAAAGCATATTTTGATAAATGTTGAACAGATTGATGAGTGGGTCCACAAAGGAAAATCTAAGAGTTTATATTTTATTATTTCTGTCTAATTTGACACTCTTCCTAAACCAATACTGATGCAACATATTATATGCTATAGAAATGGTAGTATGTACAATTTATTTCCTTCAAAAAATATTTATATTGCCTAATTCTGTGATGAGCACTAGCAGAGTTTCTGATCATTTCAGATGCATGGCTAAGTTATTTCCCCAGTTTATTCTTAAATTCCAGTTCAAATCTCATCTCTTTGAGATTGTCTTATTTCTCAAGCAGAATTAGTGATGCTCCTTACTTCAGTTTCTTACCTATTTGTTTATACACTATCCCATATGCATTGCATTATAATTGGCTAAATAAGTAGAACTGCTGTTCGCATTAAATAGTGAGTTTCTTGAGGTCAGGAAATCTGCCTGATTTTTCTCTGGTCTTTGTATCTCTAAAGCCTAGCATATATTCTGGGCAAATGGGTACCATATAGTGGACATTTATTAAAAGAAAAATAATTCTTAGGCTGTTCTAAGTAGATGCAAGCAGTATTTACTTCATTAACATGCAAATCTCTTAGAAAATAAATTATTAAAACTGAAGATTGCTATGAAAGCTATACCAAAATCCACCTTTTCTTGCTCTGGAATGTCTCTCAGTTAATCAAACCAAAGAAGAATATCTGTTTTGATCCTTGCTCTCTTTCAAATATTAGTTGCCATGACAATGTGAATCATGATGCCATGACAGAGGCTAAGCGTAGATGACGATTCACTTTAATTTAGTGAGACCATTTCTTGTGTTTCTTCATTCTCTTTTGCATACTGGCAGAATCGACTATGGTGCATTTAAGCAGAGATTAGTTGACGCCTGGGGGTGAATATCCTGATATTAGACTTGCAGTAATAATACACTTGACAGTACTTGTCAATTCATGGATTTCAAAGTGTCACCATTTCACTCACTGCCCCAACAAGAATTGATTCTCGAGAAAACTGTTTCATAGATAAAAATCTGTCATCTATTAACATTCATTTCAGATTCTCACATTTTGCACGCTCTTCTCTCTGACCTATTGTCAGGGTCCTTTTCCGTTCTACCAGATGACTTGTTTTCTCATCATTGCTGTCTATCACAAGCAAAATATACTCTAACGTATTTTAACACTATACTAAACTGGTTTGCGGTCATTATATTTCATTGCCAATTTTAACTGTAATAGAATCATAATCAAATGAGGAAGTCATTAATGCCGGAATTTCAGGTATCAATAAAAAAACTAATGGAGGCATTTCAGAGGGTCTAAGAACCCTAGTAATGGTTCTGAAGTTACAATACATACATAAGCACTAATTTTACTTACAAATTTAAGAACAGAATGACTGAGTCTGAATCAATGTTTATTTTATTTTGGAAATACACAAATATCTCTATCTACCACATATGCATCTTTCTACCTACCTGCCTACCTGTCTACCTGCTTATGTCACAACAACTCAACTGGACTCAACCACTTTCAATGTACACGCACATGGTACGCGAAACTGGTCATCTTGTGAAGTATATCTAGTCTATATTTCATACTTAGGAGGTGTAAGAAAATCTAAAATAATCTAACGCACGGAAACTTCTGGGAATGGAACTGTTTAGTGTTATTATAATAAAATATGTGGGATAATTTAGTGGTCTGGGGATCAAACATTTCTGGAAGTTCTTCTCAAACTAGAAATATTAGCAGATATACTCTCTTTCTTTAGGAATATATATTAAAATTAAATATCTTTTAGTTTTTTATTGTGTTTACCACATTTTGAATGAGAGCATATCAATGACTAATGTTTAAAAATGTGGAGTTAAATTTCCCTCCCATATTGATTTTAGGATTGTAAGGTCCTTGTAGATCAATTATTATTATTATTATTTTTATTTTATTTTATGTTTTTAAATGTTTATTTATTTATTTTGAGACAGAGAAGCGATAGAGGGGAGGGGCATTGAGAGAGACAGAGAGAAAGAGAGACAGAGAGAGACAGAGAGAGAGAGAGAATCCCAAGCAGGCTCCGTACCATCAACACAGAACCTGGCATGGGGCTCAAACCCAGGAACCATGAGATCATGATGCTAGCCAAAACCCTTTCCAAGAGTTGGACACTTAGCCGACTGAACCACTCAGGTGCCCCGATTTTTATTAAAATTTTAGATAATGACTTTGAGCTGTTTGAAATAAAGTAACCATAGGAATATTTAGAGCCTAAAAGTAAGAGGACAAATCATAAGGTTTTGTGGATTTTCAATAGGCAACAGAGTAAAAACTTCCTCAACTGAGGAAAGTTTAAAAAGGCAGCAGAAGAAAATATTACTATGATGGCTAAACTTGGATTTTGATTACAAAAGAGAAAGATCCTTGTGTATACTTTGTGAATTCTGACATCAGCCCTGCAAATTTTATCAATTTTTCTTTGATCAATTTGAACAATTTAATTTGTTCAATTTGATCTAATTTGAACAATTCTTAGATTTTTTTTTTAGTGATTTAGTATTATTTTGGGAGAACCTTGAACTATCCATTCTGCTATCTTTTCTCTCCAGCTGTTTTCCTGGGGACAAGATAAATTCACTCTGGCAGGAAGGATTTACTATACAGAATAAAATAGGTAAAAATAATACTAATCAAGGTCATACCTTATAAATAGTCAAGAATTTGTTGTATAAATGATTATACCTTTGTTCTGGCTTTCAATCATGATGATAGTGTAGGAAAAAAGATATATCAAAGTTGCATCAAAATTTCAAAATTGCAGAAAAATTTTTTCTCCGTTTGAAAATAAAAACAAGTCCATCTAAAGGAAGATTAGGTTGGGGTGCCTGGGTGGTTCAGTCAGTTGAGCGTCTGACTTCGGCCTAGGTCATGATCTTGCAGTTCGTGAGTTCAAGCCCTGCGTGGGGCTCTGTGCTGACAGCTCAGAGCCTGGAGCCTGCTTCCCAGTCTGTGTCTCCTTCTCTCTCTGCCTCTCCCCCACTCACACTCTGTCTCTCTCTCTCACAAATAAATAAACATGAAAAAATTAAAAAATAAATAAATAAAAGAAGATTAGATTTAGAGTTAAGGAAACTTGGACTAAAATCCCAGTTCCAATAGTTACTACTGGAGAACCTTAAGCAGGTAGTTCTGCCTCCCTGATCCTCAACTCATATGTAAAAGGAAAATAATACTTACCTTGAAAGATTGGTCTGGAAAAAAAAAAAAAAAAGAGGAAATGTAAGAAAAGTTCTTAGTACAGTGACTGAGAAAGGGTGGAATTTAAGTAAAGTTTAATAGTCAGATGGTTGAGTGAGCCGTCTTTTCCCCAAGACCCTCAAAACAATAATACATGAAGAAAAGAGGAAATAAACCTGAAACAAGAGAACAGGAAGAAAGCAATCAGGGGGCAAGAAGTTGTGATACATTTCTCAAAATCAGGAACTGGATGAAGCATTGATGGATGAAATAGCACTAAGGAAGGTCCAGCCTAGAAGAGGGAGTCCTCAGCAGTCAGGATGGGGTTGGTCCACCCAGTGGAGCTCTGTAGACGGGGGTTTCAAAGACAGCAGGTGAGGCTGAGGGCAGCAGGGACAGGAGAGATGAAAATGGAAATTCTTACTTCCAGGGCAGGTAAGAGCTCTCCATTCTTAACAACATGGGCTGTCAGAATTGCTTGGAGCCAGTTCTTACCTACGGGGAAGAAAGGTAGATATTTCTTCTGTAAAGAAATTGAATAAATTGGGTTTAATTAGGTCAATTAGTTTGGTATTGGCAATTCAGTTAAGGCCTTCTTTTTGGCATATGGAGGGTTTCCTTCAGATAGAACCTGATTCTGCCCACTCTTAAAATGTAGTACTGAAGAAACTAAGCCCTGTGTTTAAAATGAGACTTTCTCAACACAGGAAAGACAGGAATTGTGACCACACAATTCCTCAACCCACCAAAACCACAGTTTTATTTTATACACTAGTTAAACTTTAGGCCTCCTCCAAAAGTTGTCTGTGGTCATCAAGGGAAAGGGGCCTTTTGACACTTAGACGGGAGAAGAAACTTCATGTTACTTAGAAGTAACATGATCAAAAGAGTAAACTTCAAAAAGGCTGTTTGTAAGGAATACTGATAACACATATTTGAAAAAGGCCACCTGGTTTTTGCGGTTAAAATATTAAGGATCTATCATTCTGTTCAACTTTTTTCTTTTCCTTCTTCTTCACAGTAGTGCTGTCTTATTACAGAGGGGCTATTTTTTTCATGATTTTGCTTCCTTTATCGTTATGCAATCCATGTGTTTATACCTAAGTATCCAGTTCAGAGGTTGAAATTGTTAATCATCACTCAGGCGATGTGCAAGGAGGAGGAACACACTGAGAAATAAGAGGAACTGATAGTCCAGCCATGGAAATTAGAGTAATGGTTCCCTTATCCACACTACAATTAATTCCTAGAGTTACTTATTCTGGGTCCCTATGAAGTTCTTCAAGGTCCTTCCATAGTCCACCGTGGATGCTGCAGGATAACCATTTCCTATCTAGGTTAAAGCTACCACCAAACTGTAAAAATCTAGCAATCCCCAGTTCTGCTTTTTTTAAAAAGTTCCACCACATGCTGCAATCACTTGCAAGGAGATTTAAAAAAAAAAAAAAAAAGAACTTTAAACCAGTGTACAAAGTAATCAATATATTACCTTAAAAGATTTTATTTTTTTTTTAAATTTTTTTTCAACGTTTATTTATTTTTGGGACAGAGAGAGACAGAGCATGAACGGGGGAGGGGCAGAGAGAGAGGGAGACACAGAATCGGAAACAGGCTCCAGGCTCTGAGCCATCAGCCCAGAGCCTGATGCGGGGCTCGAACTCACGGACCGCGAGATCGTGACCTGGCTGAAGTCGGACGCTTAACCGACTGCGCCACCCAGGCGCCCCTACCTTAAAAGATTTTAAATGTCACATATAAATCACATTTCTTTTTTATACATGTAATTATCTGGAAGCACCATAAACTTTTCTTAGTACTGTATAATTATTGTAACTGCAGCAAAATTTTAAAATATAGCAAATAAATACTTATCTGAGATTTGCCAATACTAGGTGTGTGCTTACCAAGATTTAAAATTACAGACAGATCGATCAATTATTCAATTATTTATTCAAAATTATATACTTATAGTTATAATGCTGTCACTCCAACAGGCCAGAATTCTCCCTCAACTTACAAGAACATAAAGTATCAAGTGTATAGAGATCCATTCTCAACATGAAATATTAATACTGTGTTTTTTAACCTTCTTATACTTATGATTACTTATGAAAACTTTTAAGTTTATCTTTGAGTTGCAGGTTCTTATTAACTTAATACTTTAGGCTTAACTTGAGTTTGCGGCGTTGCAACTTATCTGCTTCTCCTAGTTGGCATTATCTTGAGCCAACACCAACTGTAGATTAATTTTTCTCCAAATAAAATCAAGGAGATACCTAGTATTGTAGAATTTTACAAAATTGGCAAAGAATAGTACATGTAAGTACAATCTCTCGATGTTTGGTTTGAAACCCCATTTAATTCATAGGTCAACAATATAACCTATCTCGAATTTATGGACAACCTTAGAGTAAAAATTCCAGCTCTTCGGAGGTCTATGGATACATGCAGTCTTTGTACTCTACTGGTGTGCAGATTAGAATTTCCAAAAGCAGCTAGTAATGATGGAAAAAAATAATCATGAGAATCTGATCTCTAGCAGACTCCATCACCAGAATCCCCTACCCTCTGGCTTCCAGTTTGGTCTGGCCAATAACATATCAAGAAGGAAGAAGGAAGGAGATTCTGGGCATTTATTTTCCTGTTTCTCTCGCTGCCAACCTCAGTTTGAGCTCCAGTGTGTCTCTGCCTAAGACCACAGGCTGAAAAGCAGCCCCTGTTTTATACCTATGGTTCTCTCAATGGGATCTGGTAAAGTCTGTGGCTGTCAAAGGCTTCCCCTCTGTGTTAGCATTTCATCATTTGCTGCTCCCTTAACCTTGGCTACACCTCTGTACAGAGTCCCTGACTCAAATTCTCTTCAGTCACTCACTTGAATACACCATCTATTTCCTACTGGGACCTTGACTGACATAGAATATTCTATCTATGCTATATCCATTATTTCTATAGTGGACTCTTTTAAGAACTCAGTGTATTTAGGGATAAACTCTGAGGGGCTTAATCTTCTAAAGAGTGAGTTTAAACAGTTGCTCTTAGAGGTTTATAAAGGTGCTTGAGAAGTTCTATGTCTATTTTTTTTCTACATCCTTAATATGATTTTGCAACTCTTCCTGGATATCTGTGTAACAGACAAAGATTTGGTATTTTTATAACATAAAAATTTTTTTTTTACATTTATTTATTTTTGAGAGACAGAGAGAAAGAGCACAAGTGGGGGAGGGGCAAAGAGAAAAGGAGGTATAGAATCTGAAGTAGGCTCCAGGATCTGAGCTGTCAGCACAGAGTCAGATGTGGGGCTTGAACTCACAAACGATGAGATCATGACCTGAGCTGAAATCAGAGGTTTAACTGACTGAGCCACCCAGGTGCCCCAGATTTGATATTATTTTGACAGGCCTTATTTTCCCACAAAGGCTGTGCGTGGCCAGGACAGAAGTTCCCCAAGTTGTTTCTCGTGCGTCACAGGACATCATGATCCCTCATTTAAGTGTTCATCAAATACTTTTGAGCTTGTACCCTTAAATCAATTTTCAAAATCAATGTACCTTATCACATATTTTTAAAACTTGACATCTAAAATAATTATCCAAAGTTTAAATATAACTGCAAAGGATGCTAGTTCTATGCATTGTAAACATAAACATTTTAAAGTATTGCCCTACCCAGCAATCATATATGCATAATGGTATCAGATAACTGTAGGAATATGATATCATTATCACCCAATTTAAATATTAATGAAAAATATCTTCATCGATACTTTATGTAATTTATATATATATATATAATATGTAAATGTATATTAAAATGTTATATAATTTTATGTCATATTTCTTCTCTATACTCATTTCAATTTCACTTCCTGCACATAATTATAACTTAATGTAATATAACTTAATAACTTAATGTAGTATATTTTTATTTTTGAAAGTATTTTATTGATTCTCTTCCATACCTCACTGAGGAGAAAAAATATACATGTTAACACTGAATTTCTTTCTTTTCTTTCTATTAAAATTTTTTTTAATGTTTATTTATTTTTGAGAGAGACAGAGACAGAGGCAGAGCACGAGCAGGGGAAGAGCAGAGAGAGGGAGACACATAATCTGAAGCAGGCTCCAAGCTCTGATCTGTCAGCAGAGAGACAGATGTGGGGCTTGAACCCACAAACTGCGAGATCATGACCTGAGCCAAAGTTGGAAGCTTAACCGACTGAGCCACAGGAGCCCCTGAATTTATTTTTTCATAGCATAAGCTCTATATGTTTTTCAAAAAATCCTGGTTTGGATTTCAATTTCTTTGCAAATCAACAAAATATATTAAAATTTCAACATATAATTATTAAACATTAAGAAGGAAAATGTTGGGGTACCTGGGTGGCTCAGTCGGTTTAGCGTCCGACTTCGGCTAAGGTCATGATCTCACAGTCCGTGAGTTCGAGCCCCGCGTCGGGCTCTGTGCTGACAGCTCAGAGCCTGGAGCCCATTTCAGATTCTGTGTCTCCCTCTCTCTCTGCCCCTCCCCCGTTCATACTCTGTCTCTCTCTGTCTCAAAAATAAATAAACGTTAAAAACATTTTTTAAAAACAGAAGGAAAATGTTTAATTATTCACATATTTCTTAATGAAATGAATACAGTGTCTTTGTTCCAATTATTTCTTATATCTATACATGATTATTGTTGCTAGAAAAAAGAGCTAATTTAATCTGATTTTTATCCCTTTTTTGTTCTGTTTTCAGAGATTTACACCCTAAGAAAACTTGTTCATGTAAATAATTAATGAGAATAAGAGCTTTGTTATATCAGTGTCGCTCCATTTTTTGATTTTTTTAGTGTCAGGGGCTTGGGTGAGCTGGGAAAGAGGGAGCTGGGCTGCCAAGCATTGGAGTGGCCATTAAATCAAGAAGTCAAAAATGATAGGGTTGAGCCTTTAATCACTTACTGATAAGGTGTAAGGAAGAGTCTAAAACCATGAAAACGCCAACTCCCTCGGTCCCCCCAAGGAAGGGTCCACAGGTGTAGGCCAGGTGGATCAGCACAGACGTGGGGTTGTCGTATTGTTGAGGGAGCTCCGGAGGAAAGATGATCAGTTTTTGGACAAAGATAAGGAAGGGGACGTGGAGGAAAACGTGGGGGCTGGGGAGGAGGCTAGCAGTGGAGGGCCGGTAGTGAATCAGGGTGAGGAAAAGCATCTTTAACTTTTCCCCGTCTCCACATAAGGAGGCCTCAGCAGAGGAGCCCTTAGAAGACCTTTGCACAAGGCTTCTGATAAAGTGACCTAGGAATGAGCGTTCTGAAGCTGGGAATGCAAATATGCCCAGAGCACAACCCCCCAGTGATCCCGAGTCCTTGGTGGCAACTCGCTCCATAAATTGCAGGGCTGTGGCAGCGCTCCGAGTGTGGTGCAAGGGGAGCGGGGGTTCCCCGTGAGGCCTGTCCAGCACAACCATTGTAACCTGCTTCAGGTCAGGCTTGAAAATAGCACACACAGGTTTTCGACCAGGAGGCAAGCTCCTCACTAAGTTATACGTCAAATATCTCAGACTGATCGATCATCAAAGGCCATGTTTCATATTTCCACTGACAACTGGATGGAGTCATCTTTCAATTATGTTCAAAGCAAGTTTTTCAGTTCACATACACAAAATGTGTAGTGCACGTTTTGCAAAAACACTTGCTACACAGTTGTTAGAATCACTCACAGAAACATTTTGAATTGTCTCTCTGTCATTTGTCCTGGGCCTTTACCCACACACAATCGAGTAGACTAAGATTTCGGGTGAATCAGAGATATGCCTTTCTTTGGTAAGACAGTGGCAAGGCGATTGTGAAAAGGCAGGTAGGAAAGAAAAGTGACCCCAGGTCAAACAAGGTTCCTTCACAGTCAGGTCAACTCAGGGAAACTGTTTTACCTCTTCTAAGGTCTTCCTGTACCCCCAAAGGGTGCATATACCCACTTAGAAGATTGGCAGAACAATCACACTGGTAGCGAATGGCAGAGGCAGGACACATGCTGGCAATCCGCCTTGAGAGTCTGTTTTCCACCAGACTCTGCCACCTGACGAACTGGTTTCCAGATCTGCCTTGGTGATATGGTTTGGCCATAGAAAGAATGCCACCTGCTTTCTTAGTAGTTCTTGGACTCCATCCAGCCAAACATGGATATAACTCAGAAGAATAATGTTCACAGCCACAACAGCGTAGCACATTTCGAGAGCCACGGGTCCAGTTTGGACGAAACACAAAGAGGCGACGGTGAAGTTCACTGGGAAAGGCATCAACAAATGATGCTGGCAGAATTAAGTTGTTACTCTCTTGAAAGCAAATAAAATGGTGTCTTTACTCCTACTCATAAGTCTATTCAGGTGGATTCGATGTCAAGTGAAAAATTGTGTAATTTTCAGAAGAAAATAGAGAAAAAGAGCTTTATATCCTGAAAATAGAGGAAGATTTGCTAAGAAAAAAGCAAAAAAAAAAAATAACAAAACAACTCTTAAGAGACATGGCGTTAAATGTTGAAAACTATAATTAAAAAATTCTATCAATCCAAAGTCGATATCTTAATTTTTTTACATTTATTTATTTTTGAGAGACAGAGAGAGACAGAGCATGAGCAGGGGAAGGGCAGGGAGAGGGGGAGACACAGAATCCAGGCTCTGAGCTGTCAGCACTGAGCCCGACGTGGGGCTCGAACCCACCAACTGCGAGATCATGACCTGAGCCAAAGTCAGACTCTCAACCGATGGAGCTACCCAGGCGCCCTGATCAAAAGTCTATCTTAAACAAATGAAAATAAAACCCATACACTGAGAATTTGTAAAAATTAAGTATATATTTCTTGTGTGTGTATATGTATATATACATATATTTAATTTTTAATGTTTATTCTTGAGAGAGGAAGGGGAGCACAGGGAAAGAGACCAGGGGAAGGGCAGAGAGAGAAGGAGACACAGAATCCGAAGCAGGCTCCAGGCTCCGAGCTGTCAGCACAGAACCCGACGTGGGGCTCGAACTCAGGAACTGTGAGATCATGACCTGAGCCGAAGTCAGACACTTAACTGATGGAGCCACCCAGGTGCCCCCATTGTGAATATTTTTAACAAATCAGTTTAAAAAATGACAGCATTCACTAGAAAAGTGACCAGATAGACAAAGAAGACACCTGTAGAACAGGAAACCCAAATAATACTCATAATGAACAACATGCAGGTTATTAAGCAACAATTAAATAGTTAGAACTCCAAAGTTTCAAAAGATTTTATGTCTTCATATTAAAAAGCTCCAGCATTTGGCACGAATTTGGAGCAATAAGTCATATGGTAAGATTATAAACTGTTCAAAACAATTTAGTAAGTAATTTGGCCTTATCTAGTAAAATTGAAGATCTGCTCGTATGCCTATGACCCAACAATTATTCTTATGTATAACACTGAGGGAATCCTTCTGGAAACTCACAGATATACATGTATAAAAGTGTCCACTGGAGAGTATAAGAAAATAGAAACAGAAAAAATTTAAATATCAACTTCTGAATAGGTAAGTAACTTGTGAGAAGTTCATGAAGTAAAGTACTACAATACAGCTGTGCGAATGAATGACCTAAAACCAGGTCTAATAAGAAGGATACTCTTAAAACATAATATGAATGAAAAAACAAACTGCTGAATGGTATGCATGGTATGGTAACATCTAAATACATTTCTAATACATAAAAACATGCGATGCGATGTTTAGTGACATATGCATGTGTGGCCATTTATTTATTTCAGAAATTCAGGGAAAATAATAAGCCACAAATTCAGAATTATAATTAGCTCAGACTGGTGGAAGAAGGGAGTATGAGGATTGCTACCCACAAAATACACAAATGATATCCTGAAGAATACAACTCCATTTGTACATTTTCTTTCTTAACCTGACATGTGGAAACTTGTTATTCTCTATATCATTGTTCATTCAATTTTAAATAATGCTTCCAGAGGGTTGTCCTTGGGGAAAGAAGTAGACCCCAGAGGCTGTGTAGTATTATTGAGAGTGTAGGAAAATGTGATAAAATGACAAAAAAACAGAGTGCAGAGTGAAGCTGCACCAGAAAGTCATTATCCGAGAACAGAATACAACTACCACAAAGAAAAGCCACGCTTGAACAGGAAGTAAAGGACTTCACAAATACTAGACTATCTTCCTATCATTCGCTGAATTTTGTTCACTCACTCAATTACTATCTGTGTGAAATTTCAAAAATGTGAATTGCAACTTCTGTAATAAATGGCTTACCAAGTTATTTGCAAATGCCAGCTAGAGAACTACATGTTACAGAGAACTAGTCAGTCAGACAAAATTCCCTTTTCTTGTTTAGCCAAAAGAAATGAAAAAAAAAAAGTAATTACAGGTAATATTCCAATCATTCCTGTGATATGAGATAGTATGCACACAGAAATTACCAGATAATGGGTTTCTATTACTATCCTTTTAATTGAATACAGAGAGTATAACTCAGGTCTTAGCGATCTTAATAAAGTAAGCCTGTGGGTGCCTGGGTGGTTCAGTTGGTTGAGCATCTGACTTCCCCTTGGGTCGTGATCTCATGGTTTGTGAGTTCAAGCCCCACATGCGGCTCTGTGCTGACAGCTCAGAGCCTGGAGCCTGCTTCAGATTCTGTGTCTCCCTCTCTCTCTGCCCCTCCCCTGCTCATGCTCTGTCTCTCTCTCTCTCTCTCTCTCTCTCTCTCTCAAAAATAAAAATAAAAAACAAATAAAAATTAAAAAAAATAAATAAAGTAAGCCTACATATAATAGGACGTGAGGCAAAGCAAGTAAACGGAAGAGGGGCATACTCATGCCTAATCTTCTGAGTGAGCAATCAGGAGGCATTTTTCTAGTGGATGACATTAAAAAATGAAGTTTAAATATGTTGTTTGATATTGAGACAGGGGCCTGTGGAAGAACTTAGTCAAGGATATAACCAGGAGTAATAGTTACATAATGTCAACTTTTCCAGCTGGTTACACCAATATGAATGCACCCACCCGCCAGCATTAGTGCTAGGGCAGGGCTCTGAGAACTCCCCTGCTCTGGGAGAAGCGTGGGGAGAGGCAGCAAAGGCAATCAAGAGTCCTGGGAATCAGCTACTTTACTTTCAGCTTTCAGGCATATTTAAATATTTAACAACTTTTTTTGTCTACGTTTTTAAATTTAAAAAAGTTTATTTGAGTGTAGTTGCCATACAATGTAACTTTCATTTCAGGTGCGCCACATAGTGATTCAACTTCATAAATATATATTATGCTACGCTCAGCTAACTGTGAGTGTAGCTACCCTCTTTCACCATAATGTTATTAAAATATCGTTGACTATATTCCCTATGCTGTGTATTTTGTTCCCATGACTTATTCATTCCATAATTGGAAACCTGTATTTCCCACTCCCCTTCATCCATTTTGCCCATGCCCCTCTTCCCTCTGGCAACCATCAGTTTGTTCTCTGTTTTTATAGGTCTGATCCTGCTTTGTTTATTCATTGGTTTTATTTTTTAGATTCTACATATGAATGAAATCATGTGGCATTTGTCTTTCTCAGCGTGACTTATTTCACTTAACATAATACCCTTTAGATCTACCCATGTTGTTGCAAAGGGCAAGATGTCATTCTTCTTATGGTTGTGTAATATTCCAGTCCATTCCATGTGCAAGATAGATATATACATATACACACACTATATATTTCCATTCATCTTCTTTATCCATTTATCTATCAATGGACACTTAGGTTGTTTCCATATCTTTGCTATTGTAAATAATGCTGCAGTAAGCATAGGGGTTCATATATCTTTTCAAATTAGTGTTTTCATTTTCCTTAGGTAAACACCCAGTAGTGAAATTACTGGATCATATACTATTTGTTTTAAAAAATGTTTATTTATTTACTTTGAGGGAGAGAGAGAGAGAGAGAGAGAGAGAGAGAACGAGTGGGAGAGGGGCAGAGACAGAGAGGGAGAAAGAGAATCCCAAGCAGACTTTGTGCTGTGAGTGCAGAACCCAACTTGGGGCTTGATCTCATGAACCATGAGATCATGACTTGAGCCAAAATCCAGAATCAGATGCTTAGCCACTAAGCCACTAAGTCGCCCCTGGATCATATGATATATCTATTTTTAATAATATTTAACAACTCTTAATGTTGTAGTGTTGTATATCAGCTGAACAAAAACCCTAGACAAACTTTTGGAGACTGGGGGGAAGAAGAGTTAAGCAATGTTTAATGTAACAAAAAAAAAAACAAAAAACTCCTTCTTTCATAACAAGAAGTGAAATATCAATTTCTAAAATCAATAAAATAAATGGAAGTTAAAGCATATTATTAGTAATATTTGATTATCTAACTGAGGTCTAAAATTAAGAATGCCAAATACTATTATTTATCAACATCATAATCATTTCCCCATACTGTCCTAAGATTTAGGCCTGTAAAAACTCCAGCACATGTCCTATCATTATTCCCAAAATATGTTGTCTTATCTGTTTCTTTACCCATATCTCCACTGACTTTTATTTCCTCTCCTCTGCTAAGCACTCCCAAGCTTACCAATTACAAAATATCTAATACCAAGACCTCAACTCCCATTGACTTGTCCCAATCTTCCCTGCTCCCGACACACCTTTCCAGGTAGATTCCCATTCTCTCCAATATATTAAACCCACCATTCTTTTACGATCTAGCAACACCCTTCTGTCTTTGGTTATGCCTGGCTTAGATTTCATAACCCATAAAAATAAGTGCTTCTTTTCAAAAATATTCAACTTCCATTTCGCTCGACTTCTTCCCTGCTCAGCTGGAAGAACCTCAACAATATAAAAACTCAACAGCAAACTTACTCCAAAGCAAGTGTGTTTAGATGAAAATGACAGTCACAAAAACAGTTAGGTTGACTTAAAGTGAAATATGAAATTAAATTTCAGGTAACAGAGATAAGTGGACTCAACATCTCTGGCAATCCAAACACTTTTCTATTCTAAAATAATAATTTTACCTATTATCTTTTCTCCTCAAACTACTTAGTGCTCCTCTGCCGTTACATCTACCTAATTGCTTTTAGGTGATGACCTTGCTTCCAATATTGAGAATGCAGAAACTATTGTTTGAGAATTCCCTCAGCATCCTACTTAATTTCTAACCGACTTGCATGTGCATCTTATCTTGTTCCTTTTCCTTTGTGTTGCATTCAAATTTTCTCTCTCCTTCCCGGTCCCTAAGATTAACTCTACATCCCATCTCCTTTCACAATTTAAAGAAATTCAGAAATTTCCCCCATTGCTGCTTATTCCTCTCATCTCCTAGACCATCATTCTCTCCCTCTCCAGGAGAATATTCATACTATTTCATAGTCCTTTAGAAAAAATTCTTTTTCCCTACCATTCTTTCCAGCTACTATTCCATTTCCATGCTTATATGGATGACATTTCAGAGAGAACTGTCTACACATGCAGACTCCACTTCCTCACTTTCTATTCACAATTTTGCTTCTTTCTCCATAATTACACTGATACATCTTTTGTCAAGACCTCTAGAACTTTTGCCAAATTCAGTGATCATTTTTTGTCCTCATTTTATTTCTCCACAATCTTTATCACAGCCGAGTTTCTCCTTCTTCTGAAACCCGTCTCCTCTCTTAGCTTCAAGGACATCGATCTTATCTTGGTTTTTCTAATAACCTTTCCAATAACCTCCCTGACAGCTTCATGTTTGAGTCTCCAGGGCTTATTCATCAGTCCTTTTGCTCTTTGTTGTCTACACTCTATTCCTACGGCTGCTAATGACTCTTAAATTTCTTGTTGGATCTCTGTACTGCCTATTCCCAAAGCCAACTTTCTAGTTTTATTTACAAATCTCAAAAGTAACATGTCCACAGTGGACATGATAATTTCTCCTTATGAAACCTGGATGTGTTTCTTATTTCAGTAAATGACACAATCATTCATACAGCTTCTCAGGCAAAAAACTCTGGGGGCTTTCTTTATTGGTCCCTCTCCTCTATCTGCCTCTATCCAAAATATTGGCAAGTGTTGTTAATGACCCCATCCAAATAAATCTAATGTTCTCCTTGTCTTTGTATCCAGCACCACTGTTGTAATTCAGGACACATCTGGCTGAACTGTTGCCATCGTCTGTCTCAGGTCTCCAGATTTCTACTCTGATCCTTCACACTATAACTGCCAATAATCTGTACAATGCAAGGTACCCCGGGGTCATCTTTTCTTAAAGCCATGAATTAAACCATGACATACCTCATAAAATTCTTCTATTGACTTCTTGTGGAACTTTGAATATAATCTAAAATCATGCACATGGCCTAGAAACCTCATGTACCCTTTTCAACCACATTTTAAACAACTCTTATTCTGGTTCCCTATGCTCCAATCACACGGACCTCTCTACATCTTTTAAATACCCCGAGTCCTTTTCCATCTTAGCACAGACCATTTGCGCTGCCTGGAAGGCATTATTTGGGCTCATTACATAGTTGTTCCTTTCTTAAACTTCCCATCTCATTGTAAATGGCACCTATTCAAAAAAGGCATGTATTCTCCCACTTCCTATATACTCAACAGCCCCCCTTATCTATTTTTCTTTTATCACTGAACTCTTTCAATTTCTTCAGAGAGCACATTTGTAATTTTATAGTTGTTTGTTTGCATTTTTATTTTCTGCTCTTCTCATTACACAGTAAATTCCATGATGGCAGGAATTATGTCCTTTCTCAGCACCCGGTATCTGCTAGAATTTATTTATTGTGTAGATGAGTGAATGATAGACTATTAAGGATTTGAAATAACTCATATGTTTATAAATAACTTACTTCATTGTAAGTGTCTAAGTCAGAGATATCATATGCTTCTTTGTACTTCCACAAGGCATCTAGCTGTGCGATACACATTAGAACAACATCATTATTGACTGTTTGAAATTCACATTCATACATATAGTTAATAACTCACTATTTTATATCAAGTTTTCTCATGTATTTCTCTTTATCTAGTATTTTCTGCCACAGAGTCAGCACTCATGTTCAGTGTTTGAGCTAAAGTGAACAATATAGTACTGATAAATATAACAAACTGGTTAATTTAATTCCCCCTTTGTTATTGCCAATTTGGAAGCAAAACGTAAATTCTAATTTCATTGAATTTTTATAGGAAAAATAAATTAGTAACATTCTCTTCAAACACAATAAAGAAACCCACATGGTTTCTATTTTTGCATTGCCTTTCCTCATAACTTTAAACCACCCACAACAATTCAGTCTAACAATCCGTGTGCTTTTTCCTCTGGGGAACTTGCTAAATTTGCAATTGAGATAAGCAATCAATGCTCACCTCTGCTAAACTGTACATAAATATTATTTCAAAAGGAAATTCCTTGGAGGAACTCCTTTATGGAATGTAACTTCATTAGTAAGTAATGGATTGCTCTATTGTAGGTTTTCTCTCATCAAGCTAATTTGGAAACTGTTAATTGTCTTACATTTCTTTTATATGGTAAAATGAATGATACTCCTGTGTGGGAATCGACCTGATTATAATTATGCTTTCCATGAGTTAATGGTATTGACTTCATTCGACTTTCATGTTCACATTAATCTATTTATTATAGAATATTTACAGAATTGAATTGGAATGGAATTTATCCTCACCTCTACTTTGTTTCTTGAGCTTTCATAGGTCTTGTAACAGAGAAAAAAAGAAACCCAGTATTAAAGGAAAAGATCTCAGTACTCCTTTAAGTTTTCTTGATGCTCACACAAATGCTTTTCACCACTCCTACGAGTTTACATATAGTTGTTTGTTTGTTTCCTAAAAAAGGGAATCAAAAGATGTAGCCCTTGGTTCCCCTTAAAGTATTTGGGTTTTCTCAGTAGTGCAAGTTTTTTCACTACTGATTTTTATTTATTTGCTTGGTCAATAGAGATAAATTCTGATTTTTTTCCTCAAAATACATTAGTAATATTTTCACCAAAACTCTGAGAAATATAATCTAAATTTTATAGATGAGGAAACTGAGGCTTGGAAAGCTTAAATAACTTTGTTTAATCCACACCACTAAAAATCACAGAATCACAATGCTAGAAGACACCAGGAGGAAGGTCTCGCTTATTTTCCTATCCGAAAAACATCTTAGACGGCAGTGTTATTATTTGAGATATAGTCGCGGGGAAAGTAAACCAAAATTTTAAACTGAACTATAATTGATATTTTTACAACTTTGAGTTAAAATTTGCAAGTTAAGTTGATATTGAATTTTCCCCAAGACTAATTTGTCCAATGCAAAATGTTTGCCAAAGATGAACAGTGAGCAATAGAAATTATGAAATTGCATCTCCAGTATTTCTTTTGACTTGCTGTACTAGTTTTCTACTACTATGCAACAAATTACCAAGATTTTAGTGGCTTAAACAACATGGATTTACTATCTCGCCATTTCTGTGGGGAAAGAAATGAGATACTTTTTTGCTGAGTCCTCTGCTCATCATGTTACCTGGCTGAAATCAAGGTATCGTTCAGTGCTATCATCTCACCTGTGGCCCAAGAACCTCTTCCAAGCTCACTAGTTGTTAGCAGAATTCACTTCCCTGTGGCTGTAAGACTGAGCTTCCTGCTTTCTTACTGTTGTCAACCAAGGCCTATTCTCAGCCCTTACGGATCATCCATCATTTCCTGTCACATGGCCCTTTCCACCACTTTCAGTTTGCTCCTTTAAAACCAGTAGGAGAGGGGTGTCTGAGTGGCTCAGCCAAGTTAAGTGTTTACTCTTGGTTTAGACTCTGTTCATGATCTCTTGGTTTGTGAGTCTGAGCCCCGGGTACAACTCTACACTGACGTCACAGAGCCTGTTTGGGATTCTGTCTCTTCGTCTCTCTCTGTCCCTCCTCTGCTCATGCTCTTTCTCTCTTACTCTCAAAGTAAATAAACTTAAACAAAGGTTTATTTAAATAAAATATGTATATCAAACCACCATGATGTGCAATTTATATATTATACATCGTTATACCTCTAAAGCTGAAACAAACAAAAAAAGAAAACCATATATGTCTATTATTCTCTACTTTAGATTGTTTTCCTTCTAAAAGGTTTAATTAATACATAATTTTCACTCAATCACAAAAAGTGTTTGTTGATCAAATTGAAACTGCCCAAGGGAACAGACCTCTATTAAATTTGTATATACAGTATGCAATCTGGAGCTAAAAAAAGTTATTTTAGTATTGAAAATAAAGTAAAAGGAAAAAATATGTCTTTGGGAAATTCAAAGCACCATGCCAAAAAAATTGGCTATTAAATATAGGATTATATTCAACTGGCAAGTGATTCTATAGTGACGTCTTTAATATCTGCCTCTATTATTCTATTAAAATAAATAAAAGAGCAAAACATCTTATAGAATGCTTATAGAAATCAGCAAAACAAAGTTTTTCAACCATGATCAGTCATGTGACAAGTTTATAGTAAACTGCCTTCTCCTTGACAAATTGTCACATGTTGTAGCAAGGCATTCTTATATATGAAACTTGTATGCACACTCTGGAACTCATAATATCCAACTGTCAAGTCCCCTGAATAAAAGAAGTATATAGAAGATTTTTAATTTACCACAAGTTCATATTAATGTTGATTTTAAAAGAACACACAAGCTATCGTGAGGTCTTGTCTCTTTCCTTAAGACTCTCTTAGTTGTCGGGGTGCCTGGGTGGCTCAGTCGGTTGAGCGTCTGTCTTCGGCTCAGGTCATGATCTCAGGGTCCATGAGTTCGAGCCCCACGTCAGGCTCTGCACTGACAGCTCAGAGCCTGGAGCCTGTTTCAGATTCTGTGTCTCCCTCTCTCTCTGCCCCTCCCCCACTCGTGTTTTCTCTCTCTCTCTCTCTCTCTCTCTCTCAAAAATAAATAAATATTAAAAAATAAAAAAGAAAAGAGTGTCTTAGTTGTCAAGAATCAGGCAGCTGTTTATAGCATCAGTGGAAGACCTAAGTAAACACCCATTCCATTTTTGTGATTATTTTTAGAATAAAGAACTTTTTTTTAATTTAAAAATCTTCTTTCTTAGATGGTATAGTGGCCAGTATTCTTGTCAGTTTCAAACCTAACAGTTTAAGGCACTAATGAAAGGGGAAGAAAACTTGTGTTTTCTGACATATTTACCAATTGAATCCCCTACAATTATATTAAAAGTAACCATTATTTCAGAATAGTCATATTTCTATTACATAATTTGTATTTAAAATACATTATTCTACATGAAATAAGCTAGACACAGAAAGACAAACATTGTATGATCTCATTTACATGTGTGATCTAAAAAAGTCAAATTCATAAAACAGAACAGAACGATGGTTGCCAAGGGCTGAGGGTTGGGGGAAACGGGGAGATGGTCAAAGAATACAAAAGTTCAGTTTTAAGATCAATAAATTCTGGGGATCTAATGGACAGCATGGTGATTTTAGTTAATAAGACTGTATTGAATACTTGAAATTTGTCAAGAGTGTAAGCGTTAAGTATTCTCATACAAACACACAAAAATTAACTATGTGAGGTGGTGGATATGTTAATTAACTTGACTGTAGTAAGAATTTCCCAATATATACATCATACATCTTTAAAAAAATCACATTGTACCATATAAACATATATATTTTTTAATTGTTGATCATACCTCAATCAAGATATTTAAAAAGAATATAATAATCCTTCTGAACATAAATATCTTTTTTTTTTTTTGTAAGTAGGCTCCACACTGAATGTGGAACTTGAACTTACAACCTTGAGATTAAGAACCACATGCTCTATCAACTGAGCCAGCCAGGTGCCCCAGAACATAAAAATCTTTTCAAATTAAATGTGTTTTATAGTCTGTAGTACACACTGAAGTTTCATTTCTGATTTTCTGTTCCTGGAAATAGCAGGCCAGAATATTTGGACTACATCTCTCTCTGAAGAGAGGAATAACATCAGGATGAAATATATTACTAAAAATTTTATAAGAGTATCAGGAACTACAAGACAGTGGAGAAATACCACAAAGAAAATGAAATTCAGAGAAATACATGAATTCTAAATCTACCTTTGCCTGAGGACATATGCAGATTTTCAGATATTTGAACTTTCCATTGAGTGAGACTAGTTGAATTCAAAGCACAGAAAAACTAAAAGTAGTGAGTCCAAAAAATTACCTTCCCTACAATATGCTGGAACCTCGGAGAACAACACCCTCAGGATGAAACTGAGAAATGAAGAAACTGCTTTCTCACAGAATTTTCCTTGGACAGTCTAGGAAATCTTAAGCCATGAAATTGGTTTAAACTGGTTCTAGACCAATATTGTTTGCAGGTTCTTGACTGAAACAAGTCACTACATTCTAAAGGAAAGGAAACTTCAACCCGGTTCTCCCATTATTGTTATAGATAACATCTCAAGATTGATGTACATCACATAGTCCATGAAAATCCAACACAGAAGGAAATAAAAAGACACCATGAGTGAGAACTGCAGGGAAAGTAAAAAGAAAACAGAAACAAATCTTTGAAAATTCAACTACTAGAAAAACAAATACAGGCTATCAATTAACCATGTTTAAGGAAATTTAAAACAACAGGCTTGAAGATATCTATGAAGAAAATAAAACTCAACAGAGGATCAGTGCAAATTTGGAAAAGAAATGTAGATGTTATGGGAATGAAAACATTTGATAACTGAGAGACTATTAGACTAAGCTAAAGAGAAAATTAGTTAACAAGATAATAGAGGAGATGAAATTATCTAGGGCACTGGTAAAGAATATAAAAGAGATACCATATGTATGATATATGTAATATATAATTACCTATAGAATGCATATATAAGAGAATAAATTTGTCCTATAGCTAATGAGTCTTGAAAGGAGAGTGAAAAAATGGCATCAGTGTTATTTTAGAAGACAATAAATGACTATTGTACAAGTAATGAAAAACCAATTATGTACAAAAATATTTCACACAAAAACTTTATAATTTAAAAAAATAATCTGCAAAAGACAGTCTCTTCAATGTTACAAGAAAATAATGGATGGCGTATTTTAGAGAGGAACAGAGGGATAGATAACTTCCCAACAGTAAAAACAGGAGCCAGGAGACAGTGGAAATATATCTTCACTATGCTAAAAGAAAATACAAGCCAGCCCAGAATTTCATAATGAAAATATATTTTAGAAAGCAATTTCAATAGGAGGGAAAAAATGACATTCATCACAAACATAAACTAAGAAAATTTGCCATCCACACAACCACAATAAAGGAAATTCTAAATAATCTACTGAAGTCCAAAGAAAATTGACCTCAAATGTAAGGTCTGAGAGGCCAAAACCTTGAAGGCCAAAGACAGTGATAAGTTCATGGGAAAATATAAATAAAGATTGTATTAATGCATACTCTTAATAATGTGTGGTGTTAAAGTAAATGAGACAGATTCAAAACTCATGACAATAATACATATTGTTTCTTTAATGACACATACATTATTGCTATAGATTTAAACAATCTGTATTTATATTTTTCTATACACTTATTTATTTATTCCTTTCACTTTTGTTTCTTCAAATAGATAACACAAAAGTAGATTTAAAGATTTAAAACCAAATACCTCAATAATTGTATTAACCATGGACTAAATGCTTTTATAACAGAAACCATATTCAGAACCTAATATTGTGGCTCTTATAGGAAAGCCACATAAATTATAAAGAGAAAAATGTGGAAAATGAAATGATGGAAAAATGTTTCATGAAAATTACCTTTAGATACAGAATAGTTACATTGTTACTTAGACACATCAACTTTAAATCAAAGGGAATTAATAAAGAGAATTACTTAATAATTGTTTACATTTCATCAGGAGGAGAGAACTATTTCACTTATATATCCATCTAATAATGTATGAACCTAATGATATGTAGAAAAAGAATTGACTAGTGGGACATCTGGGTGGCTCAGTCAGTTAAGCAACCAACCCTAGATTTAGGCACAGGTCATGATCTCGTGGTTTGTGAGTTCGAGTCCCACATTGGGCTGCATACTGTCAGTGTGGAGCTTGCTTGGGATTCTCTCTCTCTCTCTCTCTCTCTCTCTTTTAATTTTTTAAATGTTTATTTATTTTTGAGAGAGAGAGAGAGAGAGAGAGAGAATGAGTTGGGTAAGGGCAGAGAGCGAGGGACACAGAATCTGAAACAGGCTCCAGGCTCTGAGCTGTCAGCCTGGAGCCTGATGCAGGGCTCGAACCCACGAACCATGAGATCATGACCTGAGCCGAAGTCAGACACTTAACCAGCTGAGCCACCCAGGCGCCCCATCTCTCTCTTTTTCTTTTTCTGCCCCTCCCCAGCTTGCTATCTTTCTCTCTCTCTCTCTCTTTCAAAGTAAATAAATAACCTAATTAAAAAAAAAAAGAATACTGCTTAAAAATAAAGAAAACAAATTGACTAAACTATAAGAAATAGAAAACTCTCATATTGGGATATTTTTAAATATTTTTCTCCCTGTAACTAATAGTACAAGAAGACAAAAGAATATCGTTAAGATATAATGCATAAGTACATGATGGGCAAATTTGGCCTAACAAATAATTACAGAATAACATATCCAATATCTGAATAATACACATTATAAAGCACACCAATAATGTTTTTAATGCCACATATTAAAACATGCAGCAATTCTCAAAAAAAAAAGTTTCAAGGATCAAAAGCATGCATAGGATAGTGTCTGAGTACAATGAATTAATTTAGAGTACAGTGACAAAATATAACAAAACAGCTCTTACCTGTTTGGTAAGTACAAAATATACTTCTACATAAAACAGGGGCCAAAGAAGAAATAGAATGGAAATTAAAGAGTATTTTAAATAGGCACATGAAATTATTGCATGAACATAAAATATGGATGCACTGAGGCACTATTAAGAGAAATTAAAACACCGGAAGAATTTAATGAACTAAAATAAAGCCCTACAAATATAAAATAAAATTTTAAAATGGAAAAGAAATGAGAAAAAGAAAAAAATAACCATAACATGGATTAAAAGGGAACATGAATGAGAGGCATGTCAATATTTAAAAGATAATAGGACTTGTGTGAGCCAGGTGGAAGAATAAGGAGTCCTAGAACTCATTCTCCAACAGAAATAATGATTTAACAATGAAATACAGATCGTAATACCTTTATGAGATTTCCAAAATCCAGTTAGAATGTTTCAATACCTCAGGCAAGCAAAAGGCTGAGGAAAGCCACATTGAAATGGACAGGAAGAGCAATTTCACTTTATCCACATCAGCCCCTCCCCGATGTCAGCACAGCTCATTGCCAGAAGAGAACCTTGGACTTGTGACTTCTTTCTCAGGGTAGAAAGAGAAGAGTTGAGGACATGTCAGACCTCGTTGGTTGGAGCACTGCTCAGGAAGCTTATCACCACTAGACCTGCCTTACAGAAATGCTAAAAGGAGTCCTTCGAGTTGGTACAAAAGGATGCTAACAACAACAACAACAAAGCATATTAAAATATAAAGCTCGGTATATATAAATATAAAACATAAAAATTACCTTTGGGATGCCTGAGTGACTTAGTCAGTTAGGCGTCCTACTTTGGCTCAGGTCACGATCTCACAGTTAGTGAGCTGAAGCCCCACATCGGACTCTGCACTGACAGTACAGAGCCTGCTTCAGATCCTCTGTCTCCCTCTGTGTGTCCCCCACTCACGTGTGCACTCTCTGTCCAAATAAATAAATAAACTTGAAAAATTACTTTTATAAAACTATAAAGGTAAATATACAGACAAATGCAGACTATTATTATACTACAATGGATTAATATTCACAAAAATAAAGAGTCCCTTCGACTTAAGCACAAGCCAAATGGCCTAATTAAAAAATAAGCAAAGGACTTTAATAGACACTTTTTTAAAGCTTATTTATTTATTCTGAGAGAGAGAGTGTGGGTGCTCAATTGGCAGAGGTGCAGAGAGAGAGGGAGAGAGAGAATCCTGAGCAGGAGCCACACTGTCAGCACAGCGTCCCATGAGGGTGGGAACCCACAAACCGTGAGATCATAACCTGAGCCGAAACCAAGAGTCAGACGCTCGACAGACTGAGTCCCCTGCCAGGAGCCCCTTTAATAAACATTTCTTTTTTTTTTTTTTTTTTAAATGTTTTTTCAACGTTTATTTATTTTTGGGACAGAGAGACACAGAGCATGAACAGGGGAGGGGCAGAGAGAGAGGGAGACACAGAATCGGAAACAGGCTCCAGGCTCCGAGCCATCAGCCCAGAGCCCGACGCGGGGCTCGAACTCACGGACCGCGAGATCGTGACCTGGCTGAAGTCGGACGCTTAACCGACTGCGCCACCCAGGCGCCCCTAATAAACATTTCTTGAAAGAAGACTAAAAATTGATGACGGGTGGAAACAACCTAAATGTTCACGAACTGATGAATGAATAAAGAAAATATAGTGTATACATACAATGATATATTTTTCAACTTTAAAAATATGGAAATCTTGTTATATGGTACAGCATGGGTGAATCTTGAGGATGTTATGTTAAGTGAAATAAGCTAGTCACAGAACAAAAATATTGCTTAATTCTGCGATGTATCCAAAGTAATAAAACTCAGAGAAATAGAAAGTAGAACGGTGGTCGTCAGGGACTGGGGGAGGGGGAAATGAGGAGTTGCTTTTCAATGGATATAGAGTTTCAGTCAGGCAAGAATAAAAAAAGCTCTAGAGATTTGCTGTACAACAATGTGCTTCTAGTTAACAACACAGAATTATACACTTAAAGTTTGTTAAGATGGTGGATATCATTTTATGTTTTCAACATATAATCGTTAAAAGATAATATACATACTATGAGCAATGTATGCAGTAGGTTTTTTTTTTTTTAATTTTTTTTTTCAACGTTTATTTATTTTTGGGACAGAGAGAGACAGAGCATGAACGGGGGAGGGGCAGAGAGAGAGGGAGACACAGAATCGGAAGCAGGCTCCAGGCTCTGAGCCATCAGCCCAGAGCCCGACGCGGGGCTTGAACTCACGGACCGCGAGATCGTGACCTGGCTGAAGTCGGACGCTTAACCGACTGCGCCACCCAGGCGCCCCATGCAGTAGGTTTTAAAATTTAGGGAAAAATAAGTGAATTCTTCAAAAATTAATTATTAAATGTCATTTAAATAATTAAAAAAATAAGATATAAATTAATCCATAAACCAAGTTAAATCAGCATTCAAATATCTTCCATCAATATTACTCAAGGCCCTATAACTTCAACACCAATTCCAATAAAATTTATAAAATACATTGTATTAGTTGCATATTGCTGCTGTAACAAATTGACACAAACATAGTGGCTTAAAACAACACATATTATAAAATTAATTTTATATCATAATTGTAAAACTGTAAATTTTACAATACATATTGGTCAAACGCAACATTAATCTTACTAGGCTAACATCAAGATCACGGCAGGATTGCATTCTTTTTTTTTTTTTTTTTTTAATTTTTTTTTCAACGTTTATTTATTTTTGGGACAGAGAGAGACAGAGCATGAACGGGGGAGGGGCAGAGAGAGAGAGGGAGACACAGAATCGGAAACAGGCTCCAGGCTCTGAGCCATCAGCCCAGAGCCTGACGCGGGGCTCGAACTCCCGGACCGCGAGATCGTGACCTGGCCGAAGTCGGACGCTTAGCCGACTGCACCACCCAGGCGCCCCAGGATTGCATTCTTAAAGGACAGTCTGTTTCTTTTCAATTCTTAGTTTCTAGAGGCTGCATTCATTCCTTGATTTTGACCCCTTAAATTCATCTTCAGTGCCAGCAATATAGCATCTCTCTGGCCCCCATACTGGTACCACGCTTTCCCTGACCGCAGCAAAGAAACCTTTTCCCCTCTTTTAATTAATATGATTAGATTGGGCTTATTTGGATAGTCCACAATATTCTCATCATCTCAAAGTCCTCATTTTTAATCATGTCTACAAAGTCCCTCTTGCCCTTATAAGGTAATGTGTTCTTGGATTCAGGGGATTAGAAAATGGCATCTTTGGGAAGCCATTGTTCTGACTACCTAAGGACTTTCCCTAATGTCCCATAAAATTTTCCAAAGACTAGGCAAAGATAGTTGCAGTTTATTCTCCAACTTTTTTCATGAGGTAGCCTGAACTTGATAACAAAATTTGACAGGGCACTACAAAGAGATGAAATTGGCGGAAATATCTCACTCATAAAAACATGCAAATATTAGTAAAATAATTCTAATATGAACAATATGGGTCCATGGAAAGAATGCAAAATGTGTCTAAGATTAGAAAGCAAGCAGTTTTAATTCATTACATCAACAGATTGACAGACTTTAAAAATCATATGGTTGTTTAATAGATTGAGAGAAGCATTTGATAAAATCATTAAAACAAAGAGCTCCCAGAAACTAGAAATAGGAGAGAATTTCTTTCATCTTTTAAAGAAGAAAATATGAAAATAATAATGCCCATAAAAGAAAGATAGTTGTTCAATGGAGCAGATCCAATGAGGGGGATCAAGAACAGGTATGATAATGCTTCCAGAGTGGGCACTTTTCTGTTTGTCGAGCTGGTTACATGGGTATTTGCTTTATAATTATTTCTTAAGCTGAATATTTGTATTTTATGTATTTGTATTATATTTTACAATAAGAAAATTAAAAATAAAGTAGGTTTTAATATATATTTTACACAAGGTATCCATATTTTTTGTAGGAACATAATAAATTCAGGCATTCAAAAAGACAAAGGAAAGAAAAACACAAAAATATTCTTTCCATCCCAATGTACCAATATCAGTTACCAAATTTCCTATTGGGTATTGTTGGCATATATAACCATACAAAGGCATATGAATTTCCAAAAAAAAATTCTATTATATGTACTCTGAATTAGAAATACAGAATTAATATTTAGCACATTAATTAATGTATCAATAGCATTTTTAGTGGATATATCATATGATATATTACTAGTGTAATTGCCAGGTCAAACACTATGGAACATTTTATGTGATTCCATATATATTACCAAATTTCACTCCAAAAGCTTTTATTAACTTATGTTCCAACTATATCTATCTTTATCTGTATTGATATATCTACATCTGTACTATATGTATAAGTATATGTACATCTATGTGTATATCTACAGGGAACACTCATTTTTCGATATCCTTGTTGACACTCACCATTATTATTCTTTTTTAAATTTGCACACATAAGAAGTAAAAATGACTTTATTAATTTTTATTAGTGTTTGATTTGTCACTAATTGCAATACAATTTTCACATATTTACTCATTTATATCTTTTCGTATGAAGTGCTTGCTGATTTCCTTCCCCATCTTCTACTTCTTTAGAGTACTTTGTATGAGAAACCACCCCATTACTCTGACAATCCCTAAGTCACAGCCAGAAAAGTTACGCTGTGAGTCATGGGACTGACCAAATTAAATTGCTTAAGTCACACCGTTTATTAAATCAGTGTAAAACAATGAGAAGCAAGGGGAAAGCAACGGAATTAATTAACATATTCAGGATAGATTCAGGATAGATAGCAAGTAGAGAAGGTAGAAGAGTTTACCAATTGGGTCCTGATAAATCTAATGCACATGTGCTCCAGCATACAGCATGACCAGTATGTGGCCACAGGTGTGGCTCACAGATTCACCTGCTAAACTGCCGTGGATTTTATTTGCATACTTTGGGGGTAGAACATATGTGGGGCCAGAAGAGGATGGTGCTATCACCAAACGGGTGCCAAATAGGAGCTGCCAGGCAGAAGTATGATCATGATTTGGTCTTTCCAGCACCTTCTATCTACAAACAGCACTCACATTTCTGTTTATTCTAATTTTTTTTTAAATTTTTTTAACATTTATTTATTTTTTAGAGACAGAGAAGAGACAGAGCATGAGCAGGGGAGGGGCAGAGAGAGAGGGAGACACAGAATCCAAAGCAGGCTCCAGGCTCCAAGGCATCAGCACAGAGCCTGACGTGGGGCTCGAACTCGTGAACCATGAGATCATGACCTGAGATGAAGTCGGCCGCCTAACCGACTGAGCCACCCAGGCGCCCCATTCTAATTTTAGTATATGTTATAGATTACTAACTTCTTCTATTTAGTGCTCCTTATAAGTTCTGTTCTATCTCACACATGCATGCCACTTACTTATCTACCTTTATTTAACATATTCTTTGTGTTTTGTCCATATCTCACATGCTACTAGCTTACTTAATATATATACTTAACATTCAGTCCTCACAATATCTCTATGAGTTGTTCTGTTATTCTAATTCTTCCTAATGAGATTTAGAGATCAGTAGAATTGTCTAAAATCACTCATACAGGATGGAGGAAACTAGTATTTGGCCCCAGTTTGTCTGACTCTACCCACAAACATGACCATTTTACCAAACTATTTCCACGTGGATAAAGAATAATGATTTGAGATATTATTTTCTAGTTTATCGAAATCTTTGTGGCATCTGCATTAGCTCTTTACAAGGAGTTATGTTCACTCAGGGAATTCATTAAAGCCACTTGTCTCCATGGATACACTCATGAAGTATAGTTTTGATACACATGGAGAGCACTTTCTTATTATACCACATATCCTGTATTATTCCTTTTTTGCCACTCAAGTGCCAGCTATTAATCTATGTAGTATAGCAATATAACTGGAGAATAGAAAGACACACCTCCTGGCATTACAATTCTACATTTCTGTGACGTCAATAACATAACATGTTAATAGAAAACATCGCAAAAAAAAAAATGTAGAAAAGTATGTTTTGAGAAGAAATGCTGAGGAAGCCAGAGACTGAAAAGGGTATTTATCCCAATTCTGCTGAAAACAATATTGAATGGGAAAAAAATCATCATTTTGAATTGCATTAAATTCTATGATTCCCATGGTTGTTTGCACACTGGGGTTGTGTATGATGAGGAAAGAGAGAATTAAGTAAGAAATCATACAGAAAAGTGTAGAGCAAGGAACAGTGTTGGGTCTATGTGCACAACTTCTGCTTCCCACTCTAGATTCTTTGTCCAAGGATTAGAGATACACCCACAAATTGAGTGGAGAGAAAACTAGATTCATCTGTTTCTATCCTAACACAAGAGTGTTATAAAAGTGTAATCATGGGGTGCCTGGGTGACTCAGTTAGTTAAACATCTGACTTTGGCTCAGGTCATGATCTTGCAGATTGTGAGTTCAAGCCCCACGTTGGGCTCTGTGCTGACAGCTGGGAGCCTGGAGCCTGCTTCAGATTCTGTGTCACCTTCTCGCTCTACCCCTCCCCCATGCATGTGCGTGCTCTCTCTCTCTCTCTCTCTCTCTGTCTCAAAAATAAATAAAGATTGAAAAAAAGTGTCATCATAATTGATATACTTGAATTATGTTAAAGTTGGAGAGCTGGAGTGGTCAGTAAATGTGCCCTAAAGGAGATGATGGCACTGAACCATAAATGGAGGGCATTTAGATTGCAGAGAGTGAGTATGAGAAGGAGATGACATTCACCGTAAGAGGAAAGAAAGCCCAAAGCATGGTACTGTTCGAATATTCAAAATATTTATTGACGTCTACAATACATAAAGCAATACAATAAGTTCTGGAAACACAAGAAGATGAGATATGGTCTCAGTCCTCAACAATTTATGTTTAGCTGGAAAAGCTCATGTATCGAATATGGAATTATTACTGAAAGTATGGGAATATGCACAGATATGTAAAAGCAGAGAGGAAAAACTACTTAGATTTGGGAATGGCAGTAAAGTCCTCAAAGAGGTACAAAACTATGAGCTGTGTTTAGGAAAACAAAACATAAACCAGAAAATGCTAGATAGACAGATGTTCCTAGGTAAATATGAAAGCATGTGCGTTTATGGATAAAATGAATATATATATATATATATATATATATTTTATGATAGGCTGTGTGTGTGGTGGAAAAGAGAAAGAAAGAAGAGCAAAACTTGGAATAGTTGAAAAGCCGTGTCAAAGACTATGGAGTTTATATTATATAAAAAGAAAATTGGAATTTATTCTGAAGAAAATGGGCAAACTTAAAAAATGACTGACAAAAGAGATTCAGATTTTAATCTCAGAAAGATTACTCCTAAAATACAGTAGAAACAGATCAGAAGAAGGCAAAATGGATTAGGGAGATTAGTGAGGGGATGGGTGCTCTGGAGATTATAGACAGGAGAAATGAAAAACCTGAAACGAGGCAATGGCGAAGGAGACAAAAAGGAAGACTATATATGGGGCGCCTGGGTGGCTCCGTCGGTTAAGATCTCACGGTTCATGGGTTCAAGCCCCATGTCGTGCTCTGTGCTGACAGCTAGGAACCTGGAGCCTGCTTTGGATTCTGTGTCTCCCTCTCTCTCTACCCCTCCCCCTCCCCTGCTCGCACTCTGTCTCTCTCAAAAATAAATAAAATGTTTAAAAAAAATTTAATAAAAAAGGAAGACTATATCTGAGAGATATTAAAAGGAAGCATTAACACAACACTATTGTCCTAGGGAGGAATTATAGATAATTCACAAAATCTAGTTTGAAATTTAGTAGACTATGGGGCCATTCATCAAAATAAGGCAAGAAGGAAATTGGGGGGAAGACAGAGAATTTATTCACATTATTTTAATAGTAATTTTAGGTACTAATAGAGAATTCATGAAGAGCCAACCATGAGTGATATGCAATTTAGGGTCTAGAAATTTGGGTTTACAAGTTAAAATGCACGATAGCAGAAGACATGAGTATATCGGACTGCTCCAGGAGGATATGCAGAACACAGAAAAAAACAGATGAGGATCCAGGACAGAAACTGAGGAACAGCCAGAAATAGCCATACATTGCAAACGGATGAAGGATGAGTAGCCAGCTCATTATACTAGGTTGTAAGTGTCAAGACTGCAGGGACTATATTATAGTAGTGCCCTTCCAATGGCATGGTGAGTCACGGTCCCTTTAGTCAAGCCGCTCAATCTGAATGGTGAGAAAGCAAGGAAGAAAGCAGCAATCTGGGTACAGACTGTACGTCAACAAATTCTAACACTGGGAGTTGAAAAAGACTTCTTTGAAATATATTTCAAATCAGCCTTGAGGGTAAAGCATCATCTGCAAACTTGTGAGCAACACTGGGGTTAATGCAAGAGTTGCGTTGGCGGGATGAATGAGAGAGAAGATGTTTGGCGTGAGGAAACTGGAGATTCTGTTAGGAGTGGAAAAAGAAGGGTGTCAAATCAGGTGGGAGTTTGTATGCTTCTCAACAGTGATGGTTAATGAGATAATTATCGCCTGTGAATTGTCTTCAAATGACACATATCCTGTCCCTGAAACATGCCCCAGACATTAAATTATACATTCGTTATATACATTCATTAAAAAAAACAAACTATGAGGAAAATAGGAAAACAGTTTTAAAAAGCAGGATACTCCACACAGAGATTAGATAGAGAAAGAGGGAGAGACGGTTAATATTTTCCATGAATATGGGTATTACCAACTAGTCCACCTAATGATAAGGTGTATTTTAAAAATACATCATTGGGGCGCCTGGGTGGCGCAGTCGGTTAAGCGTCCGACTTCAGCCAGGTCACGATCTCGCGGTCCGTGAGTTCGAGCCCCGCGTCAGGCTCTGGGCTGATGGCTCAGAGCCTGGAGCCTGTTTCCGATTCTGTGTCTCCCTCTCTCTCTGCCCCTCCCCCGTTCATGCTCTCTCTCTGTCCCAAAAATAAATAAAAAACGTTGAAAAAAAATTAAAAAAAAAATAAAAATACATCCTATAAAAATTACTAGACGCAGGCATTCACTTAAAACTTTATGAATGCTCTCTAAGATAGACATAATTTAAAATAAATGCCAGTATTTAAATCTGAAACTTCCATTACAAATGGTTTCAGCTCTTTGAGGGCTGGTCAAAAATCATGATCATGAACCAATAAAAATTACAAATTTTGTTTCAAAATAAAATGTTGTTAATATTGTGGTTTCTGTATGAGGATGACTGAAGTTTCACTGACATGCACTGATACAATTTAGACGTAACAGGATTGATCACCACTTGCCGGTGGGAAACGGCAATCCCTATTTTGAAAACATTTCGTAGCAAAAATAATACTGAGGGCCTTTTTGTAACAAAAGGGCGTTTCTCACAGCTACTTTTCAAATCAGTGCCATATTACTTGGAACACATTCATTCAGAGATTTTAAGAATTCTTATGATTTAAAAAATAGGTAGAACTGTCTACTGCTTTATAAAAGGGGAATTCACTAACCACAGTAATCATTTAAACAAGATTATCAGGAGGGATCTAGTTCATTAAGAAAGCAACGGTGTTTTCAAATCACAACGTAGCTTTTCCATGCTGTGAGAAATGAGTGTCTTTTCCCCACGCCTTAGTTTCTGTGGGGAGGAATTTTCCCTAGGAGTTCGTTTGGCTTCTTTGTTTCCTTTTACTCACATTATCTCTAAGAAGGCAAACTAATTTGCTGATTGGAAAACTTTAGGAAAATAACGTTATGGTGCAAGCCAGTTCCAGGGATGACCTCGGCTGCTCCTGCTTAGCTCCTGGGCCTCAGCTAAGCAAAGTCTGCTCCCATCCAGCACCCCCGCAAGCACCAGGCAATTCTGTTGTTAGTAAGCAGCTCCTGTTGGCTGTCATCCTGTGCTGAATCCTAGCCGGTGTAAAGAATATGGGATACTTTGTTGGCTTTTTTTCTTGTGTTATGTTGTTTCTCAAATTAATCACTATTCAGTCATTGAAGAAAAATGTGACATATTGGACAAGGACTAGGACAGACTGACATAAGATGCTGATCATCCCGAATTTTCCTGCTCATTGAAAGAAGTGCTGGGGAACCTTTCAATATTTGCTTAGTTATTAGTTTCCATTATTACTGTATTTAGCTAACAATGCAAAAATTAATTGTTTTCTAATTACTTGAATCCCAATCATTGTGCTTCTTTGAGGGGAAGTCAGCTCAGAGGAGTTTGGCAGTTTGGTAGTTCCTATGTGTTTCTATGATCTGAGAAATTAAGAAAATGCTATTGTTGTAGAGCTTCATCTTTCTCAACCGTGGGTGCAATTTTAGAATATATGGCTAAAGTGAATGTCTGAACAAATCTTTGAATTTCAAAGTGAATAATGGATCAAAAGCAGGTTTGAAACCAAATAACAGATTAAAGACAGGGCTTGTTTTCAAAAAAGTGATATGAATAGCTACAGAGTGTGCTGTCAGATTTTCTCTAAGGTTTCAGAGGAACAATCACTGTGTGTTTATTTTCCAGATCTGTGATTAGCTGATTCAATTCTATTTTTTTCCAGTACTGCAAAGATAATGTGTGTAGTTGCAATTGAAAAGGTCCAAAGTAAACCTTTAATACACAGCGTATGGGGCATATGTTAAGAAGAATAAATGGGATGGAAAGTGGGAGTTAAGAGTCTTAGATCTATTTATTTCAGAAGCATTTGTGCGAACTACATCTGTACACACACACACACACACACACACATACACATATACATACACACATAGACACACGTGTGTATGGATATATATATATATATGTGTGTGTGTTGAGATATATATAAATGACAGAGAAAGAAAAGAGATACTTAATATATTTTTTTTTAATTTTTTTTCAACGTTTATTTATTTTTGGGACAGAGAGAGACAGAGCATGAACGGGGGAGGGGCAGAGAGAGAGGGAGACACAGAATCGGAAACAGGCTCCAGGCTCTGAGCCATCAGCCCAGAGCCCGACGCGGGGCTCGAACTCACGGACCGCGAGATCGTGACCTGGCTGAAGTCGGACGCTTAACCGACTGCGCCACCCAGGCGCCCCTATACTTAATATATTTTTAAGTAGTTTGTACTCAATATAACCAATAAATCTGTTGAAAAGCATGTTTGTGCACAGAACAAAGAGTAATCAGGTATTTATCCTTTCCATACAAGAATTTATAATCTTCTATAAGGCAAAGGCCAGACAGTGTGGAGAAAATACAACAGAAAAGCAAAAGGATATAAAGAATAGTATAATTTGATGAAGGACATGAAAGAAATAGAATGCCAGATAATATTCAGTGCTTTATACACTCTCAGCAAAATATACTTGTACAAGCAGAAATAATGAGAATTAAAATCCATAAACTCAATGCAGAATCTCTGTCCGCATTGTGCTATGCAACCAGATGCAGACCTAGGAAGATGTGGCCAATTTTTTTCTTGTTATCTCGCCAATCAGGAAAAAAAAGACACATTACCAACATTAACATGCTGTATGACTTTGTGAATGCCCCTTCAAGCTGTCAGTCTTCTTGCCAGTGCTCCAGCAGTAGCATTTACCAACAGGAGTATGGACTTATTTCAAGCCCAGGTGTCGAGCAATTTGAAATGCATGAGTTCCTTGTTGTGAAACAATCATTCCCTCTGAGGCTCATATTGTCCTCATCACTCCATGAACTATGCACATGGTGAATATGCATTTACTTGCTTTCCTACATGCAGATTTCCAAGAACACTACAATATTGCTGTCTCCTGCTCTCTTTAACAAGTTCTTGCAGCAGGAATCAGGAAGGCAAGCTGCAAGAAAGGAAGAAGGCACTAGGTTTGATGACTGTCCTAAAAGATTCACAATTATGGCATCACCGGTGAGCAACATCAATCCAACAGATGGCCTCTGACTTACACAAGAACACGATTTAACATTAATTAAGAAATCCCACACAATAGAAATAAACTGAAACAGTTCAAGCTGTAAACACAATGGGAGCTCCTCAGTGGTTCTTCCGAGGAATTTTTACTATTTCTTAGCTGATTGTCGTTTTCAGTTGTTTTCTTCTCTGGTACAGAACAGCAAAGGTAATTATGAATAAAGCCTTTAATGTGTTTAACTTTCTTTTACTTAGAAATAAGGCCTTTTTTTAATATTTCATAGTAGACTCCAATATCATCTCCCCAGGGGCAAATTAAAATGATGATTATACAGATACAAGTCTCCCAAATGATGGATTCATAATTATTACCCAATATGGTACCAGTATCTAAAATAAGGACAAGAGATGATTTATTTAATTATTTAAGTTAATTTTAGCAATGTTATAATCAACAGTGAGAAATATATTTGGAAAATACAAATTGACCATGCCCAGCCATTAGATGGCCATCCAGAGGGAAATTCTATAGCTGAAAGTTGTACCTTTTTTTTTTTTTGTCATCAAGAATAAGCAATTTATTGTGGGTGGAAAATAACAAACCAATTAATTAGGCTGACCAGAATTAATAATGGGACTCAGTTTTTTGATAGAAATATGGCAATGGATTCAAACAGTCTGAAATCTGTTCTATAGTCTAGAACTAGTTCTATAAGTCACTAGCATTATGGTTTTGGCAAGTAAATAAATCTCTGTGCCATAATTTCTCATCTGTAAAATGGAAATAAACATTTTCTACATTATAGAGTTATCATGACAGTCATACTTGTTCACACTGTTAAACTCATAACAATACGGTAAACGGTCATTTAAATTTGAATATTGTAACTAATATTGTTTGGTTTAATTCACGGACATACATATCTCCAGCATATTTAGGAAAACATAGAAAAAAGTTTGAGTGTACATAAAAAGAAAATATACATATCTAAATATCCTCATAAATTATCTTTAATGATGAATTATGGTTTTATTTAGAAAGCCCATTCATACAGATGTAAAAACATTTTAGAAATAAAAAAAATGTAAAGAATTTCAAATAATCCATCCATTAGATACATTTACAAGTTCTCTAATATTATTCATTTAAATATTTGTCTGAAAATCTGCTTTATGACTCCCAAGAAGAAGTTTTAAAAAATATGTTGAACACATTTCTGTATATATGGATATATAAATAAAATATGCCCAAAAGCTTTTTTGGAAAGCTATACACTAAAAATTTGCCCATAAAATGAGTTTCTGGAGTGAATATTTTTATGACTAAGGTATAAGTACTGTACCTTAATTATAGCAGCAGGAATAGTGCTAGCCTCATGAATTTAGTAAACATTTTTCCTAGAAAAGTATTCACCAATTGAAAAAAAATAGATCCATGTTAAAAGATACATGGTCTTATGAAAATAAGATGCTAACAGAATTTTCAGTGCAAATTAAGGCTGCTTCTAAAACAAGAAACAATAAGCAGCATATTTGCAAGCATAAAAAGAATTTTGAATTGCATCTGCAGCTTTGTTTGCAATTATAATACAACAGTCATTCATCCCATTATAAAGGAGCTTGTGAGCTCTGTTAGCTCCTTATTGGTGTTGTGAGACAAACAAAAAAATTGCACATTGTGTGTTAAGTCTGTTCATTAAATATCTGAATCCCACCCTCCCCCCCTGCAACTCAAGCAGCACATTAAATGTTACAAATAGTAGGAGGAAATTGTCCTTACTCTCCAAACACATCATGAGTATTTCCAGGAATTGCTTCTTAGACTTTGTGGAATTAGAACAGAAAGGGAAATGTTGATCCCTTAAAAACGACATACCCCTGACTCAAGTTTTGTGGGTCTCTCTGTCATGAGTCTTCATCCATGTCATACATGAAGAAAATGGACCTTATAGAAAAGTCAACTTTCCACCCGTGATCGTTCTTACCGATAGATAATAAGGGTCAGAGTTGGCATTTAGACACAGAAAAGGCAGGGAATGGTCCTGTTGTCCCAGATCCCAAGGCCTCTACCACGTTTGCTCCTCTCTATTCCTCACCTCACTTTCACCACCCTGTGCTTGCTCCTTCAGGTTTTCTGATTGGAGAGGGCATCTGTAATATACTCAGTCCTGGCTAGGTTGATCAGAAGAGAGGCCAGGATATGATCTGCAATTCTTTCCTGTTAACTGCTGCCATCCTGTCAGGCTTCCATTGAGGGGAAAACATTATATCCTTGCTTCTTTAAGTGGCAGCAAGGGTAATTCTAAAAATTAGCGCTCTAGTGTATTGGGCATCTGAGAAACAAATAGCACTGACCTGAAGTTATCAGCCAATCAATCCATCTGTCATCAGGCAGACCCCAAGATCTGACCTTTACTGCCTACCTGCTATATCCATTCACCTCTGTGCCACATTTTTCCTTAAGGTTTTCTTTACAGCTCATCTCTTAACTCGGGCAGAAGAGCCTATGGGTATAACATCCTGTGATGGAAACTGAAACTACTCCCCATGTAATAACTGCCCAGAAGAAGAGCTCTGATGGCCCAGACCACCCAATCCAGTTTGAAAGAAATCCCAACTCACACCTGCACCAATGGACCATGGAGTGACCTCTGGAATGACCTTTACCTCATAACACTAATATCTCCACCCAGGGAGGAACACAAGCTTCATTTACATAACTTGCAATGTGTGTATAGGCATGTTTCCTTGACGCACATGTGTGACCTTACACCCATCCCTACATATGATGATGTCTTCTCTATCTAAATATTCAACTTAACCCTAAATAAAGAACCCATTCACCCTTGCCCAGGGAGTCACAGCTTTGGAAGTTATCACCTGTGATCTCCTTATTTGCTGCAAAGTTTCCTTTGTGCAACAACTTACCTGGTATAGTGTCTATCTGTGACTCACCAAAGAGCAAACTCACACTTACAAATTTAACAGTGAAATAAAAGAGTTGACAGAACAAACGAAAAATAAACCTGTTGAATCTTGCCTCAACAATGGCCCTCAGGTAAGGTGATACCTTTCTCCTCAGATCACCATAGAAGCAAGAAAGGTAAAGCAAAAAAAATGTTAAATGTGAAGAGTTGATAAAAATGACCTATTTAAGTTAAAAAACTGGTTCACAGCTCTACCTATTCAGAAATAACACAAAATCTTAAATTTTTATTAACATCAAAAAGGAAAATTACAAACATCTTCACTCAACTGAGGATTCTTCATTTGTACCAGATGTTTTGCCCACCGGCTCATGTAGAGATAATTGGTTCTCAACATGGGAGGATCACTTGGCATTGTCTGAGTCTCCTGTTTAATATTTCATCCCAGAAACATTTTTTTTATTATAAGTTTTTTGAAAATCAAGCAAAGCAAAAAAATTGGTAATTGTGTTTTACCAAAAAAAAATCTAAACATGTGTCCAGTTAATAAATCATAACTATTAATAATAGGACTAGAAGCACCAAATATATCATCTCACAAAAAGTCACATGTAAAAACACCGCCATTATGGACATAGAAAGTTATATTTTCTAAACTAGAATCTTGCACAGATTTTAAAATTTGTGAAAATAACCAATGGAATTGTCAGAGTATATAAAGTTCAAGTCATCAATAATTAAGACAATCAGATTTTTTAAAAAAATATTTGATATATAGTGTTATTTTTTAAAGTGACATGTTACTTTTCTGACATGCCAAGAACAGGTAACTAATGATTCAATGGTTGTGTAGGGAGGAATTTTACTAATAATGTAAATATGCTCCTAATACTAATTTCAGGCAACCCAGAGAAAGTTTAATTTCATCTACAAAGTTCAAAAGTAATCTATTTTGGCCTTTTGCTTTTTCAAAGTAATGTTTATAATCACATCTCTCAAATCTAAATTATCATATAGTAATTTGATTTGGCTTCGTTTTTGCAATATGTACACATGCACCTAGATATAAATATTTAACTTAATATATATAAATAAATATAGACCTCACTATGCATGTTACCATATTCCACATGTTCAATTCTGTTAAATCAGAGATCCAAGATACTATTACTATGGCTATAGATAATTTTACTGTTACAATTTCAGGAATTACCATAGCAATGAATATATATTTTATCATAATATATTTTATTATTCAAAATAAAATGAGCTATTTTAAAACTGTCTAATTATTTAATTATAATTTGTTAAATGTTTATTTGTTTTGAGAGAGAGAGTGTGAGCAGGGGAGGGGCAGAGAGAGAAAGAGAGAAAGAATCCCAAGCAGGCTCTGTGCTGTCTGTACAGAGCCCAAATCAGGCCTTGATCTTATGAACCATGAGAGTGTGACCTGAGACAGAATCAGGAGTCAGATGCTTAACTGACTGAGCCACCCAGGCGCTCGTTAATTATAAAGGTTTTTAACTAAAGTCCATCAAATGGAGAGGCCAACCACTCCACTGCAATTAATGTTCCTCTGATGTCTCACTCCATCATTTTTGCTGATTTTACCCTCAGCCTGTGACAGTTCGTAATTTTTTGACATAATTCCATTTCATAAATTCTTTTGACAAATTTTAGACTAAACAATCCTAAATGAATATTTTAATGTTGTTTTTTGGTGCTACATGGCGATTGTATCATACAGAGTAATAGATCTTCCTTATGGGAATCTTTCATGAAGAAAAAGGAAATAGAAATATAATATAGGTTTCAAATGTTATCACCAAGAAAACCATTCCATACTGTTTAACGGTAAGAACATATTTCATAATTTAGTTAACAAACCACTTTTGATAACCATGGCTGTTGTGATATGATTCCACCATGATTAAAATGTTTGAAATAAACCTTTTGTTCAATGATATGTAATGAATTATATTTTGTCATGGAAAAAGCTAACAATAGGTAAAACGATCAAAAAGCATTTAATTTTCTAAAAAGCACAACAAATCATTCTTCTACCTCATCAGTATGGAGGTCACTAGATTAAGGTGGGAAGTGTAGTCTAAAGTCTGTCTTTGGGGCAGACTTGGTGGCTCAGTTGGTTGAGCGTCTGACTTCAGCTCAGGTCATGATCTCATGGTCTGTGAGTTCGAGCCCCATGTCGGGCTCTGTGCTGACAGCTCAGAGCCTGGAGCCTGCTTCAGACTCTGTGTCTCCCTCTCTCTCTGACCCCCCACACCCCCCTCCGGTTCAGGCTCTCTCTCTCTCTGTCTCAAAAATAAATAAACATTAAAGTCTGTCTTTCTGTGAAATGTGGGCAGGGGACTGTTTAAAACTATTTTGAAGCTACACAGTGAGAAAAAATTACAAAGAACATGTTGCTTGCTATAAGAAGTAGATGGAGCTGGGCTCTTCTTTCTATTAAAATATTCATATGCTCACAATATTCTTCTACTGGTAAAAAATTTTTAAAGGTAAGAAAATAAACCTTTTAAAATTCTTCTCATAGAAAAGATATTCAAATCCATAATAAGAATTTTATTTCTGCCTATGAAGTAGAACAAAGCCAAAATGTGATGAAGCTATAAGAAAGAGGATGAAAATTCTGTCTCCATATTTATTTCTGTAAACTTAATTAATTATACATTTATATGCTTGTAATCCCAAATATTGATGATGAATTGTTAAGAATTTATCATGACTATTGCTTGAATCTTCTGAACCGAGAGGCAAATTATTAATCAGGACTAAAAAGATTCTTTATTTAAAAAAATATAAATACAAGTCAGGAAACAGAAACCTACACTTAGCAACAAAACATTAACTAAAACAAAATTTAATGGTTCTTAAATTACTCTGGGAGCATGATACTAGATTCATCATAACCTCTAAACTTTTTTAAAAAATAAAAATGTTAAATCTTTAAGTTTTTCCAAAATTTATTCTTCTTAGGATACATTTGTGTGTGGGAGCCAGCAAGGAAAGCATATGTTGAGAAAAGAGTCATTCTTCCCTTGGATCCAAAAATACCATAATTTCCTATTCCTCGTCTTATAGCTAAGACCTCTCCTTATAAAGCTACTTCAGTAACTTCTGGGTAAGGGCTCCTTTAGTTTCAAGTCACAGGCACTCAATTCAAAAAACTTAAGCAGAGGAGGGCATTTATATCATCATGAAATTTGGCCAACACCCAACCAGAGGGTCACAGGGGTGGCTCAGCCAGTGTCTGACTCTTGATCTTGGCTCAGGTCAGGATCTCACATGATCTATCTCATGGTTCCTGAGTTCAAGCCCCAAGTCGGGTTCTGCCCTGACAGTGTGGAGTCTGCTTAGGATTCTCTGTCTCTCCCTCTGCCCCTCCCCCTCAAAATAAACTTAAAGACTCTCTTTCCCTCTCCCTTTGCCCCTCCCCTGCTCATACACTCATGTCTGTGTGTGTGTGTGTGTGTGTGTGTGTGTGTGCGTGCGTGCATGCACATGCTTTTTCTGTCTCTCAAAAAAAAAAAAGGGGGGGCACCTGGGTGGCTCAGTCGGTTGAGCGTCCAACTTCGGCTCAGGTCATGATCTCGTGGTCTGTGAGTTCGAGCCCCACGTGGAGCTCTGTGCTGACAGCTCAGAGCCTGGAGCCTGCTTCAGATTCTGTGTGTGTGTGTCTCTCTCTCTGCCCCTCCCCCACTCATGCTCTGTCTCTCTCTCTCTCTGTCAAAAATAAATAAACATTAAAAAAAAATCATAACAGAAAAATCCCAACCAGATGCCACTCATGTTTCTCTCAAAGTATTTTCCAAAAAAAGAGAAAGACTATGAAATGAATTCAGTCACAAACAAGAAAATAAATTGGTTAGTTGGAACCGATTTCCTGGTAAAGTGACCTTTACAGGCATTAAGAAATTTTCTCCATTTTGATATTTAAGTAAAGTTGAAGTAAGTTACTAAATAATTAGTTAAGCATTCAGTTTACAAAGCTGTTTTCAAGGTTTGGACTTAGCTATCTTTATTAATTAATTAGGGTCTATAAAATGACTTAACACTGCCAATAGGTCATAAGGAAAATTTCTTAGGGTACCCCCAGGATCAGATCTCAAGCATCAATTAAAATGTTGGCCAATACTTAACTCAGCTATCAGACTAGACAAAATACATTCAATTGAGAAGTAATTACAATTCTCTTAGAATAATATACTTGTTGTCTGGATGGTTAAATGTCTTTACCAGAAAGGTTAAAATAAAAACACTAAGGAATTTACTATTATTATTATCACTATTATTATTGTGGTGAAAACACTTAATATGAGGTCTACACTCTGAACAAATTTTTACATGTACAACACAATAGTGTTTACTATAGTCACAATGCTGTGCAGCAGATACTTGGAACTAAATCATCTTACCAAACTTCAGTTTTATACCCATTAATAGCAACTGCCCATCCCTTTCCCACTCACATCCCTGGAAGCCACCGTTCTATTTTCTTCTTCTGTGTTTCACTATTTTGAAAACTTTAAACACTTTTGCATCATTTCTACATTTTCTCCTAAATATTTTTGAGTAGATTAATTATCTTCCAGACTATAGACAAAAATATATCGCTTCTTCTTTTGATAACCTTGAAGTTATTTTAGAAGAATGTGTGTACCATGTAGCAAGTAATTCATAAATCCCAAACCAAAGACAGTATTTAACCAATGTTGAGGTTCTATTTGAATTGCTAACCTTAAGAGATCTAGGGGGATAACAGCCAAATAGAATGGGTGAAACTTATTTAGAAACTGATAAAAATAAAAATACTGTAAAAACTGTTATTTATCAAAAAAATCAAGGAAATTCTATTATGGGCTGTGTGATAATATTAAAGGATTATTGTTAACTTGGTTAGGTATGATAATGACATTGTGGTTACGTTTAAAAATATTTTCTTTATCACCACCAATCCCACCTCCGTTATATGGTCCTTAGGGCCCACTGCTATTTCTCCAGTTCATACTTCTTTAGGTGAATTGCTTGCACCCTTTTCCAGTATGTTCAGTACAGTTAAGTTGCTTTGAATCCTTCAGAAAAGAGAAGGAAAAGTAAAAGAAGGGAAAAACAGTGGAGAGGAGAAACACACTTACACCCAGGGCATAGAAAATTGAGTGATTATCTTTAACTAGCATGAGGTTAGTTGCTGGTGCTCATTGGTCCATAGAACAAAAACACCTCTGCTTTATAGACATAATATCAGGCCATAAATCCATACTAATAGCACGAATAGGGTAGATAGCTTCTTATGTTTCTTAGTGTACATAACATACCTCATCCAGCCTGTATCTTTGAAATATGCTTTCTTGTTGTAGGTTTCTCCTATTAAGCATTTTAAGTCAACTTTTTCAGTAGAATGGAGCTCAATGGGATATGCCTTAAATCCTGACATTGGGGCGCCTGGGTGGCGCAGTCGGTTAAGCGTCCGACTTCAGCCAGGTCACGATCTCGCGGTCCGTGAGTTCGAGCCCCGCGTCGGGCTCTGTGCTGACTGCTCAGAGCCTGGAGCCTGTTTCCGATTCTGTGTCTCCCTCTCTCTCTGCCCCTCCCCCGTTCATGCTCTATCTCTCTCTGTCCCAAAAATAAATAAACGTTGAAAAAAAAATTAAAAAAAAAATCCTGACATGAATTTGAATACTCATCTCCCTCTAGATAGTGATGTTACTGAATGGGAAGTTCATTAGCAACATTCTCTTCTTTCTTTCTCTGAGTGATAGCTAGCAACATGTCCTTCCATATGCATAGGAAAGTCTTGCAGAAACTCCTGCTCCAGAAAAGCCTCTGTCTTCCAGGAGCAGCTCTGGGACTGGACTCAGCAGCTGGCAACAGTAACTCTTTGGACACAGGTAGCAGCAGGCAAAACAGCCTCCCCTGCACGTATTTTTGTGAGCATCATCAACCAAAGCATTTATGAGTTGCCAATTTGCTCAGGCAGGGCGACATTGAGAGGCAGGCCAGCTTGATCTTTGGCAGATTTCTCTCTCATCACAAACTCAATTCCATTCCCTGGCCAGGCTGACAATCATTTCAAAGATAAGCCTCATGTTCAAAGTCTCAGAATGATTTTACTTTAATTTACTAAGTACCTCTAACATTTGAACCAAATGATAATGTTAATGTAATGGGTCTAAATTTGCAATTCAAAAATACATTTCACAATTATAATAATCATCATTAAATTTAGCCCTTTTCCCCTTTCTCCATGTATGATCAAAATAAAAGTGTGGACTTGGAAAGGGAATGAGACAAATGGGAGTAGAAGAGAAAAGCTAGAAAAGAAAGTGGAAACAGAAAAAGAAAGATCCAACAGTGTTTAAGGGAAGAAGGAGGAGACAAAGTGAGGAGAGAAGGGGAGAAATGATAAAGGTAAGACTAGTGAAGAGAGAAGGAGCAAAGAAATGAGTGAAATGTTGGAGAAAAGAGAAAAGATGTTCTGGGATTGAAGGTATTCTCAGATTTTTACTTCTCTTCTCATCCAGTTCTTATAGTCAATGGCCATTCTGGGATCATCCTGAATGAGCCACCATTTCGTTTTGTAACAAATTCATTCATCCTGGAATTTTCATGTTGCGTCTCCAAACTTTACCTGTCAAAATCTTGACTTATAACGAGAACCATGCATGCCGCTCTCTCACTAATGATTTTTTTATGTGTGACATATCACAAGTGTTGGATGGTAGTTTTTCTTTAGCAGAGATTTGGCTTCAAGGATTCTTGGGTGGCATCTTGGCTTTAAACAAGAATGCGCTTCAGCAGTCTATTTTCAGCTCGACAATAAGGGAGGACACATTAGTGTGCTCATTCATTTTTCTCTGAAGTAGTTTCAGTCTCTCACTGACCCTACACAGATATTCATTTTCAGATGATTTTAAAATAGAGTTTTTGTTTCTGCCAAAGAACTGACCTCTTGAATGGCATCATTTTTCCCCCATTCTTAAGCAAAGAAAGAATTTTCTTTTATGGCTTTCGTCATTATCCAGAGACTGGTGTTCTACCCCCTGTGGATTTACTTCAAGAACAAATATAATATTTATGTTGGATAATCCATACATTAAAAGTACCATTCAGATGGTGACCAATTCTTCCTAAAATTTGTGAAGTTCTTGTTGTATTTAGACAGCTCCACAGTATTATGTATGATGTGGTTTTAGCAGAGAAAAATATGGTTCTTCAAATTTAAAATGTACTGCTTATAACACATTTCTTCTTAGTGTAAACAAACATTTTTGGTTTAAGAACTTCACAAATTAAAAATGTTTTCACTAAATATTAATTTGCTCAGTTACAATATGAATAACAATATGCTATGAAGAGTTCAGACTTATTTGGACATGTAACACTTTTTTCTTGAGATCCCAGTTAATATGAAAAAGCTAATCTTTATTTATTTTTTTCAATGTTTATTTACCTTTGTGAGAAAGAGAGAGAGGCATGAGTGGGGGAGGGGTAGAGAGAGGGAGACACAGAATCTGAAGCAGGCTCTAAGCTCTGAGCTGTCAGCACAGAGCCTGATGCAGGGCTCGAACTCACAGACCCAAAGATCAAGACCTGAGCTGAAGTCGGACTCTTAATCGACTGAGCCACCTAGGTGCCCTGAAAAACTAATCTTTATTATTTAGTTTGACCAGTAGAAAAACAGAAATCCAGATTCATGACAAGACCTGAAAAAAATGAAGTTAACCCATGAATAGAGTTTTACAGATGAGGAAGCCAACAGAAATGTTAGTACAGGTGCATGTCTAGTAGATGGCAGATATCAGTGGTCTGAATACCTAGCTTGTGTTTTTGTTTTTAAATTATCACTTTTTCTAGTGACTGATGACTTTTTTACTAGATTTTATTTCCAGATTTTCAGATTACGAATATACAAAATCCACCAGCCAGACTGCATCCAGGCCAAATCTGCCAGGTAAACCAGTGCCAAATATTTACTTTATAGATAGACCTGTAACCAAGCATGTCTTGCAAGAAAAACTAATGTGAAATATAAAATTAAAATGACTGAGGAAGAAAGGACAAGAGAGAAAAACAGAAGGAAGAACAGGAGAGGTTCCAAGACAAAGTCAAGAACTCCAGCAATTTGAAATATGATGTGGAATTAGGAGACAGACCCTAAGGAACAACCACAAAAACTGGAGGGAAGAGTGAAGAAAAGTGTCATCAAATTCAGAATAAAAATGAGTTTTCAGAACAGGAGTTCTGATTGTAGTGTTGAATACTCTAAATGTTTCAGCGCATAAAGTTACCTAAAAATAATTTATTCAGTCAAGGAATTTGGGTTGTATTCTAGGATACAAAATCGATGGGCTAAAGCACTTAAATTTTACATACTGTGCAGGTTTGTCACTGTCTATACTTACTGGTAAAAAGAATTTCAGTCCGGAGGCTGTGTTTCTTTACCAATTTTTATTTGTTCTACAAGTCTACTTTCTCATACCTAAGGAGCACTCAATCGACATAAAACCTGTATGCTTCCAAAATATTTTTATAGGCGCCGAAACTATGGGCTTGAGTCAGATGATCCTGATTCAATCTTGGCTATAACCATTTACTTTCTGTGTGATATTGGGCAAGATACTTATTATCTGTGGCTCATTTCCATCATTAGTAAAATGTGAGAGGAGTAGTCCTTAACCTATCGAGTTGTGAAGAATAAGTAAGATAATGCATGTAATGGGTTTGGAAAAGTCATTGGCCTGACTCATCAACGGCTAATACATTGTATTAGTTATGGGCCAAACAAGAAAAAAAAAATCCTCTCAGTTGCGTTTAGCTGAAGAGAAGTTAATAGAGAATCTAATTAAAGAGATAGGTGGAAAGTTCAGGGAGCAAAAGAGGAATCTGAGACATTCTTGGACTGCAACAGTAGAGTCATTACAACACCTAAGCTTGAAGGGAAAAGAGAGGAATTAACAATAGCGATGCCTGATGAGAACTGGACCTGTGGACAAGGAGAACGCTCCCTACTCCTTTCTGCCGTCACCTAGCTGGTCTTTGTATTGGTTGAATCCAAGGAGGACAAAGGAGCCTAAGTGTTCAGCCATAACTGGATCTCAGGGCACAGAGGAGCAGAGATGGTATGAGGAGGGGAAGGAGGGAACAACATTTTATAACCAAAATATTCTACACCTTTTGACATTCAGTATCCATTTTTGGTTTTTATTTAGATGAAGAGTATTTTATCCCCAAAGAGTTATCAGCCATCATATAATCATGGGATGATGTCAATGTAGTCAGATTGCCATCTAGAACATAAACTATAACATGAGCCACAGCCAATACTTTTCGTATATGAAGACAGGGAAAAGGACAAAAGAAATGAGAACTTAACATAAAATACAGTTGTGACAGTACCTATGCTAGCAGGTAATAAAGCCTAAATTGATAACCATTGATTCCTTCTTACATCATCTCTTCTATGTTTCCCTTAACCTTTGTCAGCATTTCAACTGGGGTGGGTTCTTTACCCAGAGGAGTGACCTGAGTCATCATTTCTGCAGTGTCCAAGACCTTAATGTCTTATCCTCGCTGTATTGCCGCGGGTTACTTTCGGTCATTATTATTGGATGGAGATTATTAAAATATGCCGCAGTGAGTCTCCTTGTGTAATATCTACTCAAGGATTTAATTGAGAACATTTAATGAAGGGACCATTTACACATGTGGCAGACCACTGAGGTCTGCCACCTACTAGATGTACATCTATACATCTACTCCTATATGTGTGTTTCAGTGGAAAGGAACCAACAATACATGCTAAGATGCCTGGTGACTATCGCAATAGCAGAAAGTAATTCCCACCTGTAGGCATGATATTGTTCTCAGAGCCTGAGAGCTGACTCTCAGCCACTGCTAGACTGCTGAGTCCCCAGAAGGGAGCAGCAGAAGGAACAGCCGACAGCCTTCTCATTCTCTTACATCTTGCTTATGCCCCCCACTGACTGCAACCAGCCGGATACCAAAGACCAAGGAAGCCATAATGATAAAACCATTAAGCCTCAATTCATCATGACACAGGGAAGAGAAGAGAGAGGGGAGAATGGATCTTGTTGGGAAGATAGAGAATAAATGGCATGTATGTGTTAGCTATAATTGTTATTTTATTTTTATTAATCTGTCTTCAGCTTTATTTCTACTGCATCTGGGCCACTGGTGATTCTAGTCATAGGCAGCTTTTTAAACAAAAGCAAAACTGATTCTGTGGCGTGGGTGATAACAAAGAAAGACCTTTCTTGACAAAAAATTACTATTTGATTTTAATTTCTCTGAGGGGTTTAAGGAGTTAGATTATAAGATTTTATTTTCATATGAGAGTACTGTATTCCTTGAACAGCTAGTGACAGAGTAAATCATACATAGGTAACTGTAGTTATAAGTTAACATTTTTAAAAGAATGATCTGACATCTTGCTGAGGGCAAAAATAGGAAGAAGATAGTCTACATTTCTGGAAAAGTAATGTAAAGAGAAAGAAACAAAGTATTTACTGGTGGAAAAGGGCAATGTCAAATTTGGACAAGGTCCAGCCTTGGGAAGAAAGAAACAAGGGCTAAAACTCTGTGAAGTGTTTTCTAATTTTGTTGACCCTCTAGTCTTGGAGTTATCTTATACATTGGATTCCTTAATTGCTTACTAATTTTAGTTAATTATAAAATACTTAAGGGTGGCTCTAACTTTTATATAAGCAAGTAAATTTAAAAATTAGGACTATATGAGTGTCCATACATACAATCCAACACTTGGTTTCCTCCACAGTGAAGAAAAAGGATTCATGTGGTCATGAATGGATAATTAAGACTTTGTGAAATGACTACATTTCGTTCCTTAAATTAACATTTTTAATGGTTCCTGGGAATGTATTTGAATTCCCCCTTCCACTTAGAAATTAATTTAGAAAACACTTCATTTTTTGGAGGCACCTGGGTGGCTCAGTCAGTTAAGCGCTTGACTCTTCGACTCTTGATTTCAGATCAGGTCACGATTGCACGGTTTGTGAGATGGAGTCCCGTGATGGCCACTGCGCTAACAGTGCAGAGCCTGCTTGGGATTCTCTCTCTCCTTCTCTGTCTGCTCCTCCCCCCTCCCTTTCTTTCTCTCTCTCTCTCTCTCTCAAAAAAAATCTATAAATAAACTCAAGAAAAAAAAAAGAAAACACCACATTTTTGTGATCCAGAGTTTTCAGAAATACATTATAAACAGAGATGTGTTGTTCAGAAATAATGAGGAAGTACTTTCTGCAGTTTTCATTAGTGGTTGGCAATGGGTATGGGGTGATTAGGTTGGAAGACTGCACTGAAGCACATTACCGATGACCCCCACAAGGTGCTCTTGTCCTTGATACAGGCAACTGCTTTCTGAACTAAGTTGTCTTGCATCTTGGGAAGATAACAACTGTTTCATAGTCTTAAATGAAACCTGAACCTTACTACTAGCTTGATGCACACTAATCACTATATCACTGTGAAGCTTATTAAAACTGAATGAAAATCCAGCAACCGGCTTTTCATCAAAATATTCATAAGATTACCCCCCTCCCCACCGTGGAGAAGTACTCTGCAGGCTCGGATCAGTGCGTTAAAGGCTCCCTCAGTATGCATTGACACAGTGGACCATAGCAGCTTTGAAAGAGCCATTATAGTCTATCATGTCAATGGTCTGTGCACGAGGACTCCCTTAGTATGCATTGACACGATACACCATGATGGCTACAGAACATATGATTATGATTTCAGTGGAAGAACCATAATGGTTGCATTAAGATTTCAGTGAAATTTCAATGGAAGCATCTCATATTCTTCTCGTGAGATCATAATGACTCAGATGAGTGTGTTATGATCTCAGTATAAGTTTAAAAAAAATTAAAAAGAGAGACACAGCCAGTAAGATTAGGTTCTTTCAAAGTCATATGTTTGTTTCTCCCCTTTCTAAGGCATTCCCTTATTTTACACAAACAATAAATAATCAGGGATGAATTTATGAACAGGTTTACAAAAGGAACATAAATAATAATAGTAGTGACAACAGTAAACGTATATTGATTTCTAAGCTTACTTTGCTATGCCAGGCGCTATGCCTACTCCACAGCTATCATCTCATTTCATAGCAAAAACACCCCTGAGATTAATACTGTGATTTTTCCTTCATGACCAAGGAGGGTAAACAGGGCCTTAGAAAAGGTAGATAATTTGCTCAAGGACCTACATGGTCAAAGGCTCTCAGAAAATGAGTTTAACAACTGGACTAATCTTACTTTGTCAATTACATAAATTCAAATGTCTGCATTTCAGAATTTCCGTGAATGGTTGCCATACAATCTGAGTTTATCAGTAAGCAATTGTACATTTAATTAAAAATGTAAGTAGTCACGAACAACCTTTTACAAAGGCCTTTCAAAATTTTCTCATTCAGTTCTCCTAGCAACATTAGAGAAAGATATGATGAGTCCCATACTATAAATATGGAGATGAAAATAGAAATCTCTGAGGCATATACAGTTTATTCAATGTACCTCAAAGAGGGAAACACAACCCAGATTATCAATCAATAGAGCTGGATTTACCTGTTTTGTTTCCCATATTCACAAACCTTTTCTTCTAATGAAATCTTAAGCAAAAGTTCAATATAACAAAGAAATGAAGGGCACCTGGGTGGCTCAGTTGGTTGAGCATGTGACTTCGGCTTAGGTCATGATCTCACAGTTCATGAGTTCCAGCCCCACATCAGACTCACTGTGGTCAGCACAGAGTCCCTTTCAGATCTTCTGTCTCTCTCTCTCTCTTTCTCTGCCCCTCCCCTGCTTGCACTCTCTCTCTATTAAAAACAAATATTTTAAAATATTATAAAAATAAATAAAATTAAAAAACAATGAGCCGCTTCTCCTACAGTGAGGCTCAGTCTGTCTGCCCCACATTCAACCCTTATGTCTTTTTTTAAGGGAACCTCTCAAATTATGAAAACAATGCTTTGAATAATTGTACTATTTAACAATCCAGGTCTTTGTTTAAGTACAAGTTGAATCCCACATATTCTGAATTCGTGAAAGTGATCAGTAGAAACAAGTTTGTACAACCACATGCATTCTCATCAAACTATTGGAACTTTTAAAAAGGATATAAAACTTTAAATTAGTCCCAATAGAAAGTGCCAGATGAGTATTCTTAGGAAACTAGATTTTTATGAAACTCAGCAAGGTGGTGTTCTTCCCGGTGTGGGAGGGGTTATTGGCAATTGGCTTTAACAAGTATTAAATATCATTATAGTGTGTTATAAAAAGAATTATTATTCAACATTCCATGTATTTTTAACTTTTTACATTTATTTACTTATTTGCAAGAGAGAGAGAGAGAGCATGCACAAGTGAGGGAGGGGCAGAGAGAGAGAGAGAGACAGAATTCAAAGCAGGTTCCAGGCTCCACACCATCAGTGCAGAGCCCAACGTGGGGCTCAAACCCACGAACCGTGAGACCATGATGTGAGCTGAAGTAAGATGTTAAACCGACTGAGCCACCCAGGCGCCCCAACGCTCCATGTATTTTTAATATGGACGAGGTTTGGGAACATTTTAGACTGGGAAGAATCATTTTTTATTTACTTCATATTGTTATAGCAGGGACCTTCCACCAGCCAGTGATCCATGTCATTTTACCGAATATGTCACATTAGAACAGCAGATTAATTCACAGCCGACAATAAACACTCAGGGCAGCTGTAAGCAACCTCCACTATAATGTCCAAACAACCACATCTGACATTATGCATTAATATTGCTAACCCTGGTAGTAACCCTTTTCATAATAAAAGAGTCCTTTTACCCAGAAAACAAATCACATGGAAATGTCATAACGTTCCCAGAAAAAAAACTGTACATGATTACAGATATATATTGAGGGTGGCCAAACAAAAGAAAAATAATTTGTCATCTTGCTTGACACAGTTTGACTCAGGTAGAAAGAGAAGGGCTTTGGAAAAATAAAATTCAAGCAGAAATATGATGAATGCTATTTTTGTTGTTGTTGTTGTTTAGGCTGTGGGCTGCTTAAATCTGAGGAATTTGAGCGTGCAAATAAAAGTCACATTAACCTGTAAGGGTATTGCTGGAAGAAATATGTACCTATTTATATCATAAATGTCCCATCTCTCATACCTCCTCAGAAAAAGGTAAAGGACATTCAACTGCACTGAGAAACCAGTTGCCAATCACAGCAGTGAGACTACTGTCCCTGGGTTATAATTATTGTTCTAAGTTCACTGTGTGATTTCAGGCAGGCATCACTGTTTTTCAGTAGCTCAACCAAAGGCCTCAGATTCTGATCAGTGAGAAGAATGCTATTTTCTCCTTATTTACCCTCACCAGAATGTTGTGACATTCGAAGATATGATGTCTGTTAAGTGCTTGCTTAGGAAGCAAGTGATTTATAAACGCTGATCTTCCAGAAGAAAATGGAGGATCTTGACGGTCCCAGGAAAATGCAGTGATTGATCCTACTCTTTCCTAAATGAATGGAGATATGTATAGATATAGATATAGATATATAGATATAGATATAGATATAGATAGATATATCCTATTATATGTATCCTAATTACATATATCCTAATATATATATATATATATATATATATATCCTATAATAGGATATAAAAGGCTTGGTTTCTTAAAGGAATGCAGAGTTAAGAATAAATTCTGAAAAATCATAAGATCCTTCCACCATCTTTAGCTGAAATAAAGAATTTATCTGAGGAGTATATATATTGTTGTGTGGTGCAATTGTTTCCCCATTTGCATGCTTCAATAATTATATGTACATACATTCACACGTAGGCACACATAAGAATATATATAGGAATATATATATATATATACACACACACGCTTATATGTATGTATTGAATATCATTTCTGAATATAGGTAGGTGTGGAGGAATATAGTTTTTTTCTGCTGTTTTGATTTAGACAGTTTAAGAATTCCATATGCTTTGATAATCTTTTTTTTAGTTGTATTTCTGGATATCCAGTTACATATTTCAGTGGCACAGCAAATAGTAATGCCAACAGTCCTATCAATATTCTTGCAAAATGATGCATATTACTTTTTCCTTTAAAATTTAGAAACTTAGAGTTAATTATGTTACTTAAGACTTCTCATAGGATAGCTGTCTTCTTGTAAATGGAATGGAAGATAATAGGGTTATCATAAAGGGTTGTCATAAAGGGTTTGGGGAAGCACCCCATGCCTGCCAGCCGCTGTAATTTTAGGGACAAAGTCAAGCTCTCTGATTCCAGAGAGCATATCCTTTCCCTGATTGACTTGTTCCAAAAGTATGCACATTTCTCCCCATGAGCCCCAACGTCTCCAAGTCCTGTAATTCAACATGGTTCCACAGTCAAATTGTCGTTTAATGACGAACAGAATTATTTTATGTTAAAAAGAAAATATCAATTGGCATTGTTCAAAGGCCAAGATGCCATTCAGGAAAGATGGTGTTAGCCCTGGTCTATTCCCTTCTTATTTGCCTTTATCCCTCTCCAAAACTTATCTTTCATAACAGTTGATTGAAGGGCCCAGACCTCATGTGTCTTCAATTGCATGTTTTATTGATTGAAATATGTTAGGAAAAGGTACAGTGTATTGATTTCCTCTGCCTCTAAATAGAATGTAAGCATCATTAGCTTATATACTGAAGTATTTAAAACAGTCTCAGAAAACCTAGAAAAATCATGGCATTGCATGCTACTCCCATTTCACCCTCCATATTCAGATGCATAGTGTTACCTTTCCCAAACCTGACACAGCTTCCTTCTGCCATCAAGGTAAGATAATGGGAATTTTTTTTTTTTTTTTTTTTTTTTGCCAACAGCTGAACAGAAGATTCCCAAAAGATAGAAACAAGTAGAGGGATAGTTTTATCTTCTATGTCCCTGGAGGGGAAGGACACTCCAAAGAATAAAAGGGCAAGTGAAACTGAGAAACCTTGCTCATTTACATAGAAGTTTTAAAAAGTTCAGAGTACTTAATACATCATCAAGTCAATGCTCAGAGGCAAACCGAAGTGCCCATATTCCTATTTTCAGTTAGGTCATGAGAGTGAGTTAGGTATCTTCTAATTTGCAATTAACTTATTCAGGGCACTGGAGTATCATTGAGCCCATTGCATTGGCAATTTGCTAAATGGTATGCTAGTGACCAGAAAGAGGGAATGCAGTTCCCTGTGTGCTAACTTATTTGCAGGAAGTAACTTGCACACTGGAAGACTCCAGCCGATTAGACCTCAATTATCCCATAATGTACTAGACATGTCAGAGCACACAGACTCAATTCAATGGCCTCAAAATCAAAGCTAGACAAACACAGCACAGACATGGAAGTTGGAGCCCGGGTATCGGTGACAGTAAGGAAAGTGTGGTTTCAAAATATTTGTGATAAACCATGTCTGCCCAATATATTAGGTATCAGGTTGCCTTTAATGGGGTTATATGGCTAAAGTGACCCAATGATTAGGAAGTTTAACTAGAAGTTTAATGCACATAACTCAAAGCACAAAGAGAACAAGCTTTATAAGGTCACATCCACTTTGCTCTTAATGATTATAAGAGTTCAATAGAGCTTCCAAAACTCAGGAATAATCCTATAGAAGATTAAATGAAGAGGCTGCATTTACAAATTTACTTGCCTATTCTATTTGCTTATTTTCCCTGTTTAAATGAAATATTATACTGTTCTCTGTGTTTATGATTAATGGCAAACACATTATTTGCAGGATATGTAAAGCTAGTTTTGAAAACTCTTTTCTTTTGACCTATCCTAAGGACACAAGGTATAAGACAATCAGGTCTATGCTTTGTGTGGCTCCTTAAAAAGTCCTTGAAGAAGGTGTAATGCAAATCTTATTTTCCATTTATTATGTTACATACAGTGCTCTGAAGAACTGGAAAATATTGATTTTTCACTAAGAACATTATTTAAATCATTTATTTTATGCTCACTGAGTCAGAATTAGCTATAAGCTTTAAAAAATTACATTTATTTAAACTGTGTAACACGTTATGGCAGAGGAACTGTGCTGACTAGGCATTTGTGATTAAAGTGTCACTTATGGTAGCTGCCCAAGAATCTTCCCTACAGAGCTGAAAAACTCCCACTGACTTTTTAAAAAGGAAAAGTTTCTCCTCTGGACAATGCAAAACATTCATTCTTGAGGAGAACTTATGTATGAACAACCCTGGAGGATGGTACCAACACCAAAATGAGGCCTAGAGCCATGCTTCATTTTTTGCTTATTATTTTGAGCATAAGAAAATGAAGGATTTCAGTATCAAGTAAGAAGTTAATAAGTCTGTTATCAGTCTGTTTGGAAACCTTTCTTTTTTTCTTCCAGCTTATGGCACAATAACATTTTTCCTGCTAAAGCAGTTGAATGTTCAAATGAGTTGTAAAACTCTGATTTTAGATAGATAGATGATTAGATAGATAGATGATAGATAGACAAAAACTATTTTTTAGCAATGATATACTAAAATCAAAGTGAGGGAGACATTAAAATAGAAAAATAAAAAAGGAAATAAATGAATTAATACTGGCTAAAGCTGGAGAAATAGCCCCCCCCCCCAAGAGCTGAAACAATTATTTGAGTGTGACTTTCTTCACATGATTTCAGTATCAGGACCAATCTTGGAAGGACCATATCCCTTCTTCTGTGATGTGTCAACAGATGCACTATTTTTTTAATTCATTTATTTATTTTGAGAGAGAGAGAGAGAACAAGAGCATGACAGGGGATGGGCACAGAGAGAGGGAGAGAGAGAATCCCAAGCAATCCCGATGCAAGGCTCAATCCCATGAACCATGAGATCATGACCTGAGCTGAAATCAAGAGTCGGACACTTAACTGACTGAGCCATCCAGGCGTCCCAACAGATGCACTATTTGGCCCTGTTATATGGGAGCTCAGCCTGGGATTTTTAGATTGCATAATGATGAGCTCACCTGGAAGTATATAATGCTGAGATATATTCAAAATAGTATTCATAAAATAGTTTTTACCGAAATCTCCCACAATATCAAAATTATACTTACAACTAACAAAATCAGGTCTAATAATATAGTATATATTGCTGTCTCAGTTGTACTAAATATGGAGATCCTACTATGTTTCTGGCATTTTCTGGGTTTGTAGCGCCCAAATCCAAATATTACTAAGACTCAGATTTTAAAGAATTCACAGTGTCGCAAAGTAGAAGTACAACCACATATTTAAGGAGTCATTACAATTTAAGGCAGAGGTATTAGCAAATCTAAAATGTGAAAAGGTTTCTGTAGAGGGGCTAAAAGGGATTACAATAAAACCAAAGTACTTAGTGTGGTGGAAAGCCCATGGAATTTGCAGTCAGAGAGATCTGTGTTCATATGTTGGCCCTTCCAGGGATAATGACTAATGATTGATATGGTGATGAAATAAATCTATTATGATCAATTACTATAGCATTGCAATAGAAAAAGAAAAAAAAAGACCTTACGAATTGAATGCTACAGAGCTCTCTGAACAGCCAGGTTTATCCAGTTGTTCAATTAGGGAAAAATCTCAACCTCACAGAGGATAACAGAGGAGTAGACCTGCCACAGCTCTCTAGTGCCAAAAGTAGATAATAAGGGGCACCTGGGTGGCTCTTGTTGGTTAAGTGTCTGATTCTTGATCTCAGGGTCTTGATCTCAGGGTCATGTGTTCAAGCCCTGCATTGGGCTCTGCACTGGGCATGAAGCCTATTAAAAAAAAAAAAAAAAGGTAGATAATATATGCATCAGAGCAGGACAGCTGATTCCTCACAGTTAAGCCAACAATGCGAGTATTACCGTGGTAGTGGTGGTTCTCCTTGCCCTCAAGTCCACAGGGTGACACAATGGCTTCGGTGGAGGATTTGCACCCAGTTCTACAACTGAACAATCCAAGGTCAAGGGTCCAGCATTTCTTGTAGTAGGCAGTAAACAAGTCAGTTGCGATCCCTTAGGGAGCAAGCAATCGCATCGTAAACAGGTTCTCGTCACTTTGATTAAACTGCTCAGTGTCTGGGGAGGAGAACCCTGGATGTTTGGCACACTCAGCTAGGAAGTTCATTGATGCTCAGGGCCCATGGCAACCGTCTCTCTCAATACCAGTATGAGAATAATGTGGTCATTTCTCATAGAGATATTATGGGGCGCCTGGGTGGCTCAGTCAGTTAGGCGTTGTACTTCGGCTCAGGTCATGATCTCACAGCTTGTGAGTTCGAGTTCCAGGTCAGGCTCTGTGCTGACAGCTCAGAGCCTGGAGCCTGTTTCTGATTCTGTGTCTCCCTGTCTCTCTGCCTCTCCCCAACTTATGCTCTATGTCTCTCTGTCTCAAGAATAAATAAACATTAAAAAAAAACCTTAAAAAATACTTTAAAGACATAAAAGTAAAATAAGATTCAAGTGTGAATGTTTACTTAAATATTGCTGTGAAGGCATAGAGACAAAAATATGATAATAAATCAAAGGAAAATAAGATGGCAACAAGAGAATGAGATGAGGAAAGTAAGCAGATGGGGAGAAAGATATAGACTAAGGTAGAGATTTACAACCTTGCCACACTGACATTTCAGACCTTGGCACAAAAACATTTGAGGACAAATAATTCTTACTTTGGAGACCTGTCTTGTGCAATGTACGACCCTCACTAGAGGCCAATAGCCACCCTTCCCAGTTATGACAGGCAAAATATCTCTAGACCTTGCCAAATACTTGGGGGTGGGGGATGGGTGCTACAGACTAGCCATTGGTTGACTACCGTTGGAGTAGGGGAAAGAAACAGGAAAGCAGGCGGGGGAAAAAAAAATCAAAACTAGGAGAAGACTAACACAAATTACCAGTTCCTTACTTTACACCAGGTACTGTGCTAAATCTATTAAATACATTATTTCACTTAATGCTAACAGTATTACTTTGGCAGGAGTATTATTATTATTGTTGCTGTTTTAACTTTGAGAAACAAAAGCTTTTTAACATAAATGAATTGCACGATTTGCTATGTCTCACTGAAATGGTTTGCTATCTACTAACACTTTGCCTGGAAGTTAACAGAGTTAACTAATTGCTGGTTGCAGAATTGGGACACCAAGCTCTCTGTTGGCTCTCTGGTCACTAATATCTGCGTAAGAATTGACATCACAAAATCTAAGACAGGAATCTTTCTCATCATTAAAGAAAGGTTTGGTTTCTTTTTTAAGAAACATGCCAAAGAAAATGTTTTCTGAGGTTTTCAAAAGTGATTAGCATTATTAAAAGATGAAGCTCTGAAAACTCAAGCAAAACTAGAAATACATTCCTTCCCGTCTGTATTCTTTGGGAATCCAATAGGGAAATGATAACGTAGTTACGACCAATAAGAGAAAACTACACAAAACGGTTTTTGCGGTGTGTTTCTTTCAGAAGTGTCAATTTTCCCAAATGTTCTCACACTTTAGAAAACAAACGAACAAACGAACAAAAGGTTTATTTAATTTTCTACAGACAAATTTTCCAAAAACAGCACACAGCTAAGTCATGGAGCTCTCACCCAATGTGAGGAAGCAAGATCTGCCTTTCAGTTGGAAGCATATTCCTTTGCAAGGATTGCAGGATACATTCTGCAGGAAACTAATGACTCGCAGAGACTCACACACTCGAGCTGTGCTGTTCAGTAATAAAACAGCCCAAATTTATGTTTTTGCCACTCTGATCAATGTCAGGTTTATACACAACACGTAAGCAGGGCTGATCGAAGTATCTGTTCATTACATTTCCAGACTCTGAGATCTGAGCAGAAGGATGTGAGAAAAGACTGTTATTCTTGGTAGTTTCTGGCATGCTGCATGTAGTATCTAAATACATCCTCAAACCAACAGACTCAGGAAATTATTAAAGACTGAAGACATATGTGGGATTTTGCTTGTCTAGGGTCTACACTCATTTGTGGAAAACTGTATATATTTAAATGATTTATTTCATATAAATCTTATGAGAAAAACCATTTGTAATTAATTTTTTAAATACTGATTTAAATTGCTTTTTAATATAACGTCATTTTGTGCCCACCATGAATTAAACACTTTAACTTCATTTATCATGAGTCAACATGCGTTTATTGTCACATCATGTACATATTTGTCTAAGCCTTTAGATATTGGTGGGGCAGTATTCCAGATATAAGGTGAAAAATGAATTTTCTCCACCTTTTAAAAGCTTATAAACCAGCAGGAGAAGCAAAAGAGACACACATAAGTACAATACAGCGTATAAAGGGAGTGCAAAGGGGACAGGAGATGTTCTGCCAGAGGGGATCACGGTTTGAGGGTTGAGTGGGTTGGAGAAACTGGTGGGAGATGAAATCAGGGAGACAGCAGGGTCAGACTGTAGCTTTGCGGGCTCCTACGAATACTTGGGTTTTATTCTGAGTGAAAATGACAACCTTGGGAGGGTTTGGAGTGGAAAAATGAAATAACCATATTTGTTTTAGCAGGATCAACGGTGGCTGTGTTGGGAATAAAGGGAGAGACAGGAGTGTAAGCAGGAAAGCCAGTTAGGAGCTGAGTGCACTAATACAGAGAGAAAAATAAGATGGCTTTAACCAGAGATCATGGAAAGAAGAAAAAGTCAAGTTTGAAAAGAAATCCCACTGGTGCAAAAGCTAGAAAATAGTTTGAGGTGAGACTGAAAATTCTTAACTATGGCCTAAAGTGTTTGGATTTTGTTCAGTAGTCATTTGAGAATCTCTGAGGATTATATTAATTTTAAACACTGTTAAAGATAAATTTTAAGAATATATTTTAGGGGCGCCTGGGTGGCTCAGTCGGTTGAGCTTCCGACTTCGGCTCAGGTCACGATCTCACGGACCGTGAGTTCGAGCCCCGCATCGGGCTCTGGGCTGATGGCTCAGAGCCTGGAGCCTGCTTCCAGTTCTGTGTCTCCCTCTCTCTCTGGCCCTCCCCCGTTCATGCTCTGTCTCTCTCTGTCTCAAAAATAAATAAATGTTAAAAAAAAAAAGAATATATTTTAACAGTATGTATCAAACGTGTTAAACTTAGCTTAATGTATAAACTTGTTTCATTGCTATGTTGTACACTTGAAACTAATGTAACATCATGTGTTAACCACACTCAAATTTTTAAAAATTAAATTAAATTTAGAAGTGTGTATCAATAAAAATGAGAAAAATACAATGATACATATCATAAAATATAGAAATAGCTGAAAATCAAGTATGTAAAAGAAAATTATAAAATACTAGTATAATGCTAATAAAACATACATTTAAAAAATAATAACAAAAAGATCAAATCAAGAAAAAAAGGAAAATAATACAAAAAACTAAATATAATAAAGTGATTAGATGTAAACAAATACCAATAAAAAACACTAAAAGTTATTAAGGATCATTTTGTACAATTTTGTGTTAGTAAATATGAACACTTCAAGAAACTACCGAATGCCAATGACTGCCGCCATGGAGATCAATAAATAATAAAAATAAAAATGAAAAAAAAAAGTGGTACAGGAAGGACAAGAAGGATTTGTAACTCTGATTTGGAGATCATAGAAAAGCAGAGTCCTAATTTCCAGCCTTTAAGAGAATTAGAGAAGTCAAAGGAATAACTTGAACAGGAAAGACAATGCACTGTATTTCAAGTATGAGGAATAAACATGACAGGCAAGTAGAATGGTATAATACTAAAGGGAGAAGATGGCTTTAGGTGAACTAACCATCGCCCATATATTTGAAGTGGAGAACCAGTTTGTTTCATTGGTCACAGAGGTAAATTAAAAGAGACACAGGGCAGTACGAATGCAATATTCCAAATGTTTATTGTGGCAAACATCAAGGCTATTCCCTGGGTCAGCATGTGTGTATATGAAGGAAGAGAGGATACCTTGTTTCATGAATCAACCTGGCAGCCCATGGCCTCTTTAGTCTAGGATTGCACAAGATCATCTGCCCTAAAATATGGAGTTGATGTCAACACCAGAGGGTTCCTTCCCTGTTGCTTTCTCTCACATAGGGGAATTCTAGGTCTTCTGGGATCTAGAGCATCACTTAATATTTTATAAGCTTCTGTTGAAATATTGCCCTGGGAAAGTACAATGCCAACCATCATAAATAAAATATCATAATTCTGTCTTTCTAACATATAAGTTTTTTACCCACAAATATTTATTTCAAATATTTTATATAAAATATTATATTATTGTTACTGGTAACCATTGTCAGTTTAACAATACAAGTACATGTAATATTTCTGTGATCATTCCCATCCACCTGACTATCCAGTGATTTTATGAATTCCATATATATAGAGAGGATTATTAAAAATCTCCTTTAATAAAGATATTCATGTCTTTCTAAAATTAGGTGAATGAAAGAATGTAGAGAAAGAGGAACCCTTACACTGCTGGTGAGAATGCAAACTGGTGCAGCCACTTTAGAAAATAGTAGAGGTTCCCCAGAAAGTTAAAAATAGAACTATCCCATGCCCAGGCAATTGCACTACTAGGTATTTTCCCAAAGGCTTCAAAAATACTCCTTCAAAGGGGCACATGCACCCCAATGTTTATAGCTATATTATCAATAGGAGGCAAATTATGGAAGGCGCCCAAATGTCTATTGACTGATGAATCAATAAAGAACAGGTGTGTATACATAATATGTATACACACAGTAAAACCTTGGACTGCAAGTTAACTTTTTCTTCAAGTGTTCCACAAGACAAGCAAACATTTCTCATAAATTTTAACTTGAAAAAGGAGCAATGTTTTGCAATATGAGTCGTACGTGACACCGAATGTCACATAAGCACAACTGAGCCAATGGTCCTTGAAATTTGCTTTGATATACAAGTGCTTTAGATTGTAAGCATGTTTCTGGAATGAATTATGCTTGCAAACCAAGGTTTTACTATATATATATATATATATATATATATATATATATGAAATGGAATATTACTCAGCCATCAAAAAGAATGATATCTTGGGGCGCCTGGGTGGCGCAGTCGGTTAAGCATCCGACTTCAGCCAGGTCACGATCTCGCGGTCCGTGAGTTCGAGCCCCGCGTCGGGCTCTGGGCTGATGGCTCAGAGCCTGGAGCCTGCTTCCGATTCTGTGTCTCCCTCTCTCTCTGCCCCTCCCCCGTTCATGCTCTGTCTCTCTCTGTCCCAAAAATAAATAAACGTTGAAAAAAAAAATTAAAAAAAAAAAAGAATGATATCTTGCCATTTGCAGTGATGTGGATGGAAATAGAGTGTATTATGCTAAGTGAAATAAGTCCATCAGAGAAAGACAAATACCATTTGATTTCACTCATATGTGGAATTTAAGAAACAAAACAGATGAACATAGGGGAGGAAGAAAAAATGCGAGAGAGAGAGGCAATCCATAGGGAACTATTAGCTATAGAAAACAAATTGAGGGTTGCTGGAGGGAGTTGGGTGGGGATGGGCTAAATGGGTGATGAGTATTAAAGAGGGCACTTGTGAGGAGCACTGGGTATTATATGTAAGTAATGAATCACTAAATTCTACTCCTGAAACCAATATTATACTATATGTTAACTAACTAGAATGTAAATAAACACTTGATACAAAAAAAAAAAAAGAAACAAACAAATGAGTAAAGGTTAAAAAAAAAAGGCAAACCTAGAAACTGACTCTCAACTATACAGAACAAACTGATGGTTACCAGAAGAGAGGTGAGTTGGGGGATGAATTAAATAGGTGATGGGGATTAGCAGTACACTTGTGATGAGTACCGGATGTCGTATTGAAGTGATGAATCACTATACTGTACCTGAAACTAATATTACACTGTACGTTAACTAACTAGAATTTTAATAAAAATGCACAAGAAAGAAAAAAATAAAATTAGATGAATGAATGGTAATATACAATGATGAAGAAATTCATCAGGGAGATAGAGGATTAAACTTTACTCCTGGTTTAATTTTAATCAATTTTTTCTTTGACCAGTTTACGTCTAAAATAAGAACTTTAAAATGTTTTTTTAAGAAATGGAAAATTATCTTTTTAGGATATCATGTGGTTAAGCTACACCATGTCTATAATGAAAAGATAGAACATGACTCTCTTATATTTCTAGAAATACAAGAAATACAAGAAAACGGTATTTCTAGGAATGATTAAATTATCATTTGCATTTCATGGCCTGAAAAATTGCTTTTGTTCTTTGTGGAGTTCTCAGTGTCATTCTCCTTTTGTCAAAAAAGTAAATTAAATAGCTCAAAGAGGCTTTGTGCAGAAATGTTTGCCTCTTTATTATGTTCTAGAAGGTTGAGAATACAGATATCGCCTTTCTTTGCAGAAGGCAGTATAATAACTCTGACAAGAATATAAGCAGAGTTGTTAGCAAGGCTAAATGCAAATAATGTAGCTAAAGTCCTAGCTTGGGAATAACTAGCACGAGTGTCATCCATTACAACCACGTGTTTAAGGTTGAATTTATATGACTTCAATTCAAAGCAGGGTATATGATAAAGTTTCATATTTAAAATACATGGTCTTTCATTTGTCTTCTGTGTATTCAGAACTAAACTAGTACACCAACTTTGTTTCACTTCTTAGACCCTACTTAATGATTTTTCAGTGTTTAACAAAAGGCCGCTTTATTTTAATTCAGTAAGACTTTAATGTCTCTTACCATTACAACTAAAGAGAACTATAACAAATTAGCTTTGAAACAAATCCACTCCAGTTGCTTTATTTTCTGAATAATCATGCAGTATTGCATGAAAATCTGTAATGACAGGGGTAGTCTGACATACAAGATTTTGAGCATATGAATTCCCTAATTATTTCATGTATTTAGTTTCTTTCCACTTTTATTTTCAGATATAGATCCAAGCTACTAGACTGGCACTCAACATTATTGATTCATGAACCCAGTACTTTTAAAAACATAATTTACTATTAGCTCTTATTAATAAATGGTCAAATATTTCTAATGTTCAGTCTAGTATTCATTCTTCAATACAGAAATCAATATTTTTTCATGTTATCTTTAAGACAAATTTGATCTTTCCTTAAAAAAAAATGATAACTCTTGGGGCACCTCAGTCGGTTGAGCTTCCGACTTTGGCTCAGATCATGATCTCACTGTCCGTGAGTTCGAGCCCTGCATCAGGCTCTGTGCTGATAGCTCAGAGCCTTGAGCCTGCTTTGGATTCTGTGCCTCCCTCTCTCTCTGACCCTCCCCCGTTCATGCTCTGTCTCTCTCTGTCTCAAAAATAAATAAACATTTAAAAACATGATAACTCTTGAAGGTTTATTTGGAGTCTATCAATATCAAACACCATTTTGATAGGTAATCTACAGGAATATTTCATGATTTTTTTCCTATTTTTATACTTTCATACTTTATATCTTATTAGGAAGGAGCCAGGAAAAAAAGAAGAAATATATGCTGAAGAACGAAAGTCCTTAAATACTAATTAAGGCCTGGTTCCTTACCAGGAGGAACCTGAACCAAGCTATTCAAACCACTTGAAGAAATCTCATATTCTGTTCTTACATTAGATAGAGTTAGCCGAAATCCAAGGACAGCTGAAGGAGTGTCCAATATTTACAAACAAGTGTGCAATTTTTTAATGGAAAAGAAAATACTTCATCTTCCAAATGCATTAAATTTCATGTCTTTCATTCACCAATAGTCTTTTGTGTGTAAGAAGTGATTAAGTTTTTCAGAGTTCTCTTCTGAAGACAGCAGAAGTTTTCCCAGAGACTTCCACATACTTTCAATACTTAATAAAAGTACATATAATATAGATTCACTGGAAACTCCTTTCTCTGAAGCAATAGATACTTGGAATACGGGATCCACCTCAATGAGTGCTGATCGATTGAGCCTCTGTGTGTGTTGGGGGTGGGGGTGGCATGTAACAGGGATGAGAGGAAAGAATGATAGAGGGAAACATTAACTGTGGATCCAAGGAATTCACAATGATCTAAGAAGAAAAAAATTATTTTTACCATTTAAGTTTTAAAGCAAGTTTTTCTTCTTATAAAAGTTAAATAAACAGTGCTCAAGACTTTGAAGTGTGGTGCTCCAAGAGACACAGACATGGAATCAGATCTACCTGTATGGCATTCCAGAGCTCTCACTCTGGGATGCAGTCAGTATTGGTTTCCTTGAACGATGATCTGATAATCAGAACAGCATAGACCTACCTCATTCTTCCCAACTCCGTAAGTGTAGGAATTTTAAAAATCGTTATGAGCTTGATTACTCTTGGATATTAACTCGATTACTTTGGAAAAGTGTAACTTAGGGCCTTCTTATTTCAAGTAGGCCAAGAGAAATGATAAAATACTCTGTTAGAGTAATTTATGTAATTTTTCCTTGTTCAGAAAAAAGAACAGCTTTAAACTCGCCTTTAACTAAGAGAAAACTCATAAAAAACCTTTCTGCCAGGGATATATAACTTTTATAAGGGCAAAAATGACATTTATCTAGGAGAAAATCACCTTTGATCATCAGCATTTGGAAGCTGAAATCAGAAAATTTTAATTTCACTGTTAGTTGGGGATGACAGTGATTCTCTCCGATTGCTTTTTGATTCTAGGATTTTTATTTTTTTGATCTTTCAAAATTTAGATGTCCATACTTATTTCAAACCCTAGCGGCAGTTCTATTGTAGATTTAAATCTGTGCGTAAGTCCTGTTTTCCTTGCTTTGACACCCAGCTGAGCTATGATACTGGTTCATTGTAATCACAGTAGGAGGAATGGAAGTGAAAGATTTCTGAATAAATGAAGTAATTTTTTCTTGCCTCTGCTCTTGGACAAAAAGAAATCTGAAGCTTCTGTGGAAATTCTGTGTCACCTATAAACCCTCTATGAGCATGGTCAACTCATTGGGTAAGGGATATTTCTAGGAAGATATTTCCAACAGAGTTCTTTGTTTTAAGTTACATATTTAAGATCCATTATATTTATGGAATCAAATAGGATTCACCCATAAATTACTTATTCTTCCACATTAATTAGTCATCTCTGTTGTCTTTAGGACATCCCTCAAGGAAAAGTAAATAAGAGCTCTAGGAGTTAGGTAATGAAAATTGCCCTATGTTCAAACAAATTATTTAAAGAAATTAGTTTGGGCCATCCAATGCTGGATTGTCGGCTCCTTATTTATTTTTATTTTTATGTTTTTTGGAGAGAGAGAGAGACTGAGAGCATGAATGGGGGAGGGGCAGATGGAGACAGAGACTCTTAAGCAGGCTCCACACCCAGTGTGGCATGGCACCAAATGTGGGGCTCAATCTCATGATTGTGAGATCATGACCTGAGCCAAAATCAAGAGGAGAGAGCATGAGCCATGGAAGAGCAGAGAGAGAGAGAATCCCAAGCAGACTCTGTAAAGTCAGCACAGAGATCAACATAAGGCTCAAACTCACGAAACCATGAGATCATGACCTGAGCTGAAATCAAGAGTTGGATACTTAACTGACTGAGCTTACCAGGTACACCTCTCTCATCTTTTTTAAAATGCCTTTTGTTGGGGCGCCTGGGTGGCGCAGTCGGTTAAGCGTCCGACTTCAGCCAGGTCACGATCTCACGGTCTGAGTTTGAGCCCCGCGTCAGGCTCTGGGCTGATGGCTCAGAGCCTGGAGCCTGTTTCCGATTCTGTGTCTCCCTCTCTCTCTGCCCCTCCCCCGTTCATGCTCTGTCTCTATCTGTCCCAAAAATAAATAAAAACGTTGAAAAAAAAAATTTTTTAAATGCCTTTTGTCAAATTCTCAGGTAAGACGACTGCAATCTATTTCCCAGATGATTTTACTAACTTTTTATTAACTCCGTACTTTTATTGTATTTTTACTTTATTATTATTATTTTGAGTAAGGAATTTTATTTTATATTATTTTTTTAATATATGGAATCTATTGTCAAATTGGTTTCCGTACAACACCCAGTGCTCATCCCAACAGGTGCCCTCCTCAATGCCCATCACCAGCCTCCCCTCTCTCCAACCCCCCATCAGCCCTCAGTTTGTTCTCAGTTTTTAAGAGTCCCTTATGCTTTGGCTCTCTCCCACTCTAACCTCTTTTTTTTTCCTTCCCCTCCCCCGGGGGTTCCTGTTAAGTTTCTAAGGAATTTTATTTTTTAAATATTTATTTTTGAGAGAGAGAGAGCAATAGCCAGCAGGGGAGGGGCAGAGAGAGAGAAAGAGACAGAGGATGGGAAGCAGGCCCGATGCTGACTGCAGAGAGAGGGCAGCAGATAGCCCAATGTAGGCTCAAACCCACATACCGTGAGATCATAACCTGAGCCAAAGTCAGACGATTAACCAGCTGAGCCACCAAGGCACCCTCTACTTTTGCTTTAAAAGGATGGCTAACGAGAGATCAGCAGAAATGCCATTAAAACTGCTATTTGCTTAAAGTTGCTCGTATTAGTTTGGAGAATTCACATTTCTATTAACCTGCTATTCCAGGGGAAAAATTGGAATTTACCGTACAAGAGTTAAATATCATAATAACCTATATTGTGGGACCTGAGACATAACCGTGTGTTCCTTTCCTTAGATTATCATTTGTGTTGATTTTAGGACCTTTTTAACTACCACTCCTTCCTCTAATCTCTCTCTCTAGTTTGACCTTTATGCTGCATGACATCACTTTGATAATGACTCAACCTCTTATCCTGATTTAATTTTATTCCATGACCCTCATTGGCATTGCGGATTCTAGCCATGTTTACTTGATTTTGACTGGACTGTTCCCTTCTTTAATTCAAATGTATCCCACTCATTCTTTATGAAGCAGCTATTCTAATGCAGTCCCCTGCTTTATCATGTAAAGTTAGTGATCCACCTTCTTGTGCTGTGGTAGCACACGAAGTTGTGCATTTATGTTTTGCAGAAGTAAGTTACATTATGATTATCTTTCCACAGGTCTATCGTTCTTGCAAAACTGAAAACTACAAAAACATCCCCTGTCCCTTGTTTGTAGGTGGATCACCTATTAAGATTACTAGGACTTAGGAAGTGGAAGATGGGGAGAAAAGTGTCTCTTCTTAGCAGTTTGTACTTGAATTTTCTTGAAGTGGGAGACCAACTTTATTGCAAAAAAAGTTTTGAGAAGCCCTCTGGGGATAAAAGTTGGCCTGAGGCTGGGCCTGTGCTATATTTCTTAGGAAGTGATTTTGCATTCTAAAGAAGACTGGTCAGACTTAGAGTAAGATCCTGGGATGGTGGCAATAGAGACTTTAGGCAGAATAGGAAGATCTACTGGGGATTAATTAAATAGTTCTCTTTGTTGTGGGCAATGATCTGTCTCCCTAAGATATTTTCAATAAGCCCCATAGGCTTACTCACTGGAGTGGGCATTTTATGGTGAATATGAAAAAAACACTGAGCCCTATTTCTCTAAGTGTTTGAAGTCAAAGTAAGAACACTGAACTTTTTAAGAAATACTTTCTACCTCTATGAGTATAGAAAAGAATCAAATCAAATCAAACAAAATATTGCCATTTTTTACTTGTGTTCTAGAATACAGCACATTCTAGTACTTTTAATTTTCTAGCACAGACTAACCAAAAAGCATGAATTTTGAAAGATTTTCAATAGTATTTTTGTTCAGAATGGCTGTTCCTAAGTAAAATTTCAGTAGGGCAGCAGCAAGAGTTTGCGTATGTCAGAATGACTAGGCTAAAAAGTTTGCCGAGGTGAATAAATAATACATTGAAAAGGTAGAAGTGTAAGCAAAACAAAGTTTTCCAATTTGATGCACATGCATACAAATAAAATCATAGCATAGGTACAGCTACCATTTATTTGGCACTCACTCTGCTATATTCACTACACTAAACATTGCCCATACATTCTCTCTTTAGCCCTTACAAAACTCTGAGGATGCTATCATTCCTATTTTACAGATAAGAAAACTGAGGACAAAAGAAGCAAAATGTCATGCAAGACCATGTAAGTGACAATGTAAGAATTTTAACAAGAATTCCTTCTAAGTAAGGTTATCTGATTCCAGAATCCCTGCTTTTAATCCTCACAATAGGGGGGTACCTGGGTGGCTCAGTCAGTTGAACATCCGACTTCAGCTCAGGTCATGATTTCACAGCTTGTGTTTTCGAGCCCCTCGTCTCGGGCTCTGTGCTGACAGCTCGAAGCCTGGAGCCTGCTTCCGATTCTGTGTCTCCCTCTCTCTCTGCCCCTCCCCTGCTCACACTCTGTCCTTCTGTCCCTCAAAAATAAACATTAAAAAAAATTAGGGGCGCCTGGGTGGCGCAGTCGGTTAAGCGTCCGGCTTCAGCCAGGTCACGATCTCGCGGTCCGTGGGTTCGAGCCCCGCGTCGGGCTCTGGGCTGATGGCTCGGAGCCTGGAGCCTGTTTCCGATTCTGTGTCTCCCTCTCTCTCTGCCCCTCCCCCGTTCATGCTCTGTCTCTCTCTGTCCCAAAAATAAATAAACGTTGAAAAAAAAATTTAAAAAAAAAAAAAAAATTAATCCTCACAATAGGTAGTTATCATTAAGTAGTGATTATGTATGCTCCAGCCAACTTCATTTTGAGATGACACACAGAAGAGGACAACAAGCATTATCGATAAATGAAACAAATTCAGAAAGGGAATTTTTCAAATGAAGAGAAAAGTATACATTTTTTCCTGAAAAATATTAGTGAATTCAACAGTTTTTCTTGACTCAGTTATCTAAATACATGTTGAGTATATGTTGACATCCCAAAACATGGCATTAAGAATGTTCTTATATATTTTATTTTCTTTGTAAATTTTTATCCCTTATTTTATTTCCCCTAGGCTCTCAGGTAGTTCAATATTAGTAAAAAGTTGGATAAATTTGAGGGTCTTGGTTTTTCAGTAATCTCCCTGTTCTAAATTATAACTAAACATCTGTGCAGTCATGAGGACTAATTTATTTGAAACTATCAACAAAACAAAAATGCAACCTACTGAATGGGAGAAGATATTTGCAAATGATATATCTGATAAGGGGTTAATATCCAAAATATATGAAGAACTTACACAAATAAACAGCAAGAAAACAAACCATCTGATTAAAAAATGAGCAGAGTACCTAAATAGACATTTTTTTTTCTAAATAAGACATACAGATTACCAACAGACACATGAAAAGAGTCTCAACACCACTAATCATCAAGTAAATCAAAATCAAAACCATGAGGAGATATTGTACACCTGTCAGAATGACCCAAATCAAAAAGATAGAAATAACAAGTGTTCGTGAGGATGTGGAGAAAAAGGAACCCTCGTGCACTGTTGGTGGGAATGTAAATTAATGTCATCACTGTGGAAAATAGTATGGAGATTCCTCAAAACATTAAAAATAGAAATATCATATGATCCAATATTCCACTACTGCATATTTACCACCCCCACCACCAAACAAAACAAAACAAAAACACACAACAAACAAACAAAAACAATTTGAGATGATATATGTACTCCTATTTTTATTGAACCATTTTTAAGATAGCCAAGATATGAATGGATAAGGAAGATGTGGTATATGTGCACAATGGAATATTACACAGCCATAAAAAAGGATGATATCATACCATCCGTGAAAATATGGATGGACATAGAAGGTATTATGCTAAGTGAGAAAGACAAATAGCATATGATTTTACTCATAAGTAGAATCTAAAACACAAAACAAATGAATCAACAAATAAAAAGCAGAATACAGAAAACAAACTGATGGTTGCCAGAAAGGAGTGGTGTAGGAAGATGGACAAAATGGGTGAAGGGGTGGTGGAGATACAGGCTTCCAGTTATGGAATGAATAAGTCACAGGAATAGACTTACAGCATAGGGAATATATAGTCAATGGTATTGTAATAGGGTTGTATGGTGACAGATGGTAGCTATAATTGTGGTGAGCAGAGACAACATATAGAGAATTTGAATCACTATGTTGTACATCTGAAACTAAAGTGACATTGTGTGTCAACTGTACTGAATTAAAAACATTTTTTTTAATTTTTTTAAGTTTATTTTTTTCAGAGATAGAGAGCGAGCATGAGCTGGGAGGGGCTGAGAGAGAGGGAGACACAGAATCTGAAGCAGGCTCCAGGCTCTGAGCTGTCAGCACAGAGCCCAAAGCGGGGCTTAAACTCGGGAACCATGAGATCATGACCTGGGTGGAAGTCAAATGCGTAACCGACTGATCCACCCACATGCCCCAATTTAAAAAAAAAAATTTAAGTTTATTTATTTTCGTTTGAGAGAGAGAGAGACAGAATGCAAGTGGGGGAGACGCAGAGAAAGGGGGAGGCACAGAATCCGAAGCAGGCTCCAGGCTCCAAGCTGTCAGCACAGAGCCCCACACGGGGCTTGAACCCACAAACCATGAGATCATGACCTAACCCAAAGTTAGAGGCTTTACTTACTGAGTTACCTAGGTGCCCCTAAAAACTTTTTTTTTTTAAAGAAGAGTAATGTATTTTAAATCCTCAGTAATTGTTCCCAAGAAATGCAATCCTAATAGCTATACTGTGTTTAACACTTAAATTCATCTGGGATCTGCTGAATAGAGGCTGCAAAATACTAGTTGCTATGTTAAAACTGTTATAAAAAATGTGAATGATATTGAAAGTATATAACTGACCCTTGATAGCAAGAGCTAATAAGAGAGAGGCTGTCAAAATTTTTCTAAAACAGAAGTTCTGTGGGGAGATATATATATATATATATATATATGTATGTGTGTGTATATATATATGTATATATGTATACATATGTATATATATGTATATATACATATATATACACACATACATATATACATATGTATATGTACACACATATATACATATATATATGTATATAAATTATATACAGCAGATCCCACCAGTGTGCAAAACAGCTGACACATAAAAGCCAGCTCAGTCAAGCTCAGCCATCACTTCCATCTGAAAAGAGAAGGGAGAGGTTTTGGCTTCTGGCTCAATTGTGCCCACTTATTGCAATCAATGGTTAGGGAAATTCCAAATACTCAAATCTAGTCCTTCACAACCAGTGTTATTAAGCTATAATCTAAATTATAACTGCTATGGTGATTGCTTCACACTTTGATTACAGGTTGTGCTATGAGGAGGCAGTGATACAGGTGTTAAATGATCATTCTAATAGATTCTCTGTAAGGTGTTTGGCATAATGGGCAGATGCAGCCCAAAATGTCTTAGAATTTCTTCTGTATTTTTTTAAATAATGCCAGAGAATGCATTTTTGAAAGAATTTTTTTTTAATTCGTTCATGGGAAAATAATCAATTCAGCTAGGCCTTTTGGTTACCAGACTTCACAGTAAATAGATCAAAAACAATAATTACAATTTTAAAGAAGGGCACTATTCTAGAATGTACCATCTGAGAAACAAGATGAGAGAGACAAAAACATTCAGTGCCTCAGACGATTATTTTCTTCAAACGTAATTACCATTAATGTTCAGAATACTTCAAATATGCAAAATTACTTCAATACTCCTGAGGGAAAAGACAGGAAATTAACTTATTTCAGAATTTTCCTCATTTTCTTTTGATTCTGGATCTTACTGAATTTACATTAATGGACATAATTCTGTTTTACCAATGGAAATTCTCACTTTGTTCAAGTAAAAATACAAGAAACTCTGCTGCTTTGGTTGTGTGTGTGTGTGTGTGTGTGTGTGTGTGCTTTCTTTAGGAATGATGCTTCTATAAATCCACAAAATTTCAGAGTTCAGTGAGATAGTGGCCAGCATTTCACCAATCTGAAAGCTACAGGGCACAGGCTGTATCTTATTCATCATTATATTATGATCAATGCCTCCTAAGTGCCTGGCTCTCAAATGTTCTAAAAATTGCAGTTTTATTGAATTTGTGAATGAGAAAATTGAGACCCAAAGAAAGAAGCTACTTATCCAAGACCTTGTACCAGTGAGGGGAAAAGCCAGGTTTTGGAATATCAATTCATTATAATTTTCCACTATAAGTTAACAGAGTCAGGAACATCTTAATACAGTAAAGTAAGACTATTTTCTTTTTATTATAAAGAGATCATTTATTGCTTGGAAAATATAAATGGATACCAAACAGAAACTTACTTTACCTGGATTCTGAAACGACCAATGGAGAGAACTACCATATCTACAAATTCTCTAAACTCTGCCATGTAAGGTGCAATTCAGGGTTGCAGGCAAGTTAGAATTAAAAGATAAACCAGCACTGCTTAGTTCCTTTTGTGCTTGCCAAAGTAAAAATACCAGGAGCACAGAACTAACTGGCTATTGGTACTTTCTGGAATTGACAGGCGATAACTAGAGGAAACTGAATGATTTCTTTGCAGAATGCTAACAAATTTAATTGAAACTTTAATTAAAAGAACATCAAACTACATCTTTCCTTCTAATAGACAGCACCTGCAACATATGAAAATGATTTGTTTGGGTTGCTAAATTTTTAGTGTTACAGAAGCAATTGACTGCACCCATATGCCCGTTAAAGATATTTCCTGATGAACAAATATGTAGGAACTGAAGGATGATTCATTCCTGAAAAATGATTCATTCCTCGAAAAGGAAAATTGTTTGTGGTATCTAATATACCAATATAAACATCATTAACCATCCTCTGTGAGATCTGCTGAGATTGGACACAATAATTCAGATTGCAGTTTTAATATTTTGTGAGGGTTTTTTTTTTTCCTTTAGGATACTTAGTAAGAGATCTTTGGGGAAAAATTACGTCAATGACACATGTTGATTATATTTTATCCTGATATGAATGCCATAAATTGCACATTCCAGTTGCTAAAAATATGTGAATATTCCTCAGTATGCTAATTGATTATAAGCAGCCTCATACACCTGCCAAAATAAACACAAAACGAATGGTCTTTTTCTATTATAAAACAAACTTCTAGAATTTTTCCAAGTGTCTAGTACTAAACCCATCCATTGACATAAGGTACAGCTTTTAGAAAAAAATACTTATTTAGATACAATAGAGATGAGAATATGGTACACATTAAGAACAAAATATTCTTGTATTACCAAAAGGAGAGAAACATAGTTATTATATTATATGTATTGGAACATATATTAACAAAGTAGATTAGAAATTATAGTGCTGATTATAAGGGAAGTGCTTTATTCATTTAGGTTAATAAAATTATTTTTGATTTTCCGTCTCCTTAAAATTTTAATTTAAGCCATTAAATATGAAAAGGAAACTGAAAAGTTACTCCTAAAAAGGATTCAAGAGCATATTGTTATTACCTCCCCAGTCATAAATTATCAACATGACACAATGTGAAAAAATCCAGAATCTCAAATATAATTTAAATTATTTATTTAAAAAAAATTAAATGTTTATTTATTTTTGAGAGAGGGACAGAGCACGAGCAGGGGAGATGGAGACAGAATCTGAGACAGGCTCCAGGCTGTGAGCTGTCAGCACAGAGCCAGAAGCGGAGCTCGAACCCAAGTACCATGAGATCATGACCTGAGCTGAAGCTGGGCATTTAACCCACTGAGCCACCCAGGCACCCCTAGTTTAAATTACTTTAAATAATTCTTGTACATCAAGAAATTTGAAGAGCACCAAAATGGTGATCTTGTACAATACCAAGGGCACAGAGAAAAGCTATGATAGAGAGGAGTATACAGAAAAGAAGGATAAGAGGCTAGAAAGAGAAAGCAAGAACAAGAGATAAGATAAAGTAGGTAAATCAACAATAGCAAAGGAAAATTGAGGATTGTAGCTATTTTTTAAAGAATTCTAAGCACATGAATAGCCTTAATTTTTGCCTTATATATATGAACATATCACACAAGGATATAATTTCCCTTAATTGTTTACACAGTTGATTCAATTATGCAATGATATGTAATGGTATAACAAAATAAGCTTTCAAATAACTATAGAATCTATGATTATATGATTTCAATAAAATTTCATTTAGATGGGAATCATACAGGGAATGGAATACCTTTTTTGTCAATTCTCTTCAATCTTTGTTCTCCCCAGTTTGTTACCACGGTAGATTTTATCTTATGAGCTTAATTATTTTGTTTAGTTTATATTCAGCAAGCTTATATTTGTTTTCCATTACCTGATGTCAAAGATATCATTCAGGATCCTCCTTGCATTGCAGTAACTCTCTTATACCTCAACCAGTGTACATTGAGTAATCAATCACTGCCTTTAATGTCTAAATTTGCTTATGTAAAATATTGACATTATGTTGCCTCCTTGATTTCTCTTTCAAGTCCTTCATTTTCTGAACAAGGCTTCTCTCTCCATATCTACCTCTTAAAGATCCCCCACCAATACCCCATATTAAACCATATTAATATAAGAGAAATTTTTTTTCTAAAAACCTTCTAAAATTTTGTACATTTACCCTCTTTCTTTAGATTGCCATTTTCTTTTCCTCCTTTTCCCACACATTACTGATTTGAATAATTCCTGCTCATCCTTCATAATAATGTCCAGTCATCAACTTCACCAAGAACCCTTCCCTAATTACCCAAGTGGAGATAGGTGTAATGTCTCTGTGACTCCATAACATGATGATCAATAATACTCCACAAACAGAATAGTTATCTAACCTAGAGACAATCAATGTAACATACCTCTGTAACAAATTTATTAAAATTCAGAGACTTTTGGGGAACCTGGTGGCTCAGTCTGTTAAGTGCCTGATTTTGGCTCAGGTCATGATCTCACTGTTCACAGATTTGAGCCCCACGTGGGGGTCTCTGCTGTCGCACAGAGCCTGCTTCAGATCCTCTGTCCGCCTCTCTCTCTGTCCCTCCCCTGTCCCCATGTTCTCTCTCAAAAATAAATAAACATTTAGAAAATTCAGAGACTCTTTCTAGGTTTTCTTTTTTGTCCTTAAATTCTAACCTAGTGTTATGCTTTGTCTCAGCCTTTGAGACTTTCAGATTTGACCCTAGAGTCGAGGTATTCACTTGGCACGTTCCCAACCTCACCCCAGGGAACAGTTTCTCAGACACAAGCCCCATGCCCTATGCTTGCTGTTCAAGAATTTGCACTGCCCTGTTGCACCACAGTGCTGTCCAATAGAACTTATTCAGTCATGAAAATGTTTTATATCTGCACTATCTGGTATGGCAGCCATAGCTACGTGTGATTATTGAGCCCGGAAATGTGGTTATTTTGATCAGGAACTGGATTTTTATTCAATAATAATAATAATTATTATTATTATTGTTGTTGTTAATTATTTATTATTATAATTAAATAATAATAATTATTATTATTTACATAGCCATTGTGGCTATTTAACAGAGGCTAGTGGCTACCATATCGAACAGCATAGGTCTATGATTTTTGAACCAAGCTCAAGTACTTTTCCTAGAAATTAGTTAATGGATTCCTTCATTTCCTGGAAAATGGAATCATGGGATCCGAGAATAGATAAGGGACTTTACTAAAAGAATATTAGAACATAAAAGGAAAGAACGTCCCTGCTTATTTTCTTGTCTTTATGATAACAAGATTGAGCCATTTAACTACTTGAGTCACATTGCATTTGAACTTGTAAGATGCTGCTACCCATCCCTTCCTCCTCCATTCATTAGTCCATCTAGTCCCTGGCTGATCATTTATCCTTCTGATATGCATTTTGAGCTCCTACAAATGCAGGCACTGTGCTAGAAAATGGAGATATAAAGATGAAGAACTTTTTTTTCTAATCGGAAGAACATTATTCTTCTAGCTCTAAAAATGAAATATATTCTTTTCTCCAGGTGTTCCTTTTTCCCCATTTTAATATTAACTTTTCAATGTTCTGTCTACACTTAATAAGAAGAAAGTATGCCTGCCAAATGATTACTTTATTTTTGGCTCTATAGCCACAGCTTTAATATTTATGGGTAAACTGCAAGGACTCCTTTTCCAAATCATGACTATAGCATATACTAGCTACGTGACTTTGTGCAAGTTACCTCTCTGGATTTCAGGATGTTGTCTTTAATGCACAAATGAGGAAAATTATAATAACATACATACATACCGTTTCCTATTACCTTCAGACCCTGTCCACCTAATCACTGCACTATTTTAAGTACCATGCCTTTCTGACAATTAAATGAGATGCATAGAAAATATACGTAATGGACTGTCAAACATATACTAGGCATCAACCCAATACTATTTATTTCTATGTCCCCTGGATATGCCACCAGCACAGTTATGTGTACTGACAGGAGACCAGATTGCCTGCATTTCGAACATAGCTGAGCGAACATGGGCAAATTACTTCAGTTTTCTTTGTATTATATCCACATTGAAAATGAGGACAACACAGGTTCCTCATTCATTGGGTTGTTGTAAGGATCACATAAGTTAACATATATAAAATGTTTAGAAGCCCACCTACGTAATGTAAGCACTCAATAATTATTAGCCATCATCATCATCATCAACATCATCATCATACAACTGTCTCTATCACTTCTAAACCTTCAGCTTCATAGTGCTAAAATGTCAAGCAATGAACATGATGTATCGTTGATTTTGAGCATGTAGGAATACTTAAAGTATGTTATTTACCTCAAACTATTTTGAGGGCAGTATTGTGGTTTAGTGGAAAGGGCATGGACTTTGGTCAGACAAATGGAGCATTGCTTGTGTCACTTTGCACAAATTGCTTCTTTGGTCCTCAGATTCCTCGTTTATAAAATATCATTGTCCTATCTCATAGTTGTTTGTCATTATACAAGAAAAGTGTGCAAAGGATCTAATGCATACTCTGTCACATAAATCCTTAATAAATATTATTTCTCCATACTGCTATTTTAGGCAACAGCCACTAAATGAGTTTTGAGAAATTAAGAAATACAGAATCAGTGAATATCTAATTATATGTGTTCCATATTTTTTTCAGTTTACTTATTTTGAGAAAGATGGAAACAGAATGGGGAAATGGCAGAGAGAGAGGGAAAGAACAAGCTCCACACCACCAGTGCAGAGCCCAACACAGGGTTCAAACCCAACACTGAGATGTGACCTGAGCCTAAATCAAGAGTCAGACGCTTAACCGACTGAGCCACCAAGGTGCCCCTATGTGTTCCATATTTTTCAGATAACTCATAGTCCCTAAATTTCCATGGGAAAAACTGACTATGCATACATAAACATGTGCTTGATAAATTATCTCATCCTCTTATTTAGTCTCTAGCAAAGAACAAATTCCAAATATGAGGCCTGTGGGGTCCAATGGATGGAGTGCTAAATTGGGAGTTGCCTATGTGTCCTAAGTGGCTGTTGCATTTCTGGTATCTGTTAGAAACGTCACTTAACCTTTTTTCCTTTCTTCTGCCTCTGACTGTAAAGAAAGGACCGTACTTCCCCACAAGAAAATGAATAAAGTTATGAATAAAAGTCCACAGATGACATGTATGTTCTTTCATCCAATGAACTTAAATTCTCTTCCTTACTCCCACCCATGTCTGAAGTCTGAGAGTGTATCTAGGGTTGGCAACATGCTCAATGGCACACAGTCAGAATTAGGAATACAAGAAAAATCTGAACTACTTTGCTGATGTCTAAAATGGCCATAATACATGCTTTGCAAATGCATTGCCATTCTTTTCCACATTTTCCATCCATAGCCTGGCAGAAATCTAATGATTTTTCAAGGGCCAGTTTAAATGTCAACTCTCTTGGAAGGCTTTGCCAAAACTCATTGGCTCTGGTCCACAGATTGAATCTCTCCATCCATCCTTTCTAATTCTATAGCATTTAATTGGTGTGATTGGGATAATATAGGTTATTTATCACATTTTATTATAGCACAGTTGTTTGCATCCCTGTCTCCCATCCTAGCCTGGGAGTTCTGTGATGGCAGAAACCTTTTTATTTGCTTGAATCAGAGCCTGGCATGGAGTTAGTATTCTATAAATTTCACTTGAATTAAACCAAGATATTCTTGATTTCCTGGAATTTTCTCTAAGCTGTTTTGTCTCATTGAAACAAAGGCTATTGTTAAATGATTATATTACTGGATAAAGACTCAGTTTTAATTTTCCTGTTTGATGATAACTTGCAGTTTCTGATGCCAGTCTGTGCTTAGTAGAAAGTCATGAAATCATTGAGGTAAAAGAGAATTTTTTAAAAATCTTTTTAACGTTTATTCATTTTTGAGAGACGGAGACAGAGTGCGAGTGGGCAAGGGACAGAGAGAGTGGGAGACACAGAATCCAAAGCAGGCTCCAGGCTCTGAGCTGTCAGCACAGGGCCCGACGTGGGGCTCAAGTTCACAAACCTTGAGATCCTGACCTGAGCCGAAGTCGGACGCTTAACTGACTGAGCCACCCCGGCGTCCCAGAGAATTCTTTTAAATTAATAAAAGCTGAGACATTATCAACCTGTCAGATCTATTTTGAGCAGGTGTGTGAATAGTGACACAAACAGTAAACATACATGCATTTTAAAAATGCACACACATATATAATTTATAGAATTACTACATTGTAAAAGATCACAATTTCAAATAAAATATCACTCGTGGTTCATAACTTGATGCATAGAATGGTATGTTGACTATACCTTTGATTTTAAAAAGTGAGTCAAATATTAATATGAAAAATTTTAACCAATCAAATAATGTTAAAGAATAAAGTTTGTTTGTTGCAAATATCTGTCCTGTAATAAGTGAATAGCCTGGGCATTTAGCTGATTGGACTGTTTTCAATGCACGCATTCAGGTTATATCTACATTAAACTAAAATAACTGGTTAAATTAATTAATCTATCTTACTCCAAAATTGTACCAAAGATTTTGTTCCATTCATTTCTGAACAACAGGAAACCAATCTTACAACTAAAGATTTCATAATGTTAATTGGAAGTAATAGACGCATTCTAGCAAATCAACTATTTAATGATCTTGGCTGTGCTGTTCTCCAATTAGTGCTGGGTCACCAATTAATTCTTTACCAGGTGCCCAGACTTCCTGGATACCAGCACTGGGCTGAGTTCTCTTGATCCTTTCACCTAATGCTCCAACTATATTAATGATTCTGACCTTGCTCAGACATGGACAGCAGGTTTCTCAATTTAAAGAAAAACTATCCTTTCCATTTATTTTAAGAATGGGGCGAATCATAGTAAACCCATACAGAGTTTCTTTGTCATTTGTTGTTAGTCATGTTGTAATAAGTTCACAAGGTACACTGACTTCCTATAGCTATCATGTTTGTATTTACCGACATTTTCTACCCCATCCCCTTAGGTCATCTGGGACATTGTCCTGCAACTTCCTCCCCTGTAATATATATACTATATATAACAAAATATGTAACTATATATAACATATATACTATATATAACATATATATGTAACTATATACAACACACACACATATATATACTATATATAACATATATGTGTATATATGTACTATATATATATATATATGTATTTTTTTCCTTCTCAATTTCATGATTTCTCTGTTTTCAAATGATTCAAGCATTCCCTCACTAATGAGCAAGACCCCCCGTTTCTCAAATCTGCTGTTTCTAAATATATCTTCTCACTTTCACAGGTACATTTGTTTTCAAGGGAATTTTACACCTGATACTTTAAGTCGTCATGTTATTACTCACTAATTCATCAACACGGGTTGTCTACTTTATCTCACTGTTATAGCATTAATTCTTTCTTCTTTAAAACACAACCATATTTAAAGACCTCAACCTATCTAGTCTCAACAATGTTTCACATTGCAAATGTCTCTACCTTAGCTTCCAAGTATGGAAGTATGGGTGTATGGATGTATTCATTTCCCTAGGAGATCATGGCCTTGGGTGTCAAGTTGATCATGGTTTGCATGTCATCATTGCCTCTTCCTTGCTGACATATTTCTGAAAGGTCACTTAACCTCTCTTGGCCTCAAATTTGTCATAAAGTGGAAGTGACTTTATATATGAATACATACGATATATAATCACTTACGTCAGTCTCTCCACAAATTATTTGCCAATCCCTACTATCTCTTTAACTTTTTAACTGAATGTGATCTGTCTCCTTGATACTCCCATAGATAGAATGACCATGTAATTGTACAAATAGAGACACATTTTTTAAGTAAAAGAAGATGCTATTAACTATTTTCCTAGAATATTATGGGTGAGGACTGTCTCAAGTATATCACAAAGTATGATTAACCAATTCATAGTATACCTTGTGTGTGTATGTGTGTGTGTTTTGCTTTTTGTATTGGTTAATTTTGACCTTTCCTAGAAGCCCTTTCTGCTTCCTCTGTGATAATAAATCTTTCAAATTTCTGTTCAATCCTCATTCCAAAGCACACCATAGATTGCCTCTTTAACCAGTGAGCATTTACATGTCCATGCAAGTACAACCACAGTAATATCCATATGTGTAGCCATGCATTGCCTCTTGATATCACTTGTCATATTTAACAATTACATTAAGTATAAATTATCTCTACTAATAGATTGCATTTCAAAGTGTTTTCTCTTTAGAATATACATTTTTATGGAAATAACCTAATCTGATACATTTTTTTTTGTATTCTTTGTACTTTCTGGCATATAGTTTATCAATTAGTGGGTGTCTATTAAATATTTGTTGATCGAATTATTAATTTATTATTTTTATATTTTGGCTCTCTTGGGGGGTGAATTAGCTAGATTATTTTCTCAAATTATTCCACACTGAAATATTTTATGGTTTGCCAAGAATCTAACAGTGATTTTCAGAAATTATATTTTTTAACAACGAAAGGGAGCACAGTGACTTTCAACCTCTACCAATTAATCCTCAACACATCAACGTATTAGATTAACATAAACATTCAAAAATTTGAAGGAGGAAAATGAATCAACATTAGTCTGTCCACAAACATAGATAGGAACAAGCTAAACTCTTGATAACGAAAGGGAGTTACATGGCCTAATTGTTTGTATTAGTTAGAAAAATTTCACCCCCCTCCCCCAAGCTCAATTATTTTCTAGCATTCTCAGAATTAATCCCATAATCAGAATACACATCATGAAGCTAAACACAAATACAACAGTTCCAAAGAACTCTGTTCCAAAATGAAAATTAAAACAAAACAAAACCAAATTTTACTTTATTCCACATTGTTGTAAGGTTTTCTTTGAAAACTAAAAGCTATGAGGCAAAATCATGATTGTACCTATTCTTCTTTACCCTCTTTGTTCTAAAGCAACAATGTTGCTACTGTGCATAATGGTCTGCCTCCACTTTGAACATGACTGTTGGCAGCTTTAATGCCTATAACTCCATTTCCTTTTCTGCCCCACATCTGCCCTGTTCTTCCCCACAAGGAAACCCAGGTTCTCCCTCTGTGATGCCTGCAGGAAAGTCAGCCCATGCAGGCCCTGGTCTTTGTATGAGAATGCTCACCCCCATCCCCCGACTTTAATAAAACCCCAAAGCTGGTATCTTTTCTCCGTGTTTGTTCTCTCAAGGCATTTTCAGACCAACTTGGAAACCTGCTGTGCTCTCCCAAAATTATGTGAGAAAAAAAAATTCTTTCTATATCCTCTTGGAGCATGTGTGGAACCATCATTCTTGACATCCGAACCAACTTTGGATGGGGTCTATCTTAGCCCTACAAGATGATCAAAACACTGTAGGTTAAACAGAGGTAAAAAGTCTCTGAATTTATATAGACATATATGCTACTGATGTGGATTATTTACACATAAAAATAAAAGAAAGGATGTCATGAAATTCCTACAGATTTTAAAGGAAGAACAGTATGCCAATAAACTGTTAATTTAGAAAAAAAACAACAAATTGTTTACAAAGACACAATTTACGAAGACAGACACATAGTGGTCCTAAAGCCAAAACCTTTTTTTTTTTTTTTTGAGAGAGAGAGAGAGAGAGAGAAAGAGAGCATGAATACGCACACACATAGGCGCCCAAGCAGAGGTGGGGCAGAGGAAAGGGAGAAAAAGAATCTCAGGCAGGCTCAATGCCCAGCGCAGAGCCCCACACGGGTCTCCATCTCACAACCAAGAGATCATGACCTGAGCCCAAATCAAACGTTGGATATTTAACCAACTGAGCCACCCAGGAGCCCCTAAAGACACATTTTAATGCTATATATATGTATATCGTTATTACCAAGTATGCTCTCATGGAGGCACCTGTGAGGGAACTAGTAGTTATGCAGGTAAGAGTGTAAGTTATTTGGGGGTAATATTCCCAGCTTATCAACAAGCATATAATTGCCAAATACAAAAATTTGGTCTTGGTGCTTTGACAGTAATTTCGTATATGTTGAATATTATTCAGCATTATTATTTGCAGCTACATGAGAAATTAGGAAAAACCATGATATTGATTATTTACATATTATTCAATATCCTGAGACTATTACTGTCAAAAAGAATACTATTTACTACATTGTATAAAAGCAAAATAAAGTAGGACCAAATATTACAAAAGAAAGTGGAAAGAGAGCCTGGGGAGGGGGGAAGGGACTGGTACTAGTTTACTAAGCAATCAATAGTAATTTTGAAGCCCTGTTTTGATTGGAGTGTATGAGAAGGTTCTAGTATAAAATGTACATATAAAATACTGAAAGGTCCTCATATTCAATATAACTTGGAAGATAAAATTCCCGGTACCAGTCAAAAACTAGGCAACTAAGAGGTAGAAGACAGAATTTTGGAATTTCGAATGTAGCATAAGTTTACTAGTAAACTGAGAGATAGAATAAAAACAAAGGGTGATTTGAAAATAAAGTGTGTAGTGTGTGTGCACCAGAACACAAACACGAGGGGATTCTATTTAGCTTGTTTTCACACCATATCAATGCTTTAGTTATACGGGCAACTACAATATAAGGATTTTCATACTTATTCTTGAAAGTATACAAATGTCAGTATTCATTACAGGGATTGTTGGAACCTCAATGCCTAATTGAAACTTTCCCCTTGTCAGTTTTTGTCACACAAGGTTTCCATTATATCAGTAATGAGCATAGAGCGAAAATTTATTCGCCTACTCTTTTTTCAGTGGTTTTTGTCTTCCAGTACAGTAGGGGAAAGACCTGGGAGAAATGGGACAGGATCCAGAAAAAGAGACTGGACTCGTTTACTAGTTATGAAGCTGTATCTACTCTGGCTCTTTTAGTCACCAATTGTACTTACTCAGAGAAATCATTTATCTCCATTGACCTTTATTTCATCATCTGGAAAATGAATAAAGTTTTGATGAAATGAGCTCTTACAATCCCTCCCTTTTTTCCAAGCAAAAACAACAAAATTAAACTAGATGTTATTAGAAGCCAAACCTTTGCCCAAAAGGTCATTAATGCATTCATGTAATAAGTGAGTATTAAGTGTACATGATGTGTCATCCAAACTTAACAAATATGACGAGAACACTCGATTTCTCCCTCCTCGTGTAGTCCTGCTACTGTTCTCATATCATCAAACCACAACATCATCTACCCGACCTTCCCAGTTGCTCAAGTAAAAAAACCTAGGTAATACCTTTGATTATTCTTTCTTTCCCCCATTACATCCACTTACTTCATCAGTAAATGTTTTCAACTATATTCAAAAACATATGGTGAATCCATCCATTTCTCTCCATCATGTGTTGCCTGGCATGCCAGTTGATTTCTTGCCTCAACACTTAATATTTCCCCACAAAAAATCGTAACAGCTAGAGTCATCTTCTAAAAACATATATAAGATACAATCATTTCCTGCTTAAAGTCATTGACTTCACTCTGAACTTGAAATAATTCCTGACTCCTTAGCCCACGTACAAAGTCCTCTAGGTCTAGACTTTGCCTTTATTCAAACCACACCCAATAGCACTCTCCTTTCCAACCATTTTTAGGCACACTGACTTTCTATTGACTCAATAGTCAACTTGTTTTTGTTTTTTGTTTTTGTTTTTGTTTACCTTATAAACTTTGTTGTCTGTGCCTAAAATGTTTTTCTCCCTGATTTTCACCATGCTGGTGCTTCATTTAAATGTCAGTCTCTGAGAGGCCGTCCCTGAACACCAATCCCAAGTAGTCATCCATATACACACTATGTCTTTACCTGTTTTAGTTATTTGCATAGCACTTATTTCTATCATATGTTTTCTTCTTTATGTAACTGTAAATGTTTCTTTTGTCTTCCACTGGAATGTAAGTTTCACAGACTGTCACTTTGATTCATTTCTATGTCCTTAGATCCTGAGGCTGTATGAATGAAGCACTGTGCCCATATATTTGTTCTTCTTGTAAAATTTCTTTTTTTCAGTTTTATTGGTGTTTAATTGACATGATTACAGAATATTTGAAGTACACAATGTAATGTTTTGATATACCTATGCATTACAAATGAATCCCCCCAGGTTAATTAGCAAATCCATCACCTCACATATTTACCTTTTTCTCTTTTTGTGAGAACCATTAAGTTCTCCTCTCAGCAAATTTCGATGATCTAATACAGTGTTATCAACTAGAGTCACCATGTTATACATTAGATTCTCAGGTTTTATTTACCTTATAACTGGAAGTTCATCCCCTTTTACCAATATCTCCTTATTCCTGCCCCCCACCCAGCCCCTGGCAAACACTTTCTACATAAGATTGTTTTTTAAATTTCTCTTTCTGATAGTTCATTATTGGTGTATAGAAATAGCACTGAGTTTACTATATTTATTTTGTATCCACCAACTTTACTTATTAGTTTTTATGGGTTTTGATGGAGTCTTTAGAGTTTTCCATATACTTTAGTAATCTTTCTACTTTTAGTCTTTCTTTGGCTCCCGATATTTAAAGCCAAGTTAGAATTGTAAAATGTTTGAATACACTCTTGCCTACTGCAATTGAAGACCATGAATTTTGAAACAATTGGCTCTACTATAGATTTCCGTAACATCAATATGAGCCCAAAAATCAAGAATGAATTACCTCCATCCTATGGACTTTTAGAAAAATTCCTGACTGTGTGACTGCTTTGAGTAGTATTAGAGGATCAGCAACTATGCACCTTGTTTCAAACCTACCCCATCAACCGTTTCTATAAATTTTACTTGCAACACAGTCATGCATTTCTGTATTTGTCTATGACTGTTTCATATTTCCATGGCCAAGTTAGCTATTTGTCAATAATACCACACGGACTGGAGAACTTAAAATATTTACTAGCTAACCCTTTCTGGGAAAAGTTCGCTGATCTCTGCTATAAGCTTAGTTTTGTAATAGAATATAACACCACTCTACATGCTCTACATTGATACAACATGGTTTCTAAATCCCTCATTTATTGTGGGTTTTTTTTTTTTTTGCCTCCTTGGTACACAGTCATTTTTGTAATCTATTTCTTATTATAAACACATTACTGTGCATAATGCTCTCCACACGCTCAGGTCTGTAAAAAGTTATAGTACAATTTTTACAATATCCTGTATTTCTTTCAACTGTAGTCTTTGGGCTCAAGGGAGGTCTATCCACAAATCTGTTTTTTGACAATACCATATCACATGTATACACTTGTATCCCATTAAAGGAGTGAGAACAAAGAAAAACAAAATAAAGCAACAACAACAAAAACTTTAGCTCTCTCAACTCTGTCTAGAATGCAAACTCAAATTAGATTGAATTAAAAATGTTTACTTCATTAAGTAAATTTTAATTCTAAAAGACAGCTAAACATAGGTGATTTTGTTTCTCTGCACCTCTGGTGTTCTTTCCTCTTACTTAGTTTTAAGCAAACTATTTCTATGTCACAGGAAAATGACCCCCCCCCCCCAGCTCAAAACTGAGTAGTCACAATCTCAGAAAGAGGATGATTCATGTGCCTACACCATGTCTTAATTTACTAATGTTGATCTTCCACCCACATCTAGGCTGGAGTCATTGGGGACATTTGATTGACAATCCAGCAGATGGAGGAGGCTTGATCTCAAAAGGAAAAGATGCTTTACAGACCAAAATTTAACAGAGGATCACTTTACTTCCTTTGGTATTCATGGGCAATAATTTCAAATTATTCATCAACTAAGCTTTCATTAAATCAAATTAATATCAATTGGTGTACATCACACTAAGGCCTAGGTATCATACCAAGGCAAAAACAACCATGGTCAGAAAATAAGAAGAAATTAGTATAAATGCATTTTGTCATTGCCATATGCACATTTGTGTTACCAAATCTAACACTGTTAATTTGTTAGAATTAAAGTCTATTTAATCAATGAAAGTACTGACTATCACTAACAGGAACATGTTCCCAATTTAAAATTTTCAATCTTGTATGTTATTCATTTATGAATTTTTTTCACTTAACTAATGTTTGTTGAGTTCCTACTCTGTGCTTGGCACTTTTCCAAGGGACTTGGAATGTAATATTGAATAATTCCTACATGGTCCACGACATGATGAGGTTTAAGCACAACATGGACCACAAATCTTAAGTAATTTATTATTTGGCTTCAATTGTGGTAAGGACTATAAGGTAAGAACCTACATTAGGATGCCAGGCTGGTATAACAGAGTGGAGACTAAAATATTCTATGGAATCAGGGAAGACTTTTTGGAGAAATGAAACTTAAAACCTAAAATTTGATTGAGGAATAAGGGTAGCTAGGCATAAAATGTATCTATGTGTTCGTGTGTGTTGGTGGTGGATGGAGAGCAAGAAGGAGTTTTCCAGTGTGAAAGTCAGTAGGGAGACCAGAAGAGGAGGAGGACGCATGACAGCAAAGTAAGCCGAGAGAAGCATTCCATTGGAGGCCAAAGGGAAATATACGCAGGACCATATACATCTTTTAAAGGATCTTTTATTCGAGGAACAATGGAAAGCCATTGAATTGTTTGAAGCAGATGATTGTGTATAGGGAATGCTTTAGGATACCCGGTAGAAGGTTATTACAGCAGTCATTTTAGAGTGGACTGCTTATCATATAGAGGTGGTGGTCATTAGTTATTGTCTGAGACACACAACTAACTGGCATGAGACAATTTTTGAAAATAGAATAAGCCATACAGAAAAAGACAGATGCCATATGTGTTCACTCTTATGTGGATCCTGAGAAACTTAACAGGAACCCATGGGGGAGGGGAAGGAAACAAAAAAAGAAGTTAGAGTGGGAGAGAGCCAAAGCATAAGAGACTCTTAAAAACTGAGAACAAACTGAGGGCTGATGGGGGGTGGGAGGGAGAGGAGGGTGGGTGATGGGTATTGAAGAGGGCATCTTTTGGGATGAGCACTGGGTGTTGTATGGAAACCAATTTGACAATAAATTTCATATATTTAAAAAAATCTTTAAAAAATCAAGTTTAAAAAAATAGAATCAATAGGACTAATGATTGCCAGCTTTTATGTGCACATATAAACATGACTCATTCCTTTAATGTTAATCATAATAAAGATAGGTTTTTAAATAAAAGTAACTGATATGTTACTTATACTGCATTAGGAATTTTTTAATGGACAAGAGCTAACTAAAGATTTTCCAAATAATTTCTCCTCTTTGGGAATAATAATTTATTTTCTGTGTTCAATAAATATAATATTTCATAGCGAAGAAACCATAAAATATCTTGAAATGTACCAATGACATTTCTGTTTCACTGGCCTTCTGGAAATCCAAGGAAAGCATAAAGTTGCCCAGAGTAAAGGAGCGAGAAAAGTTATAAGAAGGAGAAAGACAGTTGAGAAAAATAAACAGCAGAACAAGAACACCCAGAGGGAACATAGAGTCTACCCAATTTTTGGTCTTACCTACATTTGAAATATCCAAGGAGACAACTCTATATACAAGAGAAACAGGTATCCAAGCATTCCTGACTTGTAAGGTTGCACTGACCTCTTTTAAATGCTCTACAGTTTGCACTTACTCTTCTGTAACTGAAATTGTCTGACTATACAGCAGTCTGTCCATGAGCAGTGTCCTCTCCAATGCTATTTCTCTTTTCCTTTCTGTGTAAGGACATAATAATAACAGCATATTGAGAACTTATATATGTTCTTATATATGAGAACATGGCAAGCTTTGTTTTAAGTGCTTTACTTGTGTTAACTCATTTAATCTTCACAGCAAATCTTTGAGGTGGTTTCAATTGCTTCCACTTTACCGATGAAGGGATTGTGACAAGAAGGGATTGTGACACAAGGTCACACTCTTCCCCCAAGGTCACTGTGTTAGTAAATGGCAGAGATGGGATCTGAGCATACATGGTTTAGCTTCAGAGCCCAAGCCCTTGATCACTTGTTCTATTAACCTCAATATAGCAGGTACAGTAACAATACCTACAATCCATGGAACATTCTTTTTGCTAGGCATTGGTGGTTTAAAAAATTTAACCTGAATCCTGCAAGCACCACTTTTAAGGTAGACATTGTTATTCCCATTTTCAGAAAAGGAATTAATGGCTCAGGAAATTTAATCCTTTTGACATGGGTCATATGACTAGTAAAAAACAGAGTCAAACTCCATAGTCAGATATGTCTGGATACAAAACTATTTCCTTTAACATCAAGAAAACTGAGATGCCAGTTTTAGCTTTATCACTGACAGTGTGACCACAACCATTACTTAATCTCCCTAGCTTCCGTTCACTCAACTGTAAAATAAAAGTGCTTCTCAAACTCGAGTAGTCTCAGCATATCCTTGGAGTATATTTTTATAAATGCAGATTTCCTGGTCAATTCTAAATAGCTTGATCAAGTAGATATGGGGTAGGGTCCAATCATCTGCATTTGAGCTGTCTGATTCAGGTGAGTGTGGATCATATTTCAGCAGAAGTAGCTGACTTCACCTTGAAACAGCCATCCAGCAAAAACTGCTTTTGCTTTACTCTGTTATGATCTTGATTAGAAATCGACAATCTTCTCCATCATTCTCTCTGGGTAGCACCTGGACCACCTGGAAACTTAAAAAATTTAAGAATAATTGATTTAGTATATCAATAAAATACACTCAAATAAAAAATTTTTAGGAAGAAAGAAAGAAAGACACTGAAGAATTGACTTTTCCTCTCCACCATGTAAGGGCACGGCAAGAAAGGAACCATCTACAAGCCAGGAGGAGAGCTCTCACCAGTAACAGCCATGCTTGCACCTTGGATCTCAGACTAGTCTCCAGAAGTGTGAGAAAATAAATTTCTCTTGTTTAAACCAAAAAAAAAAAATCTGTTCAATTGTATAATCTATTGGATTCAAAAAGCCCAGTTCACCACTTATTCCCAGAGTTTATTATAGTGCTTAATGATAGATGTTAATATTTGTTTAATGAGCAAATGAAATGAATTATATTTTACTCTAATGTATAACATTTTGAGATGTAAAAATTTAAAGTAATCAATCTGATAATAGATACTAATATATATACATAATCTCTGTAAGCAAAGAATTCATAAGCCATACCAATAGCTTTATTTGATATACTTTCTGGATACTACCACCTAATCTAGATTCTATCCACATGACATCGGAATTACTACCAGAGTGAGTCTCCCTCCCTAGAGCCACTCTTTATAAATCGTTTGTATATATATATATATATATATATATATATATAACAACCATTTTAAAATATTTCATCAACACATTTGTAATGATCAAGATCCTTAAATTGCTCTGTAGTTTCTCCTATATTAGGTGTAAACTTCTCTCTCTTATTTTCAGACTTATTGTGCATTTAAGAACAAATAATTTCTTTGTCTTTAGAATTCCCTAGTGCCCAAAGCATATCTTGCATTTCAACCAGAATTGTCTGCTTACTATGCTAGGAACACACACACTCATGTTTGTTCCTTTGATTTGGCCTTTCCCATTTGCTCCTTCGCTTGGCTACATTCTTTTTGTTCTTCACAGTTTGGCTCAGATTTCATCCTTTGGAAGACAATTTGACTGATTTTGTTATTAGACTCTATTTTGTTTCATGTTATTCTTCTCTCCTAACTTAGCTGCAACCTTCCTAAAGACAGAATCCTTATGTACTCTGGAGCGATATTTTTCAATCTGCTGGTCCTGAGTCTCAATCAACATTTTAAATATTATATAATAAAATAGCTGAATGGAGCAAAGAAAGCAAAGATAACATCAGAGTGTTTCACTATATAAGCCTCAATTTTTTTCTTGAAATTTTCTTTTTGTTGAAATGTGTGCAAATATATTTATTTGTGTGCACAAAACAAATATATTTCTAAACTGTAGGTCTTAGTTTAAAAAGTTTGAGGGGAGCCTGAGTGGCTCAGTTGATTAAGCCTCTGACCCTTGATTTCGGTTCAGTCATGATCTCATAGTTTGTAGGTTCGAGCCTTGCATCGGACTCTGCACTGATGGCGAGGAGCCTGCTTGGGATTCTCTGGCTCCCTCTCTCTCAAAAGTAAATAAACATTAAAATTAAAAAACTTGAAAGCTACCATTCTATAGAACCAAATGCACCATTGATGACCTTATAAAAATTTAGTAAGCACCTGCCATTTGATTGGTTGAAATGACTCCTAACTGATATATACAATATGTACAATCAATCCATGGTAGGAAAGTAGGTCTGGACAAAATAACCATATTGGCACTAAAGCAGTGTACTAAATATAATTTATTTAATTATTTAACAATTGCAAAGGAAGATTTAGGTTACAAATATAATATGACTTAGTATTACTTAAAGGTTCCATCGTCCCGGTTTTTAAATTTAATCTCCTCTCTAATGGAAAATCAACTCCAGGTTGTGTATTTGACAAGAACAGGAAGACTAATGAGCTTGTGTTATTTTTTTAAGCAGTAAGTGAGAAACAGATTTAAAGTTGACCTAATATGTTTCAGTTTAATGAGTTTTAGACTTTGGAGTTTTATTTCACCTCACCATAAACACTTGAATTCTAAATCTAATACTTCTCTTCATGGGATTTTCTATAATCTAGGAAGAAGAATAAAAGTTTTGAGCTTTTGGAATTGGTATAGAAAGTGCCTAATTTCAGAAATAAGTCATCACTGAAGGCTGAATTAAATGGAATCAGTTTATAATAGAATCTACATCAAGCACATGTTTCACTGGCTTATGTTTTCAGCAGCAAACTTTGAATGAAGCAAAAAAGATGGCAAGAGGATAAAGGCAGGTGTTTATTAACTATTATTTGGTAATATATGGCAAACTATGGAACAGTATCAATCAATGGCTTCTCTGAAACACAAGTGAACGAGTTATAATGACTACAAATCTTGTCACAGTTTTCTATTCAATGTCTTTTTCAGCATTTTTTAAGTGATAGTATTTGCTGATAATCTTTCCAACTAATGTCAAAACTGTTTTTTTTTTAAGAGAGAAAAAAGAGGGGCTTTGTTTGTTTGGTTTTCTTTTCTTTTGCTTTACAAAGTTAAAAGGGAAGTCAAGGCAACACAGAACTAACCCAAAAATCGCAAATGCAGCAAACGCGAGTTTTTTGAGAGCAATAGTAACTTGTAAAATAATGATGGTATTAAAGTCTACTGAGTCAGGGCTGAGAGGAAGTAAGACTAAACAGGGGTGGTGAAGGCATCCACGGTCAGCAAAAAGGTTTTAGATAACCTGGAATGACCAAACACGGGGAAGAGAAAACACGAATCACAGATCATATTTCACTTGGGAATCTGAGAGTCATAAAGCCTTTGCATTTTAAAGCTGGGAAGGACTTAGTTCAACACTCTCATTTCAGAGAAGAGGAAATTGAATCATGTTCTGCTAAGCTATATGGTATGTATTCTGTGTTTGTAAAAATTGCAAGCAACTTTTCAGAACCAGCCTTACACACTAGATAAAATAGATATTTGTCTCCCTCCCCCACATCCACTTCCACTGTTTACCTGGAAACTCTCTTTATCCTTCTTCCCCTCTTGCTTTCTGTTCCTATTTATTTTTATTTTATTTTTAATACACTACGTGTCTTCAAATTTTCAAGTGGGGTGCTGGGCATTGGAAATATGTGATACCTGCCTTTAGGAAATTCATGATCTAATGGATTAGAAAGATGAAAAAGAGACAGTAACACTGCAGAAATATGTTAAATAAAGGGGGATTAATGTATGATTCTATAATTTTCCATTAAACTAATAATTCAACCATTCTCTAGATATATGGAGAATTTGATGGTTAAGCTGAATTTTAAAGCATTAGTAAGAGTTAATCAGATTTTTATAAAGTATATGTAATGGAACAGTGTTTTGTTTATATTAATATGTATATGAGGTGAAGGAAGGAGAGAAACTGTTTTGTGGGCAGTGGTTTAACTATAATATTCTGGGTAAAGTCTACCTTATTAAATAGACTTGTTTTTCTACCTATATTCACTCCTCAAGTGACCCCATCCTGCCTCATGATTTAAATACCATCTACTACTTTTTTTCAATGGGTTTCCCACTAGAACACAGGTGTCATGAAAAGCACCACTAATCCTAAAAAAAATGGTAAAGGAAAAAAATCGTATCAACATTGTCATCATTGGACACATAGATTTGGGAAAGTCTACAACTACTAGTCATCACATCTACAAATATGGTGGGATAGACAAAAGAACAATGGAAAAGTTTGAGAAGGAGGCCACCGAGATGGGAAAGGGCTCCTCAAGTATGCCTGGGTCTTGGATAAACCAAAAGCTAATTATGAACATGGTGTCACCATTGATAGCTCTCTGTAGAAGTTCAAGACCAGCAAGCATCCTGTGACTATCACTGTTGTCTCAGGACACAATAACTTTATCAAAAGGAGGATTATAGTGTATGTCAGGCTGACTGTGCCGTCCTGATTGTTCCTGCTGGTGTTGGTGAATTTGAAGCAGGTTCTCCAAGAAAGGGCAGACCCGTGCGCATGCCCTTCTGGCTTACACCCTGGGTGTAAAACAACTTATTGTTGGTGTTAACAAAACGGATTCCACTGGGCCACCCTACAGCCAGAAGAGATATGAGGAAATTGTTAAGGAAGTAGCACCTACAACAAGAAAATCGGCTACAATCCTGACACAGTAGCATTTGTGCCATTCTCTGGTTGCAGTGGTGACAACATGCTGGAGCCAAGTGCAAACACACCTTGGTTCAAGGGATGGAAAGTTAACTGTGAAGACTGCAATGCCAATGGAACCACACTGCTTGAAGCTCTGGATTGTATTCTGCCACCAACTCATCCATCTGACAAGCCCTCGTGTCTGAGGATGCAAGCCTCCAGGATGTCTACAAAATTGGTGGTATTGGTACTGTCCCTGAGGGCCGGGTGTAGACTAGTGTTCTTAAACCTGACATGGCGGTCACCTTTGCTGCAGGCAATGTTACAACTGTAGTACAGTGTGTTGAAATGTACCATGAAGCTCTGAGTGAGGCTCTTCCTGGGGACAATGTTGGCTTCGATGTCAAGAACGTATCTGTCAAAGATGTTGTCCAGGGTGATGTGGCTGGTGACAGCAAAAATGACCCATCAGTGGAAGCAGCTGGCTTCACGACTCAGGGGATTATCCTGAACCATCCAGGCCAAATCAGTGATGGATATGCACCTGTGCTGGACGGTCACACAGCTCACATTGCCTGCAGGTTCACTGAGTGGAAGGAGAAGACTGATCGTCGTTCTGGGAAAACACTGGAAGATGGCCCCAAGTTCTTGAAATCTGGTGATGCTGCCATCGTTAATGTGGTTCACGGCAAGCCTATGTGTGTTGAGAGCTTCTGTGACTATCCTCCCCCAGGCCATTTTGCTGTTCGTGACATGAGACAGACGACTGGTGTGGGTGTCGTCAAAGCAGTAGACGAGAAGGTGGCTGGAGCTGGTAGGGACACCAAGTCCTCCCAGAAAGCTCAGAAGGCTAAATGAATATCATCCCCAGTACCAGCCACCCCAGTCTTTATTTTTTAAGTTTATTTATTTATTTATTTAGAGCATAAATGTGCAGGGGAGGGGCAGAGAGAGAGAGAGAGAGAGAGAGAGAATCCCAAGCATGTTCCTTGCTGTCAGCACAGACCCTGATGCGGGCTCAATCTCACGAATCCATGGGGTCATGACCGGAGCTGAAATTAAGAGTTGGATGCTTGACTGAGCCACCCAGGTACCCCCTGCCACCCCAGTCTTAATTAGCGGTGGAAGAATAGTCTCAGAAGAGTTTGTGTCAATTGGCCATTTAAGTTTAATAGTAAAAGACTGGATGGTGTTAGCAATGCATCATAAAACCTTCAGAAGGAAAGAAGAATGTTTTGTGGACCATGTGTTTTGTGTGTGTGTCATTTTTAGGTTATTGGTTTTTAAAATCAGTACTTTTTAATGGAAAAAAAAACTTGATGAAAAATCTGTCACAGCATTTTAATACCTATTAAAACATACCTTAATGAGAAAATAATTAATAAACAAACACATAAATACATCACCCTATATCTTAAGCCTATATTTCTTCCGTGATCTTCAGACTTGCGGATACCTAACTGTTTACTCGACATCCCCATTCAAAAGTCTACTAGGAAGTTTTAATACAGTAGTTCCCAAAAGAGCTGTGGTTCCCTTCCAAGCCCTTAATTACTGCAAATTCCCCACCTAGTTGCTGAGATAAACACCTTAGAGTCAGCCTACCTTCTTTTCTCATTCAACCCAGGTATCCTAACTATGTCTTGGCAAGGAATATCACTTGATTTTTATCATCATTGCTGCAACTGTTATCTTCCAAGCCTCCTGGATATCCTATCACATCCCAATAGGTTTCTCTGTGTCTATTCTTCTCCTTTCCAATCTTGTCTCATTAACAGCCAGGTAGATCCTATTAAAGAAGGGATTCCGTGCATTTCTTTCTTCTCAGATCATCTAGAGTAGAAACCACAGTTCTTACTGCAACCACAAGTCCCTCTGTAATCTGGCCATTTGTTATTTCTCTGCTGTGATCACCAATTCCTCACTTTTGTCTCACTCAGCTCTAGTCATATGACTCTCACTTTTCCTCAAACACAGCAGTCACACTCATACCACAGGATCTTTGCACTTGTTATTCTCTCTACTGGGAATATTCGGCCCCAGATATTCATAAAGCTCACTCTCTTGCTTCCTTCAAGTCACAACTCAAATGTTACATTGTCAGTAAGATTTCACTAATATCTTACCTAAAATATATTGCACATGTGTATCTTAGTTTTACTTTTTGGGTTATTTTTGTTTTTGTTTTTGTTTTTGTTTTTGTTTTTAGTTGTTATTGATGTGTTGTTACCATGCACTAGAATGTAAGATCCACAGGGACAGTGTTCCTTACCATTAACATTCGGTTCTCACGAGTTGATACAAACTGGTTCCAACACACCATTCCTCATGGGTATCTGTAATGCTAATGGGAGAAAACTTCTCCTGCCCAAAGTCACTTTCTCATCATTGGAAATTCCATTATTCGCAATGCCTTAGAATGAACATAGGTTTTCCATCTCTCTCTAAATGCTGACCTCTTGGGAAAAGAAACACATCAAGTTACATGAATTATTAATACATTAGCATAAGATTATTAACTGCGTATTTTGCTTCTATGTTAATTTTTTTCTTAAATCGCTAAAAAATGGAGTTTTGCAGGGGCCCTGGGTGGCTCAGTCAGTAAAGCGGCCGACTTTGACTCATGTTATGCTCTCACGGTTTGTATGTTCGAGACCTGCGTCGAACTCTGTGCTGACAGCTCGGAGCCTGGAGCCTGCTTCAGATTTTGTGTCTCCCTCTCTCTCTGCCCCTCCCCCACTCTCAGTCTGTCTCTGTCTCTCAAAACTGAATAAACATTAGAAAAAATGTAATGGGGTTTTGCAGATGAGAAGACAAGGATAATTTTGAGAAATGTATCGATACCTGGGTGAAAGAGACTGGACTGCCATAGGAATAAGGAAACCAGGGCATATAGTAATGGATAAAGAAAGAGTATGGTTGACATGCTGTGTATGGCATTTGACCTCTGTGAGTCTAAAACAGCTAGGAAAGTAAGGTAGTCAGGGCCTGAAGTGATAGAGAAGAACTTGCTTTGTTCACGGGGTAAAAATCCTAACTAAAATACAGGCATTCAGTTCATGAAGTTTAAGTTGTGTATCAGTAAACTGGAATCAGACTTACCTCATAGGTTTTTGTACTGAAAATGTATTAACAATCTGAATTAAATAATATTTTAAACATGTGCAGTAACAGGTACAGGCAAGTAGTAAAGGCCAACAGTTACTACGTGGTACCAGCTATCCGGGTACATTGAGAAGTCAGCTATTCATTGATGATATATGTCAATACATTTAATTACCATCATCAAAGATACCAGATTACATACAGTTTCTATTTTTAAGCAGAAAGTAATATGGATGCCCCACAATGTGGCAATTTGGTATTACGTGATCGGGAAAGGAATCCCCTTCCATAAAATCACTAAACATTGGTGTAAAATAATTAATGTCTTACACAAATGTAGAAATATCGTCTTGGAAGAAGGAGAGTGTTTTATTTTTCTATGACTCTTTGAAACTAGATGCCAGAAAAAGTCAATGTGTGATGGATACAAATGATTTCCTTTCCATTTAGTAAATACGTCACCCTTAGTCTAAAATGGCATACAAAACAGATGGACAAAAACTACCACAGGTGACAAATACAGTTCAAGAAATAATTTTTAAATGGGAGTACATATATTTCTTTTATGTTCTTTTTAGCTCTAGCAATTGACCATAGCAATAAAAGCGAAGTTCTTCTACTTCTCTGAACCTCTAGTCTGCTGTTTGAAAAAAAAAAAAATAAATAAATCAGTGGACCTTGTGAATTTCACATTATATGCAAATTTCACATTTTATGGCAAAGAAAAACAAGAAATCAATAATACTTGATGTAAAGAAGTCAAAAACAGCCCAAAGGAAGCAAAAAGGAGAAAGGCAAGTGATGGCAGAGATTGATCCAAATGAGTGGGCAATTATTAAGGAGTCTTGCTTGAGCAAGACAGAATCAGCATTGTAGGGGCATTAGTTGAACTAAGGAATCAGGACTGATTAAGAACAGCTGGCAGAGGGAGGGGCTGAGTACAACATAATCACCCTATGTGAATTCAATATAATTGACTCAGATTATCCCAGTAGCCTCAACTTCATTCTAGCTCCACAAAGCAGCTATTTCTTTTAGAAATAGAATTAACTCTTTCTGTCATTAATTTCTTTGATGTACTACAGAATTATCTTGCAGTAGCTCACAGATGCGTCTTTGCCAGAAAATGTCCAGATTCATTATGAAATACTAGAGCTAGAAATAGTGCAATTCAAAACAACTTGGAAAAAAAAATTCGAAATATTTCACCCCCTTTTCTCCCCAAATTGCCAGAAATTCAAAAGTATACATTTGAGAAATTCCATTACCATTTTCATATTTATAATACATTTTGTTTCCAAGAACTGTAAATCATTTTTCAGTGAAAATTTCACATTCCTTTCCAAACTCCAGAGTGAATAAGTAACTTTTTCTTTTTTTTGGTGATGTACTTAAGGCATCACTGATACCTAGAAAAATCTAAATTTAACTTGTGAGGATTATACAGCTTAGTACCTTGGCAGAGCATACATACATATACATTTGCTCTCAAAAAGAGAAATGAACAGTGTGAATACCCACAGGGAATTTCTAAAGGGCCCATGCCAGTTAGAACATGTTAGCAAACCAATAAAAAATAATTAGAAATTAAAGAATGCTTGAAAAAATTAAAGCAAATCTATATTTAAAATACAGCAGAAAAGAAAGCCCACACCAAACAACTACCTTCAGCATAGAAAAATGTATTCACAATTGAATAATGAATCGTTATTAAAAATTGTAATATAAAAAATCTTCACGTGCTTCAGAAATAAGAAAAATTGATAGCAGACTCTTTTCATTTAATGTATTTATTTCAAATTTAGATTCACCTGTTATAAAAAGGATTTTGTTTCTGCTTTGATCATTAGAAATATTGTAGAACAAGGTAATAAAAACATGCTGTATGACTTGAGCAAAAACTAGATATTACCACGTTCCTCTAATGAACTAATTACTGCAGTTGAAACATTTCGGTTGCCATACTCCCCGAAGAAATTCCTGCTCGTGTCATAGGATTTATAACTTCCAATCTGAGTACATAACACAAGTCTTCACATGCACTCATATTCTGTTGGCATGCTCCAGCACCTTGTACAATATTTGTGTACTTTGGCTCCTATTATTTTCTCGGCACATACAGAAACAAGCCCTATTGGGTCATAGGTAAACAGGATTTAAGGGCACCTGGGGGGCTCAGTCAGTTAAGAGTCCCACTTCGGCTCAGGTCATGATCTCAAGGTACTTGAGCTCAAGACCCACATCCCGCTCTGTGCAGACAGCTTCAGAGTCTGTGTCTCCCTCTCTCTCTGCAACCACCCCCCCCAAACAAATAAAACATTAAACATTTTTCTAAAAAATAGTATTCAACATGTGGCAAACTAAGGGTATCTTAGAGAAATGCTTCTCAAACTTGACTAAGAATTCAAATAGCCTGGAGCTTTATTAAAATGCCAACTATGGTTTAGGAGTCCGAGGTGGACTTAATTAGCTGCATGTCTAAGCTGTGCGCAGGCAGGTACGTCATGTTGATGCCGTTACTCCACGGCATAGTCTGTACAGCAAGGCTTTAGAATTTAGTTGCTGTTGACCTTATCGCTAAAACTGTTTCATTTAAAGCATGAAATGCACATTGTCTTCACTTTAAGGCAATGCTCTGAAAAAAATTTGAAGACGACGCTCTGATATCTATGTCAGAAGCAGAGTTAATATGTATACAGAGCGAAGAGATTTGTGGCCAAAATCTTTGCTTCTCTGCCATTCTACTTGTAGATAGTTTATTGCTATTCTTCCTTGAAGCTAGAGAACACTCTTAACAAGAGTGAGCCCATAACAGAAAGTGACATTAATGAAGTTAAGCATGAAGCCTCCACATTACAGACTATTAGCTTGGTCTTTTGATGTCAGTCTCTATCACCTTCTCAATGTATCTGTGGCAAACAAGATTTGGTTCTAAACGTCAACTATCATTGCATAATATAAGGCCAACATGGGCATTTTAGCATCAAATTTCAGATTTAGATGTACAAAATATTTTTTAAACTAAATCTACTAATTTTTTGGTTCAGGTTGGCACATGCATTCCTGAGACCCATTACATGTATTATACCTGTGCACTCTGAAAAGTCATATGCAGTTGATTAACTTAAACAGTTGTAAAAAATTCATAGTATGAACAAACTGTGCTGGTAATCAATGGTTTAGTATATTTTGCATCCTATCCATGGTCACATATAAAATATTGGTGACTGCATATTTCCTGCAATAGTATTTCCCTACAATGGCATTTGCTAATGGATACGATAATGTACTACCCTCACTGACAGGATCAACAATACGTTAAAATGGCTGCAGATACTAAGGAAAACCAGGAAGTATTATATATACATATATATATATATATATATATGTATATATATATATTCAGAAAAAATATGGATTATGGAGCAGTGCAGAAAGCAAATTATATGAACTCACATACTGATTGTAATGGCTAGCCCTTCAACAATTCAACCATCATCTTCATGTTTATAACAAAGGCATACTTCCATGTAAATAAGTCTTCTTTCTCCCCTGTCCTCGATTTACCTTTTACTTTGCATTTGAAGCCCTAAGGAAAGCAACATCATTAGATGTGCTAAGATTTTTTTTCACATGGAACAGAAGAGTGCCATTGTAACAAAATGGAAGAATACACAATGCCAACTGTGATCCAGATCATGATCACTTTAAATTAAATGATCTCTGAAAACCAAAGGCAGGGTCTAGAGAAGTCAAAGTGATTGTTTTAAAGGCTTCATTTACATATCACCAAGAAAAGAGAGATGATCTCTCTAGCTGCTTGCTAAGACTGAACAAATCTCTGACCTTACATAACAGACCTGAGGCACTAACAGTAAATGTTCCAGCTGGAAAGACAGTGGAGGTATGTGCAAGAATATAATAAATATAATAAAAACTTGAAAATGCTGTTTATCAGGCAGAAAAGACGGAGAAAATTATTGATTATTGTAAATAATGCAACAGAAAATAGTATAATATGAATCAAGGAATTAAATCAAAATTTAAAAAGAACAGTTTAAAGCATATTTCCTAAGGATAGCAAAAAAAGAGAAAGTTCTGTTTTTTTTTTAAACTGATATCATCAGAAATTTATACACACAAATCATATATAGCCATTATGTAAGTATATATTTATATGTATGCTATTTTAAATGTGTGGAATGATACAAACAATTTAGAGTCTAGTACCTCTAGGATAGCTCAATTCAAAGAATAGAAGCAGCAGTATAATGGTAAAAGAATTAGTCAAACTTTATACTATGCTCCTAAAAACAGATTTATTTTCACCACAAGCTACAACCTGCTTTGAATTTTGACATTGTCTATATCCCTGCCATAAAAATTGGTCAAGATGTTCCAGACAGGTAGGCACTTTCATGGTAGAAAAAGCACCCGAAACTTAATATTTAATATTGTCCCATCAACCTAAACTTTTTTCAGCAAGATAAAAATATTAGCCTTAGGTCCAGCAAGGAGCAATACAAAGCCTAGTGTTTATTTAAAATGGAAGTTCATTTTAATGTTGAATTAACAATATTTTTTGCTGAGTTGAGTTGAATGTGGAGAATCTCTTTGTGCTGCAAGCTCCTTAATTTTAATTGCCCAATTAGCTGGGGCTGCCTTGTTCATGCTGAACAGGAGCAAGCTGGACCATTCTAGCAAGCAGAACAAAGGTTAGGTCTGGCAGTTTACTCATGTGTAACTAGAAAGCAAATGACCCTGCATTCTTCATAAGCAATATCGTAAGAGAACCGATATCTAAAAGTCTAAAAGTAATGAATATAAGAGATTGATTGTAGGATTGCATTACTACTTTACTCATTATTTTGCATTATTTTCTCAAAGAACATTATAAAATAATACATTTCATCACCATAGCCCACCTTGATTAAAAAAGAAGAAGCTGCTTTTTTAAAGAAAGATTTGTGAAAATTACTACCACCTTGGAAAATAGGGCCAACCAAAAGTATTTGACTATTTTTGCCAACATAAGAAGAAATCTTAATCAAACAGTTGGATATAAGCCCTTTGGGTAAAATAAATAAATAAGAACAACTCAATTTATAAGATGCTGACTTTTAAATTTTGCTATTTCTATTATTATTGTTCATAAGTTTTATTATAGTGAAACAAAATTAATTCATAATCATGTGATTTCTTAGCAAATTTAAGTATTCACATATACATTTTCCTGGTAATTAAAAAAATATAGCAAGTATTTATTATTTAAGGAGTGATGGGGGCACTGGGTAAGCAACCGACTCTTGACTTCGGTTCATGTCATGATCTCATAGGTTGCTGGTATAAAAAGCCCCTTGCTTCAGGCTCTGTACTGACGGCACGAGGGCTGCTTGGGATCTCTCTATCCCTCTCTCTCTGCCCTTTTCCTGCCTGCTCTCCTGTGCTCTGTCTCTTCAAATAAATACATAAACATTCAAAGAAAGAAATGATGGCGAATGTTCAAATGATGCAGTTTCAAATATGAACATAATAGAGTAGATTTTTATCATGGTTAAAAATAAATCATAAAGTATTGAATTATAATACCTTATTTAATGAATCAATATCAAAATTTTGCAAAGAAAACAACAATAAAATACAAACTTCACAAAGGATTCAATAAAAATTACAAATATCAGGAATATGTTATCAAAAATCAAGGGGAAAAAAACAGTCACTAAAAACAAAACAACAAAACAAAACAAACAAAAAACAAAACAAACAAATAAAAACTTGAGACAAGAAAACAAAAAACAAAAAACAAAACGAACAAAAAAAACTGAGATAGCCCAGGCATTGAAATTAACAGATATTAGCTATAATAAGTTTGTTTAATGCCTCAAAAGAAAAATGTGATCTTAATGATTTAGCATATAAGGAATCTAAAAAAAAGAATAAAAACTATAGAAGAATAAAACAGAAATCTTAGAACTTAAAAGTATGCAATATGAAATGATAAAATCATTGTATGGACTTAACAGCAGATTGAGGATGATAGAAAAAAAGTTTAGTGATCTCAGACAATCATAGAAATGATCCAGTCTCAAGAATGAAGAGGAAACAATTAAAAATAATAAGAGAACAGAGGGGTACCTCCTTGGCTCAGTTGGTAAAGTACGGGACTATTGATCTTGGGGCCATAAGTTCCAGCCCTACTTTGGGCACAGAATTTACTTTAAAAAAAAAAAAGAAAGGATCTCAAGGACAAAGAGTCTAAAATATGTGTGTTTTGGAAAGTATCAAAAGAGGAGAGAGAGATAAGGTAGCAGAAAAAAATATTTGATGAGTTAATGATTAGAATTTTTCTAACAGTGTTGAAAAAAGCAACCACTTACATAGATCCAAAAAGCTCATGGAGTGGCTGGGTGGCTCAGTCTGTTGAGCATCTGACTCTTGATTTCAGCTCAAGTCACGATCCCAAGGTTGTGAGATTGATCCCCACACAGAGTGTGGACCCTGCTTGATTCTCTCTCTCTCTCTCTCTCTCTCTCTCTCTCTCCATTTGCCCCTCTCCCCAGCTTATGCTTTCCCTCTCTGTCTAAAATGAAAAAAAAAAAAAAAGAAAACTCAATGAAACTAAAGCAGATTAAATATAAAACAAAGTACATTAAGTAACATCATAGTTAAAATATTGAAAATAAAATATAAAGAGAAAACCTTGACTATTTCCAGAGAAAATAACATAATATATACAGAGGAACAATAATACAAATTAAGGCCAACTTTTTGTCAGAACCAATAAAGGTCAGACAAATAATGGCATTTAAATGTTGAAAAGCAAAAGTCTCCTCAGAAATCTATATGCTGTATAAGTATACATGAAAAGAAAGGAAAATATTTTTAGGTAAGCAAAAGAGAGAATTTAAGGCCAGAAACCTACCTTATCAGAGATACTCCATACCTCAGTCTAAAGGAAATGATACCAAATGGAAACTCTGATATACTTAAGGAAGAGATTTAAAAAATGGAAATGTGGATAAATATTAAGGATTATTTTTGTTCCTTTTATAATTTTCTTACATGGCAAGATTTAAAGCAAAAATATCATTGTGTGGTGGCTATTCTGTGTCTGAGAAGGTTTCAACATCAGTGATGTGATATATAAAGTCTCAAAATGGGCATTGGTATAATACTAAATCTTTTTAGATTGCTAAACTAATGTTTCCTGTTTTAGTTTCTGGAGCAATCCCTAAAAAGTCTTGAAATGTTGGTAAAATTCTGTAGCCAGATTATTTGGCCACACTGTTTATTACCATCATGCATTTTTATATTAACAGAGTCTTCAAGGTTATATAATGTGTGTTAATTTCTATTAATTTAAAGATAGGTAATTGATTGGTAGATAACTGAAGATGATAGATAGATGGATACTATCACACAATTGTGGTAGACTGGTTAAGAACTTGAACTATAGAGGAAGACAGCCTGAGTTCAAATCCATCACTTCCATTTACTCTTTTTTTTTTTTCCATTGTTTTCTATTTTTTTTTATTTTATTTTTTTTTTTATATGAAGTTTATTGACAAATTGGTTTCCATACAACACCCAGTGCTCATCCCAAAAGGTGCCCTCCTCAATACCCATCACCCACCCGCCCCTCCCTCCCACCCCCCATCAACCCTCAGTTTGTTCTCAGTTTTTAACAGTCTCTTATGCTTTGGCTCTCTCCCACTCTAACCTCTTTTTTTTTTTTTTTCCTTCCCCTCCCCCATGGGTTCCTGTTAAGTTTCTCAGGATCCACATAAGAGTGAAACCATATGGTATCTGTCTTTCTCTGTATGGCTTATTTCACTTAGCATCACACTCTCCAGTTCCATCCACGTTGCTACAAAAGGCCATATTTCATTTTTTCTCATTGCCACGTAGTATTCCATTGTGTATATAAACCACAATTTCTTTATCCATTCATCAGTTGATGGACATTTAGGCTCTTTCCATAATTTGGCTATTGTTGAGAGTGCTGCTATGAACATTGGGGTACAAGTGCCCCTATGCATCAGTACTCCTGTATCCCTTGGGTAGATTCCTAGCAGTGCTATTGCTGGGTCATAGGGTAGGTCTATTTTTAATTTTCTGAGGAACCTCCACACTGCTTTCCAGAGCGGCTGCACCAATTTGCATTCCCACCAACAATGCAAGAGGGTTCCCGTTTCTCCACATCCTCTCCAGCATCTATGGTCTCCTGATTTGTTCATTTTGGCCACTCTGACTGGCGTGAGGTGATACCTGAGTGTGGTTTTGATTTGTATTTCCCTGATAAGGAGCGACGCTGAACATCTTTTCATGTGCCTGTTGGCCATCTGGATGTCTTCTTTAGAGAAGTGTCTATTCATGTTTTCTGCCCATTTCTTCACTGGGTTATTTGTTTTTCGGGTGTGGAGTTTGGTGAGCTCTTTATAGATTTTAGATACTAGCCCTTTGTCCGATATGTCATTTGCAAATATCTTTTCCCATTCCGTTGGTTGCCTTTTAGTTTTGTTGGTTGTTTCCTTTGCTGTGCAGAAGCTTTTTATCTTCATAAGGTCCCAGTAATTCACTTTTGCTTTTAATTCCCTTGCCTTTGGGGATGTGTCGAGTAAGAGATTGCTACGGCTGAGGTCAGAGAGGTCTTTTCCTGCTTTCTCCTCTAAGGTTCTGATGGTTTCCTGTCTCACATTTAGGTCCTTTATCCATTTTGAGTTTATTTTTGTAAATGGTGTGAGAAAGTGGTCTAGTTTCAACCTTCTGCATGTTGCTGTCCAGTTCTCCCAGCACCATTTGTTAAAGAGGCTGTCTTTTTTCCATTGGATGTTCTTTCCTGCTTTGTCAAAGATGAGTTGGCCATATGTTTGTGGGTCTAGTTCTGGGGTTTCTATTCTATTCCATTGGTCTGTGTGTCTGTTTTTGTGCCAATACCATGCTGTCTTGATGATGACAGCTTTGTAGTAGAGGCTGAAGTCTGGGATTGTGATGCCTCCTGCTTTGGTCTTCTTCTTCAAAATTCCTTTGGCTATTCGGGGCCTTTTGTGGTTCCATATGAATTTTAGGATTGCTTGTTCTAGTTTCGAGAAGAATGCTGGTGCAATTTTGATTGGGATTGCATTGAATGTGTAGATAGCTTTGGGTAGTATTGACATTTTGACAATATTTATTTTTCCAATCCATGAGCAGGGAATGTCTTTCCATTTCTTTAAATCTTCTTCAATTACCTTCATAAGCTTTCTATAGTTTTCAGCATACAGATCCTTTACATCTTTGGTTAGATTTATTCCTAGGTATTTTATGCTTCTTGGTGCAATTGTGAATGGGATCAGTTTCTTTATTTGTCTTTCTGTTGCTTCATTGTTAGTGTATAAGAATGCAACTGATTTCTGTACATTGATTTTGTATCCTGCAACTTTGCTGAATTCATGTATCAGTTCTAGCAGACTTTTGGTGGAGTCTATCGGATTTTCCATGTATAATATCATGTCATCTGCAAAAAGCGAAAGCTTGACTTCATCTTTGCCAATTTTGATGCCTTTGATTTCCTTTTGTTGTCTGATTGCTGATGCTAGCACTTCCAGCACTATGTTAAACAACAACGGTGAGAGTGGGCATCCCTGTCGTGTTCCTGATCTCAGGGAAAAAGCTCTCAGTTTTTCCCCGTTGAGGATGATGTTAGCTGTGGGCTTTTCATAAATGGCTTTTATGATCTTTAAGTATGTTCCTTCTATCCCGACTTTCTCCAGGGTTTTTATTAAGAAAGGGTGCTGGATTTTGTCAAAGGCCTTTTCTGCATCGATTGACAGGATCATATGGTTCTTCTCTTTTTTTTTGTTAATGTGATGTATCACGTTGATTGATTTGCGAATGTTGAACCAGCCCTGCATCCCAGGAATGAATCCCACTTGATCATGGTGAATAATTCTTTTTATATGCTGTTGAATTCGGTTTGCTAGTATCTTATTGAGAATTTTGGCATCCATATTCATCAGGGATATTGGCCTGTAGTTCTCTTTTTTTACTGGGTCTCTGTCTGGTTTAGGAATCAAAGTAATACTGGCTTCATAGAATGAGTCTGGAAGTTTTCCTTCCCTTTCTATTTCTTGGAATAGCTTGAGAAGGATAGGTATTATCTCTGCTTTAAACGTCTGGTAGAACTCCCCTGGGAAGCCATCTGGTCCTGGACTCTTATTTGTTGGGAGATTTTTGATAACCGATTCAATTTCTTCACTGGTTATGGGTCTGTTCAAGCTTTCTATTTCCTCCTGATTGAGTTTTGGAAGAGTGTGGGTGTTCAGGAATTTGTCCATTTCTTCCAGGTTGTCCAATTTGTTGGCATATAATTTTTCATAGTATTCCCTGATAATTGTTTGTATCTCTGAGGGATTGGTTGTAATCATTCCATTTTCATTCATGATTTTATCTATTTGGGTCATCTCCCTTTTCTTTTTGAGAAGCCTGGCTAGAGGTTTGTCAATTTTGTTTATTTTTTCAAAAAACCAACTCTTGGTTTCGTTGATCTGCTCTACAGTTTTTTAGATTCTATATTGTTTATTTCTGCTCTGATCTTTATTATTTCTCTTCTTCTGCTGGGTTTAGGCTGCCTTTGCTGTTCTGCTTCTATTTCCTTTAGGTGTGCTGTTAGATTTTGTATTTGGGATTTTTCTTGTTTCTTGAGATAGGCCTGGATTGCAATGTATTTTCCTCTCAGGACTGCCTTCGCTGCGTCCCAAAGCGTTTGGATTGTTGTATTTTCATTTTCGTTTGTTTCCATATATTTTTTGATTTCTTCTCTAATTGCCTGGTTGACCCACTCATTCGTGAGTAGGGTGTTCTTTAACCTCCATGCTTTTGGAGGTTTTCCAGACTTTTTCCTGTGGTTGATTTCAAGCTTCATAGCATTGTGTTCTGAAAGTATGCATGGTATAATTTCAATTCTTGTAAACTTATGAAGGGCTGTTTTGTGACCCAGTATATGATCTATCTTGGAGAATGTTCCATGTGCACTCGAGAAGAAAGTATATTCTGTTGCTTTGGGATGCAGAGTTCTAAATAGATCTGTCAAGTCCATCTGATCCAGTGTCTCATTCAGGGCCCTTGTTTCTTTATTGACCGTGTGTCTAGATGATCTATCCATTTCTGTAAGTGGGGTGTTAAAGTCCCCAGCAATTACCACATTCTTATCAATAAGGTTGCTTCTGTTTATGAGTAATTGTTTTATATATTTGGGGGCTCCGGTATTCGGCGCATAGACATTTATAATTGTTAGCTCTTCCTGATGGATAGACCCTGCAACTATTATATAATGTCCTTCTTCATCTCTTGTTACAGCCTTTAATTTAAAGTCTAGTTTGTCTGATATAAGTATGGCTACTCCAGCTTTCTTCTGGCTTCCAGTAGCATGATAAATAGTTCTCCATCCCCTCACTCTGAATCTAAAGGTGTCCTCAGGTCTAAAATGAGTCTCTTGTAGACAGCAAATAGATGGGTCTTGTTTTTTTATCCATTCTGATACCCTATGTCTTTTGGTTGGCGCATTTAATCCATTTACATTCAGTGTTATTATAGAAAGATACGGGTTTAGAGTCATTGTGATGTCTGTCTGTTTTATGCTTGTAGTGATGTCTCTGGTACTTTGTCTCACAGGGTCCCCCTTAGGATCTCTTGTAGGGCTGGTTTAGTGGTGACAAATTCCTTCAGTTTTTGTTTGGGAAGACCTTTATCTCTCCTTCTATTCTAAATGACAGACTTGCTGGATAAAGGATTCTCGGCTGCATATTTTTGCTGTCTAGCACCCTGAAAATCTCGTGCCAATTCTTTCTGGCCTGCCAAGTTTCAAAAGAGAGATCAGTCACGAGTCTTATAGGTCTCCCTTTATATGTGAGGGCACGTTTACCCCTTGCTGCTTTCAGAATTTTCTCTTTATCCTTGTATTTTGCCAGTTTCACTATGATATGGCGTGCAGAAGATCGATTCAAGTTACGTCTGAAGGGAGTTCTCTGTGCCTCTTGGATTTCAATGCCTTTTTCCTTCCCCAGTTCAGGGAAGTTCTCAGCTATTATTTCTTCAAGTACCCCTTCAGCACCTTTCCCTCTCTCTTCCTCCTCTGGGATACCAATTATGCGTAGATTATTTCTTTTTAGTGTATCACTTAGTTCTCTAATTTTCCCCTCATACTCCTGGATTTTTTTATCTCTCTTTTTCTCAGCTTCCTCTTTTTCCATAACTTTATCTTCTAGTTCACCTATTCTCTCCTCTGCCTCTTCCATCCGAGCCGTGGTGGTTTGCATTTTGTTTTCCATTTCCTTTAAAGCGTTTTTCAGCTCCTCGTGACTGTTCCTTAGTCCCCTGATGTCTGTAGCAAGAGATTCTCTGCTGTCCTGTATGCTGTTTTCCAGCCCAGCGATTAATTTTATGACTATTATTCTAAATTCACTTTCTGTTATATTATTTAAATCCTTTTTGATCAGCTCATTAGCTGTTGTTATTTCCTGGAGATTCTTCTGAGGGGAATTCTTCCGCTTGGTCATTTTGGATAGTCCCTGGTGTGGTGAGGGCCTGCAGGGCACTTCCCCTGTGCTGTGGTGTATAACTGGAGTTGGTGGGCGGGGCCGCAGTCCGACCTGATGTCTGCCCCCAGCCCACCGCTGGGGCCACAGTCAGACTGGTGTGTGCCTTCTCTTCCCCTCTCCTAGGGGCGGGACTCACTGTGGGGTGGCGTGGCCCGTCTGGGCTACTTGCACACTGCCAGGCTTGTGATGCTGGGGATCTGGCGTATTAGCTGGGGTGGGAAGGCAAGGTGCACGGCGGCAGGGGGGGCAGGCTTAGCTCGCTTCTCCTTAGGTGATCCACTTCAGGAGGGGCCCTGTGGCAGCCGGAGGGAGTCAGATCGCTGCCGGAGGTTTGGCTCCGCAGAAGCACAGAGTTGGGTGTTCGCGCGGAGCGAGCAAGTTCCCTGGCAGGAACCGGTTCCCTTTGGGATTTTGGCTGGGGGATGGGCGGGGGAGATGGCGCTGGCGAGCGCCTTTGTTCCCCGCCAAACTGAGCTCTGTCATCCGGGGGCTCCGCAGCTCACCCTCCCTTTGTCCTCCAGCCTTCCCGCTTTCCGAGTAGAGCTGTTAACTTATGACCTCCCAGACGCTAAGTCGCGCTTGCTGTCGGAACACAGTCCGTCAGGCCCCTCCGCTTTTGCAAGCCGGACTCGGGGGCTCTGCTTGGCCGGCGAGCCGCCCCTCCGCCCCGGCTCCCTCCCGCCAGTCCGTGGAGCGCGCACCGCCTCGCCGCCCTTCCTACCCTCTTCCGTGGGCCTCTCGTCTGCACTTGGGTCCGGTGACTCTGTTCTGCTAATCCTCTGGCGGTTTTCTGGGTTATTTAGGCAGGTGTAGGTGGAATCTAAGTGATCAGCAGGACGCGCGGTGAGCCCAGCGTCCTCCTACGCCGCCATCTTCCCAGAATCCTCCATTTACTCTTTATATGAACTTGGACACATTACCTAAACTCTCCTTTCCTGAGTTTCCTCATCTACAAAATGAAGCCAATAAAAATACTTCTTTTACACTTTTTTAAAAAAAGTTATACATATTAATCCATGTCAATTTCTTATACCAGTGCCTGGCATTTGATAAGCATTCAGTAAATATCAAAGGTTTGTTTTTTGTTTTTTGTTTGTTTGTTTTTCAAGCCACATTAAAGAACATCACTGTTTGGCCTTAAATTCACGGCTTGCTTATTTGGTCTTGATTTTGTAGAAATATCATGTCAAACATTTTTAAACATAAACTTCTGAGTCCAACAAGTCCCAGAGTCACTGAAGCTTTTCCACGTGACTATGGAGGCAGCAGAGAACCTGAGCCTTCCAGACCTGCTTCAACTGTAGCAGCTCATACACTGTACAAAGGGATTCAGGCATGGTCATGGCATTAGAATTGTTAGCTATAGATTAGTTATTAGTTACAGATAGTTCTAGAAACTCTCTCATCGAAGTAACATTCCTTACATAAACAGAAAACTGTGAAAAAATATTCAGATATTTTAAGAAACAGTCCCATTTATTATTTTTGACAAAGATGTGTATTAGAGAGAGTGGATACCCACATAAAGAAGAACATTTTACCTATAGGGCTATAGTGAAAATGTCTCCATTAGATTTTGCAATATTCATGAGTTCTATATACACTTCTGAAGACTAAAACTGAAAGCAAAAATAAATAAATAAATAAAAATAAAAAGGTAGGGAAAATGCAAACACATGTTATTAAAAGCCAAAAAAAATACACTTTTTCTAAAGTTGAATTTAATTATGACAAATGACATCTATTAAATCACAGTAGATACTTAGTATAAATTTGTTTAATGACTAAGTGAATACTGTTTTTACTACTTCACTTTGAAAGTTGAAGTAGAAGTAAGGAAGAGCTAAAATTAATTAAGCTTTATACATTTAAATGCACTGCAGCAGGACATAAAGACACTGGGGCATTTCTTGCACACCCCGCACCAAATCCAAGAAGTATCAGGGTAAGAAAAGCTCATGCAAAATCCATGAATATATAAATGATTTGGAAGCTTGAAGTGTAAAAGAAAAATACGATAAGAAAAGGCAAGGTGGCAAATGAAAAGGAGATTGCAGAAGACGTTAAGACAAATAATAAGACATTTTTCAAGCATGGAAGGAACAAAAGGTCAGTGACAGAGAGAGTGGAGTTTCTTACAGATGGTCAGAGCAATTTACGGACTGAAAAGACAGGCATTGCTAAAACAAAAATCAAATGAGTTCATTGTCTTCCTATTCTCTCAGAGGGCTTGGGGAACAGAATCAGAAATAGACATGAATCTCAGGGGAATAAGAAAAAAAAATACCACAGAAGGACTATTCTGTGCTGAAACAAGTGCCTAAAAATAAGATCAGTTATTTTTTTTTAAACAAGAACTTAAAATCGCTTATATCTTTAACAAATTTATTATAGTTTTTAAGTGGAAACCTATAAGGAATTTTTGAGGCAAAAGTGCCGCAGAATCCTAGCAGTCCCTCTCCCAATTTGTGAGGTAACTGACTTCAAATTGGGACAGACATGAGTCAAATAGGATCTCCACTTGGGATCCATTTCCTAGTAAAACAAACAACATTTGGAACCAGTTTCTGTAGGAATTCCAAAATCTGCATCAACCACAATGAAGAGTAAGTCACAGGCGATGGGGCTTTTCCCTGTGATTACCATCACGGCCATACAGCAAGACATGGCACCAGAAAAACAGTTTGCCTCAATAGAGAAGCCTAAAAAAAAGGGGGGGGGCTAGACTAAATAGAAAATTCCATTTACTACATATGTGTGTGTGTGTGTGTGTTTATATCTGTGTGTGCATGTGTGCATGTATCTCACATCAGCACTTTCAGTTTCACTTAAAAAAATGATGCTAACATAAGTGTATCTTGTTAGATTAGGACCCTAGTTCCCATTGCTCAGCCTTCTAGATCACTAACCTGACCACTGAAACGTCCAACAGGTCTCCAATGTTAAATACTGAGAAGTGGCTGTATAGCACATTCAGGTAGCATGAGAGCCAAAAAGGATTTCACTAATGTTATTTTGGAAACAAGTAATGTAAAATAAGTAAGGATGAGGGGAGATCAGCCTTGTAAGAGGCCTAGGAAGAATATAACCAAAAGATGTAGAAGAATAGACTGTCCCAATTGTAGAAAAAGACATACTTCGGGGTGGGGGGGAGTATGTATGGCAGGAAATAGACTACTTTAGGCACTGTTAAACACTATCTGATTTGTGCTTTGAGTGTGATGAATATAGCCATGAAGAACAGCACCACAATATTTTCCTCCCAGAGTCCCTGTATTGGGACCCATATGCAGATAACGTGATTGGCAATTTTACGGATCAACTTGACTTGGCCTGGGTGCCCAGATATTTTGTCAAGCATTATTCGGCATGTTTCTGTAAGTTTTTTTTTTTTTTAATAAAATTAGCATTTAAATCAGTGGACTCGAGTGAAGAGATTACCCTCCACCGTGTGGGTGGATTTATATGGAACAAAGACTGACCTCCCCTGAGCAAGAAGGAATTCTGCCAGCAGACTGTCTTTGGACTTGAACTGCTACTCTTTTGTGAGTCTCTAGCCTGTCAACCTACCCCATCTGATTTTGGAATTGCCAAACTTCTACTATCACATGAGCTAATTCCTTAGAATGAATCTCTGGATTATAGAAAGATGATAGATAGATGAAAGAAAGAAAGAAAGAAAGAAAGAAAGAAAGAAAGAAAAAAAAGATAAATAGATGCTGATGGTTCTGATACTCTGGAAAACCATCACTAAATAGATGGACAAGGTTAGGTAAACATTGTATATTAGTATAAATTTTAAATCCCTTTGAATAAACCTGGCTTTGTTAACAGTTATGGTCCAAATGTGTCTTATGATATTGCTGCCTGTCCAGGTAAGAGGACCCATTAACTTCTTTATCCTGGATCCCATTCCAGTTACTGCTTAGCCAGGGAATGAGATTCCCTCCAAAATCATACACAGCTTTATTAGTCTTTTGAAACACTAACGAAGTAAGATTGTAAGAGAAAGTGTATCCAAGAGAGAAACTACAGTTTATTTCAAAGAGTGATGAGCATTCAAAGGGAGAAACAAAGTGTGCAGAAAGAGAGAACTTATAGTCTAGACCATGAGGATGTAAGAAGCATTAGCCCTTGTGCTTTAGACAGTAAGGTCCAACCCAAAGCATTCATGCAGTTCAATGGTCTTTTTAGTCTTCAACTGATCCATGTTAACCTTTTTCCGCAAAGTTTGGAAAGACAGGTGGAGTAAAGGGTTGGGATTCTTCTAGAACATTGGTTCTGAAACAGAAAGGTGTATCTTATTTACTCTGGAAGTTTAACTTAGTAGAGACTATGTAGTAAGTCTTAAGTGAGGCCCATGCTTTCATAATAAAAACAAAAAAGAAAAAAAAAAGAATGTTGCCATAAGATTCTGGTGGTAGGATTTCTTTACAATATAATTTCAGAAAAAGATACTTTATGAAGAAAAAGATTACTAATTTAGGGAACTAATAACAGATTGAAATTTAAAAAAAGAGAATGGCACAAGAATGGAAAATATATAAGACACATATTAATGTCATATTAGAAGTAAAATATGGAAGAGAATAATTCTGAGGTCTTAGCCATTAAAAGAAAAAAAGGAAGGGAAGGAAAGGAATAAGCCATAAGTTATGTCCCTCAATCACAAAGCAGAAAAAAGGTAACCATTAACCATTAAGTCCACAATGGACTATAAATTATGTAAAGGAGAGAAAAATTTTGAGATATACCATGAAATTTTAGCATTTATTTATTATGGTGTCTTGTATTACTCTCACTAATAAAAGCAGAAAGGATAAATAAACACTAAAAAAGTCAAATTATTGATGACTGCATATGGTACAGTATTTTCCTGTTTTTTAACTATGATAAAATAAAATTGTAATTTTAAAATAAAGTTGATCAAAGAAATAAGAATTTAATTACAAATATTCTGAAAATAATTATATTTAATATTTTGCATTTCAAAATGTATAAGTTATGGCCAAAGTTGTATTCATTAGAAAATATTTACTTAAAGGACATTTTAATTTTCAAATAAAATCAAAGTGTAAATAAATTTATCATTTAAACCTAACATAAGAAAAAATAACAAAGAACTTTTAACAATAGGAGGTAAAAGAACCATAAAGATAAATGTAGAGATAAAAAACTATATAATTAAAATATACCTACAACGTAGCACAGAGTAACTTTTTTATGAAAATGATCAAAATTATAGTTACAGAAGGAAAACAGAGAAAGTACACAAACATGAAGAGTAAGAAAAATATATTAAAAACTGTAAAACATTACTTTGGCAAATTTATGCTAACAAATTTTAAAATCATAATAAAATATATTACTTTATATTAAAAATGAATTTAGAAATTTATAATAGAAATACCATAAAACCAGAAACAGATTATTACTCATGAAAGACATCAAAAAACTATAAAATAAAAAGAAATCCAAATATTCTGGTTCCATAAAGTTTTATATGAGGGCTCTGTTAAATTTTCATAAATATGATAATTCTCACTTTATGTAAATTAATTCAGAGAAAGCGGAACCTATAAAGTTTCCAATAAATTTTGTAAAGCTACTATGTGCAAAAACAAGGAAAAGAAAACAGACTAATCTCACTCATCCTACAAATATTCTAAGTAAACTACATGCAAATCCAGCCAACAGAGACAAACCACAACCAAAAAGAATTGACTTCAAGTGTTCAATTTTATTTCATAAAATTACATCACTATAATTAATCAGGCTATTGGGTCAAAGATGGAGAAACCTTATGGTCAACAGACATTCCCAAAATGCATTTGATAAATTTTTAGAAAGTCATAATTCCTATTTAAAACTACCACCATCAACAAATAGGTAGAAAATAATTTAAGTCATGGTAACAAATCGCATATTACTACTCAAAAAAGAAAAAAAAAGGTAACAGAAAGGGGAGAAGCAGGGAGGGAGACTCTTCAACTTAGTGTGAACTTCCCTGTAGTGTAAACCCCCACTACCATTGACTGGTAGTAATACCCTTCCAGTCAATTGTCCTTCCTAAAGCAACTTACCTACTAGATGATACCAACGCTTAGAACCATCTCACCTATAAACATTTTCCATTTTCCCTGAACCTCTTTCCAGTTTCTTTTAGTTGAAGATTTTACAATAAATGGACACATAAGTATATAAATAATTGGCTACTATAAAGAGAAAAACTATGGGAAAATATCTGTAGCATATTTGCAAAGTATTAATACTTTTAATTTGTAATAAATAACTGTACATCACAAACAAGGTAACAAAGCAGATACTTGACAATGGCTGATGTACATTTGAACACCTTTTCAAGATAAGCAAGTCAAAACAATGAAAAATAATTTTTACTGAATCAAATCAGTAATGGCTTAAAAGTCATTTAATTCTCAAAACTGGCAGTGAAATAGGCACTCTGCAGCACTCACGACGGTGTGTAAATGAGTATGGCTTTCATAGAGAGTAAGCCGGCAGTCTAAAAAAAGAGTATATTTTCACATTGTTATTTATTTATTTATTTTTTTAATTTGGCGTAAGGGGCACTTGGGTGGCTCAGCAGGTAAAGCATCGTACTCTTGATTTCAGCCTCAGGTCATGATCTCACGGTTTATGAGTTCGAGCCTGGAGTCGGGTTCTGCACTGACAGTAGAACCTTGGGATTCTCTCTCTCCCTCTGTCTCTGCCCCACCTCCTGCTCTCTTTCTCTCTCTCAAAATAAATAAACTTTAAAAACTAACAAAAATAAACTCTTAAAAAATTTTTGACTTAGGAAAATATTCACAAATTGTATTCCTCACAGCTATATTTATATATGAGCCCCCATTTGAAATTAAATCTCAATGATGGGCAAAAGGCTAAATTGTGGAAATATAGCCTAACTCTTTCAGCTAGTGTAAAGACAGTAAAAACTATAATTGGGAATATTTTTAATGCCCCAGTAAAAAGCTAACGCTAAAATGTTAAGCGAAAAACACATAAACACAAATATATATATATATATATATATATATAAAGTGTAAATACGACAGCTATTTCAAATATACATGCTTACACATATACATTCATGCGTGTTTGCATGCCTACAGAAAGAGAGAGAAATATGACTGAGATGAGGAAATCTATGCTAAAATTCTAACAGTGACTAATTCTGTTTATTCTAATTTGAGGTGATTTTATCTTTGTATTTTACGTAGTTTCTCACTGTCTAAAATAACCTTGTAATCTTCTTTATAATCACAAAAATGGTTTAAAGTTGATTTCAGTAAAGTACATAGCCTCTGAGTCAGTAATGACTCCTTTGAGATTTCACCCCAATGAAATATCTTCAAGGAAAATTAAATATATATGCAAAAACATGTTCATTAAAATATTATTTAAAAAATGAAAAATGTAATTAATTTTAAGGTCTTGACCATGCAATTGCCAGCATATTATATGATGAACAAAGATGATTTTTCTACAGCATACAATGGTCAAAAATGGATTGTGCATAAGAGACTCTTAATGATAGAGGGCAAGCTGAGGGTTGCTGGAGAGGAGTGGGGAGTGGGCTAAATATGTGGTGGATATTAAGGAGGCCACTTGGGATGAGCACTGGGTATTTATTATATGTAAGTGATGATCACTAAAATTCCACTCCTGAAACCAATATTACACTATATGTCAACTAGAATTTAAATAAAACCTTGAAACAAAAAAAAAAAAAAAACAAATGGGTTATGGATATGTAGAGCATAAATGTAGACCTTGAGGCTTGTCTATCCTAGCTGTAGTGATACCACTTAGACATTTGCAAAAGGCAAGGTTTCCTCCCCATTGTAGCATCTTTCTGGTTCAGACCACTTTCATTTTGTGCTAAAATCCAGAAGAAGCGTTACTAGGAGATATGGAAGGAGTGAAAACCAAATCCTCATCCAAGCTTTGCATTCATAGATAAAGCAGGAACTAAAATTACTTACATATTTTATCTCTAACTGTATGTTAATCAAATCAAAGAAGCTGCAACAAGTTTGAAAGTGAAAGAAAAATCTTCCAGCCTGTGGAAATACCCAAAATTATGAAAAAGAAGCTTGTAGGAGTGCCACAAAGTCAAGACTGGGACCAGGAGAAGGGAGGTTGACAAGAGTCGTCTTCTTCCTCAGCTGAACTCAGTAGATCTTCCAAATTTCATTATTAGAGTAACCCCTTTTGAGAACCCCCCTCCTTATAAGTTATAATCATTAATTAAATATAAATCCATTGCAGGAAAAAAGTGAAGAATAGAAACATTTTACATTCCTAAAGACATGGGATGAATTTGCAAAATCTTAGCCTCAGTTACTTCACCCCTAGAATGAGACAATAAATACTACTCCTCACAGTCTTTGTTTTCGGGGGGTGAAAAGTGATGCAGGACACAAAAACTCAACATTGTCTGGCACATAGTTTTCACACAAATATTTTATTACTATTAATCTATTGCACATATACTGTTATAATCAGAGCCATCTTCTTAGGCATGAAATCTGTGCAGTCACGCAAGGAACCACAATCAGAAATTTTTCCGTGTGTGGTTTAATGCTTTGCTGCTGCAAACTTCAAACTTTTTTTTTTAATTTTTAATGTGTATTCATTTTTGAGAGATGGAGAGAGACAGAGCATGAGTTGGGGAAGTTCAGAGAGAGAGAAAGGGAGAGACAGAGAGAAAGAGAGACAGAATCTGAAGCAGGCTCCAGGCTCTGTGCAACCCCCAGAACACGAGATCATGACCTGAGCCAAAGTTGCACACTTAACCGATTGAGCCACCCAAGTGCCCCACAGACTTCAACTTCTGAATATTTTTTTTTCAACGTTTATTTATTTTTGGGACAGAGAGAGACAGAGCATGAACGGGGGAGGGGCAGAGAGAGAGGGAGACACAGAATCGGAAACAGGCTCCAGGCTCCGAGCCATCAGCCCAGAGCCTGACGCGGGGCTCGAACTCACAGACCGCGAGATCGTGACCTGGCTGAAGTCGGACGCTTAGCCGACTGCGCCACCCAGGCGCCCCCAACTTCTGAATAATTTTTAAAGAACGGGCTTTAAGTGTTCATTTTGCATTTAGTGTTTACCAATTACAGAGCTGGTGCTGGTCAGAGTAAGGAATCCCTCGACTTTATCAACACAATTTGATTATTTTGACTTGTCACAGTTCTATTTTATGAGCTATCACTCTTACAGAATCCAGGGCATGTGATTTGTCTCCAATTAATGAAATCTATGGCTACCGCTATTCACAGAATCTCTTTCAGATACGGAATTATGTCGTCTATATAAGGTGTCTTCTGGATTCAATCTATTTTCAGAGGGGCACAGTCTTCACTTACATCAAAATGATTTGGAATAATACTGAAGATTTTTGTGGCAATTTTAGAATTGCAATTTATTGAATGGAATGATGTATGCTGAAAGTACCTTGTATAGCATACAGCACTATGCTAAAAGTACCTTATTTATCTAATTAGTAAGGACACGAGGAAGGCTTATACGATTTTTTTTTTATGGTAAAGCAGAACACCTACATATTAGCCATTATGGGAAGTCGTAATTGTGCAAGCTTCTGCAGTCAAAAAATTGGGTTCTAATTAATAATCGAATAATTATCCACTCACTTTTGTCACTTAAAAAAATGTCTACCCTGTATGTGTGTCTTGAAAACACGCCTTGTTTAAAAGCAGAATTCAGTGAAGGGCAGAACTTCTTCTCTGCCTTGTTTAAGTCGTAAAGGATCAGGATCAGAGTTTTGAATTGTATCTGACAAGAAATTGATAGCAAATACAGAAGAGAGGAGTGTTTAGTTCTGTTAGAAATCCATAGTAAATGATTTTTTAGAGGCTTCTTTCTAGGTCAGCACTTTACAAACAGTTTTTCAAACTTCTCGTTAAAATGTGCTAACATTAAGATATGAAATGGTATTAATCTGAACATCTTTCAAATAGATTCCAAACTCCATAGCTGTGAGTTGATGTCTATATCTCATAATTTGTTTTTTTTTTAATTCCTCAATGCATATAAATTGTAAGCAAGATGTAATGACATTTGGACAAATAACCTGAGTGACAACAATTCTTTTGGCAATTCCCAGTAATGATCAGTTACAGAAATTAAGCAACAGCTGTTCACTAGTGCTATCATGAAAGGTGCTACTTCCTTAAAAGCAGAAGACAATAGATGAATAAAAATAGTGCCACATATCTTCCAGCATTTTTTGGCCAATCAGCTCAGACAAGTAACTGCAATGGTAAGACATTAGTAAGGTGAATATTCAATCCATGCCTTATGGTGGAAAACCGAATGGGCTAACCAATGTGGTAAAATGAGATAGGAGAGCAGTAAAGAAGGCATAGAATGGGCCTACCTTCACACTTTACAACCAATTTAAAATAGACTCTTCTGTTAAATAGGTGATGGGGATTAAGGAGAGGACTTGTGATGAGCACCGGATGTTGTATGCAAGTATGGAATCACTGTATTGTACACCTGAAATGAACATTACACTGTATGTTAACTAACTAGAATTTAAATAAAAGTTTAAAAAATAGATCCTTCTGTCTGAAAATTAGTAAATTGGCTTACTTGTTTTTCATATATTTTTGCCTATAAGGGCAAAAAAAAAAAACCCACCGAGATACAGGGATTGATTCAATTTTTTTTAGTTAATTTATTTTGAGAGAGAAAGAGAGAGAGTGTGTGTGTATGTGTGTGTATATGAGTGTGTGTGAGTGTGTGTGTGTGTGTGCATGTGTGTAAGTGGGCAGGAGCAGAGAGAAGGAGGGAGAGGAAGAATCCCAAGCAGGCATTGCATTGTCAGCTCAGAGCCTGACATGGGACTCAAATTCACAAACTGTGAGATCATGACCTGAGCCTAAATCAAGAGCCAGACCCTTAACCAACAGGCGCCCCAGATTAATTTTTTTTTTAAGTTTACCATATGGCTGCTCTATTCAAACCACAGTGTAATGCAGTATGGAAGATTAGGATAATGGCTGGGGAAAAAACATGAATATGAAATATCAAAATCTTGAAAGGGTTTAAAAAATAATGTAATATTCCTTCTCTATTTTTTTCCTGTTTTTTGGAGAGAGAGAGTACAAGCAGGGGAGAGGGACAGAGGGACAGAGAGAATCTTCAGCAGGCTCCATGCTAAGCGTGGAGCAGGATGCGGGGCTCAATCCCATGACCCTGGGATCGTGATCTGAGCCAAAATCAAGGGCTGGATGCTCAAATGACTGAGCCGCTCAGGCGATTCTGAAGATGAAGATACTGTTTGACTTACATCTCGCTGATTGTTAATATACATAAAAGCTGATGGTTTTGCGTATTTATTTTATATCCCGCCATCTTACCAAATGGTTTGTATTAATTTAAAAGGCTTTTAATTGAGTTATTGAATATTTTATGTATGCAACCATATTAGCTCTGAGCAAAAACATTATTTTTTATTCAATATTTACACTTTTTTTTCATATCTTACGCCGTTGTCTACAAGATCTGAGACATGAATAGTCTACTTTCAACAGGTAGAGTAAAGGCTCTCTCTGTCTTATTCCTGGATTGAAAGGTAACTTTTTAAACATTTTGTTAGTGCTGTTGTCTTTCTTGTTTGTTTGGTTTGGTTCTGATTTCATCATGTTCAATTAGTTTCTAGCCATTTCTGTTTTCCTTAGTTTTTGAATCATTAGTGCTTGCTAAAGTATATATCCACTTAAGGGTTCTGTTGATAAATCGTGTGATATTTTCCTCTGAGATATGTTGAATTTTTAGAGGATTCTGATTAAAAGCCTTGCTCAATTTGTGGGCAAAATAAAGTTGAATCCCTGACTTTCAATATATACAAAAAGGTAATCTGGATGATTTACACGTTATCTTTGTTATAGCCATTTTGGAAATAAATTTGGTAGTATTTCGAGAAATAAAGTATACATGCATGTTACAATTCAGCAATTTGAAACCTAGCTTTGTCCAGGAGAAACTCTTACACAGATTAGTAACTATATATACACAAAGTGGTTCATTGTAGGTTGGTCTATGCCAGTTAGGAATTGGAGGGAACTTACTTGTCTGACTCTAGGTGAATGGCTAAATAAAGCACTGTGGTTTCTTAGAAATACACTGTAACAATTAAAAGCAGTGAACAGCATGAACATTCATGGGCTTAAAATTAGGGCTGAGTTTTAATAGTATAGAATACTAAAAGGGATTTATAGCAAAATGCAATGAAAACATGCACATTTAGAACAACACTGTTTACTTTTTCTAACATATGCATCCAAACGGGTCACAACATATAAAAGGATTATCAGGTGTGTTAGTGATGAGTAGAAATATCTGGTGAGCTAGAGATCAGGCATGGGGAGTGGATCCCTTCTACAAAGTTTGGAAAGAATTTTTATAAAAAATATTTGGGTCTATTTACTTATGTGGTTGTATATTTGGAGGCATTTAGAAAACTGAGATCAATTTTATAGAAACATTTACAGAACAGTACAAAGAACTCTCATTTTTGCAATCTTCTAATATCTGGAATCCTCAATATTCAGTATTTTGCCATATTTGCTCTATTATTCACCAGTCACGATGCCTCATCAACCCTTAGCACTTTCGTATGTATTTCCTAAGAAGATCACTTTCCCAAAGAACCACAATGCAACCATCAATACCTAGAAATTAACATCAATTTAATACTGCCACCTAAGTTACACATTTTGCTGATTGTCCTCACAATGGCCATCATAGAACGAGAATCTATCACAAGATTATTCATTGCATGTAATTGTCACAACTCCCTGGCCTTCTTCACCCAAGATGAGTTTCTCAGGTTTTTTTTTTCTTGTCTTTTATAACCTTAACATTTTTTTTTAAGAATGCAAATCAGTGGTCTTTTGAATGTCCCTCAATTTGAGTTGTTCTGCTGTTTTCGGATGAGCATCTTCACAATAGGCAAAATGGTAGAAATACTACAGAAATGGTGGCTCTGTCCTTCTCCATGCATCATATCAAGAGACACATTCAGCAATGCCAAACTTATATCACTTAATTTTGAGGTGTATGCTAGCCTTCTCCACTGCTAAGTGATTATTAGTTGCTTTTCCATCGGATGGAAGAACTTAGTATTTATACCATCAAGTTATTTGTACGTGATTCATTTACTTATTTGTTCATATCACTAAGTGTTATGGGCAGAATTCTGGCCTCCCCCAAATTTATATGTGGAAGTCCTAACCCTCCAGGATTTCAGAATGTGATTGTATTTGGAGACAGGATCTGTAGAAGTAGATAAATTAAAATAAGGTCAGTATTGTTGGCCTTTAGTCCATTGTGACTGGTTTTTGTATGCGAAGAGGAAATTTGGGCACAGTCCCACCCAGGGAAGAACATGTGAAAACACAGGGAGAAGACGGCCATCCACAAACACACAAGATAAGTGTGAAACAGAGCCTTCCTTCATGGTCCTTGGAAGGAACTATTTGTGCCAACAGCTTAATCTCAGACTGAAGCCTCCAAAACTGTGAGAAAATAAATTTAGGTTATTTAAGCCACCCAGTCTTCGGTACTTTGTTATGGCAACCCTAGCAAACTGACGTACTAAACGCACATGGTTTCACTTAGAATATGTTGTCTTTATCTTAATCTTCAAATAGCTCAGGTTTGATCAACAGTAGCCTCTTAAAGCCAGTTCCTGTGTTTTTTAGACACCTTCCTTCATTGAATCTTTCCTTAATTTGTGGCACAATAAGATTTTTCGGGCCCTTCTTGTACTTTACTTGACTTGGACCTGAAAGTCCCAGTTCTTTCTAGTGGAGAAAGTTTTTCAGAAACCATAATCTAATCACTGGTTTATTGGAATATTGCTATTCCTGGACCTCTTTGTGGATAGAACCACAAAGGGAATATGTTTATGTGTGTGCATTGTCAATTTCTTCTTCTCTGTCTCTCTGTCTACTCTCTCTCATTCTCTTGTTATACATATGAAAAAATACACACACACATATATATATAACTATATATATATGTGTGTGTGCTTGATAGATATTATTTTTATATAAGAAATAGTTTTGATTGGCAGCTCCAAGATGATCGCCAGTGATCCCATCTTGTCTTTGGTCCTTTTTCCCCCTCTCCTGAATCATTTGCCCTGGAGGAAGCTAGTTTACATGTATCAGAAAGCCCCATGCAGAGACCTACCTGAATGAGGTTGGATCCCGTGGATTGCCTCACCTCCTAATGGAGTGTTCAGATGAGCCCTCAGCCTGGACCATCAGCTTGACTATAATTTCACAAGATACCTTGAGCTAGAGGCACGCATCGAAGCCGTAATCAGATTCCTGACCTCCATAAGATAATAAATGCTCATTGTTTAAACCAAAAAGTGTTAGGGCAGTACTCCTATGTAGTAATAGGTAAGCTCACATTATTGATGGTATGGTCACCAGATACCTTTTAATTGCAAATATCTAGTGCATTTTTATTTAATTTGAATGTTCTGCAACATAACATGTAAGAGTTTAAACTTGAAATTTTACGATAGGTTGAATCTATGCCCTGCTGTTTATTTGCAATGTTATCTTCTCTCCCTGTACCACAATTTGTTAATGTGTTAAGGATAAAAATAACAGTGCCTATCTCATAATTTTTGTAGCTATTAAATGAGATGATACTTGTAAGCTGTTTAATAACAATGTCTGGCATACAGCAATTGCACGATAGATAAATATTCATAAATATTCATTGTACCTGCCACCATTATTACTTCTTGCCTGTTAAGGTTGTCCTCACCTTTTGCTTCTATAACATAATTTCTTGGTTTCATTCCTACCTCTGAGTAGCTACTTATCCTTTGAAATATTCTCCCTTTTAACTTATCACTCAGAAAAAAAAAAAAAACAAAAAAAAAACTAACCATCTATTGACTCACTGTTGATACTTCACAAGCCCTTTAAAATTAATAATTTTATGGGGCGCCTGGGTGGCGCAGTCGGTTAAGTGTCCGACTTCAGCCAGGTCACGATCTCGCGGTCCGTGAGTTCGAGCCCCGCTTCAGGCTCTGGGCTGATGGCTCAGAGCCTGGAGCCTGTTTCCGATTCTGTGTCTCCCTCTCTCTCTGCCCCTCCCCCGTTCATGCTCTGTCTCTCTCTGTCCCAAAAATAATAAATAAAACGTTGAAGAAAAAAAAATGTTTAAAATAAAAATAAAATTAATAATTTTATACCTTCAAGCCTACTTGTTTTCCTATATTTCCTATATTCTCTATCCTCATAAAGAGTTTGCTTATCTACTTGGCAAATCGAAGAATAAAAATGAGTTTTAATTTAGTCCAAGTCAGTTAATCAAATATTTTGATTACCAACTACATATGTAGTTCTAGAATTTTTTTTTTTAATGTTTATTTATTTTTGAGACAGAGAGAGACAGAGCATGAACAGGGGAGGGTCAGAGAGAGGGAGACACAGAATCTGAAACAGGCTCCAGGCTCTGAGCTGTCAGCACAGAGCCTGATGCGGGGCTCGAACTCACAGACCATGAGATCATGACCTGAGCCGAAGTCGGCCGCTTAACCGACTGAGCCACCCAGGCGCCCCTAGAATGTTTTTTAAAAGGAAAATCATATAAGTCTTAGTCTGTTGAGAAACATACTGTCTGCTTAGTGTTCAGATCAAGTAAATCATCGGTTCAGGTGATTTCAGTATGCCACAAAGCAAATGGGCAGTGGGTAACAAGAAATGGGAGTATAAAAGCTGGTAAGCCCAAGTTAAAATGTCTTGGTTTACCTTTGTAACGTATTCAATGGGAAGACATTGAAAGATTATAATTACGTGATTGCAGAGATTTGATACACCCTCAGCTCTCCTTCGATCATAAATTAAAATGTTGCTAAGTCCCATTAGAAGTATTTTCTCAGTTATTTCTGCAATCGGTCTCTTTCTCTCCACAGCCACTCCTACTTATTTAAATTCACATTTATCACTTATTGCTGGAATTATTGCCATCACCCTCTAATTGAGTCTCATTTTTAATGCACTCATTCCCCTATGAAAAAGCCTTCAATGACTGCAAAGATCCTTCAGGTTAAAATTCCATCTTAGCTTACCTTCCACCTAAGGAAGGCCTTTCCTTGTTCTTCTCCTGCTTACCTCTGAAGATCCATCAACCACTTCACCCACACCAGCAACACAAGCTTTATCAACTGCAATGAACTGCTTCAAATTTGCTTTAGGGACCATATATTTCTATACTTTCATGGCTAGATATATTCTATTCATTTTGCTTGGAGTTTCCCTTTCCCTACTCCACGTTTCATCTGATTTTGTCATTCAAGACCAGCTCCCACGGTACCTCCCCCCGACCCCGCTACTTAGTCACCTCTAGTTTTTCTCAGGGGCTTCTGCCTACACTGAAACAACACCCTTCCTGTAAGGAGGGTCTTGCCTACCTAGTGAAACTTGGGTGTTTTGAGGAATATTAGAATCATCTGTAGTTATCTACTGCTCCATAACTAATTACCCAGAAGCATAGCAGCTTAAAATTAAAACAAAAAACAAAAACAAAAACAAAAACACATTTATTTATCTCATAGTTTCTGTGGGGCAGGAATTCAGGAGCAGCTTAACCAAGTCATTCAAGCCCAGGGTCTCTTATGAGGCTATAGACAAGGTGTCTTTTGGGCTGAAGTTATCTGAAGGCATGACGTGAGTAAGAGGATTCCCTTCCAACATGATTCACTCAATGTCTTCATTTCAAATTCTTTGCTTCTTTTTTTTTTTAATTTAATTTTTTTTAATTTAAATTCCAGTTGGTTAATATACACTGTAATATTATTTTCAGGTGTACAATATAATGATTCAACACTTCCATACAAAAAAACGGTACTCTTCACGACAAGTGCACTCCTTAATCCCCATCACCCATTTAACCCATCTCCCACTCACCTCCCCTCTGGTAACCACCAGTTTCTTCTCTATAGTTAAGAGTCTGTTTCTTGGTTTGTGTCTCTCTCTCTCTCTTTTTCCCTTTGTTCATTTGTTTTGTTTCTTAAATTCCTCATATGAGTAAAATCATATGATATTTGTCTTTCTGTGACTGACTTATTTCGCTTGGTGTATTACTCTCTAGCTCTATCCATGCCATTGCAAATGGCAAGCTTTTGTTCTTTTTGATGGCTGAGTAATATTCCATTATATATAAAAATATATATTTTTTTATCCATTCATTAGTCAGTCAGTCAGTGGACACTTGGGCCTGTCTCCATAGTTTGGCTATTATAGATAATATTGCTATAAACATTGGGGTGCATGTATCCCATTGAATTAGTATTTTTTGTGTTCTTTAAGTAAATACCTACTAGTGCAATCACATACCTAGTAGTTCTGTTTTTAACTTTTTGAGAAACCTCCATACTATTTTACAGAGTGGCGGCACCAGTTTGCATTACCACCAATGACACAAGAGGGTTCCCCTTTCTCCAAATCCTTGCCAACACCCACTGTTTCTTGTGTTGTTGATTTTTGCCATTCTTACAGGTGTGAGGTGATGTCTCATTGTAGTTTTGATTTGTATTACTCTTATTATCAGTGACATTGACCATCTTTTCGTGTGTCTGTTAGCCATATAGATGTTTTCTTTGAAAAAAAAATGTCCATCAACAAAACTAAAAGGCAACCTATGGAATGGGAAAAGATATTTGCAAATGATATATCTAATAAAGGGTTAGTATCCAAAATATAGAAAGAGCTTATAAAACTCAACACCCAAAAACAAATAATCCAATTAAAAAATGGTTAGAAGTCATTCAATGTCTTTTGAAAGGAGACCTCAGTTCCAGTTATAGACAGAAGACTAGCTCCTTGTCCTTGGCCCTCTCCATAGTGATAACTTGAGTATCCTCACTACACAGCAGTTGGCTTCTCCCAGGGCAAATAATCTAAGAGTGAAACAACTATTGCAATGTTTTCTATGACCTGAGCTGGAAGTCACATTTTATTTTTTCTGCAATATCACGTTGGCTACACAGGTAATCTCTAGCTGTGGGAGAGAGAACTACACAGGGGCGATGTGGACTATCTTGAAGAGTATAATACTGAAAAACTTTAATATTATGTAAGGTTGTATTAATCACGTGATAATATCTTAGAACCCCATAAATTATTCTAATTGTGGAAGAGAGTTTTCCTGAACATTTTTACCTTCAAGGAGATTCCAATTTAAAATAAAGGGGAATAATTTTAAACATTACTAAGACATTTATGTGATATATGCATATATATATATATATATGTTTTACATGTTTCACCTTTACAACTGTATTTTAACTTGTGAGTAGTCAGATATTTAAAGAAAAAAACCTATCATAAAGAAAAAAGTAGTAAGAGGATGACATTTTCTTTCAAGTAGCTGTGTGGCCTTGGATCATCTCTGTAGATGATCTTCATTGTGCTCCAGCTTCACCACTCAGATGAGTAATATAACTAATTGTTTTTGTATCTCATGAGACTATTGTGAGTATGAAGAAGATTACTGATGATAAGCAGCAATGAAAAGTTAAATGACGATGAAAAGGTAAGATGTTTTCATTAAGTGATTTGCAAACATGCCTCATAACGGTGTTTGAACATTTGTAATTACCTAGCATGCCTTACATACAAATATTAACTAATATTGTACAACACCAATTACAGGTGACTTACCAAGGCATCTTCTTTTGCTACAGATCAGCTCATCAAGGAGTTAGCTAGAGTCACATTGCCACACGTAGAGACAATATTGATCTTCAGGTATCATTTATCTTTATGCAAGCTCAGTGCAGAAATGCAAGTGACATGGGAATAAAATTGGAAATTTATATAAAAATGCCCATCTGTGTGTCTGTAAGTCATGGTATTTTGTAAAGCCTTAATATTTCATTGATATGAATCTAATTAAGAATGTAAAATGGCAGACAGAAGAAAGCCATAGCATAATTCCTGGTTCTCAATACAGCAACTTTTTGATTTTTTTTAAAAGTTCAATTTATGAATGCTCTCCCAAGAAAAAATAAAGTTAGTGATTGATAAGTTTTAGGGCATCCACAACTGGCACATATCTCAGAGAACAGGGAAGTACCTTTCAGAAGGAGCTCAAAATAGTGGCATTTGCTACATACAAAATCTTAGTTCTTGTGTGGACCTCGATTGAATTTGTTTTTCTCTCTAAAATCATGTACTAATCTAGAAGCAAGTTTTGAGTCTACAAATCACCCCTTCCATAAAGTATTTTGAATTTATTTCACGAAGTATATAGTGACCTATCATTAGACATCATTTTTAATGATTTATCACCAGTAACTTAATTTGTTTCTCCTTTAATTATGTTTAGAGCAAAAAGTAAGAAACCACTTGAGTTATACCCTTAATTTGAGTCATTGTGGTTATAAGCCTCTGAAATTTTGGAAAATTTTTACTATGGAGTTTGTACACTCTAGTTTGCAAATTTAAAGAAAAAGTTAATTGAAGCAATGCCATATGCTCAAATTTCAGTGTTTTATTCAAATACTGAAGGTTTGTATTTAAAAAAAAAAAAAGACCTGATGTGACTGATGCAGAAATTGCAACACAGATGAGGAATATTATCAACACAGAAATCCAACACATTGGCTTAGAGGCCCCGTGATGGGTGACAAGGAAACTGATATTAAACATGGAAAGAAAGCGATTCAGTTTATGCAATGGTGAAATAATTATTAACAAGTCCCCCGTCATAAGTTAGAAGGCAGATTATGTTGGTGTAGGGGAGGAAGCTGGAAAATAGAATGTTAGTAGCATGTGCTATGTGTTATGGGATGGACTCTATAAGACCTTAAAAGAAAGATAATTTCAAGAAGAATAAAACATTTCCAAGTTAAGAGAAGAAAGTGGAGTTAAAAAAACCCAACAATATCCCCATGCCAAACACTGAGCTATAAAATTGAAAATTTTACAAAATTCTGCTTGGAGACAAGAACCAAAACACCGTTTGCCCTTTTATTCATTTCTTAAACTCTTTGAATGGCGTATAGCCATTTGGACAAAATGGCTCTGGAGAAAGAGAAAAAGGCTATGCCTCTCCCATGAAAGCTTCACAGACCAAAGCACCTGTAATTATTTTCAGAGCGTGAGAGTAAGAGCTGTGGGGATGGTGAAGGAGAGAATGTAGGGAAATAGAACAAATTTAAGAAGTATATCCATAAAAGAACAGAATGTAGCTGTTGGCACATGAAGCTGACTGGAATCAAATAGATGAGAAGCCAAGTGTTTTAGGGAGTCATTCTGCCAAAAGGAGCACCAGCCTAAACTAAAAGATTGTGACTTTCCTGGAAAAAAGCCAGTGTCAGGTCTTCAATTTTTTTACAGGCAGAAACCAGTTCAGTACTCAAGGAAGATCTAGTCCATAATACTCAACTCTTTTATTTAAGAACTCTTTATTTTGGGGCGCCTGGGTGGCTCAGTCGGTTGAACGTCCGGCTTCAGCTCAGGTCATGATCTCACGGTATGTGGGTTCGAGCCCCGCGTCAGGCTCTGTTGCTGAGAGCTCAGAGCCTGGAGGCTGCTTTCCGATTCTGTGTCTCCCTCTCTTTCTGCCCCTCCCCTGCTCATGCTCTGTCTCTCTGCCTCTCCTTCAAAAATAAATAAAAACATTAAAAAAAAGAACTCTTTATTTAAAGAACATAAGAAAGGAAAACCCTCCTGAAACAATGAACTGAGGGCCACTCTTTCTAGGGAACAGAATTGAGCTTCATCAAAAAAGCACTTCTATTCCCCAAAGTGTGAGGCCCTCACCAATGTCTGCTGAAAAGGATATTGGAATTGACATTACTATTACATGTCTCCCACTCTTTTTTCTGTGTGTGAGTGCTTATTGTGACCACCTTGAACCGTTTATCCATTGTAAATTGTGTCTTTGAGATAGATCACTTGTCTTCTTGTTTATTATTCTCAAGAGAATCCTCACAGGGAACAATCCAGAGATTACCATTCATCATCCTTAACAAAGGGATATTAAGAGATCCTGGACATTAAACTTGATGCTATGGCTAGTTGAAACTTTTGGATTGTCTTTCCTGGACAAAAGTGAGAGGAATTTTTGCTTGGAAGTTAGAGTGAACTGAATATCTGGTCAACAAAAGAGGAAACCCTGGTGGTTATTAATACTGCACACAGATACCCTACCTTCCTCACCTCGCCACACAGCAGGATTGAAATTCCAGGCAGTTAAAACTAATCGTTTACAAAGATGCGATCAATTCCCATCTGTGTATACCTGGTTTCAGATTTTTTTTAAACGCTCATATGTAATAATGCCTTCTGTGATAAAGCCTGTTTCTGTGAGTCACCTTTTTTACTTTCCTTCAAATGGTGAAACCTTCAGGGTTCATCTGTGACCCTAAACTCAAGCTACCTGCTCTCTGAGTGATCTTTTTTAATTTTGTGGCCTCAGCTATCAACTGCGCTTTGGATGAATATTAAATTCCAGTCTAGATTTCTCTACTGAATTTAAAGCTCAAATACCCAATACCTAATAGGTCATTATTGCTACAAATTGAATTGATGGTTTCTATCACTGAAAATATAGTTGTCTTCTTAAATTTATCTTCTCACAGATAGTCACCGAAAGTCAAAAACTATGGAATACTCCTAGATTTTTTTCTCTGTATCTAATTGCTTACCAAATCATGCTATTACAGAATAGATACTTTAGTATCTCCAGTTAATGTGTAAAGTATGAGTCCTATCCTATTCCAGTTGAACTGTTTGGGTTAATATCACTTTTTTAATTTTCATTCTGACTGAACGCATTAAAGTGTTATCTTAAGGGAAAGCCACGCCTGCCTTAAACTGAACTGAAGAGATATGTCTTCTCTGTTTCTGCCGTTACTTACTTCACTACCTCATGGCCTTGACATCCACTGAAGTCTCAGACCCAAAGAATTCAGAATATTATTTGAGAGAGAAAAGGAACATCGGTGATTATGATAAAATATAATAATTCTGTAACAGAGGTTTACACCAAGTAATACTGGAAAAAGATATTTGGAAACCACCCCACTTGGGGAAATCAGGAAACCCTTTTAAGACTATTGTATTATGCTACTTTTCATTCATTTTACAGATATTTATGATGTGACTCCTCAATGACAAGTCGTTTTTTTTTTTCCTTTTTCAGGCAACTCTGCTGTAGACTGGAATATAACTATGGAAAGGATCATACAGCACCCCTTTTGAATTCACTGAAGCAATAGGTGGGAAATAATGGTGTAGGGTACAATGTTGGAAAAAAAAAACACCATCATTCTCTAGAAGAGTAACAAGACTGAATTGCAAGGTACCTATTGGAAACTGTGGAACATAAATCTGGAAGCATAAATGTTAGACTAGCTTGTAAAAGACCTTTTATACTTTGCCATACTTTTGGACCCTTCTCCTTGTAACAACAGAAACCCTAGGAAAGACAACCACCTTCCAGAGAAGGTGTTACCTGAGTTGGTAACTGAATCTCCCCTGTGTTCCAACCCTCAGGAGCAAACAAGTGTCTTTGGTTCAGTTTAGATCGCAGTGGCTTTCCCTTAAGATAATATTTTAATGTGAAAATTAAACAGTGAAATTAACCCAAAAACTCAACTAAAATAAGGCAGGAGTCAGACTTTACACAGATCAAATTGTGCCTTAGTCAGGAGTGCTCAGAACATAGAAATAAGTAGAAAATGGGAAGGAATCAAGAGAGTAGAGCAAGAAAACATAACACTGTTTTAATGTTGGATTTTTTTATAGATAGAATAATCCTTTTATAATTTTTTACATGTCAGTTTTCCCAAATGCACATGTATTATTTTTTTAATCAGGAGTAATAAAGCTACTAATGAATGTGTTAGTGACCCTCAATGGGCTTTCTGGGAAAACAAGATGAAAAAGAAATCATTTCTTTGTATTTTACATATCTTAGGAAACAAATAGTCATATTAGAGAAAAATATATGTGCTTGTGGCCTTTAGCCCTCTCTGTTGAATCATGAATTACTCACTGGAATAATGCCAGTGGTTGTTCAAATATTCAAATATGATGGGCTATTTGTCATGTTTCACTATTTTTTGTTAAATTAGGAGACTTCTAACAACCAATGGGCAGAGAAAGTTGAAATGAAGAAACAAGCCAAGAAAATGCTAATATTGAATCCACATGATCTTTTAAAAATTGAAAATGTAACAAAACATTTCTCTTCAAGTCGCTTTTGTTAGGAAAGAAGAAAGAAAAGAAAGAAAGAAAGAAAGAAAGAAAGAAAGAAAGAAAGAAAGAAAGAGAAAAGGAAAGAAAAGAAGGAGAGGGAGGGAGAAAGGGAGAGATAAAGAGAAAGAGAGAAGAGCTTATAACTATTCAGTAAATATAGTGAGTCTATACATACACTTTAAATAAATAATCACTATTCTTTGGCAATCATTTCCCTTGTACAGACAAAAGGAAAATTATAAAAGTTTAAATGTACAGATATTTTAAGTCATTCAAATTGGCTGTTTGCTATAACAAAGCCAAGCTAATTGGCTGATTTTTTGATACTTCAATTTTAACTGTATTCCAAAATACAGTTTTTGTAACACAAAAAACTGCACTTGGCTGGTTATAGCAGCTTTAATTATAATTGCGATTATAATATAATAATGTGAATAGACAAATAAATTGTGATACACCCAGACATTGGAATATTATTCAGTGCTAAAGGTATACGAGCTATCAAGCCATGACAAGACATAGAGAACACCTAAATGCATATTACTATGTGAAAGAAGCCAACCTGAAAATAGTTACATAGTGTATGATTTCAACTATATGACATTCTGGAAAAGGCAAAACTATGGACACAGTGAGAGGATACAGGTTGCCAGTAGTTGGGAAGGAGGAGGATGGACAGGAAGAGCACAGATGATTTGTAGGGTGAAATACTCCATAGGACAACATAATGATGGTCACGTGTCATTATACATTTGTCAAAACCCATTGAAAGTGCAACGCCAAAAGTGAGCTGCAATTTAAACTTATGGACTTTGGTGATGATGATATGTCAGTGTAGGTTCATCAGTTGCAAAAAAATGTACCATCTGGTGGTGGATAGTGGTGGTGGAGAGGATCTACACATGTCGGGGCAGGGAGTGTATGGGGTATCTTTGCACCTCCCCCTCACTTTTGCTGTGAACCTAAAACCTCTTAGAAAATAAGTTTTAATTAAAAACCTGTAACTGCATTGGGGCACCTGGGTGGTTCAGTCGGTTAAGCCTCCAACTCTTGGTTTCGGTTCAAGTCATGCTCTCACGGTTCATGGATTCAGCCCCATATTGGGCTCTGTGCTGACAACAGAGTGCCTGCTTGGGCTTCTCTCTCTTCCTCTCTCTCTCTCTCTCTCTGCCCCTCCCATGTGTGCTCTTTCTCTCCCCACCCCTCTCTCTCAAAAATAAAATTTAATTTTTTTAAATAGAAAAATAAAAACATAAAGAGCTTCAACTACATTGAGCTCAAGTACTTTTTCTGAAGTCTTTTAATGCATTCTCATGTTAGTAGTACAAATAAAATACTCAACAACATCTCAAAGTCTTGAAATATATTTTAAAATTTTATTTTTTTTGAGGATGAATAAAATTTGGATCACTTCTTATTGAAGATTATTTTATACCCTAGACCTGGAAAAAAACACAACAGAAAGCAAAATAAAACTTGAGGTATACTTTAATCATACCTGTGATACCTTAATGAATATGAGACAATAGTAAGCTGTAAGTCATAGACCTCCTTGCAAGTACTGCACAGGTCCTTAGCATCTAGGAGAGCAAAGCAAAATTTAGCACAGTTACAGATTTCAAGCTCAGCATTATGTTTAAGAATTATCCTTTTTTGACACTAGGCTGAAGAAACTAGGTAGAGAAAGTCTCCAAGGAACAGCCCTTATTCAGCCTGTGACAAGCAGGGAGAAAAATGTTATATATGTATCTTTGTATTTGCCCACACTTTGTAGTTCAGATCTCATTTTACCTGATGCGCCCCAAGATGTAAAAGCAAGCAAACAAAATACACACACACACACATGCCTGTGCGTGTGCGCGCACGCACACACACACAGACACAAAAATAAGAGAGAAAAAGAGCCAAAGGATAGCATATCATGCAATCCTTCATATGTTTGTTCTTTACATTCTTTGTTTTCACTTACACCCTGGTGTCTTTTCAATTTTCCAGATAACAAAATAAGGCTTTTAAATTCTTCTTTTGTAAAGTATAAATGTTCTGTTTCTATTGCTTCCTTTTGCCTCTGTCTCAAGAGACAGCCACAGAGATAGAAATATGAGTTTTTCATCTTTGACTCTTCCTTCCTTCCAAAGAAAATGTTCACCAAGAAAACGTAAGATGAAAAATTCTCCTTATCCATAGTAGCACTGAATAATGATCTCCTGCTAACTCACTGTAGAATAATATGCTAAACTTTATTTTATATATCTATGTAATACATTTATTCATTTATCTTTTATATGTGATGTGTATTTTTAAAATGTGATTAGCAATAATTACTCATATCTAGATTAATCACAAAAGCAATTATGAAACCAATATTCCTGTGAGCACATACACACACACACACACATTTGTTTGTTTGGAGCTTCAACTATGAGCACAGTGGCTATCATTCCTGATGACCATGTCTTCCTTCCTTATCTGATTGAAAAGGGAACAGCAAGGATTTGCCTAATTTGTTGGCATCCGTGGCATCCTAGTTGCTAAAGGTGAAAACATTCAGTAAATTCATTATTTTGTTTCTGATTTGTTTTTACTTTTGTTTATTTCACTGACCATAGTGATTTAATCAAATAAATTTGAAACTCACTGCTTATATCGCTAGCATGTTAATCAATAAAATTGGATAACTGATAAAAAAATGCCAACAAATGTTGCCTGCTGCTTCTCACTGAGATATGTGTTGCCATGTCACTGTAACCTTCATTTCATTGCCTCTTGTTCCTCACTTACTGCAGGACCTAACCTGCTATGTCCAGCATCTGGGGATTTAACAAAGTTTTAAATTCACTCCTAAGAAAGTACATTTACTTGTCACCTGTTCACAGAGTGCTCTCTCTCATACATGCGCATCCTCCTGGTTTCAGTTTTGTTCGGTTATTATTCTGAGGAGAGGGGAACACTTTCTTTTTCATCTGGTCTGCCCAGGATTCTGAAAGCTATGCTGCTTTCCTCTACACTATTTCTAAATTCCAGTGACAACTGTTTTCTCAGGTCTTACTGGTGGATTCAACTGTGGGTTCAGAGACAAATCTGAGTGCTAGATAAACTATATTATATTTAAAATTACTCCTTTTTGGGCACCGATGTGGCTCAGTCGGTTGAGAGAATCCACCTCTTGATTTCGGCTCTGATCATGATCTCATAGCTCATGAGATCGAGCCTGCGTTGGGCTTTGTGCTGAGTGTGGAAGTTGCTTAAGGGTCTGTCTCTCTCCCTCTGCCCCTCCCCTGCTGCATATGAACTCTCTCTCTCTCTCTCTCTCTGTCTCTCTCTCTCAAATGAAATGAAATAAAATAAAACAATATAATAAAATATTTTTTTAAAAAGTAGAAAAAAATAAAAATAAAATAATTACTCCTCTTTGATGAACCTACTTCTGCTATTCTGCTAGGTTTTCTAACTTACCTCTTTCTCTTAGGAAGACTTTTCTTTCAGGGAGAGAAATACCAAAATACTTCTAGTTAGTTTATTCCATAAATTCTCAAGATATGAATACATACTTTGAATTTGCTTTGGTGGACACAGATGGGATTCTCTACTACATACAGCTGAGGTGTGAGATTTCTTAAATAAGGATGATGGTCATTTTTTCAAATAAATATATGGTAATTTACCCTCTTCACGTATGTACTCTTTCCTTTGGGAAATGTAGCCTCCCTCCTGAGTATAACCAGAATTGACTGGCTTTGCCTTATTATGTTCTACCTGCATTTTGTCTTTATTTACATTATCTCACTTATATTTAACTTATTTTCTCTGATAGCATTGTATATAATTTAAAGCTTTAAATATAATCCTAGCAAATAAACAGAAGAATGACGAAACAAAATCCTTAATTAATTTAGATAAGTCACATAATAAATAGCTCAATTTACAAACAGACAGTGTGTTGTTATTAATAAGTAGAATATAATTAAAATGTGACAATATTATTGCTTGGGATATAAACTTCAATATATAAACATCTCTCATTATATGATTAAGTTTAGCAGCAATGTGTCAGTAAATGTTTAATAACTGAATTTTAACGGGATAAAAAGCCCTGGTTTATAACATTTGCCTATTTCCATGGTGTAAATACTTCCGCAGTGACTAATTTCAAACTTCCAGTAGGAAGCCACTGAACATGAAGTTGGGACAAAATGTACCAAATCAACTCTCTCACTAGCTGGTACAAGCCGGCGTGAGCCTGATGCAGAACACTGTTGTTTGTTTTTTACATATCCTATAAAAAGTGTTTGTACAATTTCTGTTTCTAGGCTAATGTATTTTTAATTTTGAAGTAAAATGCAGTATATTTATGGACTAGTGTTATATAATAGCCTTAAAATGTCAATCATTAGGAGCTTGCAGCTGCAGATAATAACAATCCTCTATCCTGGACATCAAAGATAAATATTTCTGTAAGAATAATAAGGAAAAATAATGGGAAAAAAACCTCTGTGAGTACCATAATGCATATCATGATGGAAACACATGGGCAGGGAGATTCTTTAGAAATCCAAATATTTTTCTTAACACATTTAAGAATGGCCTAGATAAAAATTACATTCCTTGGAAAGAATTTAATACTGAACTCAGTTCACTTTACAAGAAAAAATATTTACACTATGTTTGCTAAAATATTAAAAACTTCATTGTTCATCAAATTCTGGCTTTGACTTTTGAAAAATATACATATTTCAATTTTATGATTCAAGTGCAATCTTTCAAATATTTCTGTCAGAAAATCTATAATATATGAGATAAAACAATAAACTATAAACTTTTGTTTCATAGCCCACTCACACTTGCTTCCCTCAAAGAGTCTATTGTATAAGATATACTTGTATGGGATGTAAGGAATCAAAGAAAGACACCCCCAAAATAATGCCGATTCTGTGGCTCCATGATAGGATCATAGTTTCTCAGGCTTAGAAAAGGTCTCAAATTTAATTTATTACATCTCTTCATTCATATTTAAATAAGTTTCACAAAATATCCCTAGTTTAAAACCCTTTGTTGACTGGCAACTTATTCTGTCTTTGGACAATATTGAATGTCATAAATGTCTCACATACAATAAATAAAATAGGTTTCCATGTATTGTCTTCTTTTTGTTGCTAAGTTTATCCAATGGAGCGACATAAAACAGTGTTCTTCGTCTACACCCTCCAAATACTGACAATAGCTTAATGTTTAGTCTCACCTCATCCATCCAAACCTCCTTCTTCAGCCATTGGTCACAAAAGATAGATTTGTATTCTTTCCATATCCTGATTACTTTTATCTGAGTACTTTTCAATTTTTCATATTATTTTTATTTTTATTTTTTAAAGTTTATTTATTTATTTTTGAGAGAAAGAGAGAGTGAGAGCAAGCAGGAAGGGGCAGAGAGAGACGGAGAGAGACAGAATCCCAAGCAGGCTCCACGTTACTAGTGCAGAGCCCAACAGGGTCTCGAACCCATGAGCTGTGAGAGCATGACCAGAGCCAAAATAAAGAGTCAGATGCTTAACCAACAGAGCCACCCTGGCCCCCCTTTGGTATTATTTTTAATAACTTATTCCCAGACAGAAAGTAATTTTCCAGATGTAATCCTGCCACTATAGATTTGAAAAGGATATATATATATATATATATATATATATATATAATGACAAGTTCTAGCGATTCTACTTCAGGAAACTAATAGTGTGCAAAGCATATTTTAAGCCCTCATCATGCAAATACACACACAAACACACACCACATAGAAATTTATATTTGTGTTTCTTTGTGTCTAGGATAGCATGCACACCACACTCTTTTCTCTTGCAATTGAGACTTTCTAACAATAAAAATGGCCATAGTATCAAACCAAAGAGACAGTGGAAACTAGATACAGGGAAAAAAAAAAAAAAGAACAAGAATAAAGGGTTCTTTCCCTTGGATTACTCTGTTTTTTCAATAATACTTTCTCAAATTTGAATCTTCCAAGAGCCTTCCAAAGAAGGCCAAACATTTTAAGTGGTTACTATTATACTCATAATTTCCTTTATGCAAGAAAGTAAACAAATTGATGACTTCACCTCCTCTATCCTAGTTAGCAATTCTTCTGCTTGCTGCTTATTTGGATATATGAAACTATTTTTGAGGGGCTGTCTGTAGTTAGAGATTGTAAAACAGACGTACACAAAATTCTGGCCATTGGTGTCACAGCATATAATATATTTCAAAAAACAGAATAATGTTATCGCCCTCTTTCCCTCTTTTTCTTCCCTCTCCATGGCTCTGATCCTGAGAGGTCAGCTAGGTGATGTGTGATCAAAGGGGCAAAGTCCTGCTTCTCTCTCTTTCCTGCATTTCTCCCGTGGGATTCTTTACCATTACACCCTTGCTCTCCATATTTCTGTATTCTGTTTTCTCTTTAGCCAAGAGTATATCACCTCTACATATCCAGCTTCAACACAATTTAAGTCAGACAAATACTATAATATTTCTCTTACGTGTGGGTGTGAGTGTGCTTAAGAAAATATGGCTGTCCCGTTAATAAGGTTATGTGGGAGATAATTTAAGAACCTTTGAAGGTAACAGTTGGGAATAACCTATATACTTTCTTCTACTTGACGATTTCTGCTTAATATATGGGCAATATAAGGGTGAGTTTTTCAGTAGGTAAATTAATAATACATGGTGATACCTAAATTGCAGGATTTGCTAATTATTGCTATAAGATCTCAAATTTCCAACACAAATTCCAGTGGCTTTGATTACATTACAAACCCAGGATTTCCTGATTGAAAAGTGACCCTATGTCATTGACCTATTACTTGTAGCTAAAAGAAAGAGGTCATGGACTATAACTTTTCCTTCCACACATCCTGGAAATGTTTGCTTGTTCTTCCTGCCAATTCTCAGACAAAATTTCACCAAAATATTCCTACACAATTTATACCATGATTTTTAAAATCGTACAAGAGTTGACTGTAGTGTTATTCAATATATTGGTGACACTCTATGTAATGATGGAAATAAAGATGTAAAGGTCAAAGTATATTTTGATCTGTGTTTCTGGCACAATTAATAGTGCCAACTTTTTTTTTTAGTTTAAAAATTTTAAATCTAGAATTTTTCTTCATATTCTATTACTCTGTTGCAGTCCTGGTCAGCCAGTTCTCTGCACTGACCCTGGATAGATATCCTTTGAAAACTGGGAGGTTCAAAGAGAGGGTCAAAGTCTAGAATTTCAAAAGGACGTCAGAGAAATGGCATGCTTCTAAGTAGTGTTGAATCTCACGCTTGCATTTCTCCCGACCCTTTATGCCAGTTTTTTATTCCTTGACTATTGATCCAGTCTCCTTTCTTTCTTCTCTATTTCTCTTACCTACTATCCAGCCATATTGATTACAAGTGTAAGTTTCAATCCATTTCTTTTCCACATTTCTGGGGTTGACATTTCTCACTGTGTTCCATGCTAAGCTTCCTACTGCCTGTATTTTCTGCCACAGGACACTTCTCTCATCTGCACAAAAGCCAGTCATCTGTTCTTATTTAAGGGCGCCCAGAAGGGAATACTTGGGAATGACCGCAGAAAGGAGCAGAAAACGTCCTGTGACTATCCTGCATATTGTTGTGACACACAGTCATAATATACATCTTGCTCATGTTTTGACTTTGTTCTTATTTCAACATCTTTACAAAAATGTTAAGATCGGGGCGCCTAGGTGGCGCAGTCGGTTAGGCGTCCGACTTCAGCCAGGTCACGATCTCGCGGTCCGTGAGTTCGAGCCCCACGTCGGGCTCTGGGCTGATGGCTCGGAGCCTGGAGCCTGTTTCCGATTCTGTGTCTCCCTCTCTCTCTGCCCTCCCCCGTTCATGCTCTGTCTCTCTCTGTCCCAAAAATAAATAAACGTTGAAAAAAAAATTAAAAAAAAACAAAAAACAAAAAACAAAAATGTTAAGATCAATTAAAAGCAAGAGGGAAGAAGTGAGACCATTAGGATAAATCCTATGTGACAGTAATCTTCAACTTTGAATTATTTTATAGGTAAAAATTCAACAACAATCATTGAAAGAATACCTAGAATGTCAGTTGAGTGTTTCACTGTACGGTGTTGTTTGGGGACTTTATATCATTTAATATATATGAGCCTAAACAACCTTTGGCTAGAAAAGAAATTAAGAGTGAAAAATGGTATTTGTAAACTGAAAAAAAAAGAATATCCCTTCTTTATTTTCAGGGAAACACTGGAAAAAAATGTGTACTATGGATTACTCTCTGCTTAATATTTTTTTCTAACATGATCTTTTACCTCAGTTATATAATGTGGTAATTTTTGCTAAAGTGATTCAACTGTTGAAATGTGCAGTCTGGGGGCTTATTTGTTTTTCTTTAAACAGCCTTATGTAGGCAATAGAATTACCTTTACCATCTCCTTACTAGTTTGAAACCTTAAAAAAAAAAAAAAGGAAAGGAAAAGAAAAGAAATTTTAAGCCATAATGGTAAAATGTGGTAAGGAAACGAAAGCAAAAAGCCAAATGAGGTGTAACATGTGCCGAAAATATAATATTCATTGAGCCAATGCAACTCAAGCAGACCATAATAACCTGTTGGGGTTAGAAAAGTTCATGCCAAAAACGGATGATTTCCCTAGAGCCAATCAAAATGATGGAAACATTGGTGCAAAATCACAGCTGAGCAGGTTTAGTCCTCTCTTCACTAGCTACAGATGGCATGTAATTTAGGAATGCCCATTTGGTGAAATTTACCAGTTCCTCTAGAGATCACACATATGGGTTTGCATTTAAAAAGCAATTGCACCACGAATAGCTTTTTAAACAACAGATGTAAGTATTGACAGTAAAAGGATGTCCAAAAAGCAAAGTATGTCCACATAAGAAAAAAAGAGAGCTTATGTTATACTTTACAGCACTTTAAACTTTAGTTTGGAAAAACTGAAAGTGGCCTTTTAACATAAAAAAAAAAAGCACAGAAAATAATTATGAAATCAATGCATACAATGTTTGCCAAGCCATGAATTAGATATGAGATTCTGTCTTGACACTATGTTACTTTATGGTGCTTTACTTTTTTTCCTCCTTCATATATTACAATCCACTCTTAAATCCCCAAAGATTGCACAAGTACCTTAGAGGAATTTGAAATCTGAGTCAATCTGAGCTCTCTGCTCTCCCCACACTATTTTATTGTTGCTGTTGTATGTTTGTTTGTTCGTTTGCTTGTTTTACAGGAAGTTTACAAAGAATCTGTGAAAACTCATTGTCATTTAAATGAATTCATTTATAATATAAATATAAATGAATTTAAAATAAATGAAGGAACGAACGTGTGTAAGCATACAAAAAGGAGGATATTTGCATTTGCAGATGTGTGCACCAGTTAGTAAAGGATGTTAGTTATAAGTTGTAAGGTTTCGAATTGCCTGTCCTTTATTGCTTCCTTTAAAGAAAGAAATTAATTGTGTGAAATTGCCTTGCTGGTAAAGTGATACCAGATTGCAATAGCAGCATTGACCTAATCTAGCAGCAAAACAGGCAATCACATCCTCAGTGAACACTCATAGAAATATTTGATTTCCGGAGTGTGCAGGACCAAAGTTTCCCTGGAGAAACACTCACATAATTTCCATTCTTGTATTCAAAGGTGGTTCTGTGGTGGATTTCTCCTGTATACTGCAAGCTTTCTTTGTTTTTATTGAAGGATAAGCCTTTGTACCTCACAGTACAATCCCATATGGAAGGGAGCTATAATTAAAAGGTTAGGTTTGGACATCAGGCTTTTGACACTGATTGTTTCTTGATTGAATAAAATATGATGTTACTCCTTCTCTCATCCTCTCATGCAATGATGCACTGGAATACTAATAGCTATGCAGATGATGACATTAACAGGGAGATTTCATTTTTCGGGCTGCTTCATGACTCGCTTTAGGTGAAAAATTGCAGAAGATTGGATTGGTTTGTTTGGAGGTGCAAAGATAGGCGATTGGTACTATCCCAGCAAGCAAAGGAAAATGAAATTGATTGTACAAAGGGATGAAGGATTCAGAGTAGTACTCAATTATTTATGACACCCTCAAATGGGTGTAGTGAGGATGCTGAATGGGTCCATAAAGTACATATGCAAATAAGAGAACTGTCGTCATCATGCCTTCATATTCAACTTCATCTTCAGTAGTGAACACTTACAAAGAAACCACAACATTACCTAAACTGTATTAAATATGCATATTAAATTCAAGTGTTTTCTTATTTGGCAAAACAGACTATGTTAGAAGTATAAATGCTTGTATATATTATACACATGACCATCAACTAATTATTATATTCCCACAGTGTGCTAACTGCTACTGTGTAATTAGATAACAATTCTGATTTTAGAAATTTACAATCTGGAAAAAACAAAGAAACTAAAGGAGACTTTCACTTTAAATTTTTTTTCATGTTTATTTATTTTTGGGAGAGAGACAGAGCATGAGCGAGGGAGGGGCAGAGAGAGAGGGAGACACAGGATCAGAAGCAGGCTCCAAGCTCTGAGCTGTCTCAGATGCAGGGCTAGAACTAAGGAGCTGTGAGATCATGGCCCGGGCCAAAGTCTGGCGCTAAACAGACTGAGCAACCCAGTCGCCCCAGGAGACTTTCACTTTAAATGCAAAATTATCCATTGCTTTCATTAGATGTGAAATAATTCATGCACAATGTCCTGCACAGATGAATGTACATTAAAATCAGTTTTGAAGGAAGAAAGACAAACTGATAATTCCAGGTATATAAAAAGCTCCAAAGGTAAAACACAGCAACTAATGGCCTGAATAATTGGAGAGAGGAAGAATCGAGGGCATAGGTATAATAGAGTTGTTATATTGTGCTGGAAAGGGCATTGTGGAATATTTGAAGATCGGATTTTTCCCGTGCTTCTGATTACTCTGGGTTCTATCCATTGCTTAGAGGCAGGCTGTCAAGGTAGACCATATACATTTTCTGACTTTAGACTTAAAAAATTGCACTTCAGATGTAGAAAAAGAGTAGGAAAGAGGCAGAACAAATATTTGCTACCGATCCTCTACCCCTTCCCACACACACGTAAGACACATCTAGGCCATTTGAAAATCATTTCAAATAAAAGAGAATTTGAAGGGAAAGTAAAATCACATAGGCAGGTGCTGGGGAGTGTCCCTGAGAAGAGATCATGTCACCACCCACGCGTGGAGAAGGGACACCCATGGCACAGGAGGATACAGTGGGCGCAGCACAGCCTCATGGGATCTCCCTGCTCCTTGATGGGGAACAAGAAGAGCCCTCTCTTTTGTGGCTGAATGTTTCCTAAACTAGCAGACTGTCCTTTTGGCTGAGATAAAGAAACCATCAAGTGCCCAGACATCTACTCCTCAGGTCAGATACATATCCCAGAATGGAGACCACTTCCTAGAGACAGGCTCAGAAGGTGCGGGGCTGTTGTTGATCAAATTCATCCTGAAACAACTCGAGAAACTCTCAAGCAGTTGAAATTATCCTGAATGAGTGACATTAATTTTTTTCATTACCAGATGTAATGGCTAACTATAAAAATTTACTTGAGTTGGAGGGAAAAAAGATTTTTGCACATCTAAGTGCACGAATGGAGAATTTATACATACTGTATAAATTAATCAGTAAATGAGGATTTTAAGAAAGAGCTGCGATTCCTATTTAAGATTTTTTGTGGAGATAAAATGTGCATAAGATAATTAGTGAGAACAATCGACGGGGGTAGAGAAGTAGGTACTGAAGTGACACAATCCACTAGTTCTGTGGCCACCTGGAGGAGAGAATATTAGTGAATATCGGAGAGGTCACAAATGACTTCCTGGAAATTCTGAAAATATGGATCTAATCTGAGAGACTATTTGACGACAGAAGAGACAGAAAAAAAATAACAGAGAAATTAAATTATAATCACCACGAGGAAAAGAGCCCTGCCTTCTCGTTGTAAACGAGAGTACTGTCGATACTCATCTGAGATGTAGTAGACACTCAATATGGAATTATTGATTGATGATAAATATGATCATTTTAAATTTCTAAATACATGAGATTGACCCAGGGTTTCTCAGTGTGTGTGCTATGGACATTTTGGACCAGATAATTATTTGTTGTGTGCAGATGTCCTGGGTATTGTAGCATATTTAGCATTATCTCTGGCTTCTAGCCACTAGATGCAAGTAACAACCCCTTTCCTCACATCACCACAATCCAAAAATGTTATTACCAAGTGTCCCTTGAGAGGCAAAATTGTCCCCCACTGAGAACTGCGACATTGGCCTGACCATGCCCAGACAAGGAAATGAGGAAATGAGGTATGATAAGTAGGGTAACTGAATGTATTTTCATAGATACAGGCTTACATGTTTTATTTGACTGGGTCACTGCTTTGTGTTCTTCATGTTGCACCATACATTGAGTTCATTGTCTCGTTGAACATTGTATTAAGTACCGTATAGTAATTATTTAAGCTCTGAAATAGATATCACTAACTTTATTTTGTAGACAATGAATTGCCAAAAGTCACACAGTTAAGGCTCGAACCCAAATCTTTCTGACTCAAAAGCCATATTCACATTAGGCTATACTATTTTTCCACGGTACTATATGCCTTTGGTATAGTCAGATTCTTAGATAATATATTTATACACATAAGTATGGACATCTATAGAGAGATAGGTGATACAGACATTCATATATACATACATAAATATATTTGCTCCCCATGTCTTATGATATAGAAAACACTGATTACTTTGAAAAGGAGATTATCTGGAATGAGATGTGTATTTCAATTATTACCTGAGCCGTATTAATCTTGCTTTATTCAATTTGAGTACAGTGTTGACTAACATTTCAATTAGTTCCAGTTTGCTTGATTTCACACCCCATAAAAGTTAATGCTGGCTGTGTCTACACAGGCAAAGTGGAGATGAAGTGATTATTGCAAAACGGTAAGTGGTAAACACACATTCTGTTATTGAAAAAAGGTAGCCTGATAATCCTGAGCTCTTCAGATTTGCTTTCTACATTCCGGACATAATATTAAAAGACAGAGAAATGTTAATGGACCATATACAAACTTTATTACGTATTATAGTTATTTCAGCGAAAGAAAAGAGGATAAACTGAAGAGTATTTCCGATCGTACCTACTTCCCGAGTATTTCCGACCCTACTTTACTACTAATTTTAAAGGACCACCACAGCTCTGAATCTCAATTTCAAATGCAAAATACAGTGATTGAAAGGAATAAAAATTTTTGGAAGTCTCCCCTGAACGGTGAACTCCTGTTCTCCAAAATCTCCGTGAAGCAAGATGGCTACCAACTCCTCTGGTTACTTTAGAGACTGCCACCAAGGTCCTCAGGACTCCAAGGTCTGACAGATTTAATCTTCTGATGAGGAGTGACAACAATCTCCTCTTTTGTGTATATGACACACTGGTCCATCGCAGTAGAAAGTAGCAAAATGGCACTGGCCATGGCAACTCTCCAACTTGAGTTCAGAGGGCTCAGTTATGCTGCCTGTGGGTTCTTCTCAATTCTCCACTTTTGTTCCTTCAAGCAGAGAATCTGATCGGAGTCTGTTCCAAATCCAAACGTGGCCATCTTATTTATCATTTCTCCTTTTTGTGGCCTGTTAGTCTAACCTGGTTATCATAAAGCTAATCCTTTATTGCCTCTCCTTCCATAAAGGTGCTAAAACAGTGGTTCAGAATGTGACGTCCTCAGTTTCACTGGTTAGATTCAAATTGTGCTTTCATCCTTACTATTTATATATCCTTGAGCAAGTTATAGAAGCTCTAAACTATTTTAAAGCTTATTTTATTTGTATCATTTTATTCATTGATGCAGTTAAGGTAATAATCATACATAACTACATAGGAATATTATAAGGAATAAATAGCTGAAAAATTATAAAGCACTTAAAACAGTGCCCAATACACGGTAAACCTTTACTTAGCATTTACTGTTTTATATCATAATATTAGAGAAATAGAATGTTTAGAAAAGAGATGCAGGACAGCTAGAGGGTTAGGAGGACAAACATTCTTATTACAAGAATATTAGGCCTTAAGCACATGCATCACATGTCTATTCTTCCTATTCCAACAAATATGTTTGTGCAAAACCATTTTATGAACTTTAAATGCTATACAAGTTTATTCAAAAATACCAATTATTTTCAATTCCCTGGAAAGCGTTAACACCTAATGTTCATTTTTAAGTCACCACTTTAGTGGCATAAATAGACCCCCTTCATAGTGTTCCAAATTCCTTTAAAAGATCTATATTTTTTAGGGAAAGTGAATAATATAGGTATTTTGTTAATCATAAACTGTTTTTATTTACCAGGTTGTTGTCTTACTCAATGCACTGTTTCGCTAAGATCCAGTTTTGAAGGAGAAATTACAGCCCTTTTTGCCTTTGTCTGAAAGTTCCCAAGGTTACTGGTTTCTATAAAGAAAAAGGAGAAATGTTGTTTATTCATGAAATAAATACAAGAGGAACCTTCATAATGCATGGGAATTCAGGTACTGTGTTGGTAACTCCAAGTCATGGCTCCTGATATTGTTTGATGACCCTTGTTTCTCATCTCCAGCCTCAATGTCTCCTCTTTTTCCTCCCACTTCAAATCCTAAAATTTTTGAAATAGAAAAAATTTCAAATAATAGTATATGAAACACCATGTCCTTATATTTACTGATTAACTTTTTACATTGTTTCACTAATATCTATCTATCTATCTACTATCTATCATCCCTATCTTGAATCTTTCAAAAATAGTCAACATCTTAACATTTAATTCTAAATATACATGAAATCCAAAACATAATCACATTGAATTTGATTATTATGTCTTTTTGGCCTCTCTTTGACAGAAATCCTCACTAAAATTTTTTTTGCAGGGTATTGAATTTTAAAAAGACCAAGCCAGTTACCTTTAAATATCCCACATGCTGAATTTATCTATTTTTTTTTATGGCTTCATTGAATCTGTTTTTATATCCCTGGCATTTTCTGTAAAGTGAGTGTTAGTCTTGAGATCTTATTTTAAATCCAAATAAAGAATTCGGGTAAGAATATATCATACATAATTCTGGACTCTTTATATTATATTTATCAGGAGGCACATGACATCAGATTGTTTCACTAAGTGATGTTAAGTTTGATCACTTCTTTAAGGTTGTGACCAGAGGATCACTACTGAGAAGATATTTTTCTCCTTTGCAAGTAGCAACTAATCTGAAAGATGGCGTTTTTCATTGTAGAAATATATTTTATTTTTATTGTTTAAATTAAAGTTTGTATTTATTTTGAGAGACAAGAGAGTGCAAGCACAGGGAGGGGCAGAGAGAGAGGGAGAATCCCAAGCAGTCTCTGTGTGGTCAGCACAGAGCTCAATGCAAGGCTCAAACCCACAAAACAGTGAGATCGTGACCTGAGCCAAAATCAAGAGTCAGATGCTTAACCAACTGAGCTACCCAGGTGCCCCGTAGAAGTATCTTTTAATGATTCTTGCTTGAATAAATCATTTCATTGCAAATTGTAGAATTCCTTTAACTTTATCATTTCTTCTCTATCTGTTGGTGTTCTTCTGTAGATACATGTTTCCCTGATACCTTGGGGATAAACTAGTTACTCATTAAAATTAGAAAAAAAATTAAAAATATGGGAATGGGTAAATGCTTAATTCTTTTAACATAATTACTGATTTTCAAAGCTAGTGTGATAGTTACACCTCTAATAGTAGCTATTTTTTTCTTTCTCTTTCTTTTTTTTTTTTTTTCGTATCACTATGGTCTCATGGACTTCATTTACGCAATATGTTACACTAATTACTGGAATCCATGATTCTTTTCAAAAGTTAAATTGTCCTGAAGTTGGTCAAGAGGAACGACTTCACATGGATCTAAATCCTTCATCAAGAAGCCCTGATTCCTTCAGGTAGGAATGGTTTTTTGAAACTAAGATCTAGGATCTAGCGATCTCAGTGCATCAAGTATAGCATCCAAACTCTTTCAGTTCTTAGAGTTAAGAAAAAATTTTTTTTTCCATTTGGACTATAGAATTAATGGCTTACATGTTAAAAAAAATTGTAAAAGCATTGGTATTGCATTAAATTTAGTATTAACTTGGTAGAATGGAAATTTTTGTGAAACTGAGTTGCCCCATCAAAGAACATGGTATATTCTTTCCAGTTAGTTCAAGTCTTCTTTTATGTCTTTCAAAAGTATTTCTAGTACTCCAAGTATTTTTATATCTTTTAGAAATATTATAAGTATTCCAAGTATTTTTTCCTCCTAGAGTTTTCCTACATTTCTTAGTTTATTTTGAAGTATTCTATCCTTTTTTTTACATTTACAAATGAGTTCTCCTGTTATGTCTCCCAATTTTCATTTATTTTATGCATATTTACTAAATGATTTTATTTTGTATATTAATTTTGTTTTTGTTTTTGTTTTAATTTTTTAAAAATTTATTCATTTTTGAAAGACAGAGAGAGACAGAGCACAAATGGGGGGGGTTGGGGGGGGGACACAGAATCTGAAGCAGGCTCCAGGCTCTGAGCTGTCCAGGCTCTGAGCCCCAATGTGGGGCTCAAACTCACAAACCAGGAGATCATGACCTGAACCGAAGTTGGACGCTCAACCGATAGAGCCACCCAGGCTCCCCCTGTTTTTGTTTTTTTAATGTTTTCTTTTATCTTTTAGTATCTCTAGGTTAGGTATTATGCCCTCTGCAAACACAAACAATTTACCTTTTCCCTTGTAATTCTTATATGTCTAGACGATTATTTTTATGATTGCATTTGATCATACATCAAATATAATTTTAAGTAGGAATGGACATACCGGGATTCTGTTTTGTTGACTTTAGTAGGAAAACTCCCATGGCTCAATTTTAGATTATTAAGTATTCTCCATCCATCATATGAACGTTTTAAAAGTAGGAATGGATACTAAATTTTGTTGAATATATTTGCAGTTCTTAAGGAGTTGATACTGCTTCTTCTCCTGTATCCATTATGAAAGTAGATTATATTGTGAGGTGCCTGGATGGCTCAGTCGGTTAAGTGTCGGACTCTCGATTTTGGCTCAGGTCGTGATCTCATGGTCTTGAGATCGAGCCCCGCGTCTGGCTCCATGCTGAGTGTAGAGCCTGCTTGGGGTTCTCTCTCCTCTGAAACTCTCTTGCTTGCATGTGTGTGCGCGTGGTCTCTCTCCCAAAATAAATAAGGAAACATTTTAAACAAAAAAAGATTATATTACAGGATCTCCTAATGTTGAATCATCCTCACAATCCTTGAATAAAAACCACTTTAGTGTTTTTTAGTCATTACATCTTATCTTATTGCTTCTCAAGATTTTCTTTGGAATTTCTTTATATGGATATTTATGAGTAAAACTGTAGCCATTTGGGGGTGGGGATTTAGTGATAGGTTTTAATTAGATACTTTTTCAATGTTTCAGAAAATGTTAAATAACATTCAGAAGTGTAAAGTTTTGTATAATTTAAATAGCAATGGGAAATTCGATGTTATTTTTCCATCTAAATCTGCTGCTATTTTGGGGATGGTGGCACTCTGATAACATTCTCTACTTCATTATTGAAAATTGGTCTGTTTAAACTGTCTCTACTGGGCTAAATTTAATAATTCAACATGGAATTCAAAAGTAACATGTTGAAAACTCTTCCTACCCATGACCTAATCCTGTCTCTCTTTATTTTCCCCACTGTAGAAAATACAGCAGTCTACTGTTATTCACTAAAAACCTGAAAATTATCTTTGAATCTTTTTGTCTTCTTTGTTTCATGATTTTCTCTTCCTTTCACCCACCTGCCAATCAGTTATATGTTCATAATAGATTTCAAATCTGTCTATGTCTCTCAGTCTATCCAACATTCCTCTAATCTGGGTTATGATCACTTCTCTCATGGATCTCCAGTAGCCTATAGAGCAATGTCTCTATTTATATTCTCAATGCCAAATAAATCATTCACCTCATAAAAGAATGATCTTTTTATAATTTTAATTAAATTAAATTAAAATCATTTTTTAGAATTTGGTCTGGTTACTGTTTCGAAGACTATGTCTTTTATTAGTTGCCTCCTTGCTCACTAACTTCCATTCATTAATTTATTTTTTTGAACTTAGCCAATCTTGTTCTCACCTCAAAAGAAACATTCTTGTCCTGGATTATGTGTTAGCTTTTCTTTCTCTTTCCTTTGATTATAGCTCAAATACTGCCTTCTCTGAGAGGCCTGACTTCATCAGTTGTCTAATATAGTAACCCCATCCCCCAAATTACTCTTCATTACATCACCCATTTTATTATCTTCATGGCCTGTATCACCATCTGAAAGTATCTTCACTGTTTACTTGATTATTTAACCTGGGGCATGTTACAATCTAAACTGCATAAAGAAGGGTTTTGTCTGTGTTGTTCACAGTTTTATCCCAGAGACTTAAAACAGTGTCTGACAATTAGTAGGTTTAATGTAAACAGTGATGGAATAAATGCATGACCTTCTGAATGAAGAAATCTCCACAATTGTACAAAGAGTTGAAAAACTGAAATGAGGAAGGGCCAAAACAGGGGCCTACAAGAAACAAAAGTAGAGCACAATTGTTCCTCAGAATTTTCTGCCTAATTAGTATTTTAATTATAGGCAAGTGAACCCTGAGACTCTTTATGAATTATGTCATATTCTCTCTGTGAGTTTGTTTAGTTTTTAAAAATTAAGAAAAATAATATTATTACATAGTGAACCTCAAATATATTGGTTCTGCTTGTTTGTTTTTAGTCCAAATGCTGGGCCTGGTGAAATAAATACAGAGAGTTATTCATGTTGTTCAACATATACATAAATAATTCAAACTCAATATTTTTAAACTAACTCTGTAAAAGAGAAACAAAATTTTAAACGTGTAAGACAAAGAGAGAGCAAGGCAACATCTAAAATTCTGTCTCATAATTGAGATCTAAAGGCACCAAGCCAAAAATGGCAAAGGTTATCATTTTGATAGCACACAAATATTTGGTAGAAACCCTCACGCAATGTAACACAATGCACTAGTTTGGTATAAATATTTTTTTTTCCCTAAAATATTCCCTTAGGGACGACCAGATCTGTTGTTCAAACACTGCCACCCACATCCATATGTATCATCTTTCCTGCCAATGTTTTTCAGTTAGTTTGCTTTGTTTTGTTGTTTTGCTTTTGGCCACCGTGTAGACCCTAAACAACCAATGTATGTACATACATATATATCATGAGATATATATATGGCACATGTGATAGAACTTCAGAAAACGTATTTGCAATCAAAGTATATTATCAAATGCTTGCCATACTCAGAACATTTGAATTCATTGCTGGTTACAAAGTTTCTTAGCGATGTGAAATAAGACCTTCTAGAATCTAGATAATTAATACAAATAACACATTTGGAAACATACCAAATTCTCACTTCCTTTTGAAGGCAATCGCTGATTTTCCTTGGGAAAAATATCTGTCTTCTTGGAATAACTCTTTTACTCTGGTTTTAGCACATTGTTTTGGCAGTTTATTAAAACTCCAAGTGGGAGTCGTACAGATTAGTCTAAATATCTTTTTTGCTTTAACACCAGATTTCTGTTAAAAAAGAACCGATTATTACATTTATTCTTCATCATTTGATTGTGAGGCTGCTGTAAGCCAAAAATAGTCATCACTTGTATAATATATAGTAATTGAGAGCAACAGTAAATTACATTTTAAGGGCTCATCAAGGTGAGAATGAGACACTTCAATGCCACTTCTTGCTTCCTTGTTAGGAACTTTGCCAAAATGGAGAAATTTAAACATTTGTTAAGCAATGCCTTATCTCATTGACCTTTTTCATTTGGGAGACTATCGTGTCACCTAAACTCATTGCCATGTGGTGGAAATTCCCTGGATGGCAATGGTTAGCTTTTTACAAATGAGTTGTGTATAAGGGCATAAACTCTACTTCTATTTATAAAATCAATTACTAATGTTGGACCATGTGTTTCATTATGTTTCTATGGCACATCCTTTTGCCATTTCAAAATCGAATGCATATATTCTGGAGGAAAAAAAAAATATGAGGCCCAAGATAAGGAGAACAAAAAGAATTTGGACTAAAAAGTCTTAGGATAATAAATAAGCACAGTAAAAAAATCTTTCTATAGTAGAAGTTTCTCTTAATCAGGGCCCATATGTTCTCTGCGATATGCAGATATATCCTTGAGTGTCAGAATATTCTCTACCAGAGCTTTCAAAGTGTACGTTTTCATTTCTTAAATCATAAAAATTTTAGTCATTTAGTTAAGACCTATACCACACTATATTGCAGTAAGCTAAAGAGAAACGAATAGAGACAATTAATAGGTAAATAAAGCATTCATTGCAAAAGACATCAGGGTATGTGTACTAATGAATGTTTTACAATAGTTCTAGAAGAGGAAAGTGGTAGGAGATTTGTGTCGTTATAAGATGCACAGTAGTTTAGCAATGCCTAACTTGAAACCACCTGCAGTCAGTCCCTAAACAGAGCATTGTGTCATATTCTTATTCACGTTTCAAATGGCAGTTTAGTTTCAACGAAACACAATCATTCACCGTCTTAAATTAATTGTGGTTAACTTGAGTTTTATTTGATTTGCACTCCTGTTTGGATATAATTTCTATATTTGCTCTTTTTTATTCAGTCAAGAACTTTCAACGTATGAAATTCATACCTAGTTTTGCGTTGATTCTTGGACACAATTAACTAACGCAATGATGCAAACAATTTGTTGACAACTGACGACTTTTAGGTATGTTCTACTTTAAGGAAGTAGAGATATTGCAAGGAAATATTGAGAAAACTTCCTCTACAATGTACTTGCCAAAAACTCATTCAATAGGCTGGTACGTTTTGACAGCATTCAATCATTATAAAGTTTCCTACTAATATAATTTTGTAACCAAGTCACAATCTTTCAGTCATCCTGGTTTCGTATGTACTCCTTCCCTTTTCGAGAATTCCCTTCTTAACACCAATTTCTCTATCCCTCCATTTATTTACTGACTTCTACTTACATTTTAAAACAGCTAGGTAGTTACTTTCCGTGGCAACTCTTTCGATGAAGACGTTTGGGAGAATCAACTTGTACATGCCTTGGACACAAAATTAACTCAGATTACATTTCCTAGTCTGGTCCTCAACTGTCCCAAACCTAACTACTAGTAAACAAATTGGTCCTGAGCATTGATAATATTGTGGTACAACACTTGCATTAGTTGGCATTCACTAGCGAACAAATGGGACAGAGACAGATGATGGAGAGATGATAGATACATAGCTATCACATGGAATTTACACATAAAATTGAATATCGCACCCCTTCGTACATCATTCAAAATAAAGATATTATGAACACAAAACGTATTTGTGAGGAGATCCAATAATTATTTTATTCTCCTCATAATCAATTTGACCCTTTAAAAAATATCAAACATAAAAATCACTTTAAAACTTTACTTTTAAACCCCTTTTTACTGTGTTCTTAACATAATCTAGTTACTGGGAGATCTAGCATCGAATGGACCATTCACACCTTCAACTGATCTCCCAAATGTGGATTCAGTATATTCTCAGGAATTTAATATTAAATTATGAACTGCATGTCAAATTTAGTTATTATTTCCTGAGATCTCTGAAAGATGAAAGAGTGATGAAAACTGAACAGGGATAGTTTCCCGAGAAAAAGCTTAAGCCAAGAAACTGAAATGGGATAAAGAAGACAACAAAAGTCTAACTTTTAATGAGATTATAGTATATGAGCTTTCTAGTAAATGACCCTGACGTTACCAAAGTATTCAGTAGAGTTTATTGGTGATATTTAAATGTGCAATAACACACAGTCTGTTTTTGTCAGGTAAGGTGTGGGAGCTCTGATAATTACTTGTGACACAACCCCTTCTTCCCCTCTCCCAGGGTTCAGCAAGGTTTTTCTGTTGGCAGAGATAAGAGCGTTGTAAGAATTAAAGGGGAATCTTTCCAGGGGATTAGTTTTCTCAGGTGGTCATTTTTAAATTTTTTAAACTTGAGATTCGCCTTACAGGCATATATACATTGAGGCATTTATTTTTTTAAGAATAATTTGATCTTAAATTAAAAGAACTATTTTTATTGAGTAGAAGTATTATTAAAATATGTGTATCTCTTAAACCTAAATATTTTACATTTTCAGAAGATTTTTTTACACTTGATATCCTTTACAAAGTACTATTGAAAGTGCATGGTGATAGTCAGGTTCCGTTTGGATTAAGGAATCTTCCACCAACTTTTCATTTTTATTTCAAGTGAGTCAGATATAAATTGTTTCAATGTGGTCTATTACCAAGATTTCTTCTTGTGGAATCCTAAGAGTTCAGGTATATCAAAAATAAGAAATTTCTCATGGCAGTTTTGCTGTTTCTGGATAAGACTGTAAGAATATTTGACTTTTCTTTGAAAAACAATGGGATAAGGCATTAGGTTTCAGGATTTGGGGAAAATCAGAAATTAAATTGCTTTTTCCAGATGAGATACTGATATATATTTTTTTAAATAATGTTGACTTTGCCAGTGGAAATTTAACTTGATCCTATGTCGTTGCTTTATTAGGCATTTATTTTTTTTAAAAATTAATGTTTATTTATTTTTGAGAGAGAGAGACAGAGTGCAGAGGGAGAGGCAGAGAGAGAGGGAGATGCAGAATCCGAAGCAGGCTCCAGGCTCTGATCTGTCAGCACAGAGCTCAATGCAGAGCTTGAACCCAGGAACTTTCAGATTATGACACAAGCCCAAGTAGGAGGCTCCACCGGCTGAGCCACCCAGGCGCCCCTTATTAGGCATTTAAAACTCTTTTAATGAGCTTTGAGAGAAGAGGAAGCTAAACACTTGCAATTTGTTTCTTTGAGTTTTCTCTCCCTTAGCATTATTTCCACCTATTTAAAAATTACCGTATTGGCCTCTGAGAAAAGTTATGAAGCTCTTTCTTTAGAGTTATTAAAAAAAAAAAACTAAAGAATGATTCCTTTTTCTTCTGTTAAATCGCCTCTTCCTTAAGTGTTTCTACCCTCCCCCTTTTCAATTCAAAGCAAGCCTTTTCAAGTTCCTCTCACATTTGCCACCTCATTCAGTTGTGATCCCCTTGGAATTCTCAGGTGCTAGGTTTCCTGGGTCGCACGCAGTATGCTACGCAAAGCTGAAATCCCGTAGAATCAAATATTCACATCGTACTTTCACTGGAACACACCCATAAAATGATTTGGGGCATAATCTGAGAAAAGGTCAATTCATTATTTTGAATCAGAAATAGCTGCAGTGGTGATACATATTTTTTCTGAAATTTCAATCAAATATTTTCTGCCTGTCGATTTAACAACACGACAACAACCACCACCACTGCAGAGTTTTTAACAACCATCTGAGTTACATAACAAGCCTCAATCACACCAGGTGGTATTGACTGATGTATTTAATAATGTAATGAAGATGCCAACCATGACAGAATTGGTTAGTTTGATATTAGGGCAAAATGCCATTTCTTCCACAAAGTTGTCTAATAAAAAATATTGCTTACAATGTGATGAGACCTGTCAAGGAAATTTATGGTATGCAAAATTCATAAGCTCTCAAGTATTTCTTTGGAGTTTGGCAGTGCGGGCAGTCTGTAGTGTGCTCTCTGTTTGTGTAAGAAACAAACAAATTGAACGCAGGGTGAGCTGGCTAGCAAGCTGTCCACATTACAGTTGATTAATTGGAAATATTTCATGTTCTGTATCCATCTTTTATCTAGAATGTTCTTCGTTGGAGAGTTCTATATTTCACATTCAATTTTTATGTTCACTTGCAAGTTTCTCCCATCCCACAATTCAAAGAGAGTCTGTTGAAGGGGAAATTAGAGGCTGTGATTCAGAATTCAGTGAGTCTAGTCTCTGCAGAAACTTGGCAGAGGATAGAATCAGTTCTTGGGATGCCAAATTTAGTGGCCCTGGGCCAGGTGCTAATTTTGAATGCATGGCACACATCACTTTGTGTCTCGATTAAGCCATGTCTGTGAATCCCATGCAAGCCCAGCAACAGATTTTACGCAACGCATGTATTAACGTTCAGCACATCTTCGATTTAATTCTGGCTTTAAACCATGTGGCAGAAATGACTTCTTTTACATTATAAATTCCACCTCTTTGAAAACAATTAATAAAGAATGTTAATTGACTTTTTTGTCCACGATTATTTTAAATTTAATAATATCAGTTTTGGTCATTTCTTATAAGGGCGTGTTCAGGAAGAAAAAGCGAATCATACATAAATACAAAAATATGGTAGCAATAGCATAGGATTATCTTCTCTCTCCACTTACTTGCTTCTTCAGTATATATTAGATGATGAATTTGGATTTGTTCGTTAAGCTCATTCAGAAGTCTTAGAGAAGACTAATAAAAATTATGGTGCAAAGAAAACTAAATGTCAATGTATAAAACTAGATTCAAAGCTTTTATTTTATTATCAATATTTTTACTTTATTTGAATCACACCGCTATTTTATCACCTGGCTATCTGACCAGAATGTTTCCCTTTGTTTTCTACACAGGGAAGCTAAAACTTTCAGTGTAGGTGAACCTGCAGAAACACCATCCTTTGCATAAAAGTTTGTCTGGTATTGTTCTCCTCTGAAATCATTGTAAGTGTATGTAAATATATATGAATGCTGTCTATATAACATGTATACATATGTATATATGAACATATATGTTATATGTACAACATTCATATGTTTTTAAAATCAAACATTTTCTTTTTTTTTAATTTTTTAATCTTTATTTATTTAAAAATTTTTTTAACGTTTATTTATTTTTGAGACAGAGAGAGACAGAGCATGAACAGGGTAGGGGCAAAGAGAGAGGGAGACACAGAATCTGAAACAGGCTCCAGGCTCTGAGCTGTCAGCACAGAGCCCGACGCGGGGCTCGAACTCACGGACCGTGATATCATGACCTGGGCTGAAGTCGGACGCACAACAGACCAAGCCACCCAGGCGCCCCTAATCTTTATTTATTTTAAAGAGACAGGTGGGAAGGGGCTGAGAGAGAGAAGGATAGAGACACCGAAGTGGGCTCCCGTCCACATCCATGCTGTTAGCATAGAGCCTGGTGAGGCGCTGGAACTCACAAACCCGGAGATCATGACCTGAGCCAAGTCAGATGCTTAACTGACTGAGCCACCCAGGCATCCCAAACATTTTTTTTTTTTTACAGTTACTAACGTAGGTGTTTTTTTCATGGGTGTTGGAGCACTGATAGAGGATAGATGGGCTGTCTTAATGTGCTGACCTTGAACTGTGCCAACTTGCTCTGTTTTCAGCCCAGATTAAAAAGACCAGGATGAATCAGATACAGCTGGCTCTGTGACGTAGAATAAAACGTAAAGTTCTTGTAAATCTATTGTGTGAGAGATGTACACAAGATGTACACATCTATACTAATATATATATATATATATATATTTTATGTCACTCAATATATGAGAAATCCCTACCTTTTGTTCTGGAGTTGGTGGGGGGGGGAGGAATCCATTAGTTAAATGATGGGTTGTGTTCTTTTTTTTTTTTCTCTACTGCGTTTGATTTTGTTTCTGTGCTCCTTTTTAGTGTGTTTTATGCAACTCTGCGTCTTTAGTCACCATTGGATACTTAGAAGAGAAAGGAGAGGAAAAGGCAAGGACTAAATTAGAAACTCCTTTTGAATTGTTGGCTTTTATTCTAGCCATCTTCTTCTGAGTCAGAAAGAATGTTACTTTTTTTTGGAATTAAGAGGGAAAAAAAAGATCTCAATGTAAATTATATTGTTATTTTACAACACGCTTGCATTAGCCTAAGGGAAACACAAATTGAAACAGAAGAAACTTTTGAAGCACAGTATGAAAAAAACAAATCTTATTTCCATCCCACACTGGTTTGACTGGGAGTGGATCTGGTCTAAATTGTGGGTACCATGGTCATATATAATGGTGAGATGAGATTGGGGCGTCCTGACATGTCTTAATTTATTTATTCTACCAGTGTAATGCTAGCCACCTCCTGTTTTTATTATACCAATTTAATGCCAGCCATTTCCTGTTTTCATTAGACCATTGTAATGCTAGCCTCCCACTGTTCTCATTAGTGCAGGACTGTGTAATGGCAGCCACCTCATGTTTTCATTATAAGAGAGCTGTATGGTGCCAGCTGCCACTTGTTTAACTTTACTGAGAAGCATTTGACCATGGACTACATACTTCTGAAAGCTCATAGCAAACAAGGTAAAGGAGTCCAGGGTTCTGGTGGCGTAGTGGTGAGTGGTTAAGTGGCTTGTTTGCTATTCATGTGCGAGAAATATGGTCGCCTGTAATGGCGGGGAAACTACAATAAACAGGAAACCCTCGAACTGCTTTGTTATTGCTGTTGTTGTGTTTTGTTTTAGAATGATTCGTCTGACAAAGACCTTCAGGAAGATTTTCAGACTCTATTGTGGTTATGCATGGGTGGACTTATAGTACCAGGAAGAGTCCATTGCAACAATGGGCGGCATTCATTGAGAGTTTATTTACTATGTATCCAAAGTGCTTCTAAGCTTTCTATGTAACATCTCATTTATTTCTTTACAATCGTCTCATTGATTCCCATTTTACAGATGGAGAAACTGAAATATATAGTGGTTACATAATTCAGGCACTGGCAAATACCCTCTGGAAAGGGCCAGAGAGTAAAGATTTTCTGTTTTGTGGGACATACAGTGTATTCCTAACCACACAACTCTGCTGTTGTACTGCAAAACAGCCATAGACGATACGGAAATGAGTTAGTGTGCCTGGCTTCCAATAAATCTTTATTTACAAAACTAAGCTGGAGGGATGGATTTGGCTCAAAGGCTATTGTTTGCCCACTCCTGATATAAGGTCACGTAGCTAGAGTCATGGAAGAGAGTTATGGCTCTAATTGAGGCAGTTCACCTGCTCAGCCTTTGACTTTAACTACCATCCTCTATTCCTTTCTGTACATTTGTAACTGGAAATAGTTCCATTTTCACTCATCTGGGAACCTTTATTATGCAATGATTAAAGTTTTCAAAGAGAAAAACGACTTTGCTTAATTACGTGCTTTAAAATCTTTTTTTTTCTGTTTTATTCTTCATATGTTCATTGTTTTCTCCCTAACGCTTTTATTTATGAAGCTCTTAAGGATTCTTCTGAATAATAACATCAATATGAAATTTATTATGGAAAATAAAAGGAGTCTTTTCCTACAGATTAAAAAAAATAAGCTATTGAATATATTTTGGCCTACATTTGTCTCTTTATGTAAAAATGTTATGGAAAAATTTCTTTTTTAAACCCGGCACTTTGTCACCCTCAGATTGCTGTATTATTAACGTTACCAAATAGGGTAATTGACAGATGTGTATAGTTTGCTGAAATGATTAAAAGCTGTTGAGAATTGTAACCTGTCAGTGTTCCCTGGGAAACAAAGTCCTATCCATCTGTTAGGGGACTCTCTAAATGACTGTAATGAGTCACCTTTAAAATGGCAGCTGTCACCCTAGGATATGAACCTTGAAGCATGAAAAAAAGAATATATTTATATACATAAAGATGCGTGTGCTTCAATGAGGAAAGGAAAATATATTCCCAAATTTCAGGCTCTGGATCACAGAAGGGGGTCAGAAGGCAGTGCTTTGTTATATTAGGCTGTGGTGTAAGTTTGCATCCCCTGTGTGTCTGAGGCCAATATAAGTCAAACAACCAGGAGCATTGTCGAAGTGTGGAAAGACATTCCACGTCTGCATGTAACTCCTCACTTGTCTTTAACATTTCTCAAAATGAATATAGCCTCACAATGAACTCTGTATGGTTCAGTGTCACCTGTGGAAATTACCTTTATTGAACTGCAGCAGCAAAGACCCAGAGAGAGAAGACTGAAACAGAAAGCCAGTACACTAGCTGTGAGGTTAGAAAATATCAGGATTTCTCATGTCCTCTTCTGGCTGCTGGGTTCAGTGTTGCCAAGCAAGGGTGGATGAGTGAGACGGTTCTTATATTCATTCTCTCCTTTAACTGTTTCTATTTTATCTCTTGGTTTTGGTGTTTTATCTAAAATAGGGCAGGTGGAGTTATAACATTTGCTGTGAAATAAAATGCAAATTCCACTATGCAAATAGACCATTAGGAAGTAAATTAGCTTGAACAGTAGTGGTATTTCAGCAATTATATTGCTTTTTAATATGGAGAGATTCCAGCATAAATAAAACACAGCAAGTTTGTATATGAGCTGAGTCGGTGACTGAGTCTCCACTGGAAGGAAGTCTCCTGGGTGGTGGGGGGCGGGGGGTGTGGTTGTGGTTTTCTGTTCTGTCTTTCGAGTGGTTACCAGCACGTTCCTGGTCCGTTGGTAGCGCCAGCATTCACTACAGTGTATAATAACTGTATTTTTTTTAATTTTTAATGTTTATTTATATTGAGGGAGAGAGAGAGTGAGGGAGAGGCAGAGAGAGAGAGAGAGAGAGAGAGAATCCTAAGTAGGCTTTGGGCTGTCAGAGCAGAGCTGGATGCAGGGCTCGATCTCACAAACCTTGAGGTCATGACCTGAGCTGAAATCAAGAGTTGGACGCTTAACCGACTGAGACACCCAGACGCCCCAATAACCTTATTTTTCAACACACGTAAGGCACATCTAGGCAAGTTATACCAAATAATATCTCAAATGTGGATTGGCTATGGTAATTACTATTTACATTAATTGGCCTGTCAATGTGCAGACTTTCAACTTTGCCACTGGAGTTCCTGTCACCCTTTCAACACATTATCATTATTATTTTTAAACCAGAGTCATTTCAAGTTCAAATTCATAAAATGTGCATTGGAACCGCCCACCTTGCATTACAGATGGGTAAAACAGAATGTGTCAAGAGAAATAAAACTTTTAAGGAACCATTTGCTCTAACCTTCCCCTCACCTCATTTAGAAAGTCAGTCTGACATTTTTTGGCATTCCGCATATTACTTTGAAAGAATTAAAATCAGTATTTATGGTAGGAAGATGCCTAAGAGATCAATAGAGACATTCATTCTACAGCATCCAAGCATATTTATGGTCACCCAGCTTCTAGAACCCTGCCATCCCTTGATCTGCCACCCCCTCCCATCATCACCTTTTCTAGTACCAGGCTCCCCCAAACTCCCAGTGCCGTGATAGAAGATTCTACATACACATTAAGGACAGGTGACTTGAGGCTAGAGGATACGTTGATCATGCCAATAAACCTGTAAGGCAACAGTAGACTAGACCCTCAAGATGGTCCCAGAGGCAGACTCTTTCTCTCCCTTCCCAGCTAGGGGATTTTGTTTTGCCTGTCCTTCTTAGGAAATCAGCTTCAGGCTGCTTCAGGAGGAGTAAACAGCTATCCCAAGAAACACCTTTCCTTTCACTCCATGGAAATTCTCCCAATATATGTGTTATTGGTATTGATTAGAATCTGAGATCATTCTTTCATCTGCAAAAAGACACCACCGCTGCCACCCTCCAGAGCAGACTAGACCCACAAAAAGTTGAACGTAAGTCCTTATGCTAAGTAATTCAGAAGACTTTCCAGGATTTTCCTTAAAACTATGGGAGAAGACTTGTCAATCCATTTAGTTTTCAGTACCCATTATCCAAAGCCTAATGTTGTTCACTCCTCTTTTCTTAACTGCATCCTTTCTCTCTAAGGCAGGAGTTCTCAACCTGGGCATTACTGTCATTTTTTATGGGGTAAATCTTTGCTGTGGAAGTCTGTAATGTGCAAAACAGGATATTGGTGGCTGGTAAGCAACCATAGCAACCCTACTCCCTTACCTCCTGACAACCCAAACCGTATCTAGATATTGTCAAATGTCCATGGGAGACAAAACTGCCCCCAGTTGGGAAGCACTAATCTAAGTCATGATTTCCTATTTCAGTGTCTAAATAATCAATAATTATAAACTCCTCTACTGATATGCATAGAACATTATGGAAGCAATAAGATAGGATACTTAGATCAGCCCTGGGGGTTCCTGGGACAACAGACGTAGACAAAAATTCTTAGGAATAGAATTATTCTGCCTCACAGCATTCATACTGCAGATAACCAGGAGATGCCTGGAGAATTTGGACATGTGAAAAAAACACTTTTCCGGGGGATGATATCACCCATGCTCTTAATCTTTGTCTTTCTCTTCTGACTCTTTTTGCCTCCCAAACCTTCAAACATGATTACAGATTTCAAAGGAAGAATTATTTCTGGGAAGTTGGAAATATACACATAAATACTCTGCTGAGGGCTTGAAGCTGAGAAAAGCAAGATTCAGCAAAGTTGGCATTGCCGCTAAATAGTTGGATGTGCCCCAAGAACAAGGTGCTATTAGGCAGCATCTTATAAAGAATGGATCACCAGGCAGCAGCAAGCTGTCCCAGTGTTATTTTCCTAAATTCGCTTTCTACTTGGCAGGCCTTTCACAGAACTCTCCCAGCTGGTGAACCTAATTCAGGTGGCTTCGAGCCTCTTCTTCCTTGGACTAGGCATTCACGTGGCATCTCCTAAACTCAGCATTCACTACAATTCTCAGTGCGACCTAACCCACCTTCCCAACACTTCTAACTTTCTAATCAGAAAATCCAGACTTTATTTATGTGTGTTTTTGCACACACTGCAACGAATGGATTTTCCTGTACACCTCCACTGCCAAAAGCCGTTCCCACCTTAAATGCTCAATTCACAGTTTGCATTTTTTTAAATTTTTTTTAATGTTTATTTATTTTTGAGAGAGAGAGAGAGAGAGAGAGAGAGAGAGGAGCAGCAGAGAGAGACAGAGTTACAGAATCTGAAGCAAGCCCCAGGCTTTGAGCTGTCAGCAGAGAGCCCATCACGGGGCTTGAACTCACGAGATCATGACCTGAGCTGAAGTCGGATGTGCAACCAACTGAGCCACCCAGGTGCCCCTTAAATGCTCAATTCAAATGCTGTTCTCTCCAAGAAGCTTCTCCGATTCCTTCCCCTGACCTCACTCGTTTACCAACTAAAATCTGTATTTGTGTAAATATCTTCATTTCCTAGTATATCTTAAATTCCATAGAGACAGAGACTATCCTTTGTTAATATCTGTATGCTTGATTGTATTCGAAAACACAATACGTGCTCCGCAAATCAGTGTTGAATTGAATTGGGATGTCACATTCTAAGGCAGAAAATCACCAGAGAAGCCACATTTGACCAATTCATTTATTTCCTTTCCTCTTCTTGGACATTGAACAGAAAGTAAATTCTAGTACTTATCCAAAATGAAAGAAATGATGAAATATGTATAATAGTTAAATATCAGAGGTAAGTGGGGAATAAATGTAGATTGAGAAATCATAGGCATATAATCTCAGAGGTAACGGTCTTTTCTTATCTTCAGTCAAAGCCAAACATTTCACATGAGATGTTAAAATGAGGATTTCATAACATATAGGAATTAATAATAATAGCATAAGATTATTCACTTTCTATCTCTTTTTCAACCTTTCAATGAAATAGCTTGGCAGTCTTGCATAAAGATTTTAAGTACGATTCTGCATCCTGTTCATACTTCTGTTATATTTTAGTATGCATTTTGCATTTTGTCAATTTTAACATTCCATGTAGGTTACATCTAAAAAATATTATCAGTTTTCTTATAGGTTAATAAAAGCAGCTTGGACACATTCTACTTGAAGTAGTTATTGGGGGAGACATCACTACCTCCATAATTGGTCCATAGCCATGGAGATGTATATATATACATTTAATGGAAAACAGATGAAAAAGACTAAATAATAGATTGAGAGAAAATTACGAAATTATGATGAAAATAAGCGAACAATCACATGTAAGACAGCAGATTAATATTGAATGTTTGATACTACAAATATAGACAAAAATCTAATTTTAAAAAGGAGAGGATGAAAGCTTAACAATGTTATCTCAAAGCAAACTATTACCTTAAAGATGTAGTCTCTCCACTGCAATGCAAGAAAGAATAGTATGAAATGTGTTTTAATAATGCTAAAGAGGTAATACCGAGATATTCAGCAGATCAATAAAACCAATGAATATTACATCCCATGTATTTGAATTTAGATTTTCAAAACGTAAAATAGCTGATTAGAGGTAAAGGGAAGTTAAAATTTATTTCTCTAGGCATGTGGGTGGCTCAGTCGGTTGAGCATCTGACTTCAGCTCAGGTCATGATCTCATGGCTCCTGAGTTTGAGCCCCACATTGGGCTCTCTGCTCTCAACAGTCTGTTTTGGATCTTCTGTCCCTCTCTTTCTCTCCCCTTCCCCTGCTTTCTCTCTCTCTTTCTCTCTCTCAAATAATAAACATTAAAAAATAAAATCAATAAAATAAGAATTTATTTCTGGACCTCTTGAGAATAAAGTTGGTTTTCTGTAAATTGTAAAGAGAGATATGAAACATTTTGATAAGATAATCCAGGCAGAATCAGAACAACTTCACTTTCGATTAACCAGCCTGAAAATGACTCCTTTAGGAATTGCAATCTCACTTTTTCATCTGGTCATTGAAGAAACCAATGATACAATATTCTATCGAATGTGGATGCAGCAAGTCATAAATAAAAAAAATATGTGTCCATCGCTTTGCCATATTGTTACCGCTTAAATTCCTTCTCACCTTTGTTTTGTGATACTGGCTTTTGAAGTTAGTTGACTCTGATACCTTCATATATGCATATTAATCCATATTTGTGGGTGTTGTATTAAAAATGTCACATCAAGATTACTAGTTTATGGAATTATTTATAAGAAACCAATAAGTAATCTTATTGGCTTAACATATACAAAACTTCATGATACAAAGGAATGCAGTAAAGCCTCTATGATTGTTTCTAGGTGAGACTACCAAGTTCGAGAAAAATTAATATTGCATATTTCTCCAGAATATTTTGGAGAACATACCACCAATGTTATGAAACCTTTTTACAGACAGTAACAAAAACTTGAGAGCAATATTAAGAGAGGCATGATTTCTATGATATCTTTTTGTTTTTTTTTTGGAGACTATAATCCCTATTCCCTACTTTTCAAATTATTTAATACTATTATGAACTATTAACATAGACACTATCTAAATTATATGACTGCCAATTTAAAGGAGAAGGCATATTGCCGGCATAATTTAATTTTTTCAGACAATAACCTTAAGATACTAAAGAGGAAAGATGTTAGATGGGGCAGGATTGCAGCATGCACAAAATCTGGAACAGCAGAACTGTACTTTTGGTTTCAGTGTGGGTTTAAGCCTCTGAGCGAATTGCCATTGGATAAGTCCTTTTACCACTCTGAGTTACAGAATCCTTAATTCCTTAATGTCCTATAGATTTGTGAAAGTGCTCTGTGAATTGGAAACAGAATTTATCAGTATTAATTTAGGCTTGTGTAATTATTCTTTTATTTGCCTTGCCCGATCCTGTAAACCCTTAGGAAAGCAAGTGTGATTTTCACATAAGTAGTGCTGAATACCAATATTTTAAACAAAATATAATGATAATCTGTATAAGGTAAACAATGAGAGTTCCAAACTTGGTTTTGTTTGTTTTTAGCAATCTTTGAAAATATTATGGAATAATTTTACTGAGTAACATAACTTCAGGAAGTGGATTTTAAAATATAAGCCATAATCACAATTTAGTTGATAAAAATGCTATAGGTAATGTAATATGTATAAGAAAAAAAAGGGAGCGAATGTTTGAGGAAGGAAAGTTTGAGGGAAACATTCCTCTCAAAGTGAAATCTTTTACTTGTAAGACAAAAAGGGGAATACATATCTTGACCGAATGAGTGAGAAGTCAACTTCTATGATACAAAATTTGTAAAACGTCACTGAAATCTTCCCTTTTTTAATTAGTCCTTGTAAGATACTCATTACCACTTAAAGTAGTTTTAATAAATGAAGTTTTTTTTCAAATGTTATTTATTTATTTTGAGAGAGAGAGAGGGAGCAGAAGGGGCAAAGAGAGAGTGAGAGAGAATCCCAAGCAGCCTCTGCACTCAGCACAGAGCCCAATGTGGGGCTTGAACCCACAAACTGCGAGATCATGACCAGAGCCAAAACCAAGAGTAGGATGCTTAACTGTCTGAGCCACCCAGGCGCCCCTAAAGTTACTTTTTGATAACTCTCTGAAGTATTTGATTATTCTCTCTGAAACAGTAAAAGAAGCTGCACCCTCTTTTGAGAATACTGAGAATATAATCCCTAATGTCCAATGGGATATTCAGTACTATTCGTGTCTAAAATTAACAGAAAAGAATTGGTGAACCATGTGCAAGCATCTCCCAAAGCATGTAATAAAGAGTTTGAGGATGGTCCATTAACTCGCTGATCAATTTCTGTGTGCTATATTGATGCTATAGTGACCTTTAAGAATTCATTCTCTTTATATCCTACAAAGCATTGTTCTCAACAATTGTCAAATAATTGTATTTTGTGGGCACATTTACTTTAAAAAGCATAACAGTTTGAGGACTTGACACTTTAGCGGCATGGAAGAAGCCTATAATATGTGCCCCATTCCTGACTCTCTTCTAATTGCGGCATATAGCCAGACGGGATTCTTCATCTGAATGACTCTGGTCCCTCAACCCTGGTTAGATTGGTGAGTCAATTGACAGGTTGCTCTCCGCTCACACTTGAAAGCAATGAACGGCATGGTAGGCGTAGGGATTCTGTTATTCGTTAAAAGAGAAATGATTGCCATTATGAAAAGGTAATGTCAAGGCAACATAAGGTCAATTCCTATGGTAGTCTATGCCACTTAGGCACAAAGTACGAGTACCCTGAAGGCAACATATTGTAATTGGCTTCGTTCTTTGTAACTTAGGGTCCTTGTATAACACTTCAGTGGTGCTCAATGAAAGAAACAGAGAATTCAACAAATAAATGAGCAAAGGAAAGAATAGGTAAGCCATTTAGTCTATCCCAATAAGCCTAAAACCATACAGATCTGAGATGTGGACAAGCTGTGCACCCTTCTTGATATGTATTATGCTGTCAGAAGAAAATTAAAAGAAAAATCCAATTGGGCAGATTATTGTGTTTTTCTTTTTAATTTAGGAGATGTCATTCACGGAGAATGAGACGGTAGAAATAAGGGATGTGTGGAGAAACTAGGGAGAAATGCAAACAACTACATCCAAGTTATAAAGAGCAAGGTGCATTAGAACTTACCCATCTGTTTTAACTCACAAGACTGTGACCCAGGGGCCGCTCCTTCGTTTACTGTCTGCTTCTGGGGCATAGTAGCCCAGCGCAGACATACTGTAGGAACTCAGTCGATGTTTGTTGAATGAGTAGAAAGAGAGGCTTCTTATTTTACAATGCCATGGTAAGTATATATTGGCTTTAAAATGCTATTTATAAATATGTGTTTTCACCCATCATGTGAGATTATGAGATGGTTTTTAAAAGGGACTTTTTCCGAAATCCTTTCGGTTCTTGCCCCAAATTAATTTCAAACCAACTGTAAAAATTAGAAGCCACAAGCATCTAGGCTATGACTCTGTGGTAACCATCTGACTAGCCAAAGTAGCAAAGTTATCTGAAAGACGGTTAACCCATTCCTGTTGAGAACCCAGTGAGATTACTGTCAAAGAGATTTTTCAAAAATCTTATTTTACCGGCAAATAACTGGCAAAAACAGTTGTGATACCACAGTTGCTTTCCAAAATAATCACGATCAGTGTCCCTGTGGTACACAGTGTATAACACATCACCTCTGTGTTAATGAATTCAAGGGAAGGCAACATCGCTATTAGTAATAGCTTTTTATTCGGAGTCCTCATTTTCCAGATAGGTCACATTAAACACAGCCATTAAACAATAGCGTTGAGATAAATCCATACAATGTATGCTGCTTTTGTTGTTGTTGTCCTTGTTCACCAATCGCTTGGTGCAGCTAAGAACCTTATGGAGTGATGGGGCTGATGAATGGGAATAGCCAACCTGCAAAACACTGGGGCCAGGAAAGTCAGACTTTAATCAGGTCTCATTCAATTATGTTTCAAATCAACACATCTTGATAGCCAAAACTCTCATTTGAATTAATGCTGTGATAAATGCTGTCTGTTGTCAAAAGAATATAATTAGACAATAATGAGTGGGCATATATTATGCCAGACCTCAGTCTACTTGTTGACCTCAGCAACTTCTACTCCATTAGGCAACAAACAGCTTTTAACCTAGTTCTAATAAAGCATACTGCTCTATTACTACATGACTTTTTTTCTGGTGTCATTTTTTAAATTGAGCACTGCCTAAATCCTTTAAAGGGAAGTCATGTTTTACAAAATCTCAGGAAAATGAAACAGAGTCAATTTCCCAACTAGGAATTCAATTAATTCATGGAGTAGTGAGCCAATCTTTGTATATTGACTGCAATAAGGATAAGTATGTAAGGTTAAGAAGTAATATGAAAGCATTCTTTAAAATTGCATGATATGTCTCTTTAATGTTTACTTTGGTATAGGTATAACTAACACTGATTCTCACTACTTTGAACTTTGATGAAAAGATCTTTTATCATTAACATTTAATGAAAAGGTTGTTTCGTTACTGATTTTTTTTAGTTCATCGGTAAACAATTTTTAGAACTTTTTGACTTTCTTACAAAAATTTCTATAAATTCTTAGTCTGTGCTTCACTTCAGTTATTTAAGGACCTAAAAGACAAAGTATTATCAAATTATTCTTTTTGTATGTGTGGGATTTTTTTGAGGGGTTGGTATTTGGAGGATGTGAATTAAGACAATTTTTCCACATTCTGAATTATGCTGAAACCCCTTGAAACATCACTGTTGGATCATGCATCACCCCTTAAAGCAAGTGGCTCTATAGCGGGGTGATTTTGGCATCTCATTGACTTCCTTGGAAGCCGAGCACCAGAGGTCTGTGATAAAGGCAGCTGCCAGCCAAATGAATAAAGGTGAGATTCCCTCAACTCAACTATAAGAGCTTAGAGTCCTGACTGCTGAAATTACCACCAACTTGTAAATAAATAATCACTACTAAATACAGATAATGTGTTAAACAGCTAACACTAGTAAATCACTGGTGACAGAGAGCCTAAAGGTAAATCCCTCACACATTGGCACAACCAATTCTTAAAATCTTATAGTGTTTTAATGTCTTCAGACATATAATAAATTGAACAACTGGTTACTCAGCGTTAAGAATGTTTTAAAAATAAACCCTACTCTCTTGGTTGATCTCATTTACATACTGCCTTAGATGGAACTATGCGGCTATCTGTCTAGTAAGAGAGAAGCGACACTTGGTAAGACTAAATGGAAATTAGTTTTCCATCAAATTTCAGCTATCAAGCTAAATCAACCTGTAGTCTCCTGGCAAAAAATAACATCATATAACAGAGACAACACATTTCAGATACATAAATTGTCCAAAATATAGAGAGTCGATTAGGTTTCACATGTACAAGATCCCTTCTTTGCTAATTTAAACATTTATGAATAATAAAAACCAAGAGTAGAGCTTTGGAAAGGCTGTTACTAGGAACCAAATCCAGTTCTCGAGAGAATAAGGCTGATGGGAGTTGTCCGCTCTTCCCTTTCACAGCGGCTTTGCAAACGAGGTACAGTCTAAAATCTTGACGGCATTTGACGGAAATATTTTCAGTTGAATTTTTTGAGGTTTAAAATTACAAAACTTAATTCAGTTCATTGTTTGTTTTTGCTTTTGTTTTTGTTTTTAATATAATGGTTTTATGACATTTATGCTGTTTCTACACTGGCTTGGTGGCCAGAAAAGAAGGCACAGAATTCTCCACCAGTTTGCAAATAATGCATTTTTCTGCTCCAGTGCACAAACAGCCTTTATTTAACTCAGCACCACATTTTGTAAGGTATGGGCTGGAAACTGTTTGTCATGAAGCTGTAAAATGCCAAAAATTTTCGACGCTGAAGGAAAATGTCAATCAAGGCATTTTCCCATCTGCTGCTACTTCTGCAAGTGCTAATTTTGTTTTTCCCAATTCCTGAAATTTGAGGTTTCCTAGCCTCATATGGAAGTAAGTTTGAAACTTGCTAAATGTCACAAGAAAAGGTGTAACCAAAGGAAGGAATAGAAGGTGTATTGTTCTCGAAGGACGCCAATAAAAGGAGGCAGAAAAGTACTAAGAAAAAGGAAAAAAACATTTTGCTAAGACCCAGACCTCTTGAAAAACACTACACAATGCAAGTAACCTTTGCTGGTACCACACATGCATTAAAGCATTTTTCATGGTTTTGAAGTATAGTGGGAACACACATCTTGAACCACGTAAGATACTTTTGAGAACCAATCAACGTTATGATATCTACATAGGCAGAAGCTGTATGTTATTGGAAAAACGTGAACAAGTTTCAGGTATTGGTACACATGTAATTCTTGTGACTTAGCGGGACTTTAATAAAAGCTTCTACAAGGACTTGCACGTAACCATGACTGACGGATGTAGTTTTTGACCTTTCAGTTAGCTCCATCAGCTCACTCAAACACATTTTGAACAGATTATGTACTGTAGTACTTGGTAGACTATACATTAAACAAGAGACTTTGCTCTGAGGCACTGCTTCCCACATTCCATGGGGAAAAGGAAGCAGGAAAAAACAAAACTCATAGAGTTCGACAGCTACCGAGGCAACACTTGCCATTTACAATATAAGCCCAAATATTTTTGCAACACAACTATATATTAATTTAATAAAATACACAATATAGCTCTTATACACTCAACAATTTGGCTCATATGCACTGAATCTGCAATAAATCAATAAAAATATGTCATTTGATGTAAACACATTGAATCTTCTTACATTTGCACATTTAAATGGTCATGTGATTTGTGATGTCTAAGACATTTTCACTTTCCTGAGCTATTTTAGTGTCCAGAAACGAATGAAATATATTGATCGTGTTCATTTCCTCCGAATATTATCATTCAATAGTAACTATTCTTCAGGTCAAATTTAAAACATATCCATCATTATTTATATGTTTGTTGGACACTAAAATGCTGAAGAGGCATTTTAAGCTTTTAAAAAATTTCTTCTCCTTTAATGACGTGAATTAGTCTATGTGTGTGCAGGACAAAATGGACTATATCTTTTTACATTTAACTTTTATACGACATGAAGTGTCTTACAAATGACCAAGTTTTTTTTTTTTTTTTTTTTTTTTGACTGAAGATATGGAATGTCCTTTGTGTTTATATGTGTGGCAGGTAACTTTGTACAGAAATGTTTACCACAAATATGTGTTAATGTTTGGGGTAGCTTGGACTACTGCAAGGTCTTTTCGGGACTTTAAGTAGAAGCCTGTGATGACGGCTAGAAATCCACCACAGATCACAAATTATGACCCTGCTTTGTATGGGGTTTATAGGTAAACAGTTAAGTCAGCATAAATCACGGAGGACAGTCTCAGAGTGATCAGAAATACTTCAACTCTCACGCTGCATACCTTCCTAACAGATTGTCAAAAGGTAACTCGCCTCCTCATCCTCCTTTGTCTTCTTTCCTTTTTCTTCTCTCATTTTCTTTTCTCTTTCGGCATCATTAATTCTGTCCTAATATAAGTTTGGTCAAAACAAAACCATTGTTATCTCTGAAAAAGAAACAGCAGTGAAAAGAACATACTTGTGGGCACTTCAGATGTTCACTAAAAGCCTTAAAGCAGCATTGGTCTTTCTTCGTCCCTGTGAAATGGGTTGTCACTAGGAGGGATCATTTTTAAATTAACAGAAGACACAAGAAAATGCCAATGCTTTTTTTTTTTTTTCCCCCTCACTTTCTCACAGCCACAGGGTCATTTCCCCGGCAGTCCTGCAAAAGCTTATCAATCTCTCTCACGACTTCCTCTGCATCCACCGATTCTCTGCCCAGATCCCTGTTGGGGTGGTCAAGCTGTTCAAGAACAGCACCCATCTCGCTGGAATCCCGGCTGGCTCTAGAATGCACATCTGCAAAGACCCTTGCCATCTGATCGGGAGCCATGAATGGAGGGTCTCTCGGTTGCTTACTGGGTGACAGATACTGACTGTCAGTGGGCAAGTACTGGCTGCTTGCTTCGGCCAGGCCTCCTGGTTTCGCTTCGCAACCATCCAGAGAGCCTTTTGTTGAGGTGCAAGGCTCGATGCATGCCTTCGTTGGGCTGCTTGATGCTGAGGGGACCTCTTGGAGGAGAGGGCTCAGGGCACGTTTGGCTTTTAAATAAGGTTTAACATTGGCAATGAGAATAGTGTGCTCTCGCTTGTCTTTTCCAAATGTACAAAAAGTCTTTTTCCCGGTGGGATTCACAGTTTCGTAAGTCTCAGTCTCAACATTAGCTTCAACTGTGGGTACAAAGAGATTTGTGCGGTAATCTGCATTTTCAGCCTGATTGGCTGCAGGGAACTGTGGCATCCAACACCTGTCAGAATGACCAAGCACTCGGCATTCATCTGTGCAATTAACGCACTCTTCTGGTTCTGCAAAACAAAAGAGAAAACAGCAAATCCAATCATTAGGGTTGCTTTTAAATTTCTACTGAGGCTGCGATCAGCTCTCAGTGGGCTTGTTTGACCTCTGGTCTCTTAATTAAAAAGGAAAAGAAAACAATAATTAAAACATTTCAGGATGGTTGCATAAACCTGCTGGTTGAGACAATGGTTTTATTTAAGTCTATTCTCTAGATATTAATGAATTCCCATAGCCTGGGAAGAAGTAAAAAGTGGCCATTGGAGAATCATTCTCAGTGGAATAGAACATCACTGTAAACTAACCTCCTGGAGATATCAGTTAGTCTTTGTTCTGTATAACCCATCCTGGAAACAGTGAACTTCAAAAAGGATTACCAGGATTAATTTTTCAAATCAAATAATGGGGCAAAAACTAGATCACATACTTCCGTAACAAGCCCTAAGCTGCTTTTTTTTCATGTTTTATCCCTATTTTGCTTGTAATTGTTATTTTGGTGACAGTCATGAAATAAAAGGTTTCCTTTAAAAGCCTACCTTTCCTACTGAGAGGAGCAAATGGAATTTTCTATCAGAATATGTTATGAATAAACTTGTCAAAAAGTGCACATTCCTATTTTATTAGATATGGGTATGGATCATGCAATCAGTTTTCTTCACTTCAGCTTTTTTTTTTTTTTTTTTTTTTGGTGTAAGTTAGGTGAAAATGGGTTTAGTCAACAGAGTTCAGATGAATGACAACTCATGATTTCCTGTTTTCCACGATAATGTCTTCTGTGAAAATGTTTGCTTCTCTCTTTTGCCAATAGGCATACAGAGAATCTAAATAAAGCAGTCTTTAATGATCTCTCTTTCAAAGATGCTGAACAGAAAATATGAAAGAAAATTCCTTCATAATGACGATAGCTGCATAATTCCACTGCCCCAATATTTTGAACTATAACTGAACTACCTCTTCCCAGTTGTCACTTTCATCTACAAATGACTGTTTCCCCTTATATTTAATGGTTCTTTTTAAATCAAGGACCTTTTTTTTTTTTCCAGGAGAGGATATTTACACTTCACCTCTGTGTGATGGGACTAGAATTCCCCACACATTTAGCAACCCTTGGGGCAGCCATTTAATTGATGTGAGAGGATCTCTACAAATTCATAGTGTCCTGTGCAAGGGAAAAAAGGCCACATGGAAGATACTTAAAATAGAAAGCACCATATTTAATAGCCCTGATACATTTATACAGTTACTGTTCAAAGTCATATGTAAAATCTGGGTTCATATTTAAAACATATAAATAATTCCTTATCTAAAAAAGAAAACATAAACTACAACTTGATTTATCTCAAAAGGTTTTAGGATAAAAGAATTTCTTATGAGATTAATTTTTTTCTCGAAAGAAGTTAGAATAGTGTCTTGACAGAATGAAAATATTGTGGTTTTTCATAACATGTGTCATTCATATTGGTGAAATGTTAAAAATGTATTCAGGTAGCTTGCCTGTATTTTAATTTTGTCATGTTTTCAAAAATATATTTCCATATGAATGAATGAAATATATTAATTTTATTATGTAATGCAGGCAAGAATAGTGAACTCAAGTACTCATACCTATAGACTCAAATACTATCTGTTTCTTGGAAGATTGTTAGACGGACACAAACAGCAGCAGAAAAATCTAGCATTATACATTTTCTAGGAAGCCTTCCTGTATGGATTTAAAGTCAAACAGAAATTTGAAAACAAATGGATATTAGAAAATTTTCATATCAGGTATCTGTTTTCTCTACCTATTCTGCATGGGAATCATAAAAATCACCTCTACATCTGTGTCTGTCTGTGTTAGAAAGAAAATACGTATGATTTCATTCAACCAATTTTGTCCTCCACAAATATAGTAGAATACTGTCTATTTCATTAGATAATATTTTTGTAGCTTTTAGAGCCATGACTTCTAAAAAATTCATTTACAACCAATGCACTCTTTTCAAAATATGCTAACATAGTTTTATATTCCAATATTGACTGGCCTTCAATATCAGCAATTTGGATGGCCTAGCACTGAATAAATTCAATATGAACTTAAAAAGGGAGTAAAAGAGAATAATGCAGATGTATGAAAGTATAAATCGACCTTGGATTTGAAACCATCAACATGAAATGATTGTTTGCACTTCACAGCTGAAAAATCTGCAGCTTTTTACTTCACTCCTTCATGTCCCAACCTAAGGAGCAAATTCTAAGTATTGATCATGATACATTATAAGCTGTTCACCTTCTGATTAGACTGTAATTTTGATCACAGCGGTTCCCAGACAGTGAAGAAAATCTAATGGACACTTTTGTACAAGCAGCAGAAACCATGAGCAAAAAGTGAACTATAATTGCCAAGGGTCAAATAAGAAAGAATTTATGAGAAAGTGAAATTATTTCTGAAGGAACATAAATAAATAGATGAATAGGTAGGTACAAAGAAAGAGACACAGGTAGTATATAACGAATGACCACATAGACATAGAAAGTAGACAAAATGAAAAACAAAGAAGAAAAAAGGAGAGAAGAAGGAAAGAAAGCTAAGTGGAGGGAGAGAGATGGGAGGGAAGAGGAGCTGTACGGGAGGATTCCTGTCATGTATACCTTCTCCTATGTATTTTTAAGATCCCCTCAGTACACTAAGTATTCTTATTATAAAATAATAGTGTGGGGCATTTTCTCAAGACCTAGAGCTACAAAGGTAAATAATGAAACTTCTGCCTGTACCATAGGGAAAATGGAACCCAGAATAGATATGTCAAATTATATACAACAGAACTGAAAAAGAAGCAAATTATATAGACAGCCACTATTTGCATAGATTAGATATTTGTATCAGAAACCAAACTCAGAGACCCTGGGTAGAAGTAAAAGTAATTGATCCTAGTCCAAGATTCACTTTTTTTCTTTTGGACTCATGTGAGATTACAAAGAAATTATTTACCCTCATTTAATGATTTCCTCAATATAACATGATTACCCTTTCACAAATGCACCCTTGGCCAAGAAAGATATCATAATCCAAATGGTGTGCAGATGAGAAACTGACAGATAAGCATGCTTATATTACAAACAGAAAACTATTCTGAAGTCCAACAGCTGGAACTCTGGGCAATTCTGCCTGCAGGGAAGGTTTACAGTGTCACATTTTTAAAATGTATGATTCCTTGAAGGATCATGTGACAACCTGATAAATTTAAGCACTTGTTTAGTATTAAGAATTATTTTCTACGCTCTTATAGACACATCTGAGTATTACACAAGCTCTCAAAAAGAGGAATCTAAACATAGTCATCTTAATTATTTTAATTTTCCATCTTAATTTATATATTTTTGCAAAAGATATAAAGTCACACAAATGATTATAGTACTTGCAATGCAGCTGCACAACAAGCCACACACACACACACACACACACACACACGTAGAGATCTTTGTGTGTGTGTGTGTGTGTGTGTTAAATTTGACCTTTCTCCAGGATATAGTCCAAACAAAATTTTAAAACGGAAATGTATAGCCAATGTATTCCTGAAAATTTACTAGCAGTTATTGCCATAAGAGAAATACAGATGAAAAAATGAAATGCACAGAAATGTTCCATATTCATCATTTAGGAGATAACATACATACATATAAAACGCACATATATATGTACACATTTTTATATAAAGCATTACATGTATAATGTACATAGGTAGGTATAAATCAATCTCCAATAACATTTTAATCTTTCCCTTGGCCCTACAACTATTGGTGCAAAATCCGTGATTGGATCAACAACTTGACTACCTCTGATTTTAGAACTTTATATAATTCAAATTGATTTAGACATAAAGATGTCTGAAATCTGCATATTCATATTGGCTGACATGTCTGAAAGCTTTCTTTTTAACCTAGACTAAGCAGTTTAATAACTTAATCTTAGCGATAGTAGGCAAGCAACCGTTTGGTGCGAAAATACACCTTCAAAGGAGCTGTCATTGTGGAAGTTACATCCTGCAAGGAAAAAAAAAATATTTAGGTAAAACATCAAACTACCTGCCCTTAAATTATTGGGTTTTAGCTGCCTTCCATAAAGCTTTCCATAACTTCATGTTTACAACGTGATTTAAACATTGTGATGTCACTTTATCAATAGGGGTGCAGAGCCATCTCAAGGATAGGTAAAAGGTACCAAACATTACTATGTATAAGATTATAATTTGAAGCCAAAGCACTATTTAAACCAGTAGGAACTAATAAAGATTAAGGGCGCATTCGCTAAACATGATTATTTTGGGAAGAGTCAGGGGAAACAATCCTTGCGTATCATGACTCGGTGGTGTTCATTACTAAGGGAACGTGTCAAGAAGCCAGCCCCCATAAAATTTCCTACTCCGGAGTACATCTACCCCTTTATTCTAGTCTCTCTCACTCTCAGGCCAGAATTTATCAGAAACCAGAATCAAGCTTACCTTCCCTGTCTTCAAAGCACTATATCACACTACCCAAAGAGAGGTGCTTGGCAACTGATTTGTAACTACTTAGGGAAATATTAGAAAACATAAAAGGATTTCCTCCCCTCAGTTTCCATGTGACTGCTGCCTCCAGAGCCCAGATACTTGTATGAAAACATGCATATAATTTCTAGCATAAGAATTTCAGATATGCTTCAGATTTAATTTTTTTTTTTAGATTTAATTTTTTATAATGAAGAAATAAAGGTGTCACAGAAATCCGAAAACCAAACTCCACAAGTCAGGGAGTCGATGAGGAAGTTCTAAAATGCTGTGGCCATGGGGGAAGGGCATGTGAGAGAGTTTTCTCTGCTTTTTGACTGTCAATAAAAGGGCTTTATTTCTGCTTTGTAAACAGCTTTAAATAGGAATAGCTTTCTTCCCTTAGAGTGGTGGTTTCTAGCAGCATCTTAAAATTAGAGTTGTTTCCAAGTAGACAACTCTATAAATGGAAGTCCATTTTTTATTTGTTCTCGTTTTTCTTTTTTATTTCTAATTTACCTTCTTTCACCAACGTAAGCTTTCATAACACCTAATTAGCTGTCTGGAAAAGCAGAGAGCAGGGACCCATCTCTATTTATGGCTGGCACTGGTGTTTGGGAGATTAACTCTACGGAATCTAGGAAGCCATCACAGATTATCTACCAGGAAACAATGACAAACCAAGACCTTTGACTGGCAGTTTCTGTGTATCAGTTTCCTACTGAAAGGTTTTGCTGTTATGAGAACAGCTTGTTTTCGCTGTCTTTTTCTGTTCTTCAGCACACACACTCAATTTCGCACATGCACACACACTTCCTTATGAGTGCAACAAATTCCAATTTAATCCAAATATATTCTAACGTATCAGATAAAAAGTATCAATGCTAAAATAGAAACCTCATCAGAATACAGTCCAACAAATCTGTGATTAAATTTTCCTTTCAGTGAGTTGACATAATTCACAAGATCCTGTGAACTGACACTTTGCTAACATAAACAATTCTTTCTTTTTTTGGCGGTTGATGATTATTCACTTACTTTCCTTTACCATCCTATAAACCCCTTACACTTGTTATCATGATGGGGTGAATCATTCTGTATAAATGGCACCTTATCTATATCCATTCAAATTATTTCCATTTATGATTTCTATGTCCCATTAACTAGCCGATTAATTAAAAATAAACCTTCTGGGGGCGCCTGGGTGGCGCAGTCGGTTAAGCGTCCGACTTCAGCCAGGTCACGATCTCGCGGTCCGTGAGTTCGAGCCCCGCGTCGGGCTCTGGGCTGATGGCTCAGAGCCTGGAGCCTGTTTCCGATTCTGTGTCTCCCTCTCTCTCTGCCCCTTCCCCGTTCATGCTCTGTCTCTCTCTGTCCCAAAAATAAAAATAAACGTTGAAAAAAAAAAAAATTAAAAAAAAAAATAAACCTTCTGATTTCAGTCTATCTGACTACGAGAGGGGTAAAATTTCACTCTCGATATTATTGCTAGAGACAGTGTTGGAAACTTGTCTCAAAACTTTTTTTTTCTGTGTCAGGTAAGAAAGAAAAAGAATATATTACAATTTTATCACACACTTTTTTTTTCTGCCAGTGTTCACATGACTGCCAGGCTTAATTTTAGCACAATTTTTTAATAAGGTTGGTACATTCTTGTGCAGGGAAGACAAGGAAGGAGTTAGGGAAAATGTGGCATCAGAGAACCAACCACTAAGATCACTGAGTGAGCTTTCATCTACCGCATTGTATTTGCTGTGTTTCTTGTGCACGGGGATCTAATGTTTTACTGATCAAGGAACTAACACACAAATACACCTGTGGGATGTGCTGTTGCTTCTTTTTTTTTGTTTTGTCTTGTTTTTATTTTTTTTAACATCTATGTATGATTTTGAGACAGAGAGAGGCAGCTTCTTTTGTTTTGTTAATGTCAACAGGACCATGAATCGTGTTATGTACGCTGATATGCTCATTTCGTGAGGATGTCTGTTTACACATTGGCAGTGACACCATGAATAAACTGCAGGTTACAAGTCCAGAAACTTGCATTTTGTCCTAACAACTGGCCATCAGGAAGCAGAATTTGGACACACAGTTCACGTAATAAAAACACTGAGAGAGAAACGCATGTATTTTTAGGTTGATCCACTGCCAATCAGGCTTCCAGGTTTTCCTTCAGTTGTGAAATGCCATTCTAGCTGCTTTTGATAGGTGGAAAGCACATTTTGAAGTGGAAGTTATTATAATACTATCAAGTAGTCAAACCATGGCAGCTTTGAAGCAGCAATCCTCCAGCGTGCACCTGCATTGCACAATGCTTCCGAATGTATTGCCACGGCTGCATTCAGACACCAGAAACCACTGGCCTATATCATAGTCAACCGAATCCAATTGCAGCTGGGTATGTGGGGCACTGGGAGCATTTGCACATACTATTCAGTGCACCTGCATGCCTTCAGGGATGGTTTTAAGTGTTTGTGACCCTTTGGACAGAACAACATGTCTACCAGAGTGAATTTTCTGGCATATATATTGACCACATATAGTAATGCTCTAAGATGAAGAAAACTTAAATTAAACGGAAACTTAAAGAATGAGAGCCAAAGGATATAAGGAAATCTGATATGGAAGTGGCAAGAATATCTTATAAGTGAGAATCTAAACCATGCATTGGGAACCTATAGCACAAATATAATTGTGTCCCATAGTGCACTGCCCTGAGATTAACGTTCATATTTTAGCTGTCCCCCGCCCCTCCCCAATCTGTAGTGCAGCCATCATCACCTGGGGCAGCAGCAGATGCTTAAAGTGAAGGCACAGATAAATGGGGCCATCTCTTTCTTTCTTTGCTCCTTTTCTTTTTTATTTTTTTTTCAACGTTTATTTATTTTTGGGACAGAGAGAGACAGAGCATGAACGGGGGAGGGGCAGAGAGAGAGAGGGAGACACAGAATTGGAAACAGGCTCCAGGCTCTGAGCCATCAGCCCAGAGCCTGACGCGGGGCTCGAACTCCCGGACCGCGAGATCGTGACCTGGCTGAAGTCGGACGCTTAACCGACTGCACCACCCAGGCGCCCTGTCTTTGCTCCTTTTCTTAATGTTTATTTATTTTTAAGAGAGAGAGAGAGAGCACAAATGGGGGAGGGACAGAGAGAGAGGGAGACAGAGGATCCCAAGCAGCCTCTGCACTGACAGCAAAGAGCCCAACATGGGGCATGAACTCACGAACTCTGAGGTCATGACCTGAGCCGAAGCCCCAAAAGTTTGCACGCTTAACCCACTGAGCCACTCAGACGCCCCAGGCCATCTCTTTCTTAACTGGTATGTTGATAAGAACTGGCTCTGAAACTTGATACTATACTAATGAAACAAAGTTTGCATTTTGTGTGTGTGTGTGTGTGTGTGTGTGAGTGAGGGACTCTGACAGAGCTACTCAAAGAAAAACAATACAACTCAAATGCACCACGAGAGTAATAACAGCTCAAATTCAGTGACAGCATTAGATATGTACAGTTCGGTGGTTAGTTTGAAGAAGCTATACTCAAGAATTCACAAGGTAAGAACGAATCAAACACAAACTTTGTGCTTAGGCATTGGAGGTTTTCAAGCAAAGTCATCTTGAATAGAATGTTGTAGAACAGTAATGTATCAAGTAAAAGTTTGTCATAAACAAACCTATGTGTATCCACTTCTAAAATTCTCCAGTCTGTAAGAATTTATCTCTTCACTAAGGCATTTCCACTCTGACTGGAAACTAGAAACTAGGTTTAAAATCAGCTAGGGCAAATAACTCCTGATCAATGACATTTTGAACTATGTTACATGAGTGTCAAGCAACAGAAATACAGAGAAAAGTGTTGACTACAATATTGTGAAAGGCTTTGTACTAGTCATAGTGCATGATCTAAAATTCAAAGGATGACGAGTTTCAACAAAAAGTAGAGAGCAGGAAGAGGATGATCCAGGTGAAAGGGTTAGAAAGTGAAACAGTAACCACACAGGACTGTGCATTTCACAAGATAGTAAAAGACCACTTTAGGAGTCAAAGTACATATGTGGCAATACCAAAAAATAAATTATTAATGTACAGAACATTGACTAGGATTTAAAAGAGAATAGAAAGGCTCTGAATAATAATAATAATAAATAATGAAGCAGACAATGAGCCCTCAAATTATAGGTATTTGAATGTCCTATGTCTCAGAAGATTTTTAAAATATGTGCTTGATCAAAAAGGTATTAGACAGCACTTATTAACATACAAAACTGAGATGAGCCACAGGGCAAGCAGCATTCAAATCAGCATTATTTCTGGAAACAGATATATAGAGTTTTGGTCCCCACCAGGATATCTCCAGCAGAGCACAATAGGACATGACATGATTCACTGGCATAGTCATTCAGACCCCATTGTGACCCCATTCTGCTAACATCTCATCCTACTCCTTATAAACTAGAGAAAGTCTTAATGCATGTTGACTCAACTGGTATTTTATATTAATAGGATAAATCCTGTATTTTATAATTCTGCATTAGAAAAATATTTCTTCGTCTTACATCTAGATTATCCGTCTTCACTCTTTCTCTAATTTGCTATTATTATTACCCAACCATAAGATTGCACATGAGCACATCTGAAAGATTAAAGGATTCTTTGAGAACGCCAGAAGAGGAAAGGTTTGGAAGAAAGAAGATCTGTTTGGTGTCTAGGAGAGAGGTAATAAATAATTTTACAAGGTAAGGAGAATGGCCACAAATAAGGTAGATGAGGAATCTCACAAACTTTTCAAAGTTGGTTCCGGATATGAAGAATAAATTTCTACAGGAAATTCCTGAAAATGTCCAAGATAAGCATTCCTGTTTAGGATGAAGATAATGCCACATTTTTCCACTGAATTATATATACCAGCATTGCTTCATAACTCATTATTTTTTAATCCATTTGCCTCAATGAGATCCTTACACACCTTGAGGATCAAGGTACCGATACTGTGTTCCATTCTTTCATTCTTTCATGCTCTATTCCTTGAGCACGCAGAACACATTCAATATTTACACCTGAAAGCTGCCATTGATGTAAAAGAAGAGTAAATTAAAAAGGCATCTAATACTATTGGTAATCTACAATAGAAGAGACTATTCCTTATAATTTACTTATTTCAAAATCATTCAAACTAGAATTTAAATAAAAAATTGAAACAAACAAACAAACAAAAAACCTCCTCATTCATTTATGAGGTTGTGAGGTTAGCTTTCAGAATGATCCCAGGACCTAAACAATGTTATGCAAAATGGCTCTCTTTCACTGTGAATTATACAGGCTTTAAAGTTCCATGAGATCTGGGGCACCTGGCTGGCTCAGTCAGTGGAGAACGTGACTCTTGATCTCAGGGTCATGACTTCAAGCCTCACTTTGTCCCTAGAGCTTACTTAAAAAAAAAATGAAGTAACATCATATCTGTCTGTTAGATACCATGCTTATATAAAAATCTAAAGTTCTCTATTTATTATTGATAACCTATAGAGTTCCATATTATTATTTATTTATTATAATTTAAAATAAGATAAATAAATCTGCCTGGGATATATATGTAAACACAGAGGTCAGAATATTTCCCCTTAGGGTTTTTTTTAGATCAGTGACACCTTTATTGAAATTAAAGTCTAGATTTAAATAATCACCTCTTTATACTTTTAAATTAAAGAAAACAGCAAGTATCCTGAAAACCCACACCTCAGCATCTATAGTTTTTTTTTTCCTTCACTCCTGGGTTTCTCCTTTTGTCCTTTTTTGATTCTACTTCATTGTTGTGTAAAACGTGCCAGTTTCTCTGTTTTAGTTTAAGTTAGCTGCGTCTATATCTTGTACTTTATCTGATAGCTATCATCACATGTGAATTCATTAATAAGTCCCTGTAATTTTAGAGTCTTGAAAGGGTTAATGCAACTTCCAAAAAGAACCTGATTTATATACGGCGATAAACCTAGCTCTGGCATGAAATAGTGAAAGACGTTTGGTTTACAAGGACAAATTTAAAATTATAACAACTTAAACACTACTCCGAATTTCAGGCCCAAGACTATTTAAATATGCTACTATTCTTCATCTTTAAAGAGGATGTTTTCTTATGCTTTTATTGCCTCTGTTAGCTAACCCCATCTCACATAATGACACCATTTTTGATGACATGGATGAATACATCCAAAATTCAAGGCATCCTCCCAGCAAAGTGCTAATCCTGTAAGGAAGGTCAATGAAAACATGCCTGTTAAGCTGAACTCCTTGCAAGAAGCAAGGAAGATAGTCTCATGAGCATTTTTCTCTCAGGCTTGCTATCTGATTTCTATTGGGATATATATCTGTGTACCAGTTCAAATCCCGTTGTTCATCTCATTTCTAGCACTTTGTTTTCAATTGCTAGAGACAAGTACACAGAGCTGGGTGTCATTTTTAACATTCTCAGAAAACAGAGTTAATTCAGATGCAACTAATCCTCTCTAGCTTATTATTTAGTGATCAACACCTGCCAACAGGATTTGGGAGTCCCAAAAGATAAATTTTTTAAGAAAGATTTTTGTGTTTTCATATTTTCAATAACATTCTAGTCTCTGAAAGCTTTTCATAAAATTCATAGGGCTCTACTCCAGAGATAGATCCAAAGTTTCGATTCACTTACCTTAAATTAGTTGGACACGGTTCCAAAAGAGCAGATCAGTTCAGGACTTTTTAAAAACATAATGTTTTTAAAGAAAGACGCAATACAAAATGTATTTATGGACATATATGAATGGGAAATATATGTGAAACTATACTTCTCTATAAATGATTCCTACAAATATTGCTTATATTACAACTTAAAAGTGAACCAAAGGTAAATGTTCTTGATGTGCATGCATACACACACACATATGATAATAAATATGTATTTTTCACCAAAAATGCCTTCTGTGAAATGAAGTTTGTCGGAAAGTACTATTCAGATTGATAGTGTCCCAAAGGTAACTTTAGATTAATACACCGAGGGGCGCCTGGGTGGCTCAGTTGGATTAGCATCTGACTCTTGGTTTCAGCTCAGGTCATGATCTTGCGGTTAGTGAACTCAAGTCCCTCATGCTCCGTGCTGACAGTGCAGAGCCTGCTTGGGATTCTCTCTCTCTCTCTCTCTCTCTCTCTCTCTGTCTGCCCCGCCCCTGCTCATGCACTTTCTCAAAAATAAATAAAATTAAAAAATTAAAAAAAAAAAGAGTAATATAACAATAGTTTGAACCGAAACAATTTGGCCTTGATTTTATTAAAACAACTCCTACTACCAAGCTGCTCATGTTACCACAATTATTGCTACTATATTATAGATAGTTTTAAAATACATAAAGAGTAGGAAAGGAAAGAGAACTAACAATTTAAATAAAGCCTGTTCTTGGAATTACTTCTCTGAAACCATTCTGTTCTTATTACCTTTAGTGTGCTGTAAGTTTATTGGAAGCTGATGTTTTTTTATCCTGTATGATTGGGTCATCCCAAGAATGAAAATTTAAGCAAAATCAATACACTCAATACTATGTTCTAGAGTAAATATACAAAAGTGTTTCTTGTAATGGATTTTACCGGCAATGACAAGCCATTTTTCTGTAACAGCTTTAATATTTTGTAATCATTAAAGCACACTGAAGCAATGGAGAAATTGGGAAAAGAGGTCTGGAAATTCATATATTGTAAGATAGGAGATGTGTCCCTCTATATCACCCTGCTATGTAATCAAACCGAGAGTCAAAAGCTATTGGAGAAGGCTATCCTTGAATCACAGCAAAGATAAAAATGTATTTTTAAAGGATATGAAGGCTTATCCATCCATAATGCAGTATTAACATCAAAAGGTGTCTACAGTGATGTTTTAAATACTTTCTTATCTTGGAGAGTACTTTCTATGATTTAATTGATAATCAGTCATACCTGGAGCAAAGAACAGATGATAAAAGTGAAGTGTAGTCCCCATGAGTAATATTAACGGGGAAATAAATATAAATATATGAAAACTTATTTTATTTTCAGACTTGCAATCTAAATCTAATCTAATTGGAAATTCATATTGATATCACAAGGAGAATTCATTGAATTCATTGAGACAGTCTTTTTTAAATTCAGGCATGCTATATTTGATTTCCCCCCCTAAGAATATGTATGCTCAATTTCAGAAGAAGTGATCCTTTGTGTAGCCAAAGCTATTTTTGAGAAGCTGCCCAACAACTTCCATGGTCATTCCTGAAAAAGGTTATACAGTCGTCCTCCCTTTCCCATACAGATACGGTCCGAGACCCCCAGTGGATGCCACGAATAGCACCAAGTCCTATATACACTATGTTATTTCCTATACATTCATACCTACAATAAAGTTTATTTTTAAAAAGGTTTATTTTATAAATTAGGTACACTAAGAGATTAACAATATCTAATAGTAATATAATGCAATTATAACAATATACTGTAATAAAAATTGTATTGAATGTACCCTTCTTGCAATAATGTGAAGTGATAGAATACCTATATGATTAGATGAAGTGAGGTGAATGATGTAGGCACTATGACATGACATAGGCTACTATTGACCATCTGATGAGATGTCAGAGGAGGGTCATCTGTTTCTGGACCATGACGTTCACTTCAGGTAACTGAAACCATGGAAAATAAAACTGTGGATAAGGGGGACTGCTATAACCTGAACTACTCAGCCTCGTGTTCAAAACCCTCTGTAATCTGCCCCAAATAAATTATTTAGGCAGTTCTGTCATTAAAAAAACAAAAAACAAAAACAATAAACTTAGATTCTAACAAGTAGAATTTGTATACTTTCTGTTCCAGCAAATATTTCCGTAATCTTTAGGAAAATGGTAGCAATCATCTAACTGAACCCTAAAATTCCTTTAGAAGGCTGTAATTATTACCTAGGTCAATTGGAGGATGTGGAACATGCTAGTGGACATATACTTGGGATCACAATGTGTCTGCTCAAAAGAGAGAACAACTTGAATTTGAGAAAGTGTCACTTTAACCTTAAATTTTTAGGTGACTTGATGGTTATGTTCCTTGATCTAAAATTATCTAATATTAAAACCCAAGGTGTAATGCAAAATGGAATGAAATATAACTATTTGATCTGGCAAATTTCTAATAAAATATGTATTTGTGTTTCTTCATTGAATTGATAAAAAACATGCATGATCACAACAGAAAATTACCTAGTTAATTATTATTGTAAATAAGGTCACTGTGGTAAGTATTGCAAAATAGAAAACTTACTAAGTTAGAAGTACTTGGCAAATGAAACTTCTTATCTATTGGGAATGATGCTTTTACGATTAAAAACATATATATCTGCACATAATTCTGCATAAAATTCCAATATAAATGATTCATTGTAAGATTAACCATTTATTTTAAAAGGTCATAGCCTAACATATATAACTCATTGATCTACTTATTATCCATAAACATAAAGGTTGTATCTATACGAACCATATAGTTGAGAGATAACAGTGATTTCAACAAAAAGCTAAAGTTATTATGATTATTTTACAACACACGCATGCATGAAATTATTATATTACATATACTCATTCTAGTACTTTAAAAATCAAAGAAATATATATGTACAAAAATAAGAAAATATTATATTCAATGAGCTCCAGTAACAGAGTTTTAAATTGAAGACTTTTATTGTAGCATATATGTTGATGGAAAATATTCATAAGCTTCACTATCTTAATATTTTAAGTGAAGGCAATATACGTTTCAAAATGACAGCTTCCAATACATCAGGTAACTATCAACAAAGGAATACAACTAAAAAGGCATGCATTCATTTCCTTATATAAGCACCCTTTGTACACATGATGAAAAAATACATTCCCATACCAAATGGAAATGAATGGAAGGAGCCTTGCCTAAGGACAAAAATCCTCTGGAACTATTTAATGGAAATAAAATAAAGACCCAACCCGCCTTACAACAGCTTTTGGGTTTCCTGATGCTCAGTGATAGCTCCCAGAGGGCCCAGTGTTTCAAGTTAATAGACAGTCATGGTGAAGCACAGATGTGCACATGCACACACATGTACATTCACCAGAAGCATGCATGTGCACATGAGCAGAGTGTCAGTGTCAGATTAAGAGAGAGATTTTTAGGGACACATAAAATAATGTGCAGACATTTACATTCTAAAGGCCAAAATGCTTTTTTTTTTGCTATAAATTTTACCCTTAAATTTAATTCTTCCATTGAAGTTGAAAATAAGAATTGATAAATAAAACTCTTTTTCCCAATTGATTATAATTTAGTAAGTGTGAAATCACAACTATTTAAGGATGACAAGGATGATTTTATATAGATGTGTCAGTATATGTGTATGTACATGCACTCATGCTGTCAAACTTTCCACCTTACTCCCCCAAATTGGAAATAAGTAAAAATTTCCTCACTGCAACACTGTTTGAGGCCTTTTCTTGTATTTTCTCTCCAATTTCCATTCATTTCCATCTAGAAATAATGCAACCTCTTCTCTTTTCTTGGCTTGAGTAAAGCAACACAAATAAATATAACAGTAATAGATTACTGTAACATACATGTGTATTTTTCAACCACAGCCACAACTTGATATATTAATTTTCTCCACTGTCTTGTTTCCCTCGTGTAGAGATTAAACTACTGAGAAACCAATGAAATCTCTCAAAAGCATTCAAATGACTCAGACTTGGACTATATACAACCCAGAGTTAGAAGAATATCATGAAATGAGCTAAAATTTCACCTGAGATATATACTTCTTTCTGTCTTTCACTTAATCCATCCAGTTATTTCCAATTTCAATGTGTTTTCCTAGATTGTGTGAGTCACATGTAGAGCATACTTCCAAATTAAAACATATTGACAAAATTTATCGAGTTCAGGGGATTTTAATTTTGAGCTTCACTAGCTGTTGCAATTGACATGAACTTGGTTCCGCCCTGCCTTTAGGAATCTGTATTAGGGTGATGTGTACCGATTTTACAAAGTAATGTGTAAAGAAGCCTTTAATATATTTCCATAAAATAACACATCTAATTTGGAATGTAATTGCCTGTCCAAAGTGAAAGAAGAATTTGTGGACCCAATTTCTCAGGTGAAACAGTTTCTTCTTCAGAACTCAACAGTGATGTACCTTGCTCTATACCAACAACTAACATGCAAGGAAAATAACCAATCCCCTTCTCCTATATCAGCCCTCTATTCCACCAATTTCTTCCTTAGCATTTCCATTTCCCTAGCACTAACTCTGAAGTGAAATTTGTACAAGTGGTGATTTTTTACATTAAGCAATTAAGAATTGGACCACTTACACTCATTTAAGAACTATAAATGTGAAAAAAAACAAACCCTGATATAAATGAATATGTAGATTCTCTTTTCAACCCTTAACCTTACACAGCTTTTCCTGAAATATTGGAAGTAGCGATGCAAATAAAATAGAATAAATTACTTATTTACTATTCTATTTTCCTTTAAAGGAATAAAGTCTACACATTCTGAATTTATGTGTGGATAGTCTTATGAGTGTCATCATGTAACAAGTAAAATTCGGATCACAGAGAAGAAAGCCAGCAGATGAAGAAATTGCTCACCTGGAGGAAGTAGGTCAACAGACTGAAGTCTAGTTGTGATGGTGTGTAGGGTGAGGATAGCAAAGGAAAGCAAAGTCGGGAATGCTTGAAAAATAAAATATTTTTAGTTAACAAATAGAAAAACCAAATGGGAAAAAAGGGCCAATTGAATCATGAATCCTTCTCTATTGATTGAAATTTCTATATTAAAATCCTTTAGATTGATCATTCCCTAACAGATACGGTCATTTGTATTTCCCCAGGTGCATAAAACTTAGTGTGACTGGAAGAAAATTACTTTGGGGGCGTATTTCCGTTTAGAGGAGATAGAAACAATGCAAAGTAACTATAAGAATGCCTAGGTCAATGGGAAAAATATTCCTGCGATGATGGATTCATTTATCCTAAATAAAATAAAAAACCTTTCTGTAGTAGTGGGTAGAATATGTAAAAAATCAGGCCACCAAAATCAAAGTTGCAGACTGTCTATTCTTTAATATCCCTAGAGAACAAGGCTCTAATAAAAGTTTTCACTGCTAGTGAAATTTTGATGTGTATTGTCTGGAGCTTGAAACAACAAACTGTTTGAAACTTAGCTGTTTACTCAATCCCCTAGAAACCGTCAATTGTTAAAAGCGTATTGATTTTAGTAATAAGAAATATATATATTTCTGAAACAATTTCAACTCTTTTTTTTATCCAACACATAACCATAAATGTTATTGTTATAAACAAATGCTGCATTTTGTTTTTATTTTTGTTTTGCTTTTTAAGCACCTCTAACTTGGGCATATATGGATGTGTATAATTGATCAGTTTCTTAGACAAAAAAAGAATGCTTTGTGTGCATCTAAATGCATAGTGAATATATGAAATCAATTGCTATCTAAAAGTCATGCCAAAAAAAAAAAAAAGGCCTGTTGGTGAGCAAAGTAGCTTTATTTTTCAAATAGTCTCATTTTCTTATTTTCAACCTTTATTCAACATCTGTTGTTTGCCCCTCCCTGGAATGTAATTATGCAGGATTCCAATGTAAAACAGGTTGAGTAGTTAATAACAGGCAGCTCAAACATTTTTCCACACTGTTTCCCTGCAGATGTTTTCTCTCATTTTTTTTTTCCTTTTCTCCCCTGGCTTTGTGTTTAATTTGTGTATGTTTCTCTTCTATTCTTCAAGTATATTCCCACAACAGATGGAAACACCTGAAAATAAGTCTGCCTCATGCACATGTTTAAATGATGCCTATTGTGATATTAGCACAGAAAAGAGAATAGAGAATATTGATTTACAGAAAAAAATAATCTGTAAGTCACCTTGTTACTATGTTTCAATTTAAAATTCTGAAGAGATGATCTAGTTTTTGCCAAAGACATTTGCCAAAGTTTATAGTCTACAACCTTCATTTGTTCTTATTTTGTTACCAAGTTCATTTGTCTTTTTTGCATTTGGCACAATTCTCTTAAATTTTCAGTCCTACCAGAAATTGCACTTTTTTCTATCCACTGACCATTTTACTATGTAAAAGGCACTCTACATTCCCTTGATAATAATTCAAACTCAGCAATCACTATCTAACATATTTTAGATATATTCAAAGTATATCATATATTTTTAAATAATATTACCAGAGTCATACAAGGTATAGAATCCTTTTGTTCAGAAAAATATATTTATTTGAAATTGGAGGAAAAAAAAAAGACAGGTATAGGCTGTGCATTGGGTTGGGTATTGACCCCCACATGTCCACCGGGAACATCAGAATATGACCTTATTTGGAAACAGGGTCCTTGCAAATCTAATTACTTTAGATGAAGTCATACTGGATTAGAGTGGGCCCTGATCCAATGTATGATGTTCTTGTAAGAAAACTGACACAGAGACAGTCGTGTAGGGAAAATGCCATGCGAAGGTGGAAGTAGAGATTGGAGTGTTTTGTCTAGGATTGCTGGCAATGGCCAGAAGTAAAGTAGCTAGAGGCAAGGAAAGATCCTCCTCGAGAGCCATTAGAGAGCACGTTCCTGCTTATACCTTGATTTTGGACTTCTGGCCTTCAGAACTGGGAGAGAATAAATCCCTGTCATTTTAGGCCATCTAGTATGGCTCCTATTATGGCAGCCCTCTGATACTACTGATTTTGGTATCCAGAAGTGATACGCTGTTGGAACAAATATGTAAATATGTGGAAGTGACTGTGGAACTGGGTAATGGGAATAAGCTGGAAGAGTTTTAATATGCATGGTTTTTAAAAGCCTGGATTGCCTTGAAGAGACTATTGGAAGAAATACAGACATTAAAAAACTTAATGATTCTCCTCCGAGCTCAGTAAGAAGTAAGGCTAACTATAGAGGAAGTTTCTATCATGTTTGAGGATATACGTGCGGCTTTATCCTCAATAGCAGAATGTAGACAAAATATGAATGTTAAAGGTGCTTCTCATAAGGTTTCAGGTGGAAATGTTATTGGACACTGGAAGGCAATGCTTGTTATGAAGTGGCAGGAAACTTGGCCAAATTGTTGGGTGAAAAGTAGAACTTGTCCTTGATGAATTTGGATATTTAGCTGAAATGCTTTCCAGCAAAGTGTAGTAGGTGTGAGCTGGTTTCTCCTTTCTGGCTAGAGTAAAATGTGAGAGCAAAGAGATCAACTAAGGAATGAACTTTTAAGCAAAAAGAAACCAACAATTGATTTGGAAAATTCACTATCAAATCGCATGTTCTGGAAACAAGGACAAAGGTGTGGCTGGACAGTCTTGCTGTAGTGATTAGGGTGTTATCCATGACTCCAATCAACCATCATAAGAGAAGTCAGGAGTAGAGATAAGGTTACTGAGGAAAGATCTGTGGAGAACACTCTTGTCTAATGGTGTGGATCCCCTCAACATCCAGAAGTCAAAGTTTTTGAGAATTTTACATCACGCTGCTAACGTGGACTGAAAGAGACAGAGATGAGACAAAATGAAGGAAAAATCACTCTAAAGTACAGCCACAGATACAGGGACCAGGAAGGGTGGGTTACTGCCCCAGAGAGTCAAGAAAGCTTAAAGGAGTGAGCACGCAATTACTTTCAGGCCTTGAAACCTAATGGAATTTGCCCCTATGCGTTGCCAACTTCCTTGACTACTAACCCCTTTGTTCCTTCCATTTTCACCCTCTAAGAATAAGAATGTCTACCCTGTGCTTGTTCCATCATTGTATTTTGGAAACAGGTAATTTCTTTTCTAGTGTGATAGGTCTGTGAAAGAAGAGGAAGGTTGCCCAGGAGGGACCATACCCAGATTCTCCCCTACACCTGATTTAGTTGCTGAGATGTGAAACTTTCTTAGTTGATATTTAGATTTGATTTGGGACTTAGAGTCCTGCTAGAAAGGTTTGAGATGTGTGGATGATAGCGGGAGGAGGTGGATGGATTTTGTAAATGGGATGCATGTGAATTTGGGGGTTCAAAGGATAGACTGGGTTGAATACTGCTCCTCCACAATTCATGTCCTCATGGTAAATCAGAATGTGACCTTATTTGGAAACAGGGTCTTTGTAGACATAGTTACTTAAGATGAAGTCAGGTAAGTTAATATTAGGGTGGGTCTAAATCCCATGACTGCTCTCTTCATAAGAAGAGAAACAAAACACAGATATGGTCATACAAGGTAGAATACCATATGGCCATGGAAGCAGAAATGGGAGTGACATGTCTAGAACTGCTGGCAACCACCAAAAGCTAGGAACAGGCAAAGAAGAATCCTCACCTAGAGCTAGGACAGCATGGCCCGGCTAATACTTTAATTTTGGACTTCTAGCCTTTAGAACTGTGACAATAAATTCCTGTGTTTTTTGAAGCCACCCAACTAGTAGTGTTTTGTTACAGCAGACCTAGGAAACAAATACAGATTGTCAAAACAAACAAACAAACAAAACAAAACAAAACAACAACAAAACCCCCCAAAACCCAAAAAACTTCAAAATATAAAATACCCAGATGGCAAAAAATTGCTATGGCGAATGACATGGGGCAAATAAAAAGCAGATTCTAGAAGAGTAAAACAAGATAGATATGAATGAGTTAAAATGTTGTGTTCTGTATTATGGTTCATAAATAAACTAAATTTGGTGTAAGAGATGGGTTCATATGCCAGTAAGATTGAGTATAAGACCTAACTGAAATCATCCAAGAAAAAAATATATGTATGCATGTGTGTGTAAGATAATTCAATTGTAGCAAATACTTTGAAATAGAGTATTTTCTTTAAATGCCTGCAAATTAATAGCTCCTTGTGCTTATTTTCTAATTTTCTAAGTTCACTTAACTACTCTCCTCAGTCTCTATTACTTTGATTTTTATGTCTACTAATCACATCTTCAGTACCGTATGTAATGCAAACTTTGCTTAAAATTTCCATCTATACTAGTGAGCTCTTGAAAAAAAATGTGACTTATAACTTAAACAAAATGCACATATGTACACATACATGCATAAGTGTTGGATTAACAAAAAAAAGATAGTCTCGTATAAGGAGAAAACATCTCCATATATATAAATATGACTTCAAATACATGCACGTTTTCAGTTAGAAACTTACTCAGCATTACCTGAAGGCATGTATTAATAAATGTTTCCATTTTTATGGGAAATGAATGCATAAACATTAAAATAGTCAATTTTTATACTTGTTTTATTTTGCTTGATTTTTAATTTAAGTGGAAAAAGTATGGCAGAAATATATTTCCCTTAAGAAACATGATACTAAGGGTGCCTGGGTGGCTCAGTCAGGTGAACGTCTGACTCCTGATTTTGGCTCAGGTCATGATCCCAGGGTTGTGGGATCCAGCCCTAAATCGGGTTCTGTGCTGAGTGTAGACATTGCTTAGGATTCTCTCTCTCTCTCTCTCTCTCTCTCTCTCTCTCTCTCTGTCTCCCTCTCTCTCTTCAAACACTAAATCTGCAGGTTGCTGGATTTTGGACTTTTTCTCAGCCTCCAGAACTGTAAAAAATAAATTTCTGTTTATAAACATCCAGTCTATCAAAACTTGTTAAAATAGCCCAAAAGGACTAAGGTAAGTATTTACAGAGAAAAGATCATTTAATATTAATATATTGGGACATAAAGTACAAAAGAAACACAATGTGTGTGTGTGTGTACTAAATTAACTTAAAAAGAAATACTTTTGCTAATGATGCATATAACTATTGTAATATACAGTATATTTTGGTGAAATTTAGTATCACATCATGTTTTTTAATGTTAATTTATTTTTGAGATAGACTGAGAGAGCATGAACAGGGAGGTGCAGAAAGAGAAGGAGACAGAGAATCCCAAGCAGGTTCTGCACTGTCAGTGCAGAGCCCAATGCTGGATTTGATCCCACAAACTGTGAAATCATGACCTGAGCTGAAACCAACAGTCAAGATGCTTAACTGACTGAGCCAACCAGGCGCCCTCACGAATCCCATTCTAAAAGAGCTCTATCTAGCCTTATGCCCTAGTCTTCTCCCAAAATCATCATACTGAAGAATAGGTTTCAGTCTATGAATTTTGAGAGGAAACATTCAGTCCATAGCAGCACTCCACTGCATGAAGGAAACAAATGCTGTAGGAGGAGAGAAGACTACAGGTCAAGTAACTCAATGAAAGAAATGCAACCAGATCTCACAACTGGTCTGTTTTGGAACGACCTAAAAATGAAAAAAAAAAAAGTGATATATATCAGTATATGTTAGTTATTGAGTATTCATGTGCTCTTTGCAAGTGCAAAGCCTAAGAATCGATCCGAGTTACGCATCTCTCGAAGTGATTGCATCTAATAGTGTGTAAAAACTGACATTAGTATCTTACACATAAATGCAAGAAATGTATCTCTTGCTGTTTTGTTATACTGTTCACAGTAGAATATTTCTTCCATGTTATTTCAGTTTCTTTAAATGAAAAATCAATGCATGCTTTATTGCAGCATAGAAAATTGCTCCCTGTCACTCTGTTCCAAATAATGTCTTCTAAGTACCGTGCCTCCCTCTTAAGTTTCAGTGGGTTCTTGGTAGGCATTTGAGCCACCGAGCTATGCTTTACAATAGCAAAGAGCTATTAAATTAATTTTTCCTTGCTATTTGGCTCTCAATCATTATGCTGACCCAGAAAAAGAATGCAAAATTAAATTTTAAAAACTGATTTATATTATCAGAATTGTAATCAAAAGGAAACGATACTTGATATATTTTGGGTTTTCTACAAAAGTTCAGCTATTATTAGGCTGCTTTAGTGAGCAGATTTTATAATCTGTAATGCTTCCCAAAAAGCCACGAAGGCATTATAGGCCATGTAATCATCATTATCTTTGACGATAGCTAAAGAGAAGAGGGAAATCATTTAATCCATGTTACTTTGATGTCAAAACAAAATGGCACACTGACAGGTACAGGCCGGGTTATGATTCAATTTCAGAGATTACAAACCTATGTAGCTGAATTCTCATTCATTTTAGTTTTGATATCAGAGGACAGGTATCTAAGAATATTAAAACATCCAACTATGTCAGAAGAAAATCTTATCTGAAAATTTCTCTGTGAATTTCCTTCATTCAACAATAACAATGGCAGTAAAAAGAAAAAGATAAGTCAACATTCTTATTGCAACAGAAAGCAAATATCACTAGAGGGCTATGCAGGCAAAAATACTGAGTTTATATATATTCCACAAGTACAAATGAGTTATATTCTGAAAGTTTATTCCTTGTTCTTACTTTGGAATTCAACGTGTATTTTATTGCATTAAAAGGCCATAGTAAAATAGATTCTTAGTTTAGTTTACAAAAACCTGCTTAACTCGCAGGGTGGCCAACTATAGTACTAAGAATACTAATTCTGGCTTTATTTTGAAGTCCTAGCAACAAGGAACAATAAAACATAAGAGGAAGTGGAGGAGGAAGGAGCTGGTTCCCTTCAGCCCAGACACCGGAGGGAGTCCATGAGGATATATGAGTAAGAGTTTGTTTTCTTCCAATCTCCTTTGTTCTCGCTTCTGTGTCTTTCCTCCATTTAACACTCTTTCTTCCACCCTTCAATTTATTAGACGTCCCTTCTTTTCCCAATTGAGAAATATCACATTGTCTGACTGACTCCCTCAATAAGTTTGCTATGCTCCCAAATTACCTAAAGGCTTTTCTTCCCTCAAGAAAACGCTCTTTCACGCCAAGCAGTTCATATCTGGTGTACGTTGTGCATACAAACATGAAAGCGAGCTGATTAAGTTTATCCAAATTCATGGGACTGAATAAACCCCTAATTCTCCCAAATTTAGAGGAAAACACTGCACGTCTTTTGAACTTTTTAATGGATTTCTTGGCCAAAGAGTCCATGTCCTTGCAAAACTGGTAACAGTTACAAAACTAGGTAACGGTCTCATCTGTGAAAACTGATCAAAGTCAACCGGTGACATATAAACACAATTGGGGCGGCACACACAAATGCGCACGGGCACCTGCGTACACACAGATGCACGCACGCTCGTGCAGAGAGACAGAAAGGCCAGTGTCACATGGAGCCTGCCAGCATCCCTAGCCGGCCCTGCTTCTAATAGCTATTTCCTTTTCCCGCTTTCTGAAGGCACAGCCAGCAGCAGGGGTTCAGAATGTGGCAAAGACAATGAGGAAGGGAGAGTGTTCTGCTGTGTATGTGGGTCATTTATAAATCAGACACCGCTTGTCTTGCGACACGCAGCTGCATATCACACTGCAGAGTTCTTTCAGTACTCCAAGGGCGCGGTGCAGGCAATGAGAGGGCAGCCGTGTCCTAGAGTCTTTGACTCTGGCTGTCCGCTCTGGGTGGGCAGTTGAAAATTTCAGTCTTTAAAACTGTATTCCTACAAATGTAAATAATATTTGGCCTACAAATAATAACAATGAAGAAGGCCAGAGATGGAATTTGGCAAACCCCATAGCTGGGTCTGACGTCTCACGCTGTCTGTTCTGGGTCAAACCGCTGAACTTCCGCGTTCCGCCACTTCCTCATCTGCAAAATGGGGCTATCCTCATGGGGCTGTTGTGAAGGTTAAATGAGCACATGCATGCAAAGCACTTAGAACAGTTCACAGAAGCCACTCAGGGAATGCTGCCATTAAGTTGCAATGCCAGGGCAGCGCCGGCAAGTCCAAGAAAGTACAATACAACTTGTTCACAGACTGAGTGTGAATGTGGAGCCTGCTGGAAGAGAAAGCCACTCATCTTGGGACTCAGTGGTTTAGTATTCCCCAACAAAACATGCCATTATTGCTGTTGCTTTTATTTTCAATATGCTCAGTAGAATACTTCTCACCCCAAATTCAAGCATAAAATGAGTAACATACGTATCTTTTAGGGGCGGTATAAATAACACACAGTTGCAGTGAAAAAGTCATAAATATATGTTTCTTTTCCTCCAGGGCATTTTTGGAATGAATGAAATCAGAACTCCAGAAACACCGAGGTTCTATCTCTATGCTTGGGTATTCAAGATTCACAAAAATAGACGAGGCACATTTTCCTGAAGGATAAAATGACTAGATGGAAAACAATTTAAATCATTACTTCTGTGTTAAAACAAATATTATAAAACAGAAAGCAAAATTATGGGTATTTTACAATTAGAACATGAGAATCCAATAACTCTAGCAGTTGTGAGAAGACTCCTATGTATGCATTTACGGTCCTCTGCCTTTAGGGATACTTTGGTGGAAAAATCTAGAAATGCCAGAAAGGTAAAGGATTTTTGACTTGGGCCGCACACAAACTAGAAGCAGATTGAAGGTTAGAACTCATATCCCACATCTACCATACAGGTCTTTTTCCACACTCTACTTCTAGAATTTCTTCAACAAAATCAGGGAGTCAAAAGAGATAAATACAGTGACAGGCAATTTGGTAAACTGGGAAAAGTGTTGTGCTTTTGTTTTCCTTTGATTTTTTAAATTAAAAATTATTTTTTCCACCATATCTTAATGGTGGGAGAAAATAATGAGGAAGATTTATTTTTTACTCTTTTTTTTAATATTTTATTTTTAAGTGTTCTCTACATCCATCATGAGGCTTGAACTCACAACCCCAAGATCATGAGTCACATGCTCTAATGCTCTACCAGCTGAGCCAGCCAGGCACCCCATTTGGCCTTCTATTCGTTATTTAAATGTGGTTTACTAACATTCAAAGACATGATGACTCAAAAAAATACATCTTCTTTTATTCTTAATTAAACATTGTGGAAAGAACCTCATTTTCAGAATTACTTGGTCTGAACTTTTCCAAGTCAGTTTCAGGTTTCCATGTATATGACTGTCTGCTCACATATAGAATAATAGCTACATTGATACAGTTATTTTATATTTTTTCCAAAGGCAGTTAGAAAATATCAACATAACTGGAAACAAAAGAAAGCAGTATTTACTCCCACAGTCCCACAATCAGGCCATCTCTTAAATCAAGCATACACTCCAAACTTCTTTCCTTGTAACTATTGTTTATATGCGTACACAGTCTTTGTGTAGTTTAAATCTCAAAGGAAATGTAATTATGTGTGGTAATTTAAGTTTTAGGGATGAGAGGTTTAGAGATCATGCAATAAAATGTCTTTATTTTCCAGGTAAGAAAACTGAAGTTCAGAAGAGCTAGTAGCAAATAAATAAATAAATAAATAAATAACTCTACTGATCCTGAGTACAGTTCTTTTCCCACATTCTATGTATCTATATATTTTTCTTTTTATGTTGCTTTTCTGTAGTAGTCACCCATAAATAAAAGGTGACCACATAACATATTGCCCAAGCAAGGGTATTTTTGAAAGTGATAGGGACCACTATTAATGATTATGTCTGGACAACAGGTGTAGACAGAGATTTTTCCTGAGGAAACCATGACAAATGATAGTCTACCCAGAAAGGTCAAGGTTAGCATCCTAGGATTTGTTTCTGAAAAGGTCATTTAAGAAATAAAAGACATACAAATTTTATTTAAGATCAACAACTTAACATTATTTTTCTAGAAACTAATATGAATTTTAATCCTTTAAAACTGGAAAACGATATATTTATTGACTGGATTAAAAGATGTTTCGTCTGTATACGTAGAAGAATGCAGTAGGAAATCTTTACTGCTTTTGTGACAAAAATCGGCACCACCACAAACAAAACTAAGGGAATGTTAGGGAAATCCATACAGAATATTAACCTAATCAAAAACCTTTAAACCAAATTAAGAGCTATAAAAAGTAGTAATAAAAATATGCTTTGTAAAAAAGCCTAATAAATATAGCAGCTAGTAAAAAAGCAACATACAAAAATAAAAGAAGAATAAAAAGGCATTAGATCCTTTTTATATAATTGCATTCTACAAGTATATACATTGTCTTGTATATACTTTCATTCTACCCAGCATGAAAATGCAAGTATGCCAAGAGACTGTATGAATTAATCATACAAAACAGAAGGGAGAAATATAATGTGCAAATTTGATGAAGCAAGTCTGGTGGTGCTCACTTGAGTAATCAAAGAATGACAGATCAATAATTAAAATTAGAAGATAACTGAAAGAATAGTTTCTTTAAAATTCAGGAAATGGATAGAAAGGACACTTGACCTCTTTTTTTAATTTGGGGAAGAAATAAATCAGAGATATGAATTATTTCACACACACACAGACACACACACACAAACTTTAAAAACACAAATCAATGTAACATAACTAAATATAGACTCTCTAATATCTCTTTTGACACAACATCAATGCCTACAAGGGAATGCACACGTTCCGATAATACACGCCGAAACCATTCAGATGTACCATGGCTAGTAATTATCTAGGACACTAAAAGATCCTGGCAAAAGTTAATCTAATAAATCTGTCATTATCTTTAATACTTCAAATCTGTGCCTTGAGCTAAACAGTTGTCAAAACGGAGCTCTGTTTACATAGAACTGAATCCGAGTGGGGAAATAAAGATGTCAAGGATTTTCTATTTTTTTTCCTTTCACTTGTTGACATGAAATGATTAGCTGGTACATTTTATTCTGACTTTCCTCAAGGTGTCAAAGGTCAGTTTTCCCCCTTATAAATATATGCTACATAACGTGAAGGTGACTGCTCATTTGAGTCCTTCACCTCAGAAAACTGGCTTTGGCAGTGTTTAAGTGTTTAAGGCCATTCTACAAGGCAACATTTCTGATTATTATATCTCTGTGACCTGAATGACTCAGCTTCAGAGTGAGAGACAATATGTTGGAATATTTTTCTAAAGGGTCACACTATTTAATGATATCTGTAAAACAGGTGAATTCATTTCACCACATAGTACTCAAAATTAGGAATTGCAGTAAATTGTTCAAAACACAACATGGTGCTCTTTGGAGTTTTCAGCTTGCTGTTCCTCTGGAAGATTAAGAGAAAGCAGTATGATATTTATAAAACACCAAAGATCAATGTTAGGACTCCGATTTTCCTTCAAAACTGTGACTGTGCATGTAAATGTTCTGTAACGTCAATTTATCTATCAGGTCACTAAGAAAAGTTTGTCCCTAAGAGTATCTCCCAGTAATGGTAATTAAAATAAGCACATGAATGATCATATGCTATTTAAAGAATAAGCACAACAAACAAACAAATAACTCCAAAACCCCTCTCCTCCTTCTATATGTATCCTTTTATATATTCTTTCCATATATATATATATATATATACACACACACACACACATATATATACATACATATATATATACACACACACACAAAAGTGCAATATATATATATATATATATATATATATATATATATATACTATACACAGACACACAAAAGTGCAATCAATTCAGAACATTTTATAGGTCAATGATGTCACAAAATACAACAGATCAAGATAAAAATCCACCTGCTGAAATCTCTGTGTATACTGTTAACATCAAAATATACATTTTACTGGGGTTCCTGAGAGGCTCAGTCAGTTAAGTGACTGACTCCTGATTTTGGCTCAGGTCATGATCTAGCAGTTTGTGAGTTCAAGTCCCACGTCAGGCTCTGTGCTGACAGTGTGGTGCCTGCTTGGGATTCTCTCTCCTCCCTCTGTCTCTACCTCCCTCCCTGCCCTTCCTCAGTGCCCTCTCTCTCTCTCTCTTTCAAAAACAAAATAAGTTTTAAATATATATCTATATATACATTTTACTGCTTTATCAAGATTATGGATATTCACTGTCCTAGAATTTATATGCTCCACTGTTATGACTTGATTATCCATGGAAGAAACTGAAGCATATCTGAAATGCTAATGTGTTTTAATATATTTGAAAGATTGATGGTGAGGTAAGTAGAATTATGATTTATTTGTTTTCATGTAACAAAGATAAATTCATTTAATGTGCAATATGCCAGACTTATAGTCTTGGTTCCATTTTGTTTCCAACTTTCTTGGTAGCCTTAAAAAAAGCCACTTTTGTTTTGAGCTGTAGGATAAGGATGCTAAACACATAGACTGTGTTTTACTTCATTATTAGTATTCTATGATCTTAAAAAAACATTTTAGAATATTCTAGATAGAATATAGAGAATATATAAAGACAGTCGTTTTTATTCAAGAGGTGTGATTTGGTAACAAGTGCTTCACAGTTCACTTTTGGTAGAAATGTGTTTATAATAAACTTAAATAGCAGATAATATGGTAACAGAGCTATTCATGTTAGATATAGGAGACACTTGGCTTCTTAACAACATTTTCCACATTTCGCTTTTTTTGGCAAAATCTTTGCATTTTTTTCTATATGAGTTGTATATAGTATATGTTATATTAACATAAATCAGATGATAGCTTACAAAACTAATTATCTCATCAGGAATAAAGAAAGTCATCTTAGATTTCTAGCATGAAATACTCATGCAAAAATTTGCTAAATTGCTTTTCTCCAACATGGCTACTCTGCATAAAAAGAATTGTATTTTATGAATAAATAGGAAATACTCTGCATAGCCATGAAAGTCTAGAAAGAGTGGGAAAACAACCTGAATTCACAGGTTTTCAGCTTAATGAAAATAAGCTCAATGGAGAGAGGGGTATTTGAAAATATGAGCAGGTGCCTAAATGAACAGAAGATTGCCTTCATAAAAAATGGATCTTCCACTGTAAAAAAAAAAAAAAAAAAGCAGATGATTGCTCTAATAATGAATAAATAAATAAAGGATAAAAGACCAAAAAAAAATCCCACAAATGATTCCACTTGATGTAAGTATTTCCTAACGATTTAAGTCTACTTTAAAAAAAATGAGAATTATTTAAAACAAATCAAGTGGGCAATTATCAGTTTGTTGAGAGTATGTCAATCAATTATGGACGTGGGAGGAATTTAAGCAGATGAGAGCACTGCTACCCTTCATATTTGACTCCTTTCTTCTACTAACGCACATAAAAACTTCAGCAGTTTCACTGCCATTTAGAAGGAAAATGGTGTTTTCCTCGTTGTGAATTTCAATTTATAATTCTTTTCTAATCTCTATTGTTAATGCTTAAAATGTGTAAAATCTTATACCTTGCTTAAAAAAAAAGAACCACTAACTTCTTTCACCCAATGGAAATGATAAAAATAAATTTAAATCTCACTATTAATGCTTTGAAAAATGTAATATATCTTACTGGATACAGTTTAAGACAGTGCAAAGAACTGATTCTAAGACATTTAAAACAGTCCAATTATTTTCCTTATTTTTTTGTTTGCAAAAAATTATTTCTTTTGTTAAAATAATCTATTTGGAGCAACATTGACATTTTCTTTTTTTTTTTTTTTTTTTTCAACGTTTATTTATTTTTGGGACAGAGAGAGACAGAGCATGAACGGGGGAGGGGCAGAGAGAGAGGGAGACACAGAATCGGAAACAGGCTCCAGGCTCTGAGCCATCAGCCCAGAGCCCGACGCGGGGCTCGAACTCACGGACCGCGAGATCGTGACCTGGCTGAAGTCGGACGCTTAACCGACTGCGCCACCCAGGCGCCCTACATTGACATTTTCTAATGATATTCTATTTTAACATGTTCTTCTATTCATATAATATGATATTCTTTCTTAAAGTGTCAGGGCTAAATAAATTAGTTTACGTGAAATTTTAAATCCACTCATAAAAATTAACAAAATAAGAAGGATTTAGCTGTCTAAAACTGAGGATTTAAATAATTTTATACCAAGTGCAGTTTCCTTTTTGTATTCTAGAATGAAATAATATTTTCATAAAATGTTGTCTGTTGAAAGTTAAAAATACCGGTTTAGAAAACCCAGGTAATAGTTACAAATAAATATAATTTTATCAACCATCTCTTCTTATTGCTAATAGAACTGTTACAATATCATATATGTATAGAGTTTACAAACTCTATTCACATATATCAATACATTTGAATTTCATCTCTAAAGAAGATAGGTCATTGTTATTTTTTCAAAAGGGTCCCGAATTTCACAGTTAAAAGAACAACTGGCAAAACTAAATCAGAATCTAGGTTTTCTTCCCTCCTATTTACTGCTACATGAAACAACATATCCTGAGGAGACTTAAAGTATAAGAATAATTGCAGAGCTATAATCTCTTTTTTAGTAATGTGGAAATAACATCTAAATTACAGAATTACAGGTTGTTTTTTTTTTTTTAATTTTTTTTAATGTTTATTTATTTTTGAGACAGAGAGACAGAGCACGAACGGGGGAGGGTGAGAGAGAGGGAGACACAGAATCTGAAACAGGCTCCCGACGCGGGGCTCAAACTCACGGACCGAGAGATCATGACCTGAGCCGAAGTCGGACGTTCAACCAACTGAGCCACCCAGGCGCCCCTGTTTGTTTGTTTTTATCTGTGAGGACATCGATGATATATGTAAAGAGTTCAATACAGAGCAGAGATGTGATAACTGGCAAAGAGGTATTCTACTGTATCGGTCCATAATTCTTAAATTTTGCCCAATTTTCCTATCCAAAATTAACTTTACTTCAGAAAAGAATAGTTTGAGGGAAAGGAATGATAATCAGCAGGCCATAACTTAAAAATGGGTTGTTTTTTAGTACAATGTTTGGAGTAAATACAACTCCCCCTTAAAGACATAATTTATCTTTAGAAACCAGTCATTTCCCTTCCTTCTTGCTCTCCCTCTTTCCTCCCTCCTTCCTTCCTTCCCTTTTCCTTCCTTCCTTGCTTCCTTGCTTCCTTCCTTCCTCTTCACCCTTTCTTTCTTTTCTTTCCCTTCCTCATTCTCTTTCTTTCTTTCTTTCTTTCTTTCTTTCTTTCTTTCTTTCTTCTTTCTCATTTGTAATCTTACCTTTATCTTGTATGTTCGTTATATGACAAACTTGTTTCTAGCATCATCCCCAAAACAAGTTGTTAAGCTAGCACTGATAGTAAGACTCAAAAACTTACAAACTAAACATGATCATGCCCCTTCTTTTTGAGAATTACTTGATTTTTTAAGATGAAATTATCAACATACTTGGAGCCATCGTTTTATACCAGATACCCCACAACACAGAAAAGGCAACTCAACGTTCTCTTTTCCATACATGCAATTTTAACTTATTTAGAACAGAAAAACATAGTTAATTTCATTTCTTGCAGGCATTAAGAGACTGCCTTAAAAATTATATTCAATTGGACAATTGAGGCTTTCACTTCCTGGAACAAAAGTGTGTCCTACTTAGCAGGTATGCTGAGCAGCAATCAACTGGTTAATAACATACAAAACGTAAAGTCTATATAGCACAAAGGCCAATATCTTTCTACTCCTCATCAGGGAATTATAGAAACATCCTGACCCAGCTCTCTGGACACACAGGAGTTGCCATCCTGATTCGGATCCTTGATTAATATACTCTAGAATGATACATCTGGCAATGGCCTACATAGGATCTCTCTGAGGACTAGGGAAAAAATAGACTCTATTAAAATGGAACAATTATACTACCCTATACTGTGACTGTGTTTCAGTTCACAGCAAAACAAAATGAAAACAAAAAGGTTAAAAATTTTTAAATAATCAAACGATGATCTCAGGAGACTTTAGGATAACATAAAAAGAAGATAAATATTACCTCCGTATGGTTTATTTTAGAGACTAAAACTACTGCTTAGCGTGTTTATTCAACAATAAATAAATTCACACAGACTTCATTTTGAAGGTTAAAAATTTGCTTCTAACTTCTGAATTAGCTAATGCTTCATGACACTTTTCTTAATACAGCATATTCAGTTCCACAGGACGTCCCTGCATGTAAGATGAAGACTGACACCAGGATAGTCCTTCATTCTCCTAGAAACCTTGTCATATTCATCACTTTTTGGACTCTAACAATTGCTTTCTATGATGGTAAGTATGTAAGGCTTGCTGACATAATTTTACAGATTAAAAAAAATAGTAGCTATTATACTGTAGGAGTTACATTGTGCTCCACAAATATTGTGGAGAGAACCCTTCTCCAACAGGCATTTTTCTTTTTTCTTTTTTTAATTTTTTTTAACAGTTATTTGTTTTTGAGAGACAGAGACAGAGTGCGAGTGGGGGAGGGGCAGAAAGATAGGGAGACACAGAATCCAAAGCAGGCTCCAGGCTCTGAGCTGTCAGCACAGAGCCTGACACGGGGCTCAAACCCACAAACCAGGAGATCATGACCTGAGCTTAAATCGGACTCTTAACCGACTGAGCCACCCAGCAGCCCCTCCAGCAGGCATTGTTAACAATGAACACCTTTGGCTGAGAAAATTATAACATAAAGAGTCATACACTTTGACTGGTTTACCTAATTCTAGCTTTTACAAAGCTAATAACTGAGTCAAGATTCAACTTTTGAAACATCAAGGCAGGATTGATTTCACTTTCACCTAACTTGACCCAGAAAATAAATACATAAAACTTGACAATGAAATATCCAAGATGTGTTGTTATCAATTATCTGGACCTGATATGCCATTTTTTATGTAGATCGACTAAAAAATATACTTCACTTTATGAAGCTACAGTTTATAAATTGGAAGATTCTTACAAACTACTTTGACTTTAATTGGTCTCTGAAGACAGAGCTTAAATTGATATAAAAGAATATAGAATATGAAACTGTAAAAACAATTTTAATAGGTTTTTAGAATTCCTTTTTAAATCAGGGATTTATAAAACCATGTTCTTCTTTATTTTGCAATATGTATACCATCCAGAGACGATAGAAGATCATAAAATGAGAGAAAAGTAGCATAAAAAGCCTTATAAAATTAAGAAAACAATTATTTGACATATGTGAAGTGCTGTGTAATAATTTAATCCTTCTTATAAAAGATATTTCTGAGTAGTTCAAAATTAAAAATTAAACAATAATCAATGTTAAATTACTTTATCACCACCATACTATTTGAAATAATAAGATCCAAATGATTTTGCACAATTTAATTCACCACTGCCAAATAAAATATATAGGGTCCACCTCTCCTCTGATCAAACCACAATTCCTCTAATAAGGTCAAACTTAAAATACGAAAGAACAATGCAAATTTTTTAGTAGGCCTGAATTTGAAACTTAGAGTATTATTTGAGAAAATATATTCTGTGTCCTAAATGCTTGATAGGCTTAATGAAAGTGAACATATTAGGTTCCAGAAAAAAAATTTTTTTTCCTTAAGTGCTATTTTAATTCACAATGAGTTTATCACATTGAAGCAGAAAAAAGTGTCGATCTGTGAGTGTTCACTTGCTCCTTACTTAACAGCAGGAGCTTCCCTGGAATTTGAAAATTGTGGAAATACCTTAAAGAGGAAGTACGGACAACAGTCACATCCCTCGAAATGAAGAGTTAGGAGCGATGACCTCCAATCCAAGCTATGTCATGGGTTTCTTTTTGGCTACGGGAAAGCTGAGAAATTCCATTGCCTCTATTTCTTTAACTGAAAAAATCTTTAAACCTCTTAAGAGTTTATTTATTAGAGAAATGGACATGGAATGCTTTGATTATAAAACAAGTTCAAGTAAATATAAAATCAGATATTATATCATATAAATCATCTTACTGCTGAGTATGAACATTCCTACATACATGTTTGTTTTTCTTAATTGGAATGGTAATTTGGAAAATGAGATTTACTTTTATAAAATGAGCTGGAAAAATTAAACAAGCACTTTTTTCCTCTCCTTTGAAAGGGGCAGCATGAACAGGAGATAAAGAGAAACAAAGAAACGAGAAAAGTACTAATCTAGAATAAGTGAATGTGAAAATACAAGTTAATTTGTGTTCTTCCCTTCTGCTCCAGATTATATTAGTTCATCGAGCATTGCCACTTTTAGAGCTGCATTCCTATAAGTGGATATGAAATGCATACAGCATTTTAGAATTCCCAGATGTAACTCTTTTATATTAAATAAAATATCTAAATTCCTATAGAAGAAACCAGCTGAACTAGTTTATAGCACATCTTAACTCATTTTAATAAAAGGTTTTCAAAGTTTTATTTCATTGTAAATAAGATTGCCAAATATCAGCCGGGTTAACTTCAAAACCTATTACAAAAGTAAAAGTAAACTAATCCAGATAAAATTAAAATTGATAAATGAAGAAAGTAGCTAGTTAAAGTAACAGTCAATCCTTGTATAGAAATGAAAGCTGGCAGTATGCTTCCTGGGCATGGCTGAGAAATGGAGAATTTCTCATTTATTTATCCATAAAATTGCAGACAATTTAATAATAAGCATAGAACTGTTATTCAAAGCATGAAAATGCTAAATATCAATGTCTGGATACCAGAAAATAGAGGATGAAAAGAAATAGTAACAGAAATTTTTATCAGTCTGCACCATGAAATATTATCAAGTTGAAATTATCTTCCCGAATTTTATAAGCCTTTTAACTTCCTGTTCTCACTGGCATTTATTAAACCATAAGTCACCTTAAATTGGTTTACTTGTATTAAAATTTAATAAGCTCCAGTATACATTCAAAATAGAAAGCCATAGTCTGATATGCCTTTAATTTCAAAATAAATACCTTTGTTGGTTGGCATAATATTAATATGTTCATTGATTTAGGGGAAGGTAAAATATGTAAGGACAATACACTTTCCCTTTGGTAGCAACTAAAATTATTCTAGATAAGCTGCTTTACCTATGAATTAAATTTTAAATGATTTTCTTTCTCATGGATTCTCTTTCAAACTAAACATTTCCACTTGTAAGTACATAAGGGAGAGGAGTAAAGTGATTTGTAAAGTTATTAAACTTTTAATTGATACGTGTACACACTACATCTATGAGAAACAAAAATAGCTTGCATTCTTTTTAAAAATTAAAATGCAAATGTTAAAACCCTTAACATTAAAAAATAATCACACAGGAGCCAAGTAGACCAATATTAATTTTTATGTTTCACTTTTGAATCTCTCCATTGTTCTTATATTTCAGTTTTCCTGCACAATCACTGTTTATCTTATTATATTAAAAACTTCTATATAGTAAGAGAACCACAGGCTGATTTGCCTCAAAGAAAATATTAAAAGTGTCCCTTTCACTCTAAAATACGAGCCATTTTGTATAATAAATCATATGGTCATCCTACTAAATTCTGTAAGTGGTGTTAAGGTGGTTATGAGTCAATGAGTGAATGAAGTTAAAATAAGCAAAATGCTTGTTTCGGTTCTCTATTTTTTTATTTAATAGAATTTTGGCTAACATAATTAAATGTTTATCTATAATTTCTTCATAATCAATTTTGGGAAACACTTTTGACTAATGAATTGGTAAACAGTTACCAAAGAATTAGTAACTTATTATTGAACAAGTGCAATTATTATTTGAACAAGTGCAAATAAAAAAAAAAAAACTATATTGCAGACATTTTTCAGAAGATATAATTTTTAACTCAAATGCACGTAACTTAAAAGGCTGCAAAGTGATTCTGCCAAAATGTTGATGCTGCATTTAAAAATCACAAGGGATACCATTTTCAAAGGTTATATAGTTATACTGTCAAATGAAGGGCATACAATATAGCTAGTTAGAGTAATGCAATTAGTGAACATGCTGTGGTTAGATTATTTTGAAAATTGTACCTGGCACAAAGTAAAGACTACACAATTTACACATCACACATCATCAAACATAAATGATACTATAAAGGATTTGTAATATGGCTCATGCATTGAATTGTTTCTTTTTTACCCATGAGAATTTTCAGTTTTATTCAGAAGTCATATTCTCTGATCCTAGCTACATACAAAATATATTATTTCACTTACTAAAAATTCATGATTTTGCTCATTTCTGTCTTTTCCATTCAGTTTATGTTGCATAATTTGATAAAACAAGGTATATTTCTGAGTGAGTTATTATGGTAATAATTTTAGGTTTTCTAAACCACTGTATCTAAAACCTGAACTCTCTTACTTTGTTACACGGTATCTTTACATTCTAATTGAATAAAAAATCTTTGAGCACAATCTTGTAAAGACTTTATTGCATTAAACTGATATTATAGTATTTCTTAAAACTATTTGTGAAAACATTTTTGCACAAATAATGGCAATAATATAATAAAAACCAAGAATGAATATGGTTAGGGTGCTGGTCTGAAGATTAGAATTATTTTTCACATATGATTTCTGAAACCTAATTAAGTATGAAACATGCAAAACTAATTATATTTCCCTTTTAAGAATATTCCCTTTATGGATAGTTTATGGCTAGTTTTCTATGTGAAAAATTTAAGGAATATATAGCCTGTCAATTTTTTAAAATTCCTATGGGATCTGTATGTCTTCTTTGAAAAAAAAAATGTCTATTTGCAACAACGTGGATGGAGCTAGAGAGTATTATGCTAAGCGAAGTAAGTCAGAGAAAGACAAATACCATATGATTTCACTCATATGTGGAATTTAGAAAATAAAACAAATGAGCAAATTGGAAAAAAGAGAGAAACCAAGAAATAGACTCTTTTTAAGTAAGCTCTACACCCAGTGTGGGGCTTGAACTCATGACCCTGAGATCAAGAGTCGCAAGTTCTACCAACTGAGCTAACAAGGCACCCCCCAAGAAACAGACTTTTAACCACAGAGAACAAACTGATGGTTACCAGAGGGGAGGAGGGTATGGGGATGGGCTAAATAGGTGATGGGGATTAAGGAGTGCACTTGTGATGAGCACCGGGTATTGTATGAAGAGTTGAATCACTATATTGTACACCTGAAACTAACATTACACTGTATGTTAACTAACTGGAATTTAAATAAAAGCTTCAAAAAATAAAATTCTTATGGAAGTTTAGTTTTTATGAGGAACTTTCAAAAAATGCTCTTTGAAACATTAGTAATTCTGCTTCTAGGATAAATTCTTAGAGAAATAATAAGATATATTATTGTAAATTTAAAAGTACATTATTTGTAAGAGTAATTAAAATAGCCCACTATTTAGAAAAGTAATTTTGAAGTGTATGTATATGTGTATTATAGTTAATTTTCCCCAAACAGAGGCTTGCTTCAATAAAGAATTGCTCAACCACAGTTTTGAATACTGAGTTGAATGCAACTAATGGTTTTGAAGATTTAGGGATCAGGGATTTGCTCAAGATATAATGCTAAGTGTCAAGGGAAATGCACAAATTATATATTTGGGATGAATCCAATTGAGATACATATGTGTGCATACACACATGTAGGTACACACACACATACACACACAATACATTCAAAGACACTAAAGAAACACAAATATGTTTACAAAGGTTGTCTTCAGGGAAGTTTGATTATAATTTAGAATTCCCACAAAGTTGGATATTTTAATGTAAGAGATCCCAATTTAAATGATTCTTTGAGTAAACAGACCATAAGCATCATCAGTAAGATAATTAACTAGAAATTGTGTCCTTTCCATCTTCTATGACTATATGGTGCTATACGATTTATCTACCCCTTCTCTCTTCTTTAACACCTCCTTCTACCTCAAACTCACTTCCAATCTTGATTTTGTGCTTTTTATTCAATATGCCAGATAAGCAGGGACTGTACTGGTGGTTCACTGCTTACAACTCTCTTCCCCATAGAGCAATCAGTCTGTACTTCCTCACTACCTTCATGGCTCTCCTCCCTCATGACTTTTATATGTTGACTAGAATGCGTGTTCTTGATGAATGCTCCTGTCTTCCCTTTCTACAATATATCTGGCTTAGTGTAGATATTTCACGAAAAATTATTAAGTGAATGAACGTTATTGCCCAGAAATATTATTAATTATTAATAGATCATCATCATCATCCTTATTATTAGCCACAACAGGACTGCTGATAATTTGGGACTTCACAAATGAATTCTCTTTCAATGAAATCTTAGTTATTGATATTACATATATAGAATGAATCATATTTCTATACTGAGAAAATAATTGATGGAATTTGAATAGAGGCTACAAAATCAATCTTACAATGTCGAAACTTTTCAGTCTATCTATCTATCTATCTATCTATCTATCATCTATGTATCTTATCTCTACAGCATTATAAAGTGCTAAGGCATGTTAGAGATAATCTAGTTTGGTCCTTTCATATACAGGTAAGGCATTAAAAACACCCACCAAGTTAAAGTCATAGTAAAAGACAAAGGTATGCAACCAGTATTATTATAACTGAGTCAATACCAGAAATGAATGTACTAATTCCAGATCTAACATTCATTACAATGATATAAAAAATTTCAAGTCTTCTGTGTATTTGATGCTACATTAAAGCAACTGTATATAATACATAGCATTTCTACAAATATTCATGCAACCATGGCTGAAACTTAAATGTCAGTAGGCGTTTGTGAAAAATCAAAAACAAAAACAAATCCTGTATTAAAGGGAGAGATCAGTTTCAGATATAATAATCACTAACCTTGTTTTTTTCTGGCCAAAAAATAAAACACAATACAAACTGTATTAGTATGTGCTGATTAGTATAAAATAGAAATTGTGTTATACTTGCTATACAGAAGCCCAATTTTTCCTAAAGAATGTTTAAATGCAGTATCTAACGATCCAAACAGAAAAGCCTATGACCTCTAAAGACTTCAGAGAAAATGGATTGGAGATACAGGGATTATTGTATTCAGCTTTTTTCAGCAGAGAAAAAATTTCCAAAGATGTTTGTACCTCATTGCAGTAAGGGTAATCTCAATGAACGGTCACCCTCTCCACGCCTTATCCTGACCAAAATACTCTCACAGGATTCTAACCATGCTGAAAATATTGTACCTCCTGGGAAAAAATAAATCTATCATGTTCCAGGACTTCACTCCCTTAAGGAAGCTTCCTCCTCCTGTCAGCCTTAGACAACAATGACAGTGGAATATGAGAGAACAGTTCATCACAGGAGAGTTTGTGGTATCTGTCCTGGAGTCTGACAAAAATTCCAATATCATTTTCTGGTATCCATGGTCAACTTGGTGGTCAAATATATATACATCTTCATTTTAATCACAAAAATATAGACCACACTTTACTGAATCCAATGAAAGCACTGTACGGATCAACAATAAATGTGAGTTCCCTCTCCCTGACCCAGAGAACTATTTCAAACTATTCTTTTGATGATGCAATGTTAGATTTTTTTTTTTAATGAAAAAATGGTTTCTTTAATAAGAATGACCCTAAAGAGCCGGTCACAAGTATAAAATGAAAATTTGAGTCCAATTGAGATTGTGTTTAATCTAATAGTTATTTCTAATTTGAACACTTCAAATTGCCTATAAAAACATTCTTAGGAACCTCCATTGACTTCCAGGGTAACTGTTCCACACAATGGGAACAAATTCAGTTCTATTTCTCTCATTACTAGTGTTTTGTGGGTCACTTTCAAATTTGATAATTTCAACCATTTACCCTTCTTTAAAAGTTTCAGAAGTAATTTATTTTGCACTTGTGAGATATGGAACATAAAATTACTTTTAATAATCAAGAGTAGAAATGTAAATGAGAATAAAATAAAAGTTAACTACCTAAAATTTCATTTTATCAAGTGAATTTGGAATTGTAGCCATGTGCCATTTTTAGACTTCTATTAAAACCATTAATTAATATTCTGAATACATATTAGAGATTACTGATTAAGTGATAGCCTGGCAGCTAGAAATTTTCCCATTTTACTCCTGATTCTTAGTTTGTGCATTGAGAGTATGACTCACTGGGCACTTAATTTCAAATAAGAATACAATCATCATAACAAAAATTGTGAAACAGACCACAGTGACATTCTAGGCTCAAAAATTCCAAACATTCCTTGTTCACTATTCAAAGAGGCTTCAAATTATTTAAACACAGGACATTCCTGGAAGAAATGATTAAACTTTCATTAAGCTTTCAAACTCAAATGTACCTTCTTTTACCCTGCCTAATACCATCAGCAACCAGTTTCTAAGTCTAAAATTATGTTACTTTCCTATCCTATATCCAGTTTATTATGCTATAAATCTCTTTTCTGAATCACCCACATTGCATTTCTCTGATAGACTTCATATCCAATAAATTGCCAAATACTGTTACTTTATTTGTACTGTGTCAAACTGTATGTTTCCATTCACACCGACCACCATCATTTCTGGTCTTTACCACTTTGTATGAAAGTTAGTGAACCAGATTGGTCTCCTTGAAGCCACCTTTCCCTCTCTACAATCTGTGCTGTCGCACAGAAAGTTTCCCTAAGTGGCTGTATTACTTTGGTTATGCTCCTACCCACACATTTTTAATGGTTTCTACTGATCGTTAAAAATGCCCAATTCTTATGTTAACATCAAATGTTCTGCACCATTTTGTCTCATTTTTTTCTACCACATTTAATAATGTTTTAGATAAACTTTTACATTTTAGAATAATTTTGTTTTTTTAATGTTTATTTATTTAGAGAGAGGATGCACGGTATGCATGTGCAAGTGGGGGAGGGGTGGAGAGAGAGAGAGAGAGAGAGAGAGAGAGAGAGAGAGAGAGACAGAATCCCAAGCAGGCTCCGTGCTGTCAGAGTAGAGCCTGAGGCAGAGCTTGAACTCACGAACCATGAGTTCATGACCTGAGCTGAAATCGAGAGTTGGACACTTAACTATCTGAGCCATTCAGGTGCCTGAGAATAATTTTAAATTTACAGAAAAATTGATACTACAGAGAGCTCCATGAATCTCACACCCAACTGGCCCTATCGTTAACATCTAATATTCATATAGTACATTTGTCACAATTAATGAACCATTATTTAGACATTATTGTTAACTAAAGTTCATACTATATTTGAATCGCCTTAGTTTTCGCTGTATGTCCTTATTCTGTTCAAGAATCCCATGCAGGATATAGTTCGTCAATAATTTTATCTATAGGAGAGGGATGAAAATTCCATCCTACAACTTTCACAGCTGCAGATAAGATAAATTTTACTCTACCCAATTTTTAAAGTCAACTCTCATGTATATGCTGATTTCAAATGGCAGATCTAAGGTGTGTTTTTCAGACTGATATGCTTCAATAACAAAAAATCAAAATGGATGTTGTTCCAAGAGTTTTGAATGATACAAATACTTACTGGGGTAAACTACTAGAGATCAGGACTTACATTTATTTTGTGCATAATTTTACTCTTTAGTGCCTTATACAGTGTCTGGCACAAGTAAATGCTGAGTCATCTATTGCAACTATATTTGAGAAGATAAAAGAGAATGTGTGTCACTGCGAAACATCAGTAATACTTTATACATCAGTATAATTATTATTAAGCAGATTTTTTACCTTTTGCAATATTTTTAACAGATATTGCACATTAAGAGCACAAACATAATTATAAGGGGATACTTATAGTATCAAGGGAACAAACTACTTTTAGTCTCCCTCAAATAAATTAGAAGCAAATTATAGATAACATACTAATTTCTATCTATCATATCTATTCATCATTGAAGGTTTCAATAAGGATTTTTATGGCGATATACTATAGGCTCAATTTGAATTTTAGTTGTCTTTGAATCAAACGAAAATAGAAATCTGACTTCTTTTTAAAGTAATTTATGATTCAGATAGGTTCCCCCAGAGAGAATTAATGACTATGTTGTATTATTAAAGTGAATTTGAGCAGTTTAACATCATTGAACTGATATCAGGGAAAGACTATTTACATCTGAAGAAAATGATAGAATATCACTCAAACATTGATAGTGTTAATAAATGTATCAGAGTGTTTAAATGAGCTGATGGCATGTAAGTAATACATATACTGAAATGAATGTACGTATTTATATTTATAACACCATGGTTGCAAAAGACAGGTTAGACAAAATGTGTAACCTCTACTGATAAAACGTTATTACTCATAACCTAAAACAACTAATTTTCCTCAGAGCTTTTACAAAGCTGTTTCTTTCACTTCTGAACAACTGTTCCACTGTTTCGTTTTCAATATTCAAAAAATTTAAAAAAAGTTTTTTTAATGTTTTATTTATTTTTGAGAGAGAGACAGAGCATGAGCAGGGGAGGGGCAGAAAGAGAGGGAGACACAGAATCTGAAGCAGGCTCCAGGCTCTGAGCTGTCAGCACAGAGCCCGACGCGGGGCTCGAACTCACAAACCGCTAGATCATGACCTGAGCCAAAGTCAGACGCCTAACCAACGGAGCCACCCAGGCGCCCCAACATTCAAAAAAATTTTAAATGTCGTTTAATAAAATACTGTCATGTGAACATGGAAATAATTAAACTGTTAATGGGTATTGAATACTCTTGTGCTAATAAATCTGTGTGAAAATGCATTATTATGTATTATTTAAACATTTTGTAATTTCTTTTTTTTTTAATTTTTTTTAACGTTTTTATTTATTTTTGAGATAGAGAGAGACAGAGCATGAACGGGGGAGGGGCAGAGAGAGAGGGAGACACAGAATCATAAGCAGGCTCCAGGCTCTGAGCCATCAGCCCAGAGCCTGACGCGGGGCTCGAACTCACGGACCGCAAGATCGTGACCTGGCTGAAGTCGGACGCTTAACCGACTGTGCCACCCAGGCGCCCCAAACATTTTGTAATTTCAAGGACAAGTGTCTAGTAACCTGGTAGCATTTCCAGGCAACGTTACAATACACGTCAGAAGTTAGTGATATTCTGATGGATGTACTCTTAAGTGTAATTAAATATATATTTTTAATGCTTTTGCCATTCAAATTTTGGAGGTAAATGTATGTATATATGTAAACTCATATATGTTTTCATACATATATGTATGGGCATAAAACAGAAAATAAGTTTAGTAATCACATAGAAAGTCAAAGTTGGGGTACCTTGGTGGCTCAGTTGGTTGAGCAACCAACTCTTGATTTTGGCTCAGGTCATGATCCCAGGTTTGTGGGATCAAGCCCCACATCAGCCTCTGTGCTGAGCATGGAGCCTGCTTAAGATTCTCTGTCTCTGTCTCTGTCTCTGTCTCTGTCTGTCTCTCTCTCTCTCCCTCTGCCCATCCCCCACGCATGCATGCGCACTCACACGTGCACCCCCTCTCTTTCTCTCAAATAAAACAATTCTTTAAAGAAAATCAAAATTAAATTTAATTAAAACAAATCTAGAAGGAAATGTATTTTATAAATTCTGGAGTTTGATGTAGCCTAGGCTTTTAACATTTTCAGTGTTTTATAGAAGGAAAGAAGGAGTAGAAACAGTATTGGTATCCTCAGTAAAATGCAAGGAAGAAATCTGGAAAACCCTGGCCTCTAGAGGGTTGTTTCTCTAATTTTTAATATTTGAAATATATATTCTTTTTAAAGTATAAACTCAAGAGGATTTCACATCATGCTCTGAAGAGGTACACTTACCCTTCTCTTTCAAAACTCTTCTATATTTGAGTACCTTACTACTCTTCTTTTTCCTAGTGTTGTCTGTTATTCCTTCTGACGAATCTTTCATTTTCACCACTCTGCTTTCACTCTAAATAGACTTATCTAATTATTGATTGCTTTTTAAATCAGTTACATGGATATGGCCAACTTTATCAGTATTTCATACAAAGAAATGGACACCACTTTTCTGTGTATTCAAATATAATGATTTCATTGCAAATATAGCTTCTCAGCCTAGTAGTAAGAAGGATCACTTCTGAGCTTTGTGGAATCTTTACCTGCCTCATCTAAGGTTCAAGATAAGCTTTCATTTTCCTAAGTTGTCTCCTGTGTTTCATAGTGGCAATTTGCTTTACTTTTTTCCTGAATATGTCAGTTTATCCACTCACTCAAATTTTTATATATACTTTATAGTCCAATATTAGTAATGGACACTCAAAAGATAACCCAAATGTATCCATCTTTCCCTCAATATTATAGAATGATCTGAAAATCTGCAGTCAGATATTTCAAGTAGAATATCATATATTTCAAATAAATTGTACTTACTTTTTGCATTATCCTGTGTTTCTTTTACTCATTCCTATTGCACCATTTGCTTTCTCTGCACATCGTTTTAGCCAGCCAATACTATTCAATAACCCAACAATATTGTTACAACCTGATGGAAGTTTCTAATTTTGAAAACTTGATGGCCCTTTCTTACTCTCTACCAAGATATTAAGCCTTTTAGTCTCCAAATATTGGCACCCCCAAGACTCGCTCTTATTTTCAATATCACCTAGACTAGTGAGAACTTCATTACTTCTCACATGGGCAATTGCCACCGTGACATGATGAACAGACCCATGATAACCAAAATTTTGGTTCAGCCATATGAAAGCTTGAGGACCTTAGGTTGGTTATCTCCTCTATTCAAAATGGAAATGGCAATTATATCTTATTAAATTATCTTATAACTACCTTATATAATTATTCAAAATTGTGTATGGTAGATGAGATAATTTAAGTAAATGTACATAATTCTGTTCTTTGAAGTCATTAAATGTTTGTTTGATCTGTTTCTAACTGTAACAAAACTGGCTCTTTTAAAGATTAATTCAATATCATATCATTTACCAGATCAAGATCTTTTAATATTTATCCTGTGACTTCAAGTTCCTTAAGATCTTCTTCGTGATCTGTATTTTTAATCTTTGATAACTTTTTGTTTTCTTTTTCTTTTTTCTTTCTTTCCTTTCTTTTTTTTCTTTCTTTCTTTCTTTCTTTTTTTTTTTTTTTTGGTAAATAAATACTGGGAATATATTGAGAATACAGGGAGTGTAAGAGAAGTATCTCCTTCACAACATGTCGCTTGCAGACTACTGGGGGAGACAAATTAGTGCAAAAAAGTTCTATTCACCAGGAGCCTTTTTCTTGAAATAGGGAAGAAGACACTGAAAGAATACCTCCCTGGCTGGGGTACAGTAAACTAGCAGGAGACTGGCACAAGGGCAAGGCTTATAGACCAAGGTTAAAAGTGCAGATCACCCCCCCTCCCCCCAGAACTCTGTGAAAATCACTGAATGTTTATACTTGGAGGAGTGAAATGATCAAATTTATCTCTCAAGGGGATCACTGTTCTGCTAATGGATGGTAGTTAACTAACAGGGCATTGAGGGAAGCAGGTGGGCACCTGCCTAGGAGGTGTTCTGAGAAAGGGAGGCAGCCTGGACAGGGGAAATAAACTGGAACTAAGTGAACTGAAGACATTTCAAGACGAATTGGGTCGTGTAACAACAGGACTTAATAACACATACTGTGATGCTGAAGAGATAGAAAAGGAGTTCCTTTGCTGGTTTCTGATTAGAGTGACTGGGGAGGTAGATGGTGATGCCACTTACTGGGATGAGAATAGAGCTGGCTGGGAAGAGCTTGTGAAAGTAGAGAGAAAATATTGGCAGGGTTGGGATGGAGGGGGAACCGAGGTAAATGAAATTTTCAAGCTATTTTGCTGTGTTTTAATTGTTCAAAACCTTTGATCAAATACCTAGAGAACTGTGAAATGTCTTAAGAATACATATGGACTACAATGTCTTACAAATTGTAGATCATCAGTAAAGTGGGATTAAATTTGTTTATATCACTTCAATATCTCTGAGCAGTCTATCATAGTTCTAAAAGTGACACTGATACTAGCGCTTAATTCATACAACATAACTGGATTGGGATTTATTCTTTGCACATGATTATTGAAGACTGTAAATAAGCAGAAGGGACAAGAGTGCAAAGAGCACAGACATGACATCAGACAGACAACTGCTACACAGTTAAGGGTCTCATCTGTGGGCAAGATCCTTCAGTTTTCTGATGCACGGGGTTTTCATTTTTTACAGGAGATAACAGTATCTCACTGGCCTGCCATTAGGACAAATTTATTTAAAAGTGCTTGGTGCAGGGTCCTCTGGGTGGCTCAGTTTGTTAAGCTTGGTTTCATCTCAGGTCATAATCTCACAGATCATGAGTTCAAGCCCCGCATCAGGCTCTGTGCTGAAGGTGCAGAGCCTGCTTGGGATTCTCTCTTTTCCTCTCTTTCAAAGTAAATACATAAATTAAAAACACAAAAGTGTTTGGGGCAGTGCTTGTCACGTAGTAGATGTTCAGTAAATGTGTGTGTGTGTGTGTGTTTTTAATTCCTTATTACTAGTAGCTGATCTTTTGTTATCTGAATAAATTCACACAGTTTGTCAAGTATCTATGATCTTTTAATGGCTTCACTATGATTTATATTTAAGATAGGGTTGCTAGCTCTGCTGTAAAATAAAAGGGAAAGGAAAAAAATCAACTTTGCTTATTAACAAATATAAATAGCAGTACTTTGAATTGAGTAATGTGTCTTTTGAATTAATCGTATTTAATGCTCAGAATGATTTCAATAAAATTTCTTGGGTATATGCAATTAAAGTGCATGACATGTTATATAAAAATGAAGGAAATATTAAACATACTTCTCCCTTTTTGAATTTTGGTGATGGATTGGTTTGGCCATTGTTTTTTTTTTCATTCCCAACTCTCCCCTGGTCTATTATTAATTGATCACTCTAAAAGAAAAATGTGACCAGTTAACGCCACTCAAAAGAGTTTTCAATTGCCTGTAGAATATGGTTCAAAGTCGTTGGTATGGAATTCGAAGTTTTTCATAATCTGACCCTAACCCATTCATCTGGTTCAATTTGTCTCCATTATAATTTTATATCCCATATTCAAATACAAATATTTCTACTTTTTTTTGCCATTCTTGTATTATACTGTTCAGTTGCCACATCTCTAAATCTTTGATCATGTATTATCCAAGTTTCAAATACTTAATTCACCCTGTATCTTACAGTCTTAGTCCACTTTCAAGTCCAACATTTAAATGCTCCAAGATTACTCTTTAGCTTCCTAAAGTAAATATTTATCACATTAAAACTATTACAGGGATGATAGACTATTTTTTTCTACATTTGAAGCAAGACCCCAACTACATATTTCTATAATGATTTCATAGAAGACAGGATTAAATAATTTCTTATGGTGGTACATAATAATTTTTTCATTATGTTACCACTTGACAATCAGTATAACTGGTTGTCAAGAATTTAAGGAAGCAAAGCCCCAACATGCAAATTAAGTACAAGTCTATATAATTCCTTGCCCATAATTTTGAAACCCAAAAATATTTCAGATCTGGAAATTGTTTTATTACTCATCTAGTGGTAAAAAATGACTTGAACTAACATAAGCTATTTATAGTATTCATTTAGTCCATTTACTGCAAATATTCAGGGTTTTTTTTCTACAAAATTTAATGTGTTTGATTGTGTGTATTGCCAGATTCCAGTGAGGATTTTATATAATATATGATATACGTATTATATCACCTTTGTAAAATCTGAAAAATCCTTAATTCTGGAAAATATCTTGTTCTAAGAATTATAAGCATACATATCAAACCATCAACTTTCAAAAATTTATTCAAGATATGAAATTGGAAAGTACCAGGGGAGCAAATTTGAATGTTAATATATTTGGTTAAATATAAATATATATTTTTAGTTTGCTATATAACATGTCCCTATTTCTTTTTTTTAACAAATATAAATATAAAATAACAGCCATCCATATTGGTTTTTGACAGATGTGCACTTTGGAGTAGAATATTTTGGTAATTTCATGATGTCCCTGGTTTTTCACAAATCTGAGGTCATTTATATACTCTAAAGGCTTATGTGAAATAATGAGATTGATGTCTTTTGCCTTGCACTTTATAGAGAAGATTGGACCCCCCTATAATGAACTCCCTATAAGTATTTTCATTTCACCTTTACATTGATCTTTTTAATTTATTTCTCCTTTCTTTCCTTTACAGAAAATGAGTTATCTTTACTTTAAGGCTAGCATCTCCATTACACTCCCATGCATATCCTCTATCCAGTCCTGTCCTTCAATATTTCCTTCTAATTGGATCCTCTGCCTCAGTATATTAATAATTAGTTATCTTAAATGATTAAAGCATTTTCCATTCATAATACCATCTTCCTTAGTTACTATTTTCCCTGTCTTTCCCTTATTCCATTATTCGCCAGTCTTGAAATAAGAGAAATTGCTATCTCCAATTCCTGACCTTACTTCATAGTCTATCTTTCTGAAATCCCTTTTCTTTTTTCATTACTCCATTATAACTCCTCTCATGAAAATCAAGAGTGGTCTGTCAGTTATCAGATTGTATAGCTGTTCCTTGAGCCTCATTTTCTTGGATTTCTCTAAAGAATCAAAATGTTTGTTCTTATCCATCTCTGGCTACCATGACTCTATGGCTTTCCTACTTCCTCCCTTCCTTACTGATCACCTTTTTTCTGTTTTCTTCAGCATTTTTTCCTTCTGTCCCTCCTCTGGACACATTGAACTATTCATTATCCCCCAAATATTAAATCCACTTTCCATATCCCATGATTGTATTTATGTATTTGTTGTGCTTCTTCTCTCAAAGTAAAAACCTTGTTCATCCCTTAAGTCTTAGCTAAAATTTCATCTCTAGTATGAAGTCTTCATTGAATAATTATCAATATTCTATCCTCTTTTTGAAACTCTCAGACCCTTTCATTTACACCTAATCAACAGCACATTATTTTCTACATTTTATTATATTTAGTACATGTTTCACTTCCTTTACTAGACTACCAGTTCTGTGAAAATGGATTTTGTGAGTCTTGAGAGAGTTCACTTGACTATTTCATCATCATTTGAATGTAAGCTCAGTGTGAAGGAATGTTTGTTTTTCTTACTATTCAATCCTCAACACCTGGGGGAGCGCTTGGCACATACCAGAAACCCAAGGAATATTTGTTGAGTAAATATACAACATAGCAATTAGATAGTGCCATATACACAATGATACTATAGAAAGTGTTACTGAATTACATGAAAAATTCAGAACGTTTGATTCCAAGTGAATGTTCCTTCTTTCAAAGCAAGTGAGCTCCAGAAGTTATACATTTATCCCAGTAGTGCCAGGTCACCTGTTTGGGACTTTACTCTGAGCTTGTTTGTTGACTCATAAAACAACTTTCTCAGTATCATCCTGTTTTTAACAAAAACAGTATTATCTAACTTTACTTAATGTATTGATTTAATTTGGCTCTCAATGATCTTTGGTTGGAAATGAAGTCTAAAAACTCTAGGTTTTGGTCATAAAACTCATCCATGACGTCTCCAGATTTTGGATTGTCACAAACATACTGAACATGTTTCTTGGCAGATTGAACCATTATTGAACTTTCTCCCCTCCCAACTTCTAAATGCTGCAGGATTCTGTCCTGGATCTTTTTTTCCCAATAATCCTGGATTCTAGTCTCCTGGATTCTTTTCTCCCAATGACGTATTTCATCAATGTACATACTTCATGCATGATCCTATGTCCGTAGGATTGTCCAAGTTTATACCTCCAAATTTCTATTCTGATTGCCAAATTATATTTTCCAGTTGCCTGTTCTGATATTCACCTTAAACTCTTTTTTACTTCCCAAATATTTTCCCCGTGGTGACCTCACCCTGTCTTTTCCACTTTAGTAAACTGAACTTAGTCACCCAAGTCATGATTCTCAGACTCATTATGATACCACGTTCTACACTGCCTCTCCATTTTCTAAAAATTCTCTGGTTAGCTGAAGTTTTTTTGTTTCATTTCTGTTTAGTCCTAGGATCTTTATTTTTTATTTTTTTCTATCATCTTTAAATGGTGAAGTTTTTTTAGTAAGTTGATTTCAGCATACAAATCAGTATTGTCAATTTAGAGAAAATGCTGAAACTTTCAAATATTTGTGTGTTATTTAATATATATGGTATAAATTACACAAAAAGAGACTTAAATAATTCAAGGTATAGTCCATTTATTTGGGTATTAAATGATTTTTTTCTTTTAGAAACCATTATCTCAAAATCAATTTCAAGTGAATAATAAGCAATTTTTTTATAATCATAAAAGTACTGTCATATTCTAAAAAGTTTTTAATCTTTCACTTAATTCCATTCCTGCTACCTGTTTACTCCTCAGCTTCCTAAGTGTATCCCTGTCTCCCCAGGCATTGACAGAAAATAATCTCTTTAAAATGCGACTTTGGGAGGGCTTGGGTGTCTCAGTCGGTTGGGCCTCTGACTTTTGATTTTGGCTCAGGTCATAATCTCAGGGTCGTGGATTAAGCCCCACATCCAGCTCTGTGCCGAGGATGGAGCCTGCTTCTTTCTCTCTCTTCCTCTGCCCCTGTTCCCTGCTTGTGCTCTCTCTCTTTCTAAAGAAATAAAAAATAATATAAAAATAAAATGAGACTTTGCACTGTTGCCACCTGAACCTCCAATGGCTCCTTGTCAGTTGTCTCATCACTGGGCTTCTCACAACCTCTCGGTCTCATTTGCCCCATTTTTCATCTCACACCTTCCTACTCACATGCATCCAACAGCAACTTGCCATACATTACTTCATCTGTGTTTCTTAGAGTGCCTTCTTATCCTCCCTCCCCAAACAGGTAAACATTTTCTGAATGAACCAGTCAACTCAAATGTCTCCTTCCCCAGGAGTTTTCTTTGATTCCCTTAAATCTCAGCTGGGTTTTCTTTCTCATGACTCCATGCATACTCAGGGCATGGCTCTCACTACACCAACCTCAGAGCTTATACGTCCAATTCTCTTACTAGAGTGTGAGCTCCTGCAGAACCCAGCCTGTGCATTACTTTGTCTTTGCATCCCTGGCACAGTTGTTCATTAAAAGAAAAAAAAAAGTGATTAAATAAATCTCTCCTTGGAACCATCATCCCTCGGTGCACTGAGACAATATCAGGGACTCACAATTACAAGTGTAGATATTGTGCCTAGATGAGAAATATATACACCCTTATGCTTGGTGACAAATAACACAATAGTGTCACTGTCTACATCTGGTATGATACATCTTTTTGACTTTTTGGAGCTTCTATTCAATACATTTATTCAATGTATATATAATATATATTTATATACTTATATGTTAAATATTTATTCAATATACATGAAAGAATCGAAAATTAAGCTCTCAGGCATAACTGCCTACATCTTCAGATTTATAAAAAAATGAAGTGTTTTGACAAATCTGAAGTACCTGCTTGGAGACGCTGAAGTCTCTCTATCATGAATTACAGGAATGGCATGAAGGATACAAAGAACTCAAGACCAGCAAATGATAAACCTAGAACTAGCACTATCTCTGCCTCTAACTTTAAGACTCATTGAATCTGTTTTCTTACTTATAAAACAGGGGAATTATGCTTCAAGGATTCAAGGAATCTTCCTACCCTAACGTTTCCTCATAGGGTTTTCAAAAGAACGGAGAACCTGCAATACTGGAACATGGGTTTAAAGTGAAATAATGGAAAATTTCTTGAAGAAGCTTAAGACCTATCAACATTAGTTTTTCACAATTCTTAATTAACAGATGAACTAATAACCATGCTTGATTGTCATAGTTTATCGTTTATGTCATACTCTTATTTTCATAGAAGTGTACATAATATTAATATACAATTTTATTTGTAAAAATGAAAAAAAAGTCCTTATTAAAAAACCACACAAAAACCAAAATCCTCTAGGTGTATCCCAGTGTTTGAAAGAAACAATAATTCTAAGGCTGGGAAGGGTTCCCCTGCCCCAAGGCAAAATGAGATTCTAAAAGTTTGGGAACTACTGTCCCAACATTCCCCATTTGGAGTGTTTTAGCAAAAGTCATTACTAAAAGCAAGATAACCTAAAAATCACATTGAATCTATAGTAAATCATGCAACACTTGTTAGGGAGGCTTTACGATGAGAACAAATGTGAGGGTGATAAAATCTCTCTATTTTCATGATACCAGCTGCTGGATTCTAGAAACAGATGTTTGCACATGAGAAAGAGATGTCATTGAAACTTTTAAAGTTAGGTGAACTATGGGACTTTGCAAAGTTTGGTTATCAAAAATGAACTTAAGCTGCTCATAGTTTGGGGAATATTTTATCCAGTAAAATCTAAAGCCAGATGAATTCTGAAAGTCCTAAGACAGCACAAGAGGGGGAAAAAGTTGACATTAAGGTGCTCTTAAATGCAGCCGAATTCAAACTTAGATGGCTTGGTAGAATAAGAATTCTTGGCAAATAATACAATTTCTTAAAGGCCACACATTTGAATCATAAAAGCAGCAGTGTCTTTAAAAATTCGTAAGCGATTTCTTCCTGGTATTAAATAGTCAACTGTTCTTTTGCTTTCCCCACTCCCCATCCCTCTATATAGCAGTGATTTTCCATTTCCTTCATAAGACAAATTGATATTAATAAGTTTACAGCAGCATTTCTTTTTAAAAGTATTTTCAGAGATTGCGAGGATGGACGTCGTCATCACCTCTGTGTCCTTACTTGTGTAGAAGCAATTTGCTGATGCGTGTTATGGGAAGGTCTGGGAAGAGACATCGACTGATTGGAAGGGTCACAGCTGCAGTAACCATAGGTGCAGAATAGAAAGCAGAACGGAAGCTTGAGAATATTAAAGTACTATCCAAGTACGGTCCTATCGCTAGTCAGTTCTAGGGGCAATTGCAAAGTAGGTCAAGTTTGCGTTCAGTGTCCTAATCCTTTCTCAATAACTCCTTTCCAAACCCTGTATGTATGGCTCCACCCCTACTCTGGTGGACAAGAGCCTCACCTTGTGTTCTCCCATTTCCCTATTATTTCTTCCTTAAGTTGCTCCTCCGTGGTAAAGTATAGGTTGTAGAAACCTTAAACTGTTTCCTTTCCAGACATAATTAGAAATATGGTGAAATTGCAGTCATTATGCAGTAAATTAGGGAGGGCGATGTTGAAAGAGTAGGGTTCAGAGCCTCGCCAAACTCTGAAATCACATAAAAAATACTGCAGTCTTTAAACTAGCCTAATCCTGTTTTAAATATGGGGCCCACAAGCAAAATTCAAACAGTGACTTGAAAAAAACAAAACAAACAAACAAAAAAATCCATTAGCTTTAGTTTTTGTAGTTTTCCAGAATGTCCTCTGGGAAGAGGGAAGGCAACCCTTAAGAATGTAATTTAGTTTTAAAACTGAATTCACTGGAGCAAACCTAGCTTATTTTGTCTTTCTATTATTCTCAACTTTCTATTGATTTTATTTTTATTAGATTTTAATCAGGGATTCTATTCTGAAATGTTTTGAACCCAGAATGTAATTTAAGAAGTCAGATTTTCTAGCAGAAGAGAGAGGACAGAGGAGGCACAGGATTGAATAGGAAAAAAAAAAGAAAAGAAAGAAAGAAAGAAAGAAAGAAAGAAAGAAAGAAAGAAAGAAAGAAAGAAATTATAAGGCAATTAAATAAAAGGAGAAATGAGAAAGAACTTGAATGAAGCAACTTCTAAGGATCAGAAAAGTCCTGGAATCCAGTTACAGAGGAAGGGATGGACAGTTGGCCACCTAACAGGGCATTAGCTTCCCTCACGGTGATGCTTCTACTGCTGTCCCTAGCAAAGGTTGTCAATACTTACAGGGTGCAATGCTATTCCACTAGCTTCTGGCTTAAATTCACGAACTTGGTTTCAGTCAACTATAAAGATAGCAGAAGACTGATTACCCTTGAAAACTTGAGAACAGTCACTGAGTTATCAATAAAGAGCTCAAAGAAATCACCAGACAGCATTTATGAAAACTGCACATTTATTACTTGGGAATCAAGAGAGACTACCGAATTTTAGGGAAAGTTTACTAAATGCTGTTAAAGAAGAAAAAGTTATTGCTCACAATCAAAATACTTTACCAGACTTCTGTAATGGACAGAAACTCCAAAGTACAGATGTTTTCTGAAAGAAGTCAAAGTGGATTGCTTTATCTACCTACCTATCTACCTAGGTAGATACCTACCTACCTACCTACCTATAATATTGGACAAAGGGAGTACGGAGAGAATCTAAGTGACAAATAGACTGGCAGGGCACAAAGATGCAATCAAATAGAAAGAAACTAAGTACATTCTTTGAGAATTTTTTTTAGTCCCACTAGCAAAACTAAAACCACTTCTTTCTATTAGAGGATTTAACATAAAATCCTTAAGGCTATTCCCCAGCTGTCGTGCTATCCATCACGCCTTCAATTAACTACTGGACTCTTTCAAATATTTTTGCTAAAATAATGAGCAACACATACTACTGCTGTGTATTTGGGACGACTAAACCGATGGTAGCAATAAACATAATTATCAGGAATAGAACAAATGGAAAAAGTCTGCACAAAAGAGAAGAAAAAGTAATATTTGAACTAATAATAGAAGATCTCAAAGGCCTAAATCATTTGCAAAGGAAAACCATTATTAGTAGAAAGTTCCATTGAAAACGTGAAGATTATTTTTGGAATTAATTCTAATTTCTAAGCTAAAGAAATATTTTGAGTTAGAAATAGAACATCATTTTTCTTAATAGAGAAAATTTAAACAAGGAAAGAAATCAAATAAGCTAATACAAAAACTATAAAATATAATATGCTATTGATTGTTTTAACTGAAATGTGTTAAGGCACTACTACAAATTTTTAGAAAGAAAAAAAGACTCATAAATGGATTTCTTTCTGTTTAGTGTTTGGTTTCTTTCTCCTAAGAGAAAATTTACTTTTGATTCTTAGGAGATTTTTGAAGGTATTAAAGATTAGGGTTTAATATTTGAAATCTGACATGAGATAATTGCTTAAATACGGCTGTCATCATCTTTCATCTGTAAAGAAAATTATTCTTTATGGGTGTGCATTGAATTAATTTGGCATTGCCTCTCTTGACGCTTTTCAAATAAATTAACAGAGTACATTGACCAAGACAATGGCTGATGGCTTCTTCAAACATTTTAAAATTATTTCTGAGTAAACTGTTCATTATGTGAATAGTATAAAGCATTGGGTAAGAGGGTGGGCTCTGAAGGCATGTCATTTTATTTCTAATGTTGACTTCACTGCTTATAACTGCAGAACACTGAGAACATTTCTTAATATCTGTTAAATGTGAGAGTAGCAGTACTTCCTTATCTATAAATGCAATGAAAACTAAATAGGATAATAAGTTTTAAGTACTGCATAATTCATTCAATGCATATGAGCTATTCTTATATTCTCCTGTAAGGTTTGCATACATGAACTCAGGTTTTAACTTATTCTTCAATGTTTATTTGATATCTAGTCATAGCAGTGAATCAGAATGTCTGAGCAAATTCTCACATTTGGAGACAAAGTTGTGTAGAAAAGACACAAGTTTTAGCTATATCTAGATGTAGCATAAAATTCCAACCTGCTGAGCAGATTAATATAGTTTCTATATGTTCAGTTTTCTTGTAAGTGAGACAAAAATGATTAAGCATTTTAGAGTTTTCAGGTTAAATAAGCTAACAATGAAATGGAGCTAACACAGTTTATAGTAAATGGTAAGAACTCAGTAAATGCTAGTCTCCTTCTCTGAATCTATATAGCTAGATAGATAAGTATAAACATGGATAGATGGAAGAAGAAAGAAAGAAAGAATGGAAGGAAGGAAGGAAGGAAGGAAGGAAGGAAGGAAGGAAGGAAAGAAGAAAACAAAAAAAAGATGATATAGATGATGGAAAGAAATAGGGAGACTGAAGATGAAAAATGGAGACAGATGAGAGAGACAGAGAGGGAGAGCTTCCCATCTCTACTAGTTACATACAGTTTCTTGAGGGCAGGCTCCAAGTCAAATTTATTTTTGATGTTCCTGAAGAAACTAACTTTCCTCAAGTATTGAAAGGATTTAATAGATATTTATTAAATACATGAACTAATACATTAATCAATCAGTCAATGAAATATTATTTTATCTAATCCTCCAAAATCATGTTTTAAAGTAGAGGTCTGTATTTCTTCTATAATTCATAGATTCATAATAACTTTCCCATATTTATTAAGAAAGATGTGTGGAAACTAGTTGTTTTCCAGGACACATTTGTATTAGCATTCTCACTCTTACACTAGCAATTATTTTATGTAGAATGTTATTTACAATATATACGAAATATATGCTCTTCTAAGAATGGCCTACTTTTTTAAGGTATTATCTTCTAATATCAAAATTGAAAAAACAGATTTTCAGTATAAATTACATCTTTAGGCATAAATAAAACCACTTCCATTTTCTATAGGGGCCTTTGCTCTTTCCCATCAAATATATTGCTCAGTTGGATGAAAATAATTTAAAGAGTTAATGTGAACAGCATATAAACTTTTCTTTGATTAACAAAGTTTCTCATGAAATATGATAATGAATGCAAACTCTTTACTTACTCTATGCAGCTTTGCAAAAAGTAGCCAATGTATTATCCATCAATCACTTTATTACACACAAAGATGAGTCTATGTTAGGTTCTGTATTCACATATCAAGATGCAACAACCCACTACTTAATATTTGTCTAAAAAATTCACATATTATAATATGACATAGTTAAAACCCATCAAGATCATTTAAGTCACTTTAAGTAAACATTCAAATTTGTAGGAACTATGAATATTCTATAAATATTCAATTCAATATTCAATTGTAATTCAATTGAATTACAATTCAATTACTATAAAACACAATATTGCATTGTTGGACAAAAAGTTGCTATGGTGTATATGGCAGTTATGACTTATCAAAAAAGGCTTTTTTGGAGGCCAATCTTAAAATAAATTCAGGATGTTGTATTCAGCGCAGAAATATAAATTATATTTTATTGAACATATGTATTTATTTCTGTATTGCATATATATTATTATGAACCTATGTATTTATTTCTGTATTGAATTCACATATGTGTGAATGTGTTTGTATTAAATGAATTTTAATTTTAGATTAGAGAAATTAATAATATCTATTGACACATATGTAATATGTCAGGCTTCACTACAGGCAAAAGGTTACTTTCTATGAATTGACAATCAATAACTGAATTAGAAGAATAAATGACTATGTTCACAAAGTTTAAATGTAGTTTCTCCCTAAAAAACTGAAATAATAAATATTAGATATATTTAAATACTATTATACTTTGAAAACTAGTATTAACTAATATAATACGTACTTGCAATTCTGAAACCCGATTTATACAACAGTTTTTTTCATTTTTTATAATTAGACATAAAAACCTATTCACAGTGCCTAAGTCTTATATGTCAGAGTAGCTTAATTCTCTGGGTGAATCATTAGCAAATATTTCATTGTGCTTGAAACAATAAAAGCATCAAAACTAATAAAAAGGCATATCAAATGGATAAATTGAAGATAGACTTTTAGAAAACATTTGTATTATTAGGAAGTATTTCTTTTTTATCTCTATCAGGGTAAACAAGTACATATTTATTTGACACTCATGTACATTTAGATGTAAATCAAAAAAGGAGCCAAAATTCTGGCTTGCTGTCATTTAACTCTTGAAAAACTACTTTGAAGCTAAAATACGCGTTAGAAATAAACTCTGCTAAGAGCTATAAAATTCCAACCAGGTTTTCATTTTGCCTAAACGTGGTGAATTTACTAAATTTGATCTTGTAAGTTAGTATATTAGAATGTGCATATCTAGCCAACATATGCCCTGCTTTCTTTGCTAATGAAACACAAAATGGGACAGGTTGGGGAATGTCTGTAAAGATAAGAACAATCTGGTGACTTTGGTCAAGTTGTCATTTTAAGATGGTTACAGACTAATATCCATGGCCTTCCTTTTTCTGTTGTTCCTGAGGTGTTGAATAGTTGCTTTCTGTCTGGGACAAGCTCGGGATCTGCTGTTTCTTTTGATATATTATCAATGGTCCGTTCCACCGTGATAAACTGCGACTCTAGTACTAATAGGTTTATAATGATTGCTTAAGCTTTACACGTCGTAAGCATTGGAAGGCTTCACTCACCTTGTTCAAGTGGTTGGCTTTTAGTTGAAGTAGTTTTCATCTTGAGTGCCTCCCTAACAGACATGTCACAGCAGGAGCCTTTGTTAGTGTCTTGGTCACTGTCAGCCTGATCACTGTCCCCGTGCCCACTGTCTCTCAGGCTGGCTCTTTCTGGGTCCTTAAACGTGGAGCTACTGAAATACATATAAAGAAAAAGAAGAGAAAGTGTTGTCTCTACGAGTTTGAATCTGAAGTGTAGTCTCTTGCAAAGCAATTTTGACACGAATGCAAATGGGGAAGCCGAGAAAGTTATTTAATAGGCCTTACCTTTGAACAAACTGCTGCCTGCTGCCCATGTAATTGGGCTCTGCGGGAAAATTGTCTGTCTGCGAAAGAGAAGGAAAAAAATACGTATAGTTGTACACTGGACAAATCTCCTGCAGAGCAACAAGATTTCCTAGTGGAAAAATGATTAATAATTCAAAAATTCCCTTAATCTTCAGATTTGTAAATTTTAATTAAATTGGAAATTGCTGACATGTAATTATGTACTCAGAACAATTAAATGATTCCGGTCCACAAATTACCTGTTAAAGTAAACAATGAGCCTGTCATAACTGGCATTCTCTGTTCCTACCAGGATGGATAACACTGTCTGCGTTGTTTCATTACCTAGATATTAAGATTGAACATTTGTGGGAGGAGTGAAAAAATGACCTAATTTCTCCATATTAAAAGTGTGAATTATTTAATAATACTCATTTTTAAACATAATTGCATCATCTGCTGGGATTCTATGCCCTCCATGTAGCATCACTTAAAGTCATCCACTCCTCAATTAAGAGATGCAGGGCCTTTCCTTCAAATTTTGCCAATAACAATTACAAGCACGGAACATATGGTTGAACTCCTCTCTATAATTCATTCTCATCTACATTCCTATTATGGCATTGAACTCAAACGATACAGTGGAAAGGGGTATTACCGCTGGTTATCGAAAACAAAGTGAAATAAAAATAAGAAATAAAATGTCACTTAAAATATTGAGAGTAAAGACGTTGAGAAACCAGGCTTGTTTTTGTGGTTGTTTTTACTGCTTCCAAACTGATGTGGAGGTCTGCCAAAAAGAACTGAATTCTCCTTGTATCATGGAACAGAGTCTTTTGGGAGAAAGAGACTAGATCTTTCATAGATCTCCCTATACTGTACATTCATACACATCACTTCTTCTTGCAGCTGACTCAGTGACAAAGGTTCTCCTGTTTTCAGCGTCACTTCATATCACACCATTGTGCCCTGAAGCAGCTATGGATTCATACAAGATCATCCAGCATGTAAGTATCAGTGACACAGGAGCATGCGATTCATGAAGAAGAGGGCCCAAGGTAAGGCTTAACGTAGTGCAATATGTGTTTCCGTATAAATAAAGCTAAATTAAACTAACAGTACTCTTTTTTCTTCCCATGAAATAATTTTAATTATGTGGCTTTTGGGAACTATTTATTATTGGGGGGAAAAGGACATGTTAAGAGTAATAGCTTAAAATACTAAGTTTCACTGTCTGTTAAAAGCTTGGGGACAGGAAATAGCCTCATAAATTTCTGAATCTATAATCTTTTGTCGGTGCTCAGATGACCTTTATCAAAATGCAAAGATGAAGGTAAACAAGGTCAATGCATTTCTCACTTCTAATCTGCTTTAACTAGCATTTGGTAGCAGACATTTTTCATTAACATGTTTTATTAGCGTTTAGGTTCTGTGAAGCACATTAATTTTTGTTTCCATAATGGCAAACTATCAGTTTTTAAGGGTGACAATCTTCTAGTAAAAATAATAGCGGAAAACAACACTGGGGCAAAAATGTTTGCAACAGAATTTTGCTAATTTTTAAAACTATAATTATTTAGAAACTCCACATTTTAGCTTAATAAAATCAAGTTCCTCTTTTGAATTGGTCAAAAACATGTATGCAACCTATTATTGTCAGTTACAGACTAGGCCATGAGTATCTTAGAACACTTCAGAAAAACAGAATCCTGAGTATTACAGAGAGAGTAAAATATAAATCAAAGTAGAAACTCTAGTTAGAAAACATAAGTGCTATTATAAGTAACTTCGTGATTGTAACGGCTTTAGTTAGGTGGAGCATCACAGGATAGGATCCCTATTCAGTTAAACACAGGGAAACAGATAAGGAAACTTTCCTCCCACTGTTCTACTAGGGAGAGTATCTAAAAATGTTTGCCTATTGTTAAAGTTCTAAACAGCTCTAATAAAATAAAAGACTTGAACTAAGAAATAGAATACGTTTTCCCACCGAATGAAGAGCTATTTTTAAATTACGTGTGCGTGCACGTGCACATGTGCATATGTATGTTTGTACGATATCTGTTTGCATGGATGCATCAGAGTGTTTGATGACCACTGAGCGATGGTGTTGCTACCAAATGTTATTTTGATGAAAATCAAAAAACGAGAGGAAGTCATAAGAGAAGGGATTTTAGAAGGGGAAGAAAGAGGAGAAAAATATAATTACAGAGAAAGGCAAGAGAAAAGTAGAGAGGAGAAAGAGAGAAACAAAATGATACGTATACGCAGGAGGAGGAATGACGTGGAGAGAGGTAAAAAGGAATGTAAAAAAGAAAGAAAAAGAAAGAAAGGAAGAAAGGAAGAAAGAAAGAAAGAAAGAAAGAAAGAAAGAAAGAAAGAAAGATTGGTTTATCGTTATAGAATTTCACAAAATAGAATTGTTAAAAATCTGCAGCTTAATCAGTAGCAGAGTATCAGAAGTTTACTAATAGTGCCTGCATTTATCCATTAAATACGTAGAAACCTGAAAGATTGTGTGTGTGTTTATGATTACCATAATGAAATAGCCATTTGGCCTTTAACAAACATATAACTAACTCACTATAAAAACCACACCGGTTTTAATATAGAAAATAACATTTTCATTATCCAGGCTCCAAGGGTGTCAGAAAACTCATTTAAAATAATCTGAATATAAAATAACTGTATTTGCATAGGAAAATGAAAATAGACCCAAAACAAAAGCCATATGTACCACAGCATCATTTAATTTAGAAATGGAAGGGTTTTAAGATATTTCCCGATAATGTACTCCAAAAAATTCGTTTTACCTTGCATATCTATAAATCTTAACTTTTAAGTCTAAGAAGAAGGTAAAACTTGAGGTCAGACACTTGTAGTTTTTTAGGACTCATCAGAGTTATTAAACATGAATATTTATATCTTCGAAAATTTTATCCTCTTCCATACAAACTAATCATATACACTAATGTTTTCCCTTCAAATTCAACTGGAACACAGTGACTTTTAACTATTACTTTTAAACATATAATTTGTTTATTATTTTGTAAAAGTACTCGGAATTGGTGGGTAGTTACAGAAAACTTCCAAGATAGACACTTTAAAAACTTTAGAATGTGATCATCTTTTTAATCTAGTTCAGTCTGGAATAAAAGACAGAAGTTTGGCCATTTTTTACTGATTATTTGCTCGTAAGAAAACAGATCTGAACTATCTTATAAAACTGAGTCCATTCTCCTAGTTTCATTTTTTTGTTCATTTCTTGTTTTTTTGTTTGATGAACATGAAAACTTAGTATTCATTACTTTCCTTTGTACTGAAAACACAAATAAGCAAGTAATCAATTAAACTAACATACAAAGTGGATAAGTCTGCATGATATGAAGGGTTTCTTTGATTACTTGCCTTTATGCATTTCTCCAGGAGTACTCAGCAAATTGTAGTCAATTTATAAATGACATTCAAAATCAGAATTTTTATCAGGAGTACTCAATAATAAGCTATTTCTCAGGCATATCCGAAGATATATTTACATACTCTACAATTTGCTTCTTCTGTTATAACTCTAGAAAACAAATCATGATTTAAAAAAGCATCTATGAGAAAGACCAAAAGAAGGCACCTACTGAAACTAAACCACGTTAGCTCAAATTGGGTAACTTCTTTATTTGTTGAAGTAGATTAATTTGATATGACCACTTACATATGCCTAAAGAAGTTGAATTGAAGTGGATAGTAAAAGGAGTCAAATAGATTATTTTTTACTAGTAAATAGTAAAAATAGCAATTCTTAAAATGTATCAAGCATTTGACATAAGTCAACATCTATGAATGATAAAAATTCTCAGCAAAGGCAGAAAGAGAGGGAAACTTCTTCAACTGTATAAAGAGCATCTACCAAAAAACAAACAAACAAACAAAAAACATGTATAACTAATATTATATTTACCAGTGAAAGACTGAAAGTTTTCACCCTTCCTTTCACCACTTTTATTCACCATTGTGCTAAAAGACCCATTAAGTTCAACAAGGCAAGAAAAATAAATAAAAGATAAATTAAAAAGGAAGGGGAAATTTTGCAGTTACTATACTCACAGATAATATTACTGTTTAGGCAGGAAATAAAAAGGAATTAAAAAAAACAAATTGGAAACAAAACTTCTTAGAACCAATAAATAAGGTTGCCGTATTCAAGGTCATCACACAAAAATCAATTATATTTCAATATTCTAGCAACGAACTATTGAAAACCGAACTTTCAAAAGCAATCCATTTATCATAGTTCCCTACCAATCAAATGCTTAGAAAAAAATATTTTCAATAACAAGTACAGAATCTGTGCCCTCAAAATTACAAAAGTTGATGAAATAAATCAAAGAAGATCTAAATAAATGAAGAAATATATTGCATTTATGGAGTGGAAGACTCAGCAAGGTAAAGCTGTCAATGTTCCTCAAATAATCTATACATGTAATATAACAACATTCAGATTTACAGCATGATTCACTGTAAATACAGACAAGGATTCTAAAATTCATAATGGAAAGCAAAGTGACTATAATAGCCAAAAAAAAATTGAAACAGAAGAATAAAGTTGAGGGAATCACACTATCTATTTTAAGAGTTATTATGAAGCTGCACTAATCAAGACAGTGTAGTACTGTAGACAGAAAAGACACATAGATCAATAGAACAGAGAAGACTGTCCATAAGTAGCCCACAGAAATACGGCCAATTGATTTTTGACACAGTTTCAAAAGGCAATTCGATAGATAATTCAATAGAAATGAACCTTAAACTACACCTCTCTCCCTCTCTTTCTGTGTGTGTGTGTGTGTGTTATACATATGTATGGATGTATACATATATATAATGTATGTATGTATCAAATGTATGTATCAAAATGGACCACACCTCTAAATATAAATGTAAACCTGTACATTTAAGAAAACCTAGCAGAAAACCTTTGTGACTTGGCAATATGCAGAGTTCTTAGACATGATACCAAAAGCATAATCCATAGCCAAAAAAAAAAAAAAAAAACAAAAAAACAAAAAAAAAAACAACATCCAGACTGATGCAGCCATTTGGGATTTACTTTAAAGCAATGTAAACTATGTTCACACAAAGATTTCAAAGATTTGTACATAAATATTTACAGGATCCCTCTTTGTCAAAACTGGAATCAGCCCATATATCTTTCAATAGGTGAATAGATAAACAGACTGTGGTACATGCATACATTGGACAACTATTTAGCAATAAAAAAAAAAAACAAAAACTAGTGATGCAACAACTTAGATGCACCTCGAAAGCATTTTGGTGATTGAAGGAAGCCACTCACAGAAAATTTCACACTGTATAATTCCATTTATAAAACTTTTCAAAAAACCAAAAACTATGATGACATAGAACAGATCAGTGGATGGCAAGTTTTAAAACTGCCTAAGGGAGATACAGCATGAAGATTTTCAACTCCTGAACTGTTTACTATCCTGATTGTGGTGGTGGTTTCATGAAGCTTTTATATGTACATGATTAAAAATACATGGAACTCTACATTCAAAACAAGTTCATTACTATATGCTCAAAAAGGTAATTCGAAAATTAAATCTAAGGCGCTATCTGCCTGTCATATATGCTGAAGATCCTTCTGCCTCACAGAGAATTATAAATCTATAAGCTCTTTTATTAAGTTTCTTCAATAAGGAGTGTTTCTGAACTTTTAAAAAATTATACAAAGCCAACTTATAAAACCTATGTAGAAATTCCGTATTCATTTGGACAGACTACGAATGGATTCAGGATATAGAGATCTATTCAGCCACACTAGCAAACCCAAGCAACAGCTCTATAAGACAGTCACCTTAATATGAATTATTTAGCTAAATTTTCATTTCTTTCAAAGATGTTTTCCTTGTGTGCAGTTCCTGTTTACCCAACCATAACATAAATACTTCAAACGAAGTTTGCAGACACAATTTATTGCAAAGGGATGGCTTTTCTTTCTGTAAAAATAGGTCCCACACCCAACCTGGAGCTTGAACTCATGACCTTGAGGTCAAGAGTTGCATGCTTTACCGAATAAGCCAGCTAGACTCCCCAACAAAGGAATGGCTTTTTATTTCAATGCAGGAAACAAACATGGCTAGATTGCGAAGAATGGGGATCCATCCTCAGAAACGGTGAGTTGTTTTTGTTTTTTTCTTTAAAGAAAATACCTTGTGTATTGATTCTACATTTGAGAGTGAACAGAATATATTTGTAAAGAGTGTAAACACATTGAATATGAAATGATTAGCATCTAAGATATACCAAAGTGTATTAAAATACCTTCAAAATAATTTTACAACTTTGGTGGTAAAATTAGGATATACTATTTAAAAGATGTTGTTTTATACTTTATATAATATATGAAAATTTCTTAGTTATCTAAGACAATTCCATTATAACTTTTACATTTTTTAAGTCCTGCATGCAGCACTGTAATAATCATGAAATAATGATAACTGGAGGAAAGTCTGAGCAATTTTAAAACAATATTTGGATTTCTAGGAAATGAGACAATTATGGATAAGAAAATTAAAGACATCATCATTTTGAATCTCATTTCTAATTAATTTCTAAGAAAGAAAACATCAGAAAACTATTTTCAAAGGTATCCCTGCAGAAGGAAGAGAAAAAAAAATAATTCAATCATTAAGAAAGTGGATTGTATGGTTTAGTCTTTCTCATCACAGATGCTATTTCAGTAAATTCTGGAATTCAATCTGTGATTAATCCAATCACTATGTGATAAATATGTCCACAATACCTTGGTGCTAATTTGCCAGTGTTCTCTTATATTTCCCATTACAGACTCATAGGGCAGTCGGGATATTTTCCTATGGAGAGAACAATTTTTGACAAAACAAACAGCTCTCGCATTTCCAGAATCATTGGTGTGGAAATGTAGGAGGCAGTGCTTTATAAACTGCTGGCATCCTTGCTATCCTTTTACCTTTCTATGTCTGTTTCTTTCCCAGAAAGGAGACCTTTGAGACAGAGGCTCAGTGGGTAAATTCATTCCACAAACATACGTTTAGCTCAGACCTGAGGCAATATAAAAATTCCAGCATTCAACAATATAAAATTCACAATAGCTGAGACCCAATCAAGAATTATAAGGTCTGCAACAAGTTAAGAATATATAACCCATGGCTGGGAGAAAAATCAATCGATGAAAACAGATCCTGGCATGAAAGAGATGATGGAATTAACCAACAAGAATCTTAAATATTAGAATATTAAAAATATGATCAAGAACGTAAAAGCCTGGCTTTGAGAGCAAGTGTCTTCTTAAAATTTGAGCCCTAAGTACCTCCCTTGTATCATTTTCGTCTTGGGCCCGAAGGAGAGAAGTAGATGATATAGAAAAGACCCAAATGGAACTTATAAAAATGAAAACTACAACATTTGAAATTAAAAATACACTGAATAGGACCGACAGCAGATTAGACACTGAGAAGGAAAAGACACAGCATTTTGTACCAGGTTCTAAAAGCGTATTTGCCTCAGTGTCTTGATAAACTTGTAATATATTTGTGTCGAATACAAGAAGACTCTCCCAAAGGTTGCGATACAAATATGAAGAAAGGTTTCATTCTAGAGGTATTGATTTAGCATAGGAATTATTAAAGAGAAATGAAAGTATGTCTTTGACATACTTCGACTCTTTAAAGTCATTATTATGAGAAAACTGGCTTCTCACACACGAATTTGGGATTGGATGTGTAGTTATGGTGTTAAATCATATCATTACAGCTTCAGCTATACTAAGATGATCAGTGTTTTCCTCATCCAGGGGCACAGGGGAGTGGAATTTTGAAAATTCTTTTGAATTACGGACATAAGGTTGACTGCACATATTGATGCCATTGGGGTGAAAACAAAGCCAAACAAGTTGAACTTTTCCCTTAATTCAAAGGCACTGCTTTTCACATTGATAGTAAGCATTCTCTTTGCAGCAGACTGAACACAAGGGAGTGTTAAGAGGTGAATAATTCACTTTAAGCCTTTTCATACCGACATCGCTTCTGATAGCTTTGCCTTCAACAGAATATATGGTGTGGTTCTTTCTACATTGCTGAAGTAGGCAACAGCACTTTAAGCCACCACTTATAAAGTTATCTGACAGCACCTATGGCTCTGGAATTTTCAAAGTGCATGAGGTATGGCAATAACTGTATTTATCAAAGATTTTCAAAATAATACATTTTATACAAGTATAGTGTGGTCGACATTTGTGTTTTGCTACTAAAGGCATAATAAAAACATGAGAAATTCTTACCACATTTAGCAAAAGCTAGCATTACTTTAAATTAGAAATGAGAGAGCAAGAACAGCCACATCCTGTAAGCAAGCATTTTAAGTCTACAGCTCAATTAGGATGACTTAGATGATTTTGTTCTGGAAGTAATGAGTCTGTATATTAAAACCTTTTGCAAATGTTAACTCTTTCATAAACAACACTGATAATTTTAATAATAACTTGTATGCTGGAGTTTAATCATTTAATTTATGAATCGTAAAGAAAATCAGCTTTGAGAAGAAAGAAGAATGTTGAAATAATCAAAAGGTAAGAGGAGTGCTGTTTGTTATCTAGAAAAGCACACAAAGTAGAGAATGCTGTATATTCTCTTTTTTATTTTTGCTGAAGTTTGGAGTCCATAGGCCACCAAGGTGCCCCTGAATGCTAGATGTGCTTTCTCTCTGGCAATGGCATAAAGTTATGCCATAAGTTGATGTCTTAGGGAAAAAAATTCAAACTTTGAGTGGCTGACTTTAATACCTGCAATTAGTCCATTCTCTTTAGTAAGGTCAGTCTCTATCTCAACCCTAGCTTATACCCAGTCTTTTTGTTTTCTTCCAGTGGTGGTAGTGGGGGGGAGAGTTGGGAGTTCTATTCTTTTTTTTTTTTTTTAATTTTTTTTTTCAACGTTTATTTATTTTTGGGACAGAGAGAGACACAGCATGAATGGGGGAGGGGCAGAGAGAGAGGGAGACACAGAATCAGAAACAGGCTCTAGGCTCCGAGCCATCAGCCCAGAGCCTGACGCGGGGCTCGAACTCACGGACCGCGAGATCGTGACCTGGCTGAAGTCGACGCTTAACCGACTGCGCCACCCAGGCGCCCCGGGAGTTCTATTCTTTTCTGTTTGGTTGTTTGTTTGCTTGTTTGGTTGGTTGGTTGGTTGGTCGGTTGGTTGGTTTTGGCTATCTCTCAGCCAGATATATTGTCTTAGAAGATTCTTCTCTGCTTTCCTCCTATAGTGCTCTTTTTCTCTATCAAGAATATGGAAGATTTATCCCACCAGAGGGACTACCTACAACTGGATTCTCTGCAATCAGGCCTCCAAACTAAGAACCCAAAGGTAAATGTAGCCAGTGAAAATTCATTAGAAGTCTGAACTTCTAGAACTCCGACATATGAAGAGAAAGAGAGAAAAGGGAGGGAGACAAATTGGTGACTCACCATTTTATTTATTGTCACTGTGAATGCAAGATACAGTTCTTAAACTCTTATTTCATTAATGTTAAAAACTTGCTAATAAGTGAAAGAAAAATTTGATAAATTAATTTATTTAGATTCAAGCCAGTTCAGTCTAATTTATTTAGCTAATATGGACATGTTTTGAAACTATACTGCACTGAATCTAAATTTATGGAAACAGAGTCATTGTGTACTTTCTATGTTAGGAGGCTTGGAGTGTGCTGTTCCATTTTAGTATCCACACAACAGTATTATTGATATTTATTACTCATTCTCCTCAATTGCCCTAGGACACATAGTAATGTTACTGTCTACATTTTTTTTAACAGAGAAATGACATTTAAGAGAAATGACAGCTAACTAACTTTCATAAAGTTACCCTTCATATACCCAATTCACTGCAGAACAACGTACTTGCCGGGAACCACCAGGACCAGTCAGTATCTGTGCTACCTCTCTGGCAAATAGAGAAAAATCAGGATCCGTCCCAACATTTTCAGAACTAAGTTAATGAGAAATGAATGTAACTTGACTTGAAATGCTTTTAAAAATTACGTTACACACCAAGCAAAAATAGTACTGCCATCCCCCGTACTAATAAGACAACTCACTGAAAGAGTATGCGCTTTTACCTTTCCATGCTTGCACATTAAATTATTTGAATATGCTGAGCATTGCATATAACTCCAATAACTAGATTTTCTTCCTTTGGTCAATAACATAAAAAGGTAATAATGGCCGTGTATTATCAAACAGTCTAATGCAAGCAGTGGGCTTAACTGTATGATTACTTACCATCATGACAGTCATATAAATTGTCAAAATAGGCACTTCTGAACACTTACCTTTTAAAGTGCAAAAGAAATTCAAAGTATTACATTTAGCCAATCATTACAGAAAATTCCCCAAAAATAACTAATTTAAAAGATATAAATAACTAATTTAAGTAACTAATTTAAAAAGCAAACTGTCTGTCACATATCATCAGTTTGTTTTTTTTCCAAAATACACTAAAATTTAAAACATTACAGATACAATGATTTTGGTACACACAGTTCACCAGTCTTCCTCCTCCAAATAACATTGTTGATCAGAAGATAAAGTCTATTATTATTTAAATAATCGGTTAAATTTTGCAAATAAAAGAAAAAAAAATATCAGCAAGATCAGGTTCCTGTCTGATTTTGCATCTGCCTTTCAACTCATCACCTGTATAGGTGCATTCCAGTTCCTAATAGTAAAAATAAATAGAAGGAATTCAAGGTGGAATTGAAGGATGAAATACCTTTCTTACTTTTTCCTTCCTCTAAAATTTAAATTTTTTTTTATTGTTTATTTTTGAGAGAGACAGAGACAGGATGCGAGTGGGTTAGGGGCAGAGAGAGAGGGAGACACAGAATCCGAAGCAGGCTCCAGGCTCTGTGCTGTCAGCACAGAGCCCAACGCGGGGCTCAAACTCATGAACTGTGAGATCACGCCCTGAGCCAAAGTCGGACGCTCAACTGACTGAGCCACCCAGGTGCCCCTCCTCTAGCACATTAATAAAGAATTTTTAACTCTTTATAAAAGGAAGTTGTTTTTTTTTCAAATTTATTTATTTACTTTTGAGAGAGAGAGAGAGAGCAAGCGCACAAGCAGTGGAGGGGCAAAAAGAGAGGCAGAACACAAGCAGCGAAGGGGCAGAGAGACAGAGGGAGACACAGAATCCAAAATAGGCTCCAGGCCCTGAACTGTCAGCACAGAGCCCAACGCAGGGCTCTAATTCACAAACTGTGAGATCATGACCTGAGCCAAAGTCTGATGTAATCAACTGAGCCACCCAGGTACCCTGAGAATTTTTAACTTTATAAGCAACAATTCATGCAAGCAGCCAACCAATCGATTTATTTTACAATAATTAGTAAATAATTATTTATTTTAAATAGTTACTTTGGGGGAATTTTGTGGTCCTGGTCTTTTGCATGGGTTTCAAAGATAAGTTACTAACCCCTTCCAAAACAACAAAAAATATATACAAATTTAAATTTTCAGGGGCACCTGGGTGTCTCAGTTAAGTGTCTGACTCTTGATTTCGACTCAGGTCATGATCTCACGATTTGGGAGACTGAGACTTGTGTCAACAGGAGCCTGCTTGGGATTCTCTCAGTCTCTCTCTCTCTCTCTCTCTCTCTCCTTCTCTCTCTCAAAATAAATAAATAAACTTTAAATTTTCCAGAAAAAAATATCCATTGTATTTGAAAAACAAAATGAGTAATGTAAGAGTACAATTACAAAAACTTAGGAGATAATATACAGGGAATTTGGAAGATCTGCCCTGAGATATGACTTTAACAAAGTAAAGGCATTCCTAAGTTTGAAGAAAAAATTAATTATTAATCAAATTTATGAGTATTAGATTACTAGAATATTTATCATTTTTCCCTCTGAAATACAGGAATAAGTATCACATTCAAAATGTATGACTCAATGGAAAGAGTCTATTTTAGGTTGGTATTCATACCTGAAATTAAAATAAAGCTAAGTGTCTTTACTAATGCTAACAGATTTTTAATTAAACATTAGCACAAAATGAAATGAAATATCTCTAGTCTTTATCAGACTGACACTTAATACCTAATTCAAGTATCCCCAGCTTTCTTTGCTTGGACACTTCAGTGCTAAGAATTTTTCTCCTCTGGAAAAAGCAGCAGGCTTACCCAGACAATCATTTCATGAGATAACAGGCCTGCATTCTTCCATATCTAGTTTGAAACAACAGACAAATATCTTGATCTTGTTAGAGGTTATTTGTAATTTACATGGTACAGGTTTTTTGTTTTGTTTTGTTTTTTTTATAAATACACAAACGGAAAGAAATTAAGAAATGTTAACAGTTAATCATACCTTACAAAAATGGTGTAAGGCCCACTATCTGTTTTTGAAAATCAAGTTTTATTGGAACTCAGCCATGCCCTTTCATTTACATGTTGTCGATGGCTGTTTTCATGCTTCAATGGCAGAGATGAATAGCTTTGATGGAAACTATATGGCCCACAAACCCTAAATATTTACTATCTGATCCTTAATAGGAAAAGTTGCAGGCTCTTGGCTTAGAAAAACTAAGTCTCAGTTCTGAATGTTATAATTAAAATTTTTAGTCTACTCACTCCTGTAGATAAAATATTAATGAGGCATTTTCACATATACACTATGTTTAATTAGGTCATAGTTTAAAAAAACAAGAAAACACACAAGTTATTTTCATCTTCTGTGGGACACAGACTTCTCTCCCAGAGTATGCATTTGGAAGCTGCCTGATTGAAAAATTGTTCATATTTTTTAAGTGGATTTCAGTGTTAGGTGATTTGTAGCATGTTTATATTCAATTCCAAACTACTTAAAACTGTGCAAACAGTACCATCATGGGAACACCTGAAAACAAAATGTACTTAGGCACATTAAGTTTCCTGAAGTGTATTACAAGTTCCTCTAGAGTGTACTTAGAATAAGAGTAAGTAACCTGTTCTTTCCCAGAGAAAAGAACTCTTCCGTTCTTGGTCCTTTGTCTCCTGTGCTTCCTTACATATTTTACAGGATGATTTTGTCAGTGTTTCTCAACCTCTCCAAATCTAAACTTCCTTTCAACTTCACCAAGTGGAACCATTATAATTATTTCTATTTTATGGGTGGAGAAACTGAGGCCTATGGAATTCATGAAAGACTAGTTGGAGGTCCCTTTATGAGTAAGTAATAAGTTTCTTTTGACTCAAAATCTCACACTCTTTCAAATAAAATCCTGCAAGTCCTGTATGGCCCATCTCCCTTTTGTGAGTATTGTGCTTTGCTTTCTAGACTATTTATCACTGTCTGATGTATTTTACAGATTTATTACTTTCATTCTAATAATGCTTGTTAATCAATGCTCCCTACAGAGTTCTGATACCAGGTCACACCCCCCCCCCCCCCCGAATGGCTTTGTTCCTGCAATTGTTCAGCTCTGAATCATAATAAACACAGAGGAAAGCAATGAGGTCTACTGGATAGCTTTGGTTCAAATACAAGAATCAAAGCCAGTTCTATGATCAAATCTGAGAATCTGAGAATCTGCTTCTGGAGTCTCCAAAATCTGGAAATATTTTCACTCTATGGGACCAACTTACAGAACCTCTTGAAACTACTTGCTGGCTATCAATTTGAAAGATCTTGTGGCAATGTGTCGTACGTACATAGGTCCCAGCAGAGATGTGAAGCTTAATATATGAAGGCCTTAAAGAATCCTTTTCCAAATTGACCTGCCTTCTAGGAACTAAGTTTCACTACTCAAAGTAGCAATTATTCATGCTGTAGGATGTTTTCATACTCCATCAATACCTCCATAGGAATGCAGGCCAAACATGATATCCCAACTGGTATAGAAACAAAAGCCCTAAACTCTGAGTCACATGACATTAATTTTCTATTTCTAGCTAGCTGTATACATGTGAGTAATATTTCTGTGCTTCAGTTTTCTCACATGAAAAGAAGTGTAAATGAAATCAGATGTTATCATATGTCTCTAACTCTCTGGTATTCATTGCTCTACAACAGTTCTTTTGTGGAAACTTCTCTTCAGTTTCTACCTGGGGTGAGCTTTACTTACCACAAGTTCTTTCTGCATAAAAAGCACTGTTCTGAAGGAAGACTTAAGATCTTTCTACTTCAGAGTTCACTTTGGTGGTTTAAGAAGTTTAAAATATCTGCAAATTATTTTTTTTGCAAGACGGTCTATCAAAAATTGATCACTTTTTTAAATGTCTATTTAGCATTTAAAACAAGGGTGTCTCGGTGGCTCAGTCAGTTAGGTGTCTGACTCTTGATTTCAGCTCAGATCATGATCTCACAGCTGGTAAGTTCGAGCCCCAAATCAGACTCCACGCTATTAGTGCGGAGCCTGGTTGGGCTTCACTCTCTCTCCCTCTCTTTGTGCCTCTCCCCTGCTCTCTTTCTGTCTCAAAATAAATAAATAACCTTTAAGAAAAAAAGCATTTAGAACAAAGTAACCAATCCTGGTTTAAAGAGGTATAAACTGAAATTTGGAATAAAATAAATTAGCATTCGGGGCGCCTGGGTGGCTCAGTCTGTTAAGAGTCCGACTTCGGCTCAGGTCACGTTCTCACGGTCCATGAATTTGAGCCCCGCGTGAGGCTCTGTGCTGACCTTTGGGAGCCTGAAGCCTGCTTCGGATTCTGTGTCTGACCCTCCCCCGTTCATGCTCTGTCTCTCTCTGTCTCAAAATAAATAAAAAATGTTAAAAAAATAAAAATAAGTATTAAATATTAAATATTAAATAAATATTAAATATTAAAAAATAAAAATAAATAAATTAGCATTCTAATAAAATTACTTTTTTATAATCGTAAGTATTCTGGTTTAAAATTGTACTCTTGCATAATTGCTAACATGAAATATTATTTTTATGGAGAATATGTCTGCATATCAGTTACCTGCTTCCATGTGTTACGTCATTTACTGCTAACAATAATAATCGTATGTGTTAATATTCATTCAAAATTTAGTATTGATCATATCCTTTATATGCATAATCATATTTCATCTTTAATTCTTATGACAATTTTATGAGGAACAAATATTATTACACCTAATAAGAAACCAGAAAAAAAAAATAAGGTTAAGCATCTTACTCTGGACAGAAAAGCTAATTTTTTTTTTTTTTAGACCAAGAACCTTGGGAATTGAATCTCAGTGTAAAGAATCAAACCATCAATCAGGGAGGAACTGACTAAATGAATTATCCATTAATTGGCCCAGAATTCCATTATTGTTCAGATAATATGAAACCACATTGTTGACATGGAATAGTGTCTATGTATGAGACATTTATATTTTTAGGCAAAACTCTAGTCGTGTGTCCTGCATGTGTTTGCACATTACAGCATGGGAAGATAGACAGGTTTATAATCCCTTATTCAAAATCCTTGCACTCAGACATGTTTTGTAATCCTTAAGTCTTCCATATCTCCGAATGACATTTTGTTGTACATGTCATGTATGGCCTATCCCAGCAGAGACTGATACAATACCTCAAATTTAAACATATTAGTATTTCTTCAGTAAAAAAAAAAAAAATGTTGATATTAACACTAAGTGGGACAAGTAAAGATTAAAAATAATCTTAAATCAGTTCAGATCTAAGTTCTTTGGATTTTTATTTAGAGAAGGGATTGTGGGTCTGAACAACAAAAGATTAGCAATAATTACCTCTGAGTACTAAATTATAAGCAATTATAACTTTTTAAATGCAACTTTCTCTATTTTCAGTCCACAAACATGTAATGAGTTCTTACTATACACCAGGTGCTGTTTTAGGCATGGTTTTTTAGTGGAAGTTTTGCAGTAAAAATTCCTCTTAAAATTAGGAAAAAAATATAGTCATTTAACTTTGGGAAAAACAAGAAAGAGAGAAACTCAAAGACACACATACTGGACCGAAAACCTGAAGTTATTTTAAATGCAAAAACGTGGATCTTCTTGCATAGAAGAGTTTTGGAATAGTTGCTGTTATTCCTGAGAGTAAAATCTCTTCTAGGGAAACTATTGACTTGGTAAAAATCAAATAGGAAAGGAGTAAGTGGCCCTGCAGTCAAATGTAGCCAATTCATCCCTGGAGGCTGACTACAAACTCCCAGTTCAATGTTAGAGTAGTTGAAATCCAAAAGGCAATACACTAGCGGTGCCTGACTCTCAACTACATAGGTCCAGAGGCACAGTCTCAATAGAGTAGCTTCATCTTTAGGATATCTGTCACGGAGCCAAAAATTCAAGGGCCCCCAAATCTCATATATTTACATTTCAATTGTCCTTGAAAAACTATTCTTTAAGGGTCACTTAATCCTAGGTTTAAAGAAATATTATGTCTTCTTCTTTTACGTGCACTAGACATATTATGTATAAATATGAAACACAAAGTAGATAATTTGTCCCCCAAAGAAGTGAAAAAGTGGAAGAATTCTTCTCTTTGCTGAGGGTCTACATTCTCCTTCCTTCTTCTGAAAATGGAATCAGGCTGTCATACATAGTTTGAAAAATAGGTTTTTCCTGTCTCTGAAGGAGCATGAGTTTATTCAAGCAGAGTGAGGTAGTTTATAAAAGCTATACACTTAATATAAAAAAGACAAAGTATAAAACTCTTCCTGTAGTCTAATTTGATTTAAGGTTCCTGATACCTCTTTTCTTGAGAGGACAGAACATAACAATATGAAATGGTGCACCTACTAGCACTGTGCATAAATAGCTCAAGTTGAATGTGTAACAATAAGGTCTCCGTCTATTATTGCAGAACCAATAAATAAGCATAATGAAAATCATGACATACTATTACATTACTCCGTGTTGCCTCTATTCATTAAAAAAAAGATGAGTGCATTTAAAATAATTTCACACGTCGAATGACAGTAAGCCTTCCAATCGAGATGATGTTGAAGGGAATATTTGTAAAGGGCAGATGCACGGTCTTATGTGGCTTATATCAACATTACAATAGAAGCATGAAGAATCTGGTAAATAACTACTTCATCCCAAATGATAGCAGCATAGTAGCCCAGTTACATCATTCGCCTGTGCTACGTGTGTTCTGTTATTATGAAGTCAATAAAAAACACATTAAAAAGCTTTAGAAAAGACTTCCCTGTCAATTAGCCCTTGGATGGATTCTACTTTTTCTGTTTCTCTGTTGATTTAATATACTAGATCATATTAGCAGCATTGGCTTGTAAACAAGGAAGATCTGAATCCTATTAATGGAGATACATTGCCAGAATAATCAGCTTCATACTTAACAAGTTTCCAAGTATTTGGAAAAGCTGTGAAATGGGATTATAAGGTTAATCTGTGTACATCTGGCTCGCCACCATATAAATATTTCAGAAACTTGATCTCATAGGCTGAAGAAACACCTGTCTAATCATGACTCTTTTCCAAGTTACATGAACTTCAGCGAGCAGAGCAGTACACAAATGCTGACAAGAAATGATGGTCAATTTACATAATGTATCTCTCGTGTTATGCATATAATTTTATCATGTAACTCTTCTGAATGAGGACGTAGGCAATATTCGGGGAAGATTCTGTGCTGTCATACTTATGTTGCCAAGAGGGAGTGAAGGGGAGGAAAATTTTTTTAAATTCAGGATAACCACCTGAAATACTATATATTGCTTTTTTTTAATACCATGGTATGTAATTTTAGCATAATTGGATGTTGTAAGTATAAATGTAGTATAATATGGACCCAGAGAATAATTAATGAGAAGCAGGAGTTCGTGCATAAAATAACAGTAAAAAGTTCAGCAGTCCCTCTAGTTAATTGAAACCTTAATGAATTTGAACATCAGTTATTTTAACTAGATCCAGGATTAAATAACTATGTTGACTCTTTGTCATATATACACCAGCACATTAAGCCTGATTTTTTTTTCTAAATTTTGTTCAAAAACATAATTGGGTTAAAAATGTACCGAATATGGCTCTTATCAAATTAACTTCAAATGTCCAACTTGAAAACATAGATTTTGAAACTGTGGTCCAAAATGGCAGCTAAAGGTCAATGAATCGAATTTCCAATTATATTTCCTGGAGCAGATGGGTGCAATGAAACCTAATGATTGAATTTTAAATGCTTTCTTGCACCTTTTATCTGTTTCCCAACATGTTGATTCTACCTTAATGCTCTAACAAGATAATAGGTTTATTACAATTAACCAACTGAAATGATATCTCCATTTTCCAATTATTCATATCATATTACCTGGGGATATTGAATCAGAGCTCCTTTCCTCTCCCACCCCTAGTGCCTTTCCATCACAACCCTACACTTACACCAAACAAAATCCAAACTCTAATATCATTAAATAACAGATGTGTCCTGGAGATTTGATTTCTCCAGTTAAATGATAAGTACTTAAAATGAAGCCCAAGTCCACTGAGGCTCAACGGGAAATTTGTAATGAAAATAATTATAAGGTATTTGTTGGATAAGATTAACTATAAATTTCTTTTCCTTATGCTATAAACAGATACATTAGTCTATTTCTCTGACCTGCATAAGCATAAATAAATATAGAGGGAAGTTTTATCAAGAGGACAAAAAATGAAATGGTCTAGGGGTACCTGCCTGGCTCAGTTGGTAAAGCATTCAACTCTTGATATTGGGGTCATGAGTTCAAGTCCTAATCAGGCAGAGAGTTTACTTTAAAAAAAAAATTAAATGTTCTGTTTTCAGGAATTGTAGATGGAGGATTTTATCTCTACTATATCTCAATAGAGCACATTTTTGCATGAAGAACAAAAAGAAGGAATTACGGAAAGGTTTATTTAATTACTTTTATAAAAAAGAAAACCAATATTTCATCTTTTTAAAATATTTTTTCATGTTTATTTATTTATTTTGTGTGTGTGAGAGAGAGATAGAGAGTGAATGGGGAGGAGAGAGAGAAAGGGAGAGAGAGAATTCCAAGCAGGCTCCGTGCTTCCAGCAAAGATCAACATGGGGCTCAAATCCACAAACCATGAGATCACGACCTGAGCTGAAATCAAGAGTCCAGTGCTCCACCCACTGAGCCACCCAGGTGCCCCCAATATTTTATGTTTTTAAATCTAGAACAAAGGAGGGGGGCCTGGGTGGCTCAGTCGGTTGGGTGTCTGACTTCGGCCCAGGTCACAATCTCGCAGTTCACAATTTCGAGCCCAGCATTGAGCTCTGTGCTGACCACTCAGATCCTGGAGCCTGCTTCAGATTCTGTGCCTCCCTCTCTCTCTGTGCCTCCCCAACTCGTGCTCTATCTCTCAAAAATAAATAAAAACATTTATAAAAAAGAAATCTAGAAGAAAGGGAATCCAAGAAGCTTTTTATTTTAACTAACCAACAAAAGTTTCTCATTTATTAAATGCATTTTAATAATGTTAAACATAATATTGTTGAATCCAACCCGTTTTAATCCAACCCATTCCTATATTGCTCCACTATAGGAATCAACTCTAGGCACCTCAGGTCTGAATATATATATCTGAGTTCTTTAAAAATATTTACATTCGATGTAAATATACAAGGTTCCTAAGGTATCCCTGTAAAAATATATTTTCAGAATGGATATCACAGAAAAGAGACCAGATGGCAAGAATAAGAAGAAAAGAATCAGAACAAGTCATGTGAGTAAGGCATATGTAACAATTCCTTTTCTTTTGTTTCAAATTATATGTTTTGATGATACTTTCCAAATATTCAAACAACTTTTTGGAATTTTTAAACAAATGATATGTGTTTTCAGATCATATGGTTTCATGTGAAGACTAACAAAAATGCATGAAACCTGGTGAACCTGTAGGACGTTCCCATTTTACCAGTATTGTTTAAAAGTCACATTTCTAGTAGATTTCTAAACTGTATTCCTTAAAAGAAAGTATGTGTGATAGTTCAAGAAAAAATACAAAGAAATGAGTAAAATTCAGAGGGATTATGGAACATTACAGGCCCAGTTTCCCATTTACTGATCCGCTCCTGGTTCTCAGACTTCTCTTAGTAACAGGACAGCAAGACCCAGACTGGCATCCCGTCGAGAGAAAGCAGCACCCACTGTCGCTACGCCTTCTTTCCCCAACATGCCAAATATTCCAGAGTAAATTTACAGATGGGCTCAAACTATAATGTTTGGGTAATTGTAGATATAAATGTCCCCTTTGAAAACTTATTATCCGTTGGTGTATCTTATATGATATTTAACACTATAATCTCTCAGAAAGTTTTCTCCTCTTTTCGAATGGCAATTGACAATGAATCCTAAACTTTTTAAATGTCATTTCTCTGCTCCTTCCTATTATTTTTTTCTTTAATTTTGTATCCCAACTATCTGGCTTGTGGAGATAATTAAATTTTTAATATGGTTTGAAAGCTCATTCTGCTTGAAGGCTTTATTCTATCAAACCTTCTTATTGTTTGATAAAGATTTTGCAGTTAAAGTTTAAAATGCAGATAAAATAGTAAATAAGTCCTAAAACAGCTTAAAAGTAGTAAATTATTTTAAGAGCTTTTTAATTATTTTTTATTTATTAATTGAATTGATAATTATATATTGAACAGCTCTGCAGGTTACATATTTTAAATAACAATAATGAAATGGGTAGCATAGTGTTTACATGAATGCTTAGCTTATGCTTCCTCAGTATATGCATAGAAATTTCATACCACCTACATGAAATAGATTCTGAGATTTTGAGAAAAATTTTGTAGTTGGGTTATTATTATTATTATTATTATACACATTGATAATTGCCCATGGTGATTTTCTTCTTGCAATATCAGATGGCAACTGGTTGGTACCAAAGTGATCAAATCATGAAATTATATATTAACAAATACAAATAAATGTAATCCCCACATTACTATTTATGGCTTATAATTTCATTTCATTAAAAATGTCATATAGAAAAAAAGATCACATTAGTTACTTAATAATTTGCTAGAGCTGTGTGATTCTTAAAGCCTTAACAAAGAGACATAATATTTGAATTGTGTGGTTTTAATACTGTATAAAGCACTTCAAGGAATAGGACAAAAGATAAAAGATATGCTCTTACCAACAGCATTTGTTCTTGATATACATCTATATACTATATATCTATATACTGTATATCTATATACTGTATATATGTATACCATATACTGTATATCAAGAACAAATATATTAATGCACTTATATATACACATATATATGTGTGTGTTATATATATATTTCGAGAGAGAGAGAGAGAGATACAAACAAATTCAGAACTTATGTCACTATCAATAGAATTGTATAGGAATTTTCATTGTAGTTATTACAAAGGTAAAAATTATACATAAAATTATCAAAACATGCCACCTTCAAATAAATTGTTTACCAGCATGTTTATATGAATAATATCTTCAACTTTGGCCTCCCTCATTGCTAGGTTTGAATCTAAACTCCAGCTCATGACTGATTAATGATTATAGGATTACCAAGAATCTGTATTTTTTTAAGTGCTTTCTATGTATTAGAAACCATCTTAGGTTCTCCCAACTACAGAAACAAGCAAACGTATATGGTCTCTGTCTTCCAATATTCTGCTATTTAAGTTGCTTTGTGATAAATTAGCTTTGCTAAGAGAGAGTTATAACACTGAACCAGAGTTTTAAAACTGTTTAGACTTACTAATATTCATTTTGTGTGTAGATCAATTAGATCTTTATAGAAACAAAGTTTACATAAAAAAAAACAACAAAGAAGGAATGAATGAAAATAGGTAGGGTGTGAAATCTGTTAGTCTTCCAGTTTCTCTTATGCATTAAGTAGCTTTAGGATCAAGCATAGAAGAAAAATATTTTCGTTGACTTCTGCTGATTACATAGTATTTTATAGTTCAAAGAAGGTGCTTTTCTTTTTACCTCCCGACCTGTCCTGCTTTCTCCGACACTGCCAAATGGTCTTACTACCATTTACTTCAAACTCAACCAGCCAACAGAGGAGTGTGATGGGAAATATTTTCTACCCCTTCGCTAAAACGTTACATGTCAACTTTTCACCTAAGGCAAAATTTAATGGCTGACTTGTGGATCTTTATTTCTAGAGATTTACTATGGAAACACTGACATAACCTTTAACCAGAGCAAACAGAGCCGCTCTAATAAGCAGGTAACACCAAACCTAAAAATGCAGGAGGAACAGAAAGATCCTGGCAGGAATTAATCTGCCATTTTCACACATCTGCCCGAGGGAGGTATTGTAATTGCAAAAATTTACTCTAAGACTGCTGAGACTCATAGTAATTATGTTTCTTTCTTTTTTTTAATAGAAATAGCCACAGGTGGTAACAAATTGGGTTTTGAGATGGGGAACTAGGCATGCATTCTAACCCAAATTACTATGTAATTGTCTTGATTATAAAAAAAAAAAAATCGTAAAAAGTCTATTGCTCAAAATCAGAAAAAAAAAATTCTTAAATGCATTCACTGTCTTTTAGTTCTTTTAGTTTCTCTCCACTTAGGCATATAGCCTCATTTGTTGTTACTGGCACGTCTGATCAGGGCCACACTGTAGAATAGGCTTTTGCCAATAACCCTTACAAATTCCTCCGACTGGGATTTAATAGGATAGTTCACTTATTTCCTGTCTTATTATCATCTAGAGATAAATACTAGCTTTCCTAGAAGGTCAGGATCTGGAAACGTAGCTAATAATTACAATTATCAATGCATCTGCCAATACTAAAAGTGCAAAGTTATAGACTTTTTATTTCAATCTATGTGTTGTATTAAAATGATATTTTTCATACACACAGGCACACACACACACACACACACACACACACACACACACTCGATAATCTTCTTACTCTACAACAATTCATGCATTAGTACCAACATATTATCATTTTTTTTTAAATTGCAAACCAGGCATACCGTGCCAAGTAAGAGTCAATTGTCAAGTGTATCGCCAAACTTTCTTAATCAGAAAATTCTTATTAAATCAACTAAGATTAAAATAAGAGATTAGGCACTGGCTTAAAACAAAACACAAATTCATTAATGTAACAGCAGGTCACACAAAGCTTAAAATAATAATAAAAATAAAGCAATCAAGTATCTTGCCTTGAAATTATATAAATTATAGATTTTATAGAAGTTATATAAATTCTATGTAACCTTTAATTCTATTTTAATGATAATGATAATAAAGATAAATGATTGATTTATTGCTTATTTTCATGACTTATAGATCCTCTTATTCACCTTCTTAATGCAATAAGTTGATTTGGGATAAACTACTTTAAAATAGATGCAAAACTGCAAAAGTGAAATAGAAAGCAAGACTTTGTGCCCCAAGAAGACACCACAATAGAATTCACCAATATTTAGACAATATCCTGGATTTTGCTGAGGAACCATGGAAATCAAATTATTTTTAAGGTTGTTTGGAAAGTTTCTACGACAAATATTTCTATAAAGATGTATCATTAAGTAATAATCAGGCTTGAGCTGGAAAATATCCCCTTTTGGAGCTAACTCCCTTTTTCCTCCAAATACTAAAAGAAAAAATGTTTTTTTCTTAGTAAATTTTGCTGAGATTTTAAGTATATTATGTCTCAAACATTCTATTTCCTTATCATGATCTCATCTACTGAAATGGAGATATTGGCAAAAAGCACATGCTGGCCACTTTACACTCTGGTAACATAATGCTTCGCATGGTAATCACAGGTGAATTTCTTGTATAAGTATCAGTTTTGCATATGGAATTGCTCTGGTGAAATAGCAAAAAAATCTATTGAATGTTCAATCACAAAACAATCTCAGTATACTCTGATAAAATATGCTGTGTGAAAAATAAAATAAACAGCTTTAAGCAAGGCATTTATACTGGGGTCGGTGAATTGAAAAGTAACATATCTTGAGGGCAAAAACTATCATTTCAAAACTGATGCAAGTGTTCATACTGCAAATAAATATTTAAGAATTTATCTAAGACATTGATAGTGTAAAATTGGGCTATAGAAATAAGAAAGACATTTAAACCACTGTGACCATTTCTGCCTACAATAAAATACCTGTTGCATTTCTGCTTTATAAAAGTAAGCCATTGGCATTTAGGAAATATGTGTACATTTCAACTTGGGTTTTATTGAATGTGAGGGCATGGAAAGTCTAGGTATAATTGTAATCTAATCATTGCTCAGCAATGATTATTAAAGATTCAGGAAGAAATACTGGAAAGAGGTATACCAATTGATGACTTATGTGTAAATCACATTTTTTAAAAGTCATCGCCAAGAAGAAAGACTATATCTTTCTGAAGAAAATTAATCTAACGAACCATACTTGTTAGAAAGAACTTATTTAAGGATACTTGGGTGGCTCAGTTGGTTAAGCATCTGACTCTTGACTTTGGCTAAGGTCATGATCTTATGGTTGGGTTCATGATACTGAACAGCACAGGGCCTGCTTGAGATTCTCTCTCTCTCCCTCTCTTTCTACCCCTCCCCCACTCGTTCTTTCTCTCTCTCAAAATAAATAAATAAAAACTTTTTAAAAAGTCACATTGTAAGTTTAATCTGTTATTTAATATATATATATATGAACTTTTCTGACTATAAACTCATTATCTACAGTATGTATTAATATAATTTACAAACATGTAACCAATGTCTCTTAAAAACAGTATATATTTACAAAACACGAAGGCATAGCTTTGAAAACTTTAAATAGAGTTTTAATGCTCTCACTATCAAATTCTACAAAGGCTGCTTTTAGCTGATAAAGAGAGTAAATAAGAAATTGTCCTTTATATAGTCCCTTTAATGTGTTCCACTAATTAAAAATCAATCAGAAACATTACATGTTTAAAAAATATTAAATATTGTTCATACAGGCTTACATGATTACTTTTATCTGCATCTTGCTCATTTTGCATCTAACATAACTATGGTTCTTGACTATATTATTGAACAGAAACATAAAGAAAAGAACACAAGTGTTTAAATATTTCAAAATGGCTTAAAAATGCATTTTAATACCATTAAATTATTTTAATATATTCTATTCCTCTAATCAAACCAAAGTCTATTTATGTAGATTAGTTACATCTAAAGTCTCATTTATCCAACCTGTATTTATCCTTTGATCACAAAGCTTGTTAACTTAAATGGTCTTTTATTGTTATGATTCATTTTCCCATAATTATGCTGTTTAACTGCCTTATTTTTTGAATAAATATATGCAAACGCGCCAATCATATTCAGCACAGTTATGCTAGATGTTCAATGAACTGTAAGAGCCATTCCACTATAATAAAACTGCCTGGAATAGATCCAGGGGAAGGCCGACAAATACTAGTAATCAGAATGTCAGTAGGACCAGAACAGATAGAAGTGTGTCACATGTATATCAATAGATTCTCTCAAACACTATCTGAAACCAATTTTACAGTCTATCACTGGAAGAACTTTGTGCATACAAGTGAAAGAGGCCACCCACACAGTCACAGTTTTGCATCTGTATTTTTGTCCTTTTTTTTCCTTTACCTTAAAAATATTGAACTTGTACTTCTGCAGTAGCAAGGAAGCACAAGCAAACTTCTGCTTAGTCACAGCAGGGAAAGTTGATGTCATTAAGGACTTCTTTATTATAGATAATTTATTTCAGGAGACCAAAGGATAGCAATATATCACTGTCAAAGCTAGTGGTGAAAGCTATGACTAACTGTAAAATACCGTGTGCCACTGAAGGAAATTCTTGTCAACGTCTCCTTTACTAAAATAGGTTGACAATAGATTAGTGTAGGTCTGATGAACTTTGAAAGTGTTTTGTAGGTGGGTGGCAGAAGTCACAGTGTCTTCAAATTGATGGGTAAAATGAACTTCACGCCATTCTCTAACAAGTATGCAGTCATTGGTTAAAGGAATTCGGTACAAAAAAAATAAATAACTAAAACCTTCCCTAATGACTTTGCTAAAATATGACTTTAAGATAATGCCCTGTGGGATTTATTAAACAGAAGTATCACTGAGGGGAATACATTCTGGAGCAATGACTAATATCATAATTAGCAGGTGCATTTGTAAGAATTTACCCATTATTGAGTGTATTGCAAGACACCTCAGCATAAGGGAGTTAAGTTTTACTTCCTAACTGGCATGAACCCATTTAAGTGGCTTCATCTTCCTCCTGTGGTTGTTTCATTATCAGAGCTCAAGGTGTATATTTTCGCAATGCCTCCAGCCATCCCACTATCCTCCTGGAAGACTCAGAACCTAGATGAATTTTTTTTCTCTTAATCTACATAAACTCCAACCTATTGTCCATGGAAGACCAGTAGTTCCTCAACTTCTCCTCTGTTCTAGAATGCCTGGCTCTAATGAACTTCAAAATGTTTGAAGTTTGAAAACGGTACAATCAAGTTTACATATATTTTCAAAGACAAAATAAAGGTTTGTGCTCATCCTTAAAAAGAGGAGAGCTGCCTTTGAATTAAAAAATATATAACATGGGCTAATATTTGTGCTTGACTATTTATATATATTATTTGGGAAATATAAAGACATATATACATGGATACACATAAATTTTGCCAAGAAGTTTTATTGTTCACATTTTCATAAATATTGCCAGAGCCAACCTTCACTGTAATAAGTACATGTAAACCTTTATTAATCTTAACATAAAATAGTTTCTTAATTTATACCTTTTATTTTTATAGGTATATTTCTATTGCATTGTATTTCATAAGCAGCACTAACTAAGTGCTGCTTAATAAGTAAAAAACTTGAAACCTGACAGTGGTAGTGAAACATAAGAAAATATAAATATTATATTTGTAAATAGTATTAAATAATTATCTGGAGATTTTCAAAGTTTTTTTTTATTTTAAAATATGTATATTTCTTAAGTCCCTTAGGAGAGATATTTGAGATTATTTAAAGGGTAACCAATTTATTTTAACCACATATATACATCTATATGCACTGTAAAAAGCGAATAATGTGTAACTTCAACTTTATTAAGAAAAGTTTCTAGAAATTACCTTCGTATTTATTTATTTTATTTTTTTTATGTGGCTTGAACAGTGTAGTCATAGGTGACAATGTTTTAAAAACTGGAAATTTTTTGTGTGTGACTAAAACATATGATCAAGCAATTGAGATTGGAATTTTAGGACATACTCTTTTATGCTCTGATAACTTTCATGATCACACACAGCCTTAAATAATATTAAGATGCCAAGAATAAAATTCCAAAATCTTCCATGTAGGCTTGAATATGATAATATTTATTGAAATTATAAAACTCAGTCACAGAACTTAAGTAAAATTATAAACTCACTCATACACTCAATTGTCTTACTCCTACATTTTAAAAAGACTGATGAATAATCATCTCAGTGTAAAAATGATGAAGTATTTTACCTGGCTGGAATTTTGGAAATTTTACTGAAAACTAAAAACTAATGGATGAAGAAGTTATTACCCATGAGTAGTTATATCAACCAATAGTAAAACTAAGATTATCAGGTTCCTAGCTCACATAGTTAAAAAACTTTTGTGTTTTCATTTATTATAAAATAAAGAAATGTACTCAAATTTACAATGGAGCTGAGATTTTCATGGGTGCACACAAAACTTACATGAAAACTAACAATATATTAAAAATGATAAAAATAATTTGAATTTTAAACTCTTCTGCAAAGAAACTCAAATCACCTTGATGGCTGATTTTCTTAATCAAGTATTTTTGTACTTTATACTATTTTAATAGATGGTAGCATAGAAAAAATGTTTTATGATTGTGTACTCATGTTAATTTAAAGTAGAAATTTAAAGCTATCATCTATAAATTACAAAAAGAAAGACAAGTGGACAAGATACTCTTGGAGACATGCAGTAGGACAGAGACATCCCCTTCCTATCCAGCCCACCATTACCCTTATAAATAGAGATGTATATAATGTTTATGGAAATGAATGCATGTAACTAATCAAACTGTGTCCTCTTAGAACAACACTGTGGACAAATATCCTCAGAATTTTAAATGAAGAAAGAAATTGCTCACACTTTTCATGTTTGTTATTGAAATCACTGACATACTAGAATATGAAATTTTAGGATCATGGTCTTGGGAGCTCATTGGAGTTCCTATAGTCAAGAATCTCTTGTATTAGAGAAGTGGGACTAAAGGCAGACAATGGATAATGTTACTAGTAAAGATATACTTTTTCTTTCACCTTTTCATTCTAAAATACTGAGTTTATTGTCTATGCTTTGCTACTTTAATCCTGGATGCTGCAATCTCATTTTTGTATATTTGGATTGACTATATTCACCATGTGTTTAATTCCTTTTTATTGAAAAGGCCATGCATATATATCAAAAGGATTTTCTCTTTCTAGCACAAAGAGCCTAAGGTCAATCCTAATATGAATCTTTTGAAATTGAACTGTAAAACACCACATGAGAATGTAGAATGCATTATTTTTTAAAATGCATTTTAGTAGATCTTATTCTGCTGGCTCAATATATTTTCTTTGAGATCATATTGAAATGCTTTCAGTAGTGCCATAGAAAAATCTGAAAACACAGATGTTCAAACAAAACTGGAAATTCTCCCAATAGTGAAGAAATCCCCAGTCTCTTCTCAGCCAGGCCTTCTTTGAAAACACCTGTTGAGAAGTTACCCTGAGACTGAACAAATAATTCTTGATAAGCCTCGATATGTAGTTACTCGTGACAATTAGCAATGATCTCTACTTGATTTTAGATTCTCATATTAACATATGAAATAATTCACATGGAAATTACTCCTATGAAAAGCACATTTATAAATTTGTATAACAATCTATTTGCCTTACCTCCCACAAAATCTGTGCTATTTTTTGAAATCTGTGTTATAGCTTTAAAATGAGTAAAATATTTCATTACAAGAATGTTGTATTATGATTCACATTATTGAGGCTATTTTAATCTCTAGTCTGTTATTTAAAACTTCATAGACTGACTTTACTTCACCTGAAAAACTTGGAGAAAACCTGAAATAAAACCCCTTTTCACAAACCACTGTTTCTACATATGGTTACATGTGTAACCAGCTTACTGGATTGTTTTGCATTCATTTTTAATAAAAATACTCTCATGCTCAAGAACCTACAGATCTCATCCTTAAAATTTTAGACCCTGAGACTCACACAATATCATTCGATACTTAAATGAATCTTAATTTAAGCTGTAATATGAGTCTTTTACATCTTGAAATTTTTAAATTTCGTAAGGCCCATCTTTACCAGTGTATTGCAAAACAATTACAAAATACTTTCATTCCATCAATGAAAATACCCGGCGTGCCTTCTAAACAGCACGAAATTGCTGGGAAGTAAAGGTAAACGAGACCTAGCAGCTGTTCGTCCAAGTGCACTCTGTGGATTAAAATACTACCTTCAGAAATACGCGTGAGATTAGCAGTGTGCTTCCTTAGCAGGCTGTGTTAAATGCACACACTAATAAATACACTCTGAAACAAGATTATGGATACCTGAACACTTCAATTTAAGCATGTCACTTCAGCACAAAGTGTTTGCAGTGCACTAGTTTAAAAAGAAAGAAAAAAAGGAGGGTCACTATAGTTAATTTACTCTGTTCTCTATAATAGGCATTGAGGAAAGCCTGATATATTTAGGAGGAAGTTAACATATTAGGAACTTACAAAGCGTTCTTTATAAGACTGTAAAAACTCAGCAGAAAAAAAGAGAAAGAGAGACTGCCTGTTTTAACAGTTTATAGCAAGGATATTTCTAGGGCGGAAACAATATGGGAAATCGAGTCACCTTGGAAAAAAATGTCAAGAACTTAAAACTGAAACTTTTTCTGTGTTTTCATGGCATGGATTAAAATTCTAGAAAAAGGGAATGGCAAGAAGTGTGCCCTTTGTTTTACTTTTAAATTATCTGTCTCTTTCCCTGCATGTACGAGATTTTCTTTGGCTTAAGTTTTACTGCTAGGAGGAATCATCACCATCATCCATTCCTCAAGCAATGAACATCTTAAAGAACAGCATGGTGTAAATACAGTATAGGCACCCCTGTTCTTCAAAACCTTCTGGATACTTCCATCCAAATTCGTTTCTCACCAATCTGACCAAGGAATCAGGCTTGCTGATAATTCTACTGTACCAACTTCATTGTTAGTGGAACCTAAATAAGAATTCAACTACCAGCACTTGGAATGGAAGATTAAGCATTAACCCTCTGTGATAACTTTATAATTGTCAATGATAAGAATATAAGAAAGGTATATAACGTGTGTATACATAAAATGATTGCAGAGGATGTATGAATATGTATTTTAACATACCTCCCTAAGGAGATTATCATAAATAAGTTTTACACAGTCACGGGAGACTTTCATAGAAACCACAATATTTTTCAAGGGGGATATTTTTCGTTCAGTCTTATATAGACATCAAAAAATCATAATAAATGGTAATATAGTAGACACTGTAAAAAGTGGGATTTAATACTACAATCAATACTTTAGTATTCAGTAGCATCAATTACAAGAGTCTGCTTTACAAGGACATTAACTATCATAAGAAAATATGTTTTGCCAACTTTTAGCATTTGTCACACTTATCATGTTAGAAAAGATAAGGTTGTGATATTTTACTATTCACTTTAGTAATAAAAACATTACTGAGTCAAGTGTCATTAAAGGGTATTTGCTTTTCAAAGCATAAAATTATGAACAAATTAACTTCATTTGCCCCAAACTAATCTTCCTCCCAAAGTGTCACTTTTAGTTAAACTCAATTTTGAATTTCAAGTAGTGCCCATCCAGAGTAATTTGTGGCAACATGCGTTTATAATAAGCAAGAATTAAGTTTTTCCTGTGACACAACTTAATAGTTGATAAAAGAAGTTAGGCAAAGTACAGTTACCTGCTATTGTTAGAATCTATGATGGGTCCGTCATTTAGGGTTTTTAAAAAATACATCAGTAACTTTGGATTATACAATCTAAAATATATTAAAGATCACTTAAAAATACTGAAAATACACAGTATGCAGACTACATGCATTTTTGGTGCATCAAGTGCCTTTAATGCCAACTTTGCCTCCTGTTTTCAACCGTGTAAAATGAGTCTGTGACTCTTGGGTATACTCTGTTGCTTTCTCAATGAAATAGATCGGAGAAACTCCAGGACAAAATAATTATAAACTTTTCATCGACAGTTACTGGTCATGATCCAGAGCCTACCTCAACTCAAATTTTTGAAAGAGCTTCAGAGCAAAATTGACATATTAATAGTTTAAAGCACACTAAGGCGTTATGCTGCAGTTTCCGCTGAAGAAAAAAGTATGACTCATGTTCTTTAAAACACTTTTTAATATGTAAAACTGACTTTGGGGGGGGGAGGAGTGAAAACTTAGCTCAGATTCAGGCTCTGGAATTCTGAGCGGTTGCTATTTTGTACTTGAAGAAGTTAACTTCTGAATATTGGAGCGTACATTTCTCTCATTGTTGGTGTCCGATTTTTAAATAGAATTCAAAAGCAAATTTAACTAAAACATGTTTTTTTACTCTAGGAATCCTTTGTTACTGAGAGAAACGTAGAGCAGCGAATAAAAAATAAACTCTAAATCCTGAACACTGCTAACATTTTTAAACCTATAAAAATAATCTTTAAAATACAACCGAAGTAAGACATTCACATCTTTGAGATTTTAGACTATGAACATGGGAGGGGCTATGTATAGGGTATGTCGTGCACGGAGTGGCAAAAGCGGGAGGCATCTTCATTTAAAAATTTCCCCCTCACTGCTGCTGGCAGTGCGGCTTGTCCTGTTCCAAAGGTTTCAGGACAGCTCCAAAATCAGCAATAAAGTCAAGTCCGAGTTATGCTAACAGCCTCTTACCTGAATTATGGACATCCGAGTGGCAGGGGTCTCGCTTGCATTAGTTCCTTGTCCCGTGAAGCTGGTGTGGCAGCCCGCGTGCCCCTGAGGAACAGTCAGGTTGTTGGAGGCTGGTTTGAGATACATCACCTCCGACCGGGGCGAGCTGAGGGGCAGGCGGGTCTGGTAGTCGAAGTACATAGGGGAGGTGGCCAGGGAGGGGCTGCTCACCACGTTCATGACGTTCATGGCGTTCCTCTCTTCCACCTCGCTCTGCACCAGCATGATATCATTTTTGTTGATCTTCTTCTTCTTGCCCTTGCCCCCGCCCAGCTGCGGGTGGCTGTACTCGGCGATACGGCAGTTGTAAGTGCGAATCTCCTTGTTCTCGCGCTTGCACTTGACGGCAATGGTGATCATGGCCGCTAGGAGAATGATGGAGATAGTGCTCAGAGTCACGATGAGCGGCAGCGACATGTCCCAGTGGTGCTGCTCGCCGTTGACCCGAGGAACCCCTTCGGGCAAGGAGCCGCTCACCGAGCGGATGATAAGCTTGGCCACCGCGGACAGGGTGGGCTTCCCGTGGTCCGTCACCTTCACTACCAGCTCCACCACTGGCGTCACGTCCTCCCAGAAGGGGTGCAGCGTGCGGATCTCGCCGCTGGAGGGATCGATTTCAAACAGGTGGTCGTCGTTACCATCTACGATCTCGTAGGTGAGGCGCCCACTCTCGCCGAAGTCGCTGTCAAGGGCGCGCACGGTGCTCACCAGGTAGCCCAGGCCGGCGTTGCGCGGCACCTGCAGCTCAGCGGTGTCGTTCTGCAGCGTGGGCAGCACGATCACCGGCGCGTTGTCGTTCACGTCTAGCACGGTCACCCTCACCGTTGCGTTGCTCTCCAAGTGCGCGGGCGCCCCCGAGTCCTTCGCGAGCACCTTGAACTCAAAAGCCTTGGTCTGCTCGTAGTTAAAAGAGCGCAGGGCGTAGATGGCCCCGTTGGTGGGGTTCACAGACACATAGGTGTAGATGGACACGTCGCCGATGTGCGAGGGCAGGATGGAGTAGGACACTGTGCCGTTTTGGCCCAGGTCGGGGTCCTGCGCGAGCACTGAGCCCAGGTACTCTCCTGGGATGTTGTTTTCGTGCACCTGCAGCACATACAGTCCCTTGGTGAAACGAGGAGGGTTGTCGTTCTCGTCCAGAATCTTGACAGCAAACGACTTGGTGGAGTTGAGTGGAGGCGAGCCCCCGTCCCGCGCCACGATTGTCACGTTGTACTCGTCCTGTGTCTCGCGGTCCAGCGGGCGGTCGGTCACCACCGTGTAGAAGTTGTCGTAGTTCTCCTCAAGCTTGAAGGGCACCGAACCTCCGGGCCCGCCCAGGCCGCCGCCGCCGCCCGTCCCGCCTCCGCCCAGTACCCTGCACTGCAGCTGCCCGTTCTTGCCCGAGTCCCGGTCAGTGACCCGCACTAGGGCGATGACGGTGCCGGGCGGGGCGGCCTCGCTCAGCGCCCCCTGGCGCACGGAGACGAAACCGATGGACGGCGCGTTGTCGTTGCGGTCGATGAGCTTGACAGTGACCTTGCAGTGGGCTGGGATGGGGTTGGGCCCCAAGTCTCGGGCCTGCACGTCGATCTCCAGCATCCCATTCTCCTCATAGTCCAGGTTGCCCTTGACACGGATCAGGCCGGTCTTAGGATCGATGGAGAAAAGCTCTCTCACGCGGTCAGGCACATAGCTGCTGAAGGAGTAGAGCACTTCGCCATTGGGACCCTCGTCGGCGTCGGTGGCGTTCAGATCAATGACCACGGTGCCCAGCGGGGCATTCTCTGGCAGCTCCACCAGGTAGGAAGGCGCCTCGAAGACCGGGCTGTTGTCGTTAGAGTCGATCACCTTCACGTTGATTTGCACGGTGGCGGATCTCGGTGGCTCGCCGCCGTCCAGGGCGGTCAGCACAAGCGTGTGGTGGTTCTGCTGCTCGCGGTCCAGCGCCTTCTGGATAACCAGCTCAGGGAACTTGGTACCGTCGCCGCGGGACTTGACGTCCAGCGCGAAGAGCCCGTGGTCGTCGCGCGTGAGCAGATAGGTGCGGAGCCCGTTCTCGCCGGCGTCGGGGTCATGTGCACTGGTGAGAGGGAAGCGGGTGCCGGGGGCAGCGTTCTCCGAGATGTCCATCTCGATCTGGTCCGAGGGGAAGGAGGGGGCATTGTCGTTGATGTCCTGGATCTCCACCTTGATCATGCAGATCTCCTTGTCGTTGGCGAACACCTCGAGGGAGAGCTGGCACTTGGCATTGTGGCGGCACAGGGACTCACGGTCGATGCGCTGCTTGGTGTAGAGGAGCCCGCTGTCAGCGTCCACGTCCAGCAGGTGCGGCGCTGAGTTCTCCAGCACCCGGTAGCTACCCGACTTGCTTCGCCCGCCGCCGCCGCCGCCGCCGCCGCCGCCGCCGCCGCCGCCGCGCTCTGCGGGCGGAAGCCCTGGCTGCAGTCGAGCATCCTTGCCGATGTTGCCGATCACCGTGCCGGCCCCTTGCTCCTCCGGCACCGAGTAGTTGAGGTTTTTGAGCGTCAGGGCAGGGGCCCACAGGAGGAAACAGCAACAGATGGAAAGGTACATCCCAGACCGGTGGGGTGGGGGCAGGAGCAGCCGAACTGGAGGGGCGAGCGAGTGGGTGCGCGCCAGCCTGGGGCTCCGGCGCGGCGTGCGCGCGCGACACGAGCCACAAGTCTGTGGGTCCTTCCTTCCCTCTGCTCCGGGGCTGCGGCACCGGGCGGTCTCCTTATTCCGTTCAAGTTCCCCGAACCTGTTGATCTACAGCATCCGCACCGGGCGAGAAGCGGCGGCGCAGCCAAGCTGCAGGGGCGCGGAGCAAGGCGGCGGCTCCCTGCGGCTGGGGGGCGAGCCCGGGGCTTTGTCTGTTCCGCCGGGACTTGGGGCCACTCGAAGTTGAGCGATGAGGCCGGCGATAAGACGGAAATCGCGTTTAGAAGGGGTGGTCGAGAATCCCTAGCTTTTGCTGGCTCCCGCTAGGGCGCTGCAAATCCACTCCCGCGGCAGCCGCCGGAATACTCTTCACCTCGGGTGGGGGAGGAAGCGGGGAGGTGTGTCTTCAGGCAGATGGGAAAGTGAAATCCTTACTTGTTTCTCGTCTCCTGTGATGAAACTGGTGGGGACGCGGAGCCACGGAGACAGAGTCAGATAGATTTTGAAGCTTCGCCGGAGCCCTGTGAAATGTCTGCTGGCTTCGCGGGCTGTTGGGTTTTCAGGCAGTGTTTTGCTGCATTTAGAGATCTAATCTTGCATTGCTGGCGGAGGCAGAGGCGGCGGCGGACTGCATCTCCCAGCCAAGGGTATTTTCTCTCTCTCTCTCTCTCTCTCTCTGTCTCCTTTCCGAGCAGCCAAAGGGAGGGGAGGAAATGCAGCGCAAAGAACTAGTGTCCCGATTTGTAGTTTCCTCCCTCCACCACGCTCCTCCCTCTCTTCCTCGGAAAAGGCTCTCCCCGGAAAGCCACAGCCTGATCGGCGTTTGCGGTGTGAGTCTGTTGGGAGGGGGGTGGGGGGCGGATATATAGCTCTATCTCCGCCTCTGTTCGTGGAACACACACTCTGTGGTTTCTCTACGCCGAGCCAGGAGCCGCCGCTACCATCCCATTCTCTCCCCGAGAGCGAGGACTTGTCTCGATGCAGTTTAATTCCAGTTTGCTTTTCTTCCCAGGCGAGAGGAAATCAACAGGCAACTCATGGTTGGATGTGCCGATCTGGAGGGGGAGGGGGAGGCGGAATAAAAAGGAAGGGGGAGCCACCCTCCCAGGGCTCGCACACACACTCTCCCTGTCTCTCTCGCTAGAAGGGAAACAGTCTCTGCATTCACAGGGCTGGGCTGTCAAGTGCCTCTCTTTTCTTTCTATTCAGCATCTCCTTCCAATGGCCCTGCCTCCCAGTCCTCTTCATCTAGAAAGGAAAACCTTGGCGAGGAATAAAAGTGGTGGATATTCGAAGCGAATAAAGTGCGGGTTTTGTTGTTTTTTTTTTTTTTCTTCCCGTCAATTTTTTTTTTTTTTTTTTTTTTTAATAGTAGGAGTGGGCTGGATGAAAGAGCCACATCAAGGTTTGGCGTGATGCGTTCTGCAGTCTCGCTCTCACAGTCTCTCTGGGCGGCTCGAGGAGGGCAGGGAGGGGGCGAGGCGCTGCGGCCGCGGCGGTCCAGCCAGGGGCGCCCACCGCCTCCCCCGAGAGCTCCCTCTCTCCGAGGGGATGTTAGGCACGGGTCTGTCTACACATCATCTCGGGTTCTCGAGGCGCCTCGACGCACGGGAATGACACATCCAGAAATGCAGGTGTTGCGATCTGCCCGATGAGTCACAAGCAGTGGAACGAATCGTATTCACTCTCGCCTCATGGTCCTCCCTTCACAGACATTAGTTGCGGCTTCTTCCTCCCGCTTTCTCTGACTCACTCTATGGAAAGAAAAGCCAGATCCACGTTTTGGAGGAAAAGAAAAAAAAAAAAAAAGGCGAGAGAGAAGGGAGGGAGGGAAGGAGGAAGGTGTAGCTGAATCCAGCAGCACTTTTACTCTACCTCTTTCTGCCGGGGTCCGAGGCTCTGGAAAACAAGACGTCTGTTTTGCTAGGTGTATTTACTTATTTATTAAAAAAAAAAAAAACCAAAAAACCTTTCCTTTTGGTTAGGCGTGAGGAACCCCCAAATCTTTCAGAGTCTTGGGGGGAAAAAAAAAGAAAAAAATCAGGATTCCAGGGACTGTTCATAGCTTAGCCCCGCATCATAGTTCACGGTTTTCCTCTCAATGTTCTCTATTCACAAAGTCCAGCACCGGTGTGCATAGTTAATTGTGCAGTCCGTTGTGGAGGGCTTTCTTTTTTTTTTTTTTTTTTTTTTCCTCCTTTTCTGTCACGGGTGGTCTCGTTTAATCTGGTGCCTGTCAGGATCAGCTCATAGAGCCTGCGAAAGACGTGCGGGTTTCAAAGCAAATAAATCCATTTCCGCAAGCAAGGCATCGGAGGAAATGAAAGGTGAAAATTCAACAGTTGGAGTAGCGTCTCCCCAGCCGCCCTCCGCCGCTGCCGCATCCGCCGGGCTCGCAGTCCCAGCTCTCTCCCCAGCGCCTCTTGCTGACTGACTCTATTCACCTCACGCCGCCGCTTAAACATTGATACTGATTCCCTGCCAGCCAATCAGCGTGAGGAACAAGGCCCTGCCTCCTCGGCCCACGCCCAATAGAAGGCGGAGAAGAGACAGGCGGGGGCGGAGCCAGGAGCCCCAGCTCTTCAGAGTCATTGATTAGATCAGTTAGATGGGAGACCAGCTGGGCTACCCGAGCCCCGCGCTCGGTCTGGGCAGCGGCGCCCAGGGCCTCGCCGCCGGGTCTCCCGAGTCCTTAACTACTGAGAGAAGCTCTTCCACCGTCTTCCTTTAGGAAAAGGCGAATTAAAAGAAAAAAAGTTTGACAGCGATTTATTTATTTATTTATTTATTTTTTGTTTGTTTTTTGTTCCATGTACACAGGAACCGGAATCGCAGCGTGCTTGCAGAATAAGGTAGCTGCGGTCTTCCTGATGGGTTTCTGTACACACACACACACACACACACACACACACACACACCGGTACCAAACACACACCTATGCCAAGAGGTGCAGATCTGACTGCGTGTGGATCCTTCTGATTGCAAGTGCAGAGGGGTGTGTGTGTGTGTGTGTGTGTGTGTGGTGTAAGTGTGTGTGTGTGTGTGTATGCGGGTTTCTGGGGTGTGTGAGGTGTACTTAAGCGAGTGTGTGTGAATGCGAGGGCGCTCGCGCTCCCGCTTCTGCAGGAGCTGGTGCAAACACACGGGGAGCAACAGCAATCAATATGTAACTTTCTTTATCCTCAGAGAAAAAATCAGCTGTCCCCAGGCACCCATGCAAGGAAAGTCACTTGATTATGAAAGTGTTTCAGAAGAAAAGCAAAAGCCCAGTGAAAGAGAGGCCGTGTCTCCCCAGAGGAAAAAACTCCTCTCCTTTAAGGAGAAAGGCTCACTGTCAATTCAAGCTTTGTAGTTTGTTAAAGCTTAAGTCTGACTAAATAACACTTAGGACTCTACCTTTTTCTGTCTCCTGCAGCTCAGTCCAGATTTAAAGTAAAGGGGACATTTCCCTCTCCCCGCCCCCCACAATACTTTCCCTATTTTGTTACTCTACTCCATCTTGTTATTGAAGTTCTATATGGCAATCTGAATTTCATCTCAATATAAAATAAATGTTGATAACCACATTTGCTAAAGCTCCAATGCATGAAAGCTGAACCATAAGACAGATCAGTGGGAGATCCGTTAAGATTCATGTTTAGTAACACTACCACCACCACTATCACCATCGCACACACACACACACACACACACACACACACACACACCCATACACAGAGGCTCCTGATTCATTTACTTCATCAACTTCAGTTTCCAATCTCAGAGGTTCTTTCTTCCCAAACTATTAACATAAATATCCACAAGTGAAGACTGGTTTGCTCGCGATCCTGTGGTTCTGGGAAAGAGTTAAGAAGGAAAAAGAAAATTGAAGTATTGAAATAGAAAAGGTGAGTGTTTTGATTGCTAGAGTATTGATCGCAATTCATAAATACTAAAGTTAAGTTGCCATTTATAAATTGTGAATGACTAACGTACAAGTCTGTTACATGAATCATTCAGGATTCAAAGAAAATCAAATCCAGACAATTACAGAAAGTTCTGATGATTGTTGTTGGGATAATTGCTTCAAGATTCAAGTAAAGGAGCTATTTATTTCCTGGAGGATTCAATGAAATAACCTATAGTCTGAGTTTATAATCTAATCTGAATCCAAAATTCATCACTCCCTTAAAGAGATGATCTTTAACAATTTAATAATTTGAAGAGGAGCTATTTACAGCCAGACCTTCAAATCCTAAAGTGTCTTTGTATTTTCTAAATAGGTAGCTTGTGCATGTGCTTTTGCTAGGGAAGCTAAAGCTTTGTAGAAATCTGGGTTGTTTTGCTGAGTGGGTATCTAACCATGCTGCTTTGTGGAACTTCACCTTTACATCTCTTTGGGCTTTGTACCTCTGTCCCAAAACATGTATCTTGGCAGCTAAGGCTTTGATGCTTTAAAAGCAGTAGTTAACTTAAATAAAGAGTAGTAATTACACACTCACTTATTAATCATTACTTTTTTTTAATATGACAAATCTATGGCTATTTTGCATCATATACTAATTCAAGGAAATTCATAAAATATCTTTACTTGAGGTTCATGATAAGGCAAAAACAAGAGAATGAAAACATTTCAGGGAAAGAGTAATATGGCTTATTGATTAGCCTTAATTCATTAGAAATGCTGCTACACAAATGAGGGAAGAAAACACAGTGTCTAAGGAGAAACCAGTGATAGGAAATACATCCCCACAGACAGTTTGCCTACCACCCTCCCAGAGTAACTATGTCACACTTCCCCCTAGTGTATAGAAAGAGAACTACCATGCCACAGGGCATCTGTGAAAGGGAGTAAAATGAAAATTTATCAGATATCTTACTTACATTTTATTTAAGTTGTAGTATTGAGTTCAGTTATTAAATACTGACATGTACCCAAACTAATTAATGTTTATCCTTATGTCTCATCCCTACTTTATTTTTAAAGGAAATTGAATCAACTGATATTTTCAATTCTTTTGCTTCCTCTTAACCAGACACAATTTTTAAAACTATAATCACTACTATTTGCTTTTGCCATCTCATAAGTTTTATTTTTAATCCCCAATATTTTTGCTCGGTATATAGTTATTAAGTATTTACTTTTAACTATGCTTATATTAAGCTCATTTTAAAAATCAATATACATATGGTTAAATAGTTCAAAGATTCTGTTGGATTTTATACCATAGTAGGCTATGAACATATGTACTGGGGTTGAAGAATCTAGAAGAATGTAGTATTATGCATAACGAACAGTACCTACAATCTCAGATTTCTCAAGAAGAGATTGGTTGATAATCATAATTTATAATTACAGATGGTAGTCTCAACCTTAAACCAAAACTGTATTATTCTTTCTTTACTAAACATATATTGAACATCCAGGGATTTCATGGATTTAATCAACATATGATGTGTGTGCACACTTACTGAGAAAAAGTACTTGGAAAAAGACTTATACTATAAATATAAAATCATTTAATTAACAAGATATGCTGGTCTTAGTGAGTTTTAAAATAAATGGATTGTTATGTTAGAATAGCTTCGAACAGAGGCATTATGGTCTATTTTATAGATGAATAAAGGCTGATTAATGCTTCTATATTAAATCAATAATTTAATATTATTAATAAATAATCTTAAGGATACTTTTTAAGTAAATCTCATGATATTTAAGTTATTTAATTTTGTCTCTGACTCTTTGTATTTCATTACTTACTAGTTGTAGCTATAGTTCTGAGAATTTGTGCAGGCAGACATAAAGGCAGCACTTAACATTTTCAAAAACTTGTCCTGTTTGCTGTATTCTTGAGTTCAAGGAAATACAGTTCTGAAAAGAAATTTTAATGCTGATGTTTTCAACACAACCACTGTTTATATGAATGAAAAATATCCTCTCTACTATTTCCTTCTCCATCACTTTTATCATGATCTCATTTTTATTTGTTTATAGAAAATCTTCAAAAATAATTTTAATGATTAAACTGTTGTACATCTAATAAGTTTCAAAAGTTTCAATATCACATTTAAACCCTAAAATGAATAACAGTATTTCATTAACGGCTACTTCTCCTAATTCCCATTGCCTTTTAGAGATGTTTGTGGCTTCCCTCTAACACACAGCAATTGGCCAATTGCTGACTTTTAACCAAAGCTTTCTCTTTTAAGGAATGACACATTGATGCCACTAATCGGATAATCACTAAAACATATCTTTCTCTGTTATGATAAATGTGAATAATAATGAAAATGCAAAGTAACTATAATTGTTAAGCTTCAGGGGAAATGTTTTATAATTTAAGACGTTTATGAGACCTCAACCTCTCCCACACAACAAAATAAGAAAAAATATAAGATATCTTCATAAATAAACAGTATTTTAAATTGAATGCTATTTTTTTGAATTTTTATTAAAATTATGAAATCTTGTTATTAGAAAAATATGTTAGGAAATAATATATTTTACTCTTATTCTCTATTATATGTTATGTTATGATATAATAATATAAACGTATACATGTGCCCTCCCTCCACACATACAAAGTGTGTTCCTATTATTGAACATCAAAAACAAAGTTACTAGCCCTACAAAAACATAAAAGATTTATTAATTTGAAATTCACACAAGAAATGAGCTCAATTTCCAACTGGTGTTCATGTATTTTACATACATTTTTAAGTATATTAGTCCGAAGGATATATTCATAAATTAGTCATCAATGATCAATTTTTGAATCATGATACATATTTCAGGATGTTGCTTTTTAAGTACCAAGACAAATTTAAAAGTTAATTTAACAATTCTGCGTTTAAATTTGACAGTTTAAGGTTATTTGGTATGGTGTAAACAAATTGTGTGTGTACTTGTATGTAGAGTACTTGAAAGAGACCACACAGAAACAAGAATTGTCACGTGAAAAAATATGTTACATCTAATGTATTAAGTAACATATAATTAAGAGAGGGAAGTTGGATTACATTGTGCAAAATGAGATTCCGAGAAAGCTTATCTTCAGCTTCATAAATTCCAAATGTCATATTTATGTCCTCTAACGACTTAACCAGAAATACAATGAATGGTTCAATTAATTGTGAAACCCCAACTCTCCTGCCCCATGAGACGTTACATGCTAGCTCCCCCTTGTGGTCACTTCAACAATAAAGACATTCAGGCATTTGTTTTCAAAATTTCCTTCGTAGGAGAGTTAGGCTTGTTCAATCTTTGTAAACAACTTTTTAAAACAAATGAAAAGTTTATGAATGAAATAGTTAATTTATATATGTGAATGCTGGATGGTTAAAATAAAGTGGCTAAGGTGAGAAACAAAGATAGTAAGTATTTCATGCATGGTGCAGCCATCCCATTGTTTCTTACAGTTAAGCAAGTCAGGACAATTCTAAAGCTGCAAGGCCAGCCCTTGGTGGGAACCTGGGCAGTTTGATTCAGTAGGTGGCACTCTTTCCTCAGAGTCAGTTCTGCTATGATGACCTGAAATGTTTCAAAAAGCTTTGTCACTGGAGGTCCTGCCTTTCAGGTGAGGCAAAACCCAAAAGCTTATAATCACTTATTGTTATAACAGGTCACACCTTTCTGTCTATTATTCTGAGATATTTAAATGTCCTGTTATATAGCTATCACATAGAGAACTATGAGAAGAATATATGGGAAGTACACTGAGCTCTTCAGAAAGCAAATAAGTGCTCTACAAATCCTCTGCATTTTAATTATCATCATAATCATTAACCCTCCCAAGTCTCAGCGACAAGGTCTTCCTTGGATAATTATGTGCTACTTATGTAAATTCCTCTTTTCAGTGAGCTAAGCATATTATTTCCTCTTATCTTTTACAAATTTGGAGCAGTTCAATTGAAAACCAAGGGCTATTAAACAACTATCGCCCATGTCCCGAGAAGTAGCACAGTTTTGTTTTAGGTAAAGCACCTTTGTTTAGTCTCCCCTACCCCAAAACATACATAAACAGGTGCATAACATACTCACTAAAATTATTTCTGTTGTTAGTCAAGAAATGGTTTTAAAATCATGTTAAATGTTAAATAAAAGGAATCACTGGATTGAATTATCCTTAAAATTACCATGGCTCAATTGATTTACGTAGCTACCTATGAAACCTCATTTCTAACCTCAGATTCTTAGAGAGTCCACAGGTTTCTGGGTCAGTGTCACCTGTTTCCAGAAAAGAGGAGAACAAAATATACAGAAAAAAAGGACATGGTCATTTACACGTTGCCAATACTAAAAGACATATAATGATTTATAATATTTTAAGTTGAAACATTGAAGAACGTAAGTCCAACTTTGGTAGTGAGTGAGGTATCTTTATCAACAAAACTAGTTATTGTAGTATGAAAGCAAAAAGAATTTAGATATTTACATGCTTATTTGAATGTTGGCCAGCTCATCTTAGAAAACCACAAATAAATCTGAAATATATTGGCTATAATAATTAGATGAGTCGGGATGATTTATTTGCCCCTTCTAAATGATTTGATTGGGGCACAAGAATCAGAGAAGAGCCTCAGAAAGAAAGCGTTTAAAGTTTGTTGTACTGCTCAGCCATTTATGTAAATATAAATTAACACTATTTTGAAGGTATATCAATAATAAACAGTGGTAATTAAAATCTTTTGTGGCAGGATCCTTTCAAGAATCTGCTGAATGCTACAGAACGCCTTTCCAATAAATTTGATGGTGACCTATAAATTCAGTTTGTATAAATATGTTCATGAACACTTGCAGGAATTGTATATACTTGATTTTGTACTCATGTACAAACACTGAAGTAACTCTGTTTTGGAAAATTATCAAAAAGTAGTTTTGCTCTGCTGATAATAATTTTTTTTTCATGTTTTATTTTTTGGGAGACAGAACGAACGAGACAGAGCACGATCAGGGGAGGGGCAGAGAGTGAGGGAGACACAGAATCTGAAGCAGGCTCCAGGCTCTGAGCTGTCAGCACAGAGCCTGATATGGTCTTGAACCTGGGAACGCGAGACCAAAATTGGGCCAAAATTGGACGCTCAACTGACTGAGCTACCCAGGCACCCCGATACTAAATTTTTAAGAGAGGTGGGATGAGTTTGTGTGATGCACTACACTGTATGAGATATATTTTAATAATTAAAAAATTCATTTTTTAAAAGAAAAATCTTCCTGTACACTAATCAGAAGCTTCATTTGCAGTGGAAGCTTAATTGATTATAACTATTGTGATACAAGTAAATCTCATGACCATTAGGAAAGGAAAAGATTGCTCAGGGGGCAGTCCTTTCATTTTACTTTTTGGGGTTAGTAGCAACAGGTTTATTGAGATTAGAGAACTTTTTTCACTCTGACGGTGAACAATGGACATATAATTCCACCCAATTAGAGGTAAAGGGCCCTGCTGGTATGAGCAGGCAAGAGTAATCAGAGAGAGACATAAAAATGGTGAGGATTTAAAAAAAAATTTTTTATGGCTTATCCATTTCAACAAGTATAAATTAACAATATTCTAAAAGTGGTAGCTAGGCTCTTAAGCCATAGATCTTTCCAAGAATCTGCTGAATGCTTTGGAACTTATTTCTAATATATTCACATATAAAAACATAGATTGAAAACATTACATAGTTTTTAAGGGAATATTTGTGAAGAAGCAACCCATAGAATTCCTTGTGCTCTATGGACTCCTGATTAGAGAAATCTCAAGAACTGTGGCTAGCTTAGGGTATCTCTTCAAGTAGTCTATGTTAAGAATAAAACCATTTAAGGAAAGAAAATCAAAATATTTGGTTTTAAATATGTACATACATTAAAGGAAAGCAATATTGATAATTAATCATAGTCTAAAATCTCATCCTAGCTTCAAAGTGAATTGGGGATATGTAGATGCCACTAATTTCTCTCTTGCCTCTAACCTTGTTAAACTGCCACTGAAAACATCATGGAGGGGCACCTGGGTGGCTCAGTGAGTTAGGCATCAATTCTTGGTTTCAGCTCAAGTCATGATCTCACCGTGTGTGGGGTCAGTGGGTGCGATAACCCGCGTCTGGCTCCATGCTGACTGTGCAGAGCCTGCTTGGGATTCTCTCTCTCTCTTTCTCTCTCTCTCTCTCTCTCTCTGCCATTCTTCCACTTGCGCACAAGGGCTCTCTCTCTTTCTCTCAAAATGAATGAGTAAAGTTAAAAGAAAAGAAAAGAAAATATCATTAGAAAAGTAAAGGAAAATATAGAAATTCCTGCATCATTTTGGAAAGGGCAATAATGACATTTGAATAATTGACGGTGCTTTATAAATACAGTTGAGATTGGACTAGATTGAAGGAAACTTCTCGATTGTCAACTTCCTAGAGCCACTTTTCTAGGAAAAAGAGGAAACTTGAAAAAACGTGAATATCATGTACCCTAGGGAGAAGAAGCCAAAGTGTCAGCTGTGGAAAATTACATGAAAAAATTTAGCTATTTTCCTATAACTCAGAGGAAGGGGCCAATGAGGGGAGAAATAAAATCAGAGAAAAATAAACACAATGACAGGTGCGGGGCATCCATTAACAGAACACAACAATAAATAACAGAAAGTATAAAACAGAATGGAGAAAATGAGGAAAATCTATTACCATGAAAATATGAGAGCAAGGTGCCCTGGGGTTAAAAAAAAAAAAAAGACCAAGACTTGTGAATTTAAAAAGGTCATTGACTACCAGACAAAATGTAAAAAAAAAAAAAAAACAAAAACAAACAAAAACCACGTAAATTGTCCCTTGATTTTTGAACTTCAAGGATAATGAAATATGATTACAACACTAAAGCGATAGTAACACTTACAACACTAAAGCGATAGTAACAACTTACAACACTAAAGCGATAGTAACAATCTACAAAAGCAGAAATACAGTTCACTCATTCTTTTTGTTTTAACGTTTGTTTATTTATTTATTTTGAGAGAGAAAGAGAGGGAGAGCGTGCACAGGGGAGGGACAGGGGAGAGAGGAGGGAGAGAATCCCAAGCAGGCTCTGCACTGTCAGCACAGAGCCAGATGCAGGGCTTGAACTCACGAACCTCAAGATCACGACCTGAGCCAAAATCAAGAGTTGGACACTCAATCGATTGAGCCACCCAGGTGCCCCAATTCATTCATTCTTGATTTGGCAAAGGAGAGATACATTGTAGATTCTGGAATTATAATGAACAAGGAAGACAAGGAAAGCTCTTTGTCCATGGTCCAGGATTGTTGGTCAAAATCAGTTGTGTGTAACTGTAGGAATGAGGTCCTCATTTCCTCGATGGTTGTCAGTCAGGAGGTTTTCTCAGCGCCACAAGGCTGTCTGCATGCCTTGTCATTTGCCCTCTCCATCTTCAAACTAGAAAAGCCAGATGCTTTTCCAACTTCGAATCTCTTTGACTTCCCCTTCTGCTGCATCTATTTTGACTCCAGATGGAGAAAATTTCCTGGCTTTAAGAGCTCATGTTATTAGATTGGGTCCATTCGGATAACTCAGATGATCTCTCTAAATAAAAGTCTGCAACCTTATTTACATCTGTGAAGTCCATTTTTCCATGTACTATACCGTATTTGCAGATTTCCGGGGATTAGGATGTGGATATCTTTGGAGGGAGCATTTTTGCTACCACAGAAGGAGTGGATAAATACATTATACAACAGCTATCTGTTAGCATTCTATTCAAATGTTAATAGAAGAAACATTAATAAAATGGAACAACATTAAAAATTTTAAATTAAACAGCATTTAATAGAAGCAGTGTATACACTATTAGAATTTTCTTACAACCTGTGTATACACATTTGTACGTAAAAAATAAGTGGGGATACAAGCACCAAGCATTTATAAGGCTATGTCCTTTGCGTTTAATTCTAGGTGGTAGGGTGATGGGTGATTTCTTATCTTCAATTTTATAAATTTTCTATTATGAATACATAATAATTTATGTTAAAAATACATAAATAAACTAACGGTACCATTTGCCCTCACTAACACATTAATTTCAATCACTTCACTATCTCTCATATAAGCAATATTAATTTCCATGTTGGCTTTTGTTCTTCTCCCCACCAGGCAAGTCCTTTTTCTCACAGAGATCACTCAGTTTTCTAAAATGCCAAAGTTCCACAAGAAACAACTGATTGCTTAGAACTACTTTCTCTTGTTTTTCACTGTTACATTCATCATAAATAATTTATTCCCCAAGTAGAATAACAGCATCCTTGGTGTGTGTCCATGATTAACATTCTTTTTTATTTTAGTGCATTGCTGGGAAACCAAACAATGCTAAAGAGGGGAATTAATTTATAGGTAAACGAAATAAGAACCCATTTGACTTGGTACACCTTAACATAACATTTCAAAAGGAAAAGATTTATTAGTACTTCCCACTTTTATTTATGTGACTTAACTCTTTAGATAAGGCATACTAAATTGCTATGTTTCAGTGTTGTTGTATATGTGAGGTCCAATATCTGATAGGTTTCTTTAGTGATTCAATGAGATTAATGCCATTTTAGTAAAGTGCTATTTTTCTTATAAAAGTGTGGATTAGTTTATTGAAACTTACATTTGCCTTCATTTATGCCTCGTTGAATACATTTATCATTCATCCTGATGAGTTTAAGATACTTATGACACAATGGGGAGCCTGGCTGGCTCAGTCAGTAAAGCGTCCGACTTCGGCATAGGTCATGATCTCACGGTTTGTGAGTTCGAGCCCCGCGTGGGGCGCTGTGCTGACAGCTGGGAGCCTGGAACCTGCTTTGGATTCTGTGTCTCCCTCTCTCTCTCTGCCCCTCCCCTGCTCATGCTCTGTCTCTCTCTGTCTCTCAAAAATAAATAAATGTTAAAAAAAATACGTATGACAGAAGAACAAAGCTAATTGGTTTATGTGGACTTAATATTTTCAACAAAAGTATTAATAAATAAATTTATTCAACGAAGCACTTATAAAATATTACAAAATACAGAGCATAGGATCACTGGCAGTCTTAATTACACCTAAAATTTTCTGACAGTCTTGGTATGGGGCATGGGTGGTTTGTTCAGGGTAACGTATGTCATTCATGATGCTGAAAATGTTATCGGAAGATTTGGTTTCATCTCATCCAGTAGACAAGTTGGTCAACCTCCCAGAGACTACATTTTATCATCTCAAAAATACTAATAAAGTATTTGATGTTCCTCTCCCAAATTTATAGGGACCAGAGGACATTTGGAAAAGATTTTGCTAACTCTAAAAATCAGTTCACTGTTATTATGGTACTAGTCCATTTTGCAGCTAAAATATGACAAAAATGGGTAAAATGAAAATTTTACGAATTGTGAGTTTTGTATTTATAATTACTCATCACCTGACCATCATATATGTCATTTGTTCTCAAATGTTCCAAAAAGGTTGATATCTTATTTGATTACTAAATATTTTACATATTTGAAATTAACTTGCTTTTGATTTATATGTTTATCTGTAAATAGCTAACTAGGTCATATTTTCATTTTTGTTTACTATTTCATTTGTTTGCTTCTGAATGTGTGGCAGTATAAACATAACTGTAAAGAGCACAGATAAGCTCTCAAAATGTTACATGGCATTTTACCCAAACATCTGTCAAGTAAAAGGTTAGAATTTTCACGTCCAGAAGAAAAACATATACCAATTAGCAGCAATATTCTGTTGCCTATTGCATGATCTGGGAAGGGGGGAAATTGACATGCTTGTTGATTTTATGGAAGGCATTTCTACATGGGGCTTTTTCTGTTAAATGTCTTTAAGTTTATTCAATAGATAACTTATACACTTTGTTTAGATAGATTATTTGATGCATATACATCTAGCTTCAATGTGTAATTTGACTTTATACTAGGTATATTATAAAATATTATCCGCTAAGTTAATTAATAATACTTTTACATATTCCAAAACACTATTGGATATTGTTTTTCTGAATATATAAAGAGAATTTGCTATTGGAAGTCCTATCCTGAATAAAATACTAGAAATTATAATAATAGTTTTAGATGTTACTGAAATTCTAATAGATATCTAACGTCAGAAATCTGATATTCAACAAAGCATTTATAAAATATTATAAAATACTAAAATATTCGAATAGGAGAGGGTTTAATTATTTAGATTCATATTGAAATATAATTTGGATATTATTCTAAATTTGTGTTTTATATGAAATAGTATTTAGGACAAAGTGATATTAATATAATGTTTTCAAATGTGGATCAGTTATAGTATTTATAAAAGTAACAATACACTCCATGCCACTTAAATAGAGTATGTATGTGATAAAAGTACTAATCACACCTTTATATAATTTATTTTTTTCTCAGTAAGGATAAATCAAGCACATCTTTCTACACCAGAACATTATGCTTTTGAAAAAATATGTAGAATTTTATTGTGTAGACACATAATCATGTAGGTAACTAATTTCCTCTCAATAGGTATATAGATTACTTCTGATGTTTTTAGAAAATACTGAAATTGACACAATTATTAGTATATTTTTATATGTGTGTGGAAACCTCTTTCACGTGAAATTAACTTATGAGAAAGTAATTAGCTATGTCAAAAGAAATATATATTTTAATAACAAATTGATGTATTCTACTAAAATGTTAAAGGAACTGTATTCTTCATAAATGTCAATGTCACAAAGGAAGGCTTTGGAAATAAAATATTTCAGATTAAAGGAGACTGACGAGGCATGACAATTTATTGTAATACCTGATCCTGGACAGAATTCTGTACCTAATTTTTAAAATGCTATAAAGGACATTATTGGATAAAATGACTAAATTGAAATACATATAGGTGATTAGACAAAAAAAGTATCAATGTTACTTTGTTTTTTTAATTTTTTTTCTTAATGTTTTTATATATTTTTGAGACAGAGAGAGACAGAGCATGAGCGGGGAAGGGGCAGAGAGAGAGGGAGACACAGAATCCGAAGCAGGCTCCAGGCTCTGAGCCGGCAGCACAGAGCCCGATGCGGGGCTCGAACTCACAGACTGTGAGATCATGACCTGAGCCGAAGTCGGACGCTCAACCGACTGAGCCACCCAGGCGCCCCTCAATGTTACTTTTTAATGCCAGTAACTGTACTGGTGTTATTCAAGACAATACTCTTATCTTAAGGAAATATACACAACACTATTTAGTAGTAAATGACCATGGCATAAGAAACTTACTTTCAAATGATTCTGGAAAAAAGCGTGTGTATCCATATGTGTATTCATATGTGCTTACATAGATGCATATTTACACAGATACATGCCATATAGAGAACAGAGAGATGAGAGAAAGAGAAAGCAAAGTGGTAAAGTGTTTATAAAAGGTAAGCCTAGTAAAGGATTTATAGGTGTTCTTTGCACTACTGTTATAGTTGCAACTTTTTGGCAAGTCTGAAATTATTTCCAAGTAAAAACTTGCAAAAATCAATAGATATTCACAAATTGCTCTCACAAAAACAGACCTAACTATTCTTGTTCCTCTTTCTTTTACCCTTCCCTTTTAACAGCGCTTACAGCCTCCATCTATGTTCTGCTCTCCTTTTTTCCCTTCCTTCTACTGGCAAAAGTCCATCTGGCAAACTCAAATGAGAGAAGCAGCCCCCAGGGTAGGGGAGGTGTAAGTCAGTGTAGGGGGCCCCTGTGTGGGGGTGCCACAGCCTGGCAGCGATGGGAAATTGGCTACAATCAAGAGGGTGGAGGTGATGAGAGCAGTATTTCACACTCCACCAAGGGAGGCCCAAACTTGGAAGTTGGTAGAGGCAGTGTGAACTCTGTAGTTTAGCAGTGGAATTGGAAGTACTGGTATATATACTTGGCTATCAACATACATGCATAGATAAAGAAATACATGGGAATGTGTGTATGCACATGCACATACATGTATTTTCTGGCTATTTCCACTGAAAGAGCCCAGGACAAGTGACAAACCAGTAGCAGTGAGCTCATCTCGTGCCCACTTGCTTTTCATATATCACTCTCCAATTAAGGAAGCAGGTATCCTTGAAGAAATCGTTGCGTCTAGGGCTAAGGTAGAGAAATGAATAAAATGAGCCTGAAAAATCTTGTTTTGTAAAAAAGTTAAAAAGATGTTCAAGAAATAATAGGGATATTATTAAAAAAAGACAACCTAAAAAAGGTTTCCACTGGCCAAATTGACACATTAGAGTATCAAAATGGCACTGGTAGATTATAACCAATCGGATGATATAGGAAACTACAAGTGCTCAGTGATACAAATATATAAACAAGGAGGAGCAAAAGTGCTACTTAGAAAACCAAATAATAAATGTGGAGGAAGTGATGGTGTTGAAGATCATCATTTGGCAATTGTCTGAATGATCATTCATTCAGGACCCAGAAATGGATCCTAAAAGGAGTGAATGAAAGTGAAGAGGATGGAATATTTACATAATTTCAAGAATCTCACCACAAAAATAAGTATTAAATGCAAAATGGGAAGAAGTTACACCACAGTGGAAAAACCTGGCTGATTTATAATCATCAAATGTTAAAATTGCCACCATAAAGGGACAAATAGATATTGGGTGCTACTCATTGGTATGCAATAAAAAGAAACAGTGTCAGAGTATTCCTGTTGAAAATAATTAAAGAAACATCAGGGAAACCCCAAATGAGAGGCTGTAGTCATCAGAATAATGGCCTCCCCAAAGATGACCACATCCTAATCCCAGAATCTGTTGACAGGCATGGTTACATGGCAAAGGAAAATTAAATTAACAAATGGAATTAAGCCTGTTAATTAACTCACATGGAGAGATGACCCCGGATTATTTCAGTGGTACCAATATAATCATGTGTCCTTTATAAGTGAAAGAAAGGACCTGTCAGAAGAGAGAGTACCAGAAAGGTGGCAGTATGAGAAGGCTTAGTGCAAGGTTGCTGATTTCAAAGATGGAGGAATGGAACACAAGCCAAAGAATGAGAGTAGCTTCTAGCTCAAAAAAGAAAGGAAACAGACTCTCTCCTTGGGACTCTAGGAAGCCACAGTTAGGTTGGCACTTTGGTTTTACCTAGTGAGACTCATTTGTTCTGACCTCCAGAACTGTAAAATTTATAGTGCTTTAAGCCACTAAGCCTGTGGTAATTTGCAACAGCAGCAAGAAACTTACATAAGGGCATTCTAAAAAATGACTGACATATAATACACAAACATGCTGAATTAGGAAAAATCAAAGAAACTGACAGACTGTTCCCAGTTGAATGACAGCAACACATGGGATGCATTGGTAATTCTGGATTGGATCTTTGACTACAGAGAACTTTACCAAGAAACCTGGGCTTACTGGGTAAAAGTACATGGTGGTTCTTTGTGCTATTCTTGCAATGACTCTTTACCTTTGACTGTCAAAATAAAAATTAAGAGAAATAAAGCAGGGCCAAATTATAACCTCACTGGGTATTGACTGTCTATTTCTGCATATTTTCCCATTGGTAGATATTACAAAATATTTTTCTTCGTTGCCAAACCGACAAGTGAAAAATTATAATTTGATTATTAGCAAATTATATTTTTACATATAAATGGCATGCATTTCTAAAAATCAAGCATACACTTCATTTTTAGGAAGCTTGTTTTTGTTTAGTCAAATGTTTGTCTATGTACGACACAATACCTTGATAAAACAGAAAAACATAGCCTAAATCAAGTGCTTTGCTTATACACCAATATATTTATTGAACTAAATACATATATGTATTGAGTTTAAAGACATGAAATAGGAAAACTTTAAAAGCATTCAAAAATAGTTTGTTAAATTTGACCTAAATGTATGTTTAAATACAATTACTTACTTCTTAAAGCCAAAATGAACTATTTTTCCCCAATAGAAATTTGGGGTTGGGGCACCTGACTGGCTCAGTAGGAAGAGTATGCAACTCTTGATCTTGGGGTGGTGAGTTCGAGCCCCAGGTCGAGTGTAGAGATTACTGAAAAATAAACTTTTTTAAAAAAGAAAGAAATTGGGGTTAAGTTGCAATTGTCTGGGTCTAGTGGCCTAGTTTTTATTTCTATTTCTATTTATATTTAGAGGCCAAGAAAATGACAAAAGCAATGCTAACTAGAACTTCTATTCTACCTGGCAGTTTATAAAACACTTTTATAGTTCTTTTATTCTAATTATGCAATACCCTTCTGAAATAGATATGCCAGAAGTCATCTTTCTCATTTCTTAAAGAGGAACCTGAGGATCAGAGAGATCAAATGACTTTCTCAGGGTTACAGGGCTATTAAATGCAGAGTTAAAACCCTATTCAGTAAGTACGACTAAGTTCATATCACCAAAGGATCCATGGTCTTTTGAATCTATTTTATCTTACTCTGCATTAATAATGTAAAACCAGGACTATCTGACAAGACAGCTGAGCTTTGCATTTCAGAGTGAAGGTTACAAAGTCAGATTTCCTCAGTTCAAATCCTGGTTCCAGCATCGACTTGCTGTGTTACTCTATACCAGTTAAAAAATTCTATCTGTGCCTGTGTGTTATTTATGCAGTTAATGAGCTAATAGATGTAAAAGCCTTGATCCAAGTCTTGAGAAGTAATAAGTACCAAATAAGTGTTTTTTATTATTACTATTGCTATGATTTAGAATAAATGGCATTGATCTAATGAAATCAATCAAATCAACACCATTGGGAAGAAAAAGTAGCTCATGATATTTCAATGTTACATCAGCTATTGAATGTAAATCTCCTAGCTCAGAACCCATAATAAGTTCAGTTTTTGTCATCATCATCATCATCATCATCTTTACCATGATCTGTTATAATCTTTTAAGGAAAAGGTATATGATATGCCTAATCAATACAAAGGAAAAATATATACATACAGAGTGCTATTTAGATCTTTTTTCCGCTTTCTGTTTTCCAAGACAAAAACAAAAACAAAACCCCAATTCCTTTCATAGTTGATGTTAATTTTGTCATTGGAATGATGCTTTTACTATTAAGCCGAGAAATGTGTTTGTTTTTTGTGCACTACCCTGGTTTGTACATAGGCTCAGGCAAATGCTAGATGTGTGTCTTTGGGCAAGTTACTTAAACGTTTCTATACTCCTATTTCCTCAACTGTTAATTGCAGACAACAGAAATATCTACTTCAAGGTGGTGTTATAAAGATTCAGTGAGTTTGTATCAAGTGATTATAACACATGGTCTAGTTCAGTTCTGGTGTCCTAAGAATCACAACTGGAAGAAGCCTAATATTTTTTAAAATTCTGGTATTCAAGATGGCTTAATAATTGAGACAGACTCATTGGAATTTGAAGTGAACAGTAAAAAAAATGACAAACTATTATTAGCGTCATTCCCCACCTCTTCACAGAAAGTTCATTTTAAGTAAAGGTGAAACAGATCATCTGACCAAGATGGCCTTACATTCCCCTCAGCTTGACTAGACTTCAACAGGCTTCTTACTGACTCCAGGCCCCTGACCTCTTTTTTCTTAGAACTTTTTAAAACTTTAGAAAACTTGAAGTTGTAATTTCTTTATCTGTTCCTATGAGATATTTATTTTCTACGACCAAAGAATATCTTTCTCAAAATTTTGAGAGTCATCTCTTTGAAATGAAACCATCTAGAAGGATAAGGACCCCCATCTCCCAATTTCTGTGCTAGTGTAGAGCCTAACTTCCATAAGTGACAATTAACAAATACAGATAAATCACATTGACCAAACTACCCATGAATGTCCTCTAGTAATTTTGCACTAAATCACATTGGCATTTACAAACTCTCCTGTCTTTTGTTTCAGTGAGGTTGAGTTCAATGTTTCTCCCCTATTGTAATAATCTTTATGAAGTTTTCATTTCCTATTTAACTAGTGTGGTAGAATTTCTCTTTTATACATCTGATCACAGAAATTGTCTCCAGAATTAGAGAATTTATTACTGTTTTGTGTGTAAAAAAAATTATAGCGGTCTGTTAAATTTTCAAAGAAGAGACTCATCAAAATTCAGTAAGAATTTTTATTTATATTTTCATTTTAGGTAGATAGTTATCAATTTTGACATCATATGTTAAGTACATGACAGGATTAATTTTGGAATCATTTTACAATATGTCTTTTAACTTTCTTTATTGTTTCAATTATCTTTATGAAATTAATTTCATTCTTTACTGAAGTGTCAGATCCACAAATTTTAGCAAACTACTTTACTCATATAAGTCATACATATAAATGATTTGATGTTATAGTATAAGATGTGTTATGATAATTAATCAAGGACTTAATTCTACCTTAAGATAAAGACTCAAGAAAGCATTTCTATTTCTTTAGTTATTAGCTTGATCTTAGAGCCAAAAAAAAAAAAATTATGAGACACGAATTATCATAAACACAACAGCTTGCTGTTAAAGTTTGTTACATTTCTATGGTTTTAATTTATATAATGAAAAAATATGCACATATTCTACTTTTATATATATTCCATGTGATAAATATATAAAATGAGTTTTTTCATTTACAGTATGGTGAATGATTTGATAGGTAGGTTAAATGAAATGATATACATTAAATGCCACACATAAGGCATTTAGTAGACACAGTAATACTACCTACTAAACAGTAGACACAGAGGGAATGACTTTGATCTCAGCTTTTCTTAAATCTTTCCCTTATTCAAGCATTGAGAAGAATAGAAATGATTGGAATGACACAGGTTAGGTTGGAGTGGTACATTAAATTAGCATAAAGTTGGTTGGATATGGATAAAAACAATGACAATATGGGTTGAACTATAATAATAAAACACTGTATTGAAGATTAGTTTGTCAATCAGTGATATCAAATCTTGAATGAGCATTGTGTTATTGGATTGCATATGGTTTAGATACTAATGATTACAATGGAGGAAAAACATGGCAATAAGAACTTCCCCGAATAAGCCAACAAGTCTTTGTCTTTGTGTCCAGTTAGGATTATACCTATTTTTTAATGACCCAGTTAGAATAACCATTATCTGTATCCAAATTTAGGAGAACTATAACTAAGTCTAACACTATGATCACAAAATAAGATAAGTGCAATGGAAAGCAATGTATAAAAGAAAACTGAATTTATAATCAGTGATTTCAATGTACAATAAAAGACAATATGCCTTCAAACCTAAGAAGTATAAGAAATAATGTGGGAATTTTAAAAAATATTATATTTTGAAATATTTCTGAATATAAGCACACGATATGTCATAATGATTTGACCCAAATTGGCATTTTTCTCAGAGCTTGATTTTATAAAAATGAGCCTACTCTCTTTTATTTCAACTTCAGAATATACAGTTCGTCCAAAATATCCTTATTAGCAGAAAGAGAAAAACAATATAAAAATATAACTTACAAGTGATTTTCAACTTTTAAGCAAACCATAGTGATTTGATATAATTTGCAGGTGTCATTTTAGATAGACAATATACTATGTACCCAATTACATCCCTTTTTGAGACAACAGTTTGCAATCAGGAGAATGTGTGATGAGGTTTAATCAAAGATTAGAACTTTTTAATTAAATAGGGCCTTTTGTGACTAGTCATTTGACATTAATTACTGTTTTAGTTGGATTCCTTTTGATTTGTAAAGGGCCCTGAGCACTGCAAAAATTATATCGCATCACAGAAATTGTTGATAATTAAAACAAAAGCTTGTCTTCATCAGTCCATCACATACCTTAAAAAGAAACATCATTTTAAATGTTAAATGGCTGCCTTAGATAAACAGACTAGAGGGTTTTAAAGGAAAAATAACAGATGGCACGTCAAGCCAGTTGCTTTGGATGGGCAGTTTAAAAGTTGTTAATTGTAATGATTTATAAAGTGTTTTGAAATGTTCAGCCACACTTTTAGGACTTACTAATGGTAAGAAGTATATGTGTAGTTCTAAAAGCCAACACCTCCATAGGAATCATAAGCCTAACTCGCACCACTATTATGAAGAGAAGTCATCATTCCGACTTAACGCTAAAACAGAAACTGGCCTAACATTTAAAATAACATTTTTATTTGTGGACTCATGAAGAAAGAAATGAAAGTTGAAACTACTTTTGTAAGATGATGACTCTAAATCCAGATAGAATACCCATAGTAAGAATTGCTATTTACTTGTTTGTGATTTGGAGTTTATGTGCAAAGGTTAATCAAAATAAAATGTTTTGAAAATCAATGAATTTGTTTCAAAAGAATCTGAGAAAAAAAATAAAAACTTGTGCATGAAAAGGTAATTTAAAAAAAATAATAATGCGCTGTGTTTATGTAAGACTACAGTGATTTGACTTGTACAGACATAGATGCTAAATTGTTTTTCCAGATGGAACAAAGGAATCACACATTTCCCTGTGCTGGCTGCTTCATAATAGAGGGCGTTCAATTTTTGTACAATTTGCCTTAGGTTAGGGTTACAGTCTGTGGACAGAGTAAAACTAATTGGCCTGAAAACGGATATCACCCAGGCCCTTGGCTTCATTAGCAGCATGAGCTAACCAACGGAGTTAAATAGAAATGGTAGTAATAAAACAGAACTTTAAAAATACATGGTTGTATGAACAAAGGAGATACAGAACTGAGAAGGGAACATGTTATGATTAATTTTGCCTTTATTAGACCATGTATAAAATCTAGTCAGCTAAATTGTGGTTGAAATAATTGTACTTAAGAGTCTTAAAGATAATAATCTCTCACAACAGTAAAAACTACTTAAAAATATCAATAATTAAGGCTACTTCAATCTCTATTAAAATAAAAATTATAAACACAGATTTATAAGAGAAGATAATCTATTTTGTCTGTAGATGTATATTTATTTAGACTTTTTATTAGCTAACATGTCAAATTTATAGTTTATGCTCTTTTTATGTCCAGTGGAGACTTATTATGAAAACATCAAGAGTGAAAATTAATTGCTCATTATGGTGAATTGCTTCAGGGTGCTAAGGAGACTTTATTGACCTCACCCTTCTCTTCTCCAGCACTGGGATAAAGCAAACTGGCCCCACAGTAGAGGATAGCTACAATGCCAAATTTGCCAAGACAACTAGGAAAATGGGCTGTGTCATTATGAAATGCCCAAAATATCACTAAAACCAATCTTACACTTTGGGTTTTCCTAGCAAGTTGAAGAATTAAAGAAGTATAAAATTAAGAAACTAGACAGAACTGTACATTTAATGGTAATAAATATGTATTATTGCTGACTACCAGAAAATCACATGTCTCATGCTATTTAATCCTCCCAAAACATGTGGTTGCATAATTATCTTCATTTTACAATTGAGAGATTCAGAGAGGTTAGAAAACTTTTCAAGATGACAGAGCTAGTAATGACCTGGTTAATAACATTTAAATCATGGTCATATTTGGAAAACAAATCTAAGGTTAAAAAGTAAGATTACAAAAAGATTAACCTTAAATGCTCCATTTGCCATTTTAATAGGCAAATTCCATTTCTCTTAAAAGCTGAGGTATCACAGAAACTATGGAAAACTAGATGTTGGGCAATAAGAAAAATCATATAAGTGAAAATGGACATTGGGAATGTGTTTTTACATTGAAGTTCCACAAATACTGACCAAGAATACCTCTCCTCAGTATTTTTCTCTGTATTTAATCACAGTCGGTCCATTCTAACCTGTGCCTCAGTACTTCCTGGCCAACCTTAGCCCTTGAACTCCATTTTAGTTTTTGGTCTGGTAATAGAATCAAGGATATACTCTTTCAAATCTTTCTTTCTCTCTCTCTTTCACAGAAACAAAGAAGCTTCTGGAAAAATCACTCTGCCAATTCTTTTTTAACCCTTAACAAAAGAACCCCACAACTTAATTTAGTTCAATATAGACCCTGATATGAAAGGAATTCTGTGTCCTTGGGGATTCATTTCTATCCTGTCCCTAGACTCTTCCAGGTCTCACAAGCTCCCTTTGCAATTATTTGCACAAGTTCCTCTTTCCTTAAACAAAACCAAAGCTGTTGTATTAATAACATTTAAGGTCACATGCCTTTCAATAACTATTTTCAGGAAATTTGTGTTTTTCTTTTGTGCAAGAAACACAGTTTGTGGGCCTCCCCACAGGCTCTTTGGCCCTAGATGAAGAAAGTAGGAGACAATGGGGCACCTGAATGACTCAGTCTGTTGAGCCTTGGATTTCAGACCTCAGCTCAGGTCATGATCTCAAGGGTCTTGAGTTTGAGCCCTGCTGTCAGCACAGAGCCCACTTCAGATCCTCTCTGCCTCTTCCCCACTTATGCTCTCTTTCTCTCAAAAATAAATAAACAAAAAAGAAAGAAAGAAAGAAAGAAAGAAAGAAAGAAAGAAGAAAGAAAGAAAGAAAGAAAGAAAGAAAGAAAGAAAGAAAGAAAAAAAAAAGAAACTAGGAGACAAGAGGAGTAATCTCAACAAAAATGCCTATACAATATGCCAATTCTCTAACTCCTGTTGTCTATAGCTAATCTATAATTTGATATTTACTCTTGGGGTTGAGGACCTTTCTCATTTCTGTTCTAAGTAAAGGGAATGAATGATACCAGAACCTCTCTATGACAGGAACAATCTTCGGCCTAGCATGAATCAGACCAAGGTTGGAACTTAAGAAAAATTCTTTATCTTGGTCTCCATAGTTTACACTACTAATTGCCTTTTATTCTGATGAAATCAGGAGAATGTTAATGATCTTAAACTTTTTCTTACTTTACTCCCCAACAAATTTACTAAAGCTAAAAATTATGTAAGAATTATGGAAGTTTTTAAAGAATCTGATTCATATTCCTAAGAAGATATTGATGTTATAAATTTATAGCTGAAGTTAATTCTATTCCTTGTACTCATGAAAGACAGGCTCAAACTTAAACAATGAGACTTAGCACATCAAACATGAAGGAGTTAAAATTACCATTCATGGTTGCACTGAATTTAGAAGAAGAAAGGTGCTATTTTTCTCATTCAATGTTTTTTAAACTCAAAAATATATCTAATTAGAACTAAATATAGAATCAATAATTATCATAAGAAGCTTATTTACAATTGAAATAATAAAATTATTTTTTCCCCTAGAAAATGTTTTTGGGAAGACTGTAAAATTAAAACTATATTTGGTATTCTTTGCATTGCTTATTTTCCCATAGAAAGCCTATCAGTTAAAATGATGAATTTTAACCTTTTCCATTTCTCCCAGAGAACATTTAATTCATATTCTTCAGGCTTTTGAAACTGGTTCCCCATACTGATGAAGAAGTTATTGTTTTTATAATATTTACTAAGGCCCAGTTATTGAACCTTCGTCAAGGACATTTCATTTGCTTTTAATGTGTAAATTTCTGAGAATCATTTTGGGAAAAAAGGCAGGCAAAAAAATATTAATATATGCAGCTAATTGTATAGTTTAATGAATTCAAATTAAGTCATAATATATTATATTAAATACAATGCATGTGGTGAATAGGAAATAAAAAGGTCATGACATCTAAGAATAGTAGGAAAAAGAGCTAGAATACTAATGGATCAAAAATGTCCTGTATAAAATATTCTTTTACTCTGAGGCTTTTTTTTTTCTTTTCAAACTAACGGTTCTCAAAACTACTCAAAAAAGTCAGAAATATGATTTTTCTGTGTTCTGTGACTTCAAGTAAGTGCAGGATTATGCTATACATCAAAATGTGCTATTTTCAGAAATAATTAGTTAAATCACAATGTTCTGAATGTTAATTATCTGAAAATGTGCACAATAAGCTATAATTTAAGAACAACACCTTGACTCTCTTTACAATGACAGATGCTGAAACATGTTGCTTAGAAGATGTTGACTCATCTAATAGAAAGAACCACTACTCAAATGGTTGCCTCAGAATAGTTACCTCATGTATGTAGACCCATGGAACATGGTACATGATATACATAGAAACATGACTTTTTCTAGTTCCTTCCGATCTAAGGAGGTTGTCATTGAGGAATAAGGAGAAAACATCTTCAACCTCTTGGCGTCATGATCCCTCAGTTGTATGATTTGATAGTTTCTATTGTGTAGTTTAGTGATACAGAATTATGCTAAATATATTAATCTCTTCTTCAAAATCACTTCCATAACCTTACTATAGTAATAACAGACTAACTCATGCTATTGTTCTATTAACAGTTTGATGATGTAAATTTTAGGCTATGAAAGCGAGTTAGAAATTTTCGATATTCCAACTTACAGTCTGCGGTGACAATGCTGCTTCCCAGTTTCCTTTGCTGATTTATCTTGGCATAGAGATAGGAACATGGACTCCGGGGGAATACTACCTGGGTCAAAACCTGGTTCTACCCACTTGTTAGCTATGTGATCTTGGAGAAGTTACTTAATCTCTCCATGGCTTGAATCCTCATCTGTAAAATGTGGATATTAAAAATATGTAAATAGCAATTTTTGTTACCCAGTTTATAAGGCAGGAAGCCACATCTCACACAGTTGATAGCAAATTCACAGATTAGCTAAAATCAAATAACTGGTACAAAATTGTAAATTTCTGGTTAGTAATTAGTAAGTCGCAAAACCAGGATTTGAAAACAGAATGATTTTTTTCCTCTTTGTTATTGCTGAATTGTGTTTATTCATTTTACAAGTGAGTATAAGTTCTTCAGTGGATCTCTTCCTCCATGTATATAAACGTTATCTTAGCAAGGGATTATATTCATATTCGAGTAACATTTAATTTTGATTCAAACATATTTCTCTCAGATCTTTCAGAGTAAATCACTGAAAGTAAGACCACTTTGAAAGTTCAGTGGTCTTCAGTAATTGAGTAGTGGACAAATGAAATGGTTAGTAAGTAAGAGCAGACAAAGCTTTCTCCCTTCGCTCAGCATGATTTGCCATTGTCCTTCCTGGATATGACTGCATGCAAAAGGCAAGTACAGGGGCCACTTAAAACCTCTTTGATGTGACCAAATTTTTGGAACCTGCAGAAATAGCAGAGCCTCAGAATTTGAACACCTTAATGATGTCTGAATAACTCTGCATTTAACACTGCCATTACTTTATCAGGACTAGGAATAATAGTAGGGTTCTAAGTATCTTCCCTTAATTATCAGCCAAGTTTCTCTCTCAAGCAGGGTGATAGAGTTGCAAGGACTGTTCCCCTCATTCACTGTATCCAGTAGGCACTCATGGAAGTTTCTAGAAAGTACAGTTGACCCTTGAATGACAAGGGGGTTATGGGTGTCTATTCCCCACATGGTGGTAAAAAAAATATATAACTTTTGACTCCCCCCAAACCTGACTACTAAAAGCCTACTGTTGACTGGAAGCCTTACTGAAAACATAAACACATATTTTACATATGGAAGTATATGTATATATACATGTACATATATGTGTGTATATATGTATTTATATTAAAAAATTTTAATGTTTATTTATTTTTTTAAAGAGAGAGACAGCACAAGTGGGGAAGGGCAGAGAGAGAGAGAGTGAGAGAGAGAAGGAGACACAGAACCCAAAGCAGGATCCAAGCTCCAAGCTGTCAGCACAGAGCCCGAGGCAGGGCTCAAACTGATGAGCCATGAGATCATGATCTGAGCCAAAGTTGGACACTCAACCAAGTGAGCTATCCAGGTGCCCCAATATATATATATGTATATCATATAAAATATACTGTATTCTTACAATAGAGCTGGGGGGGGAAGGTATTAAGAAAATCATTAAGGAAATGAAAATACATTTACAGTATTCACTATAATGTGTATATACATATACTATATTTATATATTAAAAAATCTGCATATAAGTGGACCCATGCAGTCCAACCCATGTTGTTCTAGGTTAACAGTCATGGGCAATTAATTGTTACTCCTCCATTTATATATTTTATTGTTTATTTTTTGGAGCATTTGTGAGAAGTATAGACAAATAGCTGTATCACATTACTATTGAGCATGAAAACCTTACCAGAATACTGAGTATATATTTATATACCTCAGAGATGAGGATCGCACAGTTAGGGTTGGCAACATAAGGGAAGTGTTTCCTTACACACATGCACACACACACACACACACACAAACCCTGGAGGACTGTAGTCATAGAATTGAGAAAGGATTATATATGTGGCCCATCTTCAGCAGGTTTTGCTTCTCAGATGCAATTTTGCTTCTTTTAAAGTAATAGTGATAAATAATCAAATGGTGAAATAAGGCAGTGATTGGATAATACATATTGTGCTTACCTTACATGCATTTCTGACTCTGAACTATTTGTCATTCCTTAAACATGCCTTATGTTTTCCTAAATATTTTCATCTTAATTAGAAGGTCTTTAGCACCTCATCTCTACCTGTTGAAATCATATCAGTTCTTTATATTCACATCCCATAAAGTCATCCATTAATATCCTTTAAGACCCACTTAAAAAGCCCACATCTGTGTAAATCCTCTTTTGAGTCCTTGCAATTGGATGTGATTTCTCTTTTTTTAGACCATTATAACTATTTATAATTTTTATGACCTACACTCTGTCCTATATTGTCTTGTACTGTCATTTCTGTTAAACTGTTGTATTGTTCTTCTCCATCTGAAAATTGTAAACACCTAGAGGCGAAAAATGGTTTATCCATCTCTGTGTACCACACAGTGTCTAATACGTTTTGCAGATAGCATCCCCTCAATAAAAATTGAAATAAGTTTTACCCTTGTATCCTTTATCAAGTTATCCTTTCCTGGTAGTACCTATATCTGTGTTTTGCTACTTCTAATAGAATACTTTGTTGAATATCTGAAATTTCAGGAATATGGCACTTCACTTATCTTAGGACACAATAAATACAAGAGAAGAGTATGTAATTACTGCTCTCAATTGGCTTCAGCTTGTCTGATACCAAGTCTGAACATCACTTAATACAGCTGAGTTAACATCAGAGGAAATGCTTAATAACTGTTGTGTGTAAAATCTGAGCCTATGAATTAAGAAAGAAAAAGTGTATGCAAAACTTATCACTTATAAATCATCATAAACACATGGCATGGGATAAATATAAATACATCCAGGATACATAAGTAAATTTATTTAATTATATAAATATTTATTTATTTATATATTTATATCTATATAATCTCCAGGATACATAAACAAATAAGATATACAGTGACCACTGAAATCCATTTTCTAAAGTCATAGCTCACATAACCCCTATTTTGCAAGTGGAATGTCCTAGTGTATTACTTCATTGTCCAAAAATTATTGCTTAATTTTAAGGGACTTCATTTAAGCTTCTTAAAATATGTCATGGTAATCATTAGCATAATTTGTATGAATAACAAATAACAATGATGATACTGCAGTTCTTTTAATGAAATAATTCGTTATTTAAGCCGTCTAAGCATTATGCATGACAGCTACCCTATCAACAGAGGAGTTAATTCAATGCACATGGAAGAATAGTTTAAATATTAAGCAATCAATCAATCATGCTCTCATCCTAGTTAATGAATAAGACTATTACTTCAGTTGTTTCTTTTCTGCTGAAAGGATGAACATAATCAAATTGGAATTTTGTAGAAAATGAGGTGAATTAACATTTATACTCCATATTTACATATGCATATGATAGGTTAGACTTACTTGGAAATAATGTTAAATAGATTAATGAAGATCAAGCTTATAAAAATTATTTTAGCTTTAGTCAGTCTTTGGTAATAAGGATTGAAACTGTTAATGTATTTTATGAACATGGCAGGTTCCATTGGTGACTAACAAGTAACTTACTGATTTTTACAAACATTGTAAGTAGCAGAGAAATTTTACTGTGTTTCACACCATGAAAGAATAATCTTTGTTACCACTTGATTATGGGTTTATACTAAGGAGAAAGAATAGTCTTTGTTACCACTCGATTATGGTCTTATACTAAGGAAAGACCCTGGATAAAATATAGAACAAATTCATCTGTGTCAGAGTAGGTTATGAAAACAGGGAAGGTACACCAAGATTTTTACTTCACTCTTGCAAATACGTAAGCAGAGAATACTTGTTGATAGTGACAAGATGTACTTTAATCAAGTAAGAACTAAGATTTTGACAAAAAGAGATGGTGTGCTGTTACCTCTCAGGCCTCCAAAAGTGTCCAAGCAATTAACATATATAAAATATCAGACTAACAAAGTACGGGACCTTTTGTGAATCGTAGGTAGGCAAGAATTAGAAAGTCTTATGGATAAGAGACTTCTACAAAGAGAGCAACAATCATTTGGTCTTATCAGAAAGAATTTATGATGAGTAAATGTTTGGGATATCTTTTTAATAAAACAACATCTTAGTGTGTATCTTCCTAAAAGTGAGGGTGCTTTAAATTAAGTGTCATTAAAGAATATGTGCATTTATAAGAAATGATGGTGAATATTGATGATTAATTAACACATTAAAATTAGGGACAACTGTTAAGAGTTTATTTCTGAATTTTTATATTGAAAACTTATCATTTGTGTAACTTGAAATAGCATTATAAAAAGGACTGTAAGAAAAAATATTCAACAAGATTTAAATAACTACTTAATTAGCAACTATTTGAGATCACTGATTTTTATGGAACACAGAAAACGGTTTGTAAGAAAGAGGAAAATATCCCAAATTTCGAAACTAAAAATAAAGGGAACAAAAGAATTTTTAAAAGCTCTTTCATTCTATTGAATTGATGAAATATACACACAGGTGCTCTTCTAGAGTCTTCATTGGCGGAGCCCCGGGGAGGCTGCGTATGGAAGCAAAGTTGTCATAATCAAAAAACTGCTCATAATATGATGCCAAATATTTTGTCCCATTTAATGCCAACTGTTCTTTGTCTTCCTGCATCAAAATTTTGTTAGCTATTTTCTCCTTCACAGTCCTACATTTCAAATATCCCATAACATAATGTAAACTGATATGTATATTTTTAATAATAACAATTGAAATGCCAAAGAAAGATGCAGGGTTTCCTGGAAAGCAATGGAAGATAGTGAATTGCAGTGGCTGGAATCCAGCACAAAGTCACACAAAACATGTCAATGTGAAGACAATTAGCCCCTAGGGCGCTTGGGTGGCTGGGTCCCTTAAGCATCTGCCTCTTGATCTTAGCTCACGGCTTGGTCTCAGGGTCACAAGTTCAAGCCCCGCGTTGAGCTCCATGATGGGCTTGGCGCCTACTTAAAAAATAAATGAATAATTAAACACTGATAAAGAAAATTTGACAAAGAACCTTGACAAGTTTTATTTATTTATTTTTTTACTTTTAACGTTAATCTCCCAAACCTTATTTTGTCCTTTCTTCAAATAAAATTTTGGTCTTTTCTTTCAAGGGATTTACTTGGAGTGACTTTTTTTTTTTCCTGGAACTGATTAACCTTAGATAATGAAGCTTGTTTTTGTTGTTGTTGTTGTTGTTTTAATGTTTATTCATTTATTTTGAGAGATAGAGAGAGAGATTTAGAGCACAAGCAGGGGAGGGGCAGAGAGAGCAAATCCTAAGCAGGCTCCACGCTGTCAGCACAGAGCCCGATGCAGGGCTCAAACTCACCAACCATGAGATCATGTCATGACCCAAGCCAAAATCAAGAGTTGGACGCTGAACCGACTGAGCCACCCAGGCACCCTGATAATGAGTTCTTATATTAAAACAAAATACAGTGCAACCATAAGTTGGTCAAAATAATAATAATAATAATACAGCAGTTGATTGGATAGTTCCTTGAATAAAAAAAAAAAATTGGATTTGGACTTAGAAAAATGAAACAGGGAAGCAAATAGCCCCTGCAAATAACCAAAGATAAAGTTTCCTTCCCAAGCAACCTCAGATGAGTTCTAAGTTCGGGGTCAATAAATCCATAGAGCAGGAGATGAGAAGAAGAAATGGTCTAGGTAATTTATTACAGAACTTTAATTAAAACATCTGAGCCAGCCTGAGCTTCCCTCCTCCCATCCCCTTGTCCTACGTAGAAAGTACTGGCGGCAACTGTTGTGGCCTGATTTACAACTGAGATCCACTCTTTAAATTAAATGACAGATATGCCACAGGAAGTTCCAAACGTTAGTGTCAGGGCCTGAGGAAAAGAAATAACTTCTGAGGGGAAAAATTTAAAAACATGCAAGACCCTTTTTGCCTAGTTTTATTAAATTTACTGAAGTATTTCAGTCAAAGAGTAAAATCTTCCTTATTTTGTGAATGGCGCTATGGTCAGGCATTTTGCAGGCCAGCATCCTACCTACAGGCATCCTCTTGTGTGGAGCTGCCCATCACCCTTCCTTACAAAGGAAGTCATCTCCTGTGGAAAGAGACCCATAGAACTAAAAAAGAAACCTGTATCAGCTCCATATATTAAACAACATGGTTATTTTCATTAAAATGAAACCAAAAAACCCCCAAAGATTACCAGACATATATAGAATGACAAAGACATGAAAAGACCACATTGTTACCACATTACTCAGGAAGAAAGCTTGGAAACAATAATCATAACACTATTTGCTAATAAATTTCTATGGAGAGATTGTGTAGGCTAAATCATACATTGAAAAATAGACCCAGCTGTAACAAAGCCAAGAGCAAAGAGAGCAAGTAAAATTTACTTGGCTTTTGAAATAAGAAAAAAATTAATGAATAAACTGAATAATATATTACCAAGGCTAAAAACCAAATCCTTGATCAAATAAACAGATAATGTTTACTTAGTGGTTATAATAGGTTAGGTATTATTCAATAAAATTGGTATATTTTTAACTCATACGATCTCACAACAAATCTATGAATTTGAGACTCTTACCATTTCCATTTCACAAATGAGGAAACTGAGGCAGAGAGAGACTGACTAAGTAGCAGAGACTCTATAGTTATTAATGGGCAGTTACACTTTGTTTTTTAAATTACTTATTTATTTTATATATTTTATTTTATTTTTATAGTGTTATATTAGTTTCAAGTGTCTAATATAGTGATTCAATAATGGGAGCAGCCATATGCTCCAGGTGGTCTTGAGAAAAAAACACACATCTAGCAATTGGTCTTGAAATTATAGACTATAAAAATACAAAAGAAAGAAAAATAGGGAGTTAAAACACTATATCTATATCTATATCTATATCTATACACACATATATATGTTGTGTTGTACATACATAAACATAAATATACATATATACTATATTTATACTATACACACACACACACACACACACACATATATATGAAAGAGAGAGAGAGAAAGAGATTGAGAAGATATCAATGAGATCCATTATTTATTCAATCAGAACAATAACATAAACACAACATAAAAAATGCCCTGATTAGAAAAAATACACATGGGTTTTTCTAAATTTTTTTTTTCAACGTTTATTTATTTTTGGGACAAAGAGAGACAGAGCATGAACGGGGGAGGGGCAGAGAGAGAGGGAGACACAGAATCGGAAACAGGCTCCAGGCTCCGAGCCATCAGCCCAGAGCCTGACGCGGGGCTCGAACTCACGGACCGCGAGATCGTGACCTGGCTGAAGTCGGACGCTTAACCGACTGCGCCACCCAGGCGCCCCACACATGGGTTTTTCTATTGAAATGTTCCACTGAACAAAAACAGGAGAAAAATTTTGAAGACTCACTCTTAAACATATCCAAGTCAGATTTCAGACCACTAAGGAGATTGCAAAATTCTAAGGATCCAGAGGCACAAGTCAGGTTACTTCAATACAATAACAATAAGAATGGCATCAGATTTTGCATCATCAGTAGCTGTGTCTGAGGACAAAATAAAATACCTCAGGACATGACAAAATTTATAAAATGTATTGATATGTTTAACAACAAATATATTATTTTTACAGAGCATAAAAGGATCTGTAAGAAAGGTCAAAAATTATATGAAATCTTGTTAATTTTCAGAAAAATTAGTGTAAAAATAGCTGTGTTCAAACCTTTCCTGCCAAATGGGCAGGAACAAGTCTCTTAAAATGACTTTATTTTATTTTTTTTTTAAACTTTTTTTTTTTTTTCAACGTTTATTTATTTTTGGGACAGAGAGAGACAGAGCATGAATGGGGGAGGGGCAGAGAGAGAGGGAGACACAGAATCGGAAACAGGCTCCAGGCTCCGAGCCATCAGCCCAGAGCCTGACGCGGGGCTCGAACTCACGGACCGCGAGATCGTGACCTGGCTGAAGTCGGACGCTTAACCGACTGCGCCACCCAGGCGCCCCACACATGGGTTTTTCTATTGAAATGTTCCACTGAACAAAAACAGGAGAAAAATTTTGAAGACTCACTCTTAAACATATCCAAGTCAGATTTCAGACCACTAAGGAGATTGCAAAATTCTAAGGATCCAGAGGCACAAGTCAGGTTACTTCAATACAATAACAATAAGAATGGCATCAGATTTTGCATCATCAGTAGCTGTGTCTGAGGACAAAATAAAATACCTCAGGACATGACAAAATTTATAAAATGTATTGATATGTTTAACAACAAATATATTATTTTTACAGAGCATAAAAGGATCTGTAAGAAAGGTCAAAAATTATATGAAATCTTGTTAATTTTCAGAAAAATTAGTGTAAAAATAGCTGTGTTCAAACCTTTCCTGCCAAATGGGCAGGAACAAGTCTCTTAAAATGACTTTATTTTATTTTTTTTTTAAACTTTTTTTTTTTTTCAACGTTTATTTATTTTTGGGACAGAGAGAGACAGAGCATGAACGGGGGAGGGGCAGAGAGAGAGGGAGACACAGAATCGGAAACAGGCTCCAGGCTCCGAGCCATCAGCCCAGAGCCTGACGCGGGGCTCGAACTCACGGACCGTGAGATCGTGACCTGGCTGAAGTCGGACGCTTAACCGACTGCGCCACCCAGGCGCCCCTTAAAATGACTTTAATAAGGGGTGCCTGGGTGGATTAGTTGGTTAAGTGTCTTACTCTCGATTTTGGCTCAGGTCATGATCTCACAGCTTCATGGGTTTGAGCCCCACCTCAAACTCTGTACTTTCAGTGAAGAGTCTGCTTGGGTTTCACTCTCTCTCTCTAATCTCTCTGCCCATCCCCACTTGTGCTGTCTCTGTCTCTCTCAAAATAAATAAATAAACTTAAAAAAAATGACTCTTTAGTAAAGAAGAAGAGTTTAACTTAATAATATCTTAAAAACAACAGTAACGGCAACAACATCAAATGCCATTTAACAATAACTGCAGTATTAAGTTTTAGGGGCAATTGGGTGGCTCAGTTGATCAGGTCCTGATCTCATGGTTCTTGAGATTGAGCCCTGCTTCAGGCTCTGTGCTGACAGTATGGAGCTTCCTTGGGATTCTCTCTTTCCCCTCTCTCTGCCACCCACCCCCCAAATAAATAAATAAACTTAAAAAAAATAAAAGTTTTATTAAGGAATACAAATGCTAACACTTGTGGAAATAATGAACATTGGATTTAGAATGGAAAGGGGACAGAAGCTCCAGTGGAAATTCTGTGTGATCTATAAGAGGTAAAATAAATTACATAAAAATTAAAAGGACTAATTTGAGACATATTTGAGCATGAGCAGTTTATCACTTTGGCCAAATCAATTCTTTTCTTTGGGACCAATCATACCCCCTGGATCTCTGCAATAACTCATATAAATGCAATGCTGCAAAATCTACATATGTATCTTATAATTGAAAATTGACCTGTAAAATATTAATAACATAGCTTTACTACAGAGTATAATTCAGTATTCATATTTACAGATAATATAAACTTAACAAAATCACTTCATATCCTTCTGTACAAGCACAATTTTCTACTATTATTTCAATTAAAAGAATTGTATGTATTATTACTCTAATCAAAAGAATTGTATGCCTTCTAAATGTTCATATTTAGACCCCTCAAATTTTATTTGTGTTTTTTTCCCTGTATTCAGACACAGCATCACATAATAAATATTTATCTTCTTTGTCAAATATTCTATGTATGACTATAATATTCCGGTGTTTTTCAACATGTTGATATTGAAGGATTTTGTCTCCTAAAATACTGCAAGGCTTATATGGTATTTATACATGGAAAGAGCTAAATTGGTAGGCAATTTAACTCTGGTGCATTTTTGTTCCATTGTAAATGCTTTCTCTATAAATGACTAACATGCTTTCTTTCTGCTTTCCCTTTTGCTTTCACTCCTTTCCATCCCCACACCCTAAGTTAGGCTAAAATAATGTAATGAAATACATGTACATGAAAAAGTTGGTAGAGAAGGCTGTTGGTTCGCTTATTTATTTATTTATCATATTCCTGACTTCTTAGGTAAATTATCTCAATTAACTTTAACTCTCCAAAGTCAGTGCAGATACCCAGGCAGTTCTCATTCTATTTCAGTTGTCAGCTGATAATCTTTGATTTTTGAACAAAGATGTATCTCTAATTGAGGGACTAATTGCAGTAATGGAAATAGTAAATATTATCAAAATGGAATAAGTTGTTTCAAGAAATCCAAGAACGGTTAGACGATAGAAGGAAAAATGAGTCTAATCATTTGTATGGTCATCTATACATTAGACCAAGTTCAGGTTGGTTAACCACAAAATAATTTGAGAACCATGACATCTTTGGTTTGCTTTTATTTTCAGCTCTCTTCGTAAAGATGCAGTCTGTCTAACTGCCAAAAACCAGACGCTCTTTGTGTTTCATGTCTTTAAAACCGTGGGATATAAGTAGGATTCTGTCAGGTAAAATAAGTGTAGGAACAAACAACAGAATCCACACCTTTTGAGCAGCTACATATTGCCACATTAAGCATTCCAGAGCCTCTCTCTCCTCACTCCATGAAAATTGCAGTTGAGTTTAACATACCAAAACCCTTTGACTGCCACAGGCACTGGAATTGCTCTGCTGAAAATACTTTCAGGATCCTTAGGGGGTCTAATGTGGGGTGAGCTCCCCTGGTGCTTGATTAATACTTTGTCTCCTCAAACACTGCAAGGCTTACAGGGTATTTATACTAGCCATTCCATAAAAAACAATGCAGAATCAGCAGAGAACTTTTGCTTTGAATTGCTACATCCACTTTACAACAGTGGTAGTGACATAGCTTCTTAACATTTTAGCAACAAACAATCTACCGTGGGGCACTATTCCATTCAAAAGTAAATGAGATTGCTTCGTTTGCAGTCAGTCCATATCCAGTTTGTGGTGGTGTTTTTGTTGTCGTTTCCTTTGGGAGAGGTAGGAGATACCCCGGGAGAAGCTTCTGTGAGAACCACTCGCTGGAGGAAAACATCTGCCCTACCAGCCATATAACCATTCATACAGAGAATTAGAATTCCCCTGTTGTGGTTTGAACATAAACTGTAATTGCAATATTACTTTAACGGAGCTTTCAACTATGCCTTGTTCCAAAAATGAAATTTAATAAGTACGACTCCAAAGTGATATGTGTTTGGTATTTTATGTTTCATTATAATGTACACAGAATCGGAGGTAGACATCTTATCGTTCTGGCATCTAAGAAAATCAAGTTAAAAACTGAATATACTTTCCTGTCAGAAAGAAAAACTAAGCTTATTTTAGGAAAAGAGCTTCACATATACTATAATAATATAAGAAATTCCTCATTAGGTATACCAACTCTATATGAAAAGTAAAAGTTTGGTTTGCTTTTTCATTTAATTTTAATTCACTTGTTCTGAGGTAAGAAAAGCTTGCGTGTAGTTTGGAAAGGCTTTGAAACATTTTCTATATGAAATTTCTATAATGTCATTACTTTTTGCTGTTAACACCACTCTCCTTGTTAAATCGTGATTCTCTTAACGTCCTAGCTGCAAAATGGAAGTCATGGTTTTCATAACAGAAAATTTATGCATTTTCACATTAGCTGATCAGTTGAATGGATCATAAAAATACTATCTGTGGACTATTTCATAAGTCAGTTCAGCATTGTAAAGGGTGTAATTAATACCTTTTTTATTGTACGAAGAAAACTCTCCCTAAATTTAAACCATGAAAGATACAGACTGTGGTGTATAAAGATGCCTTAAAAGTTGGTTTAAAAACGTGTACAAAAACAATAATAATACAGGCACCTAGGTGGCTCTGTGGGTTAAGCGTCTGACTTAGGCTCAAGTCATAATCTCACAGTTTGTGGGTTTGAGTCCTACCTTGGGCTCTGTGCTGACAGCCCCGAGCCTGCTTTAGATCCTGTGCCTCCCTCTCTCTTTGTCCCTCCCCCCATTCATCCTCGGTCTCTCCCACTCTCAAAAATAAATAAACATTAAAAAAAATTTAAAAAAACAATAACAATAATGTTTCATTTATTAAGCACCAGCTAGGTAGGCTTCAAACACTTTGATGTGAGAAACAAAGGCAGAAGGAAATGGCAGATAAAATTAAATTTCCTTGTAACCTGCAGCCCATTGACAAATACTTGAGGCTGGCAGAGTAGAACATTCCTCCAAGAACTCCCTACTGTCTTAATGTTAATGCTTTGCTGGAGGGAGAAACAACCTCAGCTTGACAATAGCCAGGCCTCTGGGATCCTGGGAGACTTCTTTAGCATATGAAAATCCTTTTGGAAACTTCCCTTGCCTTTTCCTCCCCCGGCTCCCCAGTATATAATCAGTCTCTCCTCATAATCCCCAGGCCAACTTTATCTTCCCACGGATACTGGATACTGTCCCCACGCTTTAATAAAATCACCTTTTTGAACCAGAGATTCCTCAAGAATTCTTTCTTGCCTGTCGGCTCCAGACCCCCCACCATCACCCCAAAACCGCAACAACTTTGCTTACCTATTCCTTCCTACTGCAATTGAGTCAAACAAAGATAAAGAACAAAAACAAACAACAGAATCCACTATCTCAGTATGGTCTGATGTGGACATAGCTGTGTAAATAATTGAATTTTTTTTTAGTTTATTTATTATTTTGAGAAAGACAGAGGCAGCACAAGGGGGGAGGGGCAGAGAGAGAGAGAGAGAGAGAGAGAATCCCAAGTAGGCTCTGTGTTGCGAGCACAGAGCTCGATGCAGGGCTCGAACCCGGGAAACTGTGTGATCATGACCTGAGCAGAAGCTAAGGGTTGGACACTTAACCCGACTGAGCCACCCAGGTGTCCCTAAACAATTGATTTTAACTGTTGAAGGAGGTGTGAATAAAAAAAATTATAGTTGGAGTTGAACCATAATTTGAGCCCAAATCTTCTCATACCAAATTCAACTTTAAAAAGTATACCGTGCCAATATTTCATAATACAAATAAAAATAAAGAATAATACTGTAGCCATTGTTGGATATCATTCAAATTTGGTTTCAAGTATTCCTTAATTAAAGTCTCCTATTCTTTATCAAGAGTGCTATTTTAACAGAACTACCTCTGCAGGTGGTAAATACACCCCTTCCAGTTTTATAAGACACACTTGATTAAAAATGGTTTTTAATTCTAAGAAGCTTTGAACTAATATAAATTTTGCTAAATAATACTGCTGGTTTTATACTAATTTTACTGAAGCTTATCAAATCCTTGATATAATTCTTATTCTTTCCTCCAGATCCTTAAATTTTTTTTTCTTTTCTAAGTGCTGATAAACATTTCAGTGAACTATTCTTTTTACAAGGAAATGAGATTAGCTCAAGAAAAATTTCGTAGAATTTTTTTCTCACTTTGGTTTCTTAAAATGGAATTTTCCTGTTTTTAGCCTGCTGCGGGGATAATTAACTAATAACTCTGAATGGCATAATTATAACTTGATGGTTTTGAAATATCACCTACAATACCAATGCCATCCTGCCAACATGCATACTTATCCATAGCCTTTTTCATATTTCCTATAGCAACTATTCCAAACTTTTACTCTGCACATTTTCCTTACTCACCTTGGCCCAGAGCAAATAAACAGAGTAAATACAGCGCTCAGAGCTTTAACTTTCATTGGTTCCCTGGGATCAAATCTATCTGTTTCTGAAACTTTCTTTTTTTTTTCTTTTTTAAACTTTTTTAATGTTTATTTATTTTTGAGAGAGAGAGAGAGAAAGAGAGAGAGAGAGAGAGAGAGAGAGAGAGAGAGAGAGAGAAGGAGACACAGAGTAGGAAGCAGGCTCCAGGCTCTGAGCTGTCAGCACAGAGCCCAATGTCAGGCTTGAACTCACGGATTGAGAGATCATGACCTGAGCTGAAGTCTGATGCTTAATTAACTGAGCTACCCAGATGCCCCTGAAATATTCTTTACATTCCTCTTGCATCAGCCTCCCTCCTTATCTATTATTTTCTCTTTTGGTTTCTTGTCACTTCCAGCTTCTTTGAAAATAGCAAAAACAAGAATAAAAAGTTTCCATTTCCTCAAATCAATTCACATTTCCATCACAGCTTTGGACTTCCAGTCCAAAATTCTTTCTCTGCTGAAGTCTCCCATGCAAAGACTTAAGTTCTCGTTTAATGTGACCTACTGTTAGCTTTTGACATTGCTACTGGGTATACCCTCTGTATTTGTGAAACTCCCCTCTCCCTTGGATCTCAGGAGTTTACTCTTCTGTGTTCTTTTATCATGACTATAACGACATCTCAGAATTCTTAACACATCTCTCTCCTTCCACACAATAAACCTTGGTGCTGTCTATTAGACATTGGCCAATCTCTTGTTCCAGATGCTGTCCTTGAGTGGAATCATCTTTAGAATCATTCAGTCTTATAATTTCCAGTCTATGGATGATTGTAATATCTATGTTCTTCCTCTGTTCCGAGATCCATTACTTTCAGTGTATCTCATAGATGACTTGAAATTGACATGACTCAATCTAAGTCGATTAGCTTGTACTTCTAAGTCTTACTCCACCTGTATTGTCTTGGTTAATGATGTCATCATTTATTTAATTTTACAAGAAATATTAGAGTCAACTTCAGCTGCTTCCTTTCCCTAAATTTCCACTTTTCCTATAATCAATGCATTAATATGTCCTATTATTTTATTAGTTAGAAATCTATTTTTAGGGGCGTCTGGGTGGCTCAGTTGGTTAAGCGTCGGACTTTGGCTCAGGTCATGATCTCGTGGTCCGTGGGTTCGAGCCCTGCGTCAGGCTTTGTGCTGACAGCTCAGAGCCTGGAGCCTGTTTCAGATTCTGTGTCTCCCTCTTTCTCTGACCCTCCCCTGTTCATGCTCTCTCTCTGTCTCAAAAATAAATGTTAAAAAAAAAAAAAAGAAATCTATTTTTAAATAGATTTTGAGATATAGCTTAAGTTTGTCATTAAGGCATTGTGTAGACATTGACTTCAATTTAGATTTTAGAATTTTAGAACATGTAGTGAAGAAAAAAAACTAAGAAACATAAACTCGGAAGAAAATCACATGATGCATTTGTTTTTAAAGAATTAACATGAGGTTTGATAAAAATATTTATTAATCACACAGTCAGTTATTTTTATGGTTTTTTTTTAAATCACAAAACCATATCATTAAAAAATTAAAATATTAGAATCCATTTTAATCCATCTATTTTCATTATTTTTATTAGATTTTTTTTTTTTTAGTTCAGATTCTCATCATAATGTACCAAATTTCCTAATTGTTCTACCTGCCTTGGAGATTTTCCCTTCTATTTTTTTTCCTCCTGCTTTTGTTTTTGTTTCATTTAGGTTTAGTTTTCTAAAAGTCAGAAATGCACAATCAACCACACTATACTGAAAATACTGACACGTGCAAGGAAAACTGAGCTTTTGTACTTTAAATGATTCAGTCGTGTAAGCCCTTCTACCTAATATGATAAGGAAAAAAACCCCCAGTTTTTAGTTTGGTATCAAAAATTTAGTTTTGTAATAATTTAAGTAGTCTATCTTATATGTTCATTCTTCTTAGGGAAAAATTATCAGTCTCTAAAATTGTGGTCACCCAAATTCTTTCCCCTTTCCTCTTATTCTGTACCAATAGGTATTTCAGACCATGGAGGCAGGTATGGTTTATTTGGCCAAGTGGCCTCTGCTATCGTGGGTCTAGTAACTCTTGTCTCTCTTCCCTCACAGTTTATGAAGATACTGTTGGTCCTTCTTTTTTTGTAATGCAAGTGCCTGACATAAGCTTTGATTTCATAGGCATTCGTTTCAAAGAGGTATCCACTTCAAAGACAGCTGTATGGAATAACACATTGCCAGCCACAGGACTAGATAAACATCAGCTCCCCTGCCCCCTCCCCCCTCCCCCCTGCAAGCCGTTTTTGTTTTCTAGAACTTGGTTGATTTCAATAACTGACCATTTAGTCCCCTTGTTCTTCTCTGCCAGTGCTTAAATTCCCACTTTGGAGTTTTCAGTTTACCAATAAATAGTGAACCCGAGAAAACCTAGACTCCAGCCTTATACCCCAATAAAAGCAGAACCCCAGGTTTGTGCTCCTTCTCTCTCTCTCTACTTGGGAACTCACTCTGTGGTCCATCATGTATCCTCCAGAACTTGTAAATAATAATATCTTGTGGGCTTTTTTTTTTTCAAAGTTTACTCATAGTTTTTGCTGTAGACAGCTTGTAATCATAAGAACCACAAGAGCTGGTCCAGACACAACATTGGTTATTAATAGGCTGAGATCAGCACAAAACAGAGGTAAAGGGAAAGGTCAAGTGAATGTTTCAAATTGTTTTCCCTATAATACTTCCTTAATAAAATTTGATGATACTTTTTTTTTCCCCAGGTCTTGGGAAACTACAGATCATTTCTTGTTTTTGTAAATAAAGTTTTATTATGACAGAACCACATCCATTCATTTACATATTGCATACGGCTGTTTCACACTACAGCAGTAAATTTGAGTAGTTGTGAATAAATGTCCCACAAAGCCTAAAATATTTTTTATCCAGCCCTTTACAAAAAAAGTTTGTTGAGCTAGTTTGCTACCTAGAGACAAAAATTCAAAAAGAATTTTGTAGTCTGGCTCCAGATGATCAATCCAAACCGTCACTTGTCCACATTCCTAATAATCCCTTTCATAAAAACCATTTTACAGTTTTTTCCCCCTGAACACACTGTATTCCTTCATACCAGCAAAATAGTTTCTTTTATTGTATTTTTTTTTTGTCCAAAATATCCTTCACCCACTTCCTCACTCCTTTGACGTCTATTCATGTATCGTTGGCCTCTAAGAAGTCTTTTCTAAGACTTCCAGGTCTTGTTCTGTGCTTTTCTTCACTTCGGGAGTATCATTTTAAAACTTAGCATAATACTTCATTATTCCAAAATTTTATCTTCCTCCATACTATGACCTCCTGGTAAATAGATAGAAAGTCTAATTTACCTTACCACTTCTTGCTGGGCCCTGGCCTGTGGAGCACAAAATAAGCTTCAGGTTAATTAACTAAACATTTTAAAATAATACTGGCCTATAATAATACTGACCTATAATACATATATGCCTATATATATGTATATTTTCATAAACAAATGTTTATTTGCTCAACAGTGTGCTAATAAACTCATTCAACATATATGTATCAAATGTTCATCATATGTCAGGCATCATATTAAGTGCTGTGGATCTAATGAAGATTGAGGACGTTTTTGGGAACACATAGATCTTACCCTTAAATAGTATTATTATTTTTTTGTTTTGTTTTGTTTTACTTTGCGCTTGATTATTTATTTACTTATTTGTTTGTTTGGAGCAAGAGAGATGAGTGAAAGGTGGGGAGGGGCATAGAAAGAATCCCAAGAAGGCTCCACTCCTAACATGGGGTTTGACACTGGGCTGGAACCCACTAAGCACAAGATCATGATGTGAGCCAAAATCAAGAGTTGGATGTTTAACCAACTGAGCCACCCAGGATTCCCAATAGTATTGTTTTTGTATTCTGAATTTTTACTTGCAACAAATTGTTTCAACTGCTTAACTCCCTGTTCAGTTGTATAAATCAATCTCCAACCTTCAATTATCTAGAAATTTTTTTATGACCACTCATTCAATTAAATGTGAAAATTTAATTGTTCTATGGTAAAATGAATGTTTTCATGATAAAGTATTTAATTTAACTGATATATACTTGAATGTCAATATGTATATGGATATTCTTATATGTTCTAGCTATTTAATATAAGAGAATGTGCACCAATATCTCTGTCTTCTTAATGTGGTTACTTTACAATTCAAAAAAACCAACACGAGAGCTTAAAAAGTAAAAACAAAAGAGAGGTTATATTATAATATGTGTTTTCTTGTGTGTTCTTTTAATGGTTATATTCATTAACTTTTAATATTTAATTTCCCATTTTCACAAGCATATGAATATTCTTGAAGCTAATTTTTCACAATTAAGGTATTTTATTGATTAATAAACATATTACTTTATCACGCTGGAATGCAAGATTTATCCTGCCCCCTAATTCTCATGATTAAACACATTTCCACATTTCCTTTGATACATAATTTTAATGTTTATTTATTTCTGAGAGAGAGAGAGAGAGAGAGAGCGCGAGTGGGGGAGGGGCAGAGAGGGAGACACAGAATCTGAAGCAGGCTCCAGGTTCTGAGCTGTCAGCACAGAGCCCTATGTGGGGCTTGAACTCATGAACCATGAGATCATGACCTGAGCTGAAGTTGGACGCTTAACCAACTGAGCCAGCAAGGTGCCCTAATGAATAATGTTAAGGTAATAATAATAATAATTAAAAAATCAGTGAAAAACTTTGGTGACATTTAAATTAGAAGGTCCTCGGGGCGCCTGGGTGGCGCAGTCGGTTAAGCGTCCGACTTCAGCCAGGTCACGATCTCGCGGTCCGGGAGTTCGAGCCCCGCGTCGGGCTCTGGGCTGATGGCTCGGAGCCTGGAGCCTGTTTCGGATTCTGTGCCTCCCTCTCTCTCTGCCCCTCCCCCGTTCATGCTCTGTCTCTCTCTGTCCCAAAAATAAATAAACGTTGAAAAAAAAAATTTAAATTAGAAGGTCCTCTTTTCATGATTTTGTTCTCACCTCACTATTCTTCATAAAATTCATAAGAACACTTAAAAAAGGGTTGAGCTAAGAAAACAATGACTATAAAGGCAGTTTGAGAAATTTATCTCTATTTTAATTAATGCGAATGAAATAATTTTAAAAACACAAATTTCTCAGTATAAGTATTGTTCTGTTCTCAATAAACTGAATTTTATCATAAGCAGGTCATTGTTTTATTAAAATATATATATTTTTTCTACATGTAGTTATTGAGTGTCTACTATTTGCCAACATGGTACCCAGTACGGGAGATTTAAAGATAAAATGATAGCCTAGAGAGATGCACTAAATAGAGTTGTAAACATTGATAGAGTAATAAACACTCAGATCACAGATAGTCTCCTTACCAACATGTGGATTTGCTAATGTACTTTAATGAGCTATTGAGTTTTTATACTACAAAGCACTAGGAGTTTCAAATCTTCCTTATGGCTGTATCATATAAATCTACCACTGATCTTTTTCGAAACGCCACTTAGTGTTAATTACTAGAATTGGGTCACCAACAAGCAAACTATTCAATTCCATTTTGATGACAACTCACTTCAGAGTAATTCTACTAATATTAACGTTGCCCTTCAGAACGCTGCTTCCTTCCTGACATGCTGAGATAATAATAATTCGTAACATGTATTCAGCACTTGCTATGTGGCTTCCATACCGTGACTCAGTTAAATCTCAATTTTATGGTATTCTTTGAGGTATGTGAAATTTTCAAACCTGGGTCTGCAGGGGCCCACCAGGGGAACCTGGTGCTGAGGGTGCCATCTGGGGCTTCTGGAGCTGGCAGGCACCGGGGAGAGAAGGGCGGGTTGGTAGACAGGTGTGGCCTGGTTGTGTTCATGTGAGGCTGCTGGCAGCCTGGTGTCCTAGGAGCTGCCTGTGGTCATCTGAGTCTGCGAGTACAGAGAAGATAGAAGACTGGGTGCCCTGCAGTCTGTGCGAAGCCCAGTGCCACAGGATCCACCCGGAACCACAGGAGTCTGCCGACTGTCAAGGTGAGTTGGACACAGGCCGGAAGAATCCTGTAGGGAGTCACCTAGGCCCACAGGGGTTGGCCTGGTACCAAGGTGGGCCAACTCTGAGGTGGTCTGGTGCTGGGGTGAACTGGCTCTCAGATCTGTAGTGAAGTCAAGCTCACTTCATTCTCCTCCCACGTGGAAGGTGACCCTTTCCACCCTGGGCTGCTCCAGGATGAGGGAAAGATAATGGAAATGGTGTGCATTTATCTTTCCTACCTTCCTGAATGCATTCTTTCTTATTTCTGTGCTTTACCCAGGTGCCGTAATCTCTCACCTGTAATTTTTGCTCTTGTGAAGGTGTATTCATGTGCATACAGTGGTTCAAATTTATGTTTCTGAGCTATTGAGTTTTTTAGATATTCCTATGCCACCACTTTGCTGGCATCACACTTGCGTTTCGACTTTGGACTTTAAATGTTACAGTTGATGCTAGAATGAGTTAAGACTTTTGGTGCTGTTGGGATAAATAAATAGATTTTATCTGTGAGGGGGTCCAGGGGTAGAATGTTGTAGACTGAATGTTGGTGTATCCCCAAAATACATGTGGTGAATTCCTAACACCAACTGTGATGGTATTTGATGGTGTGGCCTTTGGGAGGTAATTATATTTTGATGAGGTAAAGAGGATGGAACACCCATAATGGGGTTAATATCCTTATAATAAGAGGGAAAAAACAGAGCTTGCTCTTCCTGCCTTGTGAGGACATAGAGAGAAGGCAATCATTTGCAAACCAAGAAGAGAATCCTCACCAGAACCCAAACAATGCTGGCTCCCTTATCTCAGACTTCTAGCTTCCAGAACTTTGAGAAATACATTTTCTGTTGTTCAAACCATCTACTCTATGGTTTTTTTGTCATGAAAGCCTGAGCAGACTAAAACATTATGCTGCTGCTGGTTTTCAAAAATGTTCTTTAAGCTTCACTCAAGGATGAATAGACATATATTTATTCTCTCCAATACCAGTATAAAAACTAAATAACATAAAATATAAATTATACTAGCATCCAAAAATAAAGAGATGCTTTGCGGGGAGAAAGATCACAAAGAAGAGACACGTCTGTTAGAAGTCTGCTTTTGGTTACTAATGAAATTCAAGAAAATGTGTTTGGGCAAGGAAAGGGAGAAGGCAAAAGAGGTAACGGAAAAATTAGTAAAACAATAAGTTGAATTAGTAATTGTCCCCCTGAGAAGAAAAGCAAAACAAAACAGATCACTAATGACAGAGACAAAATATTGTATCAGAGTAAAAGTCATCGTGAATGATGCAAATAACTGAATCTACATGATTGGGTAGGAAAAATATGAGAGATTATAAATTTTCCTGGAGAAGAGAAGAGAAAGAGAAAGCTGAGTAGAAACAACATTTAAAGATTCTGTGAAAAAATGAGAATTTTCTGCATTAAAATGTTTCTATAAATCAAGACTTATTCTGTGTTAAAGGAAGTTAACTGAGAATCAATCATTAGGTAGAAATATATTGAACTAAAATATTTTCCCATATATTGTTAGAGAAAAATAGACCAATCTAAAGAGCTGAAGTGAAAATGTGTAACTGAACAAATAAATACTGGGCAACTTACTTTTCTTGTAGGGATTGTGGTACTAGTAAGGTAGTAAAGAGATTTAAAAAGGTAAATGGATCCAACAAATATACTTACCTATATAACAAAACATAGATCTTCCTCAATTTATGATGGGGTTACATCCCAGTAAATACTGTAAGTTGCAAATGCATTTAATACACCTACCAATCATCATGGCTTAGCCTAGCCTACCTTAAATGTGCTCAGAACACTTCTATTAGTCTACAGTTGGGCAAAGTCATCTCACACCAGGCCTATTTTTATAATAAAGTGCTGAATACCTTATGCGATTTTTTGAATACTGTACAAAAGTGAAGAACAGAATGATTGTATGAATACAGAATACCTGTAAGTGTATTAGCTGTTTCCCCTCATGATTGTGTGACTGACTGATAGCTTTGGCTGAATGCCACTGTCCAGCATCATGAGAGAGTATCATATCACATATCGCCAGCCTAGGAAAAGATTAAAATTCAAAATTTAAAGGATGGTTTCCACAAAACTGCTTTGCTTTTGCACCATTATAAAAATTTAAAAAATCTTAAGTTTGAGTCACCGTTAAGTTGGAGACCATCTGTACTCAAAGATTCAACTAATGAAGACAGGGGTCTAAATTAAGCATTCACAGAGGTGAGATTATGGTATAAAATAAACGTCAAACAAAAACAGGAAAGAGAAAATAATAGGGGTAAAATTAAAAATTAGTAAATTAGGTAGCAGAATTAAAAACAATTTATTTTATCATTATTAAAACATACATTCCTAGTTAATTTGAGGAAAAGAAATAAAACAAATGTACAAATTTAAAATAAAAATTTTATAGAATTATAATTGAACTATTTAGCACATATATTTTCAGAAAGCATTTGAAAAATCAGAATAAAGATTTTTAGTAAATATAAATGATCAGTAGGTCTTACAGAAGAAGTGGAGAATGAAATTAGACCTATAGCTCTGGATATAATAAAATAATTTTTTTCTAATAATTATTAGAAATCCGTTAACTTTTGCCAAGAGTGGCTTTTTTTTTAAATTTTTTTTTCAACGTTTATTTATTTTTGGGACAGAGAGAGACAGAGCATGAACGGGGGAGGGGCAGAGAGAGAGGGAGACACAGAATCGGAAACAGGCTCCAGGCTCTGAGCCATCAGCCCAGAGCCTGACGCGGGGCTCGAACTCACGGACCGCGAGATCGTGACCTGGCTGAAGTCGGACGCTTAACCGACTGCGCCACCCAGGCGCCCCCAAGAGTGGCTTTTTAAAAAAATATATATCACAGGGCTGTCTGAGTGGCTCAGTCAGTTAAGTGTCAGACTCTTGCTTTAGGCTCAAGTCATGATCTCATGGTTTGTGAGTTCGAGCTTGCTGTCTGGGTCTGCACTGACAATATGGAACCTGCTTGGGATTCTTCTCTCCCTCTCTCTGTGCACCTCCCCTGCTCTCTCTCTCAAAAAATAAATAACATTAAAAATTCTTAAAAATATATATATTGTAAAGGTGTTCCAGCGCATAGACTAGAATACAATATCTCTAAGTCACTTTACCAAGGTAGGAAACATTTGCTATGAAAACTTCACAAAAATAGTACAAAAATACTACTAAACACAAATCTCATGTTTGAACATTAAAGGGAACATCTTAATTAGATATACTGTGTATATTATATATAAAACATATGTATAAAACATATATATAAAACAAAACTAGCAAAACAAATCCAGCAATATATAATCAAATGGGATTTTTTTATGTGAATTCTCAGAAAGGATAATGTGATCAGTTGATGTTTCAATGTATAAACATAATTCATTTCACCATAGGTAAAGGGAAAAATATATTTATATAGTTGATAAAATTTGATAAAAATTAAATATATAACATTGAAAAAGTTGTTAATAAAATATGAACAGAAGAATATGTTTTCATATGTCATGAGGATATCGATTATCATTCCCATTTAATTTTAAGAATTTTTTCTGCTTTTGCAAGAATATTGAATTTTAATCCACTGTAATAAGATAAGAAATAAAATAATAGGGCTTTTGTGGGAGAAAAGCCTATTCCTTATTTCAAAAAACTATGTCCTATCTAGAAAGGGCAATACATTGATTCAAATGCCCTCAGGAATAATGATAGATCAGTTAATAGGATAGTTTTAAAATAAGAATTTAAAAATCTGTGATTTTTCCCATATTTGACAATTACTTGTTAGGCATAATTTGGCAATAACTTGCTGGGCAGAGTAATAGAACAGGACCCCTTTTTCACAATTAACCAAAAATGTACATTTAAAATGATTGATTATCCAGAAATCTAAATCCCAGTAGGATGCAAGCATTAAAAATTTTTCTAATTGGGTTTTCCCAAAGATGGCTCATTTCTAAAATCCTATGTTTGTAATAATGGAAGAATAATTTAATAAAGTGCTCAGTAAATGACATGGCTGTGATCTGCTCTGTACAGATGAGCAGGTGGTCAGGTCTTTCGGCTCAATTCACATAACGACATGGGCGGTGTGGGTTGTAATTAATGGATGGTAAATGGCTCTGTCAGAAGCTATTTCATGTGGCTAAAAAATGTCACACATTTTCTAGGGACATAGGTTTTGATTTTTTGACTAGAAAATTCCAGATTTATACACTGAAGTGGAGATATTAAAAATTAAGTGGTAGTTAAGCTGATAGGATCACAAATGCATAGTGTCAAAAGTGCTGTTGTTTAGTCTTCACGGTGATTTTCTGAAGACTCTGGCAAAATAAGCTTAGTTGAAAAGGTATTTCGTAAAAGACTTAATGTAGTCTTTTTTGTTAAACAACATGCATCACTAGATCTTTAAATTTTTAACGAAAATCAGTGAAATTTGCAAAGCCTGACTCTTTATACAACTGGTAGAGCATATGCATTATTTCTGCTTAAATCTATAAATTCTAGTTTTTCATACAACATGCTATATTTTCCATTTCCAAATAAGGCAAATTATTTTAAATGGATGCAAACATGATTGAACAGTGCTAATCTATTTTTTCATAGAATGGCATCATTGCATAAAGGAGGGTGGTTCACTGACACCCCACTGCTGCCAGCGCACAGGTATAAAGATTTGGGGGGGATAATTTACAAGTCAAAAAGTAGCAGAGAACATGCTGTCCTCTGAATTCTCATTATTTCGCAGTATGGAGGGGCATGGAGCTGTTTTGTTCATGTGATAGCCAAGGTGTCAGCAGAAGGAGGGCCAAATTCCGTCAAAAGACTTGGCGTGGGACCAGATCACACCACAGGAAAAAGCAGGGAGAAACACACCCACACCACATTCCATATTTACAAGTTAGCAGCCTAATATGAGCCAAGGAACACCTAGTTTCTCCATACCACAGGAACAGCACTAGGAGTGTGCATAGTGAAAATCAAGACTACATATCTAGATCCTGGGAATAGGTCTGCCAAACAGGAATAGCAACAGTAGTTCAGCTAATTTTGGGAAGTGCTTTAATAATCTGAGATCCATTGTTACTCCAAAAATGTGTGTTGGCTGAATTTCAGCCTTGTCTTATATACTGTATTAGGTACCATATGTTTGTGAGGGAGAATTCCCTTTTTCACTATTTCAATGTGAGTCTGTAATGGAATAGGAGTTTGGAAGTCTTAAGAGGGGATAATTGTATTTGATATGTCAGAAGAATGCAAATAATTTAGAGCAGTGGGCCAGCTATGGTGGATTGATTAAAGATAGCCACAACTTCTTTGCCACTTTTCTTCTAGGCAGTGGGATCCAGTTTTATTCCTCTTGCATCTTGGCTGGCCTGTGACTGCTTTGACCAGCAGAGTGCGCCAAAAGTGACTCCTTGCTAGTCCAGATCTTTAAGAAGCTGGAAGTTTCAGCCTCAGTCTCTTGGCCTCCTGATACGGCTTTCATGAGGTTTGAAAACCCTCACAAAGAAATGATACGGAGAGGTCCAGAGACTAACTGGAGAAGGAAATTTGCAGCCATCCATGTTCGAATTGTGGTTATATAAATTATTAAATTTGTGTATTGTTAAGCATTAGGTATGTAAATAAAACCATCTTGGAACCTTCAGAGCAGCCCAATCAGAGTCAAATACAGTAAAACCTTGGCTTGTGAGCATAATTCGTTCCAGAAACATGCTTGTAATCCAAAGCACTTGTATATCAAAACAAACTTCCCCATAAGAAATAATGGAAACACAGGTGATTTGTTCCACAACCCAAAAATATCCATATAAAAATGATTATAATATTGTAATATAATACAAAATAATAATGAAAATACAAAATATAAAAAATAAGCAAATTAACCTGCACTACCTTTGAAAACGTTTGTGGCTGGGAGACAAGAGAGAGGAGGGTTATTGTGTAGGACGACTTTCACGATCACTAATGGAATTACTGCTATCTACTGGTTCAATGGAATCTTTTTCTGCATAGGGCCATTGCATACGGTCTCACAGATGTTGACTATAGTAGAGTATTAATAAACTCTTGTCATATACTATATTTAATGTAACTGGCAGTAAGGAAAGGGTGTATATCTGCAGGCAGCCTGACCTAGAATGAAGCAAAGCTTCATTCCTAAGCTTACTCTTCTATGGAAAAGCAAAAGACTGTCCATAGGTGCTTTGAAATGACAAAATATATGCTAGGTGCCAGTAGTGGGCACCTTCCAACTTTCTAAAAAATCACTGATTTCTGCCAAACACTGCAGCCTGAGACCAAGTTTCTGAGCATGGGAGATCATCTACAATCCTGCCATGACAGAGAGAGGACCATTGGCTCAGTTGTGATCATGTGGCATTTGGTGTCACATTACACATGTCACATGTCACATTTGGTGTTGCATGACTCGTATTGCAAGAAATTGCTCATTGATCAAGTTAACATTTATTAGAAATGTTTACTCATCTTGTGAAACACTCACAGACAAGTTACTTGCAGTCAAAGATTTTACCATATTACCAAGTGACTCTGGTCAAACCTGTGTCAAGCAGAATTGCCTAGCCAAGCCTTGTCTACATTCTTGACCCAAAATTTCATAGAATATGATAAAATGTTTGTCTTTCTAAGTCACTAAGTTTTGGGGTGTTCTGTTATACTTTAATTGGTAACCAGAACAAAATTATCTTTAAATGAGTGTCCCATTTTTTGTGCAACTTCAATAAAATCCCATTTTTTAACTAATGGAAATGTCTTACATAAAAAAAAAAAACAACTCATGTGAAATCCAAATAAAACAGTATTGTAAAAGAAAATTAAGACTAATAAAATATATTCTACATTTTAATAATTTAGGAGAGTATGATACGGGTGCTATAAAAGACAGCCAGAGCAATAGACTTAAACCAAAAATGCAGAAAGAGATTTCAGTTTACATACTTGATTTTATGAAAAATTTGTCACTGGTGAATAATTCTTTCATAAAGGATCCTATATAGCACTGGGCATGTGATAAGCATTTCTAAATTGAACAAAACTGGAATCCAAAAGAACTAGAATAAAATAGGGCTGGATATCAGCTTGGAATTTTCATAATTATTTAAAAAGCATGTTTATTCCTGCCTTTTTAACTTTCTAAGCTACAAATTCTTTGTGGGCAGAAATCATATTTGTCTTTTAAAATCTCTCACAGTGATTATCATAGTTGAATATTTTTCATGAAAAATTTCATACTTTCTTCTAAGTATGAATGTTTCTCCCAAAAATGTATCAATGTGATGATTTAGCAATAATCTTGGGTCATATTATTAAAACTTAGACAACTCTCCCTCACTAGTGTGAGAAAAAATTGCATGCAATCAATTTCTGTTCTCCTAAAAAAATCTTGCTTCCTAGAAATCAGAGTATAGAAAGCTGTTCTTCCAGTTAATACGTTGTCATAGAGGAAAAATGTATAGTTTCCCTCCCATGTGCAAGAGCTCATGATATTGTCAATTGACATTTAGCAGCATTTACCTCTTGACTGCCAGTTCTTCATTTTGCATAACATACTTTTTCTTACATAAAAACTGAAGCAGAGGGAAATTTTCAGTTGGCGTGCCCCTGTGGGATGACAGCATGATCGACATCTGTGTAATAGATGCAGACTAATAATGTACAGAGACAGTCACACTTTCACACTCTGACATTTTCCCACAATTCAGACTTACATGCTGAAATGCCGAACAATTACAGAAGAAGAAACAATGCATCATGGTAAAAAAGTAGTATAAGAAAAGGTAACACTAAGTAGAGTTGGCAAATGGTATTCCATTCACTATAATGACAGTTCTATTCTTTCTGGGTAGGTACCTAAAATTTCATCCAGTGAACAAGGTAATATATGCATTTTGGAAGAAAGTTGTACTTCTAGGCAATATTATAAAACATGGTTTAAATCATAGAGATTGGCTATATAGCATTTCAACTTGAAATCTTTTTTATTTTTCTTGACATACAGGAAATAAAATTATATTTTCTCCAATTTTCCACTGCATAATGTTCTTTTTTTTCTGCATAATATTCTTAGGTGTTGTAATGTGAATGTTAGTTGTTTAAGTCAGTTACATTTTATTAAATTCATGTGAATATCACTACTACCCTTACCTTCTCATACATATAACAACAAAGCTGGGGATGGAGTTGAACATTAGACCTCATAGACAGTGAACAGTCATTGAAGAAACAAACACTATTGAGCAAAAGGGGTAGATCAGTTAAATACAGTGGAAATATACCCAGCAATACTAGTTAATACATAGTAGAGTATTACGGTATATTAGAAATAAGAGGATGTTTAAAAATTATATATCTACTGCTTATTAGTTTCTTTACTGCTATTAAGTCTGGAACTCACACATTCATTTACACAATTAAAAGTATTTATCGAGTATCTGCTACCCATAGTCAATAAATGATAGGTAACAATTTAGTGAGAACTTAGACCCATTAAACTCGTAAGATTTGTATATTCTAATACTATTATTTTACTAATGCTATAAATAAGATATATGTTTAAGAGGGATATAGAAAGAAGGAATGGAAGGCTTTAATCTAACTAATCCTCTCAGTAGAGGTTTCCCTGACAATATTAAAGAGCTGAACGTTAAAGGCTGAGCCATGGGAAAACTTCAATAGGAATATATACATATATATATATATATATATATATATATATATATTTCAAGGAACATTGGGTTTAATCCCTTGAGATAAAGCTGTAATAAAAACCAAAATCAGGTGATGGAAATCTGGAAAATTTTATCCTTAATTTGCACTACATTTAGATTTTTAGTAGAGGTGTGGCACTTTCAGATTTAGGTTTTAGAAAGAAAATATTGATAAAACCAGAATGAATTGTTGGGAATTACAAAGTCCAGTTAGGGAATTATTATACAATCCAGAACAGCGATAACAAGCATAAAATTTAAAGTACTGGGAATTAGGGTTGTGAAAAGGAGAGGACTTACTGAGAATGTAAAATATTCAAATTTAAGCAATTTGAAAAAATCATGTAAAACTATTAACTAAGAAATGGAACTCAAGTCTGCAGGGGAAAATGCTGAGTTTTCTTTGGGACATATTGAGATTAGGTAACTGTGTATTCTGTGTAACTGGAATATGGGGTTTGGGAGGGAAACCACACGTTTGCAAATCACTTACGAAAGCATTGGCATGGAAGTTATGTGACAGGATGAAAGTGACTTGGTAGAGTTTAGGACTCAGGAGTGAAAATGGACATTGCTGGACTTAAAATGTTCTCCGTTAGTGGAGAGAGAAAAACATTCAACTGAAGGAATCAATCATAGGCTTGTGGGGAGTATAGAGACATACTCTAAGACCTGCATTACAGAGACCAGGAAAGAGGAAAAAAAACTGGGTCATGGTAAGAGGTGGTGGGTGTCAAACAGGTAAACTCACAAAAGAGTTGATTAAACATCAAGTAAGTAATTTGATAATCCTTCAGAAGGCAACTTTATCAGAGTTTTGAAATGAAAATCTAATGCCAGAAGGTAGAAGAGAAAAGGAGTCAACACAACGTGATGGAATTTGATTTTATACTACTAATCCAAATAAGCTGGAATTTATGAAAACAGGGAAGAGAACAATAGTATGATATACAAGTTGATCTGAAAATATACTTTCCCAATTAAAGTAAAATTCGAGGGGCGCCTGGGTGGCTCAGTCAGTTAAGCATCCAACTTCGACTCAGGTCATGATCTCATGGCTCATGAGTTGGAACCCCGCGTCGGGCTCTGTGCTGACAGCTTGGAGCCTGGAGCCTGCTTCAGATTCTCTGTCTCGCTCTCTCTCTGCCCTTCCCCTTCATGCTCTGTTTCTCTCTCTATATTTCTCTCCCTCTCAAAAATAAATAAACATTAAAATTGTTTTTTAAAAAAAGAAGGCAGAGAGATGTCAACATTAAAAAAAAGAACAAAGTAAAACTCGAATATATTCTTACATCAAGGAAGTAGCTAATGAACATCAATTTAATACGTGCTTTGATTTATTATAAAATAAAATTAACCTAAAATAATGTGTGCTTATTTTAAAGTCTACAACTTGCTCTTGCTTTCTTATTGCATTTAGATCTATAGTAAGTGTAGGAAAAATATAACTTCAGGTTAATCTACATTTTGTGGGTCATATACAACATTATTAAACTGTTGTGATAATTTCTGACCTCCTTGAGAAAACACATTGTAATTATGTAATTTTGATTGGCTAATGTGATGACAACATTGTCTGGTCAATAACTAAGAATAATTGTCATAACATTAGTGATAGGCATTAATTTTAATCCTATAAAGTGAGACAGAGAGGCTGTTTAATAGTAACTTCATCATCTTGGAACAAGAATAAATCTACTTTTTGTCATTGTTTTTAGCCACTTTGGGGTCTTTTATACTACTTTACAGATGTTATCGATAGCAATCTAGTTTTCATTACCATATTAAATGAGTTCAACCAAAACACATTCATCCATTGCCACCTCCTAACATTAAATTGTTTAATGCTACCTCAAGCATCCTAGTCACTTGCCAGATACAAGGTAGTGAGGAACTGAATATTTCAATACTATTCATTGTGTCTTCTTTTTCTGCACCCTGGTTGTATATTTATTTGTAAGGAAGACATTCTTCCATAGTGCATCTACTATGCATCGCAGAAGAACTGGATGGCCTGGTAGAATTTGTAGTGAGAGGTATCCACCCATGTAATTATGACTTTTCCTTAATGTTATTCCCATTATTCAGAAGATTGCTTTTGTTGTACTGAATGATAGCCACTGGTGCAGTGAGACTTCATATTAGCTTTCTTAGGGTTTCTACACCTCACTGAGTGCCTGATCTGTAGGTTTAGCCTGTTCTGTTGTACTGCAGTATATTTTCCATTCCGTGGTTTCTCACTGTTTTGATCATTTTGAAGCATAATACTTTTCTCCCTGCTGAGACATTTCTTATAATATTTTATCATCAACACAGTTTCTTATAAACTCCCAGAGAAGGTGGGATCTGTCTATCTTAAATAAATACACACACACACACACACACACACACACACACACACAGGAGTTTTGTCCAGTGTTTCTGACGGGTTGTGCAAAGAAGCACCAAGGATGTATGTAGGGTCAGTGTTTGAGATCTTATATCTTCTTTGTTACAGTGTCACACAAAATGAAGGCCTTCATAATCGCTGGGATATTTTGGGATGAAGAAAATGATGCAATCTGTCTCTTCACAGAAGAGGAGCCGAAATTGGTGAAACAAGTTTGAATAATCACCCGATTTTATAACTGGGAAACTCCATTCTGATAATTCTATTGTTACAAAGTTATAAGAATTAGACTCTGCAAGAATCTCATAGAAATGATCTTTTTTTTTTTCATTTAAAAAGGATATGGGGCATATTTTGTCTTAACTGTGAGCAAATAAAATACCCTCTTTAGAATAATTTTGATTAATTATGGATGACCATTGTTTTAGTGTTTGCTCTTGGTAAACATCTGCAAAACGTTTACCATCACCTGCTGCACTCAAGGTCTTTAAGGGGAATCCAAACAAGTAAATGTGTTTGATTTGACATTCTAATTATATTGTAATTGAGGCTTGGGTTTTGGTTGGCTAAACTTTAAATCTCAGGTAGAAGTAGCATGCGGAAAGGAATATAACTTAAGTGAAAATGCATTTATTTTCTTAATCTACACTGGAGAGAATATTCTCTTCATACACACAAGGAAGCAATTGAATTATCTTAAATATTGACTTTAAATATGAGAGACTACACCATAACTTCTATTTTGCTTTGTTTATCTTTTCAGTCAAGACATTTATAAGTATTCTGTTTTCTAAAACTGAAAAAACAGGACTAATATTACAGGTACCAATATACATGTTATAAATTCATTTTTTTTTTAATTTATTTATTTTGAGGGAGAGAGTGCAAGTGGGGAAGGGGCAGAGAGAGTGGGAGAGAGAGAGAGAGAGAGAGAGAGTATACCAAGCAGGGCTTTAAGCCTTATGTGGGGCTGAAACCCATGAACCATGAGATCATGACCTGAGCCAAATTTGGAGGCTTAACCACCCAGACACCCCTGTTATAAATTCTTTATAAGAAATTAGTACTTGAAAAAAAATGAAGGCTGTACACTTTTTCTGTGTCTGAAATATTTCATCTTTACCATCATAACAAAGAAGTGAAAGAAAAAAGATTTAGAAGAATTCAAATGAACATCATACTTATTTATAGGGATAATATTATAACGGTATAATGTTTATAGGAATTTAGAGTACAAAGAGAAAATCACTAGGAACCAGCATGTGGTTTCTAAAAATGAATCACATTTATAATAGATCATTGTCTATGATGCTTTTGCCTCATCAGTATTTCTTACAGCACCTTACATGTAACAAATCCTTTCTATTTCTGTGATATGGTGAAATTTTTATCATGTTAGTGACTGACGATTCCAAAGAATATAACAGACACATTTTGTGATTTTAGATCTATCTTTGATAATAACATGTTGAGTATTTATTCATGTTTATCAAATATTTGTGTATCCTCTTTGATGAAATTCTGTCTCACACTTAGCTATTTATAAGTTGGATTTTACTGATATATGTATAATTTACATGGAATTTTTATACTATAAAAGAATGAACACTCTTCCTTGCTGTTTTTATTGTATTTTCGATTTTTTTTTGCCTTTTTAGTTTGTTTGGCTTGAATGTTTTAAATTAGGTAGAAGTAAAACCTACCAGTATTTTTCTTTCTGATATTTTTTATCCTTTTGAAAAATTTGTTCTTTTTCCATTCACAATTTATAAAAATATAATTACAGTTTTCTTTCTTTTTCCTTTTTTTTAGCTTAATTCTTTCCAAGTGTTGCTGATTATAGCTCTTGGCTACTTCAAGTGCATTTACAGTGGTCTTACTTTACCCAAGGAGGATACATTCTAAGATCTTCGATGGGTGCCTAAATTTGCAGACAGTACAGATAGTACTGAACCCTACATTTATTATGTTTTTTCACATACATACATACATACATACATACCTATGATAAAGTTTAATTTATGTGAGGCACATTAAGATTAACAACAGTAACTAATCGTAAAGTAGAACAATTATAACAATATACTATAGTGAAAGTTAGTTGAAAAAAAAAGTTATTTGAATGTTGTCTCTTGCTCACTCTCAAAATGTCCAATTGTCCCATAGTCACCCAGCTTCTTGTGATGATGTGAGATGGTAAAATGCCTATGTGATGAGATGAAGTGAGGTGAATGAATAGACACTATGACATTGCGTTAGGCTACTAATGAACTTCTGACCATTCACCACAAAGAGGATCACCTGCTTCAGGGTGATGGATGCCCACAGGTAACTGAAACTTCATAAAGGGAAACCACAGGTAAGGAGGTACTTCTGTCCATCCATTCTGCACTGTAGCACATTAGTCAACTGCTATAGATTACCTCATAGATTATTGCATCACTTACCCCATCATTCTCTCAGGCTCCAGGTTTTATCTCTTTCAGTCCATTCTCCATGCTTCAGGTGACTTGATCTGTTCATTCTGCCTTGATCCTTAAAATCTTTATTGGTTTTCTGATGCATAGGCACACTTTTTCTCATGCCCTTTGTGGTTGCCTGCTGAACTTTGTAACTATTTTCCAGCACTAGTCTGTTTGCATATTTCCCTTTACCCAAATGGAATGTCTTTTACTTTCATGAATTCAATAAACTCTCTCTTTTGAGGCTTTTCATACCTTCCTGATAATTTTCTTTTCAATACTCACCTTGACCTCTTACCAAGTTAGGTCTTACTCAGCTCGTTCAACCAATGTTCTTTCAGGGTTATATTGATCAAAATAGAATCGGTGTCCAATTTTCAGAACTTATATTCTATCTGTGGAGAGAAAGAAAGAAAGAAAGAAGACATGCATGTAGATATAGAATTACAATTTTTGACAACTATTATGAAAAATAGGATCCAATGAAATATAACAAAAGGTAAATAATTTTTATTAGATGATAGCACAAAACAACATCTGCAAATGTGTCAGCTAAATTTAGAATTGAGGGATTAGTAGGAGTTAACCAGGATGAAAGTAGAGTAAGAGTATGCTTGTGATTCAACTAATCCTTCTGATACCACTATTTCTAGGAAACTCTGTGAGTGCCTAAGTGGCTTAAGCTCTGTGCTCATAGAAAGCCTCCATCTCCTCTTATCATAGCTTGTTCTTATCATAGGTGGTTATTAAATAACAACAGCAATGTGCTCTTCTATGTGACTCATGGATTTACTATTTTTTTTCTATTTCTGGCTAAAGCTACTGCACTGTGCAGTCTGATTTTATAGACGCACATATATTTTTTAATATTATATATATAAATTCATATCAATTCACACCTGGAAAGCTATCACATTCTCATGGAAACCTAATTCAGAACCATATACTTGTGTATAAGAACAGGGTAATGTGTATTCAATTCTTACAGGCTCAACTGGTAATGGTCACCAATTTCTTTCCCAGAAAACATCTAACCATAAGTATTCCAAACTTGCATCCTTGGGTTTGAAAGTCTTGTTACCATCCATAACATTTAATCCAGAAGCATATGCAGATAAGCTTCCTGAATTCTGAATGGTTATATGCAAGCTTCTCTGTATATCACTGATCACTGCCAAAGGCTGGGTACACCATGTTCCCTGCATTCACTGCAACTCCTGGCTAGTTCCCTGCTGATCTAGTGCTGAATGGATAGATTTAAGCCACATTAATAAAGTTTGGTTGCACAGGTATAATCTTTTATAAATCCACCTGAACTCCTTGCTGTAAGCATATTCCTATATTGCGTTTACTGTTTTCTAGGTCCAGCTTTCTTTTCCTCTCCAAAATTGAATGACTCAATCCATCACTGTAGTCATGTGTCTCCTTAAATGTCATTCCCTCAATGATACTTTCTGTGGCCACATTATTTTCTATAGTACTCTCTGGCACCATCTACTGCCTTCATTTTTCTTAATAGCAGTAATCTTAATATTCCAAAGTTGATAGGATAAATTCAGTAGGTAATAGCAGTAATCTCAATACTCCAAGGTTGACAGGATAAGTTCAGTAGGTGAAAATCAGCATCTTTTTGGACCTGCCACTCATCCCTGGAAGATGTTATGTTCTACGTGCCTAACTCAGAAAACACTGTCACTTGTCCACTGAGAGTTTCAACTCTGCCTCCTCAGATTCATAATTACTTTAAGCAGTCATTTATCACATTTCTCCAAAGTCCTTTCAAACACAATATTGTCCACATTCAGTGCCTCAAAATAGTTCATTTCCCAAATGTTAGAAGATGGTTTCCTCTAGCAGATGACCCAAGCATTTTCTCTATTGTTATGACCCAACTGGCCAAGTGAAGGCAATTTCCGCTTTCCTTCTCCACAATAGGATGCCTGCTACTATTCATCTCCTGAAGTCTAACTCTGACCAGACAATTCAAAGCTTTCTGTATTTGGGGATCAGAATATTGCTCTTTGTTTAGTATTATTTAATTGACATGGATTCTAATATTCTAGACTTTTAAAGCACTGCCACAGTCAGAAATGCATACAGACTCTGACAAGAGGATATAGCACCATAAATTAATGTTTCCCTAATATTTCTTTTAAATCATTGGTCACAGGCCTGTAGGTCTTCTAGATTGTTTACTAATTGCCCTTCAAATATCCCATGCTGCTCATTTCACTTCCCATTCCAGAAGGCAGAACACTTTGCTCCTAGTGCACACTTTTCCTTCATCATCCCTTTTTTATTCCTCTGGCGTCAGTGAATCTTCAAAATCAAAAGTTTCTGAACTTAGAGCTCTCATGCCTCTTTCCCAGTCTTTTGACTGTGCCTTCTGTAACCCTCTCCAAAAACTTCTTTATTACTACTTGATAGTCCAAGTGAGCAAACTGTATACGGATGAGTGAGCAGAAAACTGCTCTCTTGTCTGTTTCGACTTCAAGCAAGCCTAGACTTAGGGCTTACTTTTGACCCTCAACTTCTTTCTGAGACTTTGTGCTTATCGCAAGATTAGCAAGATTACATGACTTAGAGTAGTTTGGCCAAAAGGGCAATGTAGGGAAACATGGGAAATCAATTGTTAGTAAAATTAAGGACTGAAATTTATTGCTACCTGAAGTCCATTGCCAAGGATGGCTTTTGTCTTCTCTTTTTTATGAATATGTACAATAGTGGTCTCTGTCACCTTGAAGAGATAGGCTATGAAATGGGCAGTTCTTCTGTTGGATGTGCATCAGTTTTATTGATCAGAATTGAGCCAATTGTTTCCTGGGACGTGGCTGACTTTTGCCCAAGTCTGCAGTTATGTTTCCTAAAAGCCACACAGAATAACTACGTTTTCTCTAAAACTGGGTTGATGTGCCATCAGGCAAGATCATTCTTAAAGCAAATCTGCTGTCAATCAAAAAAAAGCTTGAAGAACTCCCATTCCAGTTTTCCTTTGTCTCTGCCCCTTACCTTTCCCCGAATCCTGAGAGATCAATATGTGACTGCAACAAGCAGTCTGATTGTTGTTCGGAGCCCCACGTGGGAAGAGCCATATTGTGATGTCATCTTGAGTCCTCTCTGCAGCTTGACCATCTAATTATTTCCTGTTCCTCAAGGAATAATCGAGTTTTTCAAAATTATTTTTAACTGAAAAGCTTATCAAATGTATAGAAAAACAGAAAAAATATAGTTTAAAAAATCACTTTTAACTAAAAAGTATTTCAAGTGTATAGAAAAACAGAAAAATATAAGATATACTTGTATACTTTAAAAAAAAATTTTTAACATTTATTTATTTTTGAGACAGAGACAGACAGAGAATGAACGGGGGAGGGTCAGAGAGAGGGAGACAAAAAATCTGAAACAGGCTCCAGGCTCTGAGCTGTCAGCGCCGAGCCCGACGCGGGGCTCGAACTCACAGATCGCGAGATCATGACCCGAGCTGAAGTCGGCTGCCCAACCGACTGAGCCACCCACGCTCCCTGCTTGTATACCTTTTTAAAATCACTGCATGTCAATGCAAGTACTCTCCATGAGTGCTCTTTTCTTGCGATGGCCTGCAGAATATTTTCTGAGGGGATCGTGTTGTTGCATTCACACAATTTCACATGAAAAAACAGGTCTCACATTTCCTATTCACACATCCATTCTTGGACCTTCCAACCTTCCGAAATGATCACCATAATGAAACCTCCATGAGATAGCAAATGCATGTCTGGGATGAAAAAATTAGTAAGTACTAGGTAAATGAATAAGATAAGATAAGGGGCGCCTGGGTGGCTCGGTTAAGCGGCCGACTTCGGCTCAGGTCATGATTTCGCCGTCTGTGAGTTCGAGCCCCGTGTCAGGCTCTGTGCTGACAGCTCAGAGCCTGGAGCCTGTTTCAGATTCTGTTCTCCCTCTCTCTGACCCTCCCGTGTTCATGCTCTGTCTCTCTCTGTCTCAAAAATAAATAAACGTCAAAATTTTTTTTTTTAAAAAGATAAGATAAACTTATCTCTTCCTACTTTCTCTTCCACTTCCTGGTACTATTTTTAAAAAATCCTGTTTAATTATCATCCCCATTCTATGTGTTAGGTGTCAGGGTTATTCCCATCTTCAGAGGCATACATCTAGATTTAAGGTGACTTTTTCAAGGTCATATGCTATCAAGCAGTTTGAAAGTAACAAGTTTGAAATACCATGTGACTGACTTGGGTGCCTGGGTTCCTCATTCCATCACCATACCACAGACATTTGCATACAAGGTATTATTTTATTTTCAGAGAGTCTGTCTGGTACCATCAACACGATATTATGTACAAAGAAACGGAAGTCTGAAAGGTTAAGTGACTTGTTTGGGTCTACAACAAATTGGTGGTTGGTTTTCTTTCTAAATCTGTTCCATTACCAGTAATACCATGCTGCCTGAGTTGGGAATGGGCCTATCAAAAAGTGGTTCAGTCCTATGTAGCCCAGGTAAATAAATTCTGTTGACTCAATATTGCACTTCTGTTCATCCCACCTGAGTATGAAAATGGTCAGATGAGGCGAATTTGTTCTCTTCTAGGTGAGGTGATGTGGAAAAATGAGACTAGAAGAAACTTAACCATATCGAGGACAGAACTAAGTGCCGAGCAGAGAGCTCTTACATGAGGCTTCATCTGACAGAGGGGAGGAGGAGTATTGATGAACAGAAGGCAGAAGAAAGAGGAACTGTTTAGTGTGTGGGGGGAAAATGATAGATGAAGACTAGAAATGGGAAGGGGCTGAAAAGTAGGTAAGGGAATCTACCGTATACTAGACAGCACAGAAATTGCTTTGACCTAAGCTCAATAAAGAATGGAAACTATATACTCAGAATAGAACTGTCCTAAATTATTGCAAAATTACCTGTTTCACTCTGCATTATAGAACTCTTTGTCTATTCTATGTTACAATTATTTTTTTGATTGTAAATTTTTTTCAGTGTGCTTATTTTTGAAATATCTTATTTATGACCCAAGAATAATGTTTAGGCGGATCCTATATCTAAAAAGAAAATCTGCATGGTAGGACTGTGTATAGATCTCCATATCCTTAATAAATGCTAACCAATGATGGTAATGCAAGCTTTGATCATATTTTGATGGTTTTATGTAATTTGGAATTTTATTTTGACACCACTTATCCTTCTGGTTGCTTATCAAAGGGATCTTGTGAATAGGTGAACACTAAAAATTTAAAAGGGGAAAGGAACGAAGCACAAAGGCTATAGGTAAAGCATGGATAATATAAGAAAAGATCTGCACCCTAAGATTTTAGAGTATGTTTACTTTTATTTTCCATTACAAAAACATATTAAAATAAGCTATTTTCTTTTTAAAAAACACTGGAGTTGAGCCAAACTGTATCTATATGCATATATATCAGAATGGAATATTTATTACGAACAAGTAGTTAGTAGATTCCAAGGAGTTTTTGTTTTTTTTACAGATCTTGTTTGCATTGCTTGTCATAAAATCAGAAATGATACAGCCGACATGAAGAGAGTGTGCTAAATTATCTTATTTGATTTCATTTGAATAGACGATAAGGCTTCTAATTCTTTTTAAAGTCAAAGACAGAATAAATATAGATTATGGAGTCTCAATTTGGTAATACTTCCTCTGTTTGTACATCCTACTGAAAGTATCGGCTAATTATATTTTACATGAAACAAAAACATAATTTCCAATGTTTTGACAAGCAACAAATTGCACATTAGTTTGCAGTAAATAAATTTATTAGAAATGGTTGTCCATGTTTGTAGATTCTCCTTTGAAAGAGTAAATTAACTTAAGGCTCATCGTTCACAAGAAATGTATTATAATATCAAAGCAATAGTTACAGAAAACCAGAAACAGAGACCAAAGCATACCTACTAAATAGCAGGAGAAATGTGATATTGCAACAAGATGAAAGAAGAAAGCATATGAGGTCTCTGATATCAGCATGGTGCCTTCTGGTAATGAGATTTTCAGTCATGATTCATTTGGCTCGATTATTCTGCTAATAATGTTATCTGTGCTATAATATAAACATAATATCGGTTTCCCCTGAGAGATGTAAATTACAGATTGTTACGCATTTTTTTTTCTTGAGGATTTTTCAATTGTCAATGAATTGGTGGAAATGTTAGCTGTTGTAGACTTCAACATGCAGTACTATCGTTCTTGAAGTATATTCACAACAAAAGATATATAGGGATTCTAATTTTCCTAATAAGATTTGAATAACCTAATAGAAACAGAGAATTTACCTGGTAACGATCAATTTACATGAGTAATTATTTAGCTTGTGCATAAATGGCACAATTCAGTCATAAATATTATTTTCTACATGTGGGAGGATAAGTCAAAACTTGTCTGATTTTCTTAACAGTATTTGTTAAGTGTTCTCTAGTCATCAGAAATTGAGTTAACTATCTTATATGCACCTTTTCATTCAATCTTTCCAGTTACCTTAAGAAATAGGATTAATAGGGGCGCCTGGGTAGCTCAGTCGGTTAAGTGTTCCACTTGGGCTCGGGTCATGATCTTGCGGTCCATGAGTTCGAGCCCCATGTCGGGCTCTGTGCCGACAGCTCAGAGTTAGCAGCCTGCTTCAGATTCTGTGTCTCCCTCTCTATCTGCCCCTTCCCCACTTGCACTCTGTCTCTCTCTCTCTCAAAAATAAGTATTTAAAAAAATAGGATTAATAGCCTAAGCTAAGAATGAGAAAACTGAGGCTGAATGAAGGGAAGTTAGGCAATCCAGCCAAGTTCACACAAGACCGTACCTGTAAAAACGTCAAATTTTAAGGAAATGTGAATAGTTATATTCATTATCATATGTTAGGTACCTCAGGAAGTAGGCTCTGAGGCAGATCAGGAGGCAAGAAGTTAACTAGAAAGGTGTTCGTGAGGGGTGCCTGGGTGGCTCAGTTCCTTAAGCGACCAACTCTTCATTTCAGCTCAGAGCCCCCTCCCCTCCACTGTTGAACCCTGCTGGCTCTGCACTGACAGTGCAGACCCTACTTGGGATTCTCTCTCCTGCTCCCTCTGCCCCTACCCAGCAGGTGCCCATGCTCTCTCTCTCTCTCTCTCTCAAAAATAAATAATGAAATAAACTTGAAAAAAAAATGAAAGTGTTCGTGAGATCACCACCTTTGCAAGAGAAGGGAAGAAAGCAGGACTGTTCTTTTGGGTGCCTGGTTGGCTGAGTCAGTAAAGCATGTGATTTTTGACCTTGGGGTTGTGAGTTCAAGCCCCACGTTGGTTGTAGAGATAACTTAAAAATAAAATCTTAGGAAAAAAAAGTCAGGGCTAAGATGCACGCTCCAGAAGGCAACCTCATCACATACACCACATGGATAGGTAGATAGGTAGATAGAGAAGGAAGTGTGTATTCAAAGCTCTTCTACTTGGGAAGCTCTGATTCATATTAGACTAATGGTAACAAGAAGGAAGTAAATTAATGAAAATATTAACAATACTGTTGTCATGACTGGAAGATAATTCCTTTTTTTAGAAAAAAATTTATTTATTTTTGAGAAAGAGAGAGAGAGAGAGAGACAGAGTCCAAGTGGTGGAAGGGCAGAGAGAGAGGGAGACACAGAATCTGAAGCAGGCTCCAGGCTCTGAGCTGTCAGCATAGGGCCCGACGTGGGGCTTGAACTCACGAACCATGAGATTATGACCTGGGCTGAAGTTCCACGCTTAACTGACTGAACCACCCTGGAAGATGATTTTTTAGGTGCATATTATTTGAAGTTCGTACTTTAAAATAAAGACAACGACTTTCACATATTAAAAAAAGCAATGGCTTGCTATAGACAGCTATTGGTATGTTGATAGTGGAATTCTATGTTCAAAACTATAAATTATGTAAGTTGAACTAACTACAAATTCACTGTATTTCTTGCTGCTCCTTTGTTGTTCATAAAACAACAACAACAATAATAATAATAATAATAATAATAAAGGTTTTGGATCATATGTCTGCATGTATATTTATGGGTTTTATATAAATATAAAATATTAATAAAGACTTAAGTATTACTTTAATTGCACAGGATGTTAGAGGAACTATAAATTGCATTTTCAAATATAGAGGTAAACTTTTATGACAGGAAAACTACTATTTAAGCTAAAAGGAGAAATGTATATATAATAGATTGGATGTGTATGTATATGTGTATACATATCATCAATTTCAAAGAAAAAGTGTGATAGTAAGAAATATAAATACATGTAATATTAAAATCTATGATATGATGCATATTTTAGAAATATCCTACAGGCAGGTGAATGAGATTATATTAGTGAATATAATCTATATTTAGGTGAAAGATTATATTAGTGAAAATGGGTTATAATGGGAAGTTCCAGTAATAAAAATTGGTTCTTCCTGCTTCCGATTTCAAAGTCAAAATACTGTATGTCTTCTGGAGAAAGGCTAAGAAAAAAAATCTACTTATAGTCAAATGACCAGATTTTCAATGTAGAACATGGGCTTTGCAAAATTAAAAATATGTTTGAAAGCAACAAGACAATATTTTGTTTGATTTTATTAATGTTTATTTATTTATTTTTGAGAGAAAGAGCGAGCACGAGCAAGTGAGGGGCATAAAGAGGGTGGGGCAGAGAATCCCAAGCAGGCTCTGCTGTCAGTCCACCCTGTCAGTGCAGAGTGGGGTGCAGGGCTTGAACGCACCAACCACGAGATCATGACCTGAGCTGAAATCAAGTGTCGGATAATTAACTGACTGAGCCACCCAGGCACCCAAGCAGCAAGACAATATTTTAAAACAGTAGAATTTTATAAGTATAGAGATCATATTGTGAGTAATATAAAGTGTTTATTTAAAAATATTAATAAGTTATTGCATGAATATATATTCTACAGATTTTATCTTTGCCTCAGAAACCAGCACTGTGCAGTAGAATTTTCTGCTATTCTCGCCTTAATTTAATTTACTTTTTATTTTAATATAAAAATCTACATGTGGCTTGTGGCTACTGTAAAGGATAGCACATGCATAGACCTTTTCTAAGACAAATGTAGACATTGTAATTGCAACGAAAACAAGAAAACGGACTCATATACCCAAGAAACTATCAAGTGAGTAAAATATTGTGGGTCCCAGATCAGTCATGCAGATCTAAACTACGTTAGAAGGGTCATCAAGCGTACTTTAGCAAGACGATGCCAGAAAAGGTGTTATGACCTTCCCTGACCACTAGGAGGCACTGATTTGATAGCACGTAAAGAGCACAAAGAAAAGCCACTCTAAAATAAACCTGCCAGGTTAAAGGGTCCTGACAGTGACAAAGCGAGAATAAAGATAAGTATTGCCTGTTTGACCACTCACTCTTTATGTTTAGGTGAATAGTGTCAGTGAGCCAGAAATAAAGGCCTTAAGTAGTATGTGTATTCTCAGACAAGAAATCCTCCTACAATATTTCTGCTTTGAATGCTTGTCATGAACGTGATAGGCAGGAAGCCATGGCAACTAGAAATGTATGAAAGACATCAGAGAGCAAAGCTAAGCCAGTCTGCTATGACAAATACTATATTTGCATTTTCCTGATTTACCTAAATTAAAGCTTTCAAATCCATCTGTGTAGACTCTTTTTTTTAATTAATACTTCTTTTTGAAAGATAAGTACACCCCCTAGAAGACTGGGGGAGAAACTGGAGGAAAAAAAAAAAAAAGAAAAAAACTCACATATACTAATTTAGTCTTACGAATACTCTGTTTTCACAAGTAATTTCTAAAGCAAAATAAAGCTTTGAACAAATACAATTCTAGTTGATTTTATTTATTTTCTAATAGTAACGCATACTGTACACAAAACCTTATGTATATTAATAAAATAAGCCTTTAAATGTCTACTAGCCATAGTTTGAAATTGCGTGTGTTATTTCCGCAAAATTAAACAAATGCTTGATTGACCTTAAACTCAGACTTAAAAAAACAAACCGAAGAAAGGAAATAAATCAAAGATGTAGAATTTCACAGAAATGTTTCCCCTTTCTCTCTAGTCCTTTTTTTTTCTCCTATGCCTAATTCAAAGCAATAATTTGCTTCTCTCAACCCCTTTTAAGATGAGGTTGCTTTCTGATACAATAGTAGCCCAAATCAGCTTATTTGTGGAAGGATTTTATGTTCTATGTTACATGTTAATAAACATTTTGGAGACTATTGTATACTGAATAGGGCAGTAGTCTCAATTTACAACTGAAATAAAACAACAGCATACAAATGAAAAAATACTGTCTTTGTTCCGAATATAAAAGTGTTGAGTCCTTGGTGTGAAGACAGGTGACCCTCGATTTTGCGTTTTCCCCTAACTGGAGGACCGTTCGGCTCTGCTCATTTTTAATTACAAGTTTGCTTGTTTTTGTCACGAGTAATATAAATGAGTTTCTGATGAAGAACTGCAGTCTATGATCCAGCATTTTAGGAAAGCTTTACTTGAAAAGAAACAGATTTTATCCCGGTTGCACGGGGCAAATATATCAGAGTGGTTGAGCATGGGAGCTCTGAATTCAGTTTGTGTGGGTCCCATTTCAGCACACTCTCTTTAGTTATATTAGCTTTTCCTCTGTATAATGGAGGTTGTAATCATGCCCACCATGTAATGTTGCAAAAGGAAAATCACTTAGTACATGGCCTGGCACACAGTAAGTCCTTGATAAATGTTAGCTGGGATCTTCAACATCATTATCATCATCATCATTGTAACCATGCTCATCTTCATCAAAGCAATTCTTGGCCACTTTAGTTCAGGAAAAAGTTCTTGTTGACCATCTCAGCTCTTTTTAGTGACTTGGCAGTTACAAGTAGAAAGGATTTCACTGGTATAAGTACTTTCACAAAAAGTCTACAAAAAAATTCATGTATTAAAGTTTTTCTGAGTTTTAATTATTAGTTTTTAAGTTTATTTATTTTGAGAGAGAGAGAGAGAGAGAGAGAGCAGGGGAGGAGCAGAGAGTGATGAGAGAGAGAATCCCAGGTAGGCTTGTGCTGTCAGCACAGAGCCTGATGTGGGGCTCGAACCCATGAACCGTGAGATCGTGACCCGAACTGAGACCAAGAGTCCGGCACTTAACCGACTGAGCCGCCCAGGTGCTCCTCGTTTTAATTATTTTTAAGAGGGTAGCACCAATTTAACAGTCGAGGTGCCATGGACAGCCTATGGTCCAAATTTCTTTATTTCCCTCAATTAGCTTAGCAAAAATATTTTTAGCACCTCTAATAGATTTCCCATTCTAGTGCTGGACATTACCCCAAACTTAAGAATAGTTCCTTGGGGAAGTTTGGCAGGCTTACATCCCATCATTGTTCACTGAAAACTAGCACCATGAAGGACAAAATGACTCCTTCCAGGGTACAATAAAGCGTTTCCTCAGAAAACATAAGAAGTTAATGAATGAATGTGTGTTAAAACAAAACAAAACAAAACAAAACAAAACAAACAACTGTTATTTGCAAAAATAAGAAAGGTAGGAGAACAGAGCAGTTCCAATTTCAGGCTTAGGAACCAGACTGGATGGACTCCCCTTTTTACTGGGTGTGTATATCAGTCAGGATAGGGTAGGTGTGGCTGTGATAGCAAACACATGCCAATTTTTGTCTTGATTTAAGGTAACTGTTTGTTTCTCATTTCTCACCTCATTTATCATTATTGGTTGCTAAGATAATCTTCTCCATGTCTTCCTCACTCCTGACCCAGGCTTCCACTTGACACATCCTTCATGATGATAGCAGCGAGTGAAAGAGAACGTGGTGAATTTTATACTCATTCTGAAAGCTTAGGCCCAGAAGTGACAGGTACTTCTACCCGAATAAGCCAAATTACGTCACCATTTCTGAATGTCCCAAGAAGAAGATACATCATTCTTCCGAAGAGAGAGGTTCAAATATTAATGAAAGAATATGACAGTCTATCATATTGGGTGACTATGTAGCAACAAGTGACATTTTCATCTCTTGAACAGTAAGATAGAGAATCATAAAACCTATTTCATAGCGCTACTGTGAGGACCAGATAACAAACACTTTTAAAGCACTTAAGATATTTAGCAGCACATGACAAGTGGTTAATTAGTGGTTTTTAGTTACTCAGATAGTATACAAGAAAAACTGTAATTTAAATACTATGGTTTCTAAAATAACGAATATTTTAATAATTATTTTACAAGTGATAACCCATTGTGACAGCATTAGTTTTGAGGCAGAACAGGTAGTATTATTTTCATTAGACAAATGAGATACATGGTTACAATTGATCAAATCATGGTTCAAATATAGCTCTTCTGATTGGATAATGATACATGTAAAAGATGGGGAGACCCAAACTTAGAAGAGATCTAATGAACCATCTACCCAGAAGGATGTATATATGCAAAATTTTGCATAAACCTCAAAATTTTACTGACTCTCTGAGGTTAAAAACCCCAGTTCTAGAAATTGCTCCTTTCTGATGGAAGCTTAGCCTCAATCAGAAAGTTCTTATTTTAATATATGTTGTCAAGTCTTTAAAAGGAGAATATAAATACTTTTCATTATTTTTCAAAACAATTGGAACACCAAATTATAAATTCATGGGCTGTCTAATTGGAGTAGCTTCATTTAAAAAAAAAAAGGCTAGACAGTTGGGGGTATGAGTGGGACATAGCATTGACTGGGGTGAGCCTAATTTTACATTTAAACTCGAGTTCTGAGACCTTATCACTGGCTGCTACAACTTACGTGTCCAGTTCTGTCAGTAATCTTCAAAAAGAGTTTTCTAATACTTCAGATTCTGCTTTAAGCTATGGATGGAGGATTCTTTTTTTTTTTTTATGAAGTTTATTGACAAATTGGTTTCCATACAACACCCAGTGCTCATCCCAAAAGGTGCCCTCCTCAATACCCATCACCCACCCGTCCCTCCCTCCCACCCCCCATCAACCCTCAGTTTGTTCTCAGTTTTTAAGAGTCTCTTATGCTTTGGCTCTCTCCCACTCTAACCTCTTTTTTTTCCCTTCCCCTCCCCCATGGATTTCTGTTAAGTTTCTCAGGATCCACATAAGAGTGAAACCATATGGTATCTGTCTTTCTCTGTATGGCTTATTTCACTTAGCATCACACTCTCCAGTTCCATCCACGTTGCTACAAAAGGCCATATTTCATTTTTTCTCATTGCCACGTAGTATTCCATTGTGTATATAAACCACAATTTCTTTATCCATTCATCAGTTGATGGACATTTAGGGAGGATTCTTAATTTCATTGGAAATAAATTCTGCCTATTATACACCTATTGTAGTAGGTAATGACCAAAGATACCCAATATCAATATTTTCTTCCTCTTACCTGAATGTGAAGTTGTTGTTTCTAACTTTGAATACGAACTGATCTTGTTTTGACTTAAAAAATGTGGCAAAACTGATGGTTTTAGTCCCTCTGCACCTAGTCTTTAAGAGGCCTGGAAGCTTGCATCGATGTATTCTCTGGGTAAATGAGGCCTCCTGTAAGAATGACCACCATCAGACCACTGTGCTGTAGGAAAGCTCGAAACTGTCATGTAGAGAGGCCCTGTGGAAAAGCACTGAGGTGCCAGACATGTGTGCAAAGCTGTTTTGGACCTTAAATGCAGCCTGCTTCCCTGATTCGTGCAGCAAGTGAGTGAACTCAGCTGATGCCTCATGGAGAAGAGCCCTTCAGTAGAGCCTAGTCACTCATAGAAGGGTTAGAAATAGCAAACTGTTATTGTTTCAAGCCATTAAATTTTGGAATAACTTGTTCTGCAACAATAGATAATTGAAACATCTATTAAATATATACAGTTTAAATGATCTTTATATATAGGGACTTGTTATTTAAACAGAATGAAACGAAAAGCTTATTTTGGTTATTCAGCAAGATAGTTGATTTATTTCATGTTTTTATCAATATATGTATTATGGGTCCGCAAGTTCTTTTTAAAGCTATTTAATGAGAGAGAAAGCTTGGAGCTGTTTGGGATCTCAAACGTTGTAAAGAGAGGGAATTGGAGTCAGTTAAGTTCCTATGTCCTCCCCTGAAATTGCTTCCCTATCAAGGGGGCAAATGAAAGCACGAAGCTCCTCTAAACCCCAGAAGTACTGCAGAGTGTTGCCAGGGGGAAGTCAGGCTTGGGATTGGAGAGAAACAAAATCTGAGCATTATCCTTGTATGCTACCTGCAGGTGTGGAGGAAGTTATCAAGAAGGATGTGCAGATGCTTGCGATTGACCAAGGGATGGGTGAGGTCTTGAAGGTGCCTCCATCAACTGGGGAGTACCGCGAAACACAAGGAACTGGTGTGTGGGTCATCCAGACAGAGCTTGGCTGCCCAGGGTGTTGGGTGGGAGGGCTCTTCTATTCCACCTGCTGATGGAGACTTAGGAGAATAAATCACTATGCGATGATGGAAAAAAATATATATATATAGCTATATAAAGAATGATTTTTTAGTTTTTACATAGTTGACTTAAACATTTAAAAATACTCTTTCTATTTAAATGGAACCTGGAAGAATATGCTTTTTATTTAAAGAAACAGAGTAAAATAATGGTTTTTATATATTTAATCCATGATTATAAATATGTCACACATTTATTTACTCCCAATCCTTCTATGTCTCTTTAGCTTGGATTTTAGACAGATCCTCTCACATTTCCTTATATGGATTCCTTTTTTTTTTTCTACCAATGTTGACTACTTCTATTTCCTTCCAAACACATACTTTCATTTTTCTATGCTTTATTTTAACTCCCTTCTCTTCCATTCTTGGCTTTCTTAAATATTTCTACTTATTCTCAAAAATTGTACTTAGGTCCAGCTTTCTATGACATCACCTATCAAGAAATTAATTACTTCATTATCTGTACTTGTATCATTATCTATTACTGTGAAACAACATCACCAAAAACATAGTGGTTTGAAACAACACACATTTATTGCCTCCCAGTTTCTGTAAATCTGGCCTTGGGTACAGCAGGATTCTCTGCTTCAGGATCACATAAAGTTGATATTAAGGTATTAACCATGGCTGCAACCTTGTCTTTGCTAGTGGGGGGAGGGGGGAGATGTGCTTTCAAGCTCATATGACTGTTGATAGTATTCATTCAGCTCCTCTCAGGCTGTTGGACTGAGAACTATGGTTTCTTTCTTGCTCGATGTCTGGAAGTCACCCTCATTGCTTATTATCTGGCCTTTTTCGTAGGCGAGCTTACAACATGCACCTTGCTGCTTCAAAGGCAGCAAGGAAGAGAGTCTCAGTTACACACATAATTACAATCTTATGTAGTGTTATCAGTAACTGATATCCATCACTATTATGGACTAAATATTTGTACCTCCCTCGACACACCAATTCATATATTGAAGCCATAACCCCTAGTGTGAATGGTATCTGAGATAGGGTCACTAATAAGTAACTAAAGTTAAGTGACCTCATAAGGACAGAGCCCTAATTTCATAGAACTAGCTTCCTTCTAAGAAGAGACAGAGAGCTTGCTCCCATATTTCCTCTGCACACAAGCAGAAAGGCCATGTGAGTATGTAACAAGAAGAAGCCCATCTACGGGCCAGGAGGAGAATCCTCACCAGAAACCAAATGGGCCAGAATCTTGATGATGGACTCCCCAGCCTCTAGGAATGAAAGAAATAAGTTTTTGTTGCTTAAACCATCCAGTCTATTTGGTTTTGTTGTTGTTGTTATAATAGTCCATACTGACCAAAGACCTTTAGAATATTCTTTTGGTTAGAACCAAGCCAGAGGTCCTACCCATACTCAAACAGAGGGAATTTACACAATTATGAAGACCAGGAGGTGGGGATCATGAAAGCAACATTAGAATCTGTATACCAGACCTCTTTTTCACTTTGTGTTACTCTATTATGCATACATCCTGCTTTAGGACCAATGGGAATCGTTAAAACTATTCATATATATTCCCATGGTGCTTCTCAGAACATGATAAACTTGTTCTTTCTGGCCCTGTTTATTAATTTATTATTATTTATTTTTTAATGTTTCTTTCTTTGTTTTGAGGGGGGAGACAGTGAGGAGCAGAGAGAGAGGAGAGAGGGAATCCCAAGCAGACTCTTTGCTGTCAACGCAGAGCCCAGTGTGGAGCTCAATCCCATGAACCATGAGATCATAACTCGAGCCAAAACCAAGAGTTAGATGCTTAACTGACTGAGCCACCCAAAGGCTTCTTTCTGGTCCTGTTTAAAGTTAGAAAGGTTCCTGTGACTTTCTTTGACCTGTGAAATGTGAGTGGAAGGTATTGTGTTATATGCGAATAGAAGATTTAAAAGCAGTAAGTGATTTACTTTGCTTCTTTCCCTTTGCCTTGGTGATCATGGAAGCATAACACGAAATGGATCTGTCAGCCTGGATCCTTGAGCCACTATGATGAGCAGAATCTCACTTCTAAATTTATTGGACATGTAGTACGAACAAAGAAATACTTTTTACTGGGTTAAGCTAACAAAATGATAGAGATGTTTGTTATGCCAGCATAAACCAGGTTATTCTGATACGGAGTTTTATACATGCTTTTTATTTGTGTGTGTCTCCCCTACTAGATTTTGAGGTCAGTAGGGACAGGAACCACCTCTGCTTTGTTTGCTCCGTGATACCCAGTTGTTAGTAAGTGTTTGACATACGATTGGAACCACACCTATGTTTATTACGTGAATGATTAAGTAAATAAATGCATCTGACTCTATTTCACTAATTCCTTTATGCATTTGACTCTCTTTTCCTGGAATGCAGTAAAGTAGGATAATATTAAATATGGTCTTAATATGTTAAACATACGTTTGTTCTTTCACGTAAATTATTAAAAGACATATCTTTGGAAGCTCGTAATTGTTTGATAAGGCTGAATGAAAATTTAAGCAGCTGGAGATGAGCTAATTTTTTTCACTCGCTAGAGTGTCTTGACCTTGGTCAATTTGTTTAATTCTTGTGAGCCTCACTTTTCTCGTACATTAAACAGGAAAAAAGTGATTATTGAATATGCCATTCAGTGTATATAAGAATTAAATGAGATATACTTTGCACATTCTTAGGAACTGTCAAGTCCTAAGCAAACATAAAGCAACATAAACCAGTTTTTTTTTTAACATTTTGCAAAAACCAGCTGTCTCCTGAGTTAAGTATTTTTATTACCATTGTTCTAACGTTTGTGAATTTTCTGTCATCTCTTCTTATAGCTGAATAGAAGACACAAATAGCAGACACTAAAGGTATGTGTCCCCAAATTTTGAAGATCTGGAGGTAAAATTTTGAGAAAATGTATACAGAAAACAAAATATGACAGGATAATTATATGCTCTCTAATATTAGCTTCAAAAATGTGTCAAGAAAAAAAGAAGCTTGGGAGAATAGGCCTATAAGTTCAAAGAGGTGGTTATCTTAATCCTATATTTTGAAGAGATTGTATAGAAATAACTCATTTGTGAGAAAATGTAATCCCTCTTGTATTACAAAGGTTACAGAATCTTTACACAGTGTTGTAACAAAAGTGGTTTTATTTCTTGGTGCTCCAAAGACTGTATTGTTATCTTCCTGATTACTCTAAAACTCATAAAAACATGTTAACATATCCATTTTTAACTATCCTATATTTTCAAAATTACAAACAAAACCCAATTCTATCTTTGTTTCAGGGACTAGATAAATCATCCATGCCATGCAAAAGAATATCAAAATAGATTACTGAATCAGTTGCTGATGTGAGAAAATTGCATATAGAAAGTTTTATTTTGATATATTTTCATTATATCTAAGTAATAAAAACTGCTTAAGGATACAACCTACCATTTCTTGCTGTCAGGAATTTTGAGAGGCTATTGTGACAAGTTCTCGAAAGCTTTCTCTAAAATGTGTTAAAGAAATTCAACTTAGGCAAATTTTAATGAGTCATATTCTAAATTATATATTTTATCCATACATTTATATTTTATATTTATATTTGATCACAACTATGAGCTTAGTAGCTATGTAGCTGTTTTAAATATATATATATATATATATGCACACAGTTATATAGTTATATAGTTATATACCATATTGTTTCTCATATATTGGTTAAAGATGAAAATATAATATCTTCACCCTACTGGAATAATTTTCAGATTCCTTGTTTACCCTTTAGGGTACTTCAAAATAACTTTAATACATGTACACAGAGAAGGTAAGGAATATTTAAGGAAAAGTGAAGCAAGTCACTTCTGTGGTAACCAACACCAGTCTGAGCTTACATAATTTTATGTAACAAGTTTTAAATATATCAAACTTCCTCAAAGTGAGCCCAATTCCCTGTGATTGTATGCTTTTCTAGTAGCAAAATTATACTGATTTTAAGATAGATGTCTCAACACAATATAGGTGAAAGAATTCAAAACAGGAAGTTGAGAATCAAGCACACTCATTTTTGCTTTGTCACTGTCTGTGTGATTTGGGGGGAAAATATTTCTGCGCTTTTTCCTTTAACTACAAATCAAAGAGGTTATTTATGCTTCTAACAATTCACTTTTTTCCACTAATGATCCACTGCTTTCAAGTTCTCTCAATAGTTTGGTTATTATGAACCATGGAAAGTTTTGTGGTTGTATATGTAAGGGGAAGTTGTCAAAAACATACATCTAGTTTGATCACCATTCGTCATGATGGAAGGCAATACATGACATAGGTGTGAAGGAGGAGATTAGAAAGGTAGATATCATGCCAATAGATCAGGAAGTTGCTCTTGAATCAGAGTTTGTGGGCAAGAATTGTCTTTGGAGATTGACAAACCTGGCCTCAAATAGCACTGTAGGTTTCAATAGTTAACTATTTCACTTCTTCCATCTTTATTTCCCTGATTTTAAAAGCCCATATGATGGTCTCTAATGACGTTATTTTGAGGCTTTCATGGTACATATATGTATGTATATCCTTATGTATATGGGCAGGAGAAGTTGCCTTTACTAAGCACACATTATTTTTGTTGGCTGTGTAGACATTAAAAATTTTAAGAAGTATATTATTTGATAAAACATGGCAAATGAACAAAGGGAGCCATTTATTTATGCTGTGATCCCAATATGTTTTATTTTAAATGTATTTTCTTCTTCTTCTTCTTCTTCTTCTTCTTCTTCTTCTTCTTCTTCTTCTTCTTTTTTATATATAGAGAGAGACAGAGTGTGAGCAGGGGAGGGGCAGAGAGAGAAGGAGACACAGAATCCGAAGCAGGCTCCAGGCTCTGAGCTGTCGGCAGAGAGCTGATGCGGGGCTCCAACTCACTGGGAGATCATGACCTGAGCCCAAGTCTGATGTTTAACCAACTGAGCCACCCAGATGCCCCCCTCCTTTTTAAAAAATTTTTTTCAGTATGTATTATTTTAAACATCTAAACTATTTTCAAGTGCTGTAAGTACCACAGAAGATACAAAAACAACTCCTTATAAATCATGGATTGCCTCTAGGAAAGTATAGTTTATTTGAGAGTCAAAAGTAATTAGGGTCTTGAATTAGATTGTTAAATAGTAAATTATCTCCAGATTAACTCTAGGGAGATTTAGCAACCTTAAAGAACGGGGTAATTGTAGTTGCAAGTGACTTGAGATACATAGACTCATTGAGCATTAATAATGATAATTGAAATAATTATTATTTTACATACTGCTTCATTAGCTATAATTCAACATATAAAAGCAATACTTGAAGGAGGAAAGATGGAAGTGGATAGTGGCATTGAAGTTATGTCAAAATTGAGCCCTCATACCCTTCATTATTCCATTCTCTCAGTCACTGATCACTCTTCAGGGCTGACATTTCTATGCAATTCATACACTACTCTATTCTTAAGATTTATTTATTAAAGGCCTTGCATGAAACCACATAAATTTGGTCTCTTTAGAAGCCAGTCAGATTGAGGAGGGCAGTTAAAGGGATAAATGTCATGTAGTAAGTTTTAGAAGGCATTGTCCCTGAGAATAAATAATTTTTAAATTTATGGTTATAACTATGCTTTCCACTCAAGGTTAGGTTTTCTCTCCCTCTCACCTCTGTAAGTTCAGTTATAATTTACAAATGTTTGCTGATATGAAGTATCGTCCATGAGCGTGGTTTGGAGTGATCTTCTACCTGATCCGTCCCTCCCAAAGCATTTGCTTTCTTAATTCCTTAACTGGAAATTATGGAAACTGTAAGATTTTCTTAGTTTCAACAAGTAAATACTCGAGTGGGAAGTGAGGCTCAGGAAAATCGTTATTTTTGACCTGGGCAACGTATAGCAAGTGATGTATATCTGCAGTATCTGTTTTTATATATTCTATCTACTTTTCCACCAAATCCAAACTGGTCGGTACAGGGTTTCTAGAAGGGGATGCACAAACAAGAATCAAAGGAAAACAAAACAGACTTGTAGGAATAAGAACCTGCGTATTTAGGGCTCTATACTTTTTATGGAATTCTGAGTAACACTTGAAGATATTATGGACAATAGAAAACGAATGAATATGGTATCAGGGAAATCTTTTTGAAACAATCAATCTTCTGTTAAGTACAGTGATATTTTAAAATTATTTTGCTATTTTAGAAGTTGAAACTTATTTTCCCTTTTTTAAATAATCAAAATTGGTTATTTGGTACCTACAAACCACAAAATCTTATGTACTGAGACACTGTGGGACTCTTTAATTATAACATAAAGTTTTGCAAATTACACATATTCATGTTTATTGTCATTTTTGAAGGGTATGTGGCTTTATACAATTTTGCTTCCCATGTTTTCTCAGAGTTGTATTAGTATTAGTCAACTGAACAGACTTGCCGTTTTTCTTAACGTATAATTCTTATTCCAAGTGATCATTAAATGACAACAGTTTTATTTTCTTTTTAGAATGCATATTTATGATATGGCTAGCTGAAATGAGAAAGTTTTTCATAATCTTCAAATAGATAATTCTTGCTCTATTTTTACTTTATTAGAGTGTTTCATAAATTATAATAATTAGGGAAGGTCCTAACTTAAACATACAAAGCTAGAAAATTCATAGTCAGACTTGTCAGTGCATTCTAAGTCACACGATGTGTTAATTAGGATCATTTGAGTAATAGCGTATTAACTGAATTTACTTGCATAAACATTGTACTATTTCACTGAAATATAAGGAGAAAAACAATAAAAAAAGATTTTAAGTAGAAATGTACTTTTTGTATACACTGAACTAGTATTACTCATAGCCAGTCATTTTCATTTTTTTTTATTATTTTAATGTTTATTTTTGAGAAGGAGAGAGACAGAAGACAGAATATGAGCTGGGGAGAGGCAGAGAGATGGAGACAGAATCTGAAGCAGGCTCCAGGCTCTGAGCTGTCAGCACAGAGCCTGATGTGGGGCTTGACCTCACGGACCACGAGAACATGACCTGAGCTGAAACTGGACACTTAACTGACTGAGTCACCCAGGCGCCCCACCAATCATTTTCTTAATGTAGCCATATGTACTTATATTTGGAGAATAGGCCAGTTGGCAATGTATAGCCTTATTGTTTTAGTAATTTATCACCGTTTCAATAGAGTTTGTTTTCAATTATTACTCAATTTAAAAGGATTTATTTAATAAAACAAGTAATTTCTGTGCTGTAAGGTTCTGCCTTTGCCCTCTCAGTGACTGGATGTTAGTATTAGCACATCACAGAACTTTATTTAAAGTCTTTGCAATTGTTTTTAAAAGCCCAAATTGAACTGATGAATGCTATTTCCAAGATTCTTCATTTTATCTGGAAGGGATTATTAAAAACAACTTTATTTCCAAAAAGAAAAATACATATCATTTTGTATAAATTACTGGGGATACTCATTAGGAGTCGAATAGAAGTATATCCCAGACTTTTATTATCCAACAATAGTAATTTGAGACAATATTATATTTTTGGAGATTTTTTTCCTAAATCTCTGTGCTTTTGTACACATCAGTTCCATTTATTTTATAATACATTTTAAACTTGTCTTAGTAATTTTATTTTAAGATTGGTGACTGTAATAGAACAGTGTTATCCCAAGTATGATCTATTAATGGTTTAGTTCTTTGTATACAACTTCGTGGATTATAGTAATTTATACACCAAAGTTTCAGAAAGCTAAAAGTTCCTTTAAAATCATTTAAAGGCAGAACTGGGTAAAATTCGAGAAGATCAGTTCTCTATTCTCTGTGTAATTACTTAGCGAACAGATAGATGACAACTTTTTCTTGAATGCCAAGCATCATTATGTCTTTGAGTAATTATGAGAATTATTGTTTGTATCATATAATTCAGGACTTTATTCTCAAACTTCCTTGTACTATTTTGTTTTGGAAATATCCACAGTTATTGGAGTAAGCAATTTAGCCATAGAAACCATGGCTTGTATATTTTCTCAAGAGCCCACACATCCTTATTCATTACCTAGATATTTAATACTTATGCTGCATAATATAAGTGACTGATAGACTCTGAAGATAGAGGACAAAAGACAAGGTTATAGCATATAAATCAGCATGTTCCACGTTAGAGACTCTTGGAATTATAATCATATGAGATATTTCATCAAAACAGTATTCTGTGGCCTGTCAATTTTGGAAAATGTTGCATAAAAGATGTCTAATTCAGAGATTAATAATGAATGGACTGAAGGCATTAGTATTGCTGTATTAGGAAAATTATATACCCTCATTAATCTAGTATGTCTCAAACTTGTTTGTTCCTAGAACTTCTTTTTCATGTAATCACAGTAGGAAGATTCTGCTAAACGTCTTTTCAAAAATACTAATAAATTTATGAAGTATTTCATCTTTACTCTCTCTCCTTTTTTTCTTACAGCCAAAAAATACCCACTTTTTTCCTTTTTCAGACCCAGTACTCTCCTTTTGTTCCTGCTATTGAAACTCTTTCTTTTCAGGGGCAAGGCATTGATATTATCTTCTCCACTTCACCCCTTATATCTTCAGTTTCTCTATCTCTGTTGGCGCCTTCCATTTAGTCTATAAACATATGTAAGTACGCTCATCCTGAAGAAAAAAAAAAAACTATTGGGACTGATTCTCTTTTGACGTTTAATTCCCTCTTTTATTTCACACACACACACACACACACACACACACACACACACACACAAACACACGTAAAGACAATTCTAAAATTATCATCACCAAGTTTTCACCTTTTAGTACACTCTTCACATTTATATGACTTGTCTTAAGCATGTTTCACCAAGATGACTAATGATCCTCAAAAGACTTTCTTGAATTTGCTTTTACGTGGTACCTAGAGACCTCTATTCTAATTTTAAAAAATATTTACTCATTTTCGGGAGACAGACATAGAATGAGTAGGGGAGGAGGGTCAGAAACAGAGGGAGATACAGAATCCAAAGCATGCTCCAGACTCTGAGCTGTCAACATAGAGCCCAATGTGGGGCTTGAACCCACAAACCATGAGATCATAACCTGAGCCCAAGTCCAACGTCCAACCGACAGAGCCACCCAGGTGCCCTGACAGACCTCTATTCTAAGTCTTCTCCAATCTCTGAGATAACTCATTCTCCCATCTCTACAAACTTTATGTCATGGTTCTCTCCTCAGTTCTCCACTATTCTTGCTCTAGAATATTCACTAGGTTCCTTCATCCACATCTATGAAGCTTCCCATCATCCATCAGCTGCTTTTCTCTAGCTTTGACTTTGTCCTTTCAGTGATAGGTAGATCTGCAATTATACATTGGCTTCGCTTTGGAGAACATGCCTTTTTGCAGCAAACCATCCACATTAGACTACATTGCTTTTCTTCCCAAAACCTTTCACCTTTTTTTTTTTTTTCTAAGTGGTAGCATTATCGATTTATCAATGTAAGTCATGTAGGAACCTTCTTTAAATCTGTCCTTTTCCTTATTTTCTACAAACAGATACTGTCATTTTCTTAAGGGCCACAAAATAGCTTTAATCATTCCCCTTGTTTAGTATTAGTGGAGCGGTCAGTCAGCAAGTACTTACTAGGTACCTATATGTACTAGCCACTGTGATAGTTTACATGCTCACTATCTTTTGCCTGCACTACTAAATGGCTTATTAAGGAAGCTTACTAAGGTTTCCTGCTGCCTGCATCTTTACATTCTAATTATTCTATAAAATATTTTTAGAATTATTTTTCTATTTTTTTTCTAAAATATAAACTTGATTCCATAATTATTGGAATTAAAATTGATTCCATAATATGTTATGATCCAAATTATCAAAATGATAAAATGACTCCCTAGTAAATCAAACATATCCATTCATAATCTGCCTTTCTAAAGTTTTGCCATGTTCCTTCATGTTCCCATGCTTTAACTACATAGCAGTATTTCCGTATACATTGTAGGTCTCTCTCTCTCTCTCATTCTCTCTCTCTCTTTTTTCCCCTATGCTATCTGTTCTTTTTGGAAAAATCTTCTTTTCTTCTTCCAGATGATTCAATACTACTCATCAATCAAACGTGTGCGTATATTTTACCACTTCTAAGAAGAGTTCTCTAAACTTCCTTTTCACCAGGAGTAATAAATTACTTCTTTCTCAATAACTTATGGTTCTTAGGGCATACTATTTTTGGTCAGTATATATGTAACAGAATTATTCAAATATCTTGTTGATTTCGATCTCTTCAGAGGAAAGAACTATAGCTTACTGTTTTGTAAAGCCAACAATTAGTACTGGACTTGAGACTTCTAGATCAATAAAGATTTGTCGTTATAAATAAAATAAAATAAAAAATAAAATAAAATAAAATAAAAACTAATTATTAAATGTGCTGTTTTGAAATCCAAAAGACATATTCTGTGCTATGGACTATATGAGAAAATATTAACATCTGCTTTTTCTAGTGTGTTTTAACTTCTTTGTTAAGTGTTCCTTACTTCAATTCATTTTTTAGTTTATAAAAGTTAATTCAAAATGGATTATAGCTGCAAAACTATAAAACTCCTAGAAGACAATCTGAGAGAAATTCTAGATGACCTTAGACATTGAGAAGACTTTATAGATATAACACCATAAGCATGATCCATAAAAGAAATAGTTGATAAGCTGGACATCATCAAGATGAAAATTTCTGCTCTATGAAACACAATGTCAGGAGAATGAGAAGACAAGACACAGACCTGGAAAAATTATTTGCAAAGGCACATCTGGTAAAGGACTGCTATCCAAAATATACAAAGACCTCTTAAAACTAACAAGAAGAAAACATCACCGAAGAAGATATACAAATGGTATAAAAGCATATGAAAAATGCCCCACATCATATGTCACCAGAAAAATGTAAATGAAAACAACAAAGAGATACCACTGAACACCTATTAGAATGACCAAAATCTGGAACACGGACAGCATCAAATGCTGGTGACGATATGGAGCACCAGGAACTTTTACTCATGACAGGTGGGAAAGCAAACTAGTACAGCCACTTTGGAAGACAATTCGTTGGTTTCTTGTAATTCAGTCTTACACTCACACTCAATGGTATTTAAACAAAGGAGTTGAACACTTACGTGTATTTAAAAACACACAGAGATGTTTATAGCAGTTCTATTTATTGCTGAAAGGTGGAAGGAAGCAGCCAAGATGTCCTTTAGTAGGTAAATAATAAGCAAGCTGGTACATCCATACAATGGACTATTACTCAGTTTTAATACAGAAATGAGCTGTCAAGCCATGAAAATACATGGAGGATCCTAAAATGCATATTACTAAATAAAAGACATACTTTACAATTATGCTTTAGATTTTGAAGAGCTTTTATATGTCTTATAAGTGGTAAAGGACTCATAAAAGTCCATAAAACAAACAAATACAAGAAAACTATGTTACCACATTTTCAGAGAGATAGTATAAACTCATAAGTTTTATTCTTTATCTGGAACAAGTCGTACATATAGAATCTTTGAGTTGGGGAAGCACATTTCGTGCTAAATGATTCTATGTTCAAACATGGTTGTTTTGAAAATTGGTGTTCTAAGTGTCTTAGATTGGACTCCCCAAAAGCAGATCCTGAGGCAAGAATTTCTGTGCAAGTGATTTATGAAGTGATCCCAGCCAAATCCAGTGAGAGTGGCAGAAACAGGACAGAGATAAAGAAGAAGCCAAGGAAGAAAACATGGGTACAATTTCAGGAAAGATCTTCCGGAGCACAGCTTAACCCTGATATGCCAGAGAAACTTTAGCATGTAAATTAGGCCTTGGAGCCTGTCTCAGCCAAAGGCCAGTAAGTTGGGTTTTCATTTTACTATACTCATCGGCTCTTAACTCAGGACTACTAGGATTGTGCTTGTGGGGTGATGGACTGTATCTTCCAGGGGTGATGTAGGCTATGGGAAGCAAAACCAAAATTGCAACATTGCTGAAGGAACTGAATACAGAAATGCTACAATGGATCCGAAATGGTCTGTTTGGAACAAGTGTCTATTACTAAAGAACAATGCCATCTGCCTTTATAGGTGTGAATCTAAAACATTGAGAGAATAGTGATGTCCTCACAACCATAGTCTCACACGTAATGGGGCAGGTGTTAAAGCATGAGTCTTCTGAGTCCTCTGTTTTGTTCAGGCTACCTAAAAGTATACCTTTTAGGTATTTGGCCATGTGATTTATGTCCATATGTAGGAACAAAGGGATGTACATATTAATTAAGCAGCCTGTGAAGACCAAAATCTCTGCCCATCAAACTCAAAGAGGTATGTCACTGTCAGCCATTATAAATAGGTCCCTGACATAAGTCTTGAATTCTTTGGGCTGAGAATTTAGTTTCAGAAACCACTCATTATCTCCTTGGGTCCATGGAGCATCCCTGTTCTCAAACACTTTTCCCCCGGAATTTCTGTTTTTCACATGGTGTCCTGATTCTCATTGTTTCATGCTCCCTAATCATGGACAGCTCAATATTTTCAACATAGAGAAGATATCAGGTTAATGCCATTTTCAATACATTGTGAATTGGAAATTTAGGTAACACAATTTTATTTCTAGGTAAGATTTATGTATATATATTTTAATCCAGTGATTAAAATAATTATTTTATCCCCAAGATAAATTGAGTCTTTAACAGATTTGATATTGTGCAAATTTATTTGAACATCATCTCCCTCTCCCCCAAACATTAAACTCTTGAAAAGTTTCAAACTGGCTACCTTTGATGTAGAACATATTCTGATTATATTGTCTATTTTCTCATCCCCGGCCCCTAGAAACCTATAATTTTGGTATTTTCTATTTGCTCCAGGTACGATGTTAAATTTATCGTGTCATACTGTTTCTGATATAGTTAGGCTATGAAGTTTTGTCTCTTTCTTTCACAAACTTCCGCGAGTTCTGCTACCACTCATTCATTTTGGTCTTATTATTATCCGGAGAATGAAGCAGGAGTGATTCACAGGGTGACTGAAGGCCCAAGCTTGTGGCCTTCTTCACAGTTTTCCTGCGCCTGCTATGTGGGTATATATAGATCACAAGGACACTTTTTACAAGGCTAGGCATTTGTTTATTAACACCTAGTTTCGAATCTCTCTGTGACGGTTCTGCAGCAAGACTGAATTAATTAGATTTTTTTTTTAACCATTAGCATAGAAAAGTGATATTGGAAATTTGCTACTGCTTTTTAATGTCCTTAAAATTGTTCCCTGTTTGTATGGGAAGGTGGAACAAAGATGAGTAATTGTCATGCAGCTAAATTTAGTTCACGTTGCTTCTGTAAACCTAATAATCCATCACACTTTGGTGTTTTACTTACATTTGAAAAATACAGTCCTCTACTTTCTGATAGTTGTGAAATATTTTTGCTGTTGCCAAAGTGGGATCTTGGTGATAACCATTAATTATTTGAGAGATCAGTGAAAATAAACAAGTTATTCGAAAACATCTTTATGTACATAATCATCTCCTCACTGTACAAAGATAAGGACTATGAAAGAGCACTTTTTGTCTAATTTAAACTAATCTGAAAGAAAATAATAGTACCTCCCACAGACACCTTAAATTATTTATTTTTTTAGGATCGGGAGCATTGAAATTAGATGAATGTAAAAATTGAAGCATTACATTCCCACTAGATGTCCAAATATGGACCTAATGATTGCTCCAAATGAATATCAAATTAAGAGATTCCTTTAATTCAAAAGGATAAATTAAAATTATTAATCATTTCACTTTCATCAATTAACAGTCTTAAGATCACTGACTGTATCTTAGTATATATTAGGCCAGGCTACTTAATTTCTCCAAATAAAATATTCAGTGATAGATTTAAGGTAAGCTGAAATTGTTGGAGTCCTTTGTTAGGTTGTCGTTTATTTTTTTGTATCTTAGATATTGAACTAATGAAAAAAAGAGGAGGCAATTAGTAAACATAACTGTATACTTACCTCCTGTAGCATTTTGCTCTCCCCTGATCTATTTTATCCAATGTCTTTTAATGATTTGTCAAAAAAAAAAAAAAAACTGACTTCTGAAGGCAACTCTATCTACTATAGCAGCAATTTTCAAATTTTATGAATAAGGATCACTTTGGAAGCTTGTTAAAAATAGAGTTTACCAGACCATACATGCCCCTCCCCTATTCATATTTAGCAGTTGGGGACAGTCTAGGAGATGTGTATTACTAACAATCACACTAAGCCTCTCTATTGTAGATGACCCAGAAATGAAACTTACACACTAGGATAGAAGCTGATAAAAATTCAGAATTCTGAGTACTATTATGTGAAAATCGAGTTCTTGGCTTTCAGATCTTATATAGAAGAAGCAGCTACAAGGGAAGTAGGAGAAAAGCAGAGGTGGTCTGTCAGGTAGCTATGGAGTTTTTTACCTTTCAAATCATCACCATGACCTTATATGGGTGCTTCAGGTTTCCTGTGATATAGGCCAAGTGTCCATTCTCTCTCCTAAATGTTGTCTTATTTATACCCATTTCCTCTCTTACCTTTTGCTCATGAATGCTGGGGTAGCCATTTAGTAGGTATTGTAGGCAAAATAATGTCACTCTAATGCCTAATCACCTGAACCTGTGAATAGATTACGTTTCATGGCAAAATGGGATTTGTAGATATAATTAAATTTTTTTTTTTCTTTTTTTCAACGTTTATTTTTATTTTTGGGACAGAGAGAGACAGAGCATGAACGGGGGAGGGGCAGAGAGAGAGGGAGACACAGAATCGGAAACAGGCTCCAGGCTCTGAGCCATCAGCCCAGAGCCCGACGCAGGGCTCGAACTCACGGACCGCGAGATCGTGACCTGGCTGAAGTCGGACGCTTAACCGACTGCGCCACCCAGGCGCCCCTGTAGATATAATTAAGGTAAAGACCTTGAGATGATAAGATTGTCATTGATTATCTGGGAAGGCTTAATCAATTACAGGATTTCTTAAAAACCAAGAACTTTCTTGACTGTCTTAGAATAAAGAGATTAAAGAAGGAGGAAGCATGTTGGAAATCTGACCTGCTGTTGCTGACTTTGAAGGTAAAGGAAAGAGGCCACAAGTCATTGGAAAGTGGCCCCTAGAAGCTGGGAATGGCCCTCAGATTCATAGTGCAAGGAACTGAATTCTGTTCTCAAATGAGCAGGAAACAAATTATCCCCTTACAGCCTTCAGAAAGGAACACAGCCCTGCTAACGTGTTGATTTTAATAAAGCAAGACCCTTCTGAACTACAGAATGGTAAGACAATAAATTTGTGCTGTTTTAATCCACCCACTTTGTGGCGATTTGTTACTGTAGCGATAGGAAACTAATACAGAAGGAATATAAATTTATTTTTCTCAGAATTATGTTCATTGTATTTTTTTTTCTGTTAAATTTCCAGACTAAGGTCTCTTCTGTTTTTAATTTGATTTTACTGGTTTCTTTTAGGGGCTAATAGGCTTTCCACCTGTTTATTCCAAACATATTAGAAAATACCATGGGACAAATATGTGTCAGCTATTAAATGCAACTTATTCAGCAAGATTCAGGGCACTAAAGTGGGAACTCACAATGAGCTCCTGCGAAGTATTTTTAGCAATTTATCGACTAAGTTAGCTGATGATTGTTTTTGGTGCAAAATTCACAGTTCTGCCTGCCTTCTAAATGAGCCATGATGACTGACTTTCACAGATTCCTTTGTCTTCCTCCTTGGTATATACACCCTGCTTCAGTATGCTGCCTGTTGACATCACATATTTCAGACTTTGACTGGCGTTCCTATTCTCAAGTTCTCTTTGCAGAGATTATTTCTTCACATATTCCTGTAGCTCTTCAGGGAGGTCTTCGTATTTTTTGCTGTACATTTTTCCGAATAGAAAGCTCAGATGGTTAATAGTCTGGCTTGCACTTTTGCTTAAATATGAGACCATAAATCTCTGTTGCAACTTTTATTTCAGGTTTTAGAGCTCAGCATCATTAAGAAGTTGTTTTTCTTAGGAATAACTAAGTCTTCATTTGTAAGATGTTGGTGCTATCAATACTCTCAGAGGAGAAATATAGTACAGATGGTTGGAAGGCATTGTTTGTCCTCACTTATCAAAAATACAAAAAGGCCTATTTTTCATGTTTTATGATTATTTTCAAATGCAGGCAATTTGATCTTCCTATCTTCAGTTTAAAAAAAAAAACCCAGAAACCAAACAAAACAAAAAGCACTCAGTGGCTTGCCGTAACTTATCAGATACAGGTTGTCTGAGTCTCTCTTCTATGTGTGTTCTTTTTACCACCGCCCAGAAGGAAGAATCTACCTTTATTAGAATAAGATGTTCTTGTGATGGAACTATGCAAAGACCGGTAACTTCTGTTTTAAAAACCTTGACTATAGTTGACACACAATGTTACATTAGTTTCAGGTGTACAATACAGCGATTCAATATCTCTATACCTTATGTTATGCTAGGTTCACCCCAGGTGTAACTACCATCTGTCATCATACCCTGCTATTACAATATCATTGACTATATTCCTTATACTGTATCTTTTATTCACCTGCCTTATTCATTCCATAACTGGAAGCCTGTACCTCCCACTCCCTTCACCCCTTTTGCTCATCCCCTTGTCCTAATCCCCTCTGGCAACCATCAGTTTGTTCTCTGTATTTTTAAGTCTCTTTCTGCTCTTTGTTTGTTTAATCATCTGTTTCTTAGATTCCACATGTAAGTGAAGTCATATGGTTATTTGTCTTTCTCTGAAATAACTGGCAACTTCTGAAGGATAATTTCATTTCATCCACCTTTAGTTGGCCAAATAAATTCATACGCCAAAATAAAACATCCAGGGGGTGGGAAAGATTCCTCTCATAGAAGGTGCTGGAGATCATCACATGGCTAGGGGTTGAGATGTTATAGAGAGGGGACTAAATGATAGGTAAAGTAATAAAAATCTAGAATACTATATTTATAACACATTTTTTAAAATTGTATATTTCTATATAATGCCAATTTTCCCTTTCATTTATGAGTAAAGAATTAAATCCATCTCACCTCCTGGAATGAGTAAACCCTGTGGTAACCCAGGTTATTATTCTCTCAGATAAGACAGAAGCAAATACTTCTAATCCAATTTTCTCAAATTCTTTAAAATCTAGAGAGTAACTGTTACAAATACGAAATAAGGTATTAAATTAGTCAGTGTCATTCTTAGGTATCATTAAAACTACTAAGATGTATTGCGTGCCCCCTGTCCCCTGTAAGATGTATTGTGTTTCCGTGCATTTGTTGTTGGCAAAGTTCAAATTCCCTGTTTCTCTGCCAGGAGTGGGGAAGAGATAGGGAAGAATTTATACATTTCTCCACCATCATTTTATCGAGGAAGAAGCATGAACAACAGAGCAGTGCACAGGAGGTTAAGATACACATGGACACTTGAGAAAGCAGCAGATTATATCTTTTTCTTATTTTTGATTAAGTAGATAGGAGAAGCTTGGGGTGAAAATATGTTACTGAAATTCAAAAGTCAAAGAACCTCTCAAATCTAAGATAATATGCTGAAGGCTGATTCATTTGCCTCTTGAGACCTTTGCTTTGTCCCGTTTGTTAAAAAACTGATAATTTTTTCTAATAGAGACTTTTTTCCAACCTCATTTTCCCTTATGGGATCTATGAGGATGAGTGCTTGTGTCCTGAAGACGCCCTTCAGTGTAGCCCACACAAAATTCTCCAATTTATTGTCCCCCAAACATATGTATATTGGTGACACATGGCACAGCCAAAAAATATTTATTACTTTTTAATTTCATTAGTCTATACTCTATGAATTCATAAAACACATCAATAACATCAATTCGCATATAATAAAAATTATAAAGTAAACTGAAAAAATAAATTAAAGTGTCATAACCTATTTCATTCATTTGCTTGTTTTTTGTTTAATTTTTAATCTTCTCTAACTCTATGGGAGAATTATTAGGCAGGTATATTATTACCTTACTATATAGCATGGAACAAAAAGCTAAAGCAGGAAGACATTGTATTTTCTAAATCTAATGAGACAGTTCTTTTTTTAACCTAATAAACGTAATATTGCGTTAACCACTTCCAATTATTTTCCTTGCTTTAAAAATAATTATAAAAGTAAAATTAAAAGGTAACTGAAGTGGGGGGCACCTGGGTGGCTCAGTCAGTTAAGCGACCAACTTCAGCCTAGGTCATGATCTCCCCATTCCCAAGTTCAAGCGCCAAGTCAGGCTCTCTGCTGTCAGCTGGGAGCCTGGAGCCTGCTTCAGATTCTGTGTCTCCCTCTCTCTCTGCCCCTCCCCTGCTCGCACTCTGTCTCTCTCTCTCAATAAATAAATAAATAAATACACAGTAACCAAAGTGGATATGGATATTTAAAGTCGGATCTCGGGGTGCCTGGGTGGCTCAGTCGGTTAAGCGTCCGACTTCGGCTCAGGTCATGATCTCATGGTCCATGAGTTCGAGCCCCGCGTCGGGCCCTGTGCCCACAACTCAGAGCCTGGAGCCTGTTTTGGATTCTGTGTCTCCCTCTCTCTCTAACCCTCCCCCATTCATGCTCTGTCTCTCTCTGTCTCAAAAATAAATAAACATTAAAAAAAAAAAATAAAGTCGGATCTCACTGTGATCAATGTTGTAAAGGCATTGTTTATTTTTTGCATTTTTATTTTGAGGATAATTCCGTTTTGAATTACATCCAAGTGGCATATATTTTGAAGATCATAGAAAGAAAGAAAGAAAGAAAGAAAGAAAGAAAGAAAGAAAGAAAGAAAGAAAGAAAGAGGGAGAGATGGAGGGAGGAAGGAAGGAAGGGAGGGAGGAAGAGGGTTTTTTTTTTTTCCCCCCTCGGGAAATACTTGTTGAGGAGGAGAAAGGGAGGGAAAAGGAAGAGGAAAAAGAGGCATGGAATAGGCTGGGAAAGGGAGGAGGAGTGGGGGAATGTAGGCAGGTCCCTGAACCCCCTTGGCCAGGCCAGCCAGCTGTCCCCACAGCCCAGCCTTCCCAGCTACAGGCTAGATCATGTTCAAGTGGGCGGTCGCAAGGCTTGATAGTGAGTTTTCGGGCCTCCCTCAACTGGGAAGCCAGGAAGGGGTCTCAGAGGAAGAGTGGTCCAGGGGGCAGGGATGGGAACACCGCAGTAGGGGTATCATATCAGGCAGACAGCAGCATGACAGGGTCAGAGGTCATGCCAGGCCTAGCTGGCGCACAAGGAGCTTCCAGAACTACGGGTCCTGGCGGCTCGAGCTCAAGCTCACGGGCCACGCCCAAGGCTACCCTTCAAAGTAGGGCAGGGGCGGGGCAGTGGGCTCGCTCTGGCCGCAGGTGCTCAAAGCTCCAGCCGCCGCCTTCTCACACAACGACGTGGGGAGGGAGTCCCAAGTCCTCGGGCCTCCAGCACCGTCTCTTGCTAGGGTGTATGCCGGCAGTGGACTTCCACTTGGCTAGCCTGGTCCCGTGCATGATCTTCCGAAAAGCCTTCAGCCACGCCCGTGGCGACGTTTTGCAGGCCCGCAGAAACCTGCTTCAGCACGACCGTGACGGTGGCTTGCGGCCAGTGGTGGCCCTGGGTGGACAATGCTGCCCGTCCAGCACGACGTAGCCGCGCTCCCTGCTGCCAGTGAAGATTTCCCCGCAGGCCAGAGTGTCCTGGGGTGTTTGAGGTACTAGAGCCTCGGGTCGTCCAAGGTGAGCCCGTGCTTCCAGAAGCTTTCCGTTGGCCGCGGCCGCATTTTCTGCGTGTTGTCTTCCTGAAGGCAGTTCCTGGAGAGCACCCACACCGGCAGGTTGTGGAAGCGGGCCCCGCGGGGAACGCTGACCCAGCACACCACCTCCTGGTCGACGGTAGACGAAGATGTTGTGGGTGCTGTTGTCCTTAAGGTAGGTGACCCACAGGCCATGGGGGCGTGGGGAGGTGGCATATCTTGGCTCTTTTTTTTTTTTTTTGAGTTTCAGGTGGCTTTTATTGAGATAAATTAGCAAAAAGAACCACACAAAATCAAGGTTTTACCAACCAACTTTTCTGACCCTTTTACGCTCATTAGAGACTGTGGTCCATAATGGTGTGCATCCAACATAACACATTCCAACAAGAACAGAACCCCACTGGGGCAACAACAACAAAACACCACGGGCATGGTTTTGGTTTTGTTTTTTGCTGCAGTCAAAAAAATGTTGAAGGGAATGCTGAAGTTTAAAGTGTTCGTAAAGATGATATTGTTCAGGCGTGTTCTTGTTTATTTTGGGTATTGGCTTCTTTTATGATTGCAACTTTCGTGAGTAGTTGCTTATGTGTTTTAATGATGTTCACCAGTTTCAAATGTCCAGCAGGGGATGAAATAAGACGTGGTGGCTTGTTTGGAAATTATATGAAAGAGGAGTGGTTTTACATACTGATTAAACAGGAGCTATCATCAGTTGTTAATGTTTGAAACTAGGTGATTGGTGTGTAAGAGTTCATTATACATTTTTGTGTATATCTGTGTATGTTTGAAGTTCTGCATAATAATTTTTTAAGTTGCACAGGGCTTACCTGTTAGCTTTTACTGTGGGGGAAAAAAAAATCCAGAATTTGTAAAGTTGAAACAGCCGTCACTCGTTCATTTATTCTTGTTCATTTATTATTGTTGTTCATCTATTGTTCATTTATTTTTGTTCATGAGTCTAAAGCCAGAGGGGTAGTTCTGCTAATTATTGGGGAGAAACAATTAGAAGATTTTCTGCCAATCCAGAAATTCCGCTACACAAATACAGGAAAGAAAGAAAACAGTTTTATTATTGAATAAGCATTAAACCAGACTGAGATATGCATCACAGGCGATTGCCTAAAAAGATTTCAAAAAGAGAAATCTCACCCTTTTATACAGCTGGGTAGATGCGCTTAATTGCACTTGTGTTCTCAAGGTTAACTATAACTAGTCCTCAAGAAAGAGGACTCATAGAGGAGCCCCATGTGTCACTCGTAGAGTGTTGTAAATTTGCCTGGTAATTGGAGTGGCCATCTGTGTTAGTTAATTGCCTTTATCCAAAGGGAAAAATAAACTTCTCATATCTTGATGATGACAGGAGCTAAATTCTGCAACTTGGAGCCAGGAGCAGAGGTTAAGCTAGTTAGTCTCTTTCCATCCAGTGTCTCGTTGGAGACTAGGAGATAGATGTACTGTTTTCCTTAATTGTTATATTTCAAAGAGTTGGCTTGTAGGTCCTTAAGGAAAGCATGCTTGAGTGGTAAAACTAGCAGTAGACTTTTTTAAAAAAATTATATTACCTCTCAAAGAACAGAGAATTTACAATTATACGTTTTCAAAGGTAATACTATTAAAAAAGGGAAGGAGGAGCTCTTTCTCTTTTTGTATCAGGGAGAATTAAATTCTTTTCTTACTTTTCATTTGTGTTTCACCTTGTAAGATTCAAGCCAGGTTCATCTGATCTTGTCTGGACTGGCTCATGAGTCTGCAATACCCTGACCGCTATGCTGGGGGCTGACTCACCTGGGGAGTTCTCACTCTGTCTAGAGGCTGGCTTTCTGTGGGCTGGTTATCAGGGATAGCACGTGTTCCTCATGCCCAGGCTTGTTCACATAGCAACTGCGGGCTTCCAGAAGCAAGCAGAGCATGCACATTTCCTTGAGACTTAGATTGAGAACCAGTACAATATTTCTTTCACACTCTGTTGGTCAAAGCAGTCACAGGACGGTCTAGATTTAAGAGATGGGGAAATACATTCCATCTCTTGATGGAAAGAGCTTTGAAGTCACATTCCAAGGGGAGCATGGATACTGAAAAGAGAAAAAAAAATGTTGCCATTCTTTTGCAAACTACCCAACACATAGAGAAATATACAATTTTCAAAGAAGTTTCGTTGTGGTAGAGATAGTGATTATATTTATTTTATGTGATTCTTAGAATTCTCAGGCTTCCTTGCAGTGAGATTGAAACCACTTGCTTAACTCTGATGAATGACCCACTTGAAGTAGCATGTCTGTTACAGTCAGAGAGTCAAGTTGAAGATGCGCCTTCTTGATTCCTCCCTTTCCCTACCATGGCAGCTTTGGAGGGCACATGGTCCAGTGAGCGTAGCATCATGATTGGAGGAAGACTTCTCACTTAATATGAGTTGGTGAGAGATAAATACTTATTGTAAAAGCCACTGAGGTTTCTGAACTTGTTGTGGCATCTAGCATTAATTAACCTGACTTTTCAGAAAATATCTCTTCAACATATTTTTGCAAACATGAAATTTATTAGACCTTTCCCCTTTCCTTTTCGTAAAAATTCACCGAGATGTTTATCATGGAATCCCACCCAAATTGCATTTTAGTCTTTTCTTAGTCAAATATACGACTGTGTTGGTTACCGTACAACCTAGTAAGTGTACAGAGTAAAATTCCTATCTCCCTTTATCTGCCCGATAAACTCTAAGTGCCAAATTTGACTTCCTTATCTGTAGTTGTTCCATCTTACAAATACTGGTTCTATGGAATGTGTCATCCAGTTTTGTATTTGTTTATGTGCCTGTCTCTGTGTTAAACCATAAGCTCTTTGAGAATGAGAACCAATCTTATTACTCTTTGGGCCTTACTAGTCTTTAATTCCACATTACATAGACCAAGACTGTTATGTAGGAGATAAGATACCCAATAAATGAATACATTTATTGTGTTTGAAGGTAATTGTAAAGTGTTAGACTATAGGTCATGTTACTGTTCCAACGTAAGTATAATAAAATAAATTCTCCAAATGTGCAAGATGTTTAGGTGTATATGTATATATGTATCTATTTATATATGCATCTAAATATATAGAGATGTATAAGCCTAATCTAATCTACATATATTATATTTTAAATATACATGTACAAATGATTTTAAAATAGTTTTGCTAAATTTGAATTTAGAAACATGAGTATTAATGATGAAGCGATTAATTATAGGAATAAACAGCCTTCTATATAATAATCAGAAATTATTAACATCCATTAACATATGAGGCATAAAGAAACAAAGAGGTACCAGCTAAAGGAACAACAGTTAAATAGATTTTATCACCAGACAGATAATCTTCTAATAATCACTAATATAGTGTTTGGATAAAAGCTGAATTAAATAACAAAACTAAGGCTGGGAGGCTCCCTACTTTGTCTTCCCTTTCTTCTTTGCAACAAGTAAACAAAAGAATGGCTAGCCTTTTCAGGTGGGGTGAACCACCCTTGGTCTGCTGACCACATGGGGCATGCAGTGATTTTTTAATACATTCACGGAGTTCTGCAACCATCACCATTATCAATTTTAGAACATTTCATAATCCAAAAAGAAAGCCCCAAAGGCCATACTTATTAGCAGTCATTTTCCATTTCCCCTCGCTGTCCTAAAAGTTTCATGCAACCACTAATCTACTTTGTGTCTCTATTTAGTTATTCTGGAAATACCGTGTAAATAGAATCAAACAGTGTGGGGTATTTCATGACTGGCTTTTTCACTTAGTAAAATGTTTGCAAGGTTCATCCACCTTATAATTTGTAATAGCACTTCATTTCTTTTCATTTTCAAATAATATTCTATTCTGGACAGGCCACATTTTACTTTCCATTTGTTAGTTGATGTATGTTTGAGTCTAAAATTTGGTTATTAAAATTAATGTCTGAGGGGCACCTGAGTGGCTCAATCAGTTGGGCGACAGCCAACTTCGGCTCAGGTCATGATCTCAAGGTTCGTGAGTTCAAGCCTCACGTTGGGCTCTGTGCTAACAGCTTGGAGCCTGGAGACTGCCTTGGATTCTGTGTCTCCCTCTCTCTCTGCCCCTCCCACACTTGCTGTCTGTCTCAAAGATAAATAAACATCCAAACGAAACTTAAAAAATTGATATCTGAGAGGTTTCTTTGTTTTGTTTTTAACTATATAACTATAACTGTAACTATAACTATAACTATAACTAGTTGGTATTTTTCCAACATCGCTTCAACTCTCGGACAATTGGGTGTCTGACAATTCAGTTCAATTCTAACACTATCTGGAGTTAGCTTCCAATCCCACAAATTAAAGGGCTCAGTCCCACCAGACTGCCCCCACTTCGGATGCCATTTGCAAGTCTCTGGCCACCTGAACTGTCTGGCTGTAAATCAAGGGTTCCCCTGACATCCTTGTCTGGTTCAATAATTTGCTAGAATAACTCACAGAACTCAGAAAGGGATCCTACTTATGTCTGCCAGTTTGTTATAAAAGATAGAGATAAATAGCCAGACGAAGAGTTAAATAGGATGAGGTACACAGGGGTCCCAAGTGCAGGAATTTCTGTCCCTATGGAGTTGGAGTATGTCACTCTCCCTGAATGTGGATGTGTTTGCCAACGCACAAACTTCACAAACCTCATTGCTTAGAGTTGTTTATGGAGGTTTCATTACATAGGCAAGATTAATTAAATCTTTGGCCATTGGTGACTAACTCAATCTCGAGTCCCTTTTCTCTCCTCAGACATGGGGACTGGGGCTGAAAGTTCCAAGCTTCTAGTAAAGGGTTCATCTTTCTGGTGACCAGCCCCCATCCTGAAACTGTCTGGTGGTCCATCAAGAGTTACCTCATTAGAACAAAATACATTCTTATCATCTTCATCACTCAGGAGATTCCAAGGGTTTTAGGAATTTTTGTGCCAGGAACCAAGAACAAAGACCATGTATCTTTCTTAGACGACAGTGCTGCTTTCAACATTTGTATACTAATTTTTTGTGACGATGTGGTTTTTATTTCTTTTAAAGATATACCTTGTGTATACATGATATGATAATTCTATTTTTTTAACAATTTGAGGAACTCCAAAACTGCTTTCCAAAAGCAGCTGCACCATTTTATAATCCCACCAGCAATGTGTGAAGAGTTCCAATTCCTCCGCATCCTTGACATTATTTGTTAGTGTCTTTTCAATTGTACCACCTTAGTGGCTATAAAATAGAATTTCTTTTTTCTTTTGTTTTTTAATGTTTGTTTGTTTATTTATTTATTATGAGAGAGAGAGAGAGAGAATCCCAAGGAGGCTTCATTCTGTCATCGCAGACCCAGATGACACCAGTCTTGATCTCAGGGATAGTGAGATAATGACCTTAGCTGCAATCAAGAGTCATTCGCTCAACTGACTGAGTCACCCAGGTGCCCTGAAGTGGAATTTTTTTATTGCTTTGATTTGCATTTTCCTAATAACTAACGATGCTGAGCATCTTTTCATGTACTTACTGGCCATTTACATATCTGTTTTGGAGAAATGCCTATTCACATCCCCTTGGCTCATTTTGTATTGGTTTATTTATCTTTTTTTTTTTTTTACATTTATTTATTTTTTGAGAGACATAGAGAGACAGAGCACAAGTTGGGGAGGGGCAGAGAGAGAAGGAGACACAGAATCCGAAGCAGGCTCCAGGCTCCAAGCTGTCAGAAAATATGTGTGTCAGCGCAGAGCCTGATGCGGGGCTTGAACCCACAAACCGTGAGATCATGACCTGAGCTGAAGTCGGACGCCCAACTGACTGAGCCACCCAGGTGCCCCGGTTTATTTATCTTTTGGTTATTGAGTTTATTGTTATGTTCTAGATACAAGTCTCTTATCAGATATAAAATTTGCAAATATTTCTCTCATTCCATAGGTTGTATCTTCACTTTCTTAAAGGTATGTTATATAGCATAAAACTTTCTTTCAGTGAAGTGCAGCTTATCTGTTATTTTCTTCTGTAGCTTGTGTTTTGGTATTGTATTAAGAGACCATTATCTGATCCAAGGTTTACAAAGATTTACTCCTATGTTTTTATTTTAGTTCTCGCAGTTATGTCTATGGTCCGTTTTTGTGTTAATTTTAGTGTATAATATCAGGAAGGGACCCAGTTTCACTTTTTTGTATGTGTGTATCTTGTTTCCCAGTAACATTTGTTGAAAAAGCTGTTCTTGGCATCCTTATAAAAAATCAATTGAATGTAGGTTCGTCAAAAAAATTGAAAATAGCACTACCATATGATCCAGTAACCACATTACCAGGTATTTACCCAAAGAATATGAAAATACTAATTTGAAAGGATATATGCACCCCTGTGTTTATTGCAGCATTATTTACAATAGCCAAATTACAGAAGCAGCCCAAGGATCCATTGGTAGATGAATGGATAAAGAAGATGTGGGAGATATGGATATCTAGATATATCTATATCCAGGCATAAAAAAAAGAATGAAATACTGCCATTTGCAATGACTTGGATGGATCTCGAGGGTATAATGTTAAGCAAAATACTCAAAGACAAATATCATATGATTTCACATATATGTGGAAGCATAAACAAATGAACAAAGGAACAGGGGATGGGTAAAACAGGTGAAGGGGGTTAAGAGTACACTTATCTTGATGAGCACTGAATAATACTTGGAATTGTTGAATCACTATATTGTAAACCTAATATAATATAATATAATACTGTATGTTAACTACACTGGAATTAAAATAAAATAAATAAATTGACCATAAATGGTTTATTGCTAAATTCATAATTTCATTTCACTTATTTCATTTATTTTTATATAAGTAAAAGGCTTTCTTGATTAGTGTAGCTTTGTAGTAAGTTTTAAAAATGAGATGTGCTAAGTCTTCTAATTCAGTATTTATATTTCAAGATTATGTTTGTTAAACAGAGTCCTTTGTAATTCTGTATTAATTTTAGGATCAGCTTGTACATTTCTGGAAAATGTCATTGGGTTTTGATAGGGATTTTGTTAAATGGGTATATCAACATGGAGAATATTGCCATTTAACAAAGTTAAATGAAAAATGGAATGGACAAAGGTCCATGAAAAATGGAATGTTTTTCCATTACTTAGATCTTCATTAATTTCTTTCAACAATATTTTATAGTTTTCAGTAGATGTTTTGCACTTCTTTTGTTCAGGTAGGTTGCCCAAGTAGTTTATGCTTTGATGCTGTTATAAATGAATTCTTTTCTCAATTCACTTTTGGAGAATTCATTTTTAACGTATAGAAATATCATTGGTTTTTTGTTTTTTTTTTTTTCAACGTTTATTTATTTTTGGGACAGAGAGAGACAGAGCATGAACGGGGGAGGGGCAGAGAGAGAGGGAGACACAGAATCGGAAACAGGCTCCAGGCTCTGAGCCATCAGCCCAGAGCCCGACGCGGGGCTCGAACTCACGGACCGCGAGATCGTGACCTGGCTGAAGTCGGACGCTTAACCGACTGCGCCATCCAGGCGCCCCTATCATTGGTTTTTATATATCGGTCTTCCAGCCTGCATAGTGTATAAATTATTTATTCCAGCAAGTTTTGTTTGTTTGTTTGTAGATTCCATTAGGTTTTGTGTATAGATAGAAAAAAGTCTGCAAATAGATATCTTCAGGGAAAACTTTCACTCTTTCACTAACATTCAGCATGATATTAACTGTGTTTTGTTTTGTTTTGTTTGGTAGATACCTTTTATCCTGTTAAAGAAGTTCCCCTAATTGTCTATTTCTAATTAAGTCAGTTTCAGTTATTTGAATCTTTCCAGGAATTTATCCATTTCATCAAAGTTACCTAATTTATTGGCATACAGTTGTCATAGTATTCCTTTATAATTTTTTTTTTCTGTAAGATCAGTACTAATGTCCCCACTTTAGTTTCTGCTTTTAGTATTTTAAGTCTTCTCCTTTTTTCCTTGTTAATATAGTGAAAAGTGTGCCAAATTTGTTAATTATTTCAAAGCATTAGCTTTTGTTTCATTTATTTTCTTAATTGATTTTTTAATCTCCATTTTATTTACTTCAGTTATAATCTTTGTTATTTCCATCTTTTTGTTTGGTTGCTCTTTCCCCCCCAAGCATCTTAAGGTGCAAGGCTAGGTTATTGATTGGGCATCTTTCCACTTTTTAGCTGTAAGTGCCCATTACTTTTTAGCTTTCTACTTTTTAGCTACTTTTATAGCTGTAAATGCCTATACAGCTATAAATTTCCCTCTAAGCATGCCTTTAGCTGATTCCATAAGTTTGCTATGTATCCATAAGCTGTATCTATTAATTTTGAAAATGTTTTAATTTTCATACATCTTAAAGTATTTTATAATTTCTCTTGTATTGCTTAATTTCCATATATTTGTGAGTTTTCTAAATATTTTTCTGCTGTTGATTTCTAATTTTATTTCATTATGTTTAGGGATCATACTTTGTATTCTTTAAATTCTTTTAAATTTATTAAGGTTATTTATGCCCTAGAATATTGTCTATCTTGGGACACCTGGGTGGTTCAGTCAGTTAAGTGTCCGTCTTTGGATCAGGTCATGATCTCAGGGTTTGTGAGTTCGAGCCCTGCTTCGGGTTCTGTGCTGACAGCTCGGAGTCTGGAGCCTAATTCAGATTCTGTGTCTCCCCCTCTCTCTGCACCTCCCATGCTCATGTTCTGTCTCTCTCTGTCTCTCAATAATAAATAAACATTAAAGAAATTAGAATATTTTCTATCTTGTTAGACAGTGCTCCATGTGCTTTTGAGATGAGTGTGCAGTTAGGTGTTTGGAGTACTGTGTCCAGTAGATGTCTGTTAGGTCTTGTTGGTTTATAGCGCTGTTCAAGTCTATTTCCATGTTGATCTTCTGTCTCCTTGTTCTGTCCATTATTAAAAGTGAGGCATGGAAGTCTCCAACTACTATAACTTTATTGTCTATTTTCCTTTTTATTTCTGTCCTTTATTTTAATATATTTTGAGGTGCATATGTGTTTATGATTATGAGATGTTTATGATTTTCCTGATAGTCTACATTTTATTATTATAAAATGGTGCTCATCATCTGTAGGAGCATTTTTATTTTTAGAGTTCATTTTATCTAATGTTAGTATAGGTACTTCAGCTTTCTTATGACTACTGTTTGCATGATCTTTTTTTTTAATCCTTTCAATCTGTTTGTATCTTTTCATCTATAACATCAAAAGTGTGTCTCCTATAGACAGTATATATCGTTTTTAATCTAGTCTGATGATCTGTTTATTGATCGCATTGCTTAACTCATTCACATTTAATTTTATTATTGATATATTTGGACTCACATTTGTCTTTTTACTTAAAAAATTGTCTAATATCTAATTTGTTCCTCTAGTCCTCTTTTAATGTTTTATTAACATTAAGTGAATGTTTTCTAATGTAATATTTAATTCCTTTAATGGTTTTTCACTGTAGTTTTTTTTTTCAGTTATGTCTTTAATGGTTGCTCTACATTTATCTCAATTTATCAGAATCTACTTCAAATTTATACTCACTTAATTTTAGAGAAATATAGAAATATTACTCCTACAAAGCTCTATCTTCCCCCTTTTTATGCTATTATTATACATAGTACATCTAATTAGTTTACAAACCCATTAATGTATTGTTCTGCGTATTGGTTTTTATAATTTTACGTCTTTTAAAGAAGTTAAGAAAGGAGAACAAGTATATATTTATAATATTTGTTATATTAAACTTATTTTCCATTTCTTATCTTTTCATTTCTTCCTGAGGATTTAGTAACCATATGGTGTCATTTTCTTACTCCAAAACAGCTTTATTTTCACCCGCCCCCTTTAAGCTGTTAGTGCTAAATATATTACATTTCTACATGTTATAGGCCCAACAATATAATAATATGTAAATTACAGTTCTGTGTGTAATATATAGACACATCTATCTGTGTATATATAGGTATATCTATACATACACATACAATTGCTTTTCAAATAAGAGAAAAGAGGTGGAATAATAAGCATTTATACTGTCTTCTATAATATTACACAATTACCTTCACTGGGGGGTGTTTCTTTTTTCATGTGCATTTGAATTTCTGTCTGAGTTTACATGCTTTCTGTCTGAAGAACTTCCTTTAGTATTTCTTGGAAGAAGGCTCAGCTAGCAATGAACTATCTCAGCTTTTGCTTCTGCAGTTGTCTTCTATTCACCTTCACCTTCATTTTTGAAACATACTTTCCCTGGACGTAACATTCTTGACAGCCTTTTTTTTTTTTTTTTTCGCCAGGTGTGTGTCGGGGGCATTGATTATTTTACCCACTGCCTTCTGGATTCTATTCCTGATCAGAGATCAGCTGTTGATCTTGTTGGATGGAGTCCACTGTAATGATAAACTATTTTATCTTGCTGCTTTCAAGATTTTTTCTTCGTTTTTTACTTGTTGATATATTTATTCTGATATATCTGGGTGTGCATCTCTTTGAATTTATTCTACTTGGAGTTCGTTCAGTCTCTGAGATGTGTAATTTAAACTTTTTCATCGCATTTGGAATTCAACTATCATTTCTTCAAATATACTTTTATGTGACTGTCTCTCTTGTACTTCTGGCACTCTTGTTACAGATATGTTGATGTAATACTGGTTTTCCACCTTCTTCTGAAGGTCCTTTTATTTTCCTTCTTTCCCTTTTCTCTTTGTTTTTCAATGTGTAATCTTTGTAAATCTATCAAGTTCACCAATTCTTTTTTTTTTCTGCCACAATTCCTTTTTCTTCAGTGGAGCATATTTAGTAAATTTTTCATTTAAGAGTCTGTACTTTTCAATTCCAGAATTTGCATTTTATTCCTTTTTAAAATTTCCATCTCTTTATTGTTCTTGATGAGACATTGTCACAATGCCTTCTTTTAATTCTTCAAACATAATTTTCTCTGTATTTTGAACATATGTATACAATCTGCTTTGCAATTCTTGTCTGTTAAACCAGTATTTTTGTTTCCCTCAAATGCAAACGGTATTACCTGCCTTTTTTTTTTCCTATGTGTGAGTCACATTTACCTGTTTCTTTGCAAATCATACATTTTTGTTGAAAAATACACTTCAATGCATTTTAGCAACTCATGACATTGATACCCTTCCTCAAACCCTTAGGTCTTTTTGTTGCTGTTAGCAACAAAAGATGTAGCAACTCTTTTGCTGCTGGTCTACCCCATCTACATTGAAACTATAGCCTCAGACTGGGAGGTGTGGGGAAAGGAAGCCTCACCTTTGTGATAGAATCTACATAGAGTGGAGCTTCTGCCATACTGATCTGTGCCTGGGGATGTGACTAGCTCATAACTCAAATGCTGTAAATTTACAGTGTTCTTACTGAGATTTATTAGTATTTTTTTTAAAATAATGTTTATTTATTTTTGAGACAGAGAGAAAGAGAAAGAGAGAGAGAGAGAGAATGAGCATGAGCAGGGGGCAGGCAGAGAGAGAGGGAGACACAGAATCTAAAGCAGGCTGCTGCCAGCACAGAGCCTGATGTGGGGCTGGAACCCACAAACCATGAGATCATGACCTGAGCTGAAGTGAGACCTTCCACTGACTGAACCACCCAGACGCCCCTGGTTGTTTTTTTTTTTTTTTTTAAATGAAATTTTGTCCATTTCTTATATGTCAGTAGGTTACCTTACAGGGAATTCAGTGGTTGTTTCCCAGGAAATAATTGCTTACATAAGAACAGTGTTTGCCAAGCTCCTACCACTGCTGTTCTGGAAATCCCACCACCTTACTTTTCTTATATAAAGGAAAACAACTATAAAATTCAAAGGCATCTAACGCTTTCTTCCCTTGCTATTCTAAAATAAGTTTGCTGACTCCTATTTAAACTATTTCTTGAAGTATTATTCGTTGCTACACTGCAGTAGCTAGTTTAGTTTGCTAGGTAATCTCTGGCAAATTAATATTCTATAGAAAATATTGCTATTAGGATACTTGATTATTTAACCTACACAGTATTCATATGAGTTTCATCAATTTTTATTAGAACAGATACCTTTTGGTCTTTGGCTTGGTTTTCTAAATGAGACTTTTAATTTTTGTGTTTTTGGGGGCTTGCTCTTATTATACAAAGCAGTAGAAAAAAGTGTATGTATTAAATCTGTTTGTTAAAATGTTTATATTCTCACTTCCAGTATGTGTCCATTGAATAGAAAATTCAATAAAAATTCTAAAAATAGAATGTTTATCACAACAACATATGCTAATCTTTTCTAGATACAAATGTGATATGGAAAAGAAGAATATTTTAAAAAAACCTCTTTAAAAGTGTTCATATTGTAATCTATTTGAAATTAAGAAATAGGCCTCTTAAGGTTACCTGCAGGGATTTCTACCCTCTCAGGATATGAATGCCAATTTTAAGGCAAAAAAAAAAATTTCCTAAAGGAAAAAGAAAAGTGGTAATTAATTAAAATGGCTAAATTATTTGACAACTTCTAAAGCAGTTTAAATTAAAATAATAAATTAATAAGATTTTTGAGAAATATTAATTTAGAAGTAAGTATAATTACTGATGTATAGAAACAGGAAGTTTGCCTTTGGTTCCACTGTAACATAGAATGTGTATTTATTACAGACGTGTCTTTTGACAAATTAGAATATCAGAACCATAGAATTTTAAGAACCCTGTAGTACTAGACAATATAATGTCCTCAATGGTTACCTCTTTAACAGAAAAACCCAGAAATCTCAGTGCTCTAACAAAATAGACATGTTTTTCTTATTCATGTGAAGGAGGCCAAAACAGGAAGCTGATATTCCTACATATGGTTATCTTTACATGTTGTTGTTTTACTTACTTTTTTTTGACCCAGAATTTCAGTCTTGAACATGAGGGGAAAAGAATAGGGAATCATGTTGGAAGGTTTTATGGTCAGGCATAAAGCGACCCATTTCCTTTATGGTCACATGCTACTGGAACAGAGTCATACCCAAATTCAAAAAAGAGGCTGGGATATAAATTCTATTTATGTACCCTAGAGGAAAAGAAAATAGATTTGGTGAGCAGTTATCCAGTCTGCTACACATTATGCCATCCGGTGGCTTGACTTTTAAAAAGAAAAATTTTAAGTCATCCATAATTCAGAATTTGCATTCCACAGGAGACTGGAAAATGGTCGTGATGTTTCCTTTCTGGATTTTATATGCTTCTGCATGCTTTAATTGAAAACTGTTTCCTAATTTTGGTAGTTAATAAGCAGGGAGCCATAAAAACAGAAACTGTGACCACTGGAAGTCATGTTCCCACCTTTTGCAGATGTGAACAAGATGACTTGGAGAGACAAAGTGACTTGACCAAGTCATAAAGCTAACTTATGAAGGATACAAATTTTTAAAATTCCCAACTGACAATAAGAAGACCACGGGGGAGGGGAAGGGGGGGAAAAAAGTTACAGAGAGGGAAGGAGGCAAACCATAAGAGACTCTTAAAAACTGAGAATAAACTGAGGGTTGATGACGGGGTGGGAGGGAGGGGAAAGTGGGTGATGGGCATTGAGGAGGGCACCTGTTGGGATGAGCACTGGGTGTTGTATAGAAACCAATTTGACAATAAATGTCATAAAAAAATGAGTAGTGAGACAATATATGATAAAAATAGAAAATTAGATTGGCCCCAGGAAACATGGATTGTGCACTTGCATACACCAGAAACTTGGTGCATGAATGTGGGTAGATGATCTTAATTTTGCAATCTCTTGTCCCAAGACCTCATCTAGGGACAAGAGATCAGTACTTATGGGGAATCTCCTTTATGAAGTCAAAGAATCTGCAATTGAGGAACACATTTTGGACTGTGGGAGTAAGGATTATGACAGATAAAGTTACAGAAGGTGGCAGAGGGTTTGATATGTGCTCTTGGTATGTAGATGCTGTTCATCTTGCCTAGAAACTAAATGATTCTAAAATGTTGGGAAGAAAACTCACTTATGGGTTCTGTTAATAAAGAAAAATTAAAATTGCAAAACCCAGTTGAAGAACATCAGTAAACCTAAGCAGAGACCTAATTTTGCTTCAAAAATGTAGAAGGACATTCTAAAAGTTTATTTATTGGAAAAAAAAAACTGTTCCATGAAGAAGAAAAATAAGAATAGAGGAAACACAAACTAAGAAACAGAAAAAAATAGAAGTTGCATCTCAAGCTTATTTTTTTTTTTCTCACTGAGTACGGGTAATAAAAGTGTGGTGAATCACCCAACTTCCCAAGAAAAAAGGTTCTTCTTGAACCTCATCTTCTTCGTCAATAAAATGAAGGATTTGATGAGAATTTCTAAAGTTCTTTCCAGATATTTCATTTTATTATCTCTGAACTTAATTGCCCATATCTCAAACCACAAAAATAGTGGCAGGAAGCCTGAACACAAAGTAAAATGTATTTATAGTCTCAAAAGTTACCTTCTCATTTTACCTAGCTTATCCCTTATTCTTCCTGTGCTTTGGTATCTTTTGAAAATTGAAGGCATGTTTAAAATTTGATTCATTTCTCAGTTTTTTCATCTTTTCCCATTGTGAATGATCAGGGCAACTCCAATTCATATCTCCTGTGAATGGAGAACATTCAGGCTATTGCTTTCTCAAGTTATCCCAAGAGATGTGCGTACTATCAAAGAAATACCCATTGAATTAGTTTCTCCGTTCTAAAGTTTGAATTTAAAGGTGGGAAACATTTATAATATACTCTATAGGAAAGTTTAGGTTTATGAGTTAATATAGAAAAAAAGCTTGGACAATGAATAGTCTGTAGTGAGTTTAGTATGAAAGCATATTCAATAATGATATTTTCTCATACTCTGTTTAGTTTTATAGTTAGATTTTAGTATTGACTAGCTCTTGTGGCTTTTAGCAAATTACATAAGGGGTTAATACCTTCTCCTTGATCTCAGGCTTGTGTATTAAAGCTTGAAATTTGATTATCCTCATTATTTTTGGTTGGTGTAATTATGTGATGAGTAGAAATAAAATATAATCATACTGTTTATAAAACCAACCAGTGATTTTTTTTTGTCCTCAAAATTTCACCAGTTGACTTCTCTGAGCAAGGCACTGTTTATATTTCTTTTAATTCTATTTTTTTTCCAGTTACCCATCCCTTTAAAACCCATTGGTCAGCTTATCACTTCCCTATTCCATCTCTTCTTTGATGCGTTTAAATTGTCTCAATATTAAATCAATACTAAATCAATATTGAAATTGCTGGCTCCATTATTAGTAATTAATTATGGTGAATTATAAGTTTTATAAACATTTAGTCCCTACAGTTTGTTACACATTTGGTGATACCAAGATAAATGAGAGATAGTTTCTGATGACTCAACTGGAGATCAAAATAGACATTTTAATAGATAACTACAATAAAATGTGGTGAATACTATGAAATATCCACTCTCACCTATGGAAGTATCTGGGATTGCTACTTGGACAATAGTTTCCCAGGTGGATTATTAGTATCCCTGCTATGAAATAATCAGAGAGAAAGAAAAGTTCTGCATTCCGGGAAGGGGGAGCAAGTAAAGCACAGATACTAGCAGTAAATAATATCATATAAGTGCAGTTTAGTAGAAGTAGAATCACCTAGGTTCCATGTTGTGCTGGAGCTGATTGGTAGCTACTGGCTCACAAAAACTATGTCCATCTTTTCCCAACATCGTCTCCATGATAACACTTTGTTAGCTTGATAAAGGCAATGTTGGGAGTATGCACCTGATAGAAATTGGCAGATTTCCAGTGTGTCCTTTTTCTTCTTTCTACCTTCCCTGCCTCTCTTTCCTTCTTCCTTTGTCTTTTGTTCTCACTTTTTTTTTCCCCTAGAGAGTTGTTAAACATTTACCAAGACACCACTGCTTTGGTAGTAAAATGTTTTTAATGGAATTACACACTGAATATATGCAATAAACATGTAAACTATGACTGAGCCACTATGAGCATGGGACTGAAAGTCTGTGTTTCTGTATACTCTAAAGCTTGGGAGGAGCACCTGGGTGGCTCAGTTGGCTGAGTGTCCAACTTTGACTCAGGTCGAGATCTCACGGTTCGTGGGTTCGAGCCCCGCGTTGGTTTGGTGCTGGCGGCTCAGAGCCTGAAGCCTGCTTCGGATTCTGTCTCCCTCCCCCTTTGCACTCTGTCTTTGTCTCTCAAAAATGAATAACCGTTAATTTTTATTTTTTAAATTTAAAAAAGCTTGGGAAACACTGACAAACATATGGGAAGCCATTGAGGATTCTGAAGTGGAAAGATGACTGATGATTTGTAGTGGGAATGTTGGTTACTGGTTGGTTACTGGTCGACTAGGAAACCAGTAATTTTGTGTGATTTGAGAAACAATGGAGAAGGTCGTCTATTTTGGGGGAAGTCTTAAAAGTGATTGCTAGAGAGGCAGTGAAAAGAAAGGGAACACCTCAAAATCAGATGCAGTGCCCTTGTGCTCTGGAGAGTTTCAGGGGTTGAAAAGAAGTAAGGTAATCTGGAAGAGAGTTACTTTCATTTTTCCCCAGGTCCAACAAGATGCTTCCTGTAGCATGAGGGAGGAAGGAAACATTTGTCTGCTTTACTATAATATAATGGTAATGAGTGTCTACTATTGTCAAACTCTGGAATGCTCATAGAAGGAGAATTTCAAGAGAGGAATGGAGGAACTTCAAATTATGGGTACAGAATATACCTGGATGGACTACACAATGTATTGCTTTGGCAATATGACAAGACCGTGCTTAAGCCAAGCTGGAAAAGAGCTGTCAACACTTTATAAACTGTTGAAATAACTTCTATCAGTAGAGCATTGCATTGTCTCGCCACTTAACTTTCATAACTTTATCTTCTTTGAACTATTTAATTTCTTATTAAGATCTTGAGTGCTTGGCAGATAGATGTGTGTAAAATGACATAATGGACCTTTTATGGGCTATTCAACTGGTGATCTTTGAACTCATATTGCTAAGTAGTCTGTGGAAAAAGAAGCCATTTTAGCACAATTTTAAAAGCAATCTGCATTTCAAAACCACCCCGATGGTGTATTTATTGGTTCTAGTAAGACATTATACATTGTTAAACTTTTAAAAAAATGATATGAGAATCTGTCAAGTTTAGAAAGGAGCAATTATATTCCATTCAGGTCACTGGCCATAAATTTCATGACTGAGTTCTGGTATATTACCTTTCCACAGTCATTTTGGTTGTACTCTAGGGGTCTAAAAAGATTCAAATTAAGTAAACTGGTAATGTAACTATACTCCAGATGAATTGGTTTAAACAAGTAAAGCCATAGTTCGAAGAACTTTTACATAGGTAAAGATTAAGATGTCAAGTACCAGTTTCCAAATGTACTTGTCCTTATAAGTATAAAGTTTCTGAATGTAGTAGTGCGTATGGAGATGCTATGTAGTTACATGAAACTCTTCTTCTCTGGATAATCCTCCACCACTAAGAGAGGGAACAGGTCAGGATAGTATTACTGTATACTCTCAGTGGCCTATGAATATCCAGGAGAAGATTAGAAAAGAAAAAAAAAACCTGTTAAGAACTATAAAGAATTTTACTGGACTTTATAAACTAAAAAGTTGTCCTGCCACAGGTTCATAGATTCTGGCAGAAGGTAGCTCCTGAGTCATGTCACCCCTGTAACTACATTACCTTCAGTAAGACCCTATCTTGGCAAATTGGAGCTGGAGACTTATCCAGATGATAGTCTTGATGAAGCAAATCACCATGTTGGAAAACCCACTTGACAAGTAACTGCGGATCCCCTTTATGAACTGTGGATAGCCTCCATTCAACATCATGTAAAACCTAGGATCTTCAGTCATACAACCACAAGTATCTACCAGTAACTTGAATGAAAGTAGAAGCAGATTCTTCTCTAGATGATAAGGCACCCTGGCGGGATTGCAGCCTTGTAAGACCCTGAGCAAAGGACCATCTTAAGCTCTGCCTGGATCCTTGAGCCATGGAAAGTGTGAAACAATAACTGCATGTTATTTTAGGCTACTATATTTCTGATAATTTGTTATGTTAGTCTAGAAAACACTGCTGAAGTCCCAGAAGGTCTTTAGAAGCAGAAGCAGACCTAGGTGGATGGTGCACACATAATGGGTTCCTGTCACAATGGATGAACCCTGATATTAGGAAACCCTGATATCCATGTAAGGGACTTCTAGCAAACCTGCTTAAGCCTTCTCTTTAGAAGGACACATTACCTTTATAATTCTGGATGGTAAACAGATCTGCCCTGTGGCCACACGAAGATACGACCTTCATTTTCCAAGACTGTTTGCTTTTTCCTTGGAAAAGTAGCCCAGGACAACTGTTGTCACAAGTTTCACCATATAGAATTATTGCCAATAGCTCAGAGGTTCTTTTAGCATTCTAGGAGAAATTCCATACACTTAGTGGTATACAGTTGTGTGGAACAGACCACAGTTATGTGTCATCGGTGCCAAAAGGTCCATTTGGGGCAATAAAATGGGAGAGAAATAACTGAGCCCATTTCATAAAATAATATTTAGGTACCTATAATTTTTCCCTTGATAAATTTAAGTTACAGTCACTGCTGCTAATGTGCAGGTAATATTCTATTTTGGTGTAGAGCAGCTATGGGAATGTGCATGAACTTAACATGTCCATAAAAAGATAAAAGAATTTTATGCTCTCACTGCCTCAAATGTAAAGGAGATACAGATGTATTATCCCCTTTCCAGTACCCAAAATTGGTATTTGAGATACATAAACACAAGACTCTATGGGGTGCCTGGCTGGCTCAGTCTGTGGAGTGCATGATTCTCGATCTCAGGGTTATGAGTTCAAGCCCTACATTAGGTGTAGAAATTACTTAAAAATAAAATCTTTTTTTAAAAAGACTCAAGATATTACAGATGTTAATAAAATTCAGTCGATTCATTTCAGTTAAAATATTTTTACTTTTTTTAATATTTATTTTTGAGAGAGAGAGAGAGAGTGTACACACAAGCAGGGGAGGGGCAGAGGGGGAGGGGACAAGGATCTGAAATGGGCTCTGTGCTGACAGCTGAGAGCTCCATATGGGCCTCGAACTTACAAACCATGAGATCATTACCTGAGCCAGAGTTGGACGCTTAACTGACTGAGCCCCCCGCCCAGGTGCCCCTCAATTAAAACATTTTTAAGCTATAGATATTTTTCAGTTTTCCAAAAGTTTCGAATATTTTTAACACAGAGAATTAGTAGATCATGATGTGATGGATGAACTTAAATTCTGGGGTCATGAGTGTTGGAATATTAAACTAAGTGAATGAGAGTTTATTGGTTTGGGAGTCTTCACTCATGATGAAGAATTTAAAATCCTGTGAGGATCTCAGGAGGTGATTTGAACTCTATAGGAATAACTTTTGAAAGTATGGAAAAGAGTTATGGCCAAAGTAAGTAAACACCCAAGAATGGAATTATTCAACTTGTACCCTCAGAAGAAATTTTTAAAAATGGATGATCTGGAGGCTAAGGGAAGTTGTCCACTAAAAATGTTTAAAATTATTTCCTAGTTTCTGGACCTGAGGAAATATTGATTCAAGATCCACTTGTTAAGGAGAATGTTAGGTCCTTTGACAAAAAGATTCTTTAGTAACATGGCAACGTGCAAGATAATGATTCACTCAGTCTTTTCGCTGTCATTTACTCAATAAAAATTTACAACGAAAAAAGAAGAATTTTCAAACATTTTGAGGAATAATGAACATTGGTATTCAGAGATGTAAAGTATCACCATGTCTCCTTTTTTTTTGAGTGAAGCATATGGGGGCTAGTTAGTAAGTGGAACACTGGGTAGTATGTACCTCATACTAAATTTACAGACGCCTCCTAACTGCCTAATGTCAGGTGAGGATAGACATACTTGATTGTTAGTACAACCCCCACATTGGGTACTTGGCCTATGAGATGAGAACCATACAGTGGGGAAGACCAAGTAGAAGCCCCTGCAACTGCAACCTCCATGATGCACAAGACAGTTCATCAGCAAAAGTAGCACAGCCTTGGAGAGGATGACAAAAATTAGTACCACCTTTAAGGCTGGGAAGTCTTAGTCCTCTTCATATCTCCATTTAGTTCACCAGGAATCATCATTATTTTGCTAAACCAGGTGGATCCTCAAAGATGATAGTGTATTGTTGGAAACTCAACTAATAGCAGCCTCCAGTGCAACTGCAATTGCCAGGCATGGTATTTGTGCTACAGCGGCATCATCTGGCATCAGTACATGAAGCAGTTATAGATTTAGCAAATGTGCTACTTTTCATCCATAGTAAAAAAAAAAGTTTTGGAAACATTTTGCGCTCACCCATGGTTGCCTTTGGTATATATTTACAGTTTTCTTCAGGTCTGTGTTAACTCTTAGGCCTGTTAATTGTATGGCCCCAAAATATTTGGACCATCTGGATATCTGGCAAAACTTGATCCATTGAATATATGACAATTTGCTAAAGGTGCTAGATGAACAAAAAGTAGCTAATAAATTGAAGGTCTTGGCAAGCCCCACATATTCTAAGAGTGAGCGATAAATTATTTGAAGTTTCAAGGACTTGCTATACTAGTAAGCTTTTTGGGTTCATTGGCCAGAGGTTTTTTGGGATATCCCATCCAAAATAAGAGCATCTTGCATCCCTGTATAAGCAGCCCTGCAACTTGGAACAAACAACCTGACAATTTCTGTGTTATTAGTGTTATATTAGTGACATATTCTGTGTTAGTGTTATATTAGTGATGATATTCTGTGTTATTAGATATATTAGTGAAGTTTATGGCAAGTGCCCACGAGAGAATCACAAAATAATCTCCTGGGGTTCTAAATTAAGGTCATCTCATCTGCCATAGAGAATTTTACATCTGTTGAAAACAACTCTAGAAAGTGAGCCCAAGAAGATATGGAGTGTCTGGCCATGGAACATGTGATAGGAGTCTGGAGCTGTCTATAATAAGCTGGGTTCTGGAAAATCCACCATTTCATATAGTTGGTTGGATTCGGCAATAATGCAGTGCAGTGTCTGTTGGAAGTGGTATAAATGGAATTAAGCATGAGCATGAAAGAGGACACGACCAAGTTCCATGAACCAGTAGCCTAGAACACATGCCACCGACAGCTCATGCCTCATTGTCACTCTCTAAACTCACACCTATGGTATGCAGAATTTTACACATTCATCTGTTGAAGCAAGAAGAACCTTGAGCTTGGTTCCTGGATAGGTCAGCTTAGAATGTAAGGCAAAAATGGATGGCAGCCTCTCTCATAGGTGGACATGGAAAACTTTGTAAAGGAAATTCTCTCAAGGCAGCATACCTGGTCCTCTAGTTTGTTTCAAAGTGGTTAGAGGTGAGAATATATACTGGCCTGTGAATATGGCTAATAGCCTGGCCTACCACTCAGGGACCTGGAGGAAGACTAGAACATTAGGGACAGACAGAAACTTACAGGCATCAACAGGTGACAGAATCATCCTAACTGGTTGTATAATCAGCCTCCTGTAGTAGATGCCCTCGGCAAACGTTAGTATGATACAAAGAGCTTTACACATTCCTCTCACTCTTATATGTACATTTGCATACATTTTTAATGTTTATTTGTTTTCAAAAGATAGAGACACAGAGCATGAGTGAGGGAGGGGCAGAAAGAGAGAGAGACACAGAATCTGAAGCAGGCTCCAGGCTCCAAGCTGTCAGCACAGAGCCCGACCCGGGGCTCGAACCCACAAATTATGAGATCATGACCTAAGCTGAAGTCACTTAATTGACTGAGTCACCCAGGCACCCCTTTGCCTTTATATTTTCTGGAGGCACTTACTTTCAAAGACTCTGCTCCCTCCCCAGGCCAGCCTCTTATATCTATATTCTAGCCTAGTCACCTCCATTCAGGGGCCTCCTAATCAGGAACCTCAACTGAGACACTTTTCCTTCACCTCCTGACCAGGAGATCTTGACTAAGACACTTTCCTGCACTCTCACTCAGTACTTTTGTACTCCTATCCCCTCTTCCTCTACTCTTTTATAACCCCTAGTTACAAAAAATGGCAAGAGCATTTTGTTTAGGACTTCTTGACATTGAGACAGTAACCCCATCCTCACTGATTTATTTGATTCTCACCTGGTGCCATTGTGTAGGAGAGATATGGAACATTGGGAAGCCAGCACCTACTTTTTCTCTTGCTTACACTGACACAGCCAGTGAATAAAGGCTTGATTATTACTTTCATTTTGGCTAATTGTCCTTTGACCATGTTGACATCTGACAGCTCAATACCTGAGCACCTGAGACTTTATGCAAGGGACTCAAAGGCAACAAAAGGAGCCGACAGTTTGTCAGGTCTAACTGACCCTGATCATCCGTAGGAGGTAGATCTGCTGTTACACACTGTAGTCATGGAGGAATGTATTTGGTACCCAGATAAACCATTTGAATGCCTGTTGTTGGTACACTCTTGCCCAATTCTGATGGAAAAAATGGATATATACATTAACTGGAGCCTGAGAGGGGTATGGTGACCCCCTCCCCCGGGCATAAGGGCCTGTCATACCATCAGGGAATACTATAAGACTGGCACAGCAAAATACTATAAGCTGAGGGGGAAAGGGATTGAAGAAGAATAGGGAGAAAAGCATCCGTTGCAACACCAAAACCTTGGGAAGTAGAATTTGTCTTACTTATCTAATTCTTTGTGAACAAAGGAATGTTCACTAATCTTCTTTGTGAACAAAGGAATGTTAGAACCCTGGAAAAACTGCTGCCAACATGTGTATGAAGTGGGTCCAGCAGGGCAAGGGGTGTACTGTGTTGGAAACTGTGATGTGCCCTAGATTCCTATGAAAAGAGGAAAATTGCAGCTGAAAGTTCTATCGGAAGGTAGCCTTCAATTCCCTGCTCCTCCTGGGGTTGCCTGGCTCAAGGATCTGCATCTTCCAAGTTACACTGCTCGGACAGCCCATATCGAATGACTTATATAGGCACAGTATAAAGGCCTAGCTATTTTGGCCCCAAATAGGATAACTTTGATGGGTCATATGAGTTCCAGAGATGGCCATGGGTTGGCTTTTGGACTATTCCCTCTGAACAACACTGTTTTTTTCCTCTTTGTTCTGCAGTCATTGATTCCATGGACACTCCCTAAATCACAGTCTGCACAGGCATCTCCAGTCTGCTTGTTGGAGTGCCCAACCTGTGTCATTTTTTTTTAAATTTTGAATTACTAAAATTCTAATGACCCATAGGCTCGAGAGTATAATTTACCTTAGTTCAGTTACTTCTTTTGAACTCAAAAGAACTCATTTTGCAAGCAAAAATGTCACTTTACAAATAAAATGTTATAAATTGGATTAGTTACTTATAAGATTGATAATGGATTTGCATTTTAGACTTAAAATTGTTGAAGTAAAATGTTTCAGCTATTTGCTTCTGGAAAAATTCGGAATTCTTGTGAATAAAACAGTGAATAGTTGAGGATGTATTTTAACTGCTCTGAAAATAGAATTAAGGAATGAGGAACTCCAGATGATTTATTTTACATATTGAGATAATTTACTGAAAGTTTATAGTTTATAAACTCATAAATGGCAGATTCTATAGACTGGATGTATGTCTCCCCCATATCCAAATGTTGAAATCCTAAGCCCAATATGATGGCTTTTGGAAGTGGGTCCTCTGTGAGAGGCTTAGGTCATGAGGGCAGAGTCCTCACAGATTATGCCTTTCTTAAAAGAGACCTCACTCTCCCTCCACCATATGAATTCAAAGCAAGAAACAACCATCTACGAACCAGAAAGCAGGCTCTTACCAAATACCAAATCTGCCAATACCCTTATCTTGGGCTTCCCAGCCTTCAGAAACTGTGGATATTAGTTTCTGTTATTTATAAACCACCCAGTCTATGTTATTCTGTTATGGCAACGTGAATGGATTAAGACAGAGGTTATACTTTTTTATTGAGATGATGAGTTCCAGACATTTCTTGTAGATAAAATTAATTGTAATTATAATAATTAAAATTGGAATAATTAAATAATATTTATTTAATAATAATAATAATTAAATTTTAATAATTTCTCAATATTAAAACTTGATTCCATTGGGGACAAAGTTTTGCCTGTGACAAAGTTAACTTTTGAAAAAATTTGGCAAATCAGAGGAATTAAATTTCAGGAAAATGTCAACAGGGATACACTTTTATACTGTAATATACATGTCATACACACAAACAACAATGAAAATATTTGTAATTGATTTATTCTTGTAATTTGAATAGGGAAACCTTCTACAGTTCAGATTTTCACAAATTAATCTTATCAGAAGTTGAATCTTGACCAATATGTGGGTTTTCAGGTCTCAATCCAGACCCACTAGGAATTTGTGTCTTTAATAAATACCAGATGTAAGTCCTGTGAGGATAAGACGTTGTCTCCTTTCCGCATGGCTTCTTCCTAACCATAGTCTGGAATTCTAGTACACCCATCCTCCCTTAAGACGATGCTGATCCTGCTTCTCTGACCTGAGTACAAGGGTGACTTAAGACAATGCTAATGTTTCCTTTTCTCAAACTGAATCATCCACCATAGCTCACCAGTGTAAGAGTGTTATATGTGCAATAATAGCCTTTTCTGAAACTCGGGAATTATCTTAAGAGGATTATTATTTAAGGGAAAATATCTTCAAACATATTCCCAACTGTTAAAAATCAGTTCCTAATGGGGCGACTGGGTGGCTCAGTGGGTTAAGCGGCCGACTTCAGCTCAGGTCATGATCTCGCAGTTTGTGAGTTTGAGTTCCACCTCGGGCCCTGTGCTGACAGCTCAGAGCCTGGCGCCTGCTTCGGATTCTGTGTCTCCTTCTCTCTGCCCCTCCTCAGCCGGCACTCTGTCTCTCTTTCTCTCAAAAATAAATAAGCGTTAAAAAAATTAAAAATAAATTAGGTCCCTAAATCATCCTTTATTTCATAGCCTGCAACTAGATATGATGTGGAGGAATATGTAAATAAAACTTGTACAAATAAAACTTGGTCTCCTAATGGGGGTACCTTGTTCAAAAATTTATTTTCCCACCTTGAGATCTGCCTTCTCTCTCTACTTTGTAGACAGACTTCCTTCTTCATTCTCCATATTTTTATTTTTTCCACTTTACATTGAGAAGATCTTGGAGTTTCTGTATCTGCTCCATTCATTTTTACCTACTAGGATTATCGGTAAACACCATAATCTGTAACAGTATCTGCCCCCGCTCCTCTGCCATTCACAGTGTGTAATGGGCAGAGTAGGAATATACTTCTACATAGAAAATATGTTTATCAGGTTAACTCATCACTATCTCACATAGTTTGTGTTTCTAACATTCTTCAGAGTTGCATAGTGAATCTAGCTATAGTTCCTTTGTGTTGACCATACAATTAAAACAAACAACAGGCCAACATTGAGTATCATCCTCAAAGATGAAATCTAAGAAATAGCATCATTAAAGTCAGGAAAAAATAAGGATGCTTGTGATCTTGAACAGTGTTTAATATTGTTTTGGAAGTACGGACAACTGCAATTAGGGATACAAGAAAATACACTTTGTGGGAAGAAGGAAAAATTTCATTACTTCAAAATGTTATTATAAGCTGAAAGTCGAGGGGCACCTGGGTGGCTCGGTCGGTTGGGCTTCCGACTTCGGCTCAGGTCATGATCGTCCGTGAGTTCGAGCCCCGCGTCAGGCTCTGTGCTGACAGCTCGGAGCCTGGAGCCTGTTTCAGATTCTGTGTCTCCCTCTCTCTCTGCCCCTCCCCTGCTCATGCTCTGTCTCTCTCTGTCTCAAAAATAAATAAAAACATTAAAAAAAATTTAAAAAAATAAACTGAAAGTCGAATGGACTCAACTGAAAAAATTATTTAAAGTAAACCAAAAAAAAATCAGATATTTCATTGTTTTTAACATGAATATACAAAAGTTAATGCCCGTTAAAACAAAGTTAAGTATAATAGAAGAAAACATCACACTTACTCTACAACAACAGCAAAAAATTAAAATACAAAAGATAAAAGATAATAAATGTAGAAGTATCTAAATGGAAAGAAAAATTCAACTGAATTGGGAGAATGGCTTTAATTAATAAAGCTATATCTTATCCTAAATGGCAAATAACTAAAATTTTAAAGATTCCAATGGCTAATAATATAAAATTTCCAATTCTCCCTGAGTTCACAAATAAATCAAGAAGTGAGCATATCTTAAAATTAATTTTACTAGGTACAAAAATTCTGGTTTATTTAGGAGAGTAAGTGTGATATTAGCCAATAAAAATGGAATGCTAATATATTCATTGCCTATTGCTGTCCTAACAAATTACCAGAAACTTAGTGGCTTACACAATATACATTTATGAACTTACTGTTCTGTTGGTTAGAAGTTGGACACATGTCTTACTAGGCTAAATGCAAGATCTGAGTAGGGCTACATTCGTTTTTAGAGGTTTTGGGTGGGAATCTGTTTTCTTGTCTTTTCCACTTCTAGAAGCAGCTTAGGTTCCTAGGTTTGTGGCTCCTTTCCTCTATTTTTAAAGCCAGGAAAGGCTGGTTGGATGCTCCTAACATCACATCGTTCTGACCTGTACTTTTGCCTCCTTCTTCCACACTCAAAACTTTCTTGGGTTCAACTCAATAATCCTAGAAAACCTTTATCTTAAATTCAGCTGACTAGCAACCTTAATTCCAGATTTAGCCTTAATGGTGCTTCGCTATGTAACTGAACACATCCACAGTTTCCACAGCGTAGGACATGGATATCCTTGGAGGGGATGTTATTCTACATACCATGATTGGCTAATTCTATTCGCTGTACTTGTTAACTCACATTTTCCCTCATTCATTTATTTTTTCTTCCAGCATAACTTAGGAGGTCAAAAAGATCATGTGTGAGTGTACTTTATAATAAACTATGAAGCACTCTACGAAGATGAAATATAATACATATTCTGCTTGTATTATTTATATATCAACTTATTCTGTATTAGTGATAATGTCTTCCTTTCGTATTGCTCAGCTGAACTCTAGCATATGCCATTAAATGTAACAGCCAGCAAATGAAAGATGAAATATTTTTGTTTTCTTTGGTGGTCAAAATCAGCAAAGAGAGGCATTTTCCTTGCCTTAAGTGTCTCATTAAAATATACTGAACTTGGGGCACCTGGGTGGCTCAGGTGGGTGTGGCCAATTCTTGATTTCAGCTGAGGTCATGATTTCATGGTTTGTGAGACTGAGCCCCAAGCCAGGCCCTGCACTAAGCATGGAGCCTGCTTAAGATTCCCTCTCACTGCCCCTCCCCAGCTCTCTTGTGTGTTCCCTCTCCCTCAAAACAAATAAATAAACATTAAAAAAATAAACTATATTGAACTCCTTTTCAATCAAATATTGAAAGTTACAGAAAATAAATTTGAATTTCTCTTTATCCTGTTAAATAATACATTGATCTTTAGTGTAATAAGTAAGCAGTATTGAATAAAATGGATTTCTGAGTATATTACACATCTTTTCATGCACATTAACACAGTGCAATAATTGTGAAATAGTAACTAAACTTGGATAACTCAATAACAATTGACAGAAAAAAATAGAATCAAACATATGTTAAAGCTTAAGTAAAGAAATTTTGTATAAATATATTTTTATCAATAAAGTATAAGATAGGGAATCTTCCCTAACTAGATTTCCAAATATAGTTATTGGTTTAACTTTTTTGAATTATAAATAAAATGATTTTGATGGCTTAATTCAGTTACATTGTGTGAAATATATCTGTACAACTATAAAATTGTTACTCTTTTCCAAATTTAGAATACCAGAAATATGCAGACTGGCGAAAGTCCATCTTTTGTTCCAAAGAATATGTTAAAAATGTAATTGCCGTTGTTCATTCATCTAGGCTATTATTTTTTTTTCTACCTTCTCTCAGGATGTTCAATAATATTCATTGATTGACATAAGTAAGCATTTTGAAAAATGACATGTCGCATTCTTGAATGAGCTCATAAGATAACTTTACATTTATCAATTTTTCTGCCTAGAATAGTGTTATTCTGACCTAGGAAAACAGTGAAGAAATGCTGATAACAAAATGGAAAAACTGCTTGTAGAGCAACTCAATATTTTAGTGATCGTCAACATTCTCTTTATAATCATATAATTAGTTTCGACGACTGCCTCGTTACACATGTCATCATTGAAGTGAAATATTACAAAACATTAGAATCCTAAGAAAGAGAGATGTAAAGAGCAAATGAAAGGAAGTAAAGAAGAAAGAAAGGAAGGAGGGAGAGAAGGAAGAGAGAGAATGAGGGAAGGAGGAAGGAAAGAAGGAAACCTTTAAGCTTGGCATTGTTTTAATGCCCAGTAGTGAGAATACAAGTCTCTCTGCTTTTATCTTTTTTTTTTTTAATTTTTTTTAATGTTTATTTATTTTTGAGACAGAGAGAGACAGAGCATGAGCGGGGGAGGGTCAGAGAGAGAGAGGGGGGCACAGAGTCTGAAACAGGCTCCAGGCTCTGAGCTGTCAGCACAGAGCCCGATGTGGGGCTTGAACTCACGAACCATGAGATCATGACCTGAGCTGAAGTTGGATGCTTAACTGACTGAGCCACCCAGGCGCCCCCAAGTCTCTCTGCTTTTAAAGCAGGCATGATCTCTCCTGTCCCCCAAATCATATTTAGAAATTGTTCCTTTCAGTGTGTTAAATGCTATGTAAATGGCCTCAAAGGGATCAACCAGTGGAGCATGTACTTGTATATCTCTATCTCTGGTTGATTTAAAAGTAGTAAAATATATGATCCTTGTCTAAAAACCCACTTTCTCTATGGGGAGACAAGATTAGCTTGCCCGAAACCACTGAAGAACAATGAAATTTTAAAAAGTAAAAGCATTCCAAATGATAAACTGTGTGTTTTAGCCTTTAAATTCTCTCCTATTCAGAAAAAAAGAGAAATCCCTCCAGACTGGACTACTCAAATATATTTTCATAAAAACAAAAACAAAAGTGAGATTTTTTGGCATCCTAAAAATTAGGTAGCAGTTGAGTTGGCAGAGAGATGGGGTTAATTTCTAGGCAGGTGAAGCGAGGCCATACCCTTCTGGCAAACTGGCAAGACAGATAGAATATTTGTTTGTAGCTCTGAACTAATTTGTCAATGATTTAGTCAGATATATTATAATTAAATAATTGACTTAAACTTTCTGGTAGGGGTCAGAAGTCGTTTTTGTTCTTTGTATGTGTGATAGAAATCCACAATAATCTTCACTGTTGGCCTTGTTGTACCTTCAATTTATATTCAAGTAAAATTTCATTATAGTAAATTTCCCTTAAAGGGTCTAAGGTTATATAAGATCCAGCATCCTGATTCTATATGAAATTATTTACAGGGCTTGTAATGTTTCTTTTCTTATTTTATACAATAAATAATTCTATGTAACAAATATTCTCGTCTCTCTTCATGCCACAATCTTCATGAGGAACAATTATCAGACTTAGGCTTCTTCGGGTGTAATTTTTACAGTATGTGTCAGTAACTGCAGAGTGTATTAAATCAGCAATAATAAAATTGACATGTATCATTTGAATATTACTTAGGTTTATGTTCTTTTTGCTCATCTCAAAGGCAAAGCATTACAGAAAAACAAAATTAATTTATTTTAATAATTTTTTGGGGAAGGGATGCTGCCCTCCTCCTGTCTTTTACTGAGGAAAACTTATCAAAAGTTAAATGGAGGGATCTGTCCCTCTTTGTGGATAATGAGAGAGGGGTTTCTTTTTTTTTTTTTTTTCAACGTTTATTTATTTTTGGGACAGAGAGAGACAGAGCATGAACGGGCGAGGGGCAGAGAGAGAGGGAGACACAGAATCGGAAACAGGCTCCAGGCTCTGAGCCATCAGCCCAGAGCCCGACGCGGGGCTCGAACTCACGGACCGCGAGATTGTGACCTGGCTGAAGTCGGACGCTTAACCGACTGCGCCACCCAGGCGCCCCGAGAGAGGGGTTTCAATGAAGGTGAAGTAAGGAAATAAGTCCTTAAATTTTGTGATTGCCCTTTTTATTCTTTTTTTTCCCCCGACTGCTCACTTAGTAATTTGAAATTACATTACCAAGAAGATTATATTCTTTTACAAAATTTTTTTTAAATGTTTATTTATTTTTGAGACAGAGACAGAGCATGAATGGGAGAGGGTCAGAGAGAGAGGGAGACACAGAATCTGAAGCAGGCTCCAGGCTCTGAGCTGTCAGCACAGAGCCCGATGCGGGGCTTGAACTCACGGACCGTGAGATCATGACCTGAGCCGACGTCGGACGCTTAATCGACTGAGCCACCCAGGCGCCCCAAGAAGATTATATTCTTGATTGTGAATCTCACTTTGCTGCTTGCTGTTACACTAATCCATAACTGAAGGTCCAAAAACATAAAACATAGGCCAACAAAACTAATTAGGTAAAATATTATTATCATGGGTATACACAAAATAAGCCAAACTAAGACCAAGTCAAGGATTGGAAATACATTTGAATTTAATGAAATTAAAAAAAAAATGATAGAGCTAATATTATTACTTAGGTCTATCCAAAAACTTTATATGTACACTGCAACAGTTTTCAAGAATTTTTTAAAAAATGTTTATTTATTTTTGTTTCTTTTTGAGAAAGAGAGAGAGAGAGAGACAGAGGGGGAAGGGCAGAGAGGTGGGCAACAAAGGGTTCAGGGGGCTCTGCACTGACAGCAAGCCTGATGTGGGTCTCATACTCACAAACCATGAGATCATGACCTGAGCTGAAGTTGGATACTTAACTGACTGAGCCACCCAGGTGTCCCAGTTTTCAAGAATTTTGATCTCAGCTCTAAAACTGGGACCATGAAATACCCAAAGCTTTATTTAGGGGGCGGGGGGTGGAAATCTGCTTTCTCTTTACTATACAGGTCTACAGAGCAGATAGTTAACTGTTTTAACAAACAGCTTTAATTGCCTCTTCTTTAGATGGTGGAAAATATCAGTCTGAGAGAAAATTCTTCCTAAAGCAATTAACAAAGAAGATTAGGGTAGAAGTCCCCAGCATTATACATTATTCATAGTACTAACAAAAATAGTAATAAGATATAAAACTTGATACTCTTTCTTAAGCTTATAGTATTGATTCATTATAGTATTAATTCACTAACAAATATCTGTTGCACATCATATACAATCAAATCATTGAGCTAGACCCTGACAGAGTTCAAAGTTGGATATCTTGATCCCTGCTGTCGCAGAGTTCATCATCCACTGAAAGATTCAGTTTGTAAGCTGCTAACAAAAATGGAGAGTAAATATAGTTTTTAAAGTGATATCTATACTAATAAAACTTAGCAATTTAAAAATGGCTAAGATTTGTTATGTTACAGTGCCAAGCAGTATTTGAAGCACTTAAAAAGTTCTAACTTATGATTCCTGAGAACCACCTTCCTGAGTGAAGTGTTATCACCATTTGCACTGAAGAAGCTGATCCTTAGGTAGATGGAGACACTTGATTAAGACCTGGTAAGTGGTATGGGGTGCCTGGGTGGCTCAGTCTGTTAAGCATCCATCTTCAGCTCAGGTCATGATCTCACAGTTCGTGGGTTTGAGCCCCACATCGAGGTCTGTGCTGACAGTTCAGATCCTGGAGCCTGCTTTGGACTCCGGGTCTCCCTCTGTCTCTGCCCCTCCCCTGCTCATGCTCTGTCTCTCTCAAAAATAAATAAGCATTAAAAAAAATTTAAAGACCTGGTAAGTGGTAAAACTTTGCTTTGAAACCTGTGCTAATTCAACTCTAGTGATATTTGTTAACCCCTATGATGTCCAAAAGGGAGTCTATCTAAAAATTACTAATAACATATTTAATAGTGTTTTAGCACTTACATAGAAAGAGTTATTTTAAATAGTACTTCTTTGGTCATCATGTTTATCCTGTGGGTAGCTTGAACTTTTACCCCATTGTTCACAAAAGCAAACTAAACTAAAATACTAAGAAAAGTAATGGTTTTTATGGTGTGCTATTTGTCTCTGAGGGAACTTCATAGAATGTATCTTCATTATTGACTATTTTAATTTCCAAATTGGTTGAATTTAATATAATTTTAAACTACTAATTTCATACATACTGCTATATAGGAGAAAATAAGTTAAACCTAACAATAATTAGTGATATTCAAATATTCAATTAATTAGAACAGATAACAACATTCTCTTCTGTATCTATTATCCTGAACATACTTTTCTGATAATAGTGTTTGAGAAGAAACATACTTTCTTGTCTTTTTTTTTTTTTTTTTTGGTAATAAGAAGTTCAAGACTGTGAACTGAATAAAATGTTTCCTTATCAATATTCTCTTTTTAAGTCTCAGGCTTTGTTGAGTCCACCAATTCAAAGGTATAAACTCTGTAATAATCTGTTCAATCTTAATCAGTTCTCTATTTTATAAGAACCATGAAGATGTTCAATCTCATTAGTCATTAGTTACATGCAAATTAAACCATGATGAGATGCTACCACACATTCATTAGAAATGCTAAAATAGGGGGCACCCGGGTAGCTCAGTCAGTTAAGCTTCCAACTCTTGATTTCAGCTCAGGTCATGATCTCACAGTTCATGTGTTTGAGCCCCACATTGGGCTCTGCACTGACAGCATGTAGCCTGCTTGGGATTCTCTCTCTCCCTCTCTCTCTCTCTTTGCCCCACCCCAGCTTTCCATGTCTCTCAAAATAAATAATTAAACTTAAAAAATATATAAATGCTAAAATAGGGGTGCCTGGGTGTCTCTGTTGGTTAAGCGTCCAACTGTTGATCTCAGCTCAGGTCATGAACTTAGGGTCATGATCTCAAGCCCACTGCTGGGCTCTGCACTGGGCATGAAGCCTACTTAAAACAAACAACAACTAAAATATAATGACAAAACCAACTGCTGGAGTGGATGTGAAGAGACTAGGCCTTTTGTCAACTGCTCTTGGAATTATAGAATGATATGGCCATGATTTCTTTATAATATTAACCATACAATGCAGAAATGGCACTCTTGGACATTTATCTGAGAGAAATGAAAACCTATTGATACAAAAACCTGTGCATTTACATTCATAGCAGCTTTATTTTTGACATTAAAACCTGTAAATATCCTCTCAGGGTGCCTGGGTGGCTCAGTCAGTTGGGTGACCGACTTCGGCTCAGGTCATTATCTCGCGGTCTGTGGGTTTGAGCCCCGCGTCAGGCTCTGTGCTGGCAGCTCAGAGCCTGGAGTCTGCTTCTGATTCTGTGTCTTCCTCTCTCTCTGCCCCTCCCCTGCTTGCTCTCTGTCTCTTTCTCTCTCAAATAATAGACATTAAAAAAAAATGAAAATAAATAAATAAATAAATAAATAAATAAATAAATAAATATCCTCTCTATGTCTGTGAGAAGAAGGACTGCTAAGACTCTGTCTAGGTGGTGGTGTCCTTTATTATATAAATTAAATAAACCTAGTTCTGTTTAATCAGCAGGTTATTCTGCTAGCCATTTTTGGGAGTTCACAACAGACATAGTAAATATTTGAGTCTTTACTATCTGCTGAGCACTGGGGGTGCAAAGATAAAAGGCAAAAGAAGCCAGTATTCTCCTGAAGCCTGGAGTTATATAGGGACAGCATGTGAAAAACAGGTAAATCCACAAATAAATAAATAATTGCCAAGTGTATTGTTACGAGAGAAACAAATATGATACTTTTATTCAGAATAAGGATCGGCAAATTATCACCTATTTGGTTAAATCAAGTTTTGTTAGGACACAGTCACAATCATTTATCTGCATAACCTATGGCTATATTTGTGCAGTAAGGATGGAGTTGGGTAGTTGAAACCAAGAATGACCTACAAAGTCTAATATATTTAATAGTGGACTTTTAAGAAAAAGTTTGTAAGAGGCACCTGAGTGACAGGCGGTTAAGCGTCTGACTTGATTTGGTCTCAGGTCATGATCTCACAGGTTTGAGAGCTGTGCTGACAGTGCAGAGCCTGCTTGGGATTCTCTTTCCCCTTCTCTCTCTACCCCTCCCCGCTTGCTTTCTCTTTCAAAAATAAATAAATAAACTTAAAAAAATTGTAGACCTCTGATTTGAGATAAAGACATTTTGAGTTTCAGTACTTTTATTTTTCCTCTCTTAGCAAGATCATATTTGTTAAAACTAAGCGTTAAGGATTTTCTTAAGATGATTTTTTAAAGACTTAATCCTCATGTAGCATATAAAGGCCTAGGTCTGGTGTATTCTAATTATAGCTAAATTATGTACCTTGCTGCTTTATGGTAGTAGGATGATGTGATTTCAAACCATAGGGGAGATCCATCAGTAAATCTTAAAGTCAATTTTCTGGTCATAACCAGAATTTAAAAAAAGCGAAAGAGACTAGGGTAGAAAAATAGTGTCAGGTACAACATAGTAAGTGCAAGATTGGCAAGGCTACTTATAACCCCATTGTTTCACTTCGGTATACACACACACACACACACACACACACACACACACACACACACATTTATTCTGGTTTATCATTTATGGTCACCAGTTTGAAAAAGTTTGAAAGTCATTGTTCAATAAACTACGAAGCCTGTGGCCTAGACATTGTGGAGCATTAAGGGTGATGGAGTTACATGTCATTATCAGTGTTCCCGTGTCATCTTCATGGGCCAGAGATTAGATGAGGGGAGAAGATTAGAGGATTTTTAATGCAGAAAGACTTTTGCGTCCCTTCTGATTTAGGATTCTGGAGGGGATCCCTTTGAAGATGTCCTCACACAAAGAACCAAGGGCATGGCAGGGATCGGAAAGCCAACAAGTATATTCTGCATGTATTCCCTTCTGAAATGTCATGCATTAGTTTACAAGAGTTGTGGATGAAGGTGGGAGCTGAGTCTGAAGCTATATTATTGTTTTCCCAAGGCCTGCTTGTGGCATATAATTTTATCCTCATGATACAAGAAGGGGTGATGGGATTATTGAAAGGCCAGTAGCCTGTTAAGAGGACAGAATTCAAAGCAAATAGCCCACCATGTACAGCTTTTGAGACTGAAAGTAAATGGCTAAGGTGTAGTTCTGTCACATCCTTTCCCCTCCCTAAAGCCAGATGACAATGGTGATATAGAAGTTGACCAGTGGTTTTAGGAGAGTCCAGCCGTGCCTCAGGAGACAAGTGCATTTCTAAAGGCTGTGACATGAGTCTAAGAATCCTATCTGATTTTCTGTTGCAATAAAATCAATGAGATCATATAATACATGCCCTCAGTGGAGGACCCAGGTGTTGTGAGTCCTAATGCTTATAGAATTTTGGAGGTACTCTTTCAGAAAAAGAATCCAAAATTGTAAATCCTTGCCAGGGGCCCATGCAGATGAGAGTCCCAGAACCGTAGGATTCATTTTCTTCCCACTAAAGCCTCTTTGTAATTATTTCTACAATGTATACTAAGGAGTGCTTAGAAATGATGAAGCATTGGGTGGAAAATTGAAATACTGAGAAAGCGCTTGAGGTTAGCAAACAGAAATCACCAGAAAGAAAATTTATTTCTTTCAGCAAAATTTAACAGGGTTTCCAGAATCTTACATTTTGTTTCATTTTCCTTGCTACTTTATGCAGTAACAACTTTAATTTTTTTTTAAGTTTATTTATTCTTAAGAGATAGAGAGAGACAGAGCATGAGCAGGGGAGGGGCAGAGAGAGAGGAGGAGACACAGAATCGGAAGCAGGCTCCAGGCTCTGAGCTGTCAGCACAGAGCCCGACACGGGACTTGAACTCACGAACCACGAGATCATGACCTGAGCCGAAGCCGGACTCTTAACCGACTGAGCCACCCAGGTGCCCCTGCAGTAACAACTTTAAAGATCAGATGCTTTAATAAGAAATAACCAACCCGCATTTTATGTTTACATTTTTAGTCTGTGTAAATTCTAAGACTTAACCCATAGAATAATTGGTAGATCATAAATATTTAACCTTGCTTTGTGGAAGACGGCACAAGGGTAAGAAGTACGTAGTGGAATTGGTTGCCAATTCTACTCAATCATTAGTACCGATCTCCCTTTCTTTTCTTTTTGAAATTATTTCATTTTAATTGTTTTATTTTATTGACTTGAAGATGGCATCTACCGAGAGAGAGTCTAAAATTGCCAAGTACTCACTTTGCAAGCCACCTACCTGGAAGCTAGGGCAAAGGCGTATGACAATATAGTCCTCTACTGGCAAATAAGACTTTGGAAATCTGATGATTGCACTCTGGGAAATGATTTTTTTTCAAATAAAAAAGACCTATGAGAGACATACCCAAGCCAGATACCACAATTGGTTTAATACCTAAAAGTGTCAGACTATCCCACAATCTTAAAGAAACAAGCTAGATTCCAAACCAATATTCAGGATTGCAGAAACAAAACAGAACAGAACAAAACAAAACTAAACTAAGATCCTGGATAACTGATGTTATCTGTACGTTGCTGAATTAACTATTTTACCTTTGAGATATGGAAATTTGCAATTATAAATTTCCCCAAGGTTTTAGTTGAGGAATACTTAACTTAAAATACGTAACTATTTTCTCTCTTTTTTCTTGTGGTAGAAAACACATAATATGAGATCTACCCTAACAAACTTTTAAGTGTATAGTATTGTTAATTATAATTATAGTATTATACAGAAGATGTCTAGAACTTTTTTTTTTTGGTCTTATATGATTGAAAATTTATACCTAGAGAATGGCAACTTCTCTTTTTCCTTTTCCCACAGCTCCTGGAAACCACCATTCTACTTTCTGCTTTAATGCGTTTGACTAGTTTAGATATGTCATGTAAGTGGATTTATGTAGTATTTGTCTTTCAGTAACTAACTTACTTTCTTAGCATAGTGCCCTCTGGATTCACCTTTGTTGTAGTATGTGACAGGATTTCTTTCTTTTTTTTGTGACTGAATAATATTCAATGCATAGAACACATTTTCTTTATCCATTGCTCTGTTGATGGACATTTAGATTGCTTCCACCTCTTGGCTGTTGTGAATAATGCAATTAACATGGGAATGCAAATATCTCTTTGAGATTCTGATTTCAGTTCTTTGGATATATACCCAGAAATGAGGCTGTTGAATCATACAGTAGTTTAATTTTAATTTTTTGAGGAACTTCCATAATGTTTTCCCTAATGGCTAGACCATTTTACATCCCCTACAGTGTGCAGGGTTTCCAATGTCTCCACATCCTTGTCAACACTTGTTATCTTTGTTTATTTTGGTAATGTTGTGTTTTCATTGTGTCCGTTGTTTCCTTTGCTGTGCAGAAGTATTTAGTTTGATGTAGTCCCACTTGTCTATTTCCTTTGTATTGTCTGTGTGTTTGATGTCATACCTAAGAAACCATTGACAAGATCAATGTCAGAAAGCTTTTTCCCTATGTTTTTTATCATAAGTTTCAGTTTCAGGACTTACATTTAAGTCTTTAATCCATTTTTGTGCAGTGTAGGATAAGAATCTAGTTTCATTCTTTTGTATGTGGATGTCCAGTTTTTACAATACCATTTGTTACGGTGATTATCCTTTTCCCATTGTGTATTCCAGTCACCCCTGTTGAAGGTCAGTTGACTATGTATACATGGACTCATTTTAGACTATTTTATTCAATTAATATATATGTCTGCTTTTATGCCATTACTATGATGTTTTAATCATAGAAGCTTTGATATACATATTTTTTTAATTTAATTTTTTGATATGTATTTTAAAATCAGGAAGTAAGATTTCTCCAGCTTTTTTCTTTTGCAATATTTTTTTGGCTATTTGGGATACTTTCTGATGCTATGTAAATTTTAGGATTATTTCTTCTATTGCTATAAAATATGCCATTGGGATTTTGACAGCAAGCATTGAATCTATAGGTTTCTTTGGGTAGTATGGGCATTTTAACAATATTGACTCTTCAAACTCATGAACATGGAGTATCTTTTATTTATTTGTGTGTTCTTTAATTTCTTTCATCAATGTTTTGTAGTTTTCAGTGGAAAAATCTTTCCCCTCTTTTGTTAGATTTATTCTGGTTATTTTTTAAAATACTATTGTAAATGGAATCAGTTTTTAAATGATTTTTTGGTATGCCAATTTTGTATCCTGCAATTTTGCTGTATTTGTTTATTCTGGAATTTGTGTGTGCGTGAGTGTGTGTGTGTGTGTGTGTGTGTGTGTGTGTGTGCGTACATGTGGAGTCTTTAGTATTTTCTCTATATAAGATCATGTCATCTACAGATAGAGACAGTTTTACTTCTTTCTTTCTCATTCGGATGTCTTTTATTTCTTTTTCTTCCCTGATTGCTCTTATTAGGACTTCCACCAATATATATATGGAACAGAAGTGATGAGAGTGAGAAACCTTGCCTTGTTCCTGACCTTAGAGGAAGAGTTTTCTTTCCATGGAGTATGATGTTAACTGTAGGCTTGTCATATATGGCCTTTATTTTGTTGAGATACATTCCTTCTATACTTAATTGGTTGAGAGATTTATCTTTTTTTTTCTTCCATGAAAGGATGTTTTATTTTATCAAATGCTTTTTCTGCGTCTATATTGAGGTGATCATGTGATTTTTTGTCTTTCATTCTGTTAATGTGGCACATCACATTTATTGATTTGGGTGTTTTGAAACATCTATGCATCCCAGGGATGAATCTAACTCAGTTATCATGTATAATCCTTTTAATGCTCTGTGTGTTTGGTTTGCTAGTACTTTTTTTAGGTCTTTGAATCTATGTTCATCAGCGTTATTGACCTTTAATTTAATTTTCTTGTCATGGCCTTACCTGGCTCTTGTATCAGGGTAGTGCTGGCCTCATAAATTGAGTTTGCTAATGTTCCTTCTACTTTAATTGTTTTTGAATAGTTTGAAAAGGATTAACATTAATTCTTCGTTAAATATTTCATAGTATGCACCCATGCAACCATCTGCTCCTGGACCTTCTTTTGCTGGGTGTTTTTGATTACTTATTTAACCTTTCCTTCATTATTAGCCTGTTTATATTTTGTATTCCTTCATGATTCAATCTTAGTGGTTTGCTTCTAGGAATTTTTCCCCATCTTCTAGATATCCATTAACAAATCAATTTGTTAATGTGTAATTGTTCATACTAGTCTCTTTTGATACTTTTTATTTCTGTGGCATCAGATTTAAAGTCTTCTTTTTCATTTCTAATTATATTTATTTGACTTTTTTCTTACATAGTTTTGCCAATTTTGTCAGTTTCTCCAAACACCAACTCTTATTTTCATTGATCTTTTCTATTGTTTCTCTAGTCTCTATTTCATTTACTTTTTAAGTATATTTATTTATTTTGAGAGAGAAAGGGAGCATGTGAGCACAAGTAGGGGAGAGGCATAGAGAGACTGAGAGAGAGAATCCCAAGAATGCTCTGTGATGTCAGTGCAGAACCTGTGATGGGGCTTAATCTCAGGAAACATGAGATCATGACCTGAGCTGAAATCAAGACTTGGATACTTCACTGATTGAACTATCCAGGTGCCCCTATTTTATTCATTTCTGCTCTAATCTTTTTTTTTTTCCTTTCCTTCTGATAACTTGGGCTTACTTTATCTCTAGTTTTTTGAGGTGTGGAGTTAGTTTACTTGAGATCTTTCTTTTTTAATATAGGCATTTATCACTGTAAACTTCATTCTTAGTACTTCTTTTGATGCATCCTGTAATTTTAATGGTGTTTTTCATTCTCATTTGTCTAAAGATAATTTCTAATTTCCCATATGATTTCTTCTTTGATCCATTGGTCATTCTAAAATGTGTTAATTTTTACATATTTTGGTTTTTTTGGTTTTCCTTCTGTTGATTTCTGGTTTCATTCTGTGTGGTTGGAAAAGATACTTGCTATGATTTCAATCCTACTGCATATGTGCACTGTTTTTTGACCTAACATGTAATTTATCCCGTATAATGTTTCATGTACTCTTGAGAGAAATATATATTATGTTGTTAGGTGGAATCCTCCGAATGTCTGTCAGGTAGATTGGTTTATGGTGTTGTTCAAGTCTACTCTTACCTTGTTGATATTCTGTCTAAATGTTTTATCTATTTTTGAAAATAGGATATTGAAGTCTCCTTCTGTTGTTATTTTGCTGTCAATTTCTCCCTTCAGATCTGTCAGTATTTACTTTATATATTAATGTGGTCTGATGTTGCATGTATATGTATTTGAAATTTTTACATCTTTCTGTGAATTGACCCTTTTATCTTTATGTACTGTCCTTTTTCTCTTTGAAAAGTTTTTGACATAAGGTCTATTTTGTCTGATACAAATATACTTACTTCTACTATCTTTTGCTTACCATTTGCATGGAATATCTTTTTCCTTAATGGTCAGACTTTGTTTGAATTTAAATTGAAAGTGAATCTGGGGCGACTGGGTGACTCAGTCAGTTAAGCATTTGACTCTTGATTTTCTCTTAAGTGGTGATCTCATGGTCGCAAGATTGAGCCCTGTGCCGGGCTCTGTGCTGAGCATGAAGCCTGCTTGGGATTCTCTCTCTCCTTCTCTCTCTGCCCCTCTCTCGTGCACATGCTCTCTCTTTCTCTCTCCCAATAAATAAACGAATAAAAATTAAAAGCAAGTCTGTTGTACACAGCATATAGTTGTATTTTGTGGTTTGTAAACTCCATTTAATTATTCTCTTTTGTATGGGGAATTTAATTCATTTACATTTAAGGTAATAAGTGGTAGGGAAAGGCTTACTATTGCCATTTTGTTAACTGTTTTCATTCTGTCTTTTAGTTCTTTGGTGTCTCTTTCCTTCTTTTAGACTCTTTGTGGGTTTTGTTTTGTTTTGTTTTGTTTTTGGTGTGTGTGTGTTGACATGTTTTGCTTCCTTTCTCTTTCTTATTTGTATCTTAAATATATTTTCTTTGTAATTATCATTGGTCTTACATAACATGTCTTTTAGTCATAACAATTTATTTTAAGCTGATAACAACTTCAGTTTAATCACACACAAAAACTATACCCTTTTAGTACCTTTTACCACACTTTATGTTATTGTTGTCATAGTTTACATCATTTTCTATTGGGTATCCATTAACAAATTTTTGTCATTTTAATTATTGTTAACATTTTTGTTTTTTTAATTTTTATACTAAATTAAAAGTGACTTACAGAGTATAAATCTCTTTCAATTCAACAGTTTGGATCATTGGGTTTTTTCTTTTTTTTTTTTTCTTTTTTTTTTCTTTTTTTTTTTTACCTTTTATTTTTTAATTTTTTTTATATATATATGAAATTTATTGACAAATTGGTTTCCATACAACACCCAGTGCTCATCTCATTGGGTTTTTTCAATCTGATGTCCATTTCCTTCCCTAGACTTGGGAAAATTTCAGCCACTATTTCTTCAAATAAACTTTCTGCCCCTTTCTCTCCCTTTTCTCCTTTGGTGATGTCCATAAATTGTATATTGGTCTCTTTGGCAGTATTCCTTTAGCTTTTCTTCAGTTTTTTTCTCCTTTCTTTTTTCTTTCTGCTTTCCTAACTGGGAAATTTCAAATGATCTTTTATTCTTTTGTTTGCTCAAGTCCGTTTTTGAACCTTTCAGTGAATTTTTCAGTTCATTTATTTTTCAGCTCCAAATTTGTTTCTTTTTTATATCTTCCATCTCTTTATTGAAATTCTCATTTTGTTCATGTGTCACTTCCTTGTACTCATGAGCATCTTTTTGACTATTATTTTGAAAATTTTTCCAGTCATTCATATCATCCTTTTGTCCAGTAATTCACATATCTTCTTTTCTTTTGGGTCTGTTTATGGAGTATTTATTGTATGTCTTTGATTAGGACCTTTCTTCTTTTCCTTTGTATTCCTTGTAACTTTGTACTGGTATCCACATACTTGGAGAAAAACAAAACAAAACAAACAAACAAACAAAAAACAGCCACCTTTCCTAGTCTTTAAGGACTCTTTAAAAGGAAAGACCTTAACCAGTCAGCCCTGGAAATACTGGGGGCCTTTCAAACCTTTTCTATGGAATTGTAGTTTCCTTAGAGGGATTTGCCTCTTTTCTTTTCTTTTCTTTTCTTTTCTTTTCTTTTCTTTTCTTTTCTTTTCTTTTCTTTTCTTTTCAACATCATAATCTCTTGCTCCCTCTGGTGTCTATCTGCTGTACCATGGGTCCTCTGAAACAACATGCTGCCGTACTTTTTTGTTCTCAAAGGTTGCCAGGCATCTAGAGTATATGGGATCCTTTAGTGAGCAAAATTGGGTTAGACACTAATTCCTCAAAGAGGCCCCCTGAAAAGCCAGAATATTGGCTGTACACTCCACTCTTCACTCTATCTCTTGAGGGGAGGCCGGTGAGCTGTATTGGCCTCTGTCTCTTATACCATTGGACCCTCTGGAGCAGCAGCATGCTCCCTGATCATTTTTTTAGGGTCTTCAGGCATCTAGAATATGTTAGGTCCTATCTGTACTCAGAGACAGGCAAGACAGAAGCCAGTCCCTTAAGTACCTTCTCTGAAAAGCCAGTACATTGGCCATATGGTCCAGTCTTCTTTTTCATTCCCCAGGGAGAAGCCAAGAATTGGGAGTTTTTTCCTGATCATGTGGCACTGCACTGGGGGGATAGAGAATGGTGGTAAGAAGATACTAAAATTCTTCCTACTAGCTTTGATTTGGCTGTTTTTTCACTTGCCTGGGGTGTAAGAGATCCTTAACTATTTCTTGGATTTCACACAAAGAAAATTGGTGCATGTATTGTTGAATCAGTGTCTCCATGGGAGCAAGGAGGGTCTGGGGCTTCCTATTCCACAATCTTACTGGTATCATGGTATCTAATCTCTTCTTGCTGAAATATTTTTAACCACTACAGAGAATTTGGGGAAATTGCAAAGAAAATGCCTCCAGAAAGGATGTGCTTCCCTATAAAAACTGTTATTAAAATAAGTATTAAAGCATGAGTTTAAACAAAAATATTTGAGGAGGCTCAAATAGGAACCCCTCCCACACTTTTATTCAACTCAAACAGGGTGATCAATGTAGATAAATTTTCAGAGATTCAACAACACGAGGGAAAGAGATGTTTGTCAGCTTCATGATCTCGCCTCATCATCTTAAAATAATGTCACATCATGTCAATAAAAGTATGAATGTAAATGTATTGTTAAAGTAGATATCTCCCCCCCCCAGCTATTTATTCCACAATGCGCTTAGAAAAGACATATGGGGGGGGCACCTAGGTGGCTTAGTCAGTTAAGCATCTGACTTCGGCTCATGATCTCTCAGTTAATGAGTTTGAGCCTCAGATTGGGCTCTCTGCTATCGGTACGTAGCCTGCTTCGGATCCTCTGTCCTCCTCTCTCTCTGCCCCCCCCCCATAAAAAAATAAACATTTGAACAACAACAAAAAAAAAAAAGAAAAGAAAAGACATTTTAGTCCAGTTGTATTACAGAAACTTGTTTATATAGGGAATCTAAAGCTCTGGGACAAGTGCACCTGGTGTGCTATGCGATCTAGTGTGTTTTACTAGAGGCATTATGTCTTAGCTGTCCTCTTGATTCTAAACCATTCTTTTATCAAGTGCTCCTGAACACCACCACATCACAATCTTTTCATACACTAGGTTCCTCATGAAATTCCTTACCAACATTAAATCTGTATTCTCGTAGTTTTCTTAGAACTCCTTATTTCTATAGCCTTGCTCTGTCTATCCAGACTTTTCCCTTAACACTTGCGGGAAAACACCTAGTGCTGTGGCTGGAACATTGCTCAGATGCAGGAAATGCTTATTAAATCTGTTTTTGTTGAATCTATATCTCAGGCTGAAAGCTCTGTTCCAATCAAGCTACTCACCATGTCTCAAAACCAGACCACACTGTCATTTCTAGATCACCTCTAATGCTTTTTCTCTGTCATCTTCTTTGTGCATCCTTTAATATCAAGCTTGAACTATACCTCCTTCGTGAAACTTCCCCTTATTACTCTCAATTACTGTCAATGAACTATACTTCCTCTGAATGGTATCATTTATTACATGTTCCATGGATTTGAGACCTCCCTCATATAAAGTAGCACATTAGATGCTAGCATTTTCATTTTAACAATCGTCTCAGCTTCTGTATTGTGAAGATAATGTCTCATGCTTCTGTATCCCTCTCATATAAATCTCTTCATAATTTAAAACTTATAAGTCAATACACATGGATGATTCATTCATTCAATAAATGTAGCATTATTTCAGGCTGGGCGATAGAGTCACAATTGTAGATGCTTCTACTATAGCATTCACCATGTGCCAGAAACTATATGAAGTACTTTAAGTTTATTAATTCACTTCACTCTCATAATAACTTTATCAAATGGGCACTATTTACTCAACCCAAATGTAAAGTTACAGACAGGGAAACTGAGGTACTGTGGTATTATGTGACTTCTCTAATTTCTACAGATAGAACCTATGTTTTGGAGCCAGGGCGTGAGCCCAAGTAATAGTTATGGGGTCTGTGCTTTAACCACTATTCTATTCAGTATCTTTAGATGCCAGAAATACTCATATTTTAAAGCTTTCTTTCCCCTCAAGGAGCTAATAGGTCTGAAAAGAAAGAGAATGATGTCAACATGTAAGTGCAATACAATATTTTAGGTTGTGGGATATCAAACTGTACAGGCATACCTTGGAGACGTTGTAGGTTTGGTTCTAATCTCCCACAATAAAGTGAATGTTGCAGTAAAGTGAGTGTAATGAGTTTTTTTGGTTTCCCAGTGCACATAAAAGTTATGTTTACACTCTCCTGTAGTCTGTGAAGTATACAATAGCATTATGTTTGAAAAAACAATATAAATACCTTAATTAGAAATACTTTCTGGCTAAAAACTGCTAACCACCATCTGAGCTTTCAGGGAATTGTGATCACTGAACACAAATCACCATAACAAATGTAATAATAATGAAAAATTTTGAATATTGTGAAAATTAACACAATGTGACACAGACACACGAAGGGAACAAATGCTGTTAGAAAAATGATGCCGGGACTCCTGGGTGGCTCAGTCGGTCGAGCATCCGACTTCGGCTCAGGTCATGATCTCACAACTTGTGAGTTCGAGCCCCGCATCGGGCTCTGTGCTGACAGCTGGGAGCCTGGAGCCTGCCTTGGATTCTGTGTCTCCTCTCTCTCTGCGCCTAACCCACTCTCATTCTGTCTCTGTCTCTCTCAAAAATAAATAAACATTAAAAAATGTTTTTAAAAAGAACAAAAAAAGAAAAATGATGCCGATAGACTTGCTTGACACAGGGTTGCCACACACCTTCAGTTTGTAAAAAATGCAAATATTTGCCGATGACAATAAAGCAAAATGCCATAAAATGATATCTGCCTATATAAAGGAGCGGGTGGAGCAATCAGTTTTACATGAACTAAGGGGACAGTGAGTTTTGTGGCTAACCTGATGGTTGAGCTGGGACTTGAAGGGGAAGTAATGCTTGAGAGTTGAATGAAGGCACATAGGGACAAAAGAAACATGATGTTTGGGACAGTTTAATGTAGTTTGGCATATAAGGCTAGTTGCCAAACAATATCTATTCTTCGTGTCTCATATATGTTAGAACACTAACTTTGTTTATAAGGGCAGTGTAGTCAGTCTGCCTTATAGCTGGATTTATCCATATGATTAAGTTTTAGCCAATAAAAAAAAAAAAACAGTTGTGTGGGACTCTGATAACACTTTAGAACCATCAATGTGTACCTTAAAACTCTTTTTTTTTTTGAATAGGAGAAAAATATACATTTTTATTCTATTTCAGCCACTGGTTTTGAGTTTTTATGTTATATAAAGTAAAATTCCAATTGATGTAGTGTTACTGGAACACAGAGCAAGAGAGGAGTCCCTGCTTAGGAAGGCAGTTTGAAAATATTTGGAGGGAAATAATAAAATGTATTGTATCCCATGTAAGGAATTTGTACTTTGTCTCATAGGCTAGTGTTTCTCAATTCTGGCTAATTTGTAATCACCTGGAGCCTTAAAAAAAAAAGTGTATGTATGTGTCTGTGTATATATACGTGTTATATATACACACGTATATATAAACCTTCAGGTCTTACCCTTAACCAGCTAATTAATCTCTAGGGCAGGGGTTTTTAAACTTGGCTTCACATTTAATCATGAAGCCCAGACCATACCCAGACCTAGAATGTCATGATCTCTGGAGGTAGGGAATTTAGGCATCATTATTTCTAAAGATCTCCCTGAGTTATTAAAATGTTCAGCCATGGGTGAGAAACACTGGCGAAAGCAACAGACTTGGGAGTGTATCAAAAGAATTCTAAGGAAGTTTAAGACATTTAGTTTGTATGTTATTGTTTTGGCTGCGGTGTGGAGAGTTGATTAAGAAAAATTTACATTTTAGAATGAAATGTGCTACTTTCCCTAAATTGTTTCAAAGGGTTTTCCGTACAGTAATAAAATTTCAGTTTTCTACCAAGGATGAGTAGGTGTATCTCCCCAGGCATGGCATGTTGTAATTTTTAAAGAGCACTAGACAAAGAATAAGTTATCCTAGTAAAGGCTCATCACTAGGTCACTTTGAGGTATGTGTTCTGCTGCAGCTATTGAAAACTCCGCTAAAACTTATTTGATCAATAATAGTATTTGTTATTTTACCTAACAAAGTTCAGAGGGAGAGTGCTTCAAGATTTAGTTCATTTATCTGATTAGCGGTGGCATTAAGTCCCTCCACCTTGTTCCTCTGATAATTTAGGTGGATGGCTTATGGGTTGTTGTAAATCCAGGTGTTACATCTAAATAGTAATATACAGACAGGAAAAGAGAATCGCATGTCTTTTGTTCTTTATTGAGAGAGGACAATTTCTGAGAAGCCCTAGAAGCCCGTTTCCTCTAACATCTCATTGGGCAGAATTACACCACGTGACCATTGTTAAACCCAATCATTTTCTTAAGGCTGGATTGTCGTGACTGCGATTTCTCAATTCTACCTGCTATCTGTGGATCATCCCGAAATTTGGCCTAAAGTAGGGCCAAATTTCAGGAAACTTTAAGAAACAATATCGATGGTAAAATATTTAGCCAGAGAAAATCTTCACTATAGGAGATTCAAAATAAAAAGACAGGGGCGCCTGGGTGGCTCAGGCAGGTGAGTGTCTGACTTGAGCTCAGGTCATGATCTCACAGTTTGTGGCTTCGAGCCCCGCACTGGGCTCTGTGCTGACGGCTCAGAGCCTGGAACCTGCTTTGGATCCTGTGTCTCCTTCTCTCTCTGCCTCTCCCCTGCTTGTTCTCTCTTTCTCTCTCTCTCTCTCAAAACTGAATAATAATTTTTTTTAAATTTTTTTTCAACGTTTATTTATTTTGGGGACAGAGAGAGACAGAGCATGAACAGGGGAGGGGCAGAGAGAGAGGGAGACACAGAATCGGAAACAGGCTCCAGGCTCTGAGCCATCAGCCCAGAGCCCGACGCGGGGCTCGAACTCCCGGACCGCGAGATCGTGACCTGGCTGAAGTCGGACGCTTAACCGACTGCGCCACCCAGGCGCCCCTAATTTTTTTTTTTTTTTAAATAAAAAGAGCCAGTCACAGTATATCTTGTGAATACCTCAAGAGCAAAGAGGAAATGGAATTTCTCTGTCTGGAATGAGTCAGATGGAGAGCTTGTGGAGACACAGAGTTGAAGTGGCAGGCAGAGCTTCCCTGTGTCATCAGCACAGGGTGACAAAAGAACACATAAATAAGGGGCGCCTGGGTGGGTCAGTGGGTTGAGCGGCTGACTTTGGTTGCGGTCATGATCTCACAGCAGGTGAGTTCGAGCCCCGCCTCTGGCTCTTTGCTGACAGCTTGGAGCCTAGAGCCTGCTTTGGATTCTGTGTCTCCCTCTCTCTCTGCCCCTAATCCACTCCCATTCTGTCTCTGTCTCTCTCAAGGATGAATAAACATTAAAAAAATTAAAAAAAAAGAACACACAAATAAGTCAAAAAAGACATACTTTGACTTTGTTATTAATTATATTATGATGCAAAGCAAGTTACTTAACCTTTCTTGGTTTCAGTTTCCTCAATATAATGATTATACTACTTTCTAGACTTGCTTGTGTGATTCTTTTAAATGAGGAAATTAGATACATAGTTTATCATTTACAATTGCAATTATTAAATAAATTTTTAAAACATGTTTTATAGATACTATAATAGTAACCACAGTAAATACTTACCTGTTTTTGGTAGATTAGATTGCCATTGTTACCTGAATAACGTGGAAATGGCATTTACTGAGAGTCGGCTATGCTCTAGGTATTCCGCTAAAACTTTACTTATTATCTCATTGCTATGAAATATATCTTTATTTTGTTATCCATCTTCATTTTAGAGATTAGGAGACTCAAGTTCATGAAATTTAATTAGTTTGCCTACTATCACACAGATAATAAATGCCTAAGCTGAGATTCCAGTACGCTACTTACAGATTACATCATATCGTTTTCATGTTTCTGGGTATATATGTGCGTGGAGGGAATAGCCTTTTATTTTAAATTACTTTTCTAGTAATATTACATGTATAAAACATCTGTACAAGGAACACTTTTTGAGTGTTAAGCATGTTGTTGAATAAAGTTACCATTTTCTTATACCCTTGCTTGTAGTAAGTCCCGGCAAACATACTATCTCTCACACTTAGGCGATTGGAAAGGGAGATTGATGGTTGTAGGGATGAATTAAAAGATAATTTTGGAGCCTGATCCCAGTTTGAGGAAGAAGAGGAGAGGTTAGGTTAATGCATTATAAAATATTGGATAAGAATACGAGTAGACAGACTGCTATCAAGCAGAGATAGGTAACACCAGGAGAGGAGGACTGGGAAGGTTACGAGACAAAATTTACCTTACTTTCTTTTGGGCCAGTCCTGGCTCTACCCTCATGAAGTTCTTGGTCCTTGTTCTGGTCAGGATGGTTGGATATGGGGAGGGGAGTATAACTCCATCAGAACAGGTATGCACAATGTAGTCTGTAGAGACTATAAGATTCTCAATGCACAGGATCATCTGCCATTTATTATGTGATTCTTCATCACCCACCAGACTACCTTCTTCATATTAGATAGACAAGAAATCCTTGTGGAAATAAGTTGTTTCTTAAAACTAATGACTCACCAATAAGCTGACTATGTATTAGAAATTGTGCAAGGAGTATGTTATGGCTATGGTGAATTAACAGAAACTACCTGCCCCATGTTCAGTTGCATTTATGATGTGCACAGTAAGTGTTAAGACTTCCATTTCTCAGCTCTGGACTTGGGCTGTTGCAAGATTACAATGATGGATCAGAAAACACAGTGCTGAACATCATCACTAGAAGGATGGGAGAATCAGAAATCTAGATAGCCAATGTAGGCTAATAAATTCCACATGTGAGGCAGTGATTTTGTTATAAGGGAGTGTTGAGATTAAAAAATATAAGTGAGAAATTCCAAAATTAAATCTAGAAATGTGGAAGCTAAATTTTTGTGATGGTCTTGAATTCAGATGCATTGAGAGGAAACAAAGTGTACCCAGAGTTATAACATTTTCCTTGTGTAATATTTGTGTGATAGCTTCCTTGGAAAATATCTTAGAGTCCTTCTCTTAAGGATACACTTTTATCAACATTAAAGCAGAGCTCTCTTATTCTGGTTAATTTTCATGGTTAGGAAATGTCTTCTTTATTTAAACATTGATTAAGTTCTCAGTTGTTATATTTATAGAACATTATATTTTGACATTTTACATTACCATTTTATTAATTGGTTTATTGTATGTAAAGAAAATTGTTAGTAAGTCATACCCTAAGTAAATGTTTCCTTTAGCCTTTTGGGCTCTAGTTTTCTCATCTTAAAATTAATGTGACTCCTACTAGTCTTTTATGATTTGCGGAAGGAAAACCTTCCTACATTTGATAACAGCAATGCACAATTGGATCATGATATCCTAAGGTGTTCTGTTGAATAATTCTTGTTGGTTAAACTAGGTTGTATTTTAACCCTAAATTATACTTATACTAGAAATCAGGTGGGTCTTAGCATGGAAATTATTTGGGAATCACCGTCCTAGATTTATGTTTACCTAAAAAGCAACCTTCTGGGAAAGACTCATTTTGACAGAGAAGAGAATCCAGATGCCAGTATTTTATTCACAGTCAATGGAAGAGTCAGTGAAAATGTTGGTAAAAGAGATATGGTCTCTCAGATTAAGCTTTGGTTCTATCTTCATAGACTCATCCCTGAGTTTTAGCCTAAGGAATAACAACAAAATAGAGAGTTAAGAATTAACCTAAACGAATCACCGCCTTCTTAAATGCAGTAAGGCAACTCTGTTTTATTTTTTTTAATTTTTTAAATTTTTTTAACTTTAGCGTTTATTTTTGTGTTTTTTTGTTTGTTTTTTGTTTTTTTCAATATATGAAATTCATTGTCAAATTGGTTTCCATACAACACCCAGTGCTCATCCCAAAAGGTGCCCTCCTCAATACCCATCACCCACCCTCCCCTCCCTCCCACCCCCCATCAACCCTCAGTTTGTTCTCAGTTTTTAAGAGTCTCTTATGCTTTGGCTCTCTCCCTCTCTAACCTCTTTTTTTTTTTTTTTTTTTTTTTAAATCTGGCCCTTTGTAGCAACGTGGATGGAACTGGAGAGTGTTATGCCAAGTGAAATAAGCCATACAGAGAAAGACAGATACCATATGTTTTCACTCTTATGTGGATCCTGAGAAACTTAACAGAAACCCATGGGGGAGGAGAAGGGGAAAAAATGGTAACTGTTTTTAGTGGAGGTTTTTCAATGTTATGAGACAGCCTTTTTGCAACTTCACAAAGCTCCTTATTGTCTGGGTGTCAGCAAACTCTTGACGGCACAAGGAGCAGCAGAATATTTATGGGCATCAACAAGACAGCCCCCCAGGTTTCCCCTGCTGTAGTTGAGCCCTATAATTCCATCCTCACTACCCACACCACTCTGGAACTCTCTGTGCCTTCATGGTAGACAATGAGGTTGTCTATGACATCTGTCATAGAAACTTTGATATTGAATGCCCAGCCTACACTAACCTTAACCACCTTATTAACCAGATTGTGTATTTAATCACTGCTTCCCTCAGATTTGATGGAACCTTGAATGTTGATTTGACAGAATTCCAGACCAACTTGGTGCCCTATCCTCACATCCACTTCCCTCTGGCCACATACGGCCCTACTTCTCTGCTGAGAAAGCCCACCACGAACAGCTTACTGTAGCAGAGATCACTAGAGCATGCTTTGAGCCAGCCAATCACATGGTGAAATGTGACCCTCACCATGGTAAATACATGGCTTGCTGCCTGTTGTACCATTGGTGACGTGGTTCCCAAAGATGTCAGTCCTGCCACTGCCACTCTCAAGACCAAGCATACCATCCAGTTTGTGGACTGGTGCCCCACTGGCTTCAGAGTTGGCATTAATTCCCTGCCTCCCACTGTGGTACCAGGTGGAGACCTGGCCAAAGTATAGTGAGGTGTATGCATGCTGAACAACACCACAGCCATTTGGTGAGGCCTGGGCTCACCTAGACCACAAGTTTGACCTGATATAGGCCAAGTGTGCCTTTGTTCACTGGTATGTGAGTGAAGGCATGGAGGAAGGAGAGTTTTTTGAGGCCCATGAGGACATGGCTGCCCTTGAGAAAGATTATGAGAACGATGGATAGTGCTGAGGGAGAGGATAAGTGTGAAGAGTATTAACTTGTCTGCTACAATTTTACTCTCCATTGTCTTGGGACTGTCTTATTTTTGTTCTGGAAGCTGTCCATCGTGGCCCTAACTTGTTAATAAAAGTAGTGTTTCTATATAAAAACAAAACAAAACAAAACAAAACAAAAAAAACAAAGAAAAAAACCAAGAAAGCAAAAAGCAAAGGGACATAAGGAGACTTTGGGAGGGAGATGTTGGCTATGTCCCTTCTCTTGATTGTGGTGATGTTATTATGGAAATCTGCATATGTCTATACCATCGGATTATACACATTAATATGTACAGTTATTTGTATATAATTTATACCTATGGTAACCTTATGAGACTAAATAAGAAATGAAAGATGAAGTCTTTATATTGGGCTCCGTAGCAAATTACTATAAACAGGCAGCCTCAAACACTATTTATTAGCTCATAGTTTTGTGGGTCAGGAGTTCAGGCATGGCATGATTGACATTTCTTCTTTAGGTCTTACAAGGTTGAAATTATGGTGTTGCTAGATGTGTTTTCATCTGGAGCTTGGGAGTTTTCTAAGCTCATATGGATATGGCAGACTTCATTTTTTTGCAGTGTGGTACTGAGATGCCCTTTCCTTGCTGGATATTAGTTGTGGGCTGTTACCAAGTCCCTAAGGCTACCCACATTCCTTGTCAGATAGCCCCCTAGGGTTCAAAGCCAGCAACAAAGAATCTCCCTTGACTCAAATCTCTCTTATGCTCAAATCTATGATTTCTAGAAGATCTTATTCTAAGAGCTCACCTGATTAAATAAAGCTCATCTAGGATAATTACCTATCTTAAGGTCAACTGTTTTGAGCCTTAACTGAATCTGTCAAAATCCCTTCACAGCAGCATCTAGATTAGTGTTGGTTTCAGTAGCTGGTAGAAAATATGTTATGCCAGGGACAGAGCATCTTTCAGTCATTTTACAAGACTCTGGAAAATACTATGCACAGGATTTACATATTTCAAGGTCTCTTTTGTTCTGGTCCCAACCTTTGTTCCTCTTCTTGCCTACCATTAGTCTATGTAAAGTAATTCCATCCAAACTTGTTGATTGTCAATTTAAGAACACTTATGTTTTTAGGGTGCCTGCGTGGCTCAGTTGGTTAAGTGTCTTACTTCATCTCGGGTCCTGATCTCATGGTTTTTGGGTTCAAGCTCTATGTCATGTTCTTCACTGACAATGTAGAGCCTGCTTGGGATTCTCTCTCTTTCTCTCTCTCACTCTTCTCTCTCTCTGCCCTTCCCTTACTTGTGCTTTCTCTCTCAAAATAAATAAACTTAAAAAAAAGAAAATGAAAAAAAGTGTCTATATAATAGTGTACATATAGACTGCATAGAGAAACTATATATATTAATGAATTCAGATTTTTTATAGAACTGAATTCTGGAATTATAGAAAGGTGTTTTGGTCTGCCAGAAAAAGCCTAATTTGTTTTATTTTTCTTGGACTTTTTTATTTTCTGTTTTTCATGAATTCCCGCTCTAACTACTGTATAATTTTTCCTTTGCCATGCCCACCTAAAATGATCATTTATCGATTTTGTTGATCGATATGTGCCACTCATTTTTAGATTTTTGGCAATGTAGGGGAGGTATTTTCTGTAACAGGAAACTATTTTTCTGAAACAAAGGATTTTGAGGTCACTCACATGCTACCTATTAAGCGATCTGGTTTACATAAATGCCGCTTAATTAGAAGATCATTTTCAATAGAAGATTAAGGGGGTTCAGGTTAGTTAAGTAAGACCTTCGAACATCTTCCTGTTTAGGGCCACCTGGGTGGCTCAGTTGGTTAAGCATCAGTCAGACTTTGGCTCAGGTCATGATCTCAAGGTCCATGAGTTTGCACCCCTTGTCAGGCTCTGTGTGGACAGCTCAGAGCCTGGAGCCTGCTTCGGATTTTGTGTCTCCCTCTCTCTCTGCCCTCCCCCACTTGTGGTCTATCTCTCTTTCTCTCAAAAATAAAATAAAATCATAAAACAATTGTAGAACTTCTTCCTGTTTTAAGATTTTCTTTGTTCTGATTTAGAAATACTTTGACTTTTTAATATTAACTAAAGCCATATACTTAAATGTTTAGCTGTTTGCATCTTAATTACTGAGCAAAACAGCAACAATTATGCATATTATTATAGGCATATAAAATTAATTTTTGTTGATTTAGTAAGTTTGTTGATTTGTTGTAGTTATCTTTGTCCTTTAGTCTGCAAATGGATTGCTGTTATAGCAGGATTCTTTGCTATGGCTCTCCACTTATAATGGAAAGTACACCATGGAGTTAGACCTAGGTTTGCATCCTGGCCCCACAAGCAATCTGGGTAGGTTATATAATGTTTTTGAGCCCCACTTCATTTGAAAAAAAGGGAGATAATAAATATGTGTCAAATGGTTACTATGAAGATTTATGAGATATTGTCAAAGCAAATGGAACAAGTAAGTAATAAATTATTTGTTTGCCTCTTTTCTATCACGATTTTGTGAAAAAATACACATTTTATATTGAGTACTTATTACCTGTGGTAATAAGGAAAACGTTATGTGTTGTCCCCCTTAAAATAATATTGAAATAGAACATACTAATAACCTCCTCTGAAGGTTGGGCTGTAAAATTAGCAAAGAAGTCTTCTTTAAATCTCCTCAAAGATTTGGAAATGAGGTAGGGAGACTGTTTGACTATCCAATCTTGTGTTTGTACGTTAATGTTGGCAGATAAGCTAATATTGGCAAGGTAGTATCCCTTCCCATAGGAGACAAGGGAGAATACACTGACTTAGAAGATTACACATTGTTGTTTATTTCCTACTCAATTTTTTAGATTTGTCATAGGGACATAACCATGCTGGGTCTGTGATTATATTTCATTGTTAGTTCATACATTTTAAATATGGGGAAAACAATCAGACTTTGCATGCTTGGTCAATGTGAGTCTCCTCCATTAAAAAAAAAAGTGTCTATATAATAGTGTATGTATAGACTAGATATAGAGACCATATACATTAAATAACTCAGATTTTTTTTATAGAACTGAATTCTGGAATTATAGATAGGTGTGATGATGGAAGGAATGAGTGAGAAGGTGATACTAAGGGGAAAACAAATTTGTTTTCGTATGCTGACATGTCACTATGTTGGAAAAATGACAACATAAATTTGGTGCTTTTTATAGAGGAAAAATAAGGTTACCTGTTTGAAGAATTTTTTAGAAATCAGCTATGTATTTTAAAACTTAAGTGTTTAAAAACTTTTTTGTAACAGATATTTTAAAGTATGATTAATCATTAATGTGCTAGCAAATAGCTAGAATTATGTACTGCTTTATCCGTGAGAGGCAGCCATCTGTGATTAGTTAGCTCTATGAGAGGCACTTTGGACAAAGGTGCAGTAAAGAGAGGTATTTGGGAAATCCAGAAAAACTGTTAAAAAGGAAATAGTATTATCATGTTGGTATGCTAACAGGGAGGGGGTTCTCTAATGAGAACAACATGGTGAACAAGAAGAATAGGACCAAGTTGAGTGAAAAACTGCCTTCAGAGATGTGACAAAGCTACAATGACTGTTTCTTACACAAATATATTTTTATAGACAAACCATGAACTATGCATTTAAAACAATTGAAATGGAAAGTTTCATTTAAGTCAACAAACATACGTATTGAATGGATACTATGTATTTTTAACTATGCTACTTTATGTTGATATATAATGAATAAAACAGGATCTCCATATTCTAGTGGTTCACAAGGGTAAAATATTTATCTGGTTTTAAAAATTGCAATATGTAATCATAAGATATAATAAAACATGATGATAGTGGCAAGGTCAGGGTGCTAGGAGATCATGAAGAAATACTGGTGTACCTAAGTTCTGGGACAGTGAAGGAAAGATTCACAAAAACATTATAACCATCACTGAAATTTGAAAATAATTTAGAGTGCACAAGAGAGGTAAAGCAAAAAGGATAGATTATTTGGAGAGTAATCTACCTGCAACATCTGTTATGCCCTCAGGAGTTGATCCTAGTCCAAATGACCTGGCTGGTAATATCTCCCTGTTTGATCTGACCACTCCATGTGAATCCATCTTGAACTTGACACCCCAGTCAAATAGTGTGACCTTCCTCAGTTAAGGCTTATCATTCTTTACACTGTGTTAATTTTTTAAACTATATTATCCCAAATTTTAGTTTTATGCCTTGGTAAAAATGTTTAATTCCTTCACAGTAGATTAATTTTAGTAGACATTATTCATTAAATCACAGAATCCCCAAAAAAGCGGAAATATATTTGAAAATAAAGCTTTCTATATGGATTCAAAAATTGCATTAAATAATTATATGGGAGAAACAAAGTATTCTACAACTGTTCTCATTATTGTTATTTTGCAGAACTCACATTGATTTACATCTTACCTGGTTTTCGTTTATTTCTAAATGACTTTGTAACCACTAAAATCGTTTAAAGAAATGGAGAGGATATTTCTACACGTATGAATTTAAGTAATGTGATGCCATCTATCAGCTCCAGGGGAACAATGGCCATGATGAGTTTGAGTTATTTAAAAATATACATGAATTCCAATTTGCCAGGAAAAGACAACACCATATACATTTGGTGTATCATCTATTACAATTTTATGTGTCATTTTCATTTTGTTTATAAAATTGAGATTATATATATTTAATACCTAAATTTCCCCTTTTCCCTCTCTGGCCTTTCCTTATATAAGTTTGTGGTTTTTCTGTGTAGCCCTGTGAGTCTATAGACATTACAGACTTAATAAGTACTTAATTTACATATGCCCATCTCCCATAGATTTTAGGGTGTGTAGATTCTTTTTACAACCTTGTTGGTGTCTCCTAGGACAACTAGTACTTCACCCTGTATTTAAGGGGGGAGGGAGGATAAAAAAAGAGTTGATATTTGAAATGTCATTACTTGAATAAGTCTAGTAAAAATACTGTTTCCTGAACAAAGAAAAACAGTGATTTTCAAGAATTTTACTTCTTTGGAAAGATAATAAGATTTTAAAAATAAAAGTCTGATGTGTAGGATATATTTTTGAGAAGTTTTCTGCCCTGTGAAACCAAAATAACAACTAGAAGAGACAGAGAAGTTAATGATAATTATTTGAGGAAGAAAAAAAAAACAAGGCTGTTATAATCAAGGTTAATATTTATCTAGGGCTCATTCTGTGCCAGACGATTTTCTAAGGACTTTATATTAACACACATTGTGCAAGTAAGCAGTATTAGGTCTCCAATGCACAGAAAAGACAACAGAGGCATAGATAATTAGCTTGTTGGTGTTGCACAGCTAGGAAGGAGCAGAAGTCCTCTGAAATCTGGCAGTCCAGCTCCAGACCCCAAGTTCTTTTTTTTTTTTTAATTTTTTTTCCAGACCCCAAGTTCTTAATCATTGTGTTTTATTACCTGTTAGGTATAATCCGATCTAATTTTGTAAAGGCACATAAATAGCATGTGCTATCTTACTTACAGTTTCCAACCTTGAACTATAAAATGTCTATATTCACAACATAAAATCAACATTACCGAGCAGTTGCTCTTGGCAGAAATAGTGTCTTTCATCCTAGAAATGGTGAAAAGAGTTATTTTATTCACCAAAGAGATCTTAGAAATCTTTCAGTATAACTCTTGACCTAAACTTTTTGATATGGAGGAGGACTTCACTATTTACATTGGTAAAACTAAAAATAATGATGAAACTCTTGCAGGTTAGTAGCATAGATGTCAGATATGATTCTGAGTGGTGGCAATTGATTAGTTCTCTGATGCACTTTTTAAGTTCCTGTTCTCTGAGACCTGGGTGCCAGGAAGCCAAATGTGGCTATTTCCATTAGAATGTGCCTCTTACCCTAGTTGAGAGTGCTACTAGGGAGAGAAAGTGTTGTGATCAGTTTTTTGGGTTATGTATCACTCACAGTGCCAGGGGTGTATTCAAGTATTATATAGATTGCTTTGAGAATGTGCTAGAATGGTTGTTTCCAAAGAGAGTGCCCTTTATCGAATCTTTAATCAGGGCATGATGCTTGGAGAACTTATAAAACTGGCTTCACATCGCACCACTAGCAATTGCTAAAGTCCTCTCTTCCCATCCAAATCTCCTTGCTCATTAGTAAAACACTATCCTATGTATGATTGTACTATATAGATACTTCCCCACCACTTATGCTGAAATTCATGTCACTCATTAGCCTTTTTCAAATGCTCAAATACAGGTTTCTGCAGCTATCTGAAAGTTCGCTTTATGCCTTACATCCCTTTGCTTTTATCACAGACCTGTGTGTTTTCATTAAATGAAAGCAATCAAAGAGGATTTTTGATTTTTTTTGAAGTGGTTCATTGCTTCTTTGCTTAATGCCGTTTTGGCTTTAGAAAGTTTTCACCGGAGTGCTGTACTTTTGGATAGTGGGGGAAACCTGTACTATCAAAGTGTGTATAAAGATAATGACTAATTAGTCTTCTACTTCCAAGTACGGTTGAGTAGCTAGCAAGAGCAAATCACTTTCACAGCGACAACTAGGGAAAACAAAAGCTGAATTAACATTTAAAACATCAGAGGTGAAGAAGATAAGATGAACGAAAATAACAGAGGAAAGAACCCTTCTTGGGTATGTTTAAGACTGTCAGACCTTTTCTATTTACAGGGTGAGAGTTAAACTTAATCTAGGGATGTTAAGGTAGATTAATTTAGGTAGATTAATCAGGCGGGGGAAGAGAAAGTATCAAAACTCGTGATAACCATATGGGCTGATATGCTGGATTGGATCTAGAGAGACCCCTCCAAGCTCATGACTGTTTTCCCTGTAGGACATTTCTAAGGGCTTAGGTGATGATGTCGAGGGCTGGAGGTTGGGCTGGACAGCCAAGCTGAGTGCTTTTACCCTGATGGCACTTAGGAGACAAAGTCCCACTAGGGGATAACCTGAAGCAAATACACATTACATCTTGTCATGGAGACATTGGAAAAGAGAGGTGGCTAAATCTAACTAAAACAGCAACCAGTGCTGATCCAGATGGATGCCTGATTGAATTGAGATGACAGCCCTTCCTTATCTGCCTTCTCAAAGGGGGGAAATAACAACAACTTTAGGATTGGTTTTTATGTGTCTTTTATATACAATGTCCAGTATAAAATATTTTATTATATATATATATTGTATAATATTATATAAATTTATTATATCATATAATACATGACATATGTAATAGAAATACTATATTTGATATAGGATAAATAACTATACTAATTTAGTGACTAAAAGTTACATATTAATAACATATATAAGGTATAGTGTGTGTGTGTATATATATATATATATATATATATATATATGAACAATCATAACAATGTGATTTTCTTCCTTCTTCATAGACCAACTCTTTTAATTTTTACCCCCAGATTTCTCATCTTCTCAGCCACTAAATATTGTAGTGCCCCAACTCTAAGTCCTCTAAAGCATCCACTTTTTTCCCTACATTCATTCTTTTTGTGATTTCATGTATTCTCATGGCATTAAATGCACCTGCCAATTGATAATTGATACACTTAGGCCCTCCCTGTGATCTCTAGTCTTGCCTAGGCAACTGAATATTCAATGTTACCGTATAAATGTCTACAGGCAAATCAACTTAAAGCATCCCTAACCAGATGTCCATTCAACACGTCCTGATTTCCATTCAACACGTCCCTTCTCAGTACTTTCCATCTCGCTAAAATACAGTGATCTACCAGGTGCTACACAGTGTGTTTCTCTGTTACCTCTGTGAACTCATTCACTGACACTCATCTCCTCACCCATTTGCTGCACTTGTATCTACTGTTGTTTCTGAAATGTAGCCATGGTTGTGTGTGCTTTGCACTTGCTGCCTTCTGTGCCTGGAATACTCTTCCCACAGACAGCAGCTTGCATATCTCCCTCAATTCTTTCAGGTCTTTAATCAAATACCACTTAAAAACAGACTTTTCTTATAATTGTATTTAAAACTTACACTCTTTCATCCTATACTCTTTACTCTTTTGTGCTCTGCTGTTTTATTCACAAAACCAATTACCACCCCCCCCACACACACACACACTTATATTTCACTTACGTATTTGGTTATTGCTTTTCGACTACTACTAGAATATGACTGCAATGAGGGTAGGCAATTTTTTTTCTTATTTTGTTTATTGCTATATTTCAATCATCCAGGACATGAGCTGACACATAGTAGGTACTCAAGTAATAGTTGAATAAATATATATGATTAACATTTCTTTGGCAAACTATGCTAATACGATCTGACTTTCTGTTCATTGGAAAGATATCTTTATTCATCGACAACTCAAAGAGTATTGGAGTTATTTTACGGTATAATGAAGATATTATTTAAATCATACTTTTAAATATTTTGCATAATGCACCATTGGGAAGAGAACACTCAGTGCTTTAATACACATATATGAAATGCGAACAGAATTAACTTAGGTAGGTGGTAGCAGGAAGCCAGATATGTTTGTAGTCAAAATTACTGATTCTTTTATTGAATCTTACAGAGTTAGACTAGGAAGAAAATGGAAAGAACATCTGATACCCATTATTAGATACTCATTTAACAATTCTGGGAAATAGCAATTCTTATCACATTTTCTGTTAGTATCCTAAAAGTGGTCCTGTCTGACAATGCAGCCATGGGGAGAAATGTTTTGATCAACTCTGTTGCTTTTTCCTTTCAAAGTGAACTACATAATGCACCTGTGTAACTTCACTTCTTAATCGGATCAGCAGGATTGTATTGAAACTGAGTGTAATGCTGCTACAAGTTGAATTTTGCTTGAAAAGGAGTGTCCTAATCCCTTTTATTCTTTAGAAGAATAAAAGAGATAATACTTATGTTTCTGTCCCCTAAATTTAGTAAAACTGGGCAAAACTTTGAACAATATTATTTCTGCCCTTGCATTTGATTTGGCACACAGAGGAAACCTGAAAATTCAGCTAAGTTCACAACAGCTAGAAGAGGATTAAGATTGTTGCTTTATATACAAGGAACATATCATTCTTTCAAATAAAAGAGAAGATTCTTCTAACATATTCTGACTTTCTAAAGCTTTAAATTCAAAAGTGTTTATTACTGTATCATCAGTTTTTCAGCCTCCTTTAAGATGAATGCAATTGACTCCATCCTTCTGCATTTGGCCAGCTTAATTAACAGTCGTACTTTAAGTCATCTAAATGTCAGTCTTCAGCACAAAGCAATTGATCTACTTGATCAATTACTAATTTGTGTATCTCAATTGTTATAGATGCTGCACTTCTGTACTTTGTAGTTACATGTTATTAACAATAATAAAAACATTTTAGTATCTTATTAAATAAAATTCACATTCTACAAATAGATTTAGCTAAAACACTTTATTAACAGAACGCACTTAATTATTTCTTTTTAATTTGTGTACATCTCTAGGCTTGCTTATCGGTAAGAATATGTTCATGCTACACAAACTCGTATTTCAGCAAAAAAACAAATCAGTGCATGTCATTATTGGTATTAAGAAATGATTAGCAACTGTCTCTGTAAAATATTTGTTTGCAGCACTTGTCATTACTTTGTGATATGTACCGTGCTCCGTATAGAGGCTAAAAAGATTGCCTAAAGAACAATATGGGCAGTAGAGGGAATGGCTGGACTGGTGTGTTAAGTTAGTAAATGAGCAAAACTTTTTCTCAAATGTTTTTCATTTTCTTCTTGTCTTTTCTTTTTGCTTGTGTCTCTTGCCCAAAGCATTATCTTTTATGAGGCAATATTTGCTAAACCAAATGCTTACTGATGATCTAAACAAGTCACAGTCAGAATTCCTATGCAAATTATTCTCCAGAAAAGAATCATTCAAATTTGCGGTGCAATATATTTACTTCCACAGGTGATTTTTTTTTAGCTGAGCCAGTGTGTGGATGAAGGAGAATGAGGCAGGGGAGATAAAGAATAGAACAGTAGAGAATAGCCAGGATACTTAGTGATTGTGTGTATTATATTAGTGATATGTATATGTATATGTACATATGCATATGTGATATGTATGTATTGGAATAACAGATTCCTTCCAGATTATACTTCAAATATCCTTGATTCCACAGATAATAACATCATTTTTTTTAAGACATAAACCATCAGGATATTGAACCATATATAAATGGAGATAGATGATCCAGCTTTTGCCTTAAATAATTTATAGGCTAGCAGGCAAAATATCATAAATATATAAATATATGTAAAGATTGATGTGACAAACATGTTTAAGGTATAAAATCTAATCTTCAGTTTAAAGTGTTGATTATTGTGTTAGATCCTGTGTTTGAATTTGGAGATTGATGTTAAGATGACAGAAATGTCATTAAATCTACACTTGATCAGAGTATGAGAGGAATTTTACCTAAGATTAAAGTTAACATTCACCTTACTTTAGCCTTAATCATGAAGCTTAATTAAAGGCATATTATGTCTTTGTAGACACTGAGAAACTTTGTCCCTCTTTTGTACAAAATATTAACTTTCCTTTGAAATACTCATGTCCTTTTTTTGGTTACCATATTCCATTTATTGGTATAAAACGTTTTCAAATATCAATAGCTTATATACTGGGGATGAGTATCTTCTAAAGAGATTTTTTTTTTTTTTTACTCTTGGCAGATTAATTGCAGTTCATGCAAACGAATACATTTCTTAAAGAAATTCTGTTTCCTTTGGAGGAACGAGACACATAGAACATGCAGTTAAGAGAAAAAGTGGAGGCGGTGTTTAGATAAGGGGGTGGAGGAATAGGGAGAATCCTACTGCCCTGGAAACATCCCATAACTTCTCTTCCTGAAAGGAGGTAAGAAAGGCATGAGAGATGCAATTGTATTTTATAGCTTTCTTTAGTCAGAGATAGCCAAACACATCTGCGTTCAGGGAAACTTGTGGGGGACAGTGAATGTCACAGAGAGTGGTGATGTGGTCATTGCAAATGTAAAGATTAAAAAAAAACAGTGTAGTAAATGTCTAAATTTCAACCACATTTTGCATTATTGAAAGATGCCCAAATTATAAAATAATCAATATAGAGCACTTTTCTTTCGCTGCTTACTTTACAAATACTTATAATTTTGTCTGTTCACAAAAGGAAAGAGGTTTATCATAGAATTTTTGAAAATAAAGAAGGATATAATGAGGAGATCAGAGTCACACATCAGCTCACTACTCAGCTGTAATCATATATCGGTTAGGACTATTTTGGTTGTAAATGATAGAAATCTGATCTGAATCAGCATAACCACAGGGGAAAAAAAAAGAATCTATTTAAAGATAGTATAGTGTTTTACAGAAACAAAATCAGAAACTGGAGGATCTTTGGAGTATATGAAACCAGACACTCAAATACAATCAGGTCTCTCTGTCTTTTATCCTCATTTCTACACATGGCCTCAGCCTGTGTTTCCTCCTATAACTGGACGACCTCTGCTTCTCTGATTCATATGGCTGGAAACGGTTTATATTTTAGTTTCAGCCACAGGAAAAAGAATGAGGTCATCAAATCCAACAATGCCAAGGAATGGGGAGAGTCTGAGATTTCAAATGCACACATTTGGAACACTGTGTTCAAATCAGTGTCACATTGTGTGAACTTGCAGATGCTGACAGTAACCCTGTGGTTGGAGGAAGAAAACCCCGTAGGTGTCTACCACAAACACTGTTAATATCTTGAATTAATGTCCTTTGTGCTGTACGCCATTTTTAAAAATGCAAACTGATTCCAAAGTTGGTCTATTTAAAAAGGAAGTGATGTGATCGTGTAACGACCAAGCCCTGTTGGTTCATGCCTCCACATTTCCCAACACCCTATTAATGTTTTGAAGAGATCATAGGCAAACTTTTGCCAGCAGAGGTTTAACAATACAGAGAGAACTTCTAAAAAGAGCTGAAAATAAAATGGAACTGCCTTCCATTCGTAGAAGTAGTGACTGGTTTAGAGGCTTAAAAAATACTACACCTTCAAATGTGTTAAGATGCCTGGAGAAGCTGAAAGTGCTAATAAAGAAATTGTAAAGATGCATCCTTGTGTTAAAGAATAAAAGGAAATATCCTTCAGAGTTTTTATTTCAAAGGAGGAAGCAAGACCCCTAGTTTTAAGACCACAAAGGATCTTCTTACTGTGACATCTAAGTAAAATGCCTACAGAAATTTAACTACTGAAGTATTTTTATTAGGGTTAGTATTGTTTTCACTGGTGCTCTGGTTACACAATTTCATAGGATTTAAGCATATTGCTCCTATCACTAATTTTGTCATAAATCCCATTATTTTTAGTGTGTAGGTTTTAGAATGTTTTTCAGAGACACATATAGTGTTTCAGCAGAAATGATTGTATGTGCATTCCTGCTCTTCTCTTTATATATATATTAATAATAAAATAATATATATATAATAAAGTATAATATATATAATATATAATATATATTATACTTATATACTAATATTTTAATATTAATAATTAATAAAAATATAATATACATATTTATATATAAAAACTCTGTATATTTATATATACATATGTATATATATGTGTATATATATATGTATACACACACAGACACTTGCACACATATGCACACTCCACTTATACACATTTATACACATATGCTATCCTGATATCTTTAAAAACACATTGAAATATGGATATTCGTATTATTGGCTGAATTATGTCCCTCCCCTCCATTCATGTTGAAGTCATAGTCCCAAGTACCACAGAATGTATGTGGAGATAAGGTTGTTGCAGAGGTCATTATGTTAAAATTAGGTCATTAGGGTGGGTGCTTTTCCAACATGACTAGTATCTTTATAAGAAGAGGGAATTTGGACACAGAAATATATAGAGTGAAGACACAGAGAAAAGATGGCCATCTTAAAAGCCAAGGAGACAGGCCTGGAGAGACAGATACTTCCCTCATGTGTCTCAGAAGGAACCAATTCAGCCGGCACCTTGATCTTGCAATTCTAATCTCCAGAACTGTGACAAAATAAATTTCTGTTGTTTAAGCTATCCATTTTGGGGTACCTTATTCCTGCAGCTGTAAACAACTAATACAATGCATGTAATATGTTTATTTCATAAATTATATACTACTACTTTTATAACCAGTTTTTTTTTCCTTTAATGCATTCTGAACATTTCCCCTGAACTGTACTATCACTTTTGACAACTACATAGTGTTCCAATCATTGGATACCTAAAGTGTTTTAAATTTTACCTTTTCATACAAGATGCTGCAATGGTAAACTTGTGAGTACATATTTGTTCACATCCATGATAATTTTCTGATAAATACCTAGACTCCTAAGTTGTTGGGTTCATTAGTTTTACATTTAAAAATGCTGATGAAAGTTGTTTGATAATCCTCAGCAATCTTGTGCCATTTGTACATCTACTTATTCTTGCACAGGAGTGCCTCATTCTCCATATTCTGTTAGCTCTGAGCAATTTTGTTTTTCAAACCTATACAAACTCTGTTGTTTAAATGGAAACTCATTGTGCTCTAATCTAAAGTTTCATGGTTATTAGGGCAGCTGACCACTTTTTCCTTTTATTTTTCTTATTAAGCTTTTCCCTTTCATTCCAGTGTATTAACATACAGTGCTATATTAGTTCAGGTGTACAATATAGTAATTCAGTGGTTCTACACACTGATCAGTGCTCATCATGATAAGTCTACTCTTTAATTCCCACCACCTATTTCACCCATCCCCCACCAACATCCTCTCAAGTAACCATCTGTTCGTTCTCTGTAGTTAAGAGTCTCCTTTTTGGTTTGCCTGGTTTTTTCCCCTTTGTTCATTTGTTTTGTTTCTTGAGTTCCACATATGAATGAAATTACATGGTATTTGCCCTTCTCTGACTATATCACTTAGCATAATACCCTCTACTTCCATCCATGTCATTGCAGCTGGCAAAATCTCATTCTTTTTGATCACTGAGTAATATTCCTTGTGTATATATACCACCACTTCTTTATCCACTCATCAGTCAATGGACATTTGAGATCTTTGCATCATTTGGTTATTGTTGATAGTGCTGCTATAAACAGTGGAGTGTATGTGCCCCTTCGAATCAGTATTTTTGTATTTTTTTTGGGATAAAGACCCAGTGCAGCTGCTGGGTTGTAGGGTAGTGCTATTTTTAACTTTCTGAGGACCCTTCATATGGTTTTCCAGAGTATCTGTACAAGTTTATATTCCCACCAACAGTGTAAGAGGGTTCCCCTTTCTCCACATCCTTGCCAGTATCTGTTGTTTCTTGAGTTCTTAATTTTAGCCATTCTGACAGGTGTGAGGTGTATCTCACAGTCGTTTTGATCTATATTTCCCTGGTGATGAATGATGTTGAGTATTTTTTTCATGTGTCTGTTAGTCATTTGTATGTCTTTGGAGAAATGCCCATTTCTTACCTGGGTTGTTTGTTTTTTGGGTGTTAAATTTGATAAATTCTTTATAGATTTTGTATACTAGCCCTTTATCCAATATGTCATTTGCAAATATCTTCTCCCATTCCACAAGTTGCCATTTAATATTGTTGATTGTTTCCTTCACCGAGCAGAAGCTTTTGATATTGATGAAGTCCCGATAGTTCATTCTTGCTTTTGTTTCCCTTGTCTCTGGTGGCGTGTTTAGTAAGAAGTTGCTGCAGCCAAGTCTAAGAGGTTGCTCCCTGTGTTTTTCTCTAAGATTTTGATGGTTTCCTGTCTCCCATTTAGGTCATTCATCCATTTATAATTTATTTTTGTGCATGGTGTAAGAAAGTGGTCCCGTATCATTCTTCTGCATGTCGCTGTCCAGTTTTCCAAACACTATTTGTGGAAGAGACTGTCTTTTTCCCATTGATATTTTTTTCCTGCTTTATCAAAGATTAGCTGACCATAGAGTTGTAGGCTCATTTCTGGGTTCTCTATTCTGTTCCATTAACCTATGTGTCTATTTTTGTGCTAGTACCTTACTGTCTTGATGATTACAGCTTTGTAATACAGGTTGAAGTCCAGAATTGTGATGCCTCCTGGTTTGGTTTTCTTTTCCAACATTACCTTGGCTACTCAGCATCTTTTATGATTCCATACAAATTTTAGAATTGTCTATTCTAGCTCTGTGAAAAATGATGGCATTATTTTGATAGGGATTGAATTCCTTTGCGTATTATTGACATTTTAACGATATTTATTCTTCCAATCCATGAGCGTGGAATTTTTCCATTTCTTTGTGTCTTATTCAGTGTCTTTCATCAGTGTTCTATGGTTTTCAGAGTACAGATCTTTTACCTCTTTGGTTAGGTTTATTCCTAACTATCTTATGGTTTTGGGCATAATTGTAAATGGGATGGATTTTTTTTTATTTCTCTTTCTGCTGCTTCATTACTGGTGTATAGAAATACAACAAACTTCTGTACATCGATTTTATACTGCTGAATTCATGTATCAGTTCTAGCAGTGTTTGGGTGGAATCTTTTGGATTTTCCACGCAGAGAATTATGTCATCTGCAAAGAGCAAAAGTTTGACTTCTTCCTTGTCAATTTGGATTCTTTTATTTCTTTTGGTGGTCTGATAGCTGAGGTTAGGACTTCCAGTACTAAATTGAACAACAGTGGTGAGTGTGGACATCCCTGTCATGCTCCTGACCTTAGGGGGAAAGCTCTCAGTTTTCCCCCATTGAGGATGATGTAAGCTGTGGGTCTTTTGTATATGGCCTTTATGATGTTGAGATATGTTCCCTCTATCCCTATTTTCTTGAGGGTTTTTATCAAAAAAAAAAAGATGCTGTATTTTGTCAAATGCTCTTTCTGCATATATTGAGAGGATCATGTGATGCTTTTTCTTTCTTTTATTAATGTGGTGTATCATGTTGATTGATTTATGAATATTGAACCAGCCCTACACGCCAGGAATAAATCCCACTTGATCATGGCAAATAATTCTTTTAATGTACTGTTGGATTTGATTTGCTAGTATCTTGTTGAGAATTTTTGCATTTATGTTCATCAGGAATATTGGTCTGTAATTCTCCTTTTTAGTGGGGTCTTTGTTTTGAAATTAAGGAAATTCTGGTCTCATACAGTGCATTTGGAAGTTTTCCTTCCACTTATTTCATTGTATTTTTTTGTGTGGGGGACAGTATCAGAAGAATAGTTGTTAAGTCTTCTTTAAATGTTTGGTAGAATTCCCCTGGCATGCCATCCAGCCCTGGACTCTTGTTTGTTGAAAGATTTTTGGTTACTGATTCAATTTCTTTGCTGGTTAGGGGTTTATTTAAATTTTCTATTTCTTCCTGCTTCAGTTTTAGTAGTTTACATGTTTCTAGGAATTTATCCATTTCTTCCAGATTGCCCAATTTGGTGGCATATAATTGCTCATAATATTCTCTTGTTATTGTTTGTATTTCTCAGGTGTCATGATCTTTCTTCTTTGATGATTTTATTCATTTGGGCCATTTACTTTTTCTTTTTGAGAAGTCTGGTGAGGTGTTTATTAATTTTGTTAATTCCTTGTGCAAGCCAGTGCCTTTTGTTCTATTCTACAGAGGGTTTAGTTTAGTTTAGTTTAGTTTAGTTTTGTTTTGTTTTGTTTTGTTTTGTTTTGTTTCTATATCATAGATTTCTGCTCTAATCTTTATTACTTTCCCTTCTTCTGCTGGTTTCGGGCTTTATTTGCTGTTCTTTTGTCAGATCCATTAGATGTAAGGTTAGGTTGTTTATTTGAGATTTTTCTTGCTTCTTGAGGAAGACCTGTATTGCAATATACTTCCCACTTAGAGGAAAGTACACCTTTACTGAATCCCAAAGGTTTTAGAGAGTTGCACTTTCCTTTTCATTTGTTTCTATGTATTTTTTTTAATTTATTCTTTTATTTCCTGGTTAACCCTATCATTTTTTAGTAGAATGTACTTTAATCTCCAAGTATTTGTGGTCTTTCCAAATTTTTTTATGGTTGACTTCGTTTTATAGTGTTGTGGTCTGAAAATATGCATGGTATGATCTCAATCCTTTTGTGCTGATTAAGGCCTGATTTGTGACCCAGTATGTGATCTATTCTAAAGAATGTTCCATGTGCACTCGAGAAGAATGTGTGTTCTACTGCTTTAAGATGAAATGTTCTGACTATATCTGTTAAGTCCTTCTGGTTCACAGTGTCATTCAAAGTCATCATTTCCTTGTTGATCTTCGCTTACATGACCTGTCTATTGTTGTAAGTGGGATGTTAAAGTCCCCTACTATTATTGTATTACTATTAATGAGTTTCTTTAAGTTTGTTATGTTTTTTTTTTAATTTTTTGTAAGTGAGAAACAGAGCACGAGCTAAGGAAAAGGGCAGGAGGAGAGAGAGAAAGAGTATCAATCAGGCTCTGTGCTGAGCACAGAGCCCAACATGGGGCTCGATCCCATGATCTTAGTATCATGATCTGAGTGAAATAAGAATCAGACACCCAAACAACTGAGCCATCCAGGCACCCCTACGTTTATTATTAACTGATTCATATGTTTGGATGCTTGCAAGTTATGGACATAAATATTTACTGTTATTAGATCTTCTTGTTGTATAGATCCCTTTATTATGATATATGCCCTTCTTCATCTCTTATTACAGTGTTTCATTTAAAATCTAGTTTATCTGCTCTAAGTATACCTACTCCAGCTTTCTTTTGATGTTCGTTAACATGATAAATTGTTCTCTACCTCCTCACTTTCAATCTGGAGGTGTCTTTGGGTCTAAAATGACTCTCTTATAATAAGCAGCATAATGATGGGTCTTGTTTCTTTTTGTTGTTGTTGTTTTGTTTTTTAAATCCTTTCTGATGCCCTATGCCTTTAGATTGGAGAATTTAGTCCACTTACATTCAGAGTTATTATTGATAGATATGAATTTAACACCATAGTATTACCTGTGGGGTCGCTGTTACTGTACATTGACTGTTCCTTTTTAGTTTTTGTTGCTCTTGTTCTCTCCCACTCAAATGATGCCCTTTAATAATTCCTGCAGCACTAGTTTACTGTTCACTAACTCCTTTAGTTTTTGCTTCTCTTAGAAATCCTTTAGCTATTCTTTTATTTTGAATGACAGCCTTGTTAGATATAGTGTTCTTGGCTGCATATTTTTCTCATTTTGCATGTTCAATATATCATGCCAATCTCTTCTATCCTGCCAGGTGTCTTTGGACAGGTCTGCTGCTACTCTTATGTGTCTACCCTTGTAGGTTAAGGACCTTTGCCTCTATCTGCTTTCAGAATTCTCTCTTTGTCTTTGTATTTTGCAAATTTTACTCTGATATGTCTTGGTGTTGACCTTCTTTTGTTGATTTTGAGGGGAGTTCTCTGTGACTCTTAGACTTGAATGGCTGTTTCCTTTCCCAGATTAGGGAAGTTCTCAGCTATAATTTGTTTAAATAAAACTTCTTCCCCCTTTTTCCTACCTTTCTTCTTTTGTGAATCCTATGATATGGATATTGTTGTGCTTTGTGGAATCCAGTAGTGCAGTTGCTAGATCATAGGGTAGTTCTATTGTTATTTTTTTTGAGAAACCTCCATACTGTTTTCCACAGTGGCTATACCAGTTTGCATTCTCAACAATAGTCATGACAGTTCCTACCAAAGAGGGTTCCACTTTTTTCTTCCTTGACTTTTTTGTCATATATTCTTGTACTATAAATTCTCTATTGCTATCACTTTTTATTCCTCTTGTCCTAAAAACAAAACAAAAAAATCATTCACCACTGATACTTGAAGTCTTTCTCTCCTGTCAGTTATTGGCCGTGAAAACTTGAATCATGTGGATTATGTGGTCAAGAATGACTTGAAGACTCTTTGGAAATTATATTGGCCACATGATACCTGGATTTACCATGGACTCAGGCTTAATCTTATCTCAAATCAGACTCAGAGAAACACTTTCACAGAGGTTTTTATAGATAATTCTCTTATTATAAATTTCTAATTTCTGTAACTATGTAATAGCTATCATCACCTGTATCTTAAAATAAACAAGTAGTATTTGTGAACAAAAGTAGCTGGAGGGAAGGGTTTTGGTAACTTTCTGGATCTTTTTGTTAAGACTTCTTGATATTTATATCTCAGATAAGCTGTCTAAAGTGTTTATGTTGAAATGAACTTTGACCTACTTACAACAATCTCTGAGCTTGCTGCCTAGATCCTTTGGCCACCCTGTTGCCTTTTGATTCAATCCAGAACTCAACTCCTCTTTCCAATTCCTCCTGAATTTTTTTTTAACTTTCAGAATCCTCCCTTTCAGTATTCTTTTCCTTAAAATAAGCATGTTTGGTGTCTATTGCTAGCAACTAAAAATGCTGACTGAGATAGCCCTGAAGGAATAATTTTGAGGTTGAGGAATTGTGACCAGTGGCAAGCTTTAGATGGTATGCTATGGTGTAAGACTTTGGACAGCATATGAGTACCTGGGGAACAGGTCATAGGACTTCTAGGAGGTTGCAGGAGGTTGCAGGAGGTTAAAGGATAAATGTGAGACTGCCAATGAGAGACATCATCCACTTCACAGTTTTGTCTAAGATGACCCTACATCCATAAACCAAGCAGCAATATTTGAGCAAGTAGAGCGCAAGGGGCAGAAAAATCTGGGCAGAATCAGAAACAGATGGTACCATGACATGATCCCTCAACTGGGGTTATGCACCTGAGTACAGCAGACCACTGGGCAAATGTCCAAATGCCAAGCAGATCTGGCTGTCCTTGATAATTAAGGCTAATTAAGTTGTCCTTTCATGTAAGTCCAGTGTTGGAATATTCAGTATATATTATAGATAAATCTTATTTAATCTGGGAATATTTATGTGACAGATATTTATTGATCACATAGTAGGTGAAAACTACAATATTTGTTCTTAAGTATTGATTTATCTATGCCTTGGTTATCTATGCCTTGGGTTACCTTTGAACTGAATTGACAGAATCTCTTGACCTCTAAATATTATTAGAGATTTTGAATTCCGACATATACACATACATAGATATTGACCGTAGTAAAATATTTTCTTTGAATGTTCACTATACAAGAGTATTTTTAAGGATTTCTACAAATTTAAAACTTAATATGTGAATTTTGGAGAACTGTAAATTCTTAAATGTAGTCTCATTTGCCAATGAAGAATAAATCCCATGTTTCTAAAAGATCACTATTTTCTTATTCATTTCTGTGTCTTATCCATTATGTAGTTTGAAGTGACTTTCATAAGTCTACCTTTAGAATATTAGGATAATAATGAAGAAGTTTGAACTTTTTGTGTTTTTCCACTCATAGATATTTATGTTTCCTATCTTTTATTCATAGAATAAATTTCCTGAAATTATTGTTTTTGTATGTGAATTAAGTGCAGTTACTATTTGCAACACTGGAGACTGATTCTTACACACTGTGTTTCATCTTTGTGGGAAATGAAAAAAAAAAAACTTCATTAAAATGTCTTTATGATTGGATATATTGGAGATGAGTTCCTGATTTTAGGAGGCATTTCTAGTTTATATATTTAGGGCATATAAAAAAGTTCATTATAAAAACACATTCTGGATGTGCAGGATTCTTACTGTAGGAAAGGAAAGCTATTTATTTCAAATATTTGCTTATTTTTTTGTCTAAGAAAATAAAAATTGCTTGCATACCTTATTTAAATTATTTAGATCAATTATATTATCCATTAAATATGGATTAATGCTTGCTGGCACATTCAGTGGTTGTGCAAAAAATGTTTATCTGTTTACTTTTTAAATAACTGCTTAGCTACCGTCTTTTTTTTTTTTTTTTTTTTTTTTTTTTTTTTTTTTTTGCCCTTCATCCTTTCCTTCTTCTGAAGAAATGTTTGGCACAAGGAATCTATTATAGTAACTCAAATGGAAAACCTCGTGAAGACTCGCAAATATAGAGAATGTTTGGGCATGCACAAGCTATAGTTTACCTCCCATGCCCACAAATATGCTTTAGTATAGACAGCATGTACTTACGGATTTTGTTTTGTAAAGTTTATTTTTGAGAGAGAGAGAGAGAAAGCGTGCATGTGCACAGGATCACGAGTGGAGGAGGGGCGGAGAGAGGGGACAGAGAATTCCAAGCGTGCTGTCAGCGTAGAGCTCAGTGTGGGGCTTGAATTCGTGAACCGCAAGATCATGACCCTAGCTGAAATCAAGCTAGGACGCCTAGCCTAGCCAATGTGGGACACCTAACCGACTGAGCCACCCAGGCACCCCTATGGATATTTGATCAATTTGTTTGCTTTAGAAAATACTAAATTTCATCAACCTCTTGATGTATTTGCTCCGTTGTTGTGGTAAAAGGCTACAGATAAATTTGAGCTTTCTCATAGGTCTCTGTGCATCAAATGTCACTCAACTGCTACTTATGCCACTCTTACCCTGAAACACAATGTCTGCTGGCAATGCCTGCCACCTGTAGGGCACAAGGTATCTACTATGGTACATTTTAATAGGTGATGCTCAGAAAACAGAAAAGTATACTTTTAGAGATGTTGATGAGCTTAACATCCACAAGAAAATCCTTATTATTGCTGGGATGAATACAGTTTTACAACAAAATTTTTGATGGTGACTACTTTCTGTTACCTAATTTAAAGATGATAAGAAAAAAAATTATTATACTTAACTATTTCTAGCACTTTCTCAGAATTATTGAGTTAATGGACTATTTGTTAATGACTATCATAGTTCTAAAGATTTTCATAATCCAAGTAGTTGATTCAGTTGTTTTAAAAGCAAGTTGTAATTATTGTAGAAGATAATGATTGATAGTAGAAATAATAGAATTAAATACCTATGATTAATCTGATTTTGTTGTTTATTACCACATTGATATTCATAAAGAGGACAGGTGAAAGAATTATACTAGACTAAGAGTCTTATTTGATTCCTTTACAGTAACTAGATACATGCACATGAACACATACACACAGAGTAACTGCTTCTACAGTTTGTATAGATTCTATAGGATGACAGTCTAAATCTACATCCAAAACCCTTTTATATTGTGCTGTTTCCATGTTATATGATAAGACCAAGTATGAAGATGCTGTGAAATATCTTGTCCATTTTCCTCTAAGTGGAGAATCGATAAAGAAAGATGAGGAAAAGAGTATGTATTATAAATCTTAAATTTTATTTAAGTTATTCTTTAAACATCACATAACTTTGTATTCAAAATCTGTTATTAACACTCAATGTTTTTTTAAGATTCTGGAGCAAGCTGTTTATTATAACATGGTTATTTTAAGTATAGTCAGCTCATTAGTTATAAAATGTCTCTAGAACACACAGTCTAGGCACCAAAAAAAATCTTAAGTGAATACTTCGTTTACTCTAAAGAGAAAAATGGTTATGAAAAGGCCAAATTAAGATATACTGAATTGTTATTCAGTGTGATTCTTTTTTTGCAGTGGTACTGTTACAAGCCTGCATAGAAATCTCCACTTTTGTTACCTTCTAGAGAATTTTCCTTTCTCCAAAAACAAACACAAAAGTTAACGATAAACAAGAAACTTTTGTCGTATAAAGGCCAGATTTTATAAACATTGCATAAGCATACCAAAATAAAAGCCAGATTTTGCCTTTTAATATGGAGGGATATTCTGTAGATGAGATGTGTATTCTTTGTACTCACTCGTTTTCACTGTACTGTCGACACTGTGAGATGCCACGCAGGAAAGAAGGCTCTAACACAAGTTTAAGTACCTCTGTGGTTATGAAAAGCTGTGTGAAAGTATACTTAAGATCAGCTGGCCACGAACGTAATTGTTTCTCAAGAGAAGAACTGAAGAAATTATCCAGATAATGTAAACAAAACCCAGGTATCTCAGTTACATGGACATTTATCCTAGACTCAGTTGGTGTCAGAATTATTTGTAAGATTGGAATCTTCTTACTCTATACAGACAGGATACCCCTAATCTTCCTTTCGTTAGAATTTATGAGTAGTCTTTTTCGCTGAAGCGTATTTTATCTTTTTCGTAGTAAATTTTGTGGAAAATTATGTTTATGAAAATAAGAAATTAATGGTACTGTTGGCAGCCAAGTGACTAGGCCAAATATTAGCCTGCTGTTTAGTATCCCTGTACAGATCCCAGGGTTCTCCTAAGCAAAGGCTTCCAAGTCTGTGTTATTACCAGAAATTTGTAGTCCAGTGATGTGGACAAATGGGCTAAATTGAAGCCATTAAATTCATTCAGTTTGAGGTCAAAGCCAGATTAAATCCAAACCTCTAAAGGTGAAAGTTAAATATATTAAATCAATATGTCATGAAGCCTCATGCAAGATGGTTCCAAGCCATTAAAATTTAGTTAAAAATTGAAATATAAATTATTCACCAAACAAGAAAGTCCATAACATGTTCAATTTCAATATATCTATCATCTGCACCCTCTGGTAGATTCTACTGCATTTCATTCATAAGGGCATTAGCAAAAATTTGTAGATTGAGAATGTTTTAGAATATAACAGTACGCTAAAGTTTTATCCAGACTAATGCATTTTGAAAACTTGAATAATTACTGAAAATTAGTAAATCCTCTACTTGAGGGACCAATACTATGGAAGCAAAATTTCCAGTTACTAAGAGCTTCTCTCTTACCAAAGGGTCTAAAAAGGATCTCTGCCCCATTGGTCTTTCTTTCCGCATACACATCTTGGTATCTCTGTTAGGGTTGAGAAGAATAAAATAAAAGCATAAATTAAGACATGAGTATTTTTCATAACATCATAAATAGAGTCATAGCCATGAATGAAGGGTATTTAGAAGAACCTGCTGATTGAATTTAAGAATATATATACATATATAACCTCAATGAGGTTAGGGGTTTTTATCATTCTGTTCACTGGTATATCCTATACCCCAGAACTGTCTCTGGAACATTGTAGAAATGTAACTAATACTTGTTAACTGAAAAGGAATACTCCAATAACATAGCAAATATAAAAATAAATATGCTGGGATTCTAAGTATTTTAATCAAATACCACTTGTAATCTATTCCCATACATCTTTTCCTTCTCTGACCTCTATTTACCAGTAACTACCACCCAAACTACTATCAAAAACTACATCATGGGGTGCCTGGGTGGCTCAGTTGGTTAAGTGTCCAACTCTTGATTTCTATTCAGGTCATGATCTCACAGTTTGTGGGATCGAGCCCCCGCATCGGGCTCTGTGCTATCAGCATGGAATTCTCTCTATCTCCTTCTCTCTCTACCTCCCTCACCCCTACTCAGGCTCGCTCGCTCTCTCTCTCTCTCTCGCTCTCAAAATAAATAAATAAAACTTAAAAAAATACAACTACTTATAATCATATCACAATAACTTGGCTTAAAATAATCAAGGCCTTTCATATCTTACAAAGGTAAAAGTATATACCTATTCATAGGATTCTCTGTGGCACACATTTTAACAAGTCAATAAAAAGAGTATTTAAAGTGTCTCTATTTTTATTGGTAAAGGGATATTCCAGTATCACTAGGACATTAACTTCTTTCAGATACCTGAGTTAATTATTTAAACGTGTTACATGAAGTAAAGGATAAACTTTTATAACAAAACAACATGCATGAAGTATTCTCGTCCCAAATCTCAAACCTGAATCTGAACAAATATCTAGATCTAACTAGCATTTTTAAGGAAATATAAAACCAAATAATAAGAATACCATGAGGATATTTTGAACAAAAGTCTGACTTTAAAATATTGTGTGAGAAAGTGACCCAAGTTTATCAACAAATTAACTGTAGTAAAGAGAAAAAAGAGAGATAGAAGGAGAACCTATACATTAAAGGATTAACAAATGTCATTGGTGTTTAAGGTCAATTTTAATGTGTTAAAAGTGTCCATGTATGTGGCCTGTTATTTAAAACTTTTTACAGACTGAATAGTAGTCCAAAACTTCTAAGGTAGTTGGAAGTTACCATCCTAGAAACATTACTGATTTTAAATATTTAGGTTTTTACTCTTTAGAAGTCCTCAAATATACCAGCATCCAGATATTCTAGGCAATATGGCAATATGGATCTCTAGGGTATTTAGAGGACATTTTCCTGAGTATAGTTGACACACAATGATACATTAGTTTCAGGTATACAGCACAGTGATTCAACATCTCTGTATGTTATGCTTATGGTCACCGCAAGTGTACCTCCCGCCTGTCACTATGCAATACTATTACAGTATCATTGCCTACATTCCCTATGCTGTAACTTTTAGTCCCCTGATTTATTCATTCAATAACTAGAAGCCTGTATCTTCACCCATTTTGCCCACCCGTCTCTTCCCTTTGGCAACCATCAAGGGTATTTCTAGTTTTTAATTAAGGTTTAAAAAAGATAAAAGTAATACTATTTCTGAGAATAAATCTAAAATTCCATTATATTTAACTTTGTATTTCTAAGCAAACTAATAAGGTACATATTTCAAATTTTGGCTGAATCTAGCTGACATTCAATAAAACCTTTAGCATAATATTGCTAACAAATAAATATTCCCTTTTCTTTTTTTTCATATTGCAATCATGGAAAATTATTATATCTCATGAATGAAAGATAACTGACAGGTAGGGTGCCCTTGTTATATATAAACTACAATGAATCAGATGTCACCTGTCATATTCATCAAAACATTATGTCACTTTGACGATGTTTGATTTATTTTCTTTTGTAAGGTGAATAGCTAGACGTGAATAAATTTTGATTTAGTGTGTGAAATGAGTGAAAAGAGAACACACTACATAGTTTATTGATAGTATTCATTTTCATTATGTTTAAGCTTGGGTTCTTATTTTCCTTTAACATTGTAATAAAAAATAATTGTTTTAGTTTTCATGATTAAAATATCCCTGTATGAGAAAATACTTAATAGAAAATTATGACTTTAAAAATTAAACAGAACTCAATTACCATATTGTTCAAGGCTCATAAATACCAATTTAAGTTGGGATTTACTTAGAAACAGGACCATAATATTTAATATGCATTCTAGGGTGTTATTTTTTTTTAATGTTTATTTTTGAGAGAGACACAGAGTGTGAGTGGGAGGGACAGAGAGAGAGGAGACACAGAATCCAAAGCAGGCTCTAGGCTCTGAGCTGTCAGCACAGAGCCCGACCTGGAGCTCAAACCAACAGACCTCGAGATCATGACATGAGCCAAAGTCTGATGCTTAACCGGCTGAGCCACGCAGGCGCCCCTAGGGTGTTTTGAAGGTACTAGGATACAAGGGTAACTAAAATAGTATGCTGATTAGCAACAAAAAACAACACATTTGAAATTCAGCACCTTAAGTCTTTCAAATTCACTGACAATTACAAATTCAAACCGATCCTCAATTTTCTAGAACTGATGAAGTTTAGATACAGTTTTTAAGATGACAGATTTAAATTCCTATTATCCTTTGGCATTTCACAAACTGACCATCAAAGTAAAATTGTTGTATTAAAATATTGTATATTTAAAGTTTGAGGCATTTTCCAATTGTAAGTATTAATAGGTAGAAGAAATTCAGGGCTACGTGAAGACCCTAACCAGGATTTCACTAAGCAGTTTAACATCATTTCTAAACTGCTATCTTGGATTATACTCAATTTACATTTTTTTTTAATTGCTAGGTCAAAAATTAGCATAACAAATAAAAAACGCTTTTGTTACCTATTAGAATTTGAAATTTCAAAACATGCCAATCTTTATTATTTAAATCCACTTCACTGTGTTTATTTTTTGAGAGAGAGAGAGAGACAGAGCATGATTAGGGGAGGGGCAGAGAGATGGGGAGACACAGAATCTGAAGCAGGCTCCAATCTCTGAGCTGTCAGCATAGAGCCCGATGCGGAGCTCAAACTCATGAACCATGAGATCATGACCTGAGCCACCCAGATACCCCAAAAATGTACTGAATTTTTCTAGAGATGTACTGAGCACTAACAGAAGAAATGCAATGATAATTAGAATAGATATTCATTTATTAATAACTTATTTTTTCTTCAGGTTTATCAATAGAATCGGTCATAATAATTAAAATCCTGTTTGGACAGGTTTTCCAAAACCTTATTTTACAGCATTTGCACAGAATTATGGAGACTTGGAATAGAAAAGACCATGGAATTTATCTAAAGAGTACTGTCTAATAGAAATGCAATGAGTCACACAGGTGAAGCACATATACATTTAAAATTTTCTATATAGCTCCATTTAAAAAGTGTAGATTTCATTGAACCCGATATCTCAAAAAAATTTTTATTTGACATAAAACAGTATCAATATGAATGAGATATTTTGTATTTTTTCTCAAAATCGTTGAAGATTATTATATATTTCACAAATACAGCACGTCATTGGAAATAAATTATTTCAAGCACTCTGGAATCACCTGGTGCTATTTTGTCGGCTATCTTGTATGGCATAGACCTGCAGCATCCCACTATCTTGATATTCAGATGTGAGGATACTTACTTTGAAGTGAGTTGATGTGGTTGATATATTTAGATAGGAAGAGACCATCAGAGACTCGAGGAGCTATAGGATTCAGGCACAGAAACTGGAACCTACAGTGGCTAAGTCATTAACAAGCTGTGTGACCTCGGTATGTTATCTGCCCTCCTATTTGCTTGGTTCCATCAACAGTAAAGTAGGAATCATCATCATCATCATCATTGACATCATCATCATCTCACAGAGTGATGTAAAGTTCTTAGTATAGTGCATGGTACATTAAAAGACTTATTGTAAGTATACTTGTTTTAGTCAATTTACTATCTTTCTGTAGACCATTTAATTTCTATCATTTACTTTTTACTGTTAAAAATCAGTTTGGGAGGTTCAGTCGGTTAAGCGTCCAAACTCAACTCAGGTCATGATCTCACGGCTCCTGAGTTGGAGCCCCACATCGGGCTCTGTGCTGACAGCTCAGAGCCTGGAGCCTGCTTCGGACTCTGTGTCTCCCCCTCTCTCTCTGTCCCTCCCCAGCTCGTGCACATGTGCTTGCTCTCTTTCTCTCTCAAAGATAAATAAACATTAAAAATTTTTTAAATGATAAAAAAATCTGTTTGGAATAATTATTGATTGAAGAATGCATTTCAACGTAGTAAGTGTTTCTTGGATCAATATGTTCTTGTTTAGTCAGATAGGTGCGTGTTCTTTTGTACATATTTGTGAGGCTGATTAACTCACCTTCTCCGAACTGGCTATTAAAATCTAAAATCACCTTGTTAACATTTGAGATATTTCTCTATATACTATTGATCTTAGTACCAAATTGGCTAATTCTTTGGTTAAATAGCATTTAAATCAAGTTTCTGAATATCTTCATGTAACTCTTTAGTTACCACTAGAACAAGCTCTTCATCCCTTTTTTTCCCCCTTTTAATCTAATCTGTTTGTAATGCGACTTGATTCCCTTAGTCATTTTGAGCTTTTTCTCTGAACTCCTTCCAATCTGTCTACATTTCTCTGCTACTGAGGCAACCCAAACTGAATGGAACTTTGATGCAGTTCATCAGAATTACATAAGGAAGGCTATCACCCATGTGTCCCAGGATATCATGATTCTTTGCCTGCAGATCAAAGTAACAGTGAACTTTTATGCATTTTATTGAAGCATCAGCCAGATCTTTTCAGTGGATGACTAACGTGCTTCTTGGAAAAGAAGAGTCAAAATTAATAAGACTCAGAGGGTCTAAAAGAAATGAAATCTATTCAACAACTTCTTCAGAATGTTTTCTTTTCTTTTCTTTTCTTTTCTTTTCTTTTCTTTTCTTTTCTTTTCTTTTCTTTTCTTTCTTTTCTTTTTTCTAAGAGACTTGGGCTTGGGAATGGACTTCCTCAAACATGATTTGAGGCAGATAGATATTTGTCTAACGTTAATGGGAGTGGGGAGGTGGAGATAGGAAGAGTAAAAGATGGGAAAGGTAAATGTAAACATGACAATGAAATTTTGCAAGTCTAACAAGTTTATAAAGAACGTACTTGTTAGTATATTAGTACATAGAAAAGTTTGTCAGGATTTGTTCTTTTTTTCCTTTTGTTATGACTGTGACTAGATTTTTTTCTTATTATTTTAAAAATCATTTAGTAAACACTTTATTTTTGCATTACTCGATGGTCTGATTATTTGATTGTAATTACTTGATTACATTCAACATCATTATATTTTTAGAGTTAATAAATGTAATTCTATATTTTTTAATTTGTGTCGACTTACAGAGTATAAAATATACCCAAAGTACGTGCCAGTGAACTCAATTGTTTAAGCTATACAATTTCAACTAGCTGAGATGATGGCTAAGTTCATTAGAAAAGTGCATACAAAGCTAAATTTATGAAGAAAGGTGATTTTTGACCTCCTTTTACTTTAGGGAATTTGCAGATGGAAAGACAGGATGAATATGCCCAATGTAATCAGGACTCATTGACCCTATAAGGAAGCCATAGGAGTTAGACCAGTATCCTTCCTAGGTATTAAATTTTAGTTAATTGAAGAAAGGAATATTGTTTCTGTAATTCTTTGTGATTCTGTTTTGTGAATTAAATCTTATCGAACTCACTTGTGGTCCTAGCTCCATACTGGAGCTCATCAAAGCAGAGAATCTCATTTTTTTCTTTGATTAAATCCCTCCATTCCAGTTCACAGTTATGCTTTGATAATCGGTAAATACTGCTGAAGAGTTAGATCAGCTTTGTAACTGATTGTTGTGAAATGGCTCATACAGGAAACGCTGAATTAGTCACCAGATTATAATTCTGTTTATGACAGTATTGTGGTGTTGGTGTTTACATGCCAACATGTCTATGCTAAGATCTTGTATCTAATAAGCCAATTTTGGAATATTTGTTTTTTTAATGGAAGTATACTTGACACACAATGTCACATTAGTTTCAGGTGTACATCATAGTGATGTGACAACTCTATACTTGATGCTGTTCTCATAAGTATAGCTACCATCTGTCACTATACAACACTATTCCAGTACCGTATTCCCTATGCTGTACCTTTTGTCCCCATGACTTATTCATTCCATAACAGAAGCCTGGACCTCCCACCCTCCTTCACCCATTTTGTTTTCCCCCTCGCCCTCCACAATCTAGCAAACATCACTTTGTTTTCTATTTATGGGTCTGTTTCTGCTTCATTTGTTTTGTTTTTTAGATTCTTCGTCTAAGTGAAGTCATATGGTATTTGTTTTTCTCTGACTTTAGAAATTTTATTTATTCTGAATGAACACATAGTCTTGAACTTTTAAGAAGTTTAGTGTAATTTTGATATGTAATCTGCACTTGAAAAAATTGAAAATAGCAAAATGCATGACATAAAGATATTTTAATGATTACACCAACAATTGTACTCATTAAGTTCGAGCAAATAATATTTCAAGCTTATAACTTTAGACTTTAGGTTAATATATTATCTACCTAATTATTTTCTATTATCAAGGTTATACCTAAACAGGGAGATTTATTTTTTCAGCAAAAATAAATATGCATGCTAGTTATCTAATTACAGTTTGTAAGGACTACATCAGGACATGATGTTTCTTTACTACTTCCAGTTGAAAATTTCAATTTATAATTTCAATTATATTTCAATTTATACTTACAATTTCACATTACATTGCAAACTGAAATGTATTTCTAATCTAAGGAATAATAGATGTGTACTATTATTACTTGTGGGAGAGGAGATTAGCAATGCATGGCCATTAAAATACTATTTATATAGTAGGAAAATCAGATTTTTGTTATTTTTATATGTTCTCTATGAGTAATGATGACTTCTAATTTGTAGCATTATTAGTAACCAGTCTGTCTTTCCCCATTGCAGGTGTCTTCTAGTTTCCTTTTAAAAGTTCCATTTAAAACCACTAAACAGAACACAAATGACTATCTATATGTCTATACTTGTAGAAAACATAATTTCCTAAGTGAGCGTGCCAAATAGAAAATTTTGTCATTTGTATAGTGCTTCTTTTAAACACTTGTGTTTTTTTTAAAATGACTTCTCTCTTAATACATTGTACTCCTCTATTTAATATGATCAAATAAATGCATACATATTTGTTTTCTTGCTTATTCCTGCTAACTTGTCAAAAATATATGGGTACATGTAGTTAACCTTAATATGAAGAAACAGTTTGAGCAAATACTTTCTCAAAGTGGGGTGTTTTGTTGTATCAATGATAGGTTTTTCAACAAACGTTTGTTTTGAGAACTATGTGGTAGGCACAGTTTTATACCATTATTATATGGGTTTTAGAGATTAGTAGAAGTAACTATGGATTCCAATGAAAATAAATTGAGTAAAATATGACTTTGAAAAAGAAAATTTGGGGGGGGGGGCACCTGTGTGGCTCAGTTGGTTGAGCGACTGACTTCAGCTCAGGTCATGATCTCACAGTTCTTGGGTTCAAGCCCAGCCTCAGGCTCTGTGCTGACAACTCAGAGCCTGAAGCCTGCGTCAGATTCTGTGTCTCCCTCTCCGCCCCTCCCCCACTCATGCTCTGTCTGTCTCTCTCTTGAAAATAAACAAACATTAAAAATAAATAAATAAAAAGAAATTTTTTAATGTTTATATTTGAGAGAGAGAGAGAGACAGAGCGTGAGTGGGGGAGGGCAGCGAGAGAAGGAGACAGAATCCAACGAAGGCTCCAGGCTCTGAGCTGTCAGCACAGAGCCCCACATGGGGCTGGAACCCACAAACTGCAAGATCATGACCTGAGCCAAAGTCAGACGCTCAACCGAGTTACCCAGGCGCCCCAAACATGACTTTAATTGAAAATTACACTGATGGAGGCGGTATTGGGAAGATGGCGGCGAAGGAGGACGCTGGGCTCACCGCGCGTCCTGCTGATCACTTAGATTCCACCTACACCTGCCTAAATAACCCAGAAAACCGCCAGAGGATTAGCAGAACAGAGTCACCGGACCCAAGTGCAGACGAGAGGCCCACGGAAGAGGGTAGGAAGGGCGGCGAGGCGGTGCGCGCTCCACGGACTGGCGGGAGGGAGCCGGGGCGGAGGGGCGGCTCGCCGGCCAAGCAGAGCCCCCGAGTCCGGCTTGCAAAAGCGGAGGGGCCTGACGGACTGTGTTCCGACAGCAAGCGCGACTTAGCGTCTGGGAGGTCATAAGTTAACAGCTCTGCTCAGAAAGCGGGAAGGCTGGAGGACAAAGGGAGGGTGAGCTGCGGAGCCCCCGGACGACAGAGCTCAGTTTGGCGGGGAACAAAGGCGCTCTCCAGCGCCATCTCCCCCGCCCATCCCCCAGCCAAAATCCCAAAGGGAACCGGCTCCGGCCAGGGAAATTGCTCGCTCCGCGCGAACACCCAACTCTGTGCTTCTGCGGAGCCAAACCACCGGCAGCGATCTGACTCCCTCCGGCTGCACAGGGCCCCTCCTGAAGTGGATCACCTAAGGAGAAGCGAGCTAAGCCTGCCCCCCCTGCCGCCGTGCACCTTGCCTTCCCACCCCAGCTAATACGCCAGATCCCCAGCATCACAAGCCTGGCAGTGTGCAAGTAGCCCAGACGGGCCACGCCACCCCACAGTGAATCCCGCCCCTAGGAGAGGGGAAGAGAAGGCACACACCAGTCTGACTGTGGCCCCAGCGGTGGGCTGGGGGCAGACATCAGGTCTGACTGCGGCCCCGCCCACCAACTCCAGTTATACACCACAGCACAGGGGAAGTGCCCTGCAGGCCCTCACCACACCAGGGACTATCCAAAATGACCAAACGGAAGAATTCCCCCCAGAAGAATCTCCAGGAAATAACAACAGCTAATGAGCTGATCAAAAAGGATTTAAATAATATAACAGAAAGTGAATTTAGAATAATAGTCATAAAATTAATCGCTGGGCTGGAAAACAGCATACAGGACAGCAGAGAATCTCTTGCTACAGACATCAGGGGACTAATGAACAGGCACGAGGAGCTGAAAAACGCTTTAAAGGAAATGGAAAACAAAATGCAAACCGCCACAGCTCGGATGGAAGAGGCAGAGGAGAGAATAGGTGAACTAGAAGATAAAGTTATGGAAAAAGAGGAAGCTGAGAAAAAGAGAGATAAAAAAATCCAGGAGTATGAGGGGAAAATTAGAGAACTAAGTGATACACTAAAAAGAAATAATTTACGCATAATTGGTATCCCAGAGGAGGAAGAGAGAGGGAAAGGTGCTGAAGGGGTACTTGAAGAAATCATAGCTGAGAACTTCCCTGAACTGGGGAAGGAAGAAGGCATTGAAATCCAAGAGGCACAGAGAACTCCCTTCAGACGTAACTTGAATCGATCTTCTGCACGACATATCATAGTGAAACTGGCAAAATACAAGGATAAAGAGAAAATTCTGAAAGCAGCAAGGGGTAAACGTGCCCTCACATATAAAGGGAGACCTATAAGACTCGTGACTGATCTCTCTTTTGAAACTTGGCAGGCCAGAAAGAATTGGCACGAGATTTTCAGGGTGCTAGACAGCAAAAATATGCAGCCAAGAATCCTTTATCCAGCAAGTCTGTCATTTAGAATAGAAGGAGAGATAAAGGTCTTCCCAAACAAACAAAAACTGAAGGAATTTGTCACCACTAAACCAGCCCTACAAGAGATCCTAAGGGGGACCCTGTGAGACAAAGTACCAGAGACATCACTACAAGCATAAAACATACAGACATCACAATGACTCTAAACCCGTATCTTTCTATAATAACACTGAATGTAAATGGATTAAATGCGCCAACCAAAAGACATAGGGTATCAGAATGGATAAAAAAACAAGACCCATCTATTTGCTGTCTACAAGAGACTCATTTTAGACCTGAGGACACCTTTAGATTGAGAGTGAGGGGATGGAGAACTATTTATCATGCTACTGGAAGCCAGAAGAAAGCTGGAGTAGCCATACTTATATCAGACAAACTAGACTTTAAATTAAAGGCTGTAACAAGAGATGAAGAAGGACATTATATAATAGTTACAGGGTCTATCCATCAGGAAGAGCTAACAATTATAAATGTCTATGCGCCGAATACCGGAGCCCCCAAATATATAAAACAATTACTCATAAACAGAAACAACCTTATTGATAAGAATGTGGTAATTGCTGGGGACTTTAACACCCCACTTACAGAAATGGATAGATCATCTAGACACACGGTCAATAAAGAAACAAGGGCCCTGAATGAGACACTGGATCAGATGGACTTGACAGATCTATTTAGAACTCTGCATCCCAAAGCAACAGAATATACTTTCTTCTCGAGTGCACATGGAACATTCTCCAAGATAGATCATATACTGGGTCACAAATCAGCCCTTCATAAGTTTACAAGAATTGAAATTATACCATGCATACTTTCAGACCACAATGCTATGAAGCTTGAAGTCAACCACAGGAAAAAGTCTGGAAAACCTCCAAAAGCATGGAGGTTAAAGAACACCCTACTCACGAATGAGTGGGTCAACCAGGCAATTAGAGAAGAAATCAAAAAATATATGGAAACAAACGAAAATGAAAATACAACAATCCAAACGCTTTGGGACGCAGCGAAGGCAGTCCTGAGAGGAAAATACATCGCAATCCAGGCCTATCTCAAGAAACAAGAAAAATCCCAAATACAAAATCTAACAGCACACCTAAAGGAAATAGAAGCAGAACAGCAAAGGCAGCCTAAACCCAGCAGAAGAAGAGAAATAATAAAGATCAGAGCAGAAATAAACAATATAGAATCTAAAAAAACTGTAGAGCAGATCAACGAAACCAAGAGTTGGTTTTTTGAAAAAATAAACAAAATTGACAAACCTCTAGCCAGGCTTCTCAAAAAGAAAAGGGAGATGACCCAAATAGATAAAATCATGAATGAAAATGGAATTATTACAACCAATCCCTCAGAGATACAAACAATTATCAGGGAATACTATGAAAAATTATATGCCAACAAATTGGACAACCTGGAAGAAATGGACAAATTCCTGAACACCCACACTCTTCCAAAACTCAATCAGGAGGAAATAGAAAGCTTGAACAGACCCATAACCAGCGAAGAAATTGAATCGGTTATCAAAAATCTCCCAACAAATAAGAGTCCAGGACCAGATGGCTTCCCAGGGGAGTTCTACCAGACGTTTAAAGCAGAGATAATACCTATCCTTCTCAAGCTATTCCAAGAAATAGAAAGGGAAGGAAAACTTCCAGACTCATTCTATGAAGCCAGTATTACTTTGATTCCTAAACCAGACAGAGACCCAGTAAAAAAAGAGAACTACAGGCCAATATCCCTGATGAATATGGATGCCAAAATTCTCAATAAGATACTAGCAAATCGAATTCAACAGCATATAAAAAGAATTATTCACCATGATCAAGTGGGATTCATTCCTGGGATGCAGGGCTGGTTCAACATTCGCAAATCAATCAACGTGATACATCACATTAACAAAAAAAAAGAGAAGAACCATATGATCCTGTCAATCGATGCAGAAAAGGCCTTTGATAAAATCCAGCACCCTTTCTTAATAAAAACCCTTGAGAAAGTCGGGATAGAAGGAACATACTTAAAGATCATAAAAGCCATTTATGAAAAGCCCACAGCTAACATCATCCTCAACGGGGAAAAACTGAGAGCTTTTTCCCTGAGATCAGGAACACGACAGGGATGCCCACTCTCACCGTTGTTATTTAACATAGTGCTGGAAGTTCTAGCATCAGCAATCAGACAACAAAAGGAAATCAAAGGCATCAAAATTGGCAAAGATGAAGTCAAGCTTTCGCTTTTTGCAGATGACATGATATTATACATGGAAAATCCGATAGACTCCACCAAAAGTCTGCTAGAACTGATACATGAATTCAGCAAAGTTGCAGGATACAAAATCAATGTACAGAAATCAGTTGCATTCTTATACACTAACAATGAAGCAACAGAAAGACAAATAAAGAAACTGATCCCATTCACAATTGCACCAAAAAGCATAAAATACCTAGGAATAAATCTAACCAAAGAGGTAAAGGATCTGTATGCTGAAAATTATAGAAAGCTTATGAAGGTAATTGAAGAAGATTTAAAGAAATGGAAAGACATTCCCTGCTCATGGATTGGAAAAATAAATATTGTCAAAATGTCAATACTACCCAAAGCTATCTACACATTCAATGCAATCCCAATCAAAATTGCACCAGCATTCTTCTCGAAACTAGAACAAGCAATCCTAAAATTCATATGGAACCACAAAAGGCCCCGAATAGCCAAAGGAATTTTGAAGAAGAAGACCAAAGCAGGAGGCATCACAATCCCAGACTTCAGCCTCTACTACAAAGCTGTCATCATCAAGACAGCATGGTATTGGCACAAAAACAGACACACAGACCAATGGAATAGAATAGAAACCCCAGAACTAGACCCACAAACATATGGCCAACTCATCTTTGACAAAGCAGGAAAGAACATCCAATGGAAAAAAGACAGCCTCTTTAACAAATGGTGCTGGGAGAACTGGACAGCAACATGCAGAAGGTTGAAACTAGACCACTTTCTCACACCATTTACAAAAATAAACTCAAAATGGATAAAGGACCTAAATGTGAGACAGGAAACCATCAGAACCTTAGAGGAGAAAGCAGGAAAAGACCTCTCTGACCTCAGCCGTAGCAATCTCTTACTCGACACATCCCCAAAGGCAAGGGAATTAAAAGCAAAAGTGAATTACTGGGACCTTATGAAGATAAAAAGCTTCTGCACAGCAAAGGAAACAACCAACAAAACTAAAAGACAACCAACGGAATGGGAAAAGATATTTGCAAATGACATATCGGACAAAGGGCTGGTATCTAAAATCTATAAAGAGCTCACCAAACTCCACACCCGAAAAACAAATAACCCAGTGAAGAAATGGGCAGAAAACATGAATAGACACTTCTCTAAAGAAGACATCCAGATGGCCAACAGGCACATGAAAAGATGTTCAGCGTCGCTCCTTATCAGGGAAATACAAATCAAAACCACACTCAGATATCACCTCACGCCAGTCAGAGTGGCCAAAATGAACAAATCAGGAGACTATAGATGCTGGAGAGGATGTGGAGAAACGGGAACCCTCTTGCACTGTTGGTGGGAATGCAAATTGGTGCAGCCGCTCTGGAAAACAGTGTGGAGGTTCCTCAGAAAATTAAAAATAGACCTACCCTATGACCCAGCAATAGCACTGCTAGGAATCTACCCAAGGGATACAGGAGTACTGATGCATAGGGGCACTTGTACCCCAATGTTCATAGCAGCACTCTCAACAATAGCCAAATTATGGAAAGAGCCTAAATGTCCATCAACTGATGAATGGATAAAGAAATTGTGGTTTATATACACAATGGAATACTACGTGGCAATGAGAAAAAATGAAATATGGCCTTTTGTAGCAACGTGGATGGAACTGGAGAGTGTGATGCTAAGTGAAATAAGCCATACAGAGAAAGACAGATACCATATGGTTTCACTCTTATGTGGATCCTGAGAAACTCAACAGGAACCCATGGGGGAGGGGAAGGGAGAAAAAAAAAAAAAAGACGTTAGAGTGGGAGAGAGCCAAAGCATAAGAGACTGTTAAAAACTGAGAACAAACTGAGGGTTGATGGGGGGTGGGAGGGAGGGGCGGGTGGGTGATGGGTATTGAGGAGGGCACCTTTTGGGATGAGCACTGGGTGTTGTATGGAAACCAATTTGGCAATAAACTTCAAAAAAAAAAAAAAAAAAAAAAAAAAAGAAAATTACACTGATGAATTTTTAGTGCACTTACGGTATGTTTTCCACCTTTGAACTGACTATTAAGTGATTTACTAGCTTGCTATAGCCGAGTTCAGTTACTTACAGAGAGGCACTGCCTGAGCAATCAAAATTGGCTCTTCATTTGACATTTACTTGATGTCTTCTGCCACCTACATGGGCTTACCTGAAAAGGCAAAGCATCCATAACCACCTTGTGACTTCTTGGTGCCATTTGAATGAAACCCGTGTGCTCTGTTGAGGTTCATCGTATTTATTTGAACTTATTTCAAGTCTGCATTTTTCCTTTCAAATGTAAGCCCACTGAAGGAAGCGATGATGTTTTATTGTTTTTTACTTACGTTTTATACACAGTATAGAGTTTTTCAACTAATGTTTGCTTGCTGTTTCAAGAATACAAAAATTAATGACACGGGAAATTGAGAAATATGGTCACATTATCTGTCAAAATAAGTCCTTTTTAAACTGGGCTAATTAGGAAATTAGTCATTCTTCTAGAACAAATATCATAGTTGTTTTCTAATGAAGACCTTTCTACAAGTGAGTTTACAGTTGATTTATTGCTGATGCTAGAACTTCCAGCACTATGTTAAACAACAACGGTGAGAGTGGGCATCCCTGTCGTGTTCCTGATCTCAGGGAAAAAGCTCTCAGTTTTTCCCCGTTGAGGATGATGTTAGCTGTGGGCTTTTCATAAATGGCTTTTATGATCTTTAAGTATGTTCCTTCTATCCCGACTTTCTCAAGGGTTTTTATTAAGAAAGGGTGCTGGATTTTGTCAAAGGCCTTTTCTGCATCGATTGACAGGATCATATGGTTCTTCTCTTTTTTTTTGTTAATGTGATGTATCACGTTGATTGATTTGCGAATGTTGAACCAGCCCTGCATCCCAGGAATGAATCCCACTTGATCATGGTGAATAATTCTTTTTATATGCTGTTGAATTCGATTTGCTAGTATCTTATTGAGAATTTTGGCATCCATATTCATCAGGGATATTGGCCTGTAGTTCTCTTTTTTTACTGGGTCTCTGTCTGGTTTAGGAATCAAAGTAATACTGGCTTCATAGAATGAGTCTGGAAGTTTTCCTTCCCTTTCTATTTCTTGGAATAGCTTGAGAAGGATAGGTATTATCTCTGCTTTAAACGTCTGGTAGAACTCCCCTGGGAAGCCATCTGGTCCTGGACTCTTATTTGTTGGGAGATTTTTGATAACCGATTCAATTTCTTCGCTGGTTATGGGTCTGTTCAAGCTTTCTATTTCCTCCTGATTGAGTTTTGGAAGAGTGTGGGTGTTCAGGAATTTGTCCATTTCTTCCAGGTTGTCCAATTTGTTGGCATATAATTTTTCATAGTATTCCCTGATAATTGTTTGTATCTCTGAGGGATTGGTTGTAATCATTCCATTTTCATTCATGATTTTATCTATTTGGGTCATCTCCCTTTTCTTTTTGAGAAGCCTGGCTAGAGGTTTGTCAATTTTGTTTATTTTTTCAAAAAACCAACTCTTGGTTTCGTTGATCTGCTCTACAGTTTTTTTAGATTCTATATTGTTTATTTCTGCTCTGATCTTTATTATTTCTCTTCTTCTGCTGGGTTTAGGCTGCCTTTGCTGTTCTGCTTCTATTTCCTTTAGGTGTGCTGTTAGATTTTGTATTTGGGATTTTTCTTGTTTCTTGAGATAGGCCTGGATTGCAATGTATTTTCCTCTCAGGACTGCCTTCGCTGCGTCCCAAAGCGTTTGGATTGTTGTATTTTCATTTTCGTTTGTTGCCATATATTTTTTGATTTCTTCTCTAATTGCCTGGTTGACCCACTCATTCGTTAGTAGGGTGTTCTTTAACCTCCATGCTTTTGGAGGTTTTCCAGACTTTTTCCTGTGGTTGATTTCAAGCTTCATAGCATTGTGGTCTGAAAGTATGCATGGTATAATTTCAATTCTTGTAAACTTATGAAGGGCTGTTTTGTGACCCAGTATATGATCTATCTTGGAGGAAGTTCTAGCATCAGCAATCAGACAACAAAAGGAAATCAAAGGCATCAAAATTGGCAAAGATGAAGTCAAGCTTTCGCTTTTTGCAGATGACATGATATTATACATGGAAAATCCGATAGACTCCACCAAAAGTCTGCTAGAACTGATACATGAATTCAGCAAAGTTGCAGGATACAAAATCAATGTACAGAAATCAGTTGCATTCTTATACACTAACAATGAAGCAACAGAAAGACAAATAAAGAAACTGATCCCATTCACAATTGCAACAAGAAGCATAAAATACCTAGGAATAAATCTAACCAAAGATGTAAAGGATCTGTATGCTGAAAACTATAGAAAGCTTATGAAGGTAATTGAAGAAGATTTAAAGAAATGGAAAGACATTCCCTGCTCATGGATTGGAAAAATAAATATTGTCAAAATGTCAATACTACCCAAAGCTATCTACACATTCAATGCAATCCCAATCAAAATTGCACCAGCATTCTTCTCGAAACTAGAACAAGCAATCCTAAAATTCATATGGAACCACAAAAGGCCCCGAATAGCCAAAGGAATTTTGAAGAAGAAGACCAAAGCAGGAGGCATCACAATCCCAGACTTCAGCCTCTACTACAAAGCTGTCATCATCAAGACAGCATGGTATTGGCACAAAAACAGACACACAGACCAATGGAATAGAATAGAAACCCCAGAACTAGACCCACAAACATATGGCCAACTCATCTTTGACAAAGCAGGAAAGAACATCCAATGGAAAAAAGACAGCCTCTTTAACAAATGGTGCTGGGAGAACTGGACAGCAACATGCAGAAGGTTGAAACTAGACCACTTTCTCACACCATTTACAGTTGATTTATGTAGCTCACTGAATTACATCATTGCCATTTTATACTACTGTGGTCATTTGGAGAGTTTGAAGACACGACGTTACGGAAAATTATTATTCCTCTCTTCTTTTGTCGATGGAAAGGTACCACTAGTACTTTTTGTTGATTAGATATTTGCTTCAGGAGTAAATGAAATACACGTTTTACCTGTCCCTAAGAATAACTGTAAAACTGTTTCTTTATTACTCACACAGTCAGTCAAAATATAACAGAATATTTTGGTTCAGGTATATTTAGCATTGTTCAAATTATATAGTAATAAAAGAATTTTGTGATTATATTTGAAATAGTAATTCAAGGCAAAACTGACTTTAAAAGTACAGTTTTTACAAATTATCAACCAGGCTATTAAGAAGTTTATATATTCATAGACTTCCCTGAAAACACACTACATGGCTTGGACTAGATAGAGGTATCCATGCTGTCCCTACATGAAGTCATACTTGCATCCATTTTTCTTTGCAAGGAAATGAATTTCACTGTTATTGAAAAACTTCCATTTCATACAAAATGAAAGTCTGTGAATAGTCCAGAATTGCTGTTTTCCTTTGGAAAGTCGGCATCTCATGTTCTTTGCAGGAAGTTAAAATAGGGTTGCTGACTTCTGAATATGAGGAGGAAATAGGGAAGCTTGTATTATCAAAACAGGCAGTATTGAAAAAAACTATTTAAAATAGGTTTTGAATTAAATGGTCTTTTACACACATATATAAATACATGCATACTAAACACTAATACAGCTATAATACACCGCGGACAACAGATGAGGCCGGTGCTGATCACTATAGGTAACTCAAATTCTCAGTAAATTTTCTGCCACTACTTTAGTCCTTCCACCCTAAAAAACCAAAATACAACTAGCTACCACTATTCTTTGGGCATACAAACTAGTACATTCACCTTTCTTAAGGAGTTTATGGTTTTCAATTCTCTTCTGCATCTTAAATGAGTAAAAAAAAAAATGCTTTATTAACTTTAACAATTAAATGTTGGAATTACTAAGAGTGTAACAGTCTAGGTTCGATTTTCCTCTATATTTGCTTGACCATTTGACTATAATATTTGTAATAATGTTAGCCTCATCACATTATAACCCCAGACAGATAAAATGATTTTTCTTCTAAACCCACACCTTTCATCCTTTTCCAAATACATTATGATCATACATGTGCTGTACTTCATTTAGATTTAAGTCCAGTTTCACCAGACGGGTAACTTGACTACAACTTCCATTCATTCTGACATTTTTCAAGGTGGCCATGAAGTCTGCACTATCTTAAAGCATCTCTATATAAACATATTCATGTTATCTCATAAAGGTATTGTGAAAATTCACTGACAGTGAATATAACACCGAGTGCATAGCATGGCGTAGTAAATAGTAGCTGCTGTTATTGTTAGCATTATTCCTATTATTAATTATTATTATTTACCTCAGTCAGACTGTGCCACATAGTGCCAGCATATCAGCAGTAAATCTCTAACCCTTTTATCTGTAAATATGTTAAATAGATTCAGAAGAGTGGTTGTATTCTCTGCATGTGCAGTTGACCCTTGAACGACACAGGTTTGAACTGCACAAGTCCACTTATACCCTATTTTTTAAAATTTTTTATTTTGAGAGAGAGAAAGTGCACATGACAAGTGGGAGAGGGGTATAAAGAGAGGGAGAGAGAGAATCCCAAGCAGACTCTGCATTGAAGCAGGGCTCAATCTCATGAACTGTGAGATCATGACCTGAGCTGAAATCAAGAGTTGGACAGTTAACCCACTAAGTAACCCAGGCACCTAATACCCTATATTTTTTAATGTTTATTTATTTTTGAGAGATACAGACAGACAGACAGAGTGTGAATGGGGAGGAGGCAGAGAGAGAGGGAGACACAAAATCTGAAAAAGGCTCCAGGCTCTGAGCTGTCAGTACAGAGCCCGACATGGGGCTTGAACTCACGAACTGCGAGGTCAAGTCCTGAGCTGAAGTTGGATGCTTAACCGACTCAGCCACCCAGGTGTTCCCCTATTTACACCACCACATTTTAAATATATTTTCTTTTCCTTATGATTTTCTTAATTATGTTTTCTCTAGCTTGGGTTATTTTATGAATGCAGTATGTAGTACATATAACATACAAAATGTGTGTTAACCAAATTTATATTGGTAAGGCTTCTAGTCAACCATAGTATATTAGTAAGTAAGTATTGGGAGACTCAAAAGTGATGCACTGATTTTTACTGCTTGGGAAAGAGTGCTCCTAACCCCCATATTGTTCAAAGGTCAACTGTACTATCTTTGTTTTCTTAGCTTAAGAACTTTTAGTGCCTTTCCACAAAGGTAGAACTTAACCATGATGATTCTTATTATTCTTATTATACCAACATTATCACTACACCAACGCTATGGCATAATTGTGCAGGAAACAAGAGTTTCAAGTAGACTAGTTCATGAGCAGCAACATATAGTTAATATTTGCATAACTAAAATCAGTTAAGTGGCAAAGTCCACATGGTTGAGCTACAATCTTCTTTGCAATTCAGAGAATTGAAATACCTGATAAACATATCAGCATTGTATAACCTTATCAAGCATATGGATTCTATAAAACTTGAAAGTAAAACAATCTGATTTCTTGGCAGTAATCCCCCAGTATCTCCAATTAGGCTGATTTTCAAAAGAACTGTGTGTTTAATTGGACCCTTTTTTCGGATGGAGGTATTTGGAGTTAAGTATTGAGGCTGTGGATGGAAAATGCCTTTATAGCCAAAAGACTTACTGTTTGCTTGCTATGACAAGACCCATCTCCTTAAAAACTGAACACAGTTGTGATTTGGTATTTGCATGTTGTGATTAAAGTTTTATAATTAAATTCTATATATCATCGGACATCATACCATCATGCTGCTCGTAGAAGTGATACGTTTCTAATATGATGATTAAGGGATTTCAATTTTGTAAGAGAATACAATTGCATCAGTGACCTATTCCATTATAATCTTTGAGTTTTAAGTGTGTCAAATTTAAGAATTTTGCCTGCTTCCTAATGGGTGTAGTATGTATGATGCTTTCATATTAATAGGACCATGCTTTTAGATATATTTGCCAAGGGGAGTGAGTAGGTGGGAAGAACACAGTTAAAAGTTAAATAGGAAGGTACCTAATATATAATTGTTAAAAAGAGTGAATAACAGAAATAGCTTTCATTTGATATGGCTTAATAGCTTATAAGGTACTTTCAAAATACTTAGTCATTTATTTTTCCAACAAATAATTGTGGATCCACTATATTTAATAGGCATGGGGGCTATTGAAATGAACATGATAAACTCTCTTTTTTAAAAAATGTTATGGTCTAATTGAGAATATAGATGGACTGGTGATTCTTTTTTTTTTTTTTTTTGGATACACTGGTGATTTTAATACGTTCCCCAGAACGGTATCTAACACATAAGGAATAATGCACGCTTCTATGTTGAAGAATGGGTGAATAATGAGCATGGTGTGATTAAGTATGACTGAATAAAGTTCTATCCTTCATACTACTACTATTGCTAATAGTGATAATAACAACAATTATTCTAATAAGTCTGGCAGCTGGCATTGTTGAAGGATTAATATCTACAGGGCACTGTGCTGTTTCATTTAGTTCTTATGGCAGCTCTATGAGGTGGGAACAGGACCAGTTACATACTTTTCAAAGCCAAATGCAAAGTGAAAACATGGGGCCCTTTGTCTGAAAAAAACCTGTTAATAATTTCAAGATACCAAAAACTGAACACCAAATCAAGATTCTTCTAGGTGTAGGCTCTATGTAACTGTTTAAGTCGCATGCACAATGAAGCCATAAGAACTATAATTATCCCCCATTTTACAGTTCAGGAAATAAAGTATACATTTGCTGAGGCTGCTTGTTCACGTATTTTTTCTGAAATTTGGGGGGCCATTGCTTAAATGGAGATGCTCTAGCTTATAGAGTATAGAATAATTTAAAATGAAAATGTTGAATTCACAGACCAGAGACTGTTACATCCATCCACTATTGGTGATTATCTAGAGTTAGCTCTTATGAAAACTTGTAGTTTTAAGATCAATATCCAAGCAATGCCTAGTGTGTTACTTTTCAACAATGAGGCCATACAACCCCAATACCTACTTTTCCAACGCCACCTCAGGACTTCTGATTTACACTACACTAAGCTTGAGCATGCTAGTCACCTTGATCTGTCTGGAGAGAGTTATCAAAAAAACATCAAAAAATGTCTTCAGTATTGTAGTATTTGAATACTGCTCAGAGATTGAAATCTACTTTCATTATTGAGCTTTTGATATTGGGACTTCATCTTGGGTGACCTGTACTTGTGAGGTCAGTTAGTTCACTCATGTTCTTTGTATAGGACCCCATACCCTTATCCATACCCTTATTGCTATACGGCTTTGTGTTACATCTTCCCACTCAGGGTCATTTCTTTCATTGCTGACCTCTTTCACAACCCTTTGTATTTTCTTTTCTACAAACTTTCTTCCATTTCAAAGATATCACCTGGGTTTTTAGCTAAACATAAGAGATTCTCTCAGCTTCCTACAAAATAAACAGAAACACTAAAATGGCTGAACTCGAGTTTTACAATTGTATAAATCCACAAAGATGAAGAAGAGAAGGAACAATTGAACTTAAGAAATAGTAAAACATGAAAGTCAACAAATTATGAAAACGAGTCATTGGTAATTGACCGAATGGAGCAAATTAAACTTGAAACCTGAGCGCTGGCCAGGAGGAAGCCCGTGAGGACCAAAGTCAGTCTCTCACTCAGAACTTGCACACATGCCTGGAGTGGAGACATGAAGAGCTTCAGAGTATGGGCATGAATAGAGGCACTAGAAGAGCAAGAATCTGTTGAAAACCAACCCTACCTCAGTCTCCCTTGAACAAAGGAGACATTTCTGCTCTTGCGATAGTAAATCTAGAAGACTGTGGATTGGGGCCTTCAGAGCTCACCGAAGGCACTGCAGGGTGAGTGTGCTAAAGATGGAGAGATTAAGTCAAATTCTACACATAAAAGATTTCGGCAGCCTGTTGCCACATGTCCGCCTCCCAGTGTATATAGGCTTATATGCCCGAGGAAGGAGAATGCTGGGCTCTTTTCTAGAGACAATGAGAGGTCAAGAGAAAATATAAGCATTGGAATTTAGAAGTTTCTACTTAGTCTTTTTACATTGAATGTCATTCACTCACAATGCTCATGCAGGCTCACAAAGCTTCCAGATAGCGTTTTTATGCCTCATAGTATATCGTATAGTATACAGCCAAGAATTATGACACATTTGAGGAAATCTACATTGAACAAAAATGCACATGAAGGGAACAGAGACAATAGAACAGAAGAAATGTCTGTCTCATTCTTAAAACAAGAATGGTGATAAACAATCAGAACACAGGGAAGGTATTGTTTTGAAATTTGAAATTTGTAAGGTAAAATATAAATATAAATATTGGAAAAGACATTTTGGGAAACCATTGCAAGTAGAAAGAAATAGATGCTGATATAAAAATAATAAGAGGAGGGGGCGCCTGGGTGGCTCGGTCGGTTAAGCATCGAACTTCGGCTCAGATCATGATCTCACAGTTGGTGAGTTCGAGCCCCACTTTGGGCTCTGTGCTGACAGCTCAGGGCCTGGAGCCTGCTTCAGATTCTGTGTCTCCCTCTCTTTCTCTACCCCTCCCCCATTCATTCTCTGTCTCTGTCTCTCAAAAATAAATAAACATTCAAAAAAAATTAAAAAAAAAAATGAGGAGGCCCTGGATGGTTTAATCAGCTAAGAGTCTGACTCTTAATTTCCATTTCAGGTCATGATGTCACAGTTGTGAGATTGTGTAGGGCTCTGTGCTGGGCTTGGAGGCTGCTTAGGATTCTCTCTTTCCCTCTACCTCTCCCCCCTCCCCTTCCTGTGTGCCTGTGGGCTTTCACTCAACAACAACAACAACAACAACAACAACAACAACAAAAAGAAAGAAAGAAAAAAAGGAAGAAGAAAAATTACTCAAGAAACTTGACAAGTCATAGGAAACTAAAAATCCTACTAAAAGAGTTCTAGGGAAATTGCAAGCCCAGTCAGGAGGAAATTATAAAATAAGTAACTGAAGAAAATTGGAAGGACATGAAACAGCCATTTCAAAGAGCACACCGAGTAGCTGAACAAAGAATTTTTCAGTTACCCGTATGAAGGTATAATTGCTACACGATTTTTTAAAAAAACCTGAGAAAAATTAATGACCTTAAAATCTTCCAGAGAGAGAGACAGACAGACAGTGAGAGTTAGTTTATGCCAAGATTATCATGTTAAGTAATGGTGTTAATTTATCAAAGCACCCTGGAAAGTGGGAAGGGGAAGACAACCCTTCAAAATATAAAGGACATTTATTTCCAACTCAGTAGTTTACAAACTTTGTACATTATCCGTTACATATGACGGTAGAATAAAGCAGTTCCATAAATGCAAGCTCTGAAAAAGAAAAAGAAAAAAAAAGAGAAAGAAACAATGTTTTCTAGAAATAGTAGGAAATCATTTCCAGTAAAATGGATAATTGGTACAGATTGGAGCTAGAGAATAGGGCTCAGGAGGAGGCGGTTTTTCTATTTCCACCATATTAAAAAAAAAAAAAAGCAAAGACAAAACTATTACATCATGTGTATTCACCATGAAACAAGGGTTTTTACAGTTTTTTTTTTTTTTAACTTATTTTTGAAGGAGAGAGAGAGACATGAGCCGGGGAGGAGCAGAGAGAGAAGGAGACACAGAATTTGAAGCAGACTCCAGGCTGTCAGCACAGAGCCCCATGCGGGGCTCGAACTCACGAACCCCGAGATCATGACCTGAGCTGAAGTCAGCTGCTCAACCGACTGAGCCACCCAGGCGCCCCTAGTTTTTTTTTTTTTTTTAAAGAACCTTGAAGAAGGATGGTGATTAGTACCCAGAAAGTCAAGCAAATATTAAAAAAAAAAAAATTGTATGCATTCACCAGAAAAATATTGCACAGTGCAGCAATGCCGATCATGTTACTATTGAGGCTGACCTGCCTTACTGCATTAGCTCTTACCCTCACTTACTGCCACTGCCTTAGTTCATCTCTCTTCTCTGCTAGTGTAGTTTTCTTGTAAATAATTTTCCTACTTTCAGCATTACTTCTCTTTCTTCTCCAGATTGCAGTTATAAATGATCTGGAAGAATAAAATTTAAAAACTGGTTGAGTTACTCACAGAGGAAACAGTTCCACATAACACATGTTAATTACCAAATGTGAACGTTTAGCTTAAATAAAGGGGACAACTTGGAAAATAAGTTTGGAGGTAGGTCAGTGAAACATTAAATGATTCTTTAATGAGTTTTTCCCTCGTTCTGTGAGAAATGGGCTGATTAAATCTGGTGTTGGAACAGTGAAGAGGTGGGAAAGCAGAGCTTAGCAACTCTTTGCAACGTACAGGTAAATCTTATTTAATGATGCCAGTTTGGTGACCCTTCAGTAGCAAAATGACAAGGACTTTGGTTAATGAGACTGATAGAAATACTAACACACAGGAAAATGAGGCATTTAAAAATAAGGGAGAAACTTTTGGGTATTGTGATAGATTGGATGAGTAGCAGGATGGATAAGAAGGGATCGGTTATTCTCTTCTGTGGTATTATTTAAGCAAAAGTTTTCCTCCATACAGAAAGTGTTTGCTTCCAAACGGAAGAAAGGCCCAACATCGTAATGTAATACATGCCACTGGCCAGTTCAGTTTTTGTTAGTGTCCGCATACATGCTGCAACACCAGGTCCTGAGTTAGTAGAAATAGAAAATTTTAAGATTATACTCATGTGTTCATTCACGGCACAACGAAATGGGAACTTTGGTAAAACAATGGGAGGAGTATCTGAAAAAATCATTATTATAGTAAGAGTTACACAGTTATGAAAGGATATATCAAAGAAACAATAAAAACTCACGGATAGGGTTCTGCTAGTAACTAGTAATAGCTCATCTCTAGGGATTGAGCGTAATTTTGGCAAAATTTATCTAAGGAGATTGTTGCAGTTTGGGTTCAGATTGCACTCAGCGTTTGCTTTCTTTTCGGCTAATATTCCAGTCTGGGTTCCATACTATTTGTCTATTACAGTCTCTATACGCGTTGTCCCTTACTTTGTTGGGGAGCAACAAGGCTTCTAAGACTACTGGAAAAGATTGTCTCCATGATGTACGTACCTTTACTCAAATTTATAGATAATAGAGTACATAATTAACCAATTCCTATGGTAGTTTGTTTTCCACTGATAATGATTTTTCAAATGCGTGTTTATAGTTACTAAAAAAAACCCCTTACTTCTCTAAGTGGTTTTGTATTTTCATTCTCTCTGAGAACTCTAATTTCTGCTCTGTTTCATGATGCCCTAGTATGAGTTTAAACAATGATTTGCCTTGGATCCAAGTTAAAAGTAATTCCATCATCACTGAGAAGCTGGTAATGACATAGAAGTTCCTAAAAACACTATTAAACATACTATTTATTTTGATTGTTTATCACTTTTCATTTAATATCTTCTAGGCTACCCAGTAGGAGTTGTGTCAGCTCTACCCAAGTAATTGAGAGTTCCTACCTTCTGATTAGATTCTTCTTTTCACTGATTATGCTGCTATATCTTTTAGACTGCTCTTAGGTGCTTCTCTTATGCAATTCACCATTCCTCAAAAACATAATCAGTGTTTTTCTTCCCTGTTCCTTCCCGGTCTCCTAGGAAACTTGATGAAAACTTCAGTCTGGCTGGAAAGAGTTCAAGTGTTTATATTAGCACGTGCTAATCCTTATAGCAGAAGGCTTTGCTTGTTTGTTTTTGTTAATTGAGTTATATTTTAAATGATTTTTCTTACGATTTATACTATGTAAATGTTTTCTAAGAATTGTACAATATACCGACAGACTTAGGACAATTTTTCATATTCTTTTTCTTAACTTGTATTTTCAACTGTAATATTCACAACGTAAAGAAATTGTTACCTTTCAATGACAATTTGAGACACCCATTTTCTGGCCGGCCCAGAGCAGTTACTGCTAACATTATTGATTTTATTATTTTACTGACATATTGTTTAAAATGTAGCTTTTGTCTAAACTACAGAAAATTAATACTATCTTTTTCTGGTTTCTCTTTGGTTGATTTTTTTCCTTCCCTCAATTTTTCTTTGGTGTGTTGCTCAGGTTTTCTTAATCTTAGCCATTCAGTCTGCCGGGTGGTGGCCAAATAACTGAGAAACTAAATTTGTCTTGTTATTTGTTTTCTCCAATCCTTATGCCCCAGGGCAGAAACCCACCCAGAGGAAGCTTCAGAGTAGGCTTTGAGTGAAAGTAGTGGCTAAATCGCCCCTCTGGATTAGGATTTGCCTCCGGACATTATGTTTTCTTGGCTTCTATTGATCTCACTGGTGAGATCAGGAAGAGATTTTCCCAAGAGGCGTGAAAAACCACCCTGAGAGTATCGGCTTCCATCATTCTGATTGACAGAGCTGGGCAGCTTATCCTGACAGTTTGCAACACTATGATTTAGATCTCGGCAAACAATCAACAGACTTTTCTGTTCTTTTTTTAATTTTAATTTCTACCTTCCATTCTTGTGCAGGATGGAGAACGCAACAGAATGTGCCCAACTCCACACTGAATTTCTGAGGTTGTGAATTTTAATTCTTCTGTCACCAACTTCCAGTAGAACTCTGGCAGGTGACATATCTCAGTTCCCTCTCCTTGTTTCCTTGGCAGTTAGCTTCAATGACAAATGATGGCGAGTGAATATCCTAAGCTGAAAATGTGCATTATTGAACACAGTCATTTCGATAACAAAAGTAAAAAAAAATAAATGTGATAGAATTATACTGTAGATTGTAAATAAAGGATTACCTTGAGCAGAACTCAACAATTTTCTAATTTGACTGAAACAATCTAAACTGAATAGCAAATGTATGAAGAAAATGTACAATTATGGTATCAGTAAGAAAACCTCCTTAGATAAAAAAGAAGTATGGATGACTTCGACATGAAAAAGTGGGAAACAATGAAGAGATTCAAATTTCATGAAAATAGAGCATTCTTTGTCATGCATTAAATATTTTTGCAGATGCCATTTTATTCAGTCTTGAAAAATATACTATGCGATTGATAGAAATTTTACAGTAAAGCACAGACCTCAGCCAAGGCTAGTGCTGCTTAAGAAAGGAGAAAGGCATAACATGTTTCAGGAAATGATTCTGCTAGTGTATGTGAGTTATGTTTTTATTTTTGCTCTTTTGGTCCTGAATATGGCAAAAAGGAAAAATCAGGTGAGACACTGCTTGCTACTGCTCAGTCATTGAGTCAGTCAATTTCATGTAGGAGATGTTAAGGTAGATGAATTCACCATCAGTTTAAAGCAAAAGTTGTAAATTGTAACCATAGGAAAGGGACAACAAACAGTGTTGAAAACAGTTTGTTAAGTTGATCATACGTAGATAACCCAGCACTCCTAGGTAGCTTAACAACGAAACCACCACCAGACTGGAATCATATCATGTATTTAATATATTAAAATTTATGTGGTGGGAAAAGACTACATATATGTCTAATTTGACCTAGATGTTAGATAATATTATTTTTCTTCTCTAGATGGGAGAATAGCTAATTTGGAACTTCTGAAAGCCGCAAAGTTTTAGTGTTTACAAAATAGTCTTATCTTCGACAGGGCTTTCAAGTTACATGCATTAAATTTTGAGTTCCTTCTTCTGTGTGTCTCTTCAAGTCAAAATTGAATGCATTCCTAATTGACCTTCATTGAAGAGTTATTTGCATGACCACATATGTTAAAATTACCTTGAACTCACTGGCTAGTAGGTTTACATTACGGTTCAGGTAGGTATGGAGGCTAAACACACAGTTTAAATCTGTAGCCAATACCACCAAATAGATATGTCTTTTCACCTAAAGAAATAGTCATTTGGGATCTGCACAGTGACATCAATGAGAGGGCCAACTAGAAGACTCCAGTCTCTGTTCCAGCAAAAAGATCAGCAATTAGACAGTAATCCACAAACAAAAACAGCTCTCTAAGAGCCCCGGAATCCACATAAGAAATTTCAGGAACACAGTGGAACATAAATCTTCAGAATAACTGCACTGGGGAAGGAAGAACAAGGTTCATTTTGCATGCATCACCCCATTTCCCAAACTGCCTTTGCACAGCACCAACAGAGAACTCCCTAGCTTAAAAGAGTCCCCCTCACAGGGAAAAGGAGGGGGTGAATGACAAGTTTCCCTAGCCTTTTGGGATACCGTACAAAAGTTCCACTTAGGTTTCACCCCACCCAGAGACTGGCAAAGCTAAGATAGATGTATAGAGCCAGCTGGGAACAAGGAAGAAAAGCAGGGGATATCAGTATCAGCCATGTTGTGAAAACTTCTGCAGTGGGTACCTGCCAGTGACCTTCTCTGCAAATGACCCCATCTGCCCTGGTACCTTGCAGATTTCACCAGATATCATTGCAGAGGGGGCCTTCTGGGACTCAAGTTTCCCCAAATCTGCAGGTTATAGACACATGTAGAAATCCGTAACTATTACCAATGTGAAGGGACTCTATTGTGTGTTATTCTCTGCAGTTTCTATGGCTTGACTGAAAATACCTAATAATCAACATAAAGAAAGAATCAGTGGGGATCTGGAAAAAAAGTTTTTTAAAATAAGACTAAAACACTTAGGAACTAGATAGCTTATTTTCTTATTACTGTAATAATATAGAATATGATATTTTTGTAAAAATCTATTTCACAATGCTACAAACATTTTTTTTAGCAACTTCTCATATGATCTATATAATAGGCATTAAATAACAAGCAGCAAAGTCCAAAGGAAATAGGATTTGGTTGCACATGGACAGCTTTTAGAACTAGCTGCTGAGAGTGGTGATGTTTTAGGAGAAAAAGAAAAAGAAATTTTAAAAAAGTGTATTGAAATAGATTGTCATCTCAAAGCATCACTCTCCTCAGAAAAATACAAAAAGTACTGAATATATTGATAGAGCCTTTCTCTATTTACAAAGACCCTCTTAAACAGTTCACATTTATTCTGTACCAGTCCATAAGTTAGATATCTCTAACCCTATAATTAAAGAGGAAGGTATTCAACTAGAGAGGTTATGGAAGTGTCAAAGTTTGCATAACTAGTAAGTACTAAAGGCAAGACTTCAACCAGGGTTATTTATACAGGGAACCTGGAAATTTTGTCCAGTCTCATCTGCTGAGGTCTGACTGTATCTCCTCCAACATTCATATGTTGAAATCCTTATCCCCAAAGTAATGGTCTTAGCAGGTGGGATCTTTAAGAGCTGGTGAGGTCATAAGGGTGGAGCCCTGATGAATGGGATTAATGCTATAATAAAAGAGTCATTCAGAGCTCTGCAGACACAAAGGGCAGTCTGTGACCTGCAAGAGTCCTCACCTGGCCATGCTGGTATCCTGATTTCAGACTTCCAGACTTCAGAGCTATGAGAAATAAATTTCTGTTGCTTTTAAGTCACCCAGTAATATTTTGTTATAGCAGCCCAAATGGACTACGAACAGACTGAAAAAAAAAAAAAAACACATTAGGGGCTTGGAAACAAAAGCAGCCTGTGAATTTTGAAAATTATGCACAGAAAGACTGAGAAGCTGGGAAGCTGGGAAGCTGACAAGTCACATAAGCCTTGTAGCAGTTAGTCTAGCCTGTGTGACTAAAGCACTAGTATACTCTATTTGGTTGATTCTATCATTTCTTATTGTGTATTTTGTTCCTTCAACTACTCATTTTGCCCTCCCATTTTAAAGAGACCTTTCTCTTTAAAGATGAATTATTATTACTGTTCGTAGTACTGATCATGTAAAGATTATTACCATTTGCAAATGTGCTTATGAAGATGAAACATGCATTTAATGTAGCAGTCTGAGTTTTTCGTAGCATGTTACCTAAGTGCTTTAACTGGAAGAGTGATGGATTGTGGTCTAAAACATAGAACCTCAGCAGATGAAAAAAATAGCCCTTACCCCTGAAATTAAACATCCCCTTTCCTATTCAGAGAGAAGTGTTGGAAATATAATTACCTATTAATTTCACTTTTTAACTTTTCTAAGACACATCTAGATGAGAATTGGGCTAAATAAATGGTATTATCCGTTTTCACTATGAAATAGGTAAATGTCAATTCTGTATTGGAAACAATGCAAATAAATTTTTGCTCTTTTCTCCCGATTAGGTTTTAAGCAGAGCCAAATTAGATGACAGCTTTAGGGAGGGAAGTTATTAATATTATGTCCCAGTGATATTACTGCCAACAAATACTTTCAAATACTGAGAAATCCCTAATTTTATGACAGTGATGGAGTTTAGACAAATAACATTTTCTGAAAATACGTCTAATATTTTTAAATCACACATTTCCCTGGATAATTGATACTGAAGTTAAGTATCAATAAAAAAATAAATAAAACCCTTGACATATTCAAATAACGTTAATTGTAAAACCAATTGCAGTTTTTTAAGTCTAAATATACCATGTATATTAGTTGGGGAAACAGATCTCCAGAGAAACAAATACTTTCTCTCTGTCTCCCTCTCCCCTGATCCTTCTCTCACTCACTCCTCCCCTGCCACCTCTCTCTGTATATATATGATTATATATATGATATAGATATCATAATGATAATTATATATTCATATATGTGTGTGTGTGTGTATATATATATATATATATATATATATATATATAATCCTGATGCTACAATAATTTCAGCAACACTATATGTTATGTTCATGAATAAGATTTTATGTAGAAAGAAAAAGATTGTAAGATTTTTGGCTCCCATGAGTGCAGAGGGTGGCAAGTCCAAGATCTGCAGGGTAGAGTGGAGAGCAGGAGACCCAGGGAGGAATTGAATTACAGCTCAAAGCCAAAGTCAGTCTGCTTGGCAGAATTCCTTTCTTTAGGGAAAGTCAGTCTTTTTACTTTTAAAGCCTTCACCTGATTGATTGAGACCTACCCATATTATGGGGTGTAATATGCTTTAATCAGCCAACTGATTTAAACGTCAATTTAATCTAAAAAATATAACTTCACAGAAACATCTAGAAAAATGTTTAACCAAATATCTTGGTACTATGGACTAGCTTGGTTGACACTTAAATTCACCATCACGTTACATATACTAATTCTTAAATTATTCCATAGATAGACCCATAGATGGTCTATCTTGTCTTTCTTCAAAAGTGGTTAAATAAGGACATGTGGGTGGCTCAGTTGGTTGTCTGTCTTTTGATTTAAGCTCAGGTGACAATCCCAGGGATGTGGGATCAACCCTGGCATCAGGCTCCGTGCTGAGTGTGGAGCCCGCTTGAGATTCTCTCTCTCCCTCTGCCCCCTCCACTAGTGCTCTCTCTCACTCTCTCTAAAATAAAAAAAATAAATAAATAAATTAAAAACATTTTAAAAAGGAGCTAAATAATCTTTCTTAGTGATTAGTCCGTAAAAAAGTATGATGGTCAGGGGTGCCTGGGTGGCTCAGCCAGTTCAGAGGCGAGTCTTGATTTTGGCTTAGGTCATGATCTCACAGTTCATGAGATAGAGCTCCAAGTCAAGGTCTGTGCTGACAGTGAGGAGCTCTTGGGATTTTCTCTCTCCCTTTCTCTCTGCCCCCTCTTGCTTGTGCTCCCCGCCTCCCTCAAAATAAATAAACTTAAAAAAAAAGTGTGTTGGCCACCTAGGGCAACACTAATCAAAATACTGATGACTTCACACACTACTAAATGATATACACAAAGAAATATTGATGGCCTTGAAAACAGTGTAGGTAATCAACAGGAGATTTAGCTTTCTAAGATTTTTGAAAGTGGTTCATTTTAAGGGCTTATCAACATTGCAATTGTATTGTTTTCATGAGAAATAATTGCAATAAGTAGTATTTCTTCTCACTTTTAATGTACTAGAAATTATAACTAAGAAATGAAATACTTATTTCATAGTTGAATATTAAGATAGTAAAAAATATCTTCAGTCCTTGAAAATTTATTTTGCTTTCAGTAATTTTTTTTTATCCTAAGAAATTCTAGATTTGTTTTAGAAACTAAATCAGATATAGGAAAATAGAATAATTATTAATTTTCATGAATTTCCTGTTAAAGGTATGGGAGAAAACTTATATTCAAGCTCACTAAGTGGAGTTTGTATCTTCTGTTAGTTATTCTGCATTTACAAGGGCATGTATTTTTTTTTTATTCCAGTTTCACAGTTAATATATGTTCTTACTTCTTGCTGAGCCTCAAGAAGCAGTTACTGAAAGGACAATTTTGATTTTATGCAGTAACATAATTTTATCTGTTAAAAAGTAGCCCATTACAATAATAGTCTATTACTTTCCCATAGAAAATATTTGACATTATTCCTTTCAGAGATATTTCCTATCTGTTACTTGTCTGGGAAGTTTTAGAGAAGTTTTAAGAGTTTATTTCCAAGAAATTCCCATTGACAAACATGCCAGTAATTTCATGTAAAATATATTTCTAAGTTTGTGACTTATCTTTAATAGTCATTGAGTTTTAAACAGTTTTGTTTTTGTTTGTTTAATTCTTTGCTTTATTTTTAATTGAAGTATAGTGGACATAAAATATCATATTAGTTTCAGGTGTCCAACTTAATGACTTGATGTTTATATACAACATGAAATGCTCACCATGATAAGTGTAGTTACTATCAGTCATCATATAAATGTATTACAATATGATTGACTATATTCCCTATGCTCTACTTCCATTCCTGTGGCTTATCTATTTTATAGCTGGAAGTGTGTACTCTTTCATCTCCTTTACCTATTTTGCCCGTTCCTTTAACACCTCCCCTCTGGCAACCACCAGTTTGTTCTTTGTACTTATGAGTCTGTTTTGGTTTTATTTTGTTTGTTCATGTTTTGTTTTAGAGATTCCACATATATGGGAACTCATATGGTATTTATCACTCTCTAATTAGTATAATTAATATAATACCCTATAAGTTCACTTAACATAATACCCATGTTGTTTAAAATGGCAATATTTGGGACCCCTGGGTGGCTCGTTAGTTGAGCGTCTGACTTCAGCTCACGTCATGATCTCACAGTTCATGGGTTTGAGCTAAATAATTGACTTGGGGGACTGCATAAATGGAAGTGCCATCAAAAAAAAAAGAGGGGGGCAGCTGAGCGGCTGAGTAAGTTAAGAGTTTGACTCTTGATTTCAGCTCATGTCATGGTCTCGCTTTCATGGGATCAAGCCCTGTGTCAGAGCTTCAAGCAGGCTCTGCATGGTCAGTGCAGGGCCCATTGTTGGGCTCGAACTCATGAACTATGAGATTGTGACCTGAGCCTAAATCAAGAGTTGGACACTTAACTAATTTGGCCACCCAAATACCCTTTAGCAGTATATTTTAACTCATAAAGCAAAACAGACATTTTAACATAAAAAAACAACTTAATAAACTTTTAGCCAGCACACTTAGACTATAAGAAATGCTTTGACTATAAGAATGCACACTTACACTATAAGACTATCAGACTATAAGAGGGAAGATCTTTAGTATGAAGGGGAATAACATAAAATGAAAGAAACATCTGATCTAGAAAAAGAAATAAATTTTACCCAAAGTAAGTAGTGGATTAAATATAAAAAAATAATGTTTTTCTTTATTCTTAAATTAATTACAAGATAAGTGATTATTCAATAGGAAGATCAGACAACTGGAAATGGATGCCCACTTTCTCAATCTGATAAACGGTAGCAGTGATACTTCTAGAACTACCCTTTTACCAGTTCTGAAATATTTAATTTTTTTACTGTTATACTGGGTAAAAGGCAAATTTGCTTATTCTCATACCTTCCATTCAACATTACACGGGAGTCCTACACTGTGCAATACAGCAAAAAAAGAACATTATAGGCACAAGGACCAGAAAAGAGTAAATACTGTTGTTGCTATTGCAAATGACATACATGTTTATGTAGAAAAGTCCTAAGAAATTTAGCAAAAAAAAACAAACAAACTGTTAAGACAAAAATTGAACTGAACCTTTCTCACTGGATACAGGGCCAATATACAAAAATCAAAGAATTGAAAAGAAAGACTCAAGAATTGAAGCATTTGCAATATTATCAAAAGTCTAAATACTTAGGAAGAAATGTAAAAAAAAAAAATTTTTTTTAACATTTTTACATGAAAACATAAAAAGTTACCAAGGGAAAATGAACAAGACCTGTACAAATGAAGAAAAGTATAATACATGTATATCAGAAAACTCAGCTTTGTTTTGTTTTTAATTCTCCTTAGGTTGATTTATAGGTTGAATGCCATCCAATAAAAATCCCAAAGACCTTTGTGTGTAAATTGAAAAGTTTATTCTATCCTTTATATAGAAAAACATAGGATGTAGAATAGATTTTTTTAAATCTTAAAAAACTATGTTAAATATTCAGTTACCTCATAGCACGCTTACTTTCATGGTAGACTTCGGTAAGTGGGACAATGGTATCGGTGTAAAGATAGGCAAACAGATCAATGGAACAGAATTAGTCAAGAAATAGACTCACATATACATGATATGGTGTGTAGAATAATGGCCTCCCAAAGATGTGCACATCCCAGTCCTCCAAACCTGTGGTAATGCTGTGCTACATGGCAGCGGGAAATTTAGGTTGCAGGTAGAATTAAGATTGCTTATCAGCTGATCTTGAAACAGGGAGTTTACCTTGGATTATCTACATGGGTCTAGTGTAATCCCAAGAGTACTTAAAAGTGGAAGAAGAAACAGAAAAGCTTCAGAGGGAAATATGACAATGGAAGTAAATCAGGATGATGTCCCAGCATTGCTGCCTTAGAAGATGGAAGAATGTGGTCACGAGCCAAAGAATGTGGGTGTCTTCTAGAAGGTGGAAAAGGCAAAGACACAGATTCTCCTCTAGAGCCTCCAGAGAGGAACATGGCCCTGCCAGCAGTTTGATTTTGCCTAAGAAGAGCCATGTTGAAATCCTAGTTACAGAATTATAAGACAATTGATTCATGGTATTTTTGGTCATTACATTTGTGGTAATTTGCTAGAGCATGAATAGACAAAAGGGAGAGTGAAAAGAAAAAAGAATAGTAGGGTAAGGAGGAATTGGAATGCAGGGCAGAAAAACATGATATAGTTGGTTAGGTAAATCTAACTGAGAAGATGAGAATTGAGCAAAAGCCTGAAGACCTGAAGAGGTGAGTGACTTAGTTAACTAAATATCTGGGGAAGAGGTAAAAAAGCAGCTATAAAAGTCTAAAACAGGGATGTTCCTGACATGTTTGAAAATAGCATAGCAGTCAGTGTGACTGGGAAAGTGTGATCAAAGGGGAGAGCCGTAGGAGAGAACTGAGTCGTTGGCTTACATTTTAGAGTGATCTCTATTGCAAAGTAAGGAATGCAAAGAGAAAATCATGTGAATGAGTAACAAAAGGTTATAGGATCAATGGATTGGAGTTCTTAATGGACTTGAGAGAATGTTGGATTTGGGAATGCCAGAAATAATGAACTTGAAAATTAGGAAGAAGTGGTCAGAGAATAAGAACTGGATGAATGGCATTGGATTTATGAAAATATTGCTGTTAGTAACACCAAGGTCTACTTTCATGGATGACCAGGCTAGTAGGTGGTTGAGATAGGGATGACACCATCATTGGTGAGCTGAGTAGAATGGAAATTCCAAAGGGATAGAAAGATTGTTTTTAATGTATAAATTGGTACAACCATGCCAGAAATGGAATGAGTCACTAGGAGTTGGGGAATAAACAGAATTTGTTAAATGACAAGAGTAGTCAGGGTTATAAAACCTATACACGAATGAATATCACAGCTGGGGCCTTTAGAGGACAATAAAGGAGACTATCTTGCAGCAACAATGAGAAGCCCAGTCATATTAAACTCAGTGATCTAATTTGAACAAAACCCAAAAACCAACCAACCAACCAAACAAACAAACAAACAAACAAACAAAAACAGGTCCCTATGGAGCAATGAAGGCCAGTTTTATTTTAAGACAAAATTGATGGATTTGAGGGTAACATTTCCCAAACCTCACACAAATTCATCTAATTTTGAAATAATTTTCAATAGAGAATCTTACCTGTAATGATACCTGAGAAATGTAGTTTTCAGCTAAGTTTTGCAGTACAGAAAAACTTCTGAGGAGGTGGGAATTAGTCAACAACTAATCATCGTCAACATTATTATGGTATCCCTTGTGAATCTTAAAAGCTTGCTGAATTTCAAGGGACCGAAGTTCCTTCTGTCCTCTGCTTCACATTTGTAAAATGTTATTTCTATCCCCGAACTCAATTTATAATGCAAGATGGTTGGTAGAGCCACCATCCCCGTGTGCTCATTTTATGAAAAAGAAAAAGGGGAAAGCAGGAAATAACCAATATGTATGCTTCATAACTGACCACATTGCCTTCTACCAAATACCAAATAGTCGTTTTAATGTCACTGACAATGACAATTTAGTCACATGCCCATATTTAGCTATAGCGACGGCTGGGAAATGTATTATTTTGGCTGGGAACACTGCTTTATTGAATAAAATTAGGATTCTGTTTCTAAGGAGGATATTTGGAAGGCATCTACATTTCTGCAACTTTAGGGATAGCAGGCAGGATGATTCACATGAATGAGGTTGAATATACCATAGGGCTTTTCTTTAAGAGCTTAACATTAGATTATTACATTAATAACTACATCGTATAAACTAAAAAACATTGGTAACAACAGATAAACGTGTTACAATATATTCATAGTAATTCTTCCCAAATGATTCTGTAATTATGAGACATCTTGAGAAAGGACTTAAAATCGTGGAGAAGTAGGGGGACCCTGAGCTTTCCTCATCCATCAAACACAGCTGTAATAAGATCAGATCACTTGAAATACCCAGGAAATTTATCTGCGGAATGGAAGAAGGATCTCCATAGTTGGAGGGAGACAGCTTGGCAGGTGGAAGGTGTGTGGAAGTGAATTGGTGGAGAGAAAGACAGCAGAGCCATGGAAGGGAGGGAACTCTTTACATGGAGAGACAAAAGGGAAAGAAAGAAAGGGGGTAGAGAAAATGTGGCATCGAGTTCCCACTAGAGGAAAACCTCTCTAGACCATGGACTGAGAAGTGAGAAGTACTGAGAATCCCAGTTTTCTGTTTTGTTTTTGTCTGTTTTTTTTGCAAATAGTTTTTGGAGCTCAAACTCTGAGCTTTTGGAAGTGTGTAACTGGGAGCTGGCCTTGGATAACATAGCGTAGTGTAGGGATCTCCAGAGGACACTGAAAAAGAACTTTCCCTTTCCAGGAGTACTTTTGGGAGAGGGTTTATTGCCTCCCAAGGATAACAGACACTGCAGGTGCCAGCCAAAGGCTTTTAGTCAGCAGGGGACGGAGGCACACCCAGAGGGAATATAACCTTTTCTTCTTTAGCAGTGCCACACCACAGATTCTATACACTGTGCAGGCATGGGGCTGTTGCTCAGGGACAGAGGACTTCAGACAGCATGGACAGGTTCTACTCTGGAGGAGGGGAGTGGATCTGCATGATCCTGGGTCCTTTAAGATTTTGGGTTTTGAATCCCAGCTGTGTGCAGAATCAAAAAGACAGGAGAGCTGTGGTGCAGGGTGAGCTGACTGTCCTCACTATTCTGTGAAGGCTGCCTAAACAGTGGAGGATGTGAGATCCTCAGTCCAGAGACAAGCTATTGGGGTGGCACCATTTTCCCCTCAACACCAACACAGTGGGACTTCAGAGAGCAACATAGCAGGCCCCAGTGGAGGTAGGACCTGCTTACATCAAACCCCACAACACCCCCCCCACCCCACCCATGTCTGGCAACCATTTATTTATTGGGGCAAGATTGACTTGGAGCCAAAGCAACAGATCTCTTCTCCAGAAGACCAGCACACCCAGCACCCGCCATACACCAAGTGCACTGAAAATCCAGGGCTTCAAAATGACACCCATAGTTCTTTTTTCTTTGTTTCTTCTCTTTCTCTTTTGGAACCAGGCTCAGAGTTTCTTGTTTGTTTGTTTTTTATTTCCTTTTCTCTCTCTCTCTCTCTCTCTCTCTCTCTCTCTCTCTCTCTTTGTATCAGGCTTTTTTATTCTTTTTCCTCCTCCTTCTCCTTCTTCTTCTTCTTCTTCTTCTTCTTCTTCTTCTTCTTCTTCTTCTTCTTCTTCTTCTCTTTTCTTTCTTGTTCTTTAGAACCACCCTTCTAGTCTTTTGATTCTGTTTGTTTGTTTTTGTTCCCATTCATTTTCTCTTTTTGGTGGCTCAGGCCTCCCCCCTTTTTTCCAGGGTTATTTCAACAACAACAACAAAATTCAAAGCACACTTGGTTAAAAGTCCAAACACTCCACCACTGCAAGCAAAGAGGAACTCTGCAGAAGACTGATCAGAGGGAAAACTCAACATCAGAGTGTACATAGCATATACCATAAACACTTCCTGAAGTGCCAGGCCCTGGACAGTGTATGACCCCTTTTTAATATAATAGTACTCGCAAGTGCAGGAAACATAACAAGCTTTTAAAACATGCAAAAGACAGAAACTTAGCCAAAATGATAAGATAGAGGAATTCTCCCCCAAAGAAAGGTCAAAAAGAAATCATAGCCAGGGACTTGCTCACAACAGATATACACAATTTATCTGAAGAAGAATTTAGAAGAACAGTTATAAGATTAGTAGCTGCATTTGAAAGAAATAAAAAAAAAAGAAAAAAAAACATAGAAGACTCCAGAGAAACCCTTGTTGCAGAGAGCAAAGACCTAAGAACTAGTCAGGTTGAAATAAAAGATGCTTTAACTGAGATTCAAAGTAAACTGGATACAGTGACAATGAGCACTGAAGAAACAGAAGAGAGAATAGGTGATGTACAAGGTGAAATTATGGAAAATAATAAAACTGAAAAAAGGGAGAGGAAATTATTAGATCATGAGGGCAAACTTAAAGAACTAAGTGATTCCATGAAATGAAACAACATCCATATCATAGGAGTCCCAGAAGAAGAGAAGGAAAAAGGAGCAGAAGGTTTGTTTGACCAAATTATAGCTGATAACTTCCCTAATCTGGGGAATCCCTGGGGAGGAGACAGGGATCCAAATCTAAGAGGCACAGAGAATTCCCCTCAAAATCAACAAAAACATGTCAACACCATGACATACCATAGTGAAACTTGCAAAATATAAAGAAAGAATTCTGAAAGCAGCTAGGGACAAAAGGTCCTTAACCTACAAGGGTAGACACATAAGGTTAGCAGCAGACCTTTCCACTGAAAAAGGGAGTGACAAGAAATTTTCAATGTGCTAAATAGGAAAAATATGCAGCCAAGAATTCTTTATCCAGAAAGGCTGTCATTCAGAATGGAAGGAGAGATAAATGCTTTCCCAGACAAACAAAAACTAAAGGAATTCATGACCAGTATGCCAGCCTGCAAGAAATTTGAAGGGGGGTGGGGAAGACTAAGGCAACAAAGACTACAAAGAACCAGAGAACATCACCAGAAACACCAACTCTACAGGTCGCACATGGCACTGAATTCATATCTTTCAGTAATCACTCTCAATGTAAATGGACTAAATGCTTCAATCAAAAGACATAGGGGATCAGAATGGATTAAAACACAAAAACAACAAGATCTATCTTTGTGCTGCTTACAAGAAACTTATTTTAGACCTAAAGACACCTGCAGATTGAAAATGAGGGAATGGAGAACCATCTATCATGCTAATGGAGGTCAAAAGAAAGCTAGATTAGCCATACTTATATCGACAAGCTAGACTCTAAAACAAAGACTGTAACAAGAAATGATGAGGAAATCATATCATAATTAAGGGGTATGTCCATCAAGAAGATCTAACCTTTGTAAATATTTATGCCCCAACATGAAAAAACAAATATATAAATCAATTAATCACAAAGATAAATAAACTCATTGATAATAATACAAAAATAGTAAGGGACTTCAGCACCCCACTTACAACAATGAACAGGTCATCTAAGCAGAAAATCAACAAGGGAGCAATGACTTTGAATGACACACTGGACCAGATGGACTTAACAGATGTATTCAGAACATTTTATCCTAAAGCAGCAGAATACACATTCTTTTCAAGTGCACATGGGACACTCTAGAAGAGATCACATACTGGGTCACAAATCAGCCCTTAACAGGTACAAAAAGATCAAGATAATACCATGCATATTTTCAGATCACAACACTATGAAACTTGAAATCAACCACAAGAAAATATTTGGAAAGGCCTCAAATATATGTAGGTTAAAGAACATCCTACTAAAGAATGAATAGGTTAACCAGAAAATTAAAAAATAAAGGGAAACAAATGAAAATGAAACAATGGCAGTCCAAAATCTTTGGGATGAAGCAAAGCCAGTCCTAAGAGGAAGTTACATTGCAATTAAGGCCTATTTCAAGAAGCAATAAAGGTCCCAAATATACAACCTACCCTTAGACCTAAAAGAGCTAGAAAAGGAGCAGCAAATAAATCCTAAAACCAGCAGAAGAAGGGAAATAATGGAGATTAGAGAAATAAATCATACAGATCAACAACAAAAAACACAGTAGAACAGATAATGAAACAAAGATCTGGTTCTTTGAAAGAATTAACAAAATTGATAACCCCCAGCCAGACTTAAAAAGAAAAGAGAGAGGACCCAAATACATAAAATCACAAATGAAAGAGGAGAGACCACAACCAACACCATAGAAACACAAACAATTATAAGAGAATACTATGAAAAATTATATGCCAACAAACTGGGCAATCTGGAAGAAATGGAGAAATTTCTAGAAACATATAAACTACCAAAACTGAAACAGGAAGAAATAGAAAATTGTAATAGGCCCTAACCAGCAAAGAAATTGATTCAGTAATAAAAAAAAAACCTCCCAACAAATAATAGCCAGATGGCTTCCCAGGGGAATTCTGCCAGACATTTAAAGAAAAGTTAATACCTATTTTTCTCAAACTGTTCCAAAAAATAGAAATGGAAGGAAAGCTACCAAACTCATTCTACGAACCCAAGATTACCTCGATTCCAAAACCTGAGAAAGACCCCACAAAATATCCCTAATGAACCTGGATGCAAAAATTCAACAATATACTAGCAAATCGAATTAAACAGTACGTTAAAAGAATTATTCACCATGATCAAGTGGGATTTATTCCTCTGCTGCAGGGTCGGTTCAACATCCACAAATTGATCAATGTGATACACCACATTTATTTTTTTTAAAAAAAGGATAAGAACCATTTGATCATCTGAAGATGCAGAAAGGCATTTGACAAAACACAACATCCTTTCTTGATAAAAATCCTCAAGAAAGTAGGGATAGAGGGAACATACATGAACATCATAAAGGGAATATATGAAACACCCACAGCTAATATCATCCTCAATGGAGAAAAAGTGAGAGCTTTTCCCCTAATGTCAGGAACATGATAGGCATGTCCACTCTCACTGTTGTTCAACATAGTACTGGAAGTTGTATCCTTAGCTATCAAACAACAAAAAGAAATAAAAAGGATACAAATTGGCAAAGAAGAAGTCAAACTTTCACCCTTCACAGATGACATGAGAAAAAAAACATGGAAAACCCAACAGACTCTGCCAAAAAGTTGCTAGAACTGATACATGAATTCATCAAAGTTGCAGGATATAAAATCAACATACAGAAATTGGTTGCATTTCTATACACCAATAATAAAGCAGCAGAAAGAGAAATCAAGGAATCGGTCCAATTTACAATTTCACCAAAAATCATAAGATACTTGGGGATAAATCTATCCAAAGAGGTGAAAGATCTGTACACTGAAAACTGTAGAACACTTATGAAAGAAACTGAAGACGACACAAAGAAATGGAAAAAAACACTCCATGCTCATGGATTGGAAGAAAAAATATTGTTAAAATGTCGATACTACCCAAAGCAATCTACATATTCAATGCAATACCTATCAAAATAACTCTAGCATTCTTCATAGAGCTAGAACAAATAAGTCTAAAATTTGTATGGAGCCACAAAAGACCCTGACTAGACAAAATAATGATGAAAAAGAAAACCAAAGGTGGGGGCATCACAATCTTGGACTTCAAGATGTATTACAAAACTGTAGTCAGCAAGACAGTATGGTACTGGCACAAAAACAGACAGTCAGATCAATGGAATGGAATAGAGAACCCAGAAATGGACCCACAAATGTATGGCCAACTAATCTTTGACAAAGCAGGAAAGAATATCCAATGGAAAAAAGACTTTCTTCAGCAAATCGTGCTGGGAAAACAATTGGACAGTGACATGCAGAAGAATGATACTGGACTACTTTCTTACATCATGCACAAAATTAAATTCAAAACGGATGAAAGATCTAAATGTGAGACAGGAAATCATTAAAATCCTAGAGGACAAAACAGGCAACAACCTCTTTGACCTTGGCTGTAACAACTTCTTACTAGACATGTCTCTGGGGAGACAAGGGAAACAAAAGCAAAAATGAACTCTTGGTGCCTCATCAAGGTAAAAAGCTTCTGCACAGTGAAGGAAACATTCAACAAAACTAAAGGGCACCTGACAGAATGAGAGAAGATGTTTGCAAATGACATTTCGGATAAAGGGTTACTACCCAAATCTATAAAGAACTTATCAAACTCGGCACCCAAAAATCAAATAATCCAGTGACATAGATTTTGAAGTGATAGCCGGGTAGGTGGAGAAGGGTACCGAGCAGGGTGCAAAGAAAGCAAAACAAAACAAAAAAACCCAAAAAACAAGCGAACAAAAAAACCACACTGGAGATGTATGGGTTAAAAAGCAGGGAGGCCATGGTATTGAGCAGATCATAAACCTTTACTTGACGCACAAAGGAGGAGTCTGAGCCAAATGGCAAGTGGTCAGTGAATCAAGTAGGGTAGCTGGTTAGACGAAAATTAACAGAAACCAGCAGAGATAAAAGCTGGATCTCACAAAATAGCATAAAAGACAAAATTTTTGTATATTTTTATAAAAATATGGAGTAGTAACATCACTAAGGATTAATCAGTGAGGATTAATGGGGTCAAATTCTAACTTTTCACACTTAATTATGATGAGTGATGGAGAAAGAAGAGATTATGTAAAAAAAATAATAACAGCTTTCAATTAGGTTCAAAGGGTGAAATTAAGCTTTCATAAAATGTTTAAGAGGGCAGGGGAGAGTTGTTTCCAACCTGTGCCTAGTGGGATGGACTCTGCAAAGAAGGGTGGCAAGGAGGGCCTTTTTGCCATCAATGAGGTGGTGACCAGAGAATATACCATCAACATGCACAAGTTTATCCTTCAGAGTTCCCCTTGGACACTCAGAGATTCAGAAATGTGCTGAGAAAGAGATTGGAACTTCAAATGTGCACATTGAGACAAGGCTTAACAAGGCTGCCTGGGCCAAGGGAATAAGGAATGTTTCCTACTGTATCTGTGTGTGGTTGTCCAGAAGTGAAGATGACGATTCACCAACCAACCTCTGTACATTCTTTACGAGTGTACGTGTCACCATTTTCAAAACTCTACAGATAATCAATATGGATGGGAAGTAACCACTGTTTGTCAAAAAAAGTTATAAAACTGCACACACACACACACACACACACACACACACACAAGGAGTGTAGGGGAGAGTGTTAATCATATATATGAGGTCTTAGAAAGTATTATGGAAAGTCTGGGAAGGAAGGAAAGCCCTTGAAAACCATTTGGAATGAATTTGCGTCAACAAAATATGGAAGGAACTTGAGGTGAAGAATAATTATCAAAGGAATTTGTATATTGAGTGCTTAAAAGGAAAATAAGCAAATATGGTATATATTTTGTTCTCACAAATTTGTGAATTATTTCTAGTTGGAAGTATGTTAAACTATTTAGTTAAATCACTGTACCATTTAGTTCTGGAATGGAGACTTTCAATTAATATTGTTTATGATCCTGAAATTTGCTTATTAGGATTTTTTTTGGTTATATATTCAGAATAACACAAGAACTTTCCATTTACATTTGCCAAATCCATTATATTTATTAAAAATCCTCTTGTTATTTTAAAAAAAATTTTTTTTCAACATTTTTTTATTTATTTTTGGGACACAGAGAGACAAAGCATGAACGGGGGAGGGGCAGAGAGAGAGGGAGACACAGAATTGGAAACAGGCTCCAGGCTCTGAGCCATCAGCCCAGAGCCCGACGCGGGGCTCGAACTCACGGACCGCGAGATCGTGACCTGGCTGAAGTCGGACGCTTAACCGACTGCGCCACCCAGGCGCCCCTCCTCTTGTTATTTTATTTCGTGAAGGCAAAATGCCTTCTTATAACTTCTTCTTAAAGTAGGTTCCATGCTCAGCATGGAGCCCAACATGGGGCTTGAACTCATGACCCAGGTCAAGACCTGAGCTTAGATCAAGGGTCAGATGCTTAACCGACTGGCCACCAGGTGCCCCAAAACACCTTCTTATAACTTTTGTTCAGAGTTAGATCTGAACTAAACTGGTGATAGATTTTATTGTTTTAGGAAAGAATGGCAAGACCAATGCTTCTCTTTTATAAATCTATGTAAAGGAGTTTTGCCAAGTGCTTTCATTTGTTAATCTTGCTCTAATGATAAAACAGTTTGCCATTTTTATAAATTACAGTGAACATGTTATTTTTCAGTTTATGCTTTAAATTTGATTTATTTTGTTAGTAAAAAAGTGTTAATTGAGGTATCACTACATATGTAATAACAAGTGACGGGCTTTTGGAGAATCATGAAAAACTTCACTGGGTATGCATGATCCATATACATAAATCAGTTTAAAAACAATATATTGAATTATGGAGAGTTAGTCATGTGCTATAGATTATATTTCACTTAAAAATAACAGTTCAAACAGAATCAAATAATCAAAGTAGACATTTTGGGAAGGAACATTTGGAAATGATTTTTTTTTACTGGTACTTGCGGCTCTTTTGAAAATCAGAACCTCTTTGTCATGAATACTGTCTTTTTGTTCACAATAAGTTGCAATAGAAATCTTTAGCTATTACACAAGCCTAGTAAGAAAATTAGATGAGTAGAATTTTTTTAGGAATGTTAGTGAAAAGGCTTGAGTTTTTGTTTGTTTGTTTGTTTTGTTTTGTTTTCTGTTTTTTTTTAATCAGCTTTTTAACTTTTGGCAATTTCCTTTTGTATGGAAATACGGATAATAACTAGTATAAATATGAAGATTAAATAATCTGTGTTGCCATTAAATGTAGGTTAACAAATACATTGCTGAGAAAATGAAGATGTGATTCTCATCTCCAGAGCCAAATGGCCAGCAATATTTATTATTGTTATTTGGATTCCATGTGTTGGAGCTGTTTTATGACGGTGGAGAACAGACCGTGTAGCTGCTTGAAAAACTTAACAGTGGGAACTGAATTCTACTGCAAAATCTAGGAGGTTTACCTTTTTATTTGGTTTTATTCATGAGCACCTGTTGTAAATATATGTTACCTGCACTGTTGCTACTAAGTATATGGAGCACCATATGTGAAATATATGGGAAAGAATAAAAGACTAGAGAACAAATGGGAACGATAAAATGGTGGTCTTCTGCAGCTTCTTCTAAGTTTCTCAGCATAGGAAGAAAAGAAGGTTATTCAATTTTCATAATACACACCAAAACATGGTGTGTCCCCAAATTGTAGTGTTAGCAAATATGGGGCAGCAGAAATGATCACACTTAACTTAGACCAGTAAAAATTGCTATTTAAAGTCAAACACCCATAAAATCCATTTCTTATATGTTTGGTAGTTTCTTACAAAATTTTAAGAAGTTATTGTGTTGCCTTTGGTAACTTCTTGTAAATTCAAGATGAGTTTTGTTTTTTTTTACCAAAAAATGAAGGATTCCCTCATATTCTGAATCAAAGTTGAAATTTTGATGTCCTTATTGAATGTTCTCTTACCTCATTCTAAAGTTCAGTTAACAACATGCACTTGGTCTGCTACTCAGGGGTCAGGAAACCTAGTTGAGCAGATGGCTGATTGTTAATCAGCCAGTGACAACGCAGATTCTGCAGAAATCTGCTTTGTAATGGTGTACTCCCCTGCCCCTGCATTATATATATATACCTTCCTTTGGTGATGGAGAGACCTCTAGAACTGTATATTCCTTTCTAAATGTGTACACCTTTCTCTGGAGTTTTATTTTCTTTACAAGGGCCATATATCACATGGGGAAAATGTCACTTTTCTGATTCTTAATAAGCTCAGAGAACACATAGCCTGACCACGTTTGGGTGGATGTTAGCGGTCTTACCCACCCAGCAATATCCTGATTGGGTTTATCTTGAGGAAGCAATCAAGAACCTTACACAAAGCGACTCCTTTATCTCTGGAAATACAGGAACAAGCTCAACATGTTCTCCTAAATCCCATTCCTGGGCATAACCTGTGCGATACTTTAAGACACATTTGACTTCAACAATTCCTTCAATGGCTGCCATTGTTTTCATTCAAGAAGTTCTGAATTCAATAACTAATCATTGCCATAGACTAACCCTTCCTGATTTTATATGTTTTAACATATTCTACGTTCTTACATTTTTACATGAAAATCATTTTACATTTCTTATTCAAATTAAATTTTATATTCTAATAGAACAATCTAAGTTGGGTGTGAATTCCTAACCTAAAACTATTTCTCACTCTGTATTATTTATTTGTTCTTTCACTCTGGCATATCACAATTAGAAATGTCTTCCTTTCTTAAGAAAAAGACTATGGGGGTGCCTTGGTGGTATTGAGCATTCGACTTCAGCTCAGGTCAGGATCTCATGGTTGGTGAGTTCAAGCCCTGCGTTGGGCTCTCTGCTATTGGCACAGAGCCTACTTCGGATATTCTGTCCCCGTCTCTGTCTGCCCCATCCCTGCTCATGCTCTCTCTCTCTCTTTCTTTCAAAAAAAAAAAATAAATGAACATTAAAAAAAAAGGAAAAGACTGTAATTTGTGTGTAATTTAAGATTCAGTTATTTCACGGCATTATGTGTAACTCCTTTTTTGAAGCCACAATGTGTTTATATAATTTTGTTTATATTTATAAACTTATATGACTATTATATATTTTCATGTACAATTAAAATATTATTCTAAGTTTAAGATTTCGTGTTTCCCAAATCAGGAGTCCTGTCTACAATAATCACTTTCAATAGAAGAAAGGCCAGGTGTGTGCAGAAAAAAGCAATATTTAAATATAGAATGCAGATTGTGTCCATATCTTATCCTTTAAATATCCTGAGAAAGTATATAATTAAAATTATGTTTTATTTTCACATAAAGAACTGGTAAGTAAAGTAAGTACAAAGGAAACTGATAAAAATGTCAAAGTGTGCAATTCTGGATCTCAGTGCCTGGGTTGTTACTTTGTCTCAGACTGTATACGCTCTGAAGTGAAGAGTGGATTACTTTCAACTAAGAAGTAAACAGTTACTCCTGGTTGGATTCTACCTTTATGGCACTCCTTTGGTTGTGTTCAGAAAGGGAACACAATTGACTAGAAGGGAAATAAATACATGCTGTAAGATGTGGCAATCTTTTGCAGTCAGTGTTGTTTTCTTGGACCTATATTGTACTGTAGGAAGGACGAGTAAAAGTGCATCCCAATAATTGCAGTGTGGTAAATCAACTTCAATATAAGAAATGAACCTAAATATAAAAAGTCAAGAAAATGTCTTAGCTCAATAATTAATAATTTCACAGAGCCAGCTCAGGGAAATTGTATAAAAGTTAGTGAAATTTGGTTGGGGGTTTCCCATAACCTCCACCCTTCTAATACATTTTACCCACTGTCCGTTGACATATTGATGCCCTTCTGTCCCAGGCCCTATTCTGGTATTTATCTCCATATGCTGTCTATTTCTTCTGGAGTTTTTTCAGGAATGGTGATAACTACTACACCAGAGTTTTGACTTTACATAGACTTTGGAAGGGTTTAGGGGATGCTAGGAGTCACCAGATAATACTAATAGGGTGTATATCAAGTCAAAACTATTTTACAAGACTAAGATTGTTTGGTGGAGTTTCCCAAAGGATATGTGACATATTATTACAGTAGGTTGAATGCAGAGCTGATATGACAATCCAATTGTCTTCCATTAATCCAGCCACTAAAGAGATTTATAAAAATGTAAAGCAATGAACTCCTCTAACCATTCTTTTTGTTTTGGAAAATATATGTAGGCAGTGTATGTAAATGCCTGCCATTAATCTTTGATAGCTGAGCAATCCATTTTATTTTATTTATTATTTAAACATTTTTTTCAACATCTGTTCATTTATGAGAAACAGAGCACAAGTGGGGGAGGGGCAGAGAGAGAGAGAGAGAGAGAGAGAGAGAGAGAGGGAGAGAGAGAGAGAGAGAGAGAGAGAATCTGAAACAGGCTCCAGGCTCTAAGCTGTCAGCACAGAGCCTCATGCGGGGCTCGAACCCGAGATCATGACCCGAGCTGAAATCAGAGGCTTAACCACCTGAGCCGCCCAGGCACCCCAAAGAATCCATTTTGAAGATATTTATCTAGAATAAGCATGTTGCCAGCTATACAACTAGAGAAAGAGCCAGGATACCTCACCCATGAAGTCCCCCTGTTAAAAAACTAGATAAGCTAGATAATTGATGGCTACAGTGACCCTGCTTTTCCCTTCCCTGAACTTTAATTCCTATGTTTTAAATTCTCCAATAAGGGCAACCACTCCTTTACCCCAATAAAGGCAGAATGCCAAGTCTATTCTGTCTCTACCTCTCCGTGTGGCCCCAAGCATACCTGGTACACTTCAAAACTTGTGAATAATAAACTCTGTTTTTGTTTTTGTTTTTCCAAAGTTCCCTGATGGTTGTTGCTGAGATGTGTCTTGCAATCACAATAAGAACCACAAAGGCTGGTCTACTCACAACATTGGTTTTGGTTGGGAATTGTCTATGGTGGCTCCCACAGGTAGCAGGAACCCAGGTGAGTGTCCACAGACATCGTGATAGATAGCATCACTATCACTATGCTGAAACTGATACAAAACAATTTTTTCCATTAAAAGTATGGGATGTAGGTTAATGTATAATTGGTTTACTCTTGCTGTTTTAAAAGCGATCAAAAATATTTATAAAAGGTATCAGTTGAATTTCTAGTACTAAATAAAGAGAGCTATAACCTGCATAAGCAAGAGTTCCTTAGGGTGCTTAATAAATTTTAAGAATGTAAAGGGATCCTGAGACCAAAAATTGGAGAATCACTGTACTGTGGTAGACAGTTTGAAACACTGAGTAGTGTTGAATGGGGTATTAAGTGAATAATATTTCAGTTAATAAATTTGTATATTCCGGGAGCCTCCTGGAATATTGATGCTTTGTCCCAAAGTAATAAACTGCAGTATGATTTAAAAAATTGTGGCAAGCTATGAAGCAGATTTTATGGTGGGTCTGAGGGAGGAAGGTGGTCAGGACAGACGACTCCCATTCTATAATAGAAGAGGAATCTATTTACTTGTTTCAGAGCTGGCACTGATGGATTTTCAGATTCAGAATGCAGCTCACTGATTCTACCCTGGTTTGGGGTTTGTTCTTTAAAAGTAGAGCAGGTAGCAGATGGAACCCCATGTGTCTTAAACCATTTTCTGAACTTGTGAATGTTTTTTCTGTTCTTAAAGGATCACTATAATTACATGTGCTATTTTGGTTAGTTCTATGGAGGAAAAAAATTTCCGATATACGTCAAAAAACCTTGTTCTAATTTTATTTATTTAGTTATTAAAGCATGATGACATTACTGAAGCTACCTGAATACTTAAATTTTATTAAGCAATTTTTTCTAGGACCGAATATATTTCTTCTGGTAAATGTAAATAATGTATCAGGTGAACTGTAAATATAAAATGTAAACAGTAAAAATGTACGTATTCAATTTAATTATGTAGAGTCTTTATTGAAAATCATATTAATCATTCCTTGAAAGCTTGATGAAAATGGGCTTTGAACTGCCCGCGTGGAAAATTTTAAATACAACAAAACATAAAAACAAACAAACAAACAAAAACAATATTGGATAGAAACACTAAAAAGATATCTACTGAATGGCCTATTTGTAAAAAGATTGTAAATGATGAAAATTTTAGTTTAAATATGGCTAGCACATTTTCTGCTCAATATTTTTATTTTAGTTTGCAGATACTGTCCGTGAATTGCAAATGTACTTTGTACTGCCCATTTGGTCCAAACCTTTAAAATAAATAAAATAAAGGTAGTTTTAAACTTACATAAATTAAAACACTTTATTATATATATGTATTATATATATATTTCATGTTTTATATGTATATGTATATTTTATATATGTATATTTTATTTACATATCAATTATTCTTATATTTTATTAATATATTAACCCATACTTTTTTATTTTAGGTATTTTATAATTTTCTTTATTGTACATATATATTATATTTATATTTTATTTATATAATATATATCCATACTGCGTTATGGGGAAAATGAAATATATTCTCAATCTTTACTTTTTTATTTTTTTATTTTTATTTTTTAATGTTTATGTATTTATTTTTTTTAATTTTATTTAATTTTATTTTTTTTTAATGTTTATTTATTTTTGAGAGAGACGGAGACAGAGCGTGAACAGGGGTGGGGCAGAGAGAGAGGGAGACACAGAATCTGAAATAAGCTCCAGGCTCTGAGCTGCCAGCACAGAGCCCTATGCGGGGCTCAAACTCATGAACCGTAAGATCATGACCTGAGCTGAAGTCTGACGCTCAATGCATTGAGCCACCCAAGCGCCCCTATTCTCAGTTCATTAAAGGAGTAAAGAAAATATTCTACTTTTGTTTTCCTAAATATTTGTTCAGCGAAAAACTGTTCCTATGGAGGGGCACCTGGGCGGCTCAGTTGATAAAGCGTCCAACTATGGCCTAGGTCACGATCTCCCCCTTCCCAAATTTAAGCCCTGCGTTGGGATCTGTGCTGACAGCTCGGAGCCTTAGAGCCTATTTCAGAATCTGTTCACACTCTTTCTCTCTCTCTCAAAAATAAATAAACATTTAAAAAAAGCAGCTGTTCCTGTGGAATTTTTTTTCCCCATGGAATTTTATAAAAGTTCACTTAAGGGGCGCCTGGGTGGCTCAGTCAGTTGAGCGTCCCACTTTGGCTCAGGTCATGATCTCGCGGTTTGTGACTCCCTGCCCTGCTTGGGCTTTGTGCTGACAACTCGGAGCCTGGAGCCTGCTTCGGATTCTGTCTCCTTCTCTCTCTGCCCCTCCCCACTTGCGCTCTGTCTCTATCAAAAATAAATAAATGTAATAAATTTTTTTTTAAAAAGTTCAGCTAAAAATATTTTTTAGGAAATAAGCCTGGGGAATAGTATATATTTGTTTTTTCTTGGAGAATTAAATGCACATTAAGTTCTCAGAACTGTTTCAATAAAGAGATATGTGTTTTGTGTGTGTGTGTGTGTGTGTGTGTGTGTGTGTGTGTGTGTGTGTGTGTATAATTTGATCTTGGAAACACTTGTTTTGGAACATCAATTAATGATTCCAAATTATGTATTTAGACATCTAATAAAACTGAATTGGAATGCTCTTTAAGATTATTATAGTTGCTTTTGATTTGAGTAAAACTTGAATTTGGCATTTCTAAATTTCTTCTTGCCTGACATTAAGAAAGAAAAAAATGCCTGGCTGGCTCAGTTGGTTAGGTGTCTGACTCTTGATTTTGGCTCAGGTCATTATTTCATGATTCGTGGAATTGAGCCCTGCGTTGGGTTCTGTGTGGATAGTGCAGAGGCTGCCTGGGATTCTCTCTCTGTCTCTCTTTGACCATCCCCTGCTCATTCGCTCTTTTTCTTTCTCTCTCTCTCTCAAAGTAGTAAACATTAAAAAAAGAAAAAAAGTTATCTTGCTTACACAAGAAAAAAAGCAGATTCTGTAAGAGTGCTTTGTGAATTACTTTCATCTAGGCAAATATAAAATATGTCAGATAACAAATATAGTGACTATGCATTATTCAAATATAAAGCTGTAAAAATACTCTAAGAATTGAAGTATCTAGCATTGTAAGTATTTTTAAGAACTGAAGTATATAATTTTTTTAATAATTAAAGTATCTAAGAATTGAAATATCATAAAGTATTTTGTAAGAATTGAAGTATGCTGGAGATAGCTAAATTTTTCAGTTATGGAACTATTATTTTATTAACCGAAAAAAGAAGAGGAACAACTTTCACTAAACTGGTTATAGTACATAAGTAGCGTGTTAAAATAGTAAATATCACTCATAAGGAAAACATTATTCTTTGTCTTGCCAAATTTCATACAGAGGTCCAATATATTTTGTGTGACATATATCTTACTCAAGCTTAGCAGACTTAGTGATTATAATAATAATAGAAGGTTTTATACAAATTAAATGAATATAAAATAGTAAAAAAAAACTATAGTTGGGTTTATTTACTGCATAGTTTAGTATAAATTACAATAAATTTTAGAAAATATTACTGTGGGTGTTGTGCTTTAGAGTTCAGCAAACTAGAGATAACAGAGATATACGTTATATGGTTATTGTATCATTTTTACAAGATTCTTTTTTAATTCATTATTCAGAAGATTTAGAAACTAATGATACACTGTACTAAAATTGCTTTTCTTCTTTCATCATGAAAGGACACACTAAGAATAATTAGGAATTGCATTGTGATTTAGTTGTAATGTATATTTCAACTTAACTGACATTTATTTTTGTTCCTGAATTGTACATGAAGTTATTAGGGAAAATAGGCTAAGAAATTTAGCATGTTCTGTGTTTCAGGAACTGAATACTGTTGCCTCAGTGATGATGTTTACATTATAGTTGGTGATATTCTTAATAGGGTCATCATGCATACTGTGAACTCATTGGTCTGTTTTATAGTATAATTCTGGCAAGACTGACCTGAAAGTAAAGTTAATTTTACTGTATTAGTTATGACTTTCAATGGTAAAGAGCAGAAACCCAGCTCAACCTGCCTTTAAGAAGCGAAATAATTTAATATCTTATACAACCAGGAAGTCCAGGGGTTGTTTTGGCTTCAGGAACAATTGGATCCAGGGACTGAGATATTTCATTAGGAATTAATCTTTCTTTAGTTTATGACTCGCTTACCTGTCTTTGGCATGATTCCCAGGCAGACTCTTTGCAAATGTTGTCATTAAATATAGCCATCAGCAGCTTCAGAATTCCACCTTTGTGTTTTGGCAACTTCAGTGGAAAAAGCAAACTTCTTTACAAATATTTCAAGTAATAGACTCTATACGGTTCTTGTTGACTTGGCTGCAACATACCTATCCCTGAATCAACCACTGTAGCCAACCACTTGGCTGTGTTTTGTGATCCGGGAGTTTGGATGTGAGCCAGTTCTGCAAGTGGCCAAATACTGAGAATGAGGAAGGAACATTCACCCGAGGAACATCACAGAGACTCCACCAGAATAAAGCTGGGTAAATGTTAGGCTAAAACCATTCACGTCCGCATAACTTTAATAATAAGTTACTATATTTATGCAGCTGAAAAACTGCATCCGTCTTGTACATTAGGCACTAGACACTGCTGACATTATAAATTAACTTGTACACATACACACTGAAAAGTAAGTTTTGTAAGCAATGTGCTTTTCTATAGAAACATATCTCAGGTTCAATGTGAGCTATATTTACATCTTAGAAAAGAAGCCTTCTATGAAACTGACATCAGCAACTTCAATTCTTTCAATGTTGCAGATAGAAAAGAGGCTGCACACTTTGACGATTTGTGTAACACTCTGATTTCTATAATAAACGGAAATAAAGATCAAATAGTAGCCACTCTAGGATTAATAGTGCATCAAATGAGACAGTCAGCATATTGCACATGAATACACGGAAGCATATATTTTTAAGGAGCCAACATATTATCCATTACCAAACAAGTTATGGCTACCATAACCTTAAAAAAGCAAGAAGAAAGGTGCTGACATTCTGGAATATAAAGCTATGTTATAACCTAAAATACACTCCTATTACTCAATTTTCAAGGGTATCTGTGTATCCTAATTTAAAAGTAATATAGTTTTTATTTTTCAAATAAATGTTGATGCCTAATCTCAGCTCTGGGAAGGATTCACCAATAAAATTCAGTAGTTTATTTTTAATCATTATGTGCTAGCTACCCTAGCATAAGGTAAAACAGCAAACCTGGTGTTTTGGTGTAAAATACACCAAAGTTGGTTTTTCCAAATGGCCCACAGTCCACTACCATTTATCAGCACAAAAAAAGGCACTGAACACTGGTGCAATTTAAAATATATGATAATAGGTGTATTACAAAGTATTGAGGGAATCAACATGAGATGTAAGTTATTCCATATCTGGATGGTAGAGGGAACAGGATGAGTAGATGACATTTAAATATTTTTTTTTGTAATATAAATGGAAACATGTCAGGTGAAGAGAGACTACATTATATTATGAAAGATTATATTGAAAGATTGCATGGAGGTATGCAGGGATAAAGCATTTCAGTAGATTTGCTTATTTAGTGTCTATGATATTTGAAGGAAAACATGAAATTTCTGAGAAGCTTGTGCTAGTACTGATATAACAGTCTGAGAACTTGGGCTTTATCCTGTAGATAAACATTGGGAACTCAGAAACTCTTTACACTCTTAAAACAATTGATGACGCCAAAGGTTCTTAGTCTAGTTGGGTAATTTAGGTGGATAGTGTCCGTGGTAGAAATTAAAACTGAAAACATGTTAAAATACATATTTAATATTTTTAACTGGTCATGGAGATCTTCCATGTATTGGCACATTTCAATTTAGAGCCAAGAATTACATTCATTAATATAATTACCAGACTTTTCTTTTTAAGTTTTTAAGTCTTTAGAAACCATGACACACACAAGTTTTACAGAACTCTAATTTTCACTTAAGAGCGTGCATTTTAACGTTGATATCAGATACTGTCATTTGTGTTCCTTCGGGTGACTATCTTGGTTTATTTTCAAGATAGTATCTGCCAAATACTCACATCTGCATAGTTTAGCTCCGTCGTACTTTTGGTGTTCAATTAAAATGTGAGTAGTTCAGCTCAGACTGCAGTCACTCATGTGTTTTCCTCAAGACAACTGTTATATGGTATGCAACAGATGTTCTTTTATGTTTACTTCTCATCTTTTTTCAGTATAATGAAAAGAGGTATATTTAAGATCAAGATTTAATACAGTTGATATTTTGTCTTATTTTATCAGGGGCATTCTTTTTTTTAAATGTTTATTTGGCGGGGGAGAGAGAGAGAGAGAGAGAGAGAGAGAGATACAGAGTACAAGTGGGGGAGGGGTGGAGAGCAAGGGAAGGAGACACAGAATCTGAAGCAGTCTCCAGGCTCCGAGCTGTCAGCACAGAGCCTGACACAGGGCTTGAACCCACAAATCATGAGATCATGACCTGAGCCAAAGTTGGATGCTTAAATGACTGAGTCACCCAGGTGCCCCATCAAGGGCGTTCTTAAATGATTCTATGAAACAGTCCCTTTAGAAAATGAATCGGAGGGTGTGGTAGTGAAGAATATGATTTCCACGATACTTTTGTACCATTGGCTTGATTCATGCCAACGTACATGCACTTTTGCCCAACATTACTTAAAAAAATTTTTTTTTAGTTTATTTTTCGAGAGAGAGAAAGAGAGAGAGCAGAGAAGGGGCCAAGAGAGAGGGAGAGAGAGAATCCCAAGCAGGCTCCATGCCGTCGGCACAGAGCCCAATGTGGGGCTTGAACCAACAAACTATGAGATCATGACCTGAGCCAAATCAAGATTTGGACGCTTAACCAACTAAGCCACACAGGCACCCTCCAACATTACTTTTGCTTCAGTAGTACAAAGGTCAACACAGTTAAAAGGTGTGATCATTTTAAATATTATTATGAAGATATTTGTGACCTCACAGACCACCTGGAAGCAATAGTTAATAAGAAATATATAATGAGATATTAATAAGTAGTAGGAAATATGCTTGGGAAGGCAAAGGGTGCTATAGAAACTCAGACTTTAGCTATACCGTAGATGAACTCATAGGAGGCCAGCTGGATATTTCCTCCGCTAGTTGTGCACTTTGTAGTCCTACTGCCTGGAGTCTTTGTCAGTATTCCTTAGCACCCAATACATGCTGTGATGTGGAACAGGTGCTTAAAAATGGAGGGATGAATCAACGAACCAATGAAAATCCGAAGAAACAAAGCCAAGAATAAAAATCCAGAGAAGATAGCATTAATGGAGATGGCAGAACAAGAATGTAAAAGCAGATGATATTAGTAACTGATCCAGAGATAGGCTGAATAGTACAAAGTCGTCTCTGCAAAACTTGATTCTAAGAAATAATGTGTGATGTCATCATATAGGCAGCATTATAAAGGAATGATGAAGGGATACTTTATGTATTAATATTAGGAAAATTAACTAGAATGTGAAAATAATTTAATCTCACACAATATAAAAAATAAATGGGAAATTGTTAATATTAACAGCAAGAAGAAACTAGCAGTAAAACATATACCTATAGTTAAGCAAGGAGTTTCTAAGCATGAAATCAAGGGAGAAAAGCCAACAGGAAAATGATGACAAATCTTACAAAATAAAAATAAGAATCTCAAATGCTGGAAAATAAGATATAATAAAAAATACATATATATTTGTTTATCTCTTCCTACTTCCATGGTCAGCATCCTGAAAAGAGTGAAAGAACATATAAGGATGCGCTACAAGAAACAAAACAAAACAAAACAAAACACTTCCTAGTTGCCACAATATAAAGAGAAGTGGTATTTCTATTGTATGTTTCATTGACATCATATTCTGTCCCAACCTCTTTACGTTCATTTTCTCATTAAATACTAATTCATGGAAATATAAACAGAAAGTTTTTTTTTTATTAAAGTATAGCTGACATACAATGTTATATTAGTTTCAGGCGTACAACAGAGTGATTCGACAGTTCTATGCACTGCATTATGCACGGCTTACCATGAGGAGTATAGTTATTGTCCTCACCATACACAGTTATTACAGTATTATTGGCTATATTCCCTGTGCTGTCCTTTTCATCACCATAGCTTATTTATTTTATAATTTGAACTTTTACCTCTTAATCCCCTTTACCTATTTTGCCCATCCTCTCATCCCTCTTGAATGACTGCTAAGAAAGATATTTTGCTAGTAAGATTTAAAGTCAAATCTTTTTTTTTTTTTAATTTTTTTTTTTCAACGTTTATTTATTTTTGGGACAGAGAGAGACAGAGCATGAACGGGGGAGGGGCAGAGAGAGAGAGGGAGACACAGAATCGGAAACAGGCTCCAGGCTCTGAGCCATCAGCCCAGAGCCTGACGCGGGGCTCAAACTCACGGACCGCGAGATCGTGACCTGGCTGAAGTCGGACGCTTAACCGACTGCACCACCCAGGCGCCCCAGTCAAATCTTGTTAATAAACACATCTGAATGAAAGCTCAGGGAGAAAACTATTTTCCTATCTAATTTAAAAATGTTGAAAATAGCCACTACTCAATGGGAATGAACGAGGTGAAAAACTGTTTCAACTCACTGCTTTTGTGAGGGTAGTTTAATTTTTCTTTGCTTTTAATTGTTTCTGTGTATTCCAAATCTATAGTGAATATTAGTACTTCATATTTATCATAAAATATAAATGACTGATAAGAGACATAGAAGGGAAATAGATAAAATTAGTATCTATGAAGAAAATAGAAAACAATTGTGTAAACCTCATGTAGTCCATTAACATTGGCAAATGCTATGTGTGTGAAGACAGGTGAGATTCAAGCACCAAGTATATGGTTATTAATGACATTTTTTAGAGAAATTTTCTGATTACCAATTGTCTCAGTTCTCTATGTTGTTGAAGTATGTGTGTGTGATGTGTGTGTGTGTGTGTGCGTGTGTGTGTATGTGTGTGTGTGCGCGCGTGTGAGAGAGAGACAGAGAGAGAAAGAGAATCAACTCAAATAATAAATAATGAACACCTTCCTCATTTAGATAAATTTCCTGATGTTCTCTTGCTATGGAAAATTGGAGGACGTTTCTCTATAATATTCAGACTGATGCTTAACCATCTCCCTGTCTAAAACGTATCCTCTTCTGTAGTTAGCCATATTAATTTTCCTCCTGAGTGATTTTGATATTATATTTGTGCTTATTTTCACATCAGTGTTTATAATTGAATGCTTAATATTATTTCTGAGTATGCATTTGTTAAAATAATGGGCACCATATATCTAATGAATTTTAATTGAAGAAATGATAAATATGTGTCCAATAGACATAAAAATGTCAAATGTGAGTACCTCAAATGCTTTCCTTGTAGTATATTAAATGACAATGTGAACCAGAGACCTATGTCCAGTAATGTTAAACATTCAAACTATTTTTATTTTTTTCCAATCTTTCCTCTTATATTTTTCTTTTTTCCCTTACTATCTTTAGAATATGAAAATCATAAACTTCACGTATTTGTTGGCAGTAAGGACATAAACAGGAAACAATTTTATAAAGGGATAATAAAGTAACTACAGTCTTAGTGATTCATCAAGTAAAGTAAAAAGTTCTCTACAGGTAATTAAAAATGATCAGCTGGATTCTTCCATCTGTTCTGGGAGCATGAATTCCCTGCTCTCCAAGAAATACTTGTTTTGCTTTTCCCCCTCCAGGAGCCTGCATTTTACTCAATGAAAGGCAACATGAACAGTGTAATTTGAGAAGGTCTGATAAATTTCATATATTCATCTTTCATCACCCTTATTCTATGTTAATAAGTAATTAAAGGTCTACTTATATTGGCACTTAATTATCTTGGGTAATGAACAGATACACAATAACAGTTTGTCAGCAAATGAATATATGTCAAATATGTCCACTCTTCTCTTTTTCAAGTATCACAAAACTTCCATACCATCATCGTGTTTCTCCTAACTGAAATATCCAATTTCACTCCTGCAAGCCCATATTTAGGAGGTAACACAGGAGGACATTTATATAACCAGAGTTTTAAATGACTATTGAGATAAACAAATCTAAAAATTTGAAAGCAAAATTCATGAAAAAAAAGATAAATTAGACTTCATTAATTGTGACAAATATACCATACTAACGTAATGAATTAATAATAGGGGGAAATGGGTGTGAGATATGTGGGAACTCTGTAGTATATTGACAAATTTTCTATAAATCTATAGGTTCTAAAATAAAACATTTATTTTGGAGAAAGATCAGTATTTTCAAATGCAAAAAGTTTGATGTCATTCTTTACTGAAATCCTTTCTTTTACTATGTTTAAAATAAAAAGTCCATTAATATGATTTGTGAGATTCTCTAACACAGTTAGTAACACCCTGAATGATATAGTCCTGATCTCTCCCTCCAGCCCTTTCTTTTTTTTTTTTAACGTTTATTTATTTTTGAGACAGAGAGAGACAGAGCATGAAAGGGGGAGGGACAGAGAGAGAGGGAGACACAGAATCGGAAACGTCCAGCCCTTTCTTGAAGGGTACACCATGTTAATGCACACCGTGATCCTGCTTCCCTGGTCTACAGCCACTCGCTTTCTCGCTGAAATATTCACTCATTGGCTTGTAAGTGGGAGTGATATACGTCACTTCTAAGCTAGCCAGGAGCTTTTCCCAGTGCTTCATTCCATTTCTGCCTTCTGGCTGAATGGAATGAAAATGACAATGACAGTCTTGCAGACCACCTGTTGAAGATGAGAGAGTCTTCCTCAGCCTGAGTCCCTGAGTCACTGTGATGTCGAGCCTTAATTGACTTGAAATGTTACATCAAAAAGAAGTTATTTTTGTGCAGGCACTAAATGCTGGGCGTCTATTTTTGTTATGGTAGCTTAGCCTTCCAGAACTGACACAAGGTTGTAATGAAAATTTAGTGATATAATATGTATCAAGTTCATGGAACAAAGACTGGACATAGTAAACATTATATAACCCATTGTCCTTATCATGACTTTTAAAAGGGTACGGAATTTACCTGGTATGGTTTTTTGTGTTGCATGTGTGTTTATCTTCTAGGTGTAAGGTGAAAACCTGATATATTTTAAGGGCTTGGCTGCAGAATCTGTACCTGACGGAGCGTCTCATATTCTACAGCTGTTCTTAATGCCGTTTACTTAGTAAGGTGCTGAACTCATGAGTGGAGCTAAGGTAGTTTCTACTGATATTCTTAAAGTTGCAATGTGTGTTAAGTTTATATAATTTATAAGAATTATTTTCTTGAACATGACTCATGTATAATTTCAAAATCACACTATTAATAATTTGTGGACATTTTATATCATTTTTTTTTAATTTTTTTTCAACGTTTATTTATTTTTGGGACAGAGAGAGACAGAGCATGAACGGGCGAGGGGCAGAGAGAGAGGGAGACACAGAATCGGAAACAGGCTCCAGGCTCTGAGCCATCAGCCCAGAGCCCGACGCGGGGCTCGAACTCACGGGCCGCGAGATCGTGACCTGGCTGAAGTCGGACGCTTAACCGACTGCGCCACCCAGGCGCCCCACATTTTATATCATTTAAGGGTAGTTTTTCATTATATTTGTGGAGTCTTCCAAGATTTTAGAGCAGAATAGGACATTGTAACATTCAGAGGTCAGGTTTTCCAAATTTATGAAACTAATAGATTTATTCTTTATTTCTTTTTTCTCCCTTCCTCCATTTCTTCCTCCCTCCCTCACTCTCTTTCTCATCTTTCTTTTCTTTCTTTCTTTCTTTCTTTCTTTCTTTCTTTCTTTCTTTCTTTCTCCTTCCTTCCTTCCTTCCTTCCTTCCTTCCTTCCTTCCTTCCTTCCTTCCTTCCCCCAACAATCACCTATCCCTTCTGTTGTTGAAAGGAGTTAAAGATGAAGCCATCTATGAGTTGACAGCAAATATGAAAGTTTTAAAATGTCTCCACAATATCAGGGTATATTTTATAGCTACATTATTTCCAGAACAGAAACAATTTTTTTTGTTGAAAGTTAATGCTAGGCCAATATAAACTATTAAGTCTTTCCCTAAATATGTGTCCATTATCCTGTATACAAATCCGTAGAGATGAAAGAGAGGAAAAGCTCCTGCTGCAATGTGGTTGCTGTTAGAATAAGTAACAAATCATTGCATTACAAAGAATAAACTTTTTTAATAATCAAGAATAATCATGAACAGACTTTTCTCTAGAGTGTACCCAGCTATAAGAGGGTAAGTAAAACATCATTCATTTGTTTGAATAATATGGACATTTGCCTCAGGTTTTCTATTTATTTATTTATTTATTTATTTATTTATTTATTTATATTTTTACGTTTATTTATTTTTGAGACAGAGAGAGAGCATGAACAGGGGAGGGTCAGAGAGAGGGAGACACAGAATCTGAAACAGGCTCCAGGCTCTGAGCTGTCAGCGCAGAGCCCGACGTGGGGCTCAAACTCACGGACTGCGCGATCATGACCTGAGCCGAAGTCGGTCACCCAACCGACTGAGCCACCCAGGCGCCCCTCAGGTTTTCTATTTATATAACCTATGGGAAAGTGTTTTGCAAAGCAATGTGATAGTATGGAAACGGAGCTGTTTCTTTAATAGTGAGATTTAAGTTCCATATCTGGGACGTATCTTGATTAAGTTAACCAAATCTAATGGAAGTTTTTACTACTACTGTGTGTGTGTGTGTGTGTATGTGTGTGTATGTATATATGTAAATACACTCACACACACACACACATATATATAATTCTATCAAGAACCAAAAATATTACAGTTGTTTACATGTCAGCCAAGCTTCCACTTTTGTTCAGTTTTATTGCAAGTATTTGAATTTAAAAAAAAGGTATTTCTAAAAGATGCTGTTGAAATCAGCCATTTAACTTTACTTTTCTGAGTTGATAAAAACAAAGAAAATTAGGAATATATTAACATTGTTTAATATAGCTTTTAATAGAATGTCTTTATTATATTTGTTCAATTTTTTAATTTTTATTTTTTATAATTCCATGGTTTTTTTCATTCTGATTTCAATCCACATATTACAGTAGAACTCTCAAAAACCCCCGTAGTCAATACATGAAACATAGAGTTTATTAATGGGATCACAGAAAAAAAAAATCTCAGTTGTCACTAAAAATTCAAATGGAGTTCTCTAGATCACAAATTGTTTCCATATCTTAGATTAAAAAAAATGTTAAAGCATACAATTAAAATCAGTAAAGATATTTGAAAATCAGAAACACAATATTTAAGGTAAGAAGTTTTTAAAATAGAAATCAGGAACCAGAGTGGGGGCATGACGGGAAGTAGGAAAAGTAGGAATAAGGACCCAAACCTTGCAGCATTGTCAATCTCTGTAAATCACCTAAAGCATCACCATTATTGTTACCGCTATCAGCTACAGCACCAGGATCCCCCGCCATCATCATCGCCAATCATCCTGTAGCAGAGAGAGACTATTTCACATAGAAATGCTATATGAAATTAAGGGAAGGTAAATTTGAAAGAATTCTCAACTTATTAATGAGAGGCACTTACTCTGAGTAAATATTTTCCCAAAGTTGAATGCGGTAATTAACTTTCCCCTTAACTGAAGGATGAGAACAAACTCAAGAATATGAACTTGGTTTAGAGATGAAAGAATATGTTAAACATTAGCATCGTTATTATTCATGAACTTGAGGGTACATAAAGAAAATTATTGTGCCAAGAGGAGAGTGAATGAAGAGAGGTTGCTGCATGAAAAAAAGGCAGTCTGTTTGAAGCAGAAATAAAAGGAAGATAGTACAGAATTCCAGCCATTTTAGAGCAGAACAGAGTAACAGTTAAAATTTATTTGCCTTCCTTTGACTTTACTCTTGGCTATTCAGCTCTGCCGTGTAAATAATACATATTCTTATAGTAATGTCTAGCATGATATGATATAATCACTTAAGGATAGGCACAAACTCCTCGTGATAGATTATTAAAGCAGTTTGAACCTATTCATAAAATATGTTTTATGGACATAAAACACTAAGGGCTTTCTCTTTTGGCAATCTCTGTGGAGCTGGTGAAGCCTGACATACTGCCTGCGGAAATCGTGAAATGAATAAGCCATCAACGAATGGTGTGGGGGATGGGCTCCTTGGCTCATATAACCCGGGAGTATTATATTTTATGATTCATTAAAGGTAGAGAGGAAAAAGAAATATGCATTCAAATGTGTGCAGTCTCTTCTATCCCAGAATCATTAAATATTACTCGATTTTAAGGAAAGTATGAACTGTCACAACACAACTCTAAGGCGAGTTACATTTTTGGGAATGTTATTTACTTGACTCGTAGACCCATTGGGTAAGTTGCAGAAGTATACCTTTAATGAGTAAACTGTGGGTTTGAAGGGGCAGAATCAAACCGCCCTGTGACAGCTGTGTCAGATGCACAGTTTCTTCTCTGGGTAAAGTCAGACAGCATATTTGAGAAGAATTCTTGAAGAAATTGATGGATTTTCCTCATTTTAACAACAAAGACACAAAGAGGAATCTTAGTTTTCTCTACATGCTATTCATGATTTTGACTACTTGTCTTATATAAGACCATAGATCCTAAGCCAAAAGTTTTGAACCAAAAGTTTTTACCTTTAAAGAATGGGTGATACAAGCAAAATCATTTTTTAGCCAGCTTTCAAACACTCGAAATTTTAACTCAGTCTCAATTGAAAATTAACTTTTTGATGAATGCCTGGGTCTGTGAACCTAACTGGATCTTCTCAAGATTATCACTGTTTTTTGTTTTTTTTTTCTTTTTTCTTTTTTCTTTTTTTTTTAGATTTACCAAAATGTTAAGAACTATCACATTTCTTAACATTGATTTCTAGAAAAAAAAAAAAGCAAACGTGGAGAATTAGTAATATTATTTCAGTTCTAGGAAATTGTTACTTCACCTGTAGGAAAATACGTAAATGTTTCAAACTATTGAATTTCAGACTGGAAGTTACAAGGCTTACCTTGTGAAAATTTAACAGCGGATTTTTTGGCTAGAATTTTGATGAGAATATATTCATAAATGATAATGAACCATCTCCATATGAATGGATTGGACTGCTTGCTACTGAGAGCTATCACAGAGATATGGACAGGTATCCTACAAACATTTATGTGCAGGTTTTTGTGTGAAGTTTTCCAATCAGTTGTGTAAATACCTATGAGTCAATTGCTGAATCATGTGAGTTCGCTTTGTAACAAACTCCCAAACTGTCTCCTCTTTAATGGAGTGGTTTTCCCCTCCACGTATTACCCAGACACTCTTTACTCCTCATACTCTTTTCCTGGGAAACTGCATATACAGAAATGACTTCACCTAACGTTAAGAGCTCATAAACAGTCTCTAGTGAGTAGCCTTACTTGACACTTCATCTCTAACTTTGCGTGTAATTATCAAATTCATCGTATTAGATTTCCACCCTCTGAAATGGCATGCTATTCCTGTCAGAAACAAGCCAGAAGCATGCCTGTAAGCTGGCAATAATTCTTTTCCTTCCTTCTTCCTCATCTGTTTTATACACTAAACAAGACATGTGGATACAACCTCTTAATTATCTATTTTATATAGACATTTCTCTCCATTATTGCTATTATTCTAGTAATATTTTAGGTAATGTTTATGTTTTGCCTAAAATTAGCTTGTAGTTCCTCATTGTCTTTGAAGTAAAATCACACCTCAGCGTGTTATATGCAGTACAATTTTATATATTTCTCATAATCTTCATTTTTTAATATTGCACCTAATTTTCCAGAGACATAGATGAATGTTTAAGTCTTCAAATGGACTGTCAAAATACACTTTTTCACATATTCTTCCCACAGCCTGGAATGACCTTTCCCCATCTATGCTTAATGCAAGAGTACCAAATGTCTTATTTCTATAAGTTTATACAAACGTTATTTCCTCTGTAAAACACCCACTCTGACTCTCTTAAAATAGTTATCTAGTATTTACACTATAGTTTTTCTAACATTGTACCATTGGGGTAGAGTTAATGACATGTTGTCACTTCTTCTGACTTTTTGCCATGCTGTAAACACCGTGAAAGCAAAGATCTCCTCTTGTCAACTCTATAGATCCCAAACAATCTGAACTACACCTATAGTAAGTTGTAAATGCTTACTAATTATTTGTTGAATGAGTGAGAGTAAATTATATAATTGCTGAGGGCCTATATGAGTTGATTTAGTCAGTGTCACAAAGGAACTCAGCTTTAGGAGAGGTTAACTTACTGTATTCTTATCTTGTAAAGAAAAATAAAGAAAAATGCATGCAATTAGAAAAAAAATGCATTGAAAGATTTTGCCCTTTTCTTGTTTGAAAGGGCAAAGATAATATGTACTCCTACTTCATACAACCTGTGAAAGGGAAAATATTTCTTTCATGGACAGAGAAAAATGTGACTGTTGCTAAAAAAAAAAAAAAAGTAAAAGAAAAAAGCCGATAGGTTGTTGCTTTGTGAAGTGAAACTAGTAAAAAGAAGTCTAAGGGAAGAAAATTTAAGTCAAAATAATTTAAAAATATAGTGTTTCAAAATAATTTTATAATTTCAATGATAGTGCACGTGAGAGATTTTTCAGGGAGTGATACTTTGTCTCTGAACATATAAAAATAATAAACAGTAAAAGGCAACAAACAGCAGGAATTTTCTTCTTTACTTTATGTTTTTGCTCAAACTTTGTAACATATTTAAGTTCAGCTAGTAGCGCATCATGGCTAATAAAAAACATTTTAAATTGACAGGATCATATAGAAACTTTGCTTATATATGGACTGGGATTCTTTTTAAAGTTTACTGCAATATAGTTTGATAAATTAATTTTCAGTGTGCTAATAAACAAAAAAAAAAAAGAGAGAGAGAGAGATTGCCCTTGCAAATTAAAAGGCACGTAATGCGGGGTAAAAGTATGGTTGTATATATTAGGCCTTCAGTGGAAAATGATCTGCCAAATACTACTAGGTTGTACTACCCCTGGGGAAAATGTATGTTTCTTATCTAGTGAGCTTAAGAAGACACACGGGTTCCAAATAGTATAGGGAATTGAGAAATAAATGAACAAACAAAATGATATCAGTTCTGTCTCCACCAAGTATCCTCGGAAAAATGCTTGAAAATATTTTAAATGAAAATATTTAAATGAAAACTGAAAATTGAACTTGTCATGCCCTAGGGAAGTTGTTTACGCAAAATGTGTTTAAATTTCAAAAGTAAATTCATACATTTCCCCTGGTTAATATTGGTACCATGTGTTTACATGCATACATAACAAAAAATTTCACCTATGTGATATCCTTTTAAGTGCTGATACTACATTTTAATGTAGTGTATATATTGTATATATATAGTATGTATATATATACGTATATATATGTATGTATGTATATATAGTATATATGTATATATAGTATATATATAGTATGTATATATGTATATATAGTGTGTGTGTATGTACATGTATATATGTAATATGTATATATTACATATATAGTAATATAGTATGGCAAATTTGTTCTCCCAAGGGACAAATAATAAATATTTCAGATGCTGTAGGCCATTTGGTCTCTATCCCTGTCACACCTCTGCTAGTGGAGCATGAAAACAGCCATGAACAGTGTGACAATATTCCAATAAAATTGTATTTACGGTAACAGGTGGCAGGAAGCATTTGCCATCAGGTTATAGTCTGCTGCCCCTTGGTATACATTGCCAAATGTCCGCTGGTGCGGGGGCCCAGATCATCCCCAGTTGAGAACTACTGTTCTCCAGAGACGAGGGTCACTGCATACATGGGTGCCTATTGTATTATATTCTGTATATCTAAAATATTCTGTATTTTAAAATAATATAGATTTTAAATTTGTGTTCTCTGATTAAAAGTGCATGGAGTTTGGTGGAATAGAAAACTCAAAAAATAAGCACAATAAAAAAAAAAAAAACCACCATGAAGGCAAGTACTCTAATTTACGATTCATCACTCTAGCTGCCTAGGTTATCACTGTACCTGACATAGAGTGAGTTATCAATAAACGATTGTTGAATAAGTGAATGAATGAAAGGTAAATTAAAAATGACTACGATAAAGCATATTGAACCGTGTGCCAGTTATTAAATTGTTATCTGTTTCCTTTAAACACATCTATACTTGCGGACTCTGTAAACCACATTTTCCTTGGCAAGACAGCTTGCTGTTAAGTCTCTGTCAGTAAGAGATGATAGATCCTAAAAGGGGGAAGGAGAGAGAAGGGCTGTGCACCATTTGGTTGCTGTTGTTTGTTTCCTATACCTGTCAGCGCCACCTTAACAGAGAGCTTCTTTATCCTAACCTTGGCACTTTGCTCCCTTAGTAGCAGTTTCCACAACACTTACAAAAACCAGAACCATGGAACCCAATGCAGGGGCACCTTCTCCTCAGACATCTGAGTTTCAGCATGAAAGTCCCTTCCTCTGAGTAGGGTAAGATTTTAAATTTCCAACTCCTCTTGTCCCTCCGGCACTTAGGGATATAGCTGCTCTCTGTTGTTGCCTACCTAAGGAGATACCTTCATGTACCTGTTTTGTCTTTGCATTTCTTCAATACCTAGTTAACACATCTCTGCATGAAATTATCTTTGCTACAGTAGCGGCTGTGTTTCTGTGCCCAGAATGAACTCTGAATGATACAAGCTTAGCACAAAAATGTGGATACCATCCATTCCATTGGCAGTACAATGAAGAGAGGAGGGTAAAAAATGATTTAATTAAAGAGATCATTTTGATCTCTTTAATCATTTCTTAATTGGTTCCTGAAAAAAAAAATGTATAGGTGGTGGCAAACTACCCATATAAGCAGTAAAGGCATTTGACAGAAAGGGGAATGTGGTTCCTGAGCAAAAACCCAGAGCTGTGAAATAGCATGAGATGACGATAATGGTTTGGTAGGATGGGAGACATTAGTGGGAGCACAACGGGGCTAGGGTGATACGGCGTCGGGTATCTTGGATCATTCATTCAATCATCGTGCTAGTTTTATGGCATAAACAAAATAGAATACATGCCTAAAGTTGTAGCATTTTTAGTCTGGTGTAACAGTTGATATTACATAATTAATTTTTAAAATACCTAAATAACAAGAAAAAATGTCCCCAAAGAAAAAGGAGTGGAAATTCAGAAAGCTAAGATGAAGAATAAGAAAACTGACTTCAAATAAGGTTTGGCAAGGATGTCTTTCTGATGTAGTGACATTTAAGCCGAGACTTAGATAAGGAAGAGGATTTGGCCAGAATTAGTAAGGTAGGGAGTCTGCCACAAGTTTGGGCTTTATCCTGTGGTTGGTTGAAGGATTTAAGTATGGAAGTGGCATGATCATAGCTGTGTTTCAAGAGGTATTCTCTGTAACCGGAAGGATGCATTGAAAGAGAACAGCTTGTGCTCTCCGGGAACTGTGTTGTAGGCAAGTGGTGGGGGGAGACTCTTGGACTTGGACGGCCCAGGTGGAGAGGGTGGAAAGTCTATTAGGGCAGTTCTGGAGATAGACATGAGACAATGATTGCATGAATATGGGAAATGTTGGGGGTGGATAAAGGCGTCAGCTCTACTAACTGGGTTTCTGAATTCCGTGATGATGTGAATAGTTTGATAATGCTGCTCACCAAATAGGAAGTGCAGGGTGACAAGAGTTTATTTTCAAACTTAGAGTTATGTCTGTTAGAGGAAGTTAGCCATTTATTTATGTTGTTCAATTTTTCTATATCCTTGATGTTCTGTCAGATTGATATTTTAGTTGCTGAGAGAGGTCTCCACATGTGGTTATGTATTTTCATAAGTTTGGAATTCTGATAGTTTTATGTATTTTATGTTTTAATGTGTTTTCATTCTTTGTTTTTAGCTACGTACATATGTGTTTAGAATAATTATATCCAATTAATCCAAAATTCCTTGACAAACTAGCTGCACTACTTTGTCTTCTTTCGCAGTTCCTTGTTATTACCCTACTCGAGCCACACTGTCCTTTCTATGGTTCTTGGATTCTGTGCAAGCACTTGCTTTCCCTTCTTCCAGAACAACCTTCACTTGGTGTGCGTTTTGAGATGTCAACTTACTACGTAAATCTTCCCTGGGAACTTTATATAAAATAGCACTTCACTACATCAAAATCCATCCACTTGCCATGTTTTACTTTTATTGCTCACTGTTGCCGATGAATTATTTATTTGTTTACTGTTTGTTGATCTTCACTAGATTGTGAGTTCCGTGACAACCCGAATTCTGTTTGCTTATTCTCTGTTGTATCCCTGATGTCTAGCATGTTGTGGAAGCTTAATACATATTTATTGAGGAACAAATATGAATTAAATATTTTAACACTACCGAGTACCCCTAAGTCTGTTAATAGCTTTTATTTAAAGTCTATTTTGTACCTGTTAAGGGAGCCCACTGGTTGTCAACCAGGGGTGACTTTGTAATCCAGGGGTCATTTTATAATGTCTGGAGACATTTTGTGGTTATTACAATGGAAGTGGTGGTGATCCTGGCATCTACTGCATAGAGGCCTGGGATGTTGCTAAACACCTACAAAGGCAATCTCTCCTAACAAAGACTTAATCTAATCCCAAATGTCAATACTGCCAATGTTTAGAAACCCTGAGATAGTCATACCACCTTCGTTTTGGTTAGGATTTTCTTGTACAATCTTATATTATTTTACTTTCAACCCTATTTTGGGCTTATGATACACATATATATTTTATTAAGAATTGCCTAGGTTTCTATTGTTATATACTGAGTAGTTAATACATTTACATTCACCATGACGCTTGTTATGTTTGGAATACTTTTTATGTGTGTTGTTTCTCTTTTTTATTTTCTTTCCTAAATTCTTTTTTGTTGATAAGGGAATGTGTTTAAATTTAAAAAAAACAAAAAACAAAACTTTTCATCAAAGTATAACACGCAAACAAAAATGCACCTAAGTATATAACTCAATATTTTTTTTTTACAAATTGAATGTATCTACATGTCTAGCACTCAGATTAAGAAACACAGTATTACCATCACCCCAGAAACCCCCTCATGCTCCTGTCCAGTCTGTAGCCACTAAAGAGGAACCACTGATATGATTTCTAGCAGCACAAATGAGATTTGGTATTTTGTACTTCAGGTAAATAGATTTAAAGAATACGTATCTTTTTTTTGTCTGATTTTCTCTATAGGAATCATCTTTATTTTTCTATGAAGCGGTCGATTATCTATTCTTGTTGCTCTAATGTCTTTATTTGTGAATATGCCATAGTTGAGTTATTCATTCTATGTTTGATAGGCATTTGGGTAGTTAATAGTTTGGGACTGTTGTGAATGGTACTTCTACGTGTGCTACTATATGCCTTTTGGTAAACCTACGTCCACGTTTCATTAAAGGATATACCTTCACGCAAAATCATCCCTTTTCCAAACTGGCTAAGAGCATACAGAGTGCTTGCTGCTCTACCTCTTTACCAACACTTTTTCATCTCTTTCATTTTAGACATTCTAGCGTTGAGATGATGGCCTTGCAGTTTAATTGACATTTTATTGGTAGTCAATGAACAATACTTTTACCTATAGGGGTTTTGATAATATCTTTTTTTTTTTTTTTTTTTTTTTTTTTTTTTTTTTTTTTTGCGAAGTGCCTTTGAAATCCCTTTTCCCACTTTGTTTCCATCGTCTGACTTTTCTTCTAATTGATTTGCTGGCGTACCTCATATGTTCTAAATTTGTCCAATATGTGTATTGTGAATATCCTCTCTCTCTCTCTTTGGGTTGCCAGTAACTTGATATTTAATCACTTTATTTCTTACTCATTAGTTTGGAATATATGCATTCTATTTCAATTACTTTAATGCTTACCCTTAAAATGTTAATGTACACGGAATTTTAAAGTTAATAATTTTCTTTACACTACTCCCAAAGGATATATGCTTCAAACCCATTCACTCATCTCATGAGAAATATGTCATCTTTTTCTGGTATTTTATTTATTTCTTTTTGTTTTAGCCCTACAAATTAGACAGTATTTTATCATTATTTTAATAGGCCACGTTTCCTAAAATTTGCCCACATATTGAAAATACACCATACATGAGTAACTTGGAGGACTTGTTACAAGATTGCCAGGCACATAACGTATGCACATGCTCCTTCTAGGAAGACACTGGTGACCCGGAGGGGGCCAGAGGGAGAACGCAGAGATGGCATCCGCGGCCTCTCTGGTCTTCCAGGAGAATCACAATCGCCGCTAGATGTGTGCTAAATTAGAAGCATAACCCTCCAGCAGCAGCTTTTGACGTATGTGAACAGGCTTCTTTCAGGGAAAGACTGGGAGATGGGTGTTTCTGTGGGTCCCCTCTGTGCTAAGCCTGAACCTCTGTGGTGGATGGCCACAGAGTCCTCTGGAGCAGATTAAAACTCTTTCTTTCTTTGCTGTTATCTTGTGGGTCTCGTGGAGGCAAGCCCCGTCAGCTTTCAGAGCTAGGTGTTTTAAGGGCCAGCTTCTTACTTTGGTGGACATCTTAAAAGTTGGAGTGCTAGATACTGGATCCGATACCTTTACTCCTCAGGGAGAAGTTGAGAGTTGGGGATGTGGTTTATGGCAAGAGTGTGTTTGTTCAGCCTTTCCTACTCGGGTCAATGTGGGTATTTTCTCATTCACCCCGTGCACATGACTCACCCAACTAGTTTCTGGATCTCTTTTAGTGGAATATTACTCCATTGTAACTATAGATTTGATGCATCCGTGGGCACAGGTGAATTCAGAAGCCTCCTGCTTCATCATCTTGAAACAGAACCCTGTCATTCTTTTCACTCATTTCCTAATCCTCTCATCAAGCCTTTACCTTCAGAGTAACTCACATCTCAGTAAATGAAATCTCGTTGCTTCAAATACTTGATCAAAAACTTTTGTAAGTTGTTTTTTTCTAATATTACTCGTTTTACTCATGTAACTGTCCCCTCACTCTCCAGTTTTGAGCTACACTCACACTTGCACTGTTCCTAAAATGGATCGGCAGCCTCCTATCCCATTTTTCTTAGGACTCTTGCATTTACTACTTTCTGAATTTTTCCACTAGATATAATCATGACTTCTTCCCTTGCCTCCTTCGGGTCATTATCCCTAAGACACTAATTTGTAAGGCTGTCCCTACACACATTATAAAACTGTAGCCCAATCTAATACATTTTCTATCTTCTTTACCTGTCTTATTTATTTTCTTAGCATGTATCACTAATACACCATGCATTATACTTCTTTGGTATAATACAAGCTCCATGAAGGGAAAGATTTTTCTTTTATACTAAGCACCGTATTTCTAGTGTCTGTCACAGTGCCTGGCACTATTAATACATCTTTATTGAATAAATAAATTGACTTTATGGGTCATATGCTTTCATCTCCCTCACTCTATATTATTAGTTGATCCTCTTGTGTTTTTTTTTAATTTTTAATTTTTAATTTTTATTTATTTTTGAGAGAGAGAGATACAGAACATGAACAGGGGAAGGGCAGAGAGCGAGGGAGACACAGAATCCAAAGCAGGCTCCAGGCTCTGAGCTGTCAGCACAGAGCCCAATGCGGGCCTCGCATTCATGAACTGTGAGATCACGTCGTGAGCTGAAGTTGAAGGCTTAACTGACTGAGCTATCCAGGCTCCCCATCCTCTATTTTTTAATATTAATTTTTATGTAATGTTTTCACCTTTGCCCCGAATTAAAGAAATTATAAACTCCTTAGTGGTAGTACTATATCCTATTCAAATTATCTCCTTTTAAAAACAAGGTTTAGGGGCGCCTGGGTGGCTCAGTCGGCTAAGCGTCTGACTTCGGCCCAGGTCATGATCTCGTGGTCGGTGAGTTCAAGCCCAGCGTCAGGCTCTGTGCTGACAGCTCAGAGCCTGGAGCATGTTTCAGACTCTGTGTCTCCCTCTCTCTCTGACCCTCCCCTGTTCATGCTCTGTCTCTCTGTCTCAAAAATAAATAAACATTAAAATTTTTTTTTAAATAAAAAAAATATAAATAAAATAAAAACTAGGTTTAAATAAGTGATTTTTTTTACTCAATCCATTTCTGAAATAAAATCTTTGCAATGTGAATCAGTTCTATAAAATTAATTTATTCAAAGCAACATCTGGTACAGGCTCAATAAATATTATTAATGGACAATGGAAAATTTTGATTAATATATTACTTTGTCCCAAATTCATAATAGACTGTACAATCATTACTCTTTTTCATCCTACACATTCTCAAATATTTAGAATTACCTCTATCTTGTTCCTCACTTGTATTTAATTTCATATACTTTTAAATTAGATTGGGATAAATAAATTATACTTCTAAAGCCAAAATCACGCTTGTTATTCTTTTTAGTCTTGCTTTTCTGAGTAGTTCTGTTGATGACTTTTTTAAAAATGATCGTAATATATAGGTTCTCCATAATTACTTTGTTTTGATGATAGGAAATTTTCTTAAAATCCAAATGCTCTACACTATAAAATATGTATTTGCAAGACAAAACTATAATAGCACCAAAATTTGTAATGTATTTAGTGCTAGTTTAGAATCACATAAATATTCCAAATTATGTCGTGAATAGAAGGCTGAGAGAAGAAAGAAGAAGCTTAACAAGGAGGAACTTCAATTTGGTATTGAAGGAAGAGTGTCATTTCATCAAATGACATAAATGGGATGCTTCATTGGGGCAAAACTGGGATGAATGTACTGGATACTCACATCCATCATGGAGCACTAACATTGGTCAAAATTATTATGTTTCAATGGACAAGAGAGTAGAATGTATAGTTAGAACTTTTGCTTTGTGAATGACAATTATGACCTATATAGGCTAGAACACACATTAGCATTTCCTCTGAATTATATTGATTTTGGAATTTATGTATAATGAATCATGGAGAATCTTTTTAACAATTAAAAAAAACATCTAAATAACAAGTAGTACAAATTGCTAAGGAAAAATTTCCATCATTAAAGACTCTTGTAGGGCAGTTCTTTGTGGATTATTCTTAAGACAATTGTAATTTGTTGAAATTAATCCTCTCATTCAGGAGAGATGAAAGCTGTTATAAGGGTCCTTTTGTCTGTTTAATTAGTCCTTGTTCTAAATCCTCTACATAGCCCTGAAAAACCGATTTGTACGTTAGTAAAATCCAATAAAATTAACTTGTGGAAATGAGGGGTTGGAGGAACTAAAACCTGTGCAGAAAAGACATTAGGAGAGTGAATAATAGAGTCATAGATTTTTCTGAAAGTCACGGTGCTTTGGTGTACGGGATGCTGGGGAAGGAGCTGATATAAGCCAGTGCTGGATAAATTCTAGGCGAAGGGTGATAAATATGTGCTCTTAAAGCTATTCATTAAACATTTAAAATTATATTACCAATTTCTTATTAACATCTAGCATTTTATCTTAAAATAACACTCAACTAGATTCTAAACTCCTTTGGTGGCAAGGGTTATGTAGAATTACTTTGTATGCCATTCACAATGAAGCACATATCATCCATAATAGAAACTAAATATCTAATAAATCATGAATGCTACATTAGATGTTCCTGAATCTTAATTTAAGGCAGATGATAAGCACGTTTCTTTTTATTCTACATAATTAATTTGGAAAGGAGGACAGCATTTGGAAGTCATTCTTGCAACTTACATCTAGTATCTTACAGGTAAGTTTCTCAGGAACCTGAAGTTATCCTCTGGGTAACTGGCAGACATCCGCTTTTCTGAATTTTCACTTCTCCTGGGGAACTACATCATAATGCAGTTTGTTACTCTATGAGATCTGTTGTAAAGAACGTTTAGAATTTTGAAGATATGTTTTTATCCCAGACACATCTGCTTAAGCCCTTCCACTTTTCCAAGGGCAAAGAAAGCCTTGTATTTTTGCATGCGTTACAACCCAGCTGTAAGAACCCATTTCTTTTTAAGGCAGAAGAAAAAGAAGAGAGTGATAAGGAAATAATACTGAATAGATGCCACAGAAAAACATCACGCCAAATACTGCGTGTCTGCATATTTAGGAGAGAGAGACACACAGAGAGAATGGGAGATGGAGATAGAAACAGAGAGATGTTTTATAGACAATGATGTTAAAGATTAAATTTAAAATATCACCTCCAAAAAACTAGAGTGAGAACTCAACATTATTCATTCCTTTTTGATAGAAGAGCAGATGTTGTGAGATGAGATATGTATATTGGTTTCTCGAAAGGAAAATACCTGTTTCAATTTAAACAGTGCCTACATTTCTAATATCGAAAGCCCTTGTTTTTGTGCTATCTGAATTGAAAATTGATTTTTTTTTGTTAGCCAACAAAAAATCAACCCTAAGAGGAAAAGCTAATTATACTTGGTCCATAATTATGACCCCATAATGTTATTATCTCTTAATTCTGTGTATGTAAAAATGAAGACAGAGAAGTACAATTCATTTAGAAATTCTTGTTACCTGTAAGTAGGACTGGCTAATTAAGTAAAGTAACAAGTAAGTAAAAACTCTCTTAAATTCTCTCCAATCTAGTTTGATTTTGCTTTCATTGCAATCACACGCACGCACACACACACACACACACACACACACACAGTATTCTAAATAAATATTTACTGAACCTTGAGTAATGCCTTAAATTAAAGTGTGAATGCAAATCATAGGAATGGTAGGATTTGCACAAGAGACCAAGATCAGATATCTGTGAGCAGATCACCTGGCCAAGAGTATATTGGGAGACGTTTGATTCCAGAAGGAGGCTCTCACCAAAAGACTGCTTACTCATTTCATAAGGCTGTTCTAAAGTCACTGAAATTTGCCATGAGTATTTACAGGTGTCTTTCCTTTTCTAGTTGCTTTTGAGAGCAACATTCAGGAGCAGTTCATTAGGTTGTTGCAGAAGGGAACAAACACTGAAATGTTCTACAAACGAAATTAATGTATTAAGACACTAATATTGGAAAGAAGGTGATTGAGGCTAAAACAATATGGATTTGCAACTGCTTGTTGGAAATACTGAAATGTTAGAAATTCCTAGTGTGGTTTTGGTCCTGATCAAATATGTTTTGTCAAGAAATTGTGGCAATACCTTTATTAACATCCAAAGATAGAATCAGAAAAGTATAAACCAGATGTTACAAGCATTAATAATGACCATCTTTTGGAAGGTGATGGGTAACAGAAAGTTGAGTAGAATTAATACTTTTTTTTTTGAAATTAGAGCCCATTAGTTTATACTAGTAAATGTATAAAATTCAGGCATATATATGTATATATGTATATATATACACACACACATTTTTGGTACTTGAATATTTATATTGCATGTTCAAATACTTAAGTTTTAGTACAGGTTCCATTGTAACAGTTTTCAATCAAGTGTGCACATTTACACAGATTAAAAAAAACTACCATTTAGGAGATACTAACCATGAGCCAATTATGGCATTAAGTGCTTTTGTTATTTTTAATTCTTACAAATATCTGAGTGCTGTATCTTAATCCCCATTTTATAGTGTTGAAATGGAGTCCCAGAGTGCCCAATGAAATTTCATTTAATAAAACCAGGGAGTGACTCAGTGATGCTTTAAACTTAGATCAGTACGAATCCCAAACCTTTTCTTTGTATAACACAGAGCATTGCTTTACAAATAAACAAATAAATGCACATCTCTCACTTTCCTTTCTACTTTATGGCAAGTTACGTAGGCTACTATGTTCCTTCCTAGTTAGAGAAAAAAATATATTTATTTTTCCCTACATTCTGCCAAGCTCTCATTTTGTTTCCCTTTCCTACAGGCCTAAGACTCTTAATAAAATAGCTCCTTAGTTGCTATCAGCTTAAATGTTTGCTGGCAAAGCAATATTATGTCCACTTGAGGGCGGAGCACCACATTGGCAAGATACGTTCATGAGAACGCGAGAATGAAACGAAAAGACGTAGTATTTCATTTTTGCCCTCTTCCTACCACACTTCACATTGGCACAGAGCGATGCAATTATTATCTTCACAGCTCCTATGTGCGCTTTTTTATCTGCCTGCTATCGTACCATGTGGAAGCTGAAATACTGAAATTAGGTCACTCCCCCAAGGTGACATGACAGAATGCGGAAGAATTTAGAGCTCAAGACACATCTACTTCACTAAGTAGAAGATATTCAAAATTGTTTGCTGCGCGTAGAATTAAAATGTGAAAGAAAACTCATGCCAATGTGTGAGGTGATGTTTCCGATAAAGCTAAAGGCTATAGCTGATTGTCAGTGACAAGATTACAGAATACCAGTGGAAAAGGACGAAATGATACGGAAACAGAAAAAAGCAATTTAATGTGGAAATGTACAAAAAGATGTCTGAAGCACAAAGACAATCTTCAGTATGTGGTAACAAAACCGTCAAGAGTGAATTGTTTCCTGACATCTGAACGCTATAATCCCTACAAACAAAATCTAAAATAAGAAGTTTATGATTTGAAGACTGTGACTAAAAGCAGTGTAAAGACATGGCTGGAGACAAAGTATTTTAAAATAATGTAATTCAGTTAAAATGTCTAAAAACGAGAGCTAGACCAAAAGATAGCCTGGTAGTGGGAAGTGACTCAAAGTTGTTAAAAAACAAATTAAAGTATGGTAATTATATTTTAATGTGATTGATCAGTTCAAACAAAATGCATAAAAGATTTTCTTTTATAGTTGAGAACATTTCTTCAAAAACTAGAATCAGATGCACAATTTTAAAGGAAGTGTTATAATTAGACAGCAATCTCACTCAGAAATAATGATTCTTGCAATTAATTTTTAAAAAGAATAAAAACTATTCTTGGAAATTTTGGAGGAGCTAAATGTGAACAAGTCTAGAGGATAATTTCCAGTAAAGGAAATCAAAATATACGTTAAAAAATTTAATATAATTACAATATTGCCATTGTTGAAAATAAATTGATAATAAGCTAGAAGTACGTCTGTATTTTTAAATATTTAATTTTATATTTTCTTAGGCAAATGCTTTTTTATACGACAGTGCATATTGCCTTAGGCAATTCATTTTCTGGTGGATAAAACCCATACTTCCTGATGTGGCACCAAAGGACTATTGTGGCCTTACTTCCTTTGGAAACCATAGTTTCATCTATTTTGGACCAGGCTGCATGTTTAAACAGCAAACGCAGTGCTGGACTATACTGGAAAACTACACTTGCACTGACCTCCTTTTCTCTCTGTTATCATTACATTAATATCAGTTTAAGAAATTGCTACCCTGTCTGGTAATTGGTATTTAAATATGCCCTTGAGGGGAAAGTAGGCTTTAGGTAGTTACGTCTTCATTTTCCAGGAATAAGCCATAGTTGCTGGTTCGCTGTCCGTGCTCAATAAATGGTTTTGAATAGTTTTGGCACATGATATTCTGAATAATACCATTCCTTGGGAGGAAAATCATAGTTTAAGTTACCACTACCAAGTAATATTTTTATTAGCAAGTAATAAGTTCCAGAAAAGTGTCTCGGTATATGAATTTTAGAAACCTGCCAAGCTTCTGAAATTGGCTGTGATGTTCAGCATGGTGGCTACAGTCTATAATATTATAGTGCATACATAAAAGGTGTCAAGAGTCCATCCTAAAATTCAACTGTCATTTTCCCAATTCAGTTCCATCAGTATATGAAAGGTGCTTTTGTTCTAGATCCCTCCCAACACTTAATATTGTCAGGTTTTAAAATTCTTCCCATATCAAGGACATGAAATCCTGCTTTCTTATTGTTCAATCTACATTTTTCTTTCTTTTCTTTTTACTAAAAAATTTTTTTTACTTTCATTTATTTTTGAGAAACAGTGAGATAAAGCGTGAGCGGGGGAGGGACAGAAGGAGAAGGAGACACAGAATCCGAAGCAGGCTCCAGGCTCTGAGCTGTCAGCACAGAGCCTGATGCGGGGCTTGAACCACAAACTGTGAGATCATGACCTGAGCTGAAGTTGGACGCTCAACCGGATGAGCCACCCAGGCGCCCCTCAAGCTACATTTTTCTAATTTCCAGTGAGTTATGGTATCCCTTCTTACATTTCAGGCTTCTTCTTCTCTTACCTGCTTCATTTTCAGTGCCTATATATCAACAGTACCAAACCCAGATTCCAGATGTGAAGCACATTGATATTGACCTCTGTTTATGGAAATTTAGAATGTCTTTTCCATTTCTGATATGTAGAGACATTCTATATTTTTACTCAGTGAAGTGTTTTGTATTTCATATATATGTATATGCATATATATACATATTCACACAGACAACACATACATGTTCATATATACATATATATGTATGTATACACACACACACATATATATATATATACATATATTTCTGGGTTTTTAAAATTATATCTGTCATTTCTGAGTGCTATGAACCACGCAAAAACTGCTTTCTATGTCTCTCGCTGTGAATGGCAGTTGAACACTGATTTAGATGATTTTATTGTTTGATTTAAAAACACCAGCAGTTTAGGGGTGCCTGGATGGCTCAGTTGTTGGTTAAGCAACCGACTCTTGGTTTTGGCTCAGGTCATGATCTCGCAGTTTCATTAGTTCGAGTCCCACATTGGGCTCCATGCTAGCAGTGCGGAGCCCGCTTGGGAGTCTCTCTCTATCCCTCCCTCTCTGCCCCTCCCCGACTTGTGCTGTCTCTGTCTCTCTGAAAATAAATAAACTTAAAAAAATTAAACCATACAGTTTAAAATTGTGTAAATGAGAATTTGAGTTTATAAATTTTCCAGCTATGCAATATACGCCATCAGAGTTCTTTGGTTACCTATGTTGTGTTGTTTTTTATGATCTGTAATATCTATTAGTTTATAAAATCAGGGTTCCATATCTAGCCAACAAAAATACCAGATGCCCCATTAAATTGTATTTCAGATAACCAGGAAAATGTGTTCGAATATAAACATGTTCCAGGTATTCCCAAGCTTAACTGGGCATCCTGTATTTTTGGTGGAAACATTAATAAAATGCATTTTCTAATGAGATGCTTCGGCGAACATTACAAACTTTTACGACAATTTCCTGAGTTTTTTGCTCTGGTGGATTCTTCTACTCCCATTTTTTCCTATTTACTGAAATCAGCAATACAATAGATAATGCATGCTTTTGAGTGACAGTAGACATTCCACATGACTACAAAGTGTGGCTGCAGCAGGAGTGGTACAATGTGGTAGAACAAGATTGCTGGGCCAGAGTTCTGGCTTCAGCATTGACTAGCTTTGCCAATTTAGGCGTGCTGTGTAACGTCTCTGTGCCTTAGTTTCTTTTTCTGGAAATGAGTTAATATATACATTAACTATATGATTTAAAACAATATCTCTTATGTGAAGAAAGAAATCGCTGTCGCCTTAGCTATTTTTATCTTCTATCTTTATATTTTTAAAAATAATCTGTGAATATGTACGCATATTTTAAACGATTAGAACAGAAATAGGAATAATTTAGTAATTCTTGACTTGCCAGCTTAAATTTAATACATGAAAGGATACTGAGACAAGCCATCAAATTATCAATTTACAATTCCCTAGAATAAGAAACTTTGCAAGCAGTATAATATTGGAGAGAGTACCTGTTATGAGCCCAATTGGATATGCATTTGTAATAAAATGACTTTGTATCTAGACAGAGAAAGACCAAAATATAATCCCTATGATCTCTAGTTTTATCCTGAGATTTTATCTTGTATCATATTTTCGTAAATGATTAAGAGCATACAGTTGAAATTGAAATACAGTTCTGTGAGCTTCCCTGTCTAGAGAATGTCATTCAGAGATACCTTGCCAGTTGCCCACTGACGGTCTTAGAGCTGTAACACAGAGTCTGAGTCATAAGACTGGTATCATTTAATTATCGCACTCCTTCTCCTGTAGATTCATTTTTAAAATACCACCTAAGCCCAGATAATGCATTAACTCTTGAAATTCATGACTACTTAGGCACAAAGTTTGGGAAACACCAATTTCCAGAAAATTGTGTTGCAAAGAAATGTCTGAGTGTTAATTGAACCACACAATGAAAATAGGGAACAGCTGAACAGCAACCTTAGAAATAATAAGATAGAAATAATTATAACATAGAAGTAATAAGTAGGGAAAAAGTTGGCCGACATACCAAACAAAAAGCTAAACAGATAAATGCATACACTGTATGAGACAGTTTATAGAGTACAATATCAGTTCTTTAAAGATATATGAATAATGAAACCTTAAAGTAAATTTAAAAATACTACATTAAATAAATTTGAATACTTGATCCAATAAAACATTTTATGAGATTATTTGAATTGTAAACATTGCCTTGATAAACTTTAATATATTATGGATTGAAAACTTTCTTCTACATAGAAATAATCAATTAGGTCATATAATGAAACAACCCCTTTAGAAAAACAGAAAGACATAAAATACAAGAATATTAAGAAAAATGTACTGCGACAACTATTGCTGAAGAATTTGTTTAAAAAATAGAGATATGTTAGCTACCATCACCAGTTTACCATCCCAGATGTATATTAATTTGGTGTGTGAGTGTCACACATTAAAATATTAGCAATAATCTGTGAATGGTGCAGTTTACCACGTTTACTTTATTTTTTTCTCTAGTCTTTAAATTTATTTTAATGTTCACATTAAAAATATTTTCAACCATACCACCAAGGAAATGTCACTCAAGCACAGTACTAACATCTAAGTCATCCAAGACAAAGGCTTTAATTTTGCCTTTTTAAATTCAACAAACTAAGATTTTATAAATTTCTTTCTATATTCATGTGCTAGTTTTTTTATTTTTAATTATACATTCTTTTACAATATTTCAGTTTTTCTTGTTAATTATTATTAATATGCTTCCTTCTTTCCTTGCAAATACAAATGATATTTATTTATTATTTTTAATTTATTTTTGCTTGGAATTGTTTTTCTACTCGTATATCACATTATTTGAGCTCTTGTTGAGACTCTCCAGTGATTTTCCCTCCATACAGTTCTTATAACATAGAAGGAAGACCTTCTCTTTCTTTTGAAAACAGACTGTAAGTTTTCGGTTAAGCGGCCGACTTCGGCTCAGGGCATGATCTCCCGGTCCGTGAGTTCGAGCCCCGCGTCGAGCTCTGTGCTGACAGCTCAGAGCCTGGAGCCTGTTTCAGATTCTGTGTCTCCCTCTCTCTGACCTTCCCCTGTTCATGCTCTGTCTCTCTCTGTCTCAAAAAAATAAATAAACGTTAAAAAAATTAAAAAAAAAAAGAAAACAAGACTGTAAGTTTAAAGAGGTGTGCAAATCATTCCTCCAGTTTAATACATATGCTGCCGAAGCAAGCATGGTGTGCAAATTCATTCTTAAAAAGTGTAATGGCGTTTTAAATCCCTGAAATGGATTCTCCACTTGAATTGCCTTTTCATTTATTACTTTTAAAATTACAGAATCATGGTAATGCAAATTACAAAAATCTTTTTATGTAAGTCTAATTTTCACTTCTCAGCTTTTTACAAGGCTGATTATAATCATATGAAAGAAAAAAATTTTTTCTTAAGTTTATTTTGAGAGACAATGAGAGAGGGAGAGAGGGCATGAGCGAGGGAGGGGCAGAGAGAGAGGGAGAGAGAAAATCGCAACCAGGCTCTGTGCTGTCAGCGCAGAGCCCTACTCAGGGCTCGATATCCCGAATCTTGAGATCATGACCCGAGCCCAAACCAAGAGTCTGAACACCTACCCGACTGAGCCACCCAGGTGTCCCTAGTTTTATGATGAAAGATTTTTGAATAAAAATAGAAAGATCATTTTCTAGCCCAGCAATACCTTGAATAAGTAACATAATTAGGTGTTTTGTTACTATTTATTTACAGAAAATAATTTCTGTCTAAGTTAAAAATCCATCCTCATTGAGTCTTTAGAAACAATGGAAAATAATATAGAAGAAAATAATTGTTCATGATGATCTCTACGCTTGAAATAGTCTGTTAACATAGTTATATAGTCTTCCTGCCAAAACTTTTTCTGTACTGCTCACACTTTTTATTTTTCTAGAACATTAAGCTAATTTTGTGTATAATGTTTTGCCTATCTTTTTTTCTTCAGTAGCTATCACATTGGGAGTAATTCATCTCTTTTCCATTTCCTTCACCGCTCACAAAGGGAATATTGCTTGTCCCCTGCTCCATCCTTGTGTATTGCTAAACAACAAAAACTGCCAGGCAATTTGAAAACAATTGAGGAAAAGTAAACATGACTTGAGAGGGAAGATGGAGAGAGAGAATGAGAAAGAGAGGAGAAGGAAGAAGAGTAGGAGAAGAGGGAAGAAGAAGAGGAATTTGGTTGACGATTGGCTTCTTTTGAGGATGATGATTGCACTCAGAACAACAATGGTTTATATCTTCACAACGTGTAAGGAAAGTAACACTCACCTAACGGATTACATTGAAAAAAAAAAGATAGAAAACTAGAGGTAGAAACCCTGAACAATCCCAGCACTGAAGTTGCCTGTAATAACATACAAACTGAATTATAGCTTCAATAGGTTTTTATAAACGAATTTTCTCTACTATTTCAGAGTGGTGCACAGAACTACATAATGTACTATAAACACCTTAGAGTACACATTATTCTTTTCTTTGATCTCTCCACCCTTTTCCTGACCTAGTCTGAAAAGTTAAGATTGCATACATATTATACCTGGAGCCCTTCATACATGTTTACATGTGCAGTGCAAAAGTTTGACACTCACAACAACAAGCATGCTTTGCAATTCTTTACCCACACATATAGTGATCTCCATGGTTTTTTTTTTTTTTGTTGATAATAAAATAATTAATTTCTATACTAATATCTTTTAGTGACATGCTTCAAATACAGTTGACCCTGGTGGGGCACGTGGGAACGTATGTTTAAAAACACGTACTTTTATGATTTATTTATTTTCAAATGCAATCCTTGAGTTCTTTCTGTTCCTATTATTTGAGGAAAATATTTTTTTATCAATATTAAAATCAGGTCAGTCATATTTTTGAAAAATTAACCATGTTTTATTATTGATGACTTAAAATATTTTACAGTAATATTTTTGAATGATTTTCCTTAATTTTAAAACAAATTTAAGAATCTAATTAAATATTTTACTTATACTAAAATATCTACTTCAAAACATAAGCATGTAATCTGAGGAAAAAGGAAAAGGAGGATAAAAGAAATGAGTTTTTTTAGTAATGAGTTTTAGTTCTGAATTATGCAAATTTATAGCATTTATTTTAATTGAATAAGTTTAGGTTACTTTATAATAATATAACCTATTATATTATTACATTAGTCAATATTATTAAATGCTATCTTTTAAAAAATCTATGAAAACGAGTAAAACATTTATAATTCATATTGTATATTCTGTCAGCATAAATTAATATTTAAGCATAATTATAAAGCATAGAAGTAAGTCAAAGTATGGTTTTAAAATTATGACTCTACTACGTGCTGATGTTTATGTTAGGAGAGGTACAAATATATCTTGATGAATAACATGATGCATAGATAGTTAAAAGGAAAATATTGTATAAAAATAAAGAGCTGATAGCATAGAAAAATTCTTAAAAGCTCTTTCTTTAAAAAAAAAAAACATTTCTGCCTGTAGTCATAACTGTATCTCTTGCATATTTTTTTAACTTTTTCCCTCAGTGTTTAGTTATCTTTGAGAGAGACAGAGAAAGAGAGAGAAAGAGAGAGAGAAAGGGACAGCAGAGGAGGAGGAGAGAAAGAGAGGGGGACAGAGAATCTGAAGCAGGCTCCATGCGGTCAGCACAAAGCCTGACATTGGGCTGGAACCAGGAACGGTGAGACCATGACCTGAGCCAAAGTCAGATGCTCAAATGACTGAGACACCCAGGTGCCCCTGTATCTACTTCATCCAAGATAGATAATCGTCCTTCTAATTTTACATTGATCAAATTATACCTACATCTGCAATTTCCATATCACAAACATTGATCTGTAGTGCAAAGGTTTTTAAATTTTTTTCTCTAATCTAGAAATTCCCCTGAAGAAAATCTTAACACGTTATTTTATAGTTATACCACATCTCCAGTCCACATGATTATCTGATTCTCCATATATATTTTTTACTAATAAAAATTGTATTAGTTATACAATTATATAAATTTACCCACATGTGTTTATGTATTGAAAAAAAAAACTGCCAATTGGTTGGTTTATTTTTTTTTCATTTTCCCTAATAAGCAAGAACATTCTGTGTATTACCTAATTATCCAATATCGTGGTAATGGTGATTATTTCTCCATTGATGAAATAAGGCACATTCAAGCAGAAGAGATTTCAGTAAAACTATATGTTTGACAGTTCCTTGTCTTAATTTTCTTTGTAGCCTCACAGCCATCAAACAGGGATTGGGCATCTAGTAGGGGCACAGTTGCCAAGATACTTAAACATCAAATAAATTGATACTGAGCTTGTGTTTTAGAAACAGTATATAATAGAATAAGGAAAGTAGTAGAAAGTCTCTCTCCATATGCACTTATTCATCATTCATAGATATTTGTTAAACCCCTACTATGTGTCAGTAAGTGTAGAGACATAGATGAATGAGACAAAACAAATTAATATGTATTCAGTGTATCAAGTGGTCAAAAATGGTATTTAGAACAGTAAATCAGGGCAAAGGGAGAAAGGTGGGTAAAGAATTTAGACGTGCGTGTTTTTGTGAATGTGTGCGTGTGCACATAAGCATGTTTATATCTCTAGATGATATATTCTTTAATATTACTATGGTGCTTCTGTTATAAAAAATAGCTTTACCATCTTTATGCTGTTCTCTTATCCCTTCCCGTTCCTGTCTGGGGAGAGGTCAAACATTCATTTGAGGGATAGCCGATGGTTCTAAAATTCTAACCTGCTAAGAAACATTCAGATTCTGAAAACTTGAAATCTCACCCAAAGGTGTAGTTTAAGGGCAATAGTTAGATTTATATGCTTTTGGATTTCTTCTGAATGTATCACCAAGGCATAATACACTTTACAAAGGCCTGTAATGGTTCCAAATACCAGTGTTATGTGTAGCTCCAGGTCATATTTTCTATTACAGGAGATAGGAGAGTATAAAAATTGCATTGCATAGTGCATCAATAAAGGAACACTATGGACCTTATCTTATCTTACAGAAATTTCCAATTCGAAATGTGCATTTTTGTTGTGAAAATGCCTTAAAAGTTCACAGTGCTTTCTGCCTCTACGGTCTGAATTATATCCAAGCCATTTTAAGCTAAGCTTTTGTTCTGGTTGAAGATCTATAGCAGAAGTGGTGCTTTGCTAAAGGAGAAACAGAGGGGAGTGGGGCTGAGAACATGCTGCTGGATGATAAAGTAAAGGCAACTTTGGAAAGAATTCTAGGAAGAGGTTCAATGAAAGGGTATATCCATTTTGACTGTAATATTGTTTTTCCTAGAAGAAAATAATAATATAATTTATTCTAAAATCTCCTAGGTTGCCTCCTCAGAAACCATCTTTTAAAGAAAATTTCTCTGAGTATTGTCAAAATAGCATATTCTGTGGGGCTATTTACTTCATGTTGGGAGGAAAACGAAAAGGAATGAAACACATCTGTTTTATTTTTTCTTACCTCTTATCAGCACTGCCTTAGAAATTATTTATCCAAGCTCTATTTTTCTGCCGTGGCTTCTATAAGATCTGTTTGAATAATATTAATTCTAATTGATAGCATGTTGTTTTGGTGGGTCATGCAAAGGTCTCCGTTAGGAAGACAGATGTTTGTTAAAAATACAAATTAAAATAACCTAGGAATTATCTCCTTTTACTTAAATTAAAATGATTTCTGAACAAGTCCAAATATAATTAGTCAAATATAGGGATATTAGAAGGAAATAAAAATAAGCTAATAGGAAACAACAGAAATATTCAGCTTTGTCTTTATCTGTATCAGTAGTATTACAGCCTCAAAGCAAGAACATATTGAGACGTGTTTAGTGAACAAATTAATCTCTGGGCATAAATTAGGAATTTGTAGGATTTATTTACTCGTACAATGCCTGCAGTATCAGTAATAAGAAATTAAATAAGTAAATATGCGAAGAAATTAATTTATTAGTTCAAACATATACACAGCTTTAATAGATTACAGTGCCCCAGAGTTTGAAAAAGTGAAAAAAATTTCTCTAGATCCTAACTTTTACAATGCATACATAAAATTAATTAATGTATTATGACTTATATTAGTAATTTATTGAGACTGTTGTTTACCCAAATCCCCAGCACTGTGATATCATCCTAGAAACATTCTACAAATTCTCTTTGCCTACTTATTGTTTGGAATCTATGTAGTTTATACTAACATTCACTTTTGCCTGTCAGAGTATGCTAGCCCTATGTTCTTTCCAGCCTCTATCATGGGCAACATTTTTGCTTAGAAAAGGACCAAAAGAAGAAGGAGAAAATAAGTAGTATATACTTAAAACATGTGGACTTAATACCATTGAAGCAACTAATCAACATATTAATTTTCATTCGTGTTTGCATTTCTTCCCACTCACAAAGGCAGACCCCATGTCTTTGAATCCCTAGCAACAAGCAAATGGAGGTACACAAGGCATAGGAACCAACCCGGGCCAAGAGATAACAAAGAATGACAACATTTGACTGCAGGATTTATATTCTAATCCTGTCACTGAGCTACCTTTGATAGGTTACTGAAATTTCTTTAATTTTAGTTTCATTTTTAAAAACAGATAGTAATAATAAAATAAGATTAAGGATTAAATTTAAGCACAGCCCAGACCGGCAGAGAAAAAGTGATTAATAAAGATAAATTAGTCATTGTTACTCTATTACAAAGGTTATTTTTATGTACTGAATTGTACACCCCCCCACCCCCTCCACCCTCGGCCATTCATGTGTTGAAGCCCTAACATCCAATGTGACTAGAAATGGAGATAGGGACTAAAAGGAGGTAATTAATGTAAAATGAGGTCATAATAATGAGATTCTGATCCTGCAGGACTGGTATCCTTCTACAAGAAGACACAAGAGTGCTTGCTCCCTCTCTTTGTATGCACAAAGAAGAGGTCATGTGAGCGCACAGCAAGATGGCAGCGAGGCCTTGCCGGAAACTGACCATGCTGCTACCTTGATCTCAGAATTCCTGCCTCCTGAACTGTGAGAAAATAAATGCCTGATGTCTGTGGTATTTTGTTATGGTAACCAAAGTCAACTAAGACCGCAGCGCAATGAACATGTGAGCAATACTGTAAAGCACTCACAGTTATTTTTCAGTGTTGATAGATTTGTATTATTTGTTACTTTTTGAACTATCAAGGGAGTCAAGCTGAGAGGATAAACTCATTAATTTAAAAACTGTAGCTGTTAGGTGTGTAGTTCTTGGCCATGACTCTGGAAAAGAGATGCTATCAGGTCCCAAACTGTATTTGAATAAGGTTCTAGGCTTCTGAACTAATCACCAAAACTAAACTGTATGTGTTTAACCACTTAAGAGAACGTATTGGAAGTGATGGTTGCAGTTTTAATGAGTCCCTAAATAGCATCCTTCTTTACTGCCCATACTTGGAATAAATTTAGAAATAGACACAGGAGTCAGACAGATGGAGACCAAATTGTCAGCTTTACTGCTAATAAAAAATAGATCAAAGGAGTAAAGGACATGGCTTAGATACACATCCAAAGGACTTGAGAACACCTCCTAGAATTGGATCAACTTATTTACCCAGTTACTGGAAGACTGCGGGCTGCTCCACCAGAGCATCGCCAGCTCCCTCAGCTCTCCACAAGGCTGAGAAAACAGGCCAGAACACATCTGTCCATAATGCAGGCTTGCTCCAAAGAGGAGCATTCTTCCAAACTTATTAACCGGATAACCCACTTCTCCTTCCTTAGAGAGGAATAGATGAAGAGTCTAGGGGGAGCGGTCAGGACAAGGTGTATTAGTCCAGCTTAAATCCTTCCACAGGAGGCCTGAGGAGCCATGATGGTTGCTTTCCCTGAAGAGCAGTGTCATGGGATGAGGAGTGTGCTATTAAAACTGAAGAGACTTGGGTCTCCCTGGCTCACTTTGCTCATCTCCATTCAGTTGAAGTTTCAGTTGAAGTTGAAGTTGGAAATTCCTTGATTCTGCTCCCTTTTTCCTCTTCCTAGTTTGAGTTGAGTGGCCCTCTGAAACAATTGTTCACCTTCATCCTCCAGGCTGATAGCATTGTCCTTGACCATTCCACTTTTCTATGTTTGGACTCCTAGAGGACGTTGACTGTGGCATAATTATTTTTCTACATTTACTGACTAGTACAGCATCTGATATGCAGGTAGTAAATAAAAGACTATTGAATTTAATCTGATGTTTTCCTAACAGTATTTCTTATTTAAAAGTACTGAGCAGAGATTTTGTAAAAAAGTTAATGAGCAAGTGGAATATGGTCAACACTTAATAAGATGCTCCTCACCCCATTTTGCCTTCTGTGTGTGTCAGACATAACTGAAGTACAATCATTTGTTCAGAATGATTGAAAGAACAACAAAAAACATGTATATTTTACTGCTGCATTTGGAAAAGATAGATAGATGATAGATAGATAGATAGATAGATAGATAGATACATAGATGAAATACTCCTTCCCTTAAAACTTATCACTAAGGAACTGGAGACAATCCTGTGGTAACTTTTAAGGCTATTCATAAGTATATGATTCTCTGTCCTGAGCACATGGTAGGATTGACTTCTCCAACTTGATCTCAACTTTAGGTAGGTGTCATGCTTTTTCTGGTAAAGCCTGCTAATTTTCTTACATATGCCCTTGCTCATGTATTATTTATATTTTGATCTGGTATTTTACAAAATGATGCTGCTAATTTGTTTTTTATTACCAGTATGTAAAATTCTTTGACAAGTGATACAGTATGAGTACGATTTACAATGTTACTGGTTAATTGTTAGATCATGAGTAATTCTAGGGGTCCAGGAAGACGAGCTGGAGCAATCTGAATTAATGTGGTCCCTCTAAGTGACTCATGGTAGTAACTTCTTAGTAACTGATATGAAACATTTATATACTTAAATATTTTCACAGTTAGTATAACTCAACATCAACCCTACTTTTATTCTCTCTCTCTTTCTTCTTCCCTATTCCATCTTCTGTTTCTTTCTTTGATAACATGAGACATCTGCGTTCTCTGGCCCACAGATTTATTGCACTTTCCTATGCTATACCAAGAGTGGGAATTGAAATTAAAATTGTTGGTTTTTATTTGTTTGCTTTGTTAACTTCTTAACCTGGAAATGGATTCTTTTAAGAGCATGTGTATATCTTGCCACTACCTTCTGCACTGTCTCAGCTCAAGGTTCAGCTGTTTAATTCAGTCATAACCATCGTCATGTGGGCTACGTTGAGTCTCACATAGTCTTATACGTATCATGTATTTTTTTTTCTTACTGAAAAAAAGTATTACAGTTGAAAATCAAAGTCTGACCGAGTTAATGCATCAGTAATAAACTGACTCATCATGGTCCTTCAGTCCAAGAGTGTCACAGCACTGGCACAAACATTTTTAATCCTTAGTAATCATTATTAGTTATATTTGATATGATACATGTGAAAGTTTATATGTAACCTTTAAATAAATGTTAATTACATACACAATTTGGGAAGAAACAGGAGTACTGACAAGGTCCAAAATGATAAAAGGTGGGAAAAAATGTGTTAGAATAATGATTTTCTTTTACATTGTCTTGAGAGCAGGGCACTGGATCATACATTCTAATAGTATGGTGTGAAATAGTTGGATATAATTTTCTAGCCAGCCCCTACAACTGCAAATAGGCATAACTAACCTCAAGGTATTCTTTCACAAGCTAATTATTCTTTATTTATCCTGCTTCTTACATTAATATATTATTATGTTAATACTCAGAGTGGTGTGGGCCTTTACACAGATTCAGATTTGGGGTAGGGTCAACAATTACATTTTCTTTTCTCATTTCAGTTTATTCTATTGATTCCAGAATAAAATATACATATCTTGTTTTAAGTTTTCAATCTTCCAGAGAAAATGATAAAAATAAGGCAACTTACTGCTCCCCTTATATTCACATTTTTTTCAGCAATATCAAAGAAAAATAAAATATATCCTTACCTTATCAGATAATAAAACTTAGTCACAAATCAATAATTTATTTTAGTTTCAGAGTAAGTTTTACTATTCAAACAAAACACACATTAAAGTCTGGTAAATATATATCACTTAAGGAAAAGTTTTCTGCATTTTCTAGATTGAGTCATGCTAAGATTCCCCATGCAATTTAACCAGCAATGTGCCAATATGCTGTTCTCCTTAGTATTAAAAAAGGATAACTCTCCTCGGTCTTCATTGTGTTTAGAGTCCTCGGAAAATGAAATTGTAGAGGTAACTTGAATTGTCCAAGATCTATATGCTTATATATTAATCACTTATAAATAGAACATATGAATGCTATTAAAGTAAATGAGACTTTTACAAAGAAAACCCCACAAATGTGTGAAAATATAAGCTTTTTTTGAGCAGAAGTTTTCATTGCTTTTTTACGATATATCCTACATGCTAAAAAGAAGTCTTGGGATTAAAAAAGACTCAATAAACACGTTGGGCCAATAAGCACTTTTTCACTAATTTAAACATAAGCTATAGCCCTGAAAATTTGTGTGCAATACACAAATTTTATTGAATGCCATTTTCTATGAAATATAGTGACATGAGCAAATAAAAAAGATATCCAAAATACAAAATCATATACAAGAGACCTAAATTTACTTCAAAGGTATATCCTCTACAAGAAATACTAAATAAAATTATATGTACGTACATTTGTGATGGTTAATTTATATATATCAACTTGACTGGGATAACAGATGCCTAGGTATCTGGTGAAATATTATTTCTGAGTGTGTCTGTGAGGGTGATTCTAGAAGAGATTAGCCATGAACCAATAAATTGAGTAAAGAATATGCCCTCACACTTGTGAGTGGGCATCATCCAATCCTTTGAGGGTCTGAATAGAACAGAAAGGTAGAGGAAGGGTAAATTTGCTGTCTGCTTGACCTGGAACCTCTGTCTTCTCCTGACTTTGCATATCTCTGCTCCTGGTTCTTAGGCCTTTGGGCTAGGACTTGAACTATACCACCAACTTCCTCAGGCCTCCAGCGTGTAGAGAGAGCCTGTAACTTCTCTGCTTTTATAAAGATGTAAACCAACCTGACATAATAAATCTCTTTGTATGTATTTACATATACCCTATTGGTTCTGCTTGTCTGGAGATCCCTGGATAATATAATATATATACACACGTGCATTGCCTACCAGACCTAATGAAAGTTTTGAGATAGCAAATTAACTATGGAATGCATAACTTTTAGATGGGTAGAAGTGAGGAATTTAAAAATCATAGATTCTTGGGGTTTCAAGGCACCTGAGAATGCAGTCTTTCCCTCTGCCCTCATTCAGTGCACATGTTTGAGGACTAGTCTCTGGGTCCATCACCAACTGATTCCAGCAGCATCCGTAGTTTGTCAGTATTTGTCTATTGTCAACCTCACCAAGTGAGGTGTCGGGCTCTAACTACTGGATGAATTGGGGAAACGACATCTGCAACCTCTGATCAATCTTAAAAGTATCAAGAAAGAGATGACTAGATATTTTTCAACTCTGAATATGGTACAATAGGAAGGACACATCATCACTGTGAATTTGTCATGTCAAAAAAATCAACCATGAATCTGATCAAGCCTTCTGCTCTAAAACTTAAAAAAAAAAAAAAAGTCAGAGGACCGTGTTAAGCCACATGATGGGGATGCAATTAGCAGCTTCTACCATCCAACATGTGGAGATTTTTTTAGTAGAGAATACACTTCTGCATTCTTCACCACATAACTTTCCAGACCAAAAAAAGAGTTGGAGACACCTACAGAGTTAAGAGACTAACATGTATGAGCATTGTTTGACATAATTTCCAACAAACCAACAGTCAAAATGAATTAATGTGGGGCTACTTGGTGGCTCAGTCCATTGAGTCTTGATTGTGGCTCAGGTCATGATCTCACCGATTCATGAGATGGACCCCACATCGGACTCTGCCCTCACAGTGCGGAGCCTGCTTGGGATTCTCTCTTTTCCTGTCTCTCTCTTCCTCTCCCCATCTCACACTCTCTCTCTCTCTCTCAAAATAAATAAACACTTTATAAAATGACTTTATGAAATAAGTAGAGAAATTTGAATTCTATTTATATTAAGAAACTATCACATTTCTAAAGATTGACAAAACTGTTGTTTTCATGTTTTAAAATAAACATTTTCTTGTGAATACGAAACCTAAAATATTTAGAGATTTATAATTTTGCCTACTCATTTTAAAAATTTATGTATTCGGGGGCCTGGGTGGCTCAGTTGGCTAAATGTCCAATTTCGGCTCAGGTCATGATCTCACAGTTCATGAGTTCGAGCCTTCCATCAGGCTCTGTGCTGACAGCTCAGAACCTGGAATCTGCTTCGGATTCTGTCTCTCTCTTTCTCTGCCCACCCCCACTCATGCTTGCTCGCTCTCTCTCTCTCTCAAAGATAAGTAAACATTAAAAAAATAATAATAAAAATATTTTTATATTCAGTTTTTCATTTCTTTCAGGGATTGTTTTATTTATTTTTAATTTTGCATATCTTTTCATGTCAAAATGTGCAGTAGGGTGGTAGGTAATCTTAATCTAATCAAGAAGTTAGCAATGGTGTCGATAAGGGGCATCTTAAGATGAATTTGAAAGAGCCTCTGATCCAAGATTGTGAATTTGTTGTATAGGTTATTGTGATATTAGTGATACATTTTCTGGAAATAACCAAAAATTCATAGAATTCTCTAACCCAATCTCTATTTCTTTCCCAGTTGAAGAAGTAATTGAACAATATCTTTCTTAACTGAGGAGAGGGCAGGAAGAAAACTGTGAGGGCTTTTAGCCTTGAACTCTCAAAATCTTTAGCAGTATATAGTGAGTGCTCTCTTGGTATAGGTTGGAATGTGACTTCCATCATTTATCAGACAGTAAAATCCAGACAGTGATGTAATGCAGCTTCTTTTATTAAGGATAAATTAATTTATCAACTTAATGTTATGTGTAGGTGGTAGGTTAAAAAAAATAAAGAAAGAGAAATAATAAGTACTCATGACTGGGATATATCTGAAATCAGAGACCAAATTGTAAATACACTATAAAGATTATAACGCCCCTAGAACCCTGGGTATTTCTATAATTTTAACACCTTTCTAACTCTGACTATATATTTAATAGGATAAAATTCATATTGATTTCTAATAGGTCATAGTTCATGCAGAGGCAAATTCTTATTATCTTGTATTTATTATCATTTCAAAGTTATTCAAGCCTTTTGTTCTCCTGCTTCTTTTTTTGTGGCTATAAGTGTCTAATAATTATCAGATCTGTCTGATGGTTTAAAAAAAATGACAGAGAACTAAGGAACGAAGGTAAACCGATTATTGTTCTAGTAAAAGTTTTATGAAGTCAACAATAAAAGAATTAGATAAACTTAGGATTTAGAGGACTCAATGATCCTTTCAATATATTATGAAGTCATAATTAGTATAGTTCTTGGAATGAACAATTCTCTTCGGGGGTGTTTGGACACAGGGTGGTATAGGCCATTAAAATCAAACACACTAAACATTATTATTACAGGTGGCGGTATTCAGTAAAAGTTTCTCTGTATTTACTTCATTCCAGTATTAGAAAATAAAAGTATCCAAAGAAAGAGTAGCCATAAATCAGTACATCTTGCACCTTTCTAATATACTGCTACCAGGTGCCACTATGTGGTATAAAAGGAATAAAGCTATATTCCTGAATGAGATGATTGAAAGGATAGGGGTTTTCTGGAATAAAGTATTTTCACTTGAAATCTAGTATCTGCATTTGTGTTCTCAGTATTTCGATTTCGGATTATCAACAGATTTTCGAAATCCCCTGGTAAGTATAGTAATAATCTCTCACAGTAAATAATATAAGAGGATAATTGTCTAAAATTGCCTACAAATTACTTTCTAGGCTTTGTGTCAAAGACAACTTGGATCTAGATGAAAGTATTGTACCATGAGGTACATTTATTATGATGAGAATCGGTGGTGGCATAAACAGCGTTAAATGTCCCTGTGCTGTGGAAACCCTCCAGACTCCCACATAATGCAGTTGGTTCAAGTTGTGGAGAGGCTGGCTGTAACACCAACTGAGCTATAATTCAAATACGCAGACCTTTCAATTTATACGGGGTTTCCAAACCACCTGTGAAATCTTGGAAAATTGCATTTCCAATAGCTTATGGAATATTCATGAGACACTGCTGGGAACAATGGATATTTCTTGAAATTACTATTCTAGATATGGTCACATATAATTACCAAAATAAACATAATCATGGCTATTCTCTTCCACCAAATATGTAGTTTCCCTTGTAAGTGCATTGCTTTTAAAATATGACGAGTTAACTGAGAAATAAAACCAGTCCAGGATGGTCTTATCCATTTACTTTTTAAAACTATGTTGAACTAATATAGAAAAAAATGGAAGAAATGGTAGAGGAAAGGTGAACAGAGTGGATTACAAGGAAGAGAATGTATGCATGCCCAACACGTTCTAAACAGAAGCAAACACACTGGGAAAGTGTGTTAAATAATTAAAACATTTAAAATAGAGTCAAAGTTGATAAGGTAGGCGTGCGTAAGAGCAGTTTAGTGTAGATTGCACAGCCTTTCATCATATGGTCTCCGCTTACCTCCACATCCTCATTTTTGATCACACCCCACACCTCCATTTACCCTGTGCTCCAGCCACACGCCATCCCCTGGAATCACTGTATTCCTGCTCTTCTGAGACTTTAAACGTGCTACTCTCCTAAGTAATTGCAAAAATACCCCCAATTCACGGCTAAGTCCTATTCTTTCCCCAAGCAGTTTAAAAACTACTTTATGTATTGATCTAGCCTCTCCCTTTGCTCTCACCAGAACCGCTACTTGTCCTCCTCTACTGTGATGATCTTTCCCTGTTTACCTCCCCTCTAGAGTTAGAGACAGTGCTTTTGTATCCACAGTGCCTGGAGCATGGTAGATACTCTGTAAACATGAACCAAAACCAAGATCTTAATTTTTAACATGGGGCAAAAGTATTGACAGTTCACAGAAAGGGGAATACAGATTGATATAACAGCAACTAGGAACCTAAAAACCTGTTCCAACATACCAAAATAAAATAAAGCTTAACAATAAGTATGCACCATAATTAAATATTTAAAGAGAATTATAATGGTTAAAAATAAAATATTCAAGTAAATGAGCCCTTCTGTATAATATGAGAGGGACTATAAATTGTTACAAACCTTTCTTTAAAAAAAAATTTATTTGGAGAGAGACAAAGAGAAACAGAGAGAGAGAGAGAGAGTCAGGGTATCCAAGCAGGGAAGCTATGACACAGTCATTTCCATTTAATCCTAGTCTTAGGAAGCAACCTGAATTTCAGGAATAGTATTTAAAAAAAGTAAACAATATTAAATTTGAAATGATACTAAGTGAAGAATGGTAAACACTTTTATTGCCAAATCATAGTAAGATGGCTGTTAACACTAAGGTATATTTACAGAATAAATGCAATTGACCCTTGAACGACATGGATTTGAACTATGCTGGTTCACTTACACACAGGTTTTTTTCTGTACATACAGTAATGTCCTGTAAATGCATTTTCTCTTCCATATGATTTTCTTAACATTTTCTAGCTTACGTTATTGTAAGAAGACAGTGCCTATCTAATACATGTACAAAATATGTGCTAATCTACTGTTTATGTTGTTATAAGGCTTCTGGTCAACAGAAAGTGACCAGATGTAGTAGATGATTTTTTGAGGAGTCAAAAGTTATTTGTGGCTTTTTGACCGAGGGGTTGAGGGAGTCAGCACCCCTAGTCCCTGCATTTTTCAAGGATCAACTGTACTTTGTGATTTTTTTAAGTTTTATAGAGATAATAGGTAATTTTAAAATGCTATAATACTAAAAACTTATAAGACATTTATACAATATGGTTATCACAAATATAGATAGATATAGATATAGATATAGATATAGATATAGATATGAAGAAATGTGGAAATGAATCCCAGATATACCCTAAAAATTGTGAAATGTGGCAACTGACATATTCCTCTCCCATTGTAAAGGATTGCTCATGACGTCTCTCTGACTTGGAAAATATCCATGGAGTGGAAGCCAACAGCATTGGCTCTGGAGAGAGAGAGAAAGCTTAGACTTGAGACCTGGCTATGCCACTTGCCATGTGATCTTCAGCAAGTAGTTTACCCTAGATGTTCCCTGATTCCCTAATCAGTGTAAGCATGACATTACTATGTGTGCCTTATGCATTGTGAGTAATTAAGTGGCTTATAACCTATGACAAAGATTCTCTGACTACTTTAGTGCTGCTCCTCTGAGACCTCTTTTTGACTAGGTCTTGCCCTTGGGCTCTGCCCTAAGCCCATTTAGTCCAATTTCAGCAAGAATCCTGCTGGGTTAGTATAGTGAAAATCACCCCCCCACTTGATATGTGATCAAATTCCTTATCCCCCACCTTCAGTATCTTATCACCTGGCCTGCCTACAGCAAAAATTCTGTCAAGTTGGCTTAGCCAGAATCCCCTAACCCCTGAAGTCCCCTTTCAGTATTTTTCCACCCACTGACCCTCACCCTGCCCCTTGGCTATAAATCTCAACTTGTCTTTTTGGTATTTGGGGTTGACTTCAATCTCCCTCCCCTATTACAAAACCCCATTGTCTTAGGCCCGCTGAAAAAAGTCTGCCTTACCATCTTTAACAGGTGTCAGAATAGTTTCTCCTTTTATACCTACAAAGTAGGTACAAAAGTACTTCCTATAGAGTGTGTGCTTAAGCAATTTTGGCTATTACAATCTTTATTACTATTAATATTATTTTGTATTATATTTATATAATTTTATAATTATATATATTTATATATAATTTAAATATATATTTATATATAATTTAACATATAATATTATATATAATAATATATATAAACATATATAATGTATTTATATACATAATTTTATATTATAATTACAATTTCTTAAAAATTTCCAGCACCATCTGGCTTGGAAAATTGACCATGGGGAGGCAATCTCAGCAACCTGCACTTTAATCACTGCGTTTCTGACCGCTTAATCACCTTAACTTCAGTAAGGGTGGAGTCCATGACCTTGTTGTTTGTGGTTACCCCTCCAATGTGAAGAAGACTGCCTGACACATGGGAGACTTCTAATAAATATGTGCTGATTAAATAATTAATTAATGTTTCAATCTAACACAAAACCTTTAGTCTTCAGTTATCCTTCCCTTAATCATAGAAGATGCTCCTTGGTCTCATCATCAAACTCTACTCAGCATTTCCTAACATGATTGACTTTCTGTAAAATCACAAAATTTTTTAGAGGGGGTCTTGTTTTCAAAACAAATGTTGCTGAATAACTTTTCATATCCATGAAAATAAAACCTTACCTAAATTATAAGCTACCTGAGAGCAAAGAATTTGTCTCCTGTTTTCTTTTTTTTTTTTTTAACATGGATCCATATGTCTTCTATGAATAGTTTACATACATTTTTCAGCATGTTAAGTATTAAAATAGTGTCTCATAAGATAAATGTCCGTCTTTGAGCTAGAACCTAACTTGCAATTATAGCTTCTCATATTAAAGTAAATGTATTAATAATGTGAAAAATAGACATGAATGGACAGCTCAGAGCCTGATGCAGGGCTCAAACTCGTGAACTGCAAGGTCATGAGCTGAAGTCGGAGGCTTCACCGACTGAGGCATCCAGGCGCCCCATTAGTGGAAGCATTGCTGTGAGCCACTGCAGAGAAACGGCCCTACCCATCTCTGAATTGAGCCAAAACCTTTGGACGGGGCAAATTGGTAGCTGTTGTAAGCAATTGCTTGGGGGAACAGACATCCTGGTCACAAGACTGATGGTTGTGGACTTTCTGAAGATAGAATCAGTAATCAATCAATGTATATAACCCAGAGTAGTTTAGCTTAGCACCCACAGACAAATTTTTTTTTTTTGCCTCGTTAACTCATGAAATTGCCCTCTGACTATCCTTTTCCTTATTAACAACCCCTTGCTTTCTCTGTAAAAGCAGGACACTATTCGAGTTTCTACCTGAATCTGTGCTTCCGAATTGCAATTGGTTGATCCCAGATAAATTGTTTGCTTCTCATTGCGGCTCTTTATTTTCAGGTTAACAATAGAAATGAGGTTGGTGGCTATAATCTTTTTCTTGTGGTTCCGTTAAATAAATATAGGACATCTTTAATGATAACACTTTTGGCTTGATAGAATATGATTTTTTTAATAAAATGTGATTGTTTTATAAAAATAGTTACTTAAAAGGCTACTCAAAGGCTACTATTCAACCAGTTATCTTTTCTTTATGGAGATCGTTAGGTAAAAGAAATGCACAGAATATCTTTCCAAAAGTTTATTAGGAAAAATGTGATTAATTAACGGGGTGCTCTGTCTGCTGTTGTTTTATATGCTGGATGTTAATTATGGTCCAGAGGTTACTATATGCGTTTATAGTTAGATTATTCCAATTTTAGGCTACTTCCTTCCAAGAAATTTTAATCATTTAGTGGCATGTCAAACAAGGTATCAGATGGAAAAATTTGAAAAGTATAAATTGTTCTTGAAAGATTTGAATAACAGTGGCAGTTGAAACTATGCTTTCAGCAGGCCTCTTAAAGACAGACTATTTCAAACCACACTAATGCAGTAACTATGATACATTGATCAATATAAAAGATGGACACAAGTGAGGCTGGAGAGACTGTGTAAATTTTTAACATTTGAACAGGTGGCCAACTTACCAAAACAACTTAAACCTTTATGGTATCTTATGCTGAGACACATCCTGGTGTTTTACAATGACATTAACATTAAAATTTAATTTTTTCCCGCGGAGTTAATAATTAGCCAGTCTCAGTGAACAAAAATAGTGAGAACCCATCAATTTTTGAGCGTCATTTTGAAAGAGGAAGGAAAGATATTCTTCCTGTCATGGGCCAATGAATATTGCCATGCGCTGGTTGCTAAAGAGGAGAGTTGTGAATACGAAGGTAAGTGGCTCTCAATTCTATTGTTGCTCTCATTTTCAGGAATTTAGGAAAGTAAATGATATCTCTCATTTCATAAAGTGATAGGTGAGGGAATCAGTATACATCCAGATGCTGATTCAGGGTCAGAGCTTCCCTTTGTTCTAAAAGCAAAGATCTGAACGCTAGGTTAAATCAATACCATAATAAACTCTCAAATTTCTCCTTTGTAATACGCGTTACTTGATAAGTTTAAAGTACTTAACCTACAGTTCTCTAGGATAGTATGAAGAGATACATTAATCCTAGTAACCTATTTGGCTGCTTGGTTGGACGTCAGGCCGTGAGAATACATTGTCTCTTATTTACTGTTTTTGCCAACGCTTGTACGTACAAAGGCAGATGTGAGGGTGGCTACACATTGAAAGCGGCATTTAGATATCTTCAGAAGCCTTTCAGGGACAAGATATTTTGTTCCCAAATTATTCCTAGCTTATTTACCCAGTTTATAGCTATGACTGGTTTGTTGCTTCCTCCCAGAAACTTTGATTCTTTGTTCCACATTCCTACTTCTAATATCTTCATCCAGCCCTTGATGTTTTTTTTTTTCTTTGTGTTTTCTGCAGGCTGTATTCCTTAACATACCAATCCCATATTTTCTGTTAACTGCCATGTTTGCGCCTCCCTTTTAAAGGATTTCAGAGTTCCTGAAGCTTCTTGCCCTCTCAACCTAAATCCCTCTGAATACTCACTGTGCGTTCTTCTGAATACCAAGTTTTAAAAAGAAAAAATATAGTGAATGATAATACAAATAAATTAATTTGTACAAAACTTTGTAATTATCTGATACATTGCTAAGACAGTATTGAGGGCATTTATTTATAAAGAAGTTTATTTTGTCTCACACCATCTTGTTAAAATTTTTCAGTGTCAAATTTGCTTCAGAGACGCTTTCCTCTGTCTTAGATGAATGTTGTAGGCTGAGTAATAGCCCACCACGAGATACCCAGGTCCTAATTTGGGAACCTGTTACTGTGTTACCTCTCATGGCAAACAGGACTTTGCAAATGTGATTAAACTGAGGAATTTTACACAGGGAGATTATCCTGGATTATCTAGGTAGACCCACTTGGCATCACATGGATTCTCAAAATTGGGGACCTTTCCTGACTGTGGAAAATGATTGGAGAGATTCAGCATTGCTCATTCTGAAAATGAAGGAAGGAAGCAATGAGTCAAGGAATGTGTGTGGTCTCTAGAAGCTGGAAAAAGTAAAGGCAATGGATTATTTTGGCACCTCCTGAAAGAAACACAACACTGCCAACATCTTTTTTCCAAGAGAGAGAGAGAGACAGAGACAGAGAAAGGGAGATAGAGAAGGCATGCACACACAGTGAAGGAGGGGCAGATAGAATCCCAGCAGGTTCCACACTGCCAGTTCAGAGCGTGATGTGGAGCTCAAACCCAGGGCTATGAGATCATGACCTGAGCTGAAGTTGGACACTTACCCAACTGAGACATCCAGGTACCCCAACCAACATCTTGATTTTAACCCAGGGAGACCTGTAGTGAACTTTTGATGCACAGAATTGTCAAATAAAACATTTACCTTGTTTAAGGCACTGAATTTGTGGTAATGTGTTACAGGTGACAATAGGAAATTAATACAGATGATAACATCAGGTGCAATTTAGTAACTAGAAGATAAGTTCCTTTATAATAGTCAAAGCTCTGAGATTGATTTGTAGTTAAAGCCACCCTGTCTTCTTCTCCAGCCTTCTCCTGGAAAAATAGTGTGTGTGTGGCTTCTGCTTTATGCCTCTGCCCTCTTTCCTGTTTCTGTTCCTCTTCATCCAACTAGTTACCTTCAGTTTCCAAAGCTTGTAAAGTTGGAGTAGTGGGAATCAAAAGAACAAATTCGGAAGCAAGTGGATCCTAGACTGATAACAGTGTGGTGATCTATAATCTTTGCTCTTTGAACTTGGAATATGTTTCATTCTTTTGCTTTTGGGCACTTCTCTGCATTGTTGAAGACACCAATAGCCCAACTTACTGCTGCAATGTCCATTTCTCTACATAACTAAAATTTTCACCAGAATTAGCAAGCTTCTAGTCATGTGCTACACCTTTTGTGGCCCCAGGCATATGAAAGTCTACTCTCACCCCTCACCCACTGCCTAAGCACTGGTACTTCTCCAACTACAGTTAACCTTGTCCTTAAGATTTCTCAGGCGTTTACACAGACACTGTTTTTCTCAGACCTTGTTTATTGTATGAAAACCCCTACTAAAGGCTTATAGTGTGGACCTCACAAGTCTCCTCTCCCTTGTCTTACAGTGAAAGAAGGACACCCTTCCCTTGTGGAGTTTGGAAACCACAGTGGATTGCTGAAGTTCTCGCCAAAGGTCTTCCTCAAGAATGGTCTTCAAAGATCGTCTAACTACCTATGCTTTTATATCTTTGCTATGAAAGAATGACTTAATAGCCATTCAATCAAGTTTTAAATGCTACTTTGAACTTTCTGGAACTTGATCTCACTTTGTCAAAACCTGGAAAGAAAGGACCCATTTTGAAAACCTTGTTTCCACACCACAAAACATCATTGCTGTAGATAGATTCTGATATTAAATAATACCCTTATTATTTCTTCTCATGGTTTAGCTTGCTTGTGATTCAGCTACATTTTTTAATCACTTCCATTTTCTTTCATCTCTTAACTTCTCTCTCTCTCTCTCTCTCTTTTTTAATCTTCCCACACTTCTTTGTCCTAGTGTGTTGAAAATATAAATGGTCCTGCCATGGTTCCTAACATTTATTCATTCATTCAACCAAAGTTGTGACTAAATAATATTCTCAAAATATTATGCTCATTGATAAGGATGATGTAGAGGTTATTCCACCTGACCTCAGGGAACTTTTAATTTAATAAGGGCAAAGACCCACATAATCAACTCATCTATCTCTGAAATAAGAAATCTAACTGTTAATCCTCAAGCTTCTACCTACACATCTTCATGATACCCCCCCCCCGCCCCCGTTATGGGGTAATTTCAATCATTCCACTATTTTATTAATTTACCAAAATTTCTCAAACACGTAAAATGGCCAATTGGTAAAAAATATTTGGTCACTGTGTTTACATATATTTAATTACATGGTAGATAAATATATGCCTTTTGACGCCTATAATACTTATTTTTTTCTTAGAGTAATTTAGATTACAATGTCAAGAACTTGTTTTTATTGTTTTCTTTTTAACCTAATTGATAGCCATATGCAAAATAAATTCAGTTTTATCTGCTTCATTTTTATCTTTATTGGATACATTTTATTATTTCTCTTTATCCTGAAAAGAAGGTATATGAAACTATAAAATAATTGCATTATTCCTTTCTCTAACCCTGGCAGTTATGCTCTCAGCCCCATGCCTTACAGACCCGATAAACCTGGCCCTTGCCAGGGGGACAATAAATCGCTACCTGTCAAAACCTGGTGGACATTTCTTTTTATTCTTGATCAGCTTGTGTATAGGCCTTCTGTCTTAGTCCACGTTTCAGAGTGAATGTGAACCAGTGTAGAGTCTCATCTTTTTCCTATTCTTTAGTAATTCAGTTTATTTCTTGTGCCTGTAGTTCTGTTTCCTCCCGGGTATTCAGTCCATTAGGTGAGTAATCTGATTTGTATCTGTATTTGCAGAAGCAGGCTTCGTGGATTGTACCTTGTCCTCACAAGCTGAATTCTCTGTCCTCCTGCTCTCAGTCGTCTTGTAACGGGCGCCTAGTCCCCGGGTGTATAGTACTCACTCATTACATCAATGCACTTTGAAACTCCACCAATCACTGGCTGGATTGATTACATAGTGCAACTCCTTTTGAACGTAGACTAATGTTCCTTATGTTCTATGTGCTCCCTTTCCCCATGAGGATTGCTATCAGAGTTGAAGGGCCACATTGAGAATCCTCTGTGATCTTTTTTCCTAAAAGAAAAGGTTGTTGTCTATTTCCATACAGCATTACCTGATTCTGTAAGCTTTCCAGGTGCACTGAAGAAACAGAGGAAAATAGAGGAAACAGGAAAATTACTGGAAGAAGGTGCTGGGGAATAAATCATAGATAGGAATAAACAATAGGAACAAAGATAATTTCAAAACTCTGTACTAGTATAGAGTTGCTTTCCTTTCCAAACTGCATATGGAGCACTATTCATTTCAGTGCATTTCTTTTCAGAGCAGAGCCCAACGAGGGGCTCTATCCCACGACCCTGGGATCCTGACCTGAGCCAAAATCAAGAGGCCAATGCTCAATGAACTAAGCCACCCAGGCACCCCATAATCTAGATTTTTAAATGATGAACCATTTAACCTCCCTCAAGGTAGACCTTCATTTTTTCTTCCAATTTTAATGATGTATACTTAATATACAAATAGTAGCACATATTTAATGTATACATTTTGATGAATTTGGATTATGTGCGTATACCTGACAAAAATTATTTTTTTTTCCAAACAAGAAAAAAAAGAGAAAGAAATCAATTAAAAGGGTGGGGGGGGATAGTACTGTTGGCATTTTCACTATTTTTTTTACTCCAGAGAATTAAAATTTCTCAATATAATGAATTCCTGTGCATTCTCACATATTCAAAATTGCCATCTTCTGATAGTTCTAATTATAGTAATTTCGACAGATATGCAAAAGACAGATTAATATCTTCAATATTTTCTAAATAGTCCATTATATGTTTCAGCGTTAGAAAAGTACTCAAAACTCATATTCTTATCTCAAATATTATGAAAAAAACCAAGGGATTTGTTTCTGCCATATCCATAAAACGCACACAACTTTAGCATATGTGGAAACAGAACATTTCAAATTAACTTCTTAAAAACAAGTTAATTTTATAATACATTGCGTTTAAAATTTTTGTACCAACAATATTATCTTTGAACTATTATGTCTAGGTGATTTCCTCACTGGGAGCCAATCTTGGAAAACTTTTTATTTATTTATTTTTTTAATTTTTTAATCGTTATTTATTTTTGAGAGACAGAGTGCGAGCAGGGGAGGAACAAGAGAGAGGGAGGCACAGAATCCAAAGCAGGCTCCAGGCTTCAAGCTGTCAGCACAGAGCCCTACACAGGGCTTGAACTCATGAACTGCGAGCCGAAGTTGTACACTTAAGGGACTGAGCCACCCAGTCTCCCCTTGGAAAACTTTTTATTAAAGGATATACTAAAAATGTTTTTTACAATACACATATGCACACACACACACACACACACACACACACATACAACTCTTTAGTAAGCATGTATGATAAAAATTACTTACTAGCTTCTCTTGGATTAACACAGAATTTGGATGAATCATTACAAGGCAGTTTCAAGCGAGTACAATAACACTGACTACTAGCAATGAAATGAGTATGATAGCTATAAGTCTCGCTACTTTATTAGGAGCAAAGATAGCAGGATCATTCTCTGTGAACGGCCACCCCTGGAGCATGGCTTTGTGCCACTGAAAGAAGCATCTAGATCTGTTGACTGAATGACCCTGGGGGGACTACACTGTTAGGAATCACAAGTAACAATAACAACGGTTGGAATCAAGGCCACTAACGCAAATGAACGTGGAAAGACTACAGATAAGAACAAAGCACACATCCTAGGTCAGGAAAAGAAATTGTCTGTTCAAAATGATGAGTCAAATTGCTTCAAAAAAAATTCCTCTTTCTGACATCTCCTTATCACACCAAGATTTCCAAACATATATTTTAAAACTAGAATATATTTTCTAATTTCAGCAAAATATTTTGTGGGTGTCAATATTTAGAGAATATGAACAAGAACATAGAAACAAGCTCAGATTCGTTATACATGTGTTTGTATACATGCATCAGTAAATATTAAAGAAAATAGTACCTTGCATCTAGGTTAAAGTGATTCTACTTTGTTAGAAAGAATGTATTTAGAGGAAGAAAACCTTTTTTTTTTAAATGTTTACTTATTTTTTTTTTTGATAGAGAGAGAGAGAGTGAAAGCTGATGAGGGACAGAGAGAAAGAGAAGGAGAGAGAGAGAATCCCTAGCAGGCTTCATGCTGTCAGTGCAGAGCCCAATGCAGGACTCGAACTCAGGAACCATGAGACCATGACCTGAGCCGAGATCAAGAGTCAGTCGCTTAACCGACCAAGCCACCCAGGTACCCTTAAAGGAAGAAAATCTTAAATTATAGCTCATTAGAGAAATCATCATCTTGATGAATGAGTAAAAGTACTTCATATTTATAGAATTAAAGTATTAAATGATAAAAAAGAACTGATTTCTAAATTAATTTTTTTTCCCCAAACACATGGGAAACTAGCATTGGTTTCTGGCTTCCTTCCCTGAAACCACAGAATCCCGAAGATAACACATACTGATACCTCCCTTCCTTTTTGTTTCTCTCTCACACATGCACATGCATGTCTGCATGCACATACGTGTGCCCATGTGCACAAAACCAAATACACACAAACTATGAGAAATTTACAGGTATCCTATAAATGGTTGTATCCCCTTGGTGTGTGGAGATGTGAATGTGTGATACCCAGAGTATGTCTCTGTGTGTGTGTGTGTGTGTGTGTGTGTGTGTGTGTGTGTGTGTGTTGTGTCTAACCAGAGACAGCTCTAAGTCAAAGATTGGGCATAGGCTAGGGGAGAATCTTAGTAAGATGTGGAAAACTGGATGGCTAATACGGCATTGTGGGAGTATAAATAGATGACACTGCTTTAGAAAACAGATATTACTTACTAAAATTGAAGATACACATATGACATATATTAGTCAGCTGTGGCTGCCATAAAAGCAGGGAAAAAAACATTTTAAGTAAGTAATAATGTTATAAACAGAGACACAGTGCCATTTATTTGAGAAATGCAAGCTTAAATACAATGAGATAACACTGTATATCCATCAGATAGCAACCATTAAAGCGCCAAATAATTTCTCGTGCTGATGAGAGCATAAGCAATTGTAAGAGAACTCTTTGGAATACTATCAAAATGAAGTATTTGTATATACTATATGCTAGCAATTTCATTCCAAAGTATTCAACCCAGTAAACCTGTGGGACACATTCATAAGGAGTCACATTTAAGGCATTCACCAAAATATTATATTGATAAATAGATAGAGGTATTAGTTCATTCATTATAAGAAATATAAAAGATGTGTATATAATTGATGAGAATGTATGCAGCAGTCAGAAGCAATGAACTAGATGTACATACATGGGGGTATTGCATTATTAAATGAAAAAAAGTAGAATGAGACAAATAGGATACTATTAATTTATATTTCAATACATATACTCTGAAACTAAAATCATATTTTTAAATTTAAATTCAATTTAGCTAAGGGGAGCTTGGGTGGCTCAGTTGGTTAAGCGTTCAACTTCGGCTCAGGTCATGATCTCAGTCTGTGAGTTCGAGCCCCGCATCGGGCTCTGTGATGACAGCTCGGAGCCTGAAGCCTGCTTCGGATTCTGTGTCTCCCTCTCTCTGACCCTTCCCCCTTCATGTTCTGTCTCTCTCTCTCTCAAAAATAAATAAACATTAAAAAAATTAATTCAATTTAGTTAACATATAGTGTAGTATTGGTTTCAGGAGCAGAGTTTAGTGATTCATCACTTACATATAACACCCAGTGCTCATCCCAACAGGTGTCCTCCTTAATGCCCATCGCCCATTTAATCCATCCCCCCACCCACCACCCCTGCAGCAACTCTCAGTTTGTCCTCCATTTTTAAGAGTCTCTTATGGTTTGTCTCCCTCTCTGTTTTTATCTTATTTTTCCTTCCCTTCCCCTATGTTCATCTGTTGTGTTTCTCGAATTTCACATATGAGTGGAATCATATATTTGTCTTTCTCTGACTATTTCTTTCAGTATAATACACTCTAGTTCCATCCATGTTGTTGCAAACGGCAAGATCTCATTCTTTTTTTTTTTTAATTTTTTTAATGTTTATTTTTGAGACAGAGAGAGACAGAGCATGAACGGGGGAGGGTCAGAGAGAGGGGGAGACACAGAATCCGAAGCAGGCTCCAGGCTCTGAGCTGTCATCACAGAGCCCGACACGGGGCTCGAACTCACGGACTATGAGATCATGACCTGAGCTGAAGTTGGACACTTAACCGACTGAGCCACCTAGGCGCCCCGATTTCATTCTTTTTGATCTCTGAATAGTATTCCAGTGTGTGTGTGTGTGTGTATACACATGTGTGTATATATGGCATACATATATATATACCATATCTTCTTTATCCATTCATCAGTCGATGGTCATTTGGGCTCTTACAGCCACTCTGGAAAACAGTAGGGAGTTTTCTCAAAAAGTTAAAAATAGAACTACCCTATGATTCAGCAATTGCAATACTAAGTATTTATCCAAAGGATACAAAAGTACTAATTCAAAGGAGCACATGCACCCCAATGTTTATAGCAGCACTATCAGCAGTAGCCAAAATCATATTTTAAAAAATAGATGGATAGGTGGAGAAACCATTTATGGAAGGTAGTTTGGAAGGGTGTTTTTTACATACATGTAGATAAATACTATGCAAACCAATTGTGGAAAGTATATTAGGAGGACATATAGTAAATCCAGTATTGTGGGTGCAGTGGTGAATGTGGGTTAAGGTGAGGGATAAGGCATAGAAACCAAACAAAACTAAAAAGCAGGAAAATAAGATAGAATACAGATAGGCTTAGAATGAATGTATGTTCACAAAATTTTTCAGACATATTAGGAAGCAGATAGTATATGATGTCTGGAAGTCTCCAGATGTTCCTTAGAACTCCAGAAATTCTGAAATTAATTGCCTAGTGGCACTTTCTATGTTGACATCCACATATTTTTTAAATTGAACAAGTTCAAATGGCTCATTCCTTTTACCTTATAACTTCCATCCCTTTAGACATTTCCTGTTTTGGTAGTGATGCCAATTGTCTAAGGCTATAAATTGTTCTAATGAATCCTCTAGCTCACCCTCAGCTTTTTTCATCTAGATTACTATGTCCATCCATTCTGTCTCTAATGCCTTCCTTTAATTATTCTTTTGACCTGCCTATATGGATGTCTTTAAAACGGAAATATGACATATTACTCCTTTTGGAGACTAAGTTCTATGAAGCAAGGTACTTGACTGTCTTGCTTACCACTCTATCTCCAATACCTAAAACTGTGTCCAGGATATAATAACCAGTCAATTCTTATTGGAGCCATAGTTTGCCAGGTAGCTTCTAAATACTTCTTAAAATACCCCAACTAAAGTTGTATCTCTTTAAGTGAGTATCTCTTCTGTGATTAGGTTATAAGAAATGCTGACTTCCCTCTTGCTAGCAGTCTTTATTTTTCTTGCTTTGATGGAGCAAGTTGCTATGTTGGGAAGTGTTAGAAGGCAGAGGAGGTTCACTAGAGTATCCTCCAATCTGACACTTTAATACTGAAAAACGAAGCAAGACACTCCACATGGTTTGCACAGAATTTTATTTAAGGTAACTTATACCGACATGGGCATGTGAGCAGTTGATCCAGAGAATTATGCAGCTATTCTCTTTGCCCATTTTCTGCAACTTAATCCCCACCTTTACAGAACCAGGGGCGTGGCGGTGAGGCCACAGGGTAGTTAATCTAAGTGGGGCCACCTGTGCACCAGAGTGATCTCTGGTTATCTAAAGTGACGCCACCTGTGCACCCAATGGGAGCACAAGATGGAGAGCTAAAGATGAGGTCAGCTTGGTTGGCGTTCCCGCAGGAAGGTAAGGGTTCTAATCGCCAGCTCCAGTGTGTGGGTGCAGGGGGTGGGGGGCTTTCCTACACCACTAAGAATTTCTCAGACACTAGCTGGGTGTCCTACAGTTCAACTCAATTTTAACATTATCTACCTGGAGATAGCATCAGATTCCACAGGTTCAGAACTCAGTCCCACAACACTGTCTGTCCCCCTGACTTCAGATACCAGTTGAAGTTCAGGTTCAGCCTACTGGCTATCACAGATTCCCACAAACCTCTCCTTGGGTTCAATTAATTTTCGAGGGTGGTTCACAAGATGCAGGAAACCAGTTTATTCACTAGATTACTGGTTTATTACAAAGGATATTAGTGAACACAACCAACAGCCAGGTGGAGAGATACATAGGGTGAGGTCTCCAAAAAAGGGGCCTCTGTCTCTGTAGAGTTTGGGGCCCTGTGTGGTGGCATGTAGAAGTGTTCTGTTTCACCAATCTGTAAGCCCTCTGAACTCCCTTCTTTTGTGTTTTTATGGAGGCTTCATTACAAAGACATTAAATCATTGCTGAAAATATTGACCATTGGTGATTGATTCAACCTGCAAACCTCTCCCCCTCCCTGGAAATCAGGGGTAGAGCGTTCCAACCCTCATTCATGATTGGTCCCCAGTGGTAACCAGCCCCCTCACTCCCGCCCCCCCCACCTTCTTTAAGAGATTTCCAAAAGCCATCTCATTAATATAAACTCAGTTATGGTTGAAAGGCGCTTGTTATGAATAAAAAGACATCTATTTCACTTTCATGTTCTGAATCTTTTTAGGAATGGAGAATAAGAGACCAAATATTATAATAGAAGGTGCTTCCATTGCTTTTATCACTCAGAAAATTCCAAAGTTTTTGGGAACTGTGAGCCAGGGACCTTAGATGAAGTAAAAATATAGACGAAAGATATTTTGGTCATCTGATACATTTCTTATAAATCACAATATCTCAGGAGGCCAATACAATAAAGAACTGAGAGCAGCCTCTGGTCAACAACCAGCTAAGAAGTTAGGCCTTCATGCCAAAAACCCAAAAGGAATTGCATCTTGCAACAACCACATAAGTAATCTTGGAAGTCGATCCTCGGTAAACCTATTGGAAGAAAAATGAATAACTCTAAGGATTCCTTTAATTATATTTTCTTTGGATAATTTTACACAAAGGACATACATAATAAAATAGTGCTCACTTACTTATTAGAATGACAATATCTTGATTTGCTATCCTCTTAGATTGTAATGACCTAGAATTACTAGGAAATAACTTTGAAATGTGTTTACATTATTATGATTTTAGATTCTATTTTTTAATTTCGCATTCTATTTTTATTTATTTTTTATTTTTTTAACGTTTATTTATTTTTGAGACAGAGAGAGACAGAGCATGAACGGGGGAGGGTCAGAGAGAGAGGGAGACACAATCTGAAACAGGCTCCAGGCTCTGAGCTGTCAGCACAGAGCCCCACGCGGGGCTCAAACTCACGGAACGCGAGATTGTGACCTGAGCCGAAGTCGGACGCTTAACGGACTGAGCCACCCAGGCGCCCCTTCACATTCTATTTTTAAAATTCTAGATCAACTGATATTTCATTTCCCTGGATATCTTTGAGCAGAAATGAGTTTGTTTGCTAAGAAAAAAATTTTGGATGAAGTTTTCAGGGGACATATTTATGTTCCCACTGACTGACAATCCAAGTTAGTTTTTAGGACATTTTTCTTAGTCTCAATTCCCCAGCTGGCAATCAATAAGGAAATTAACACAAATGGTTGGACTACTTTATCAGTGTTCAGTAAAAATCAGATATCCTTCACTTATTGAATGTCTATTGCATCCTGAAACTAGTATTTTATGATTGTTCTATTGTGAGTTATGGAAAAAGTTGAAAAAGAAATTTAAAAATGAAAGTGAAATTCACTTTGGAAAATGAACTACAAAATAATTTTTAAGTGTATTCATTTATTGAGAGAGAGCGCATGTGCATGAATGAGCAGGCAGTGAGGGAGGGGGGGAAGGTCAGAGAGCAAGGGCGAGAGTGAATCCCATGCGGACTCAGCAATGTCAGCACAGAGTCTAATGTGGGGCTTGATATGGCCTCAGTATGGGGCTAGGTCTCATGAACCAAGAGATCATGACCTGAGCCAAAATCAAGAGTCCAACGCTTAACTGACTGAGCCACCTAGGTGCCCCTACAAAATAATTTTTATACACAAAAATGATGTTGAGAAATTCAGAAACAAAACACTTGTTAAGAACCTTATGTAACTAAAGGTGGTATTCTCACCCATTTATACAATGGAGAGTATCTTTAAGTTAAGCTGTTATCTTGGTATTAGTAAATTTTTAATTGTAAGTTTCTTTATATATACTTATATATGTATATACATATATATTTACATGTATTATATATATATATATATTTAAATAAATAGGAGTTTATTTGGATGAAACTATAGTTAAAGACAGTTTTTGCTTGCACAGGGCCTAGGAGTGCTACATTCCCAAATTTCTCCTCACACAAAACACAGTTATGTGATACAACCGTTTCAAAAATCAAGTTTAAAACATTAACTCATTATCTTAAATTTTCATTTCCCTAAGGGAAAGATATTACTTTACTTGTAAATATGTCTTTTTGCTTATTAGTATTTGAATTAAAAATAAAATTTAATATTCATTAATTCTTAGAATCTGATCCTTAAACATCTTGTCTAAACACCACGTAATGTTTGAACACCTTCAATATCTCCAGCAAATACTCGTATTTTTGTTAAAGACTTCAGGGACAGGCATGTTCGATAATCCACATTCTGAGGTGGCTCAATCATGTTTGGATAATTCTGCTGGCAAAAGATGATTTTTTATAGTCTTTTGTAACTCCCCCCCCACCATTAATTCTTGTTCTGTCCTGTGAATTCTTACATGGAAATGAAGAAAGTGCCTCATATGCTAGCCTTTAGTAAAAATGCTATATTATAAAAAGTCCCCAGCTTAACTCTCCCTACCTTTTTTGAGTTATGTTCCATAGCTTTTAGTTTTCATTTTATTGTATACTTATTTTCATTTTATATTATTTTAGAAATGTGCTTACTATAACTGAATGCAGTTTTCTAATTGAAGGAAACTTACAGTAGTGTGATTATGTATGCCTTATTTCTCCACACACTATCTGAAATTATGTGCAAAATATTATTTTCATGACCATATTTTCTGAGGATGAAGTGCCATAATTTTCATCAGACTCAAGAAACATTGGAAGGCCCTCAACATCTGATGCATTTGTAAGACAGTAATCACTACCTTTTAGATACTCTACTAACAACAGCAACAAAAAGACAATTGTGAACCTGTGTGCTTTCTTGGATCTTACATTAACAAGAAAACATGATTTTCTTAAAGAAAAGTAGACTGTCTACAATTACGTGTACATATAAAGCCAATTCTCATTATTGGCAGATTCTGTATTTGCACATTCGCCTGATGGCTAACATGGATTTGTCACCTCAGTACTCATGGTGCTTTCACTGGATGTCATTCATGCACAGGTGCACACCAATGAAAATTTGCATCACCCAATTGCAAATTCCCAGCTGACGTTGAACAAGGTAAGATTTGGCCTTCTTATTTCAGCTCTCCTACTGTAAACCATTATCTTTTTCATGGTCTGAATAATGCCACATTTCTACACGTGTGTGTTTTTTGTTTTTGTTTCTGTTTTTTGGTGATTTAACTTTTTAAAATGAGCCCCCAAGCACAGTACTGAAGTGCTATCTGGTGTTCTTAATCAAAAGAAGGTTGCTTTGTGTCTTATGGAGAAAATATTTGTCAGATTAGCTTTATTCAGGCATGTGTGGTAGTGCTGTTGGCTGTGATTTTAATGTTACAGGGTCGGCAATATATCATCATATATAACAAGAGTCAATAATAATATAAGCTGTTTTTTAACAGAAATACAGATAAAACAAGTTGTATATTGATCAATTGGTGGAAATGTAACCAGAAACTCACAGGAACCTATTTTATCTAGGAGCAATGGTTTAATAGTCACTAATTTAGTACTTCCAGCAACTTTATAGAACATGCTTACTGACTACCGTGTGTGTGTGTGTGTGTGTGTGTGTGTGTGTGTGTGTGTTAAAATGAAATAATCTTAAAAATTTGTTACACATCATTTTATCTCTATTTCAGTGATTGCTGTTTTGGAACTAAGTATAAAAGCTTGACATTATTCTATTAATTTTAGCCCATTCTTCTAGGCTATCAGAGACTATTTAGAACAGAGTTATAATGCTGTGTATATTTACCCAACTGATTAAAAATTCATCTAAGTGTTGTGACCATATTTTCTGGTCATGTCTAAATTATATCATGAAGAATATTGTCTGTTTGTCGGAAAGACAGATAATTTAATTCAAGAAATATTTTTTGAAATTCTGTTTCGAAGTGTTTTGTCATTTACCTTTGAAGATAAAAAGATAAAGCCAAGGGTTTTGTTTTATCAGAGAATTTGCAGTCAAGTTGAATGAACTGGGCAGCATGAGATGCATTGTCATTTAACGGAAAAAGAGTACAAGTTTTGTAGTCAGAAAACTGACGTTCAAGTGTAGTTTTGTAAACTTACCAGGTGCATGGTTTTGGTCAAATCAATTTGTTTGTGGGCTCTAATAACTTAAAAATACCTGTTTATCACAGCTACAGTCAGGATTGAATGAGCTCATATGGGGGAAACAGTTTGTAAAGTAGTAGCAAAATTCACTATTGTTTTTAAAAAGGCAAGTTTACAATTCTCTTTAATATAAAATTAGCATGAGTGTTTTAAGATAAATATGTAGGGGCGCCTGGGTGGCGCAGTCGGTTAAGCGTCCGACTTCAGCCAGGTCACGATCTCACGGTCCGTGAGTTCGAGCCCCGCGTCAGGCTCTGGGCTGATGGCTCAGAGCCTGGAGCCTGTTTCCGATTCTGTGTCTCCCTCTCTCTCTGCCCCTCGCCCGTTCATGCTCTGTCTCTCTCTGTCCCAAAAATAAATAAACGTTGAAAAAAAAAAAAGAAAAAAAAAAAGATAAATATGTAATTCTGTTTCAATATTAGATGTCTTTTGTCTGCTTAGATACTTATGAATGGCTAACTCTATGAAGTCTTTATTAGTAGAGATAACACAGGAGGTATAACTTTGGTAAAATAAAATGGCCGGCTTTATTTTGTGCTCAGTTCAATTTTTCTATAAAGGATAGGAAAGTAATAGAATACTAAAGTTAAAAAGAACCTCATTTTGAACATTATGGATGTTCTATAGGCCTTTGATAATAATTTTGTAGTCTCGAGAGAGAGAGATTATAGGTTTTTAAGTTGAGTTACATGAAGATAAATCTAAGAAGCGTGTAGGATAGACTGCAATGGGAAAATTCTGAAGGAGGAGAGAACAAGTATATATTAGTTCAAAGATGAGGTAACTTTAGGCTAAATTAAGTTGGTGATAACCTGAGTGAAAAATGGAATTTAAAAAATAACAAAGAGTTTTTGTTTTAAAATTGTCTTTAGTTGATTTTTAAATCATGGGACTAATGTGTTCATATTTTAACAATTGAAACATGATATAAAATCTACAAATGCAAAGCTAACCACCTCTCTTGCTCTTTTTTTCAAAACTCACACACATATACACACAAAGCTCTCTCATGTCCTTGAGGTAATTAATTTTTAACCCCTTGATGTGTATCTTTACATTGTGCTATCTCTACTTGAGTAAAAATATGCAAGCATGTCTGTCCATATATGGAGGATTATTTGCTCTTCTCCAAATAAGAATCATACTGTATGTATTGGTGTTTTGATGATTTTTAAAACTTGGCAATTGATTTGATGATTGATGATAATTTAATAGAGGAAAAGAAGTCAAGGACAATAGAAATTTCCAGCATAGGTGATTAAACAATAAATTCTTACAAGGAATAGGAAAACTGGGAGAAAGAAGCACTTTTTAGTATCATTTTAGTATTTTATACTAAAATAGATTATACTGCTAATCCTATGGATAAATTAAGAATAGTGTCTTCATATTTATGTCTTCATAAAAAAAAAAAACAGTCCAAAATCTCTCCTCTTTCCCATCAACCTTCTTCATTTATTTTATTTATTCAACATTTATTCAGCCCTTGTTATGTGAAAGAAAAGTTCTTTGTTCTCCTTGCCTTAATAGGGCTTGCATTGTCTTGGTGACACATAGAAAATACAAAGATAAACAAAAGGCAAAAATAAATAGAAAAATGATTTTCAAAGATGATAACTGATATGAGGACCCTTAAACAGGGAGATAGAAAACATAGAGAATGGAAGCAGATAGGAGAGGTGACATTTGTGTTCAAATCTAAATGACTTAGTGAGAGCCAGTCTTTTCTTGTACATGCCTCTGAATTGTTTTTTATTTTATACACACGCACACACGAACATACGTTACATGTCATACATGTAATTTTAATACACACATATGTGTGATATTTCTCTCTCTCTCACACACACACACACACACCTGAGGCTGCTGTAAACAGGTTACCATAACTTGGTGATTTAGATCAATGGGAAGTTATTCCCTCACAGTTCTGTAGGCCCAAATCTGGCTGGGCCATGTTTGTTTTCTCTGGGGATGCTGTGTGGGAGAATCCATTTCTTGCCTCTCAGCTTCTGATGGTTCCAGGTATAACTTGACCTGTAGCTGCATCACTCCAATCTCTGCCTCTTTGGTTACCTTACCTCCTACTCTTATATATCTAATCTCCCTCTACATCATGCTCATAAGAACATCTGTCATTGGATTTAGGGCCTACCTGCATAATCCCTTCCATTCAGTATCCTTGAGGAAACCCATATTTCACCAGATAAGGCAATAACCACTCTTTACCATATAAGATAATATTCACAGGTTCTGTGAATTAGGGTGTGGACCTATATTTTTGGTGGTCATCCTACATCCCACTACACTACAATTTATATACTGTGTTAGTCATACCATCATCACATATATATCCCAGACTTTCAATTGTTTGTGAGAAATTTTTCCTTTTTTTCCTAATTCTATGGTGACTATCACAAATAGATGCTTATTAAATAGACATTTGATTAGTCAAACATTCTGTTAAAAAAATCAATGTCATGTTTGAGGAACTGAAATAATGACAAGAGGAAAGAAGACAAAATATAGAAGTAGGAGGAGGAGAACCAGCATTCGGTCTGAGCTAAAGTTTACCCCAAGCAATCTGTCATTCATGTGGGAGCCTGATAGCAGCGAACATTATCATTTTTATTTGTGAAAACATCATGTGTTTATTTTTTCTCTTGCATATGTTATCCAGCTATTTCTATCTCATATTATTCCTAAAATACTTTATATTGTAATTTCCTCCTCTTATTTTATAATTAAAGTAGTAAAATAAAGGGTTAACAGGATAAACTCCTAGGGAGCACCCAGGACATCAGTCTGTATTATGAGCCTTCATTCTCCATAATTTAAAAAAATGGTTTAACTAATAAAACTCAGCAGCTATATAACAGATGTTTCATATGTTCTATGAATAAATAAATGGGTGAATTAGTGAATTAAAATTACTAGATGCTAATTCATGGCTAGTATAATAAGAGAGAAGGAAGAGCCCAACACTGAGGAGGGCAAGACATCTTAGCATAATGGTTTTGTTTTTCTTTTGAAACAAATTTAATAAGAATTATATTTAGTAAAAAAAAAGTGATGAAGAACATTTGTATCCTAAGTTATGTTGCCTGTTAAGCAATGAACTACATAATGATTATGGCTATGACTTAAGACCTTTTAACTAATTTGAAATCAAACTTTTTTTGGTCTAAATTACATTATGGCTATCTTTAATTCAAATTTCTATTGGATATTGACAAAGTGTTTATCCAAAAGCTGCCTTTTGTGCTTAAAATGGAAAAGAAAGGCTGATTTTGTAATTCGTTATGTTTGTAACTATACACTCATTTAGCTACTGATTGAGGGATTATGTGAAGTTAACAATAAAACATTAATTTCTGGGAAATTCTGGGCATCTATGAAAATGATGGAGAGTAAGAAAGGTAAGGGAACCTAAGAAATTGCGACTTTCAGTTTATTTCCAAGAATCTGTAGTCCGCAGTATGTTAAACCCTCTGCATGTTAAAAAGGCTTAGATACAATTTTAGCTGGAGTTTGGTGTCATGGTTAATTGGAGTATTTATTAAAGTTATAATGAATGTTGCTTATAAGACTCTGAGGACTGTTACAGATTTATATTGAAATTCTTTTTGCTACTAGGCATTATTACATTTCAGTAATACTTTTTTTATTTAAAAAGGGGGGAAGGGGAGAGCAACTTATACATTTTTAACATTTTCATCAGAATTGTTCTAAACTATATAGCACATATGTCACAGACTCATGAAGAAGGAAACTAACATTTCTGATGGGGTATGAATCATATCACACAATATCTTTATTTCAAATACTTATAATTAGGATAACAGTAGACGGAAGTAGATATGACAGATACTTCTAAAAGCTCTGCTTTAAAATTTATGAATCTCATTTGGATGCAGATATCTAGTCAATCATTCATCTCTGGGGCTTCTCAGCTCTTGCTAACAGAGAAGTCAGACAATTATAATTATGTGTCATATTCCATACATTCATTATAATACAAAAGTTACATATGCTGTAATGAAAGTTAATATTTCTAAATATTATCCAAGGCATAAAAATGTTTAAGACTAAGATATAGTGGTTTATCAAAATATACCTCATTTATGCCCTAAGAGCATATTTTGACTATGTGACAATTTAGTTTCAAAGCATGCACAATAGGAAGATTGAGAAGAAAGCAAACTAGAAAAATTGTTGACAATTATGTCCATGCAAAACCCAGCATGAAAATATTTAGAGCAACATCAGTCACAATAGCCCAAATGTGGAAACAACCCGAATGTCCATCAACTGATGATGAATGGATTAAAATGTTGTTTATCCATACAGTAGAATATTTTCAACTACAAAAAGGAATGGAGTGCTGATACATGATACAACATGGATGAACTTTGAAAACATCGTTTTAAGGGAAAGAAACCAGTCACAAAATACCACATATTATATCGTTCCACTCAAACAAAATATCCAGAACAAGAAATCTATAGAGACAGAAACTTAACTTAGTTGCTTATGGGTGGGGAGATGGGATGGGAGAATAGTGGATGATAGCTTAAGGACACAGGTTTTCCTTCTGAGGTGATGAGAATGTTGTCAAATCGACTGGGTTATGGTTGCACCTATCCATGAAATACTAATAGCCAATTGTATTATACAACCAATTGTATGCTTTCAGTTGGTGAATTGCATAGAATTTGAATTATATCTAAATCACATTACTCTGTGTGCCACGCTGAGCACCCTTTTATTGACATCTTACATTTGTACAGTACACTGGTCACAATTAATGAACACCTGTTCATGTTGTTATTACTTCTGCCCATATTTATTCCAATTTTCTTAGCTTTTGAAAGAAATGAATGTCCTTTTTCTGTTCCAGAATCCCATCCCTGATTCCACATTACATTTCATAGTGCTGTTTCCTTAGATTCTTGTTGGTTTTGACAGTTTTTAAGACTTTTCTTATTTTGATGACCTTGAATTCTGGTCAAAGATTTTATAGGTTGACTTATCACTGTTGATGTTAACAGTCACCTGGCTTGAGGAGATGTTTGTCACTTTTCTCCACCATGAAGTTACTATTCTTTACCCTTTTTTTTACTTTTGAAAGGAGATCATTGTGCATACCCCACACTTAAGAAATATAAGTTATGAGCCCTCTTGTTAAGGATGAAGTATCTACATACATTATTTGGGATTATTTTGCATTAGGGGTTTAATAATGTATTTATTTGTTCACTTTATTTATATTAGTATGGACTCAGATTTTTATTTCATGCTTTATGATTCCATACAGCAGTCTTTATTTTGCTGTTGAATTACTGCAAATTTTTCAGTGGGAGCTCTCTTAGCTTATATCTGTGTCCCTTTTACACCCCCCATCATTGGGAGTTTTCTTTTTCTTTTCATACTTTTCTTTCCCCCAGAACTTCATATTGTCTCCCAATACAAGATGCTCTGAGCTCATTTTGTGTATTTCCTGCTCCAGTCCTTGAATCAGTCATCTCTCCAATGATCCTTGGTTTATTTTATTGGGAAATCATATTAGAACCCAAGATTTGGATACTTAAGTATATCTGTTGCTCTGAGATGGTTTTGCACTTAGGTTCTTTTAGCTGACGGAGCAAGGACATACGTGTGTAGCATATAGTTATAAATTTTTCTATGTGTAACCATCTGTATAGGAAATGAAACCTGACAAAATACTGATATATCCAATTCTAATCCATTACCACAGAAATCATTCTATTTTCTTCCTCTTGTTTACCTGTAACTTCCCACTCCAACCAACCATGAGGAACGTAGATTTAACACCCTGACTTCCATTTACTTAATGGAAATATGGGTTCAGTTACAGTAGACTTGTAAATTGGTCTCAGAATTGTATTCTAAGTTATTTTATTTTTTCCAGCTGTATTGAGATATAATTGAGATGTAACATTTTGTGACTTCAAGTTATATAACAGTGATATATGTATATATATATATATATATATATATACACACACACACACACACATATACATAAATATCAGACAATTATAATTATGTGTCATATTCCATACATTCATTACAATACAAAAGTTACATATGCTGTAATGAAAGTTAATATTTCTAAATATTATCCAAGAAATAAAAATGTTTAGACTAAGATATAGTGGTGTGTGTATGTATATATATATATATATATATATATATATATATATGTATATATATGTATATATATATATCAAAAAGATTATGGAAATAAGTAAACAGATTCATTACTTCACATAGCTACATCTATTTTCTGTGTATGGTGAGAACTTTAAAAAAACACTCTGTTAGCAACTTTCACGTACACCGCCTGTTACACCGCTGTGAAAAGTACTTTATCAGCTAGAGTACAGTACTTATGTGCAGCTTCTGGGGGCTTTAGTCTTACAGAATCTATTTATTTTCAAAGTAACATCGGTTAGCCCCTACTCCCTACTACTTTTAGTGAGGTTGTTTTATACATTTGTAATGCATTTATATTCTTTTCTTAATGTTTATTTATTTTTGAGAGACAGAGAGACAGAGTGCGAGCAGTGGAGGGGCAGAGAGAGAGGGAGACACAGAATCCAAAGCAGGCTCCAGGGGCTCAAACTCACCAACTGTGAGTTCATGACCTGAACTGAAGTTGGATGCTTAACTGGTGGGTTACCCAGGTGACCCATGTATATTCTTTATCACATTCTGTATTCTACCCAGGGAATCCCTGATCTCCTAAATGCTTTCTTTTAAAAAATTACATATAATAAATATTACGTTTTGTGTTGCAAATTTCCATGGCTTTTGACCAGTGCTTAACATGGTATCATTTTATAAAAACTAAAATAGTTTTTCTATTTCACTTTTGCTCTCCCTAGCCCCCTGGCAATCACTGATCTGTTTATTGAACCTGTAGTTCTGCCTTTCCCAGAATGAAATATAATTGGACTCATATATTATATTGCTTTAAGAGACTAGCTCCTTTCATTTATAGATAAGAAATTGAGATTTATCCATGAATAAGGCTGCTATACACATCCATGTGCAGATTGTGTGTGTGTGTGTGTGCGCGCGCGCTCATAAGGTTTCAGGTTAGAGTGTAAATTCCCAGCCGTGCAATTGCTGTAATGTTTGATAAGTAGATGTTTACTTTTATAAGAAATTGCCATCCAAAGTGGCCGCATCAATTCTTTTTTCGCACCAGCAACTGATAAGAGTTCCTGTTGCTCCACATCATTAGTGCATATTTAGAGTCTGTTTATTTAAATTTTAGTCATTGTAAGGTGTGTGTTGGAAAAATTATTGTATTAATTTGCGATTCCCTAAGATCAAATTATGTTAAGCATCTTTGCATATGCTTATTTTCCCTCTGCATGTCTTTTTTTTAGTGTGTCATCTGTTGAGACATTTGCCTATTTTAATTGAATTTTTGTTTTCTTAATATTTAATATTTTTGCAGTATATTTTGGACCCAAGTACTTTATCAGATATGTATTTTGATAATATTTTCTCCCCATCTTTGATTTATCTTTTTATTGTATTAACCATGTCTTTCATAAAGAACATTTTTTTTTATTTTAATAAAGACTAATTTTTTTTCTTCCATGGATATCGTTTTTGGCATCATATTCTATTACTCATCAGCCAACCCAAGATGATGTAGATTTTCTTCTAAGTTATTTTCTAGAAGTTTAATAGTTTTTGTTTTTCATTTTGGTCTATGATCCATTCTGAGTCATTTTATGTGTAATGTGCAAGCCCTAGGTTAATATTTTTGCTTATGGATGTCAGATCAATATGCATATTGATACAGAGCCATGGGTTGAAAAGATTTTTCTTTATTTATCTGCCTCTGATTCTTTGTCAAAGATTAGTTAACTAATTTTTTTAGGCTATATTTCTAGGAGCTGTATTTTGTTCCATTAACCTATGTTATTGCCAATATTACATTCTTTTGGTTAATAAAATCTTGTAGAAAGGTTAAATTCAAGTAGTGTAAGTCCTGTAACTTTGTTCTTCATTTTCTTTTTTTTTTTATTTTTATTTTTTTTATTTTTTTTCAACGTTTATTTATTTTTTTGGGGACAGACAGAGACAGAGCATGAACGGGGGAGGGGTAGGGAGAGAGGGAGACACAGAATCGGAAACAGGCTCCAGGCTCTGAGCCATCAGCCCAGAGCCTGACGCGGGGCTCGAACTCCCGGACCGCGAGATCGTGACCTGGCTGAAGTCGGACGCTTAACCAACTGCGCCACCCAGGCGCCCCTGTTCTTCATTTTCAATACTGTGTTGACTCTTGTCAAAACTGTTGGCTTTCTGTATAAATTTCAAATCAGATTGTTGATATCTAATAGTAGTTTCCTGGGATTTTGATTAAGGTCATACTTAATCCTTAGATCAAGCTGGGTAGAATTGACATCTTAACACTATTACGTCTGTCAATGAGTGATTGAGGAATCTCTACACATTTATTTAAATATTTTAAAAGAGCATTGTTATTTAGCAATTTTCCATAGACAGGTTTTTTATATAATTTGTTAGATTTATGCTTAAGTATCACTTTTTGATGCAACGCTAAATGGTATTTTTAAATTTTTTTTTAATGTTTATTTATTTCTTGAGAGAGAAACAGAGTGTGAGTGGGAGAGGGGAGAGAGAGAGGGAGACACAGAATCCAAAGCAGGCTCCAGGCTCCAAGCTGTCAGCACAGAGCCGGATGTGGGGCTCGAACTCACAAGCTGTGAGATCATGACCTGAGCTGAAGTCGAACACTGAACTGACTGAGCCACCCAGGCGCCCCTAAATTGTATTTTTTATTATGAGTTCCATTTCCTTATTGTTCCTATATAGGAAAAAAATTAACATCCATATAATATCAACCTGTAATGTTGTATAACTTATTTATGTGTTTTCGGAGGCTTTTGGTGGGGAGGTCAATTCTGTTATTTTTTCTAATGTTTATTTATTTTTGAGAGAGAGAAAGAGAGAGAATGAACAAGCAAAGAGGGGCAAAGAGAGAGGGAGACACAGAATCCGAAGCAGGCTCCAAGCTCTGAGCTGTCAGCACAGAGCCTAATGTGGGGCTTGAACTCACAAACCACAAGATCATGACCTGAGCCAAAGTCGGATGCTCAACCAACTGAGCCACCCAGGCACCCCTCTTCTGTTGTTTTTTATACAATTGATTCATCTGCAAATAAAGATGGTTTTATTTCTTTCTACTCTTTATATTTTATTTCCTTTTCTTGTCTTATTACACTAATTAGGACTTCCACTATGTTACTACATAGGAGTGTTAAGGGAAGATCTTCTTATCATCTTTTCAATTTTAGGAAGAATGTGATGTTTTGTTCCATTAAGTAAAATATTGGCTGTAGGTTTTTTGTAGATGTTCTTCATAAAATCGAGGAAAGTCCTCAATTTTTAGTTTCCTGAGAATTTTTTTCATAAATTGTTATTGGATTTTGTCAAATGCTTATCCTGCATCAATTGGTATGACCGTATGTTTCAGTCTGTTACTCTTCTTTAGTTTGTCAATATTGTGCATCACAATGATTGCTGTTCAAATACTAAACCAGCCTTTCATATCTGGAGTAGAATTCCAGAATTCTATAATACTGGAATAAATCTCACTTGGCCAAGGTTAATAATTCTTTTTACACTTTGTAAATTCAATTTGTCAGTATTTTGTTGAGGATGTTTGCACCTATGTTTATGAAAAATATTAGTGTGCAGTTTGCTGATAAAGGTTTTATATCATTTTGCTATTAATATATGGAATAAGGAAGTATTCCCTCTACTTGTATATACTGGAAAATGGTGTGAAGAATTGGAATTATTTCTTCCTTAAATGATTGGGTAATTCACTAGTGAAATCATAATGGACTGGTGCTTTCATTTTGGGGATATTATTAATAATTGATTCAATTTATTTAATGGATGTCATACTGTTCAGGTCATCTTTTACTTCTGAGAGTTTGGTAGTTTTGATTTTTAAATTATTGTCCCTTTTCATCTAACTTCCCAAATTTATAGATATTGAGTTGTTCGTAGCATCCCTGATTATCATTTTACTATCTGTGAAATAAGCAATGTCTCTTATATTTCTGAAATTCATAATTTGTATCTTCTCTCTCTCTCTCTTTTTTTTTGTTTTCGTTATCCTGCCTAGATATGCATTCATATGGAAAGAAACAACTTTTTGGTTTTGTTGATATTCTCCATTGTTTTCCAGTTTCTGGATTTCTGACCTAATGTTTATGATCTCTCTCCCTGGGCTGGCTCAAGCCTTACCTTACTCTTCTTTCTCTAATTGCGTAACGTGAAAGCTAGGTTACTGATTTTAAATCTTTCTTCTTTCCTAATATATAGATTACATCCTATAAATGTCCCTCTACTACTGCTTTCACTGCATCCCACACATTTCGTTCATAATACTTTAAAATTTCTTTTGAGATTTTAATTTTGGCCTTTGTATTATTTAGAAATCTGTTGTTTAATTTCCAAATATGTGGTAATTTTCTAGGTATTTTTATTTTTTAAATAATTTTATGTTTAAATTCCAGGTAGTTAACATACAGTGTAATATTAGTTTCAGGTGTACAATACAGTGATTCAACACTTCCATACAACACCCAGTACTGTTATGTTTCTGTTACTGATTTCTAATTTAATTTCGCTATGGTCTGAGAACGAACTTTACATGATTTGTATTTTATTAAATTGTTAAGGTGTGTTTTATGACCCAGAATGTGGTTTATCTTAATAAATATCCTATGAGAAGAAGATGTATTCTTTTGAAGTTGGATGAATCTTTCTTTGAATGTCATTTTGATCAAGTTGATTGATAGTCTGGTTCAGGTCAACTATGTGTTTATTGATTTCTGCCTATTTAATCTATCAATTATTAACATGGACTGTTGAAGCCTCCAGTTGTAATAGTGGATTTATCTACTTCTCTGTTTAGTTCTATTAGTTTTGCCTCATATTTTGACATTCTATTTTAGGTGCATACACATTTAGGATTTTTATGCATTATTACAATTAGATCACTTAATCCTCTGTGATAATATTTTTTTTTATTGATATAAAGTCTACTTTGAAAATAATATAGCTCCCCCATGACATTCTATTTTAGGTGCATACACATTTAGGATTTTTATGCATTATTACAATTAGATCACTTAATCCTCTGTGATAATATTTTATTATTGATATAAAGTCTACTTTGAAAATAATATAGCTCCCCCAACTTTTCTTTGATTGGTGCTAGCATTGTATATCTTTTTTCATCCCTTTGCTTTTAAGCTTTTAGAGTCTTTCCATTCAAAATGTGTTTCTTTTAGACACATATAGTGTTGTTTTTTTTTTACCTACACTGTCTATCATTCTCTCTTAATTGTCACAAAAATAACATTCGTATTTAAAATATTTATATAAGATCTTCTTTGACTTACAATGGGATTACATCAGGATAAGCCCATTGTAAATTGAAAATATCTTAAGTTGAAAATGCATTTAATGTACCTAACCTACCGAACATCATAACTTTGCCCAATCCACTTTATACATGCTCAGAACACTTACGTTAGCCTACAGTTGGGCAAAATTGTCTCACACAAGCCCTATATTATAATAAAGTGTTGAATATCTCATGTAATTTATTGAATACTGAAAGTGAAAAACAGAATGGTTATATGGATGCATAAGGGTTGTAAGTGTACCAGTTATTCACTCTTGTGATTGTGTGGCTGGCTGGGAGCTGCAGCTCTCTGAACTCTGCACTCCCTCTCAGCATAATGAGAGGGTATCATATCACATATTGCTAGCCCAAGAAAAGACCAAAATTTAAAATTCAAAATATAGTTTGTGGTAAATGCATATCACTTCTGTATCAGTAGATAGATTAATACCTACTATGTCTGGAACTGTTTTCTCTTTGTTACTGGAGCTTCCTTTATCTTCTTCCTCCAATAGAATATTTTGTGTCAATCATCTTTTATATCTTTTAGTCTACGGATTATACTTTAAATTTGTTGTTTGTCCTAAAATTTACAAAATACATTTATGACTAATTTTAGTCTACTTTAAAATAAAACCATTTCATTGTAAGTTTAGTGCGGGTACCTTTTAACCTTCCTCCTTCCTTTGTGGCATTGCTATCATTCATCTCGCTTATCTAGTTGTTATAATCACCCAAAGCATTACTTGAATCGTTATCTCTTAGATCAGTGGGGAATGAGAAAAAAAATATTTTATTTTACCTTTTTATTCCTTCTCAAACTCTTCCTTTCTTTATGTAGATCCATCTTTCTAACCTGTATTTTCCTCCACCTAAAGAAAATCATTTAACATTTCTTGAAAGGCAGATCTGCTGGTGGTGAATTCCCTCAGCATTTGTTCTACCTGGATTGTCTTTATTTCGCTTTCATTTTTTAAATGTTTTAAAACCAGAACATTTATGATTGTGTGACTAGTCACCAAAATCTTTACAATGAACTGGGTACTGCAACAGCTGCCCTCTTGGGTGTAGGTGTTGTTCCTTCATGGAATCCATGCCTGGATTTGTGGTATTCAATGTTCAGGTGCCTCTTTTGACTGGTCCCAGTCTTTTAGCCTTGGCACTCCACCTATACTTTTTCTTCCTCTTGGCAGGATAGACACATTTGCCACAGGTCACCTTCTGAAAGTGATGGGCCTTAGAGCTACAGTGGTAACACACATGTGGGTCTTGTTGTGTCACTTTCCACATATGACGTCCCCTTTGTCATCTCATTTCTGCTGCCAAAACCAAAGAGCTCTCTTTCACTTTAGAAAATTAATTTGCTGGATGTGGAAATCTAGTCTGGTGGTTTTCTTTTTTCTCTTTCAAAACTTTCAACTTTACTGTATTTTTGCTTGTGTGGATTCTGATAATTAGTCCACTGTGATGTATGTCCTTGTTTCATTAAAGGCAAGATGTTTTCTTCACCTATGTCTTCTTTCAAGATTTTCTCATGAAAACTCACCAATTCAAATCATAGGTAATTACCCAATGGAAATTAACATGCATGCCTACAGAAATATGTTAATATGTGCATTCATTGCAGCATTATTCATTAAAAACTGGAAGCAAATAAAATATCCATTAGTAAATCAGTAATCAATAAAAATAATCATCAACCATCAATATTAATAATAATAGATTTTGGTGTATCCATATTATGGAATACTACTTACAAGTAGAGACATATAATATTAATACGCAAACTATAGGTGAATCACAAATTGTTATGTTAATTGAAAGAAATCAAACACAAAAGACCATGAATGAATTGATTCTGTTAAAGTATGATAATGACAGAGGACTAGGAAGATGGCGGCGTAGGAGGACGCTGGGCTCACCGCGCGTCCTGCTGATCACTTAGATTCCACCTACACCTGCCTAAATAACCCAGAAAACCGCCAGAGGATTAGCAGAACAGAGTCACCGGACCCAAGTGCAGACGAGAGGCCCACGGAAGAGGGTAGGAAGGGCGGCGAGGCGGTGCGCGCTCCACGGACTGGCGGGAGGGAGCCAGGGCGGAGGGGCGGCTCGCCGGCCAAGCAGAGCCCCCGAGTCCGGCTTGCAAAAGCGGAGGGGCCTGACGGACTGTGTTCCGACAGCAAGCGCGACTTAGCGTCTGGGAGGTCATAAGTTAACAGCTCTGCTCAGAAAGCAGGAAGGCTGGAGGACAAAGGGAGGGTGAGCTGCGGAGCCCCCGGACGACAGAGCTCAGTTTGGCGGGGAACAAAGGCGCTCTCCAGCGCCATCTCCCCCGCCCATCCCCCAGCCAAAATCCCAAAGGGAACCGGCTCCGGCCAGGGAAATTGCTCGCTCCGCGCGAACACCCAACTCTGTGCTTCTGCGGAGCCAAACCTCCGGCAGGGATCTGACTCCCTCCGGCTGCACAGGGCCCCTCCTGAAGTGGATCACCTAAGGAGAAGCGAGCTAACCCTGCCCCCCCTGCCGCCGTGCACCTTGCCTTCCCACCCCAGCTAATACGCCAGATCCCCAGCATCACAAGCCTGGCAGTGTGCAAGTAGCCCAGACGGGCCACGCCACCCCACAGTGAATCCCGCCCCTAGGAGAGGGGAAGAGAAGGCACACACCAGTCTGACTGTGGCCCCAGCGGTGGGCTGGGGGCAGACATCAGGTCGGACTGCGGCCCCGCCCACCAACTCCAGTTATACACCACAGCACAGGGGAAGTGCCCTGCAGGCCCTCACCACACCAGGGACTATCCAAAATGACCAAGCGGAAGAATTCCCCCCAGAAGAATCTCCAGGAAATAACAACAGCTAATGAGCTGATCAAAAAGGATTTAAATAATATAACAGAAAGTGAATTTAGAATAATAGTCATAAAATTAATCGCTGGGCTGGAAAACAGCATACAGGACAGCAGAGAATCTCTTGCTACAGACATCAGGGGACTAAGGAACAGTCACAAGGAGCTGAAAAACGCTTTAAAGGAAATGGAAAACAAAATGCAAACCACCACAGCTCGGATGGAAGAGGCAGAGGAGAGAATAGGTGAACTAGAAGATAAAGTTATGGAAAAAGAGGAAGCTGAGAAAAAGAGAGATAAAAAAATCCAGGAGTATGAGGGGAAAATTAGAGAACTAAGTGATACACTAAAAAGAAATAATTTACGCATAATTGGTATCCCAGAGGAGGAAGAGAGAGGGAAAGGTGCTGAAGGGGTACTTGAAGAAATCATAGCTGAGAACTTCCCTGAACTGGGGAAGGAAAAAGGCATTGAAATCCAAGAGGCACAGAGAACTCCCTTCAGACGTAACTTGAATCGATCTTCTGCACGACATATCATAGTGAAACTGGCAAAATACAAGGATAAAGAGAAAATTCTGAAAGCAGCAAGGGGTAAACGTGCCCTCACATATAAAGGGAGACCTATAAGACTCGTGACTGATCTCTCTTTTGAAACTTGGCAGGCCAGAAAGAATTGGCACGAGATTTTCAGGGTGCTAGACAGCAAAAATATGCAGCCAAGAATCCTTTATCCAGCAAGTCTGTCATTTAGAATAGAAGGAGAGATAAAGGTCTTCCCAAACAAACAAAAACTGAAGGAATTTGTCACCACTAAACCAGCCCTACAAGAGATCCTAAGGGGGACCCTGTGAGACAAAGTACCAGAGACATCACTACAAGCATAAAACATACAGACATCACAATGACTCTAAACCCGTATCTTTCTATAATAACACTGAATGTAAATGGATTAAATGCGCCAACCAAAAGACATAGGGTATCAGAATGGATAAAAAAACAAGACCCATCTATTTGCTGTCTACAAGAGACTCATTTTAGACCTGAGGACACCTTTAGATTGAGAGTGAGGGGATGGAGAACTATTTATCATGCTACTGGAAGCCAGAAGAAAGCTGGAGTAGCCATACTTATATCAGACAAACTAGACTTTAAATTAAAGGCTGTAACAAGAGATGAAGAAGGACATTATATAATAGTTACAGGGTCTATCCATCAGGAAGAGCTAACAATTATAAATGTCTATGCGCCGAATACCGGAGCCCCCAAATATATAAAACAATTACTCATAAACATAAGCAACCTTATTGATAAGAATGTGGTAATTGCTGGGGACTTTAACACCCCACTTACAGAAATGGATAGATCATCTAGACACACGGTCAATAAAGAAACAAGGGCCCTGAATGAGACACTGGATCAGATGGACTTGACAGATATATTTAGAACTCTGCATCCCAAAGCAACAGAATATACTTTCTTCTCGAGTGCACATGGAACATTCTCCAAGATAGATCATATACTGGGTCACAAATCAGCCCTTCATAAGTTTACAAGAATTGAAATTATACCATGCATACTTTCAGACCACAATGCTATGAAGCTTGAAGTCAACCACAGGAAAAAGTCTGGAAAACCTCCAAAAGCATGGAGGTTAAAGAACACCCTACTCACGAATGAGTGGGTCAACCAGGCAATTAGAGAAGAAATCAAAAAATATATGGAAACAAACGAAAATGAAAATACAACAATCCAAACGCTTTGGGACGCAGCGAAGGCAGTCCTGAGAGGAAAATACATCGCAATCCAGGCCTATCTCAAGAAACAAGAAAAATCCCAAATACAAAATCTAACAGCACACCTAAAGGAAATAGAAGCAGAACAGCAAAGGCAGCCTAAACCCAGCAGAAGAAGAGAAATAATAAAGATCAGAGCAGAAATAAACAATATAGAATCTAAAAAAACTGTAGAGCAGATCAACGAAACCAAGAGTTGGTTTTTTGAAAAAATAAACAAAATTGACAAACCTCTAGCCAGGCTTCTCAAAAAGAAAAGGGAGATGACCCAAATAGATAAAATCATGAATGAAAATGGAATTATTACAACCAATCCCTCAGAGATACAAACAATTATCAGGGAATACTATGAAAAATTATATGCCAACAAATTGGACAACCTGGAAGAAATGGACAAATTCCTGAACACCCACACTCTTCCAAAACTCAATCAGGAGGAAATAGAAAGCTTGAACAGACCCATAACCAGCGAAGAAATTGAATCGGTTATCAAAAATCTCCCAACAAATAAGAGTCCAGGACCAGATGGCTTCCCAGGGGAGTTCTACCAGACGTTTAAAGCAGAGATAATACCTATCCTTCTCAAGCTATTCCAAGAAATAGAAAGGGAAGGAAAACTTCCAGACTCATTCTATGAAGCCAGTATTACTTTGATTCCTAAACCAGACAGAGACCCAGTAAAAAAAGAGAACTACAGGCCAATATCCCTGATGAATATGGATGCCAAAATTCTCAATAAGATACTAGCAAATCGAATTCAACAGCATATAAAAAGAATTATTCACCATGATCAAGTGGGATTCATTCCTGGGATGCAGGGCTGGTTCAACATTCGCAAATCAATCAACGTGATACATCACATTAACAAAAAAAAAGAGAAGAACCATATGATCCTGTCAATCGATGCAGAAAAGGCCTTTGATAAAATCCAGCACCCTTTCTTAATAAAAACCCTTGAGAAAGTCGGGATAGAAGGAACATACTTAAAGATCATAAAAGCCATTTATGAAAAGCCCACAGCTAACATCATCCTCAACGGGGAAAAACTGAGAGCTTTTTCCCTGAGATCAGGAACACGACAGGGATGCCCACTCTCACCGTTGTTATTTAACATAGTGCTGGAAGTTCTAGCATCAGCAATCAGACAACAAAAGGAAATCAAAGGCATCAAAATTGGCAAAGATGAAGTCAAGCTTTCGCTTTTTGCAGATGACATGATATTATACATGGAAAATCCGATAGACTCCACCAAAAGTCTGCTAGAACTGATACATGAATTCAGCAAAGTTGCAGGATACAAAATCAATGTACAAAAATCAGTTGCATTCTTATACACTAACAATGAAGCAACAGAAAGACAAATAAAGAAACTGATCCCATTCACAATTGCACCAAAAAGCATAAAATACCTAGGAATAAATCTAACCAAAGATGTAAAGGATCTGTATGCTGAAAACTATAGAAAGCTTATGAAGGTAATTGAAGAAGATTTAAAGAAATGGAAAGACATTCCCTGCTCATGGATTGGAAAAATAAATATTGTCAAAATGTCAATACTACCCAAAGCTATCTACACATTCAATGCAATCCCAATCAAAATTGCACCAGCATTCTTCTCGAAACTAGAACAAGCAATCCTAAAATTCATATGGAACCACAAAAGGCCCCGAATAGCCAAAGGAATTTTGAAGAAGAAGACCAAAGCAGGAGGCATCACAATCCCAGACTTCAGCCTCTACTACAAAGCTGTCATCATCAAGACAGCATGGTATTGGCACAAAAACAGACACACAGACCAATGGAATAGAATAGAAACCCCAGAACTAGACCCACAAACATATGGCCAACTCATCTTTGACAAAGCAGGAAAGAACATCCAATGGAAAAAAGACAGCCTCTTTAACAAATGGTGCTGGGAGAACTGGACAGCAACATGCAGAAGGTTGAAACTAGACCACTTTCTCACACCATTTACAAAAATAAACTCAAAATGGATAAAGGACCTAAATGTGAGACAGGAAACCATCAGAACCTTAGAGGAGAAAGCAGGAAAAGACCTCTCTGACCTCAGCCGTAGCAATCTCTTACTCGACACATCCCCAAAGGCAAGGGAATTAAAAGCAAAAGTGAATTACTGGGACCTTATGAAGATAAAAAGCTTCTGCACAGCAAAGGAAACAACCAACAAAACTAAAAGACAACCAACGGAATGGGAAAAGATATTTGCAAATGACATATCGGACAAAGGGCTAGTATCTAAAATCTATAAAGAGCTCACCAAACTCCACACCCGAAAAACAAATAACCCAGTGAAGAAATGGGCAGAAAACATGAATAGACACTTCTCTAAAGAAGACATCCAGATGGCCAACAGGCACATGAAAAGATGTTCAGCGTCGCTCCTTATCAGGGAAATACAAATCAAAACCACACTCAGGTATCACCTCACGCCAGTCAGAGTGGCCAAAATGAACAAATCAGGAGACTATAGATGCTGGAGAGGATGTGGAGAAACGGGAACCCTCTTGCACTGTTGGTGGGAATGCAAATTGGTGCAGCCGCTCTGGAAAACAGTGTGGAGGTTCCTCAGAAAATTAAAAATAGACCTACCCTATGACCCAGCAATAGCACTGCTAGGAATCTACCCAAGGGATACAGGAGTACTGATGCATAGGGGCACTTGTACCCCAATGTTCATAGCAGCACTCTCAACAATAGCCAAATTATGGAAAGAGCCTAAATGTCCATCAACTGATGAATGGATAAAGAAATTGTGGTTTATATACACAATGGAATACTACGTGGCAATGAGAAAAAATGAAATATGGCCTTTTGTAGCAACGTGGATGGAACTGGAGAGTGTGATGCTAAGTGAAATAAGCCATACAGAGAAAGACAGATACCATATGGTTTCACTCTTATGTGGATCCTGAGAAACTCAACAGGAACCCATGGGGGAGGGGAAGGGAGAAAAAAAAAAAAGACGTTAGAGTGGGAGAGAGCCAAAGCATAAGAGACTGTTAAAAACTGAGAACAAACTGAGGGTTGATGGGGGGTGGGAGGGAGGGGCGGGTGGGTGATGGGTAGTGAGGAGGGCACCTTTTGGGATGAGCACTGGGTGTTGTATGGAAACCAATTTGTCAATAAACTTCATAAAAAAAAAAAAAAGTATGATAATGACAAATTCTGAAATCACATTAGTGGTTCTCTGAGTTTTGAGGTCAAATTGAATTGACTGCAATGTGGTACCAGCAACTTTTTAGATTTGTGGAACTGTCCTAGGTCCTGATTGTGGTCGTGGTCATGCAAATGTATATAATTACCAGTTTATCAAACCATACACCAAAACTGGCTGAATTTGATTCTATAATATCTTAAAAAGGTAAAATAGAAAACTTGACCAGTATATTCCACAAATGGGTAAAGAGTAATTGTGTGTGTGTGTGTGTGTGTTTAAGAGAAATTATTTTTTAATCTCTTTTGAGACACATAATTTCTTCCTTTGGACAAGTAGAAACATTCATTTCCCTTTACTGCATCAAGCTTCTTGTTTTACCTGGAGAGTTTTCATTCTAGACTGTAAAAAACCTCTCATTTTGTGTTACCATTGACAAACTAGTTTCGCCTACTTTGTGGCTTAGAAATATTCAGTCATTTGACATACTTCACCTTTGCCGAAAGCCTGCCAGTTTTGGCCAGCATAGCACGTTGTACTGCATTTGATTTAAAAATAACAACAACGAAAAGAAAAGGAAACAAAAAACGCACAAAGTTTTATGGAGATAAAAATCCTTTATGTGTCTTGTTGGCTTAGGTTTTTGTTTCTTTATTGTAAAAAAAAAAAACCTCAAAGAATCATTTGGCTCAAAGACCACAGTCCTGTTTGATAGAAACTAAATTACTTATGCAATATAGAAACTTTTGGGAACTGACTCAAAGATAGTTGAATGTTTTTTAGTAGTAAAAGTGCTCCTGGAATTTTTTTTATTTGAATATTTGATCAAATTTATTATAGAATGGTAACTCTAAGAATAAGAAACACAGAAAAGTAAAGATTGCCAAAAACAATTACATTTAAGGGTAAATATTTTTAAAGTTTTTTATTGCTTTAGGGATTTTCTTCAGTAATATACTTATGACTAACAAAATCTGTGTTTGATTTTTGCTTTGAGATCTTCTATTTATATATTTGAACCCACCATTTTATCTTTTTAGAAAAGTATATTTTGGTTTTATATATGTTTTTCTTGATGCTTAAAGTCCTCACTTCATTTTTTTTTTTTGCTTCTTACTGTGTTTCTAGCTTGTTACATTAAAGATTACAAATATTTTATAATTTTCCTGTAAAAAATACTTTATTTTCATTACCCAGCATAGTGATATTTAATGTAGTCAAAATTATCTGGCTAATATGCTGCTTCAGTTGCCCAGAGTTACCTTAGGAACACTAACCTTACCATTGGTAGCCAAGGCACTGAATCTTTGAAGAAAAATGGCAGTTCTTTCGATTGTTTTTTTTTGTTTGTTTTTGACAGTTCTTTTACTTTTAAAGTTTTATTGTTGAAGTCATTAAAGGAGAAATGTTTTTATCAGCAAATTTCTTGATCAGCAATATTTTATTTTAATATTAAATGTTATGTTACCTGTTTTACATAAAATATTGTTGAGCTTGATTAACAATATATTCTGTATAGCATAATTAAATTATCTTACTTCAATGCCTATATTATCTTGATCAGATTCCAGATACATGTGAATGCTAAAAATTAGGCATGCTTTCTTGATAAATAGGGGGAAAAAGGTGAAACTGGACAAAAATTTGAAGGAGGGATAAATGAGTAAAGTATTCTAGAAATTGTGGGGTCTGTAATCAAGAAATATTTTAAGAACTCAATGCCATGATTTTCAATTCTATTATAATGACTGTCTTTACTTTTCACGCCTTTACAACATTTTGTGAGGGTGAGTCATTGCTATATAATTAAATGATGGTGTGAATAGCTCTCTGGGAGGGCCAGCTGAAGGCTTATTTCTTTAGGAAAGAAAGTATAGCTTTCATTGCATTAATAATGGTTATAGACAAGGAGACAAGAATAAGCTTTAGAAGTTTGGCCAGCTCTGAGAAAGCATAATTTTATTTGGGTTCCAGATTAGCCACTAGGGAAAACTATATTTCCTGTCACTTCCCTAGAGTCTCTGAATAGAAACGATAATTTTTCTTTTGTTTTTTTTTCCCCTGGAGGCAAATTTAAAATAATTAGTGTAATTTAAAGACAAAACTATTGCCCCAGATCTTATATCATATAGTGTGAAAGTGACCATTGTTTTATAGGTGGTGTTTAAATTAAAAACAGTTATAGCTGGTATAAGGTTTAAATGCACAGGGTGTGCAGTCAAGTATATTGGTCCCATTAGGAATCTGTCTCCTCCACTACATGTTGTGTGGCTTTAGAAAAGTTATTTAATGTCCCTAAGATTGTGTTTGTAAAACTGGAATGAACTTCAAAGGGTTGTTGAGAGAAATAAAATTAATCCATATAAAGTCCTCAGCACAATATCTGCAATAGAATAAGAAGTTAAATATTTCTTATTATTAACTTGCCTTTAAACAAATTGCCTCAAATGGCACTGAGTATATAGTCTGCAATTAGGATTGCTGTATACATGTCTTATATGCAACTCTAAATTGAAAATTGAAAATAGGTAAACCTATAGGATGAAACCGCCGAGCACCTTTATTAATTTCAGTTGCTAAGCCTATGTGTATAGTCACTTCCAATAAATGGTACTCTCAGCTAAAGATGTCATGATCACAACTCTTTGTCCCCTTACACCTGCAAGTTTTGCTTCCAAACTAAACACCCACACTATTGCTTGATTACATTTTTCTTAATTAAATGGTGTGTACAGCTTGCATTTTCAGTTAACACAGCAAAAGAAGCCTGCATTCTCATAAGTCATTTTTATGAGTTGGGCCCCTATCATTTTAATGTGGCAATTAATTAAGTGCTTAATAAAACTGTGCTTTATTATAGCGAAGCCTGGTTGCAAGAGTGTAGTTATAGATGTGTCAGCGTTTTTGTTACTAACTCCTTTTTATCTTCTCAATAATTGTACTATAAAAATTTGCTTTGGGTACAAATTTTGAATTGCAATAATAAACAGCTCTTTAGATATAAGAATAATTTTACTGTGAACCTATGTATGAAAAGATGGTTAACTGAATTATTTTCTTGCCGCTCCCCAGGAGTGCTATCTACTTAATATCAAAATATAGTTGGGGCATCTGGGTGGCTCAGTTGGTTAAGGATCAGATCCTTGGTTTCAGCTTAGGTCATGATCCCAGGGTTTCATGAGTCAAAGCCCCGCATCAGGTTCTGTGCTGACAAGATTTTTTCTCTCTTCCTCTTTCCCTCTCTCTCTGCTCCTCCCTTTCTCATGTTGTCTCTGTCTCTCTCAAAAATAAATAAATACTTAAAAATATATATAGTCTACCTACCTATATATTAATGATTTTGCTCATATTGACAGATTCTCATTACTCTTTTGACTGATGGTTACATCCCCAATGAGAATATGCTCCTAAATAAGATTTTTTTTAATGTTCCTTTATTTTTTTGAGAGACAGAGAGAGAGCAGGAGAGGGGCAGAGAGGGAATGAGACTGAGAATCCATCCAAACAGGCTTTGCACTGTCAGCACAGAGCCCGACGCTGGGCTGGAACCCACAAACCGTGAGATCATGACCTGAGCCGAGGTTGGATGTCAACTGACTGAGCCACCCAGGTGCCCCCTAAATAATATTTCAAATACAGCATAAATGTAGGATTATAATTTGATTATATCTTGATTAGGAAAGTGCTTATATAACTCTGTGATTGTATCTCCTTAAAACATATAGGAAAATATCCTTATGGAAATGTTTCTAAATAAAAATCCAAAGTACAATAACTAAGCTTGTTATATTTTAAGTGTTACATCCTGCACAAAAGTTCAGAAAATGGATTGTTCAGAAATATTCAGTGAAATATTTACCTAAAAGTTATTGATTGCCCCAGGTTGTTAAGTGTCTCTGGCGTCTTGGTTTTCCTATATAATGATGTAAAATTATTCAAAATATACAAAGTTCAATCCTGTAATATAAATATTTATTAAGATGTATTTGTATCTAGTTTGTGTGAGCATTTTAGAAAAATGGGATTTCTAGAAGAATTTTTAACTAGGTAGGTTAGAAAGCAAAGAATACATCTGGAGCTAGTTTAATACAAAATTCTTTCCACTCGTCTGAAGCAAATGAACCAAAGTGCTACATTTTTCCTCAAAGACTGGTTAGTTTTGAAAAATGTTGAAGCACAAGAAGAGCATAGAGTTATCAAGTACATTTCAAAATATGAGTGTGTTTTCTCTCTCCTTGAGTGTAAGGCCCTAACTGTGATCAGATGTACATGAAAACATCACCTATGTTGATTGTGTATATTAAGAAGACCAGTGAAACATAGAACCATATAAAAACTATCAGTAATTTCTGACAGGGGCACTTGGGTGACTCAGTCGGTTGAGAGTCCGACTTCAGCTCAGGTCATGATCTCCTGGTTCGTGAGTTCGAGCCCCACATGGGGCTCACTGCTGTCAGCTTGTCAGCACAGAGCTAGCTGTTCCCACCCCTCTGTCCCCCTCTCTCTGCCCCTTCCCTACTTGTGCTCTCCCAAAAATAAATAAATATTTGTAAAAAGAAAATTCTGACAGAATAATATATATAAGTGCAGTTGAGTTTACAGAGTGTTCCTACCATCTGAACTCAGGAAAATATTTAATCTTACCCATAAAAGAAAGAACTGGAAAAAATACATAGATGGAGAAAATATATATGACTAGCAAGAGGTTTTGATAAATTACCTAGAATTTCAATCCCTGGGTCTTGTTTCCGAACCAAGTTTTTAAATATATAATTCAATGCAATAGATTCAGGTGTAAACATTTTTCATGAGTGCAATAAGCTGGTATTCTTAGGTCTATTTTATAGGTATTTGAGCCAAGTGCTTTTGATTTTTAATAGCTAGTAAATGTTTATAACTCTTCAAGCCTATGATAAATAGTGTGTAATTTAGGAGACCCACTTATTGTCACTATATTCACAAGTAATTTTAACTTTAAAAAAATTAATGTTTATTGTATTTTTGAGAGAGAGAGAGAGAGAGAGAGCATGAGTGCAGGAGGAACAGAGAGAGAGAGGGAGAGAGAGAATTCGAAGCATGCTCCAGGCTCTGAGCTGTCAGCACAGAGCCTGACACAGGGATTGAACTCACAAACAGATCACAACCTGAGCTGAAGTCGACACTTAACCAAATGATCCACCCCGGTGCCCCAGTAATTTTGAGTTTTTAAGAATGTGTTTCTATAAGAGACTTTTTTTTTTAACGTTTATTTATTTTTGGGACAGAGAGAGACAGAGCATGAACGGGGGAGGGGCAGAGAGAGAGGGAGACACAGAATCGGAAACAGACTCCAGGCTCTGAGCCATCAGCCCAGAGCCTGACGCAGGGCTCGAACTCCCGGACCACGAGATCGTGACCTGGCTGAAGTCGGACGCTTAACTGACTGCGCCACCCAGGCGCCCCAAGAATGTGTTTCACTATACTTTGTAATGAGATATTATCAGGTAGACAAAGGGATAAAAGCCTAGAAAAGTATGTCCATATTCAGATATTAAAAGTTTATGTAAAAAGCCAAAAGAAAAATAAATTTACTTTTCAATAATTTTTTTAGTTGTACCTCAGTTGTACCCTGCCCTCAGTTATACCGTGGTTCTCCAACAACCACCAAATATTTAAATAATAGTGGTAATATAAACTTAATAGAAGGAGACAAAAAAAACTCAAGTAGATAAATATTCCTATAAATATCAGAAATTATCCAACATAATATCAAAATTATTTGGTAAAAACAATTTGAACAATTTTAATATGCCAGTGTAAAGAATGTGGATTCTTTCCATCTGAAAATCATTGAAAATAAACAGAAAAATACAGAAAAATCTAAGCTTGATGAAACTAGGAGAGAACTATAGTGGTAAAACACAATAGTTGGGAGGAGGTAGGAAGATGGCGGCTTAGGAGGACGCTGGGCACACCGCGCATCCTGCTGATCACTTAGATTCCACCTACACCTGCCTAACTAACCCAGAAAACCACCAGAAGACTAGCAGAACGCAGTCTCCTGAGCCAAGCACAGACGAGAGGCCCACGGGAGAGGGTAGGAAGGGCAGAGAGGTGGTGCGCGATGCAAAGACTGGCGGGAGGGAGCCGGGCTGGAGGGGGAGCCTGCTGGCCAAGCAGAGCCCCCAAGTCTGGCTGGCAAAAGCGGAGGGGCCAGACAGAGTGTATTCCGACAGCAAGCGGGACCTGACATCTGGAAGGTTATAAGCTAACAGCTCTGCTCTGAAAGTGGGAAGGCTGGAGGACAAAGAGAGGGAGAGTTGCTGAGCCCCCGGACAACAGAGCTGTTTGGCGGGGAACAAAGGCGATGGCCAGCGCCACCTCCCTCGCCCATCCCCCAGCCAAAATCCCAAAGGCAACCAGTCCCTGCCAGGGAACTTGCTTGCTCCTCGCAAACACCCAACGCTGTGCTTCTGCGGAGCCACCCCTCCGGCAGCGGGTCTGACTCCCTCCCGCTGCCACAGGGCCCCTCCTGAAGTGGATCACCTAAGGAGAAGCAAGCTAAGCCTGCCCCTCCTGCTCCCCCCTGCACCTTGCCTACCCACCCCAGCTAATATGCCAGATCCCCAGCACCACAAGCCTGGCAGTGTGCAAGTAGCCCAGACGGGCCACGCCACCCCACAGTGAATCCAGCCCCTGGGAGAGGGGAACAGAAGGCACACACCAGACTGACTGTGGCCCCAGTGGTGGGCTGAGGGCAGACATCAGGTCTGACTGCGACTCCGCCCACCAACTCCAGTTATACACCACAGCACAGGGGAAGTGCCCTGCAGGCCTGCACCACTCCAGTGACTATCCAAAACGACCAAACGGAAGAATTCCCCTCAAAAGAATCTCCAGGAAATAACAACAGCTAATGAACTGATCAAAAAGGATTTAAATAATATAACAGAAAGTGAATTTAGAATAATAGTCATAAAGTTAATTGCTGGGCTTGAAAACAGTATAGAGGACAGCAGAAAATCTCTTGCTACAGAGATCAAGGGACTAAGGAACAGTCAGGAGAAGCTGAAAAACGCTTTAAACGAAATGCAAAATAAAATGGAAATGATGACGGCTCGGATTGAAGAGGCAGAGGAGAGAATAGGTGAACTAGAAGATAAAGTTATGGAAAAAGAGGAAGCTGAGAAAAAGAGAGATAAAAAAAATCCAGGAGTATGAGGGGAAAATTAGAGGACTAAGTGATACACTAAAAAGAAATAATATATGCATAATTGGTATCCCAGAGGAGGAAGAGAGAGGGAAAGGTGCTGAATGGGTACTTGAAGAAATAATAGCTGAGAACTTCCCTGAACTGGGGAAGGAAAAAGGCATTGAAATCCAAGAGGCACAGAGAACTCCCTTCAGACGTAACTTGAATCGATCTTCTGCACGACATATCATAGTGAAACTGGCAAAATACAAGGATAAAGAGAAAATTCTGAAAGCAGCAAGGGATAAACGTGCCCTAACTTATAAAGGGAGCTCTATAAGACTCATGACTGATCTCTCTTTTGAAACTTGGCAGGCCAGAAAGGATTGGCACGAGATCTTCAATGTATTGAACAGAAAAAATATGCAGCCGAGAATCTTTTATCCAGTAAGTCTGTCATTTAGAATAGAAGGAGAGATAAAGGTCTTCCCAAATAAACAAAAACTGAAGGAATTTGTCACCACTAAACCAGCCCTACAAGAGATCCTAAGGGGGACCCTGTGAGACAAAGTACCAGAGACATCACTAAAGCATAAAACATACAGACATCACAATGACTCTAAACCCGTATCTTTCTATAATAACACTGAATGTAAATGGATTAAATGCGCCAACCAAAAGTCATAGGGTATCAGAATGGATAAAAAAACAAGACCCATCTATTTGCTGTCTACAAGAGATTCATTTTAGACCTGAGGACACCTTTAGATTGAGAGTGAGGGGATGGAGAACTATTTATCATGCTACTGGAAGCCAAAAGAAAGCTGGAGTAGCCATACTTATATCAGACAAACTAGACTTTCAATTAAAGGCTGTAACAAGAGATGAAGAAGGGCATTATATAATAACCATAGGGTCTAACCATCAGGAAGAGCTAACAATTATAAATGTCTATGCGCCGAATACCGGAGCCCCCAAATATATAAAATAATTACTCACAAACATAAGCAACCTTATTGATAAGAATGTGGTAATTGCAGGGGACTTTAACACTCCACTTACAGAAATGGATAGATCATCTAGACACACGGTCAATAAAGAAACAAGGGCCCTGAATGATACATTGGATCAGATGGACTTGACAGATATATTTAGAACTCTGCATCCCAAAGCAACAGAATATACTTTCTTCTCGAGTGCACATGGAACATTCTCCAAGATAGATCATATACTGGGTCACAAAAAACCCTTCATAAGTTCACAAGAATTGAAATTATACCATGCATACTTTCAGACCACAATGCTATGAAACTTGAAATCAACCATAGGAAAAAGTCTGGAAAACCTCCAAAAGCATGGAGGTTAAAGAACACCCTACTAATGAATGAGTGGGTCAACCAGGCAATTAGAGAAGAAATTAAAAAATATATGGAAACAAACGAAAATGAAAATACAACAATCCAAACGCTTTGGGATGCAGTGAAGGCAGTCCTGAGAGGAAAATACATTGCAATCCAGGCCTATGTCAAGAAACAAGAAAAATCCCAAATACAAAATCTAACAGCGCACCTAAAGGAAATAGAAGCAGAACAGCAAAGGCAGCCTAAACCCAGCAAAAGAAGAGAAATAATAAAGATCAGAGCAGAAATAAACAATATAGAATCTAAAAAAACTGTAGAGCAGATCAACGAAACCAAAAGTTGGTTTTTTGAAAAAATAAACAAAATTGACAAACCTCTAGCCAGGCTTCTCAAAAAGAAAAGGGAGATGACCCAAATAGATAAAATCATGAATGAAAATGGAATTATTACAGCCAATCCCTCAGAGATACAAACAATTATCAGGGAATACTATGAAAAATTATATACCAACAAATTGGACAACCTGGAAGAAATGGACAAATTCCTGAACACCCACACTCTTCCAAAACTCAATCAGGAGGAATAGAAAGCTTGAACAGACCCATAACCAGCGAAGAAATTGAATCGGTTATCAAAAATCTCCCAACAAATAAGAGTCCAGGACCAGATGGCTTCCCAGGGGAGTTCTACCAGACGTTTAAAGCAGAGATAATACCTATCCTTCTCAAGCTATTCCAAGAAATAGAAAGGGAAGGAAAACTTCCAGACTCATTCTATGAAGCCAGTATTACTTTGATTCCTAAACCAGACAGAGACCCAGTAAAAAAAGAGAACTACAGGCCAATATCCCTGATGAATATGGATGCAAAAATTCTCAATAACATACTAGCCAATCGAATTCAATAGCCTATAAAAAGAATTATTCACCATGATCAATTGGGATTCATTCCTGGGATGCAGGGCTGGTTCAACATTCGCAAATCAATCAATGTGATACATGACACTAAAAAAAGAAAAGAGAAGAACCATATGATCCTGTCAATCGATGCAGAAAATGCCTTTACAAAATCCAGCACGGTTTCTTAATAAAAACCCTTGAGAAAGTCGGGATAGAAGGAACATACTTAAACATCATAAAAGCCATTTATGAAAAGCCCACAGCTAACATCATCCTCAACGGGGAAAAACTGAGAGCTTTTTCCCTGAGATCAGGAACACGACAGGGATGCCCACTCTCACTGCTGTTGTTTAACATAGTGTTGGAAGTTCTAGCATCAGCAATCAGACAACAAAAGGAAATCAAAGGCATCAAAATTGGCAAAGATGAAGTCAAGCTTTAACTTTTTGCAGATGACATGATATTACACATGGAAAATCCGATAGACTCCACCAAAAGTCTGCTAGAACTGATACATGAATTCAGCAAAGTTGCAGGATACAAAATCAATGTACAGAAATCAGTTGCATTCTTATACACTAACAATGAAGCAACAGAAAGACAAATAAAGAAACTGATCCCATTCACAATTGCACCAAGAAGCATAAAATACCTAGGAATAAATCTAACCAAAGATGTAAAGGATCTGTATGCTGAAAACTATAGAAAGCTTATGAAGGTAATTGAAGAAGATTTAAAGAAATGGAAAGACATTCCCTGCTCATGGATTGGAAAAATAAATATTGTCAAAATGTCAATACTACCCAAAGCTATCTACACATTCAATGCAATCCCAATCAAAACTGCACCAGCATTCTTCTCAAAGGTAGAACAAGCAATCCTAAAATTCATATGGAACCACAAAAGGCACCGAATAGCCAAAGTTAATTTTGAAGAAGAAGACCAAAGCAGGAGGCATCACAATCCCAGACTTTAGCCTCTACTACAAAGGTGTCATCATCAAGACAGCATGGTATTGGCACAAAAACAGACACATAGACCAATGGAATAGAATAGAAACCCCAGAACTAGACCCACGAACGTATGGCCAACTAATCTTTGACAAAGCAGGAAAGAACATCCAATGGAAAAAAGACAGTCTCTTTAACAAATGGTGCTGGGAGAACTCGACAGCAACATGCAGAAGGTTGAAACTAGACCACTTTCTCACACCATTCACAAAAATAAACTCAAAATGGATAAAGGACCTGAATGTGAGACAGGAAACCATCAAAACCCTAGAGGAGAAAGCAGGAAAATACCTCTCTGATCTCAGCCGTAGCAATCCCTTACTCGACACATCCCCAAAGGCAAGGGAATTAAAAGCAAAAATGAATTACTGGGACCTTATGAAGATAAAAAGCTTCTGCACAGCAAAGGAAACAACCAACAAAACTAAAAGGCAACCAACGGAATGGGAAAAGATATTTGCAAATGGCATACCGGACAAAGGGCTAGTATCCAAAATCTATAAAGGGCTCACCAAACTCCACACCCGAAAAACAAATAACCCAGTGAAGAAATGGGCAGAAAACATGAATAGACACTTCTCTAAAGAAGACATCCGGATGGCCAACAGGCACATGAAAAGATGCTCAACGTCGCTCCTCATCAGGGAAATACAAATCAACACCACACTCAGATATCACCTCACGCCAGTCAGAGTGGCCAAAATGAACAAATCAGGAGACTATAGATGCTGGCGAGGATGTGGAGAAACGGGGACCCTCTTACACTGTTGGTGGGAATGCAAAGTGGTGCAGTCACTCTGGAAAACAGTGTGGAGGTTCTTCAAAAAATTAAAAATAGACATACCCTATGACCCAGCAATAGCACTGCTAGGAATTTACCCAAGAGATATAGGAGTACTGATGCATAGGGGCACTTGTACCCCAATGTTTATAGCAGCACTCTCAACAATAGCCAAATTATGGAAAGAGTCTAAATGTCCATCAACTGATGAATGGGTAAAGAAATTGTGTTTTATACATGCAATGGAGTACTACATGGCATTGAGAAAGAACGAAATATGGCCCTTTGTAGCAACGTGGATGGAACTGGAGAGTGTGATGCTAAGTGAAATAAACCATACGGAGAAAGACAGATACCATATGTTTTCACTCTTATGTGGATCCTTAGAAACTTAACAGAAAGCCATGGGGGAGGGGAAGGAAAAAAAATAGGTTAGAGTGGGAGAGAGCCAAAGCATAAGAGACTCTTAAAAACTGAGAACAAACTGAGGGTTGATGGGGGGTGGGAGGGAGGGGAGGATGGGTGATGGGTATTGAGGAGGGCACCTTTTGGGATGAACACTGGGTGTTGTATGGAAACCAATTTGACAATAAATTTCATATATTGAAAACAAAAACAAAAACAAAAGAAACAAAAAAACACAATAGTTGGAAATGGACAGAGTGGTAAATGCCTTAGCCAAGGGAGTACAGTGAAATACTTGTTTCCTATGCAGGGAAATCCCAATTAAAAAGAAGATAGCTTTCCCTGAACAACTCCTGAAATCTACAGAAAGTCATTGCATGAGGTCCTGTGAAGGATAGGGGTGAGAATAGGCAATAAAAAGCAGGAGGTTGGTCTAAAGAGTGTAGACAAAGACAGCTTTGGTCCCCAGAAAGCTATAAAACTCTGAAATCTTCTCTATCCAGTTTATCCCAAGAATCAGGAAGCACATAAACTGGAGAGATTGAAGCAAAAGTCTCCAGACTGGAAGACCTAGACACAGTAAAGAGAAGAATTAAAGAAAGTATAGGAGAGAAAGCAACAGATTAAACAAACATTATCTCAGTGAATGGTGAGGATGTTACAAGACTGATTTTTTCCTACTCACTCACTTAGAGAATTTTTTTCTTCTGGGAAAAAATTAGCCTTGGAAAGCCTGTGGGTACTGACTTTTGGGATGACTCCACAAAATATTTCTTACTCCCTGACCATCCTATATTCGGTTCCACCAGATAAGCAAACCTGTCCTTAACAGAACTTTCAGTTATCTGTTTAGTACTTACATTTTAAATCTGAGATGCCAAAAAAGAATCGATAGAGTTTGTTGAGAGTCTTCATCAGGAAAGACAGAAGCTAAACAAAAGAAAAACAAAAATAATGGAAATAGGAAAAAAATACAGTAAATGCAACAGAATAAAGTGTCAAAAACTGTAAACTCTGATTAATGTCCTCAGAGAGAAAACTTAATGCATCTGTAACATCAAAAAAAAAATCACAAAAAATGCACTGAATACAAAGTTAATAAAAAACGATACCAGTCAATGTCAATAATTAATAGAAAAGTTGGAAAATTAAATTAATGAAATCCTTAAAAGTAGGAGTATTGAAACATAGAAAATAAAATAAATAGATAATTAAGGGTGTGTGGAATCCAACTAACAGTATTTTCAAAAAGAGAAAATACATGGAACACAGGGAAAATATTCAGATAATGACACAAGAAAACTTTCTTTGACTGTAGGCAATCATCTCAAAAGGGTCTAGAAAGGACCCTCAGAACGCAGCCCAAGGCATGTATCAGTGTGAATTTTCAGAATACCAGGATCAAAATAAAGATTCTAAATCCTTTCAGAGTAAAAGAAAAAGTAACACAGGAAGGATGGGAAATAAACAAAATATCTTAATATCAACAGTAAAAGAGAGTAAGACAACAGAGGCATAATTTGAAAATTCTTATTGAAAATAATCTGTATTGGAGATTTCTATAGGGTATAAAATATAATAATTTTCTGATGGACAGCAAGCTTAAAAAGATATTTCCTATTTTTATAAATCAACTGGAAAATATTTTTTCACCAAAACAAGATAAACCAACAAAAAAGGGAACAGGCTGCTCCATGGATGAGAAAGGAATGAGAGAGAGAAGGATATCAAAAGAGAGAGTAGAAATAAGAACACAGGGGCGCCTGGGTGGCTCAGTTGGTTACATATCTGACTTCAGCTAAGGTCATGATCTCGCAGTTGATGGGTTTGAGCCCCTCGTAGGGCTATGTACTGACAGCTTAGAGCCTGGAGCGGCTTCAGATTCTGTGTCTCCCTTTCTCTCTGCCCCTCCCCCGCTCATGCTCTGTTTCTCTCTCAAAAACAAACAAACAAGCAAACAAAAAAATATTGAAATATTAACAATAACTAATATCTCTTCAACATTTATGTACAAAGTATAGAATTAATACTTTAAATAATTGTCTAACGTATGAATAAATACCACAGTTGTACTATTGAATGGGAGAAACCAGCACAAAAGAGGACAAGCTATATTACTTGTATTTCTATGAAATCAAAAGTAAAAAAGTAAGGTGCCTAACATAGACATCTTTATTCTATTGGAAATGCTAAACTATAATGATGCAAAATAGATAAGAAAAACTAATCTTTTAAAATCATAAACCATAGAAAGTTTTTTTTTTTACAGAAAAGGTTTTAGGTCATAATTAAGATTTAGGGTGCACTATATTGCACATGCAAAAAAATACGATAATTTTCAGAACTGTGGAAATCACCTGCCGTGACTGGAAATCATTCCAAGTCTTTGCGTCCCACTCTATGACTACAAATGATTACCTCTAATTGCATGGACCACCTTTCTAAAGATTAGGAAAGAAAAATACTTGGGCTGCTCACAATTTTTCTTGGACTAATTCTGTGTTCTCATTAGCATACCTGTTCCCTTCAGTTTCTGCCCTCATTGGTACCTTGTAAACAGTTTTTAATAATTCCCCTTCCATATTCATTCAAATGCTGACCTTTATATTTCAAAAGAAAATTAGTAGTGAGGAAAGCTTCTCAACACACATACACAAAACAGAGGGCAAATTATTTAACTTACACTTGAATGTTTTTCACTCTGAGCTCACATTAGCTCTACTCACATCTAACTTATATTTTTTCACCCCATACCTGTAAATGAGTTAATTTTGGATAACCTTTAACTGAGTAACTTAATTGTGGAAAAGATCACTTGTGTCATTTTACATTCTTGTAAATATAAATTGTTTTTTTAAAATTTCACATATGTATATAAAACTTCATATATATACATATATATGAGATTTTTGTAGCAGCATGGTAAAAATCTGTAAGAATAAATGGATAAATATAATATTAATTTAGGTATAACAGCTTGCTGGTCATTTTCTTTAATACGTCTAACATTTATTGAGAATTACTATTCTATTTTTTACACAGAAATTTTAGTTAAAACAGAATTAATGTACCTTAAATTTGCGTTAAGTCACTAGGGATAGGGAGATATCTTTAAAAGAGTCATGTGTATGGAAGTTTATTTCTGCAATGTTCAATTGCCTTTTTAATGCACTTTTTAACGCTTGTAGTTACCTATGTTAATCTGGAAACACTTTAATGTTAATGACATTTTGGTAGTAGTAGTAGAAATACTCCAAAGTCAATAATATGTCTCAAAATATGATTATAGGGATGGAGAGAAATACGTTAGGCTGTTTGCTCTTCAATAATTCATAATTTCTTGAATGTTCACATTCATCACCTTAGTTTAAAGAACAATCTGCCCGTAACTCTGTTGGAAATGTGCTTATTTGTTTAGACAGATGGGCATGCCCTGAGGTTCATTTTCTAGCTTAAATGCACAATTGGCTTTATTATTTTAAGGAGCAACTGATGAAAAAAAGTTGTGGAATGAAGAGCTTGTAGGACTGTTCAACAAAGGAGATGCAATATGGCAAATCATTTAATTGTCAAGACTCCTCGACATGTTTTTGTTGTTGAAGATATGTTTTTATTAAGAATAAATTTTAAATACTTGAATTGCAATGATTAGGCTAAATTTGAAAAAACTAATGCAAACTAGAGTTTTTTGACACTCAAAAGAAAAAACGTAAACATGTATATCATCATCCAAACTAAGAATTAATAGTCACTACTTATGATGGGTCAGACATATGTAGTTATTTTTTACAACAAAAAGCAAAGGGTCTCATTCCAGAAAAGCTTAATGTTCCCATTATTTAAATGTTTTTAATATGAATTTCCATTAATTTCTGTGAAATGAAAAATTTTTATGTGTATAGAATTTCAGTAAGATGATAGAAATTATACATCTCCAAACAAATAACATTTAAGACTTAAAAGAGTCTGGGGTGCCTGGGTGGCTCAGTTGGTTAAGTGTCTGACTTCAGCTCAAGCCATGATCCCTCAGTTCATGGGTTTGAGCCCTGCATCGGGCTCTGTGCTGACAGCTCAGAGCCTGGAGCCTGCTTCAGATTCTGTGTCTCTCCCTCTTTCCACCCCTCCCATGCTCATGCTCTGTTTCTCTGTCTCTCAATAATAAATAAACGTTAAAAAAAAAAGAGGTCTGTGTTCTAGAATTTCACTTCTTCTTAACTGACTTGCTCTAAGGGTGTGTCCCTTAACTTTTCCATGTCTCTGGCTCTTCCTTAGTAGTTTACAGACAAAAACATTAATGTATATCATAAGATGTTTTGAGAAGTGTTAAACTAAATTCTGGAGATATAAAACTCAAACTGGGAGGAAGGGCAGGAGAGAAGGAAGGGAGGGAGGGAGGGAGGAAGGGAGAGAGGAAAGAAGGAAAGAAGGAAGGAAGGAAGGATAATTAAAACAGAATAGTTTTATTCAGCTCTGAAAATAACCTTCAACATACCCTTGGGAATGTTGAGTCAACACTATTGGTGATATATCCAAACAGGACATTTAATTTAAAGAATTTTTAAATAGATTCTTGGACATTTTCTCACACACATTTTTTTCCAGGATTTGTTGAATATCTAAGAGTTGGTTAATTAAAGTTCATCCTATTCCAGAATATTCCAATATTCTGGAATAGGATAGAATTATATCTCAAATTGTTGGCTAAATATTTGACATCTACCTTCACTGATGCAATAGCAATTTTTAAGGCAAATACCTTGAGGTCTTTACCATTATAAATTCTACTTTGATATTAATAGATTATTGAATTATCTTTTCATGTAGTTACATGGAAAGAATAAATGCAACTACCCTATGGCCCATAAATTGCATCAGTAGGTATTTATCCAAAGGTTAAAAAAATACTGATTCACAGGGACACATGCACCCTGATGTTTATAGCAGCATTATCAACAATAACCAAACTATGGAAAGAGCCCAAGTGTCCATCAACTGGTGAATGGATAAAGAAGGTGTGAGAAATATGTAAAGAATTAAAAAGAATTAAACCTTGCCATTTGCAACGATGTGGATGGAGCTAGAGTACATTGTGCTAAGTAAACTAAGTCAGTCAGAGAAAGAAATATCATATGATTTCACACATATGTGGAATTTAAGAAATAAAACAGATGAACCTGGGGAAGGGGGAAAAAAGAGTGAGGAAAGCAAACCACAGGGACCCTTAACTGAAGAGAACAAATTGAGGGTTGATGGAGGGCTTCTGAGGAGATGGGCTAAATGGGTGATGGGTATTAAGGAGGGCACTTGTTTTGTTGAGAACTGAATGTTATATCTAAATGATGCATCACTAAATTCTACTCCAGAAATCAATATTATACTATATGTTAACTAAATAGAATTTAAATATATTTTTGAAAGATAAATGCATGTAATTCAAGATTGACTTGTACTTCACCTTAGTCTGAAAATGTGTCTGGAAGTAGAAGGAAATATGAAATTCAAATTATTTGCAGTTGAAGCAAATTGATACATGTTATAGAGAATTCAGACTATTTTTCTAATCAAAATCAACATATCATCATGTCATTATCATCATTTATTATTTATTGATTGATAAATTATATATTTATTGACACAGTAAAAGAATATAGCAAAGTTTAGACTGGCATCATAAACTGCTAAAAGCACATAATTTTCTTCTTGAAGCTTCCAATGACTCTATGCAAAATTTGCATTTATTTTCATCTCAATTTGGCAGAAAATCTTGATTGTAGATTTCCTGTTTTATAAACATTTTAATTCTCTTGGTTCCATCTCATACACTATTTTTTTCAAATTTCATAGCCATACATCAGTTATTTACAGCACAGAATGCCAAGACACTATCATTTCTGACAATGAATCAGCCTTAGTTCAATTAAGTTTAGGAAACTTGTAGAGACAGCATCAATATCAAAGCTATCACTATCAACAGTGATTACTCTCTATCAGTTGCACACATTTTAAGTATGGCAAACAAACCAAAAAACACTAAGATGCTCTGAAGTGAATCTTAAGGGGAGATGGTAAAATTTGGTAAGTTTTCTGTGCTCAAGACGTCCCTCTATGTTTAAAATCAGGAATGCTAATTCATGGTGAGTATATTGGGGCTGACTAATCGCACCCACACAGACTTATTTGATAGTTTATAGCTCAAATAATAAATAAGTACACTATTCCATGCTCATATATTATGTTCTGCCATATTAACTGGAGTCATATTCATTAGCAGAGAGAGTTCTTTCCTCCTTTGCTGAGCCTGTATCTTTTCCAGTCATCATTGACTGCGCTTACACTCATGAAATATACAGTATAGAAAATGCTGTAGAATAAGAGACCAGAAGCACAGTCCAGAGGATGGCCTGTTTTAGACAGCTGATGAACTAAAATACTTTTTTACATTTTAAAAGACTTGCAAAAACAAATCTAAACAAAACACAAAGAACAAAGTGCACAAGAGAATTCAGGTAGCCTACAAAACTTAAATATTTACTTTTTGCCCCTTTAAAGACTTTAAAGGCTTTGCCCCTTTAAAGGCTTTCCACAATAGTGACCATCGTGTGTGTGTGTGTGTGTGTGTGTGTGTGTGTATGTGTGTGTGTTTACTTTGAATTACTCTCAAATTTTTTCTGAGGTTGTTAACTGATTTATAAATCCATAAAGAATGGAGCCAAAAATCCTTTCTATCTCTTTCCTTGAAAATAGAGTCTGACGAAAATTTGCAGGACTTAGTTATTGTTATTTTTTTTTTGCCAGTATGTATTTCCTGATCCTATCTTATCTATCTTTAAGTTACTATAAACAAGGCAGGCCCAGATCCACTATATGTATGTACTTCGTTGTGTATGTGTGTGTGTGTGTGTGTCTGTGTGTGTGTGTGTATGCATATATGTATAAATTTACATACACACACAAGCTACATATATATGCACATGTACATACATACACATGTGTATGTATGCATTCTTGTGCTTTGGGAAGCAAAAAATGCATATTGTCTCTCAAAGTGTCTACTCTCTATAAATACTTTCATTAGTGGGAATAGGGAAGTGAAAATATTCTATCAGTTGAGGGAGTTTTTTCTATTTTGTTCTTGATTCCTTAGAGAAACTATTGTCATAGACTATGATTAACAAATCTATAATAAAATGTTTTGCTGAGTTGATTGGGACTATATTATAAAGATCCCATCTACCAAGGACCTTGACATCCATATGTTGGAGTACAGAAAGAATATAAAATAATAATTTTCTGTATTATGAATTGTACTGTAGTATGGTTTATATACTACATTATTCAATTTCTTTCCCACAACATTCCTGCAAATACCAATCATGCTTATCCAATACATGAAGAAATCCAGATAAAATTTAGTAACTGCCTTAAGTATCAACTCTTCCAAATAAATACAACAACCTGGGAATAAATGATAAAGGAATGTAAAATATATGCAACGATAAATGAAAAGCTTAGGTCACTTAGAAGAAAGGGAATCATCGCAGGTATGTGCTTGATCTCATATAAAATGAAATTTTTGGTTGATATAATTCAAGGTCATTAGGGCCAAAAAAGTAAATTAAAAATACTGAAATCCTATATAGTCAAGAAAAATTATACTTTACTGCTAGAATAGTATCTTAGGCCAACTAGCTTAGTAAATGGCCCTTAGGAAGGGATTTTCAAACAGGTTAATTATTCAGAATGTTCTTAATAACATATAAGGCAATAAGTGGGTCAGATTTGGGGAGAGGGATACATTGAGCTATGACACAGCACCAGAGACATCAGCCTGTCCTTCTGAGAGCTCTGGAGCTGAGTTAGTGCATTAGATTTGGTAAGAATTGAAGTAAAAGGGTTAGGCCATTGTATTCTGTATCAGTCAATGGGGTTATGGGTACCCCTGGTTAGGGGATATAAACTTCCACACGGAAGGACAAATTCCACAAAAAATACTTTCAGCTAGGAATGAATGTCAAGTTCTAAAGTAGAGAGTAGGTATCAGACCATAATTTACATTATCGCCTCCTCTTTGCTCTTCTCAAGTCCTCTTGCTTCACACAGTCATTTTATTCCATCTGGGAACAGCTCCTTAAGATTCTGGTTGGTCTTCTCCCCTTGGGATTCATAGAGTAGGCAAGTTTGTGGGGGAAAAATGCAGCACTGGTCTTGAGGTTGCAACAGTTATTCATCATCTATTTCTTGTTCATTTCTACCAACCTTTCTAAATTCCCTTTACTTTTTCCAGTGCCATTGTAGACCCATGCTGTCTATCTGGTAGGGTGATCTAGACCCTCCTACTTGAGGAGTCTGAGCTCCTGGTTGACATAGATAAGCAAGAGGCTGAGGGAAGTAGTTGCCACTAAAAGATCAGGATCTCTGGCCCCATTGCCAGATTGAGAAAGTTCACAGATTCAGAAAACTTTGAGGACAAGCTGGGTCCACACAAGAAAAAACAAAAACAAAAAACAAACAAACAAACAAAAAAAAAACTGAAACAACATGGCAAACTTTTTCATAGTAAATCTCCTAGTTCTTCTCCAAAGAGACCTACAGCCCTTGTTTGGGTAACTACTAGGGAAAGGAGAGTATCAGATGTGTTGAGAAAAGTAACACAAAACTCTAGAATGTAGAAGCTCCAAAAATTAGTAGTAATGTATTTGTTAATAACAAATGTACAAAAAAAAAGCGTGTGACCACATTAAACCACAATATGGAGAGAGAAATTGGGAACATACTGTCGTTAGAGTCCTTTTTCTATACATAAAGAAGTGTATTCTTATCTGAAGGTAGACTTTGGTTAATAAAAACTGTATGTTATAAATCTTAGGGCAGCCATAGAAAATAAAACGATATGTTTAAAAGAATTAGAAATTAGAAATCAATATGGAGATACGTGGGACTGTAATATATGATTAATTAATCCTAAAGAAAGCAGATAAACAGGGAAACATAATAACACAAGGAACAAGTAGAAAACAACTAATATGTGTTATATTTTAGTCCAAACATAGCGATAATCATATAAAATATACATGCTCTGAGCATGCCAATTAAAAGATATTGCCAGATTTGGTGAAAAAATAAGAACTAGGTCTGTGCTGTCCACAACCAACCTACTTGAAATATAACAAGATAGCAGTGTACACATTTAATGTAATACCTATAGGGGCTCCTGGTTGGCTCAGTCAGTTGAGCTTCCAACTTCGACTCAGGTCATGATCTCACAGTTCATTTATGAATTTGAACCCCACGTTGGACTCTGTGCTGACAGCTCAGAGCCTGGAGCCTGCTTCAGATTCTGTGTCTCCCTCTCTCTCTGCCCCTCCCTCCAGCTCATGCGCGCGTGCTCTCCCTCTCTCTCTCTCCCTCTCAAAAATTAATAAACATTAAAAAATTTAATGCAGGGGCGCCTGGGTGGCTCAGTCGTTTGAGCATCTGGCTTCGGCTCAGGTCATGATCTCGTGGTCTGTGAGTTCGAGCCCTGAGTCGGGCACTGTGCTGACAGCTCAGAGCCTGAAGCCTGCTTCGGATTCTGTGTCCCCCTCTCTCTCTGCTCCTCCCCGACTCATGCTCTGTCTCTCTCTGTCTCAGAAATAAATAAACATTAAAAAAAAATTTACAAATTTAATGCAATACCTATAAAAATACCACGAGCATTTTTTGCAGAACTAGAACAATCCTAAAATTTGTATAGAAACAGAAAAGACCCTGAATAGCTAAAGCAATCCTGAAAAAGAAAAACAAAACTGAAGCCATCACAATTCCAGATTTCAAGCTATACTACAAAGATCATCAGGACAGTATGGTATGGCACAAAAAACAGACACATAGATCTATTGAACAGAATGGAAAACTCGGAAGTTGACCCACAACTATATAGTCAATTTATCTTAGACAAAGAAAGAAAGAATATCCAATGGAAAAAAAAGTCTCTCCAACAACTGGTGTGGGGAAAACTGGACAGCAACATGCAGAAAAATGAAATGGGACCGCTTTCTTACACCATACACAAAAATAAATTTAAAATGGATGAAAGACCTAAATGTGAGACAAGGAACCATCAAGATCCTAGAGGAGAACACAGGCAGCAACTTCTCTGATTTTGCCTGAAGCAAGTTCTTACTAGACACATCACTGAAGGTAAGGGGAACAAAAGCAAACATGAACTATTGGAACCTCATCAAAATAAAAAGCTTCTGCACAGTGAAGAAAATAATCAACAAATCTAAAAGGCAGCCTACAGAATAGAAGATATTTGCAAATGAAATATATGATATCTATATAGAACTTATATATAAAGAACTTATGAAATTCAGCACCCAAAAAACAAATGACCCAGTTAAGAAATGGGCAGAAGACATGAATAGATACTTTTCCAAAGAAGACATCCAGATGGCTAATAGATACATGAAAGGATGCTCAACATCACTCACCATTAGGGAAATACAAATCAAAACCATTATGATATAACATCTCACACCTGTCGTAGAGCTAAAATTAACAAGAAACAACTGGTGTTGACAATAATTCAGAGAAAGAGGAACCCTCTTGCACTGCTGATGGGAATGCAAACTGGTACAGCCACTCTGGAGACAAGTATGGAGGTTTCTCAAAAACAAACATAAAAACTACCCTATGATCCAGCAATTGCACTATTAGATATTAACCCAAAGAATACAAATATATAGATTTGAAGGGGTACAGGCATCCCAATGTTTATAGCAACATTATCAACAATAGTCAAACTATGGAAGGGGACAAATATCCATCAACTGATGAATGGATAAAGAAGATGTTGTGCGTGTGTGTGTACACACACGCACACACACACACACACATACATACACATACACAGTGGAATGTTACTCAGCCATCAAAAAAGAATGAAATTGCCATTTGCGATGATGTGAATAGAATGTATTATGCTAAGCAAAATAAGTCAATCAGAAAAAGAAATACCATAGGATTTCACTCATATGTTGAATTTCAGAAACAAAAAAAAGTGAACAAATGGGAAGGGGTGGGAGAGAGGCGAGAGGGAAATAAACCACAAAAGACTCTCAGTGATAGAGAACAAACTGAGGGATGATATAGGGAGATGGGAGGAGGATGGTTTAGATGGGTGATGGGACTAAGGAGGACCCTTGTAATAAGCACTGAGTGTTATATGTAAGTGACACATCACTGAATTCGACTCCTAAAACAAATATCGCAGTATATGTTAATTAACTGAAATTTAAATCATAATAGAAAAGGAAACAAAAATAAGTTAAAAGTAGAAGGGTAGACCACTAACTAAAAGACAGATTAGGTGTCAGACAAAGGAAACACCAGAACAAGAAATCGTGCCATGGACAAGAAGTAGCATTACATAATGATAGAGGGGTCAATTTTACAAGAAGATCTAATCATTCTAAATATGTGTGCGTTTAAGAGAGGTTCAGTACACAATAAAGTTTTATAAAATTAAAAGAACTAGGTAAGTCCACAGTTATAACTCTGGACTTTAACTCTCTTTTTAATAAAATCTATAACACATCTACAAAAATTCAGTAAGAATAGAGAAGACCTAAATAAAACATGAATCAATTTGAACACATTATCATAACATGCTGCCTCCAACAAGAGAATACTGCACACATTTTATCAACTGTATATGAACATTCACCAACCTAGACCATATTCTGAGTATGGACCATCGATAAATTTAACAGTATACACATCAATACTTTTTGTTATTCAGCTTTGAGGATCGTATAATTCATTTCATGGTTTGTCACTTAATTTACTTTCTATTACTTTTTCTTTTCTTTGAATTATGGAAGTCTTAAATAGATGTAAAACAAAACAATCAAACAAAACAAAAAACATGGGAAATTATTAGTCATTCTTTTGTATTTTGTCATAATCATGAAAAATGAAAATATCTGCCAATTTCTGAACATGTATTCAGAATTTATACCAATAAGTCATACCTGGATGATAAAGTATCATGGTTCAGATATGACAATCCCACACAGGAATGAAGATCTGTCTACTCCATATCCTATGTTTGTTAAACCATCCCAAGACGTTTTTCTTGACTACTTAAATGAAGCTCCACGGTGCAGTTTTCCCTTAAAATTTCTTGATACAAAATGATTCTGGAAAATTGTCTGCCTAAGACAAACACAAAATTTCAAGAACTGCTAACCTTATACAATTAAACCTTAAAATACACATTCTCCTAGATTTACTGATATACATCCTAAATCATATTTTAACCAAGAGCTTTAAATCTCTTTTTGAAAGAGTGGGATATGAAGTCTAAAATGATAAGCACCTATGATCTATAATCCTCTTTTAGAATAATTATTGGAACACTATCAAAATTCCACACCAAAATATCTATAACATTAAGTGTGCTTTACAGGATGTGCACATTGAGGAACTAAGTAAATGTTGTGCCTTGTTAGATAAAGGAAACAACATATGCTGCAGCTTATAAATATGTATTTAATTTAATCCCCAACAGGGCAAATGAGTCATGTATAATAAATGAAATATGTTTAAAAACAGAATTTATTCATAAATTATTTTAATTGTCAGTATTAAAAAGGATAACATTTGTTTTGATTTTAGCAGTGTTTTATAATGTATTATTTATATAATTATTTTGTACAAAATAAATTCCTATGCTTCGATTCATGAATACAGATTCATGTAAAATATAAACCCTTATCAATCCCACAGCAATGGATTGTCAAAAAATGGACTATAAGAAAATGTTTATGATAAACATCGACATAGGCATCAATTGCCTGATGGAAGGTCCACATAGATAACTTTGTTATTAATGATCTGAGAGAAAGAATAAACAGGTTTTAAATAAGACCTTCATAAACATATCAAAATAGGGCTACTTCATGGAAGTTTGAAGAATATATTAGAAAGTAAAGAAATCAAAGAATTACATTTTACAGTGATAAAGGGATCATCACTTGAAAATGGAAATGCAAACTAATCTTATAAGAAAAATAATCAGATGCTATCAAAGGGATGGGTTGTTTGGAAAAATAGAATTTATTAGTGTTTGTAAAAGGTGGTACTAAGCTAACAGTGAAATGAGTGAGCATTGTGCTGTGGTGCCCAGAAATATTAGTACGTGTGACTCAGTATTCAGAGTTTGTCACTATGAAAGGTATTTCCATTTCTTTTCAAGCACTCCTGGTGGGAACAAAATTACATATTTTAAAAATCTGAAGCTGTTATGATCATGAAATATAAACAGCATTAACCAGCTTTAAGAGCAATGCATAGCACTGAACCTTGGAGGAAAATAATGTATAAATAAAATCTTAAAAGATTAATAATTTTTCCAGAGCAAACTCTTCAAAGTAATATTATTGGGTATTTTTAAATAATATGAATCTCAATAGTTGATTGAAATATTTTTTTTCCAGAATATTATAAAATGAGTAGGGATGGTCTTCTCATTTATAACTTACTTGACCAATAAATATTATCTTGTAGTACCCAACACATTCATTTTTATGGGTTGATTTGAAAACAATTAAACAAGGTGAACTGAATGAATCCTGTAATACAGGTTGAAGAAACATAAATGAGTTGTCAGAGAGGAATTCCGAAAGATGTGGCTTCCTTATGCTCTTCTATTTTTTTCAATTGTATTTTCTTCTCTCTGGAAACAGTAAACATATTTTTCCCATTTCAATCTATTCCTCAAGAGTTACTGATTCAGAGATGGTAGCAGATCTCTCAGTCTGACCTTTAGGATATTTTTCCTGCAATTAGTTATTTGTAGCTTGTAGTTGTAAGCACAACAGAGCAGTCAGTGACTCAAAGAAGCAGCTAATCGTGATGTGGTTATAACTCTTACTAGAATGTTAGGGAATAACTGCTAGTTTTCCCACTCAGGCACAGAGGGAAGTTAGTATGAATTCATTATTTTGTTATTCACTATTTTTAAAATTCAGCAATATTAGCTAATAAATAGAAAATGCTTGACCACACAATACTGTTTCCAGACCCAAGACCTATTCTCTGTATTTTACCTTTGTCAGGAATACCCTTAATTGTTTTACATGCACCATTTCAATTCATATCCCAAGAAAAACTCTGAATTAATAATGTAACTGAGGGTTATAAAATTAAAACCATGTTGACATAATGCATATCAAAATAACTTTATGCCAGTGGAAATTAGTACAAACCATATATTTCAAGTCATGAAAATAAAAGTTGGAAGTTAGATTAGTAGTAAAAATTAATCAAATTGCCACCCCTACACCTCAATGTTTGTTGTGTGTATTATTATAAAAGATTATAGACGTCTATTTTTTACCCTCTGACCTTTTTTCCAAGGTCAGTTGATGAGGGAATTTCATGGCGATGAATGGAAGGGGACTTCAGTTTAGTTACAAATGCAAGGACATCTCATTTTCACAGGTAAATAGGAGTGAACTGCCCTAAGTGTGAAAAGCTATTTCTCAACTAAAATAGGAAAAGATCAGACCAAACCACCTGTGACCATATCTAGCACAAATAGCCCTTGTAAGAGAGCAAAATCAGTTCATTTTCTTCTTGAGAGCAAAACATATTTGCCAGAGGTTTGTTGTTTCTCTGCCTCTCGCTGACATAGAGAAATAATAAGCCAATTTCTCCCCAGTGCCTAAGTCGCTCCCTCACAGTAGATTTAGATACTGAAGAAGAAAATGTTAACTTCCTTCTGATCCATAAACTTGCACTGAATGCATTGTTACTAAAAGATAATTTTCAAAAAAAAAAAGTAGAATGGACATGAAATATGCTTATTTTTCAATTGCAGGTTTGGGTGTTTATGTGTGTACATGTACACACATATTTGTATATGTGTTAATACTCTCATGTATATTATATGAAATAAAGGTTATGATGTAACTAATAGAGACATTATTTTACTGTTTGTCTATTTACAATTATACTTGACTGAGTAGATATTCTGAGTGTAGAAAATAATGAAACTGAGTTACCTTTAAGTGCATCAAATATTTGGTATTTTTAACATTTGATAGCAAATAAAATCTTGCTTTTTAAAAAAACCTTTCTGAATTTCTTAAGAACATTCAAATTTAGAAGGGAATTTCTTGGTCTTTGTGTGATCTTAGGGAGTAATTTCACCTGAGTAGTATTTTCTTCATGTTGAAAATCAGAGTGTTGAAACATTTCCCTACTGTGATTGCTTCTAAAATATAATTCTGTGATTCAGTGAATTATCTAAGCACAACATGTGTATCAACTTTGACACTTTGATGTTATTTGTATTTTAAATTCAAACGTTCCCTTATTCAATTAAGATTTATTGACCATCTATCATGTGTCAGGGTCTATGGTAGACAGGGGAGACAAAATTACACCAAACCCAATTTATCAACATGGAATATATAATTAAATTATCAGAATAACATATGTCAAAGATGCCTTAGATATCACTTAGGGCAGTAGTTATTAAAAAATGAATAATCTGATTCCAAAACATGTTATGAAATTGATCAAATTGTATCAAACTTAGTGAAGATTGGATTTTCATATTTCTTGGCTTTGTTTCAAAGTGTTTATTGTATTTTGCTTTATAACATATGTTACATACGTGGTTTTGTATCTATACACTTTACATATTAGAAGATTTTTCATATTTAAAAAAATTAATTCCAGTATAATTAACATAGTTAAACTATTATATTAGTTTCAGGTGTACAATATACAATTCTTTGCATTACTCATGCATATCATAATTAAGTGTACTCCCCTTCCCTGTTTCAGCCATCCCCCAACCACCTCCCATCAGATTGCTTTCACAAATCATTAATTCTCTATATTTAAGAGTCTGGTTGTGTTTTTGTTTTGTCTCATTTTTCATTCATTTGTTCTCATGTTCATTTGTTTCTTAAAGTCCACATGTGAGTCAAATCATGTATTTGTCTTTCTCTGACATAGTTCACTTAACATTATACATTCTAGATCCATTTATATTGTTGCAAATAGCAAGATTTCTTTCTTTTTTATGGTTGAGTACTATTCCATTATTTACATACACCACTTCTTTATCCATTCATATATCAATGGATAGATGGGTTGCTTCCATATTTTAACTATTGTAAATAATGCTACAATAAACACAGGGGTGCATATATCCTTTTGAGTTAGTGTTTTTATATTATCTAGGTAAATACCCAGTGGTGAAATTACTGGATCATATGGTAATTCTATTTTTAATTTTTGAGGAGATTTTATACTGTTTTTCACAGTGGATACACTAGTTTGCATTCCCTTCAACAGTGTACAAAGGTTTCTTTTTCTCCACATCCTCACCAACATTTGTTTCATGAGTTTTTGATTTTAGCCATTCTGACAGATAAAAAGTAGTTTCTTACTCTGGTTTTGATTTACATTTATCTGATGATAAGTGATGTTGAGCATCTTTTCATGTATTTATTGGCTATCTGTATGTCTTCTTTGGAGAAATGTCTGTTCATGTAGTCTTCCCATTTTTAATTGTGTTGTGTTTTGTTTTGGGGCTGTCGAGTTGTATAAGTTCTTTATATATTTTAGATACTAACTCTTTATTGGATATGTCCTTTAAAAATATCTTTTCCCATTCAGTAGGTCGCCTTTGGTTTTGTTGATTGTTTCCTTCACTGTGCAGAAGCTTTTTATTTTGATATAGTGCCAATAGTTTATTTTTGCTTTTGTTTCCCTTGCTTAAGAAACATATCATTGGGGCGCCTGGGTGGCGCAGTCGGTTAAGCGTCCGACTTCAGCCAGGTCACGATCTCGCGGTCCGGGAGTTCGAGCCCCGCGTCAGGCTCTGGGCTGATGGCTCAGAGCCTGGAGCCTGTTTCCGATTCTGTGTCTCCCTCTCTCTCTGCCCCTCCCCCGTTCATACTCTGTCTCTCTCTGTCCCAAAAATAAATAAACGTTGAAAAAAAAATTAAAAAAAAAAGAAACATATCATCATGTGATGTTACAGCCAATGTCAAAGAAATTATTGCCTCTGTTCTCTTCTGGGATTTTTATGGTTTCATGTCTTATATTTAGTCCTTAATCCATTTTGAGTTTATTTTTGTGAATGGTATAAAGAAGTGATCCAGTTTCATTCTTTTGCATGTAGCCGTCCAGTTTTCCCAATGTTTCCCATTGCATATTCTTGCCTCCTTTGTTGAAGATTAATTGAACATATAATTGTGGGGTTATTTCTGCATTTTCTAGTATATTCTATTGGTCTATGTGTCTGTTTTTGTGCCAGTATTATATTGTTTTGATTGCTACAGCTTTGTAGTATATCGTGAAATCTGGAATTGTGATACATCCAGTTTTGTTTTTTTTCTTTTTCAAGATTGCTTTGGCTATTTGGGGTCTTTTGTGTTTCCATACAAATTTCATGATGGTTTGTTCTAGTTCTTGAAAACTGCTGTTGGTACTTTAATAGGGGTTGCATTAAATGTGTAGATTGCTTTGGGTGGTATGGACATTTTAGCAATATTTTTTCTCCCAATACATGAGAATGCAATATCTTTCCATTTGTTTGTGTCATCTCCAATTTCTTTCACCAGTGATAGAATTTTCAGATTACAGGTTTTAACCTTGCTGGTTAAGTTTATTCCTAGGGTTTTATTGTTTTTGGTGCAATTGAAAATGGGATTGTTTTATTTATTTATCTTTCTACTACTTAATTATTAATGAATAAAAATGCAACACATTTCTGTATATTGATTTTGTATCTTGTGACTTTACTCAATTCATTTGTCAGTTCTAGTAGTTGTTTTGTCGACTCTATAGGGTGCTCTTCTATATAGTATCATGTCATCTGCAAATAGTTAAAGTTTCACTTCTTCCTTACCAATTTGAATGCATTTTATTTTTCTTGTCTAATTGCTGTGGCTAGGACTTCCAGTATTATGTTGAATAAAAGTGGAGAGAGTGAACATTCTTATCTTCTCCCTGATCTTAGAGGAAAAGCTGTCAGGTTTTCGCTATTGAGTATGATGTTGGCTGTGGGTTTTTCATAGATGGTCTATTTTGTTGAGGTATCTTCCCTCTAAACCTACTTGGTTGAAGGTTTTTATCACAAATGAATGTTGTACTTTGTCAACTGCTTCTTCTGCATCTACTGAAATGATCATTTGATTTTTATCCTTTCTCTTGTTAATGTGATATATCACATTGATTGATTTGTGATTATTGAACCACCCCTGCATTCCAGGAATAAATCCCCCTTGATTGTAGTGAATGAATTTTTAATGTACTGTTGGGTTCTGTTTGCTAATATTTTGTAAGGGATTTTTGCATCTATGTTCATCAGAGGTATTTACCTATAGGTATCTTCTTTGTGGTATCTTTATCTGGTTTTGGTATCAGGATAATGCTAACCTCACAGAATGAATTTGGTAGCTTTCCTTCTACTTTTCTTTTGGAATAGTTTGAGAAAAATAGATATTAACTCATCTTTAAATGTTTGGTGGTATTCTCCTGTGAAATAATCTAGTTCTGGACTTTTGTTTATTGGGATTTTTTTGATTCCTGATTCAGTTTTATTTATTTATTAATGATTCAGTTTTGGGAAGTTATGTTTCTAGAGATTTATCCCTTTCTTCTAGATTGTCCAATTTGTTGGCATATAATTTTTAATAATATTCTCTTACAGTCCTTTGTATTTCTGTGGTGTCAGTTGTTATCTTTCCTCTTTCATTTCTGATTTTCTTTATCTGAGAGTTTCCTCCCTCTCTTCTCTCTTTTCTCTCTCTTTCTCTCTCTGTTTTGCGAGTGGTTGACTAAAAGGATTGTCAATTTTGTTCATCTTTTCAGAGAAGGAGCTCCTAGTTTCATTGATCTCTTCTATTGTTTTTTTTTCTATTTTGTTTTTTTCTAGTCTAATCTTTATTATTTCCTTCCTTTTACTAGTTTTGGGATTTGTTCTGTTTCTAGCTCCTTTAGGTGTCAATTTAGTTTTTTATTTGAGATTTTTCTTCTTGAGGTAGACCTGTATTGCTATAAACTTTCTTCTTATAGCTGCTATTGCTGCATACCAAAGATGGGGACCATTGTGTTTTCATGTTTATTTGTCTCCAGGTATTTGTTTGTTTGTTTGTTTCTTCTTTGATTTCTTGGTTGACCCATTTATTGTTTAGTGATGTGTCATTTAACCTCCATGCATTTGTGTTCTTTCAAGATTTTTTCTCATGGTTGATTTCTAGTTTCATCATTTTGGGGTGGAAAGATGCATGGTATGACTTTGATCTTTTGAATTTGTGGAGACTTTTCTTGTGGGCTAATATGTGATCTATTCTGGAGAATGTTCCATGTGCACAAGAAAAGAATGTGTATTGTGCTTTTTAAGGATGGGATCTTATGAATATATCTGCTAGATACATCTGGTCCAATGTGTCATTCAAAGTCACTGTTTCCTTGTTGATGTGTTTCTGTTTAGATGATCTGTTCATCGAAATAAGTGTTGTATTAAAGTTCCCTACTATTATTGTATTACTATAGATTACTTCCTTTATGTTTGTTATTAGCTGTTTTATGTATTTGGTTGCTCCCAATTTGGATGCATAAATATTTACAACTTTTATATTTTCTTGTTGGATTATTCCATTTAACATGTCATATGTCCTTCTTTGCCTTTGCTACAGTCTTTGCTTTAAAGTCTATTTTGTCTTGTGTAAGTATTTCTACACCAGCTTTCTTTTCACTTCCATTTGCATGATAAATTCTTTTCATTCCTTCACTTTCAATCCGTAATAATCTTTAGGTCTCAAAGACACTCTTTCAGATGTGTTTTCTAGGCAGCGTATAATAAGTCTTGCTTTTTTTATCCATTCTTTCACTGTATGTCTTTTGATTAGAGTTTTTGGTCCATTTATATTCCAAGTAATTATTGATATGTACTTATTGCCATTTTGTTACTTGTTTTATGGTTGTTTTTGTAGTTTTTCTCTGTTCCTTTCTTTAGTTCTTTTCTCCCATGGTTTGTTGGCTTTCTTAGGTGATATACTTATACACCTTTATTTTTATTTTTTCTGTATCTTTTACTGGTTTTTGACTTGTGGTTACCATTATGTTGTATACAACATCTTCTGCATATAGCAGTCTATATTAATTTGATGGTTTCTTAAGTTTGAGCCCATTCTTTACTCTTTCCTCCCCACAGTTTAGGTATATGTTGTCATACTTGACATCCTTTTATTTTGTGAATCCCTTGACTGATTTTTATAGATATACTTAATTTTAATGTTTTTGTGCTTCATACTTTTCTTACTTCTACTTATGGTCTTTCCTTTCCAGTCAAAAGGTCCCCTTTAACATTTCTTTTAGGGCTGGGTTAATGGTCATGAATTCCTTTGTCTGGGAGACTCTATCACTCCTTCCATTCTGAATGACAGCGTGGCTGGATAGAGTATTTTTGGCTCTTTTTTTTTCCTTTCAGCATTTTGAATACATCATGCCTCTCTGTGCTGGCGTACAAAGTTTCTGTTGAAAAATCTGCACATAGCCTTATGGGATTTCCTTTTTATGTAAATGATTTATTTTCTCTTACTGTTTTTAAAATTCTCTACTTAACACTACTTTTTGCCATTTTAATTAGTATGTGTCTTAACATGGCCCTTCTTGGAATGATCTTTTTGGAGGCTCTTTGTGCCTCTTGGATCTGGATTCCTGTTTCCTTTCCCAGATATGGAAGTTTTTAGCTATTATTTCTTCAAGTAAATGTTATGCCCTCTTTTCTCATTCTTTTTCTGGGATCCCTATAATGTGAATGTTACTATGTTAAATTGTGTGACTGAGTTCCCTAAGTCTTTTATGTTTTTTTAAAGTTTAGGCTCTGTGCTGACAGCTCAGAGCCTGGAGCTTGTTTCAGATTCTCTCTGAATCTCCCTCTCTCCCTCTCTCTCTGACCCTCCCCTGTTCGTGCTGTGTCTCTCTCTGTCTCAAAAATAAATAAACGTTAAAAAAAATTTTTAAAGTTTATTTTGAGAGGAGATGGAGAAAGTGAGTGAGGAGTGGGCAGAGAGAGAGGGGGAGAGAATCCCAAGGAGGTTCTATGCTGTAAACATGGAGCCCAAAACAGTGCTTGAACTCACAAATCATGACATAATGACTCGGACTGAAATCAAAAATAGGACACTTAACTGACTGAGCCACCCAGGCACCCCACTCTTTTCGATTTTTATCATTATTTTTTTTTCTCTTTCTTCTATTCAGATTGATTATTATTACTCTGCCCTCCAGGTCGCTGATCCACTCTTCTGCTTCTTGTAATCTATGTATTCCATCTACTATGTACTTAATTTCAGTTATTGAGTTCTTCATCTCTGATTAGTTTCTTATGTTTTCTGTATCTTTGAGAAGGATCTAACTGAAGTCCTAAATTCTTAAGTCCAGCGAGTATCTTTATGACCATTGTTTTAAATTTTCTATCAGTTGTAATACTTAACTCCATTTCATGTAGTTTTCTTGCTGTAATTGTGTCCTGTTCGTTCATTTGGTAGATATTCCTGTGTCTCCTCATTTTGCCCAACTCTCTGTTTGTTTCAGTGTATTAAGGAAGTCCATTACATCTCTTGCTCTTGAAAGTAATGGCCTTATGAAGAAGAGGTTGTATCGCACCCTATAGTGCAATGCCCCCTGTTCACCAGGGCCTGGTATTTCAAAGGTGTCTCCTATGTGTTCTGTGTGTGTTGTGGGTTCCCGAATGTTGTGGCTAAGCTGAGTATCCTTGAGCCCAGTCATCTGCAATGGCTCCCTCTGCCTGTCATGGACAGTATTTGGTCTTTGTGTTACTTGTGGGGCAGTCTGGAGTTATCTTGGGTTTGAGTCAGATCAAGCACTTGGCAGAGATGCAGTAGCACTGAACTGCAAGGTTTTCCTGTCTTGTATCCTGAGAAGCTTTAGTTGCTGGCAGTGCCTTCAATCAGACCAGATGTCTGCTCCCAGTCCACAGCTGGGTCCTCAGTGGGACTGGTATATGCAGTTACCTTCCCCTCTCCCTGGGGTAGGAGTCACCTTGGAGGGGTGCTGGCCACTGCCTGGGCTGCTTGCACACTGCCAGGCTCATGGCACTGCTTTAGATAAACTCCACCCAGTGTGTATTGGAGAGGCCAGGCCCACAACAGAAAGTGGGAGTGGGGTATGCCGTACCAGCAAGTTCTGTGTCACCACAGGAGGGTACCTACGGCCACCACGGATGAGACAGTCTTGGTGGAAGGAGGGGGTCTGCAGAATTGTGCAGGGGCAGAACAGTGATGTTAGCATGATTTGCACAGGTCCCCTGCAGGAGGGGCACTGCAGCTGCCCAAAACTCCTGCCAAGGCCAAAGGATTGGAGAGGGTGGACCCACAGATATGTGTGGGGGTGGAACCAGTGGTGTTGGCAAGCTATGGAGAGTGTTATTGCTGTGCTGGTACCTGCAGGTGTCTGTGTAAACAGGCTGGGGTGGGTGGAAGGAAATGGTGCCTGCCAGCTCTTTGTATCTGGAGAAGTCTCCCAATGATCCTGCCCCTCCAGCACTTGGCTGGAGATTGGTAGACAAATCTCCTTCCATATACCCAAGGCAGTTTTTAAACTGCTGCTTCTATGCTGTATCTTTGAGGAGCTATTTGTTGTGCTATTTCTTTAAGGGTGGGGACTCAGATTTATGTCACCTTCTGGCTTTCCCAGAACCAAACGTGCTGATTTTTAAAGTTCCAGGTCTTAGGCCTCACTGTAAGAATTTGCGAAATTCAGCCCCTATGGTTTTCAAAGCTAAATGTTTAGGGGGTTCATTTTCCCCGTGTGGGTTCCCATCCTTGAGGTATCTGTTTCTCTCCCTTCTCTGTACCTAGTGTCCCTTCCTCCCACAGACAGTCCGGCTAGTCTGTTTAGCTCCTGACAGCATCTCCAGTCTTCCTACCTTCTGTGATGTGGCCTCTTCTCCACATTTAGCTGTGGAGAGTCTGTTCTGCCAGTCTTCGGGTTGTTTTCTGAGTTATTTACAGTTTGGGTGTTGTCTGTAGTTGTATCTACGGGGTGAGTGAGTACCTACTCCATCTTCTGCTTTACATATTCTTTTTTGTTTGTTTTATTTTCATATTTTTAATTCTTCTTTATTCAGCATTATATCACAAGCATTTTCTGAATTCATTTTTTCAAAATCATAATTTAACTACTTCCATAATAACCCATTATAAGGTACAACATAATAATTTTGCATGTTCAATTTCAGAAGTTAATTTCTATTTCTTTAATGTTAGTAAAAGAGTATAAATAAATATTAATATTGCTCATGTTATCCAGAAACCTATGAAATTCCAGCATTTCCTTATGTTTGGGAATAGCATTTTTCTCACACTTTAACCATCATAACTAATGTAATAAGAATATTTGTGAATAATTTTTGTTCTGATTATTCATTATTTCCCATTAATATATTCCATGCAGTAAAAGTCTTCCAACGATTCAAATGTCAGTGAAACTAACTCCCAAAAGCTATAAACTTACACCTATGCAATTAGCAGTCTCCCTCTCAACTCATATATAACTGCAAATTTCTCTAATCTACACTTATTACTGGAAAATACCATGAAATTGCTTTTACACAAATACAGAATATTGTTTACATGTATTTCTTCAAACATCTTCAGTGGTTTTCCACTTATTAGAGTATGAAATCTGGGTCTTCGGACACCAGTTCAGGTTTATTTTTCCCAACATGTCTTCATGCATTTTCCCAAACAAGAAAATTATATCTGAAGAGATCAAAAAAAAATCACATGACTTTTACAAATCACTTATCTATGTTCTTGATACTCTCATGCTGACTTAGTTCCCACGTGTCTGCCCAAAATTTGGGCATCTATCACTAACAAACCATCAGGCAATGTTGCTTTTTTTGTTATTGTTGTTATTTATTTATCAGAATTCCTGTAGCATTCACTGATATAACTACACATTTAATGGCTATTTACACTTAAATCCCTTTTAGTTTTTTAGTGAAGTTTTAGTTATATTTCTTATATACTAACCATACCAAGTTAAATGGAAATGAGGGTTTTATAAAGCCCTTTGTCTTTATCACCATAGCATGCAGTTCTGCATGACATATAGTAGATGCTTGATAAAATAATTATTGATCTATTCATTAACTGCTTCATTTGCCTACATATAAAACAATGATAGTGATTATAATTCTAGAATGATGCAGAATATAAAGGATATCAGACAATAGTATGAAGAAATATAACTTTATTTTACTTTTGTTCCAAATTATGCATCTCCAACATCTCCCATAACCTTTATTCACCAGGCGAATGGATCCATATGAAATAAATTGAAGGTCCACCTAAATAGTTTTACTTATGAAGACCCTGATGGATATGAAAAAGTTCTGAAATTGCTATAAAAAGAGGCTTTTTTTCTAGAACAATCATTGTCACTTAAGAGCCAGAAATTCAACTTATCATCTCTGGAAAAGACAAGCTATGTACAGCCTGCCCATTTTTCATGATTATTTGGAGAAGCAAATGAAATAATAAATTTTATAATACTTTGAAAATTTAAAATATCTATTAAAAATAAACTGGCATTTTCCTTTGTACTCTCTGTCTTCTAATATGTTCAGGATCCTTCTAAAGGTCCCTTATAATACATAATAATTGGGTATACTTATGTTCATAATATAGACCAATTCTCAGAGAAGATGACAGTAATAATCCATCATATTTTTTGCACGCTCTTTAAAATGACTATTCTATTGGTTCCAGCTATTGGAAAAATTAGCATCATCAATTTCATATCATCCTTTATGAAACATCACAATTTCAAAAAGATAAAAGAAGAATAAATCACTTCCAGAATTCTTTCTGCATTTAAAATGCTAAAGGGAGTCAAAAGGAATATTATTTCTGTTTGCGGTAATTAACAAATAAGAGTCAAATTAAAAATAAAATAAAATGGGGGGGTGCCTGGGTGGCTCAGTCGGTTAAGCTTATGACTTCAGCTCAGGTCATGATCTCGCAGTTCATGTGTTCAAGCCCCGCATCAGCTCTGTGCTGACAGCTCATAGCCTGGAGGCTGCTTCTGATTCTGTGTCTCCCTCTCTCCCTCTGCCCCTCCCCTGCTCACACTCTGTCTCTCTCTCAAAAATAAATAATAAACATTAATAAAATTTAAAAATAAAATAAAATGGAACAGGAGGAGAGCATATGTGTCAGTTTTGTTATCTGGGGGATGAATGGTCAGTTATAATAATAGAAATAGCCACTAGCTGTACTTCAATATAATTGTACTTGAATATAATTGTTATTTGGTCTGGATAAGTATAATATTATGGGAAAATAAAACAATCTGGGGAATTTAAACAAATAGAGCTTTGTATGAAAATTTCAAAAATGCAAATAGGTGAAGTAAAGAGTTATAGCTTCTAGAATCTTTTCACCTCTCAGATTAGGAAAATTCCAAGACCAAATTATAAAATAACCTATTAAATGTGTATTTGCTTTATAAAATTTCTGGAAAATTTATGTATGTTAGAAAAAGTCAGTCTCTTTCAAAAACAGTCCCCTAAATGCATCAGAATTTGCTGTCATTACAATGGAAATCATAAATCTGATGACCTGACCTTGAAATATAAAGTAGCCCCTCTACTCTTTATCTCTTACTTAAACAGTCTCAGTTAAGGGTGACAATGAAAGGTAACTGGCATATTTTAGGAATTTATATGTGGGATAAAATAAATATATTATTTATGATTGGTTTTGTACCACACACACACACACACACACACACACACATATATATATATACACATACACATGTTGCCTAATGTCTAATAACCAAATGTCATTTAAGTAATTAAACACTGAAACTAAACACTTGATAGTCCGTTGAAAACATTTTATTCTTTTTATAAATCAATTTTTTATAATAAATTAGCAGATCTATCTTTCCATTTAACCAGTAACAACTCTAAAGTGATGTGTCCTAACAAAATAATTGTGTCTTTTAGATTCACATGAAAGACCATTTAAAGTCATATTTTCTATGTAGTTAATAGTTTCAGGATATGGCAAAAAAAAGTCTGTAACTTTTTTTCCCAGTTTGTAAAAATATTAACATTAGAAGGAATGAGATGCTGTTGTAATGGGAGTCTAGCCTGTGATTTTCAAACAGCTGTGGTTTCCTGAAAGCCAACTTTCAAAAATTAGGTTATTTAATTCATCCAATTTTACTGAAAAAAATTATGTTATCCAGCTCGGATCTGGATTAGCATTTGTACATCTTCTAATCTGTGGTAGGATGACCTCAGGACAGACATCTGTTTGGATGTCTTGGTTGAGTTCACATACAACCATCTGTTCATGGAAGAGTAGCCTCTTCAAAATTGGTCAGAACTTTTCATGAGATATTAAGGGCACAGAGATTTTTTGGTATCGCTGTACTCTTGCTATGTTACACTGAAAAAGAAAACAAAAACAAAAACAAAAACAAAAAATAAAAGCATGAGAGTTGCCATGATCTATGTCTAATCAGCAGCATACTAGGTGAAGCAGTCTAAATCCTTTCATAGAACATTTAACTTTAATATAATGAACACCAAAATAAGTGGATATTTTAAATCTGATGTCCATATTTTGAACAAATATCTACACTAAATCTATAACTTTTAACAAGTTAAATGTGTTTGAAAAACAAAAGCAAAATAAAACCTACCATTTTCTCAGCACATAATAATAAATTTGAAGGATAAGAATGACCCACAAGATTTTCAGAATCATTAATATTTTAAATTTTCCATAAACCAATTCAACTATGATAATTATATTTATAAAAATAAGAAATCAGAAAATGTGGCATTCTTAGCTACATGATACTGCACTGATCTACTGTTGAGATGTCTCAAGTGTACTATCATTGGGACTATCAATATACTTAGAGATTAGAAAATTTATTATGAATACTCCATCAGTCAGCATAGACAATCTGTTTTATGTAAACACAACACCTTAAGTAAATAACACAACAGAGTATCTTTTTTTTTTTTAATGGGAGAGCGAGTTTAGGTGTTTGTTTGTTGTTTTGTACTTTATCCTTACTCATATAAAATGCACTGCAGGTGTGGGTTATTTGCCTAAGCAGCTGATTTCTAAACTGTGGCTCCACCTAAATACATTCTTCCATGATTACCATAAGGAAGAAGAGTCTTACGCTAGAAACTGAATACATTGGCCAGAAAGAAACACATGCCATTTCTATCCCAATCCGTTGGCCAAAATAAGTTGCATGGCCCTATCTAGCTAATGGATGGGGTAGAAAATATAATCCTGTGCCTGAAAAGAAAAAACATAGTCAGATATATATGAGCAAACATGCATGCGTATATGTACGGATGTAGATTACACATGTGTAATCTTTATACATGCACATATGTATGAAATATATATGTTTATATATTCTTAATTTGGAAGATTAGACATTAACCTATGTGGCAGCTGTAGGATGTTTGAGAAATATTTTTAATTTTATCATTTCTCATCTTTCATTAATACTTTCCTAAGTCACATTTAAAAAAATCAAAGAATATCAAGTCCTAATTTCCCTTTTATCAAAACATTTTTCCTCATACTATACATTTTCACTTCATACTATACATTATTTTTATCATTATACCACACATTATTATTTCCACTATACATGTGCCTAAGGCACATGTATGTGTCTTTTAAAAACAACTAGAATATTTTAGCCCATATATTTTTTTCCGTATCTTACGGTGATTTAATTGTGGTGTTTAAAAGACACAATGGGGTTACTTTAAGTTTGGTAGCCAGGATATCAGATTTATTACTTCCTTAATGTATTTGTTACATATGAAGCATAGTGCTGAACATGAAGCATTTATTTATTTCATTGTATACCTTTTAAAATTTTTCCATGAAGAAGAATCATGGTTTATTTAACTTTTTCCTTTCTTTTGGGGAAAATGAGCTCCTAAGATGATGTCATTGTTTTCAGGGCCAGATGTTTTGGATAAAATGGATCCACAGGAAGCACTACAGGCAACCATAAGATTCAGGTAACATAATGAATATATTCTTAACTGCATAACTTCCATAATAGTACTATTCAGATAAAGAAATCAGAAAACAAATGTTAACTGCCTGTCTTCATTGTATTTACAATAATGGGTGAAGCTATAGTCTGGTGACTACTAGAACCTAATTTCAAAGTCTTGTTAGTGCAGGAAACGAAGATCAAGAGAATACATTCTAAAATCTGTAGTTTAACAGCTGTTGAGATTGCTATTCAAAGATACAACATTGTCTATGTTTCATTATGGTGTTCTTCTATAAAAATATTTAAGGAATTTCAGTAGCGTTTCTATTTGTCCAAGAATTTGGTGGTGATGTGGGGGATGCTGGCTAGAATCGCTTGCCTTACGAGGTCTGCCGTGCGAGAGATGCAGAGACCAAAAATCTGATCATTTCATTTAATGGATGATGGAATTAATGTTCAAAAGAGTCGGGAAGGGGGTCTCAACTCACAAAGCTCACTAATGATGGTGCCAGGATTACAATCCATCCCTCCGGATTTACATAGCATCTATTCCATTTTCAAGCAAGATTTTTCAAAGGTAACTACCTGAAATCATACTTTTGATTAGATTTCCAAACCTATCTTAGCCTTTAACTTGATCTGTTCCAAATTCTGCCATTTTTAATCACAGCTCATTTTGTGCTCTTCACCGGGAGTATCAAGTAAATATGAAGTAAGTACTGCTTGAAGAATTAAAAAACAAAAACAACAACAACACAAAAAAAGGTCTATTTACTTGAATAAATGAATGGATTTCTTTCCTTTTTTATTTTTTTTAAAGGCTCTTCACTACCTGCCTTCTCCAAGCCTCCTACGGGGCAGCTAAAAACAGTGGGAGAAAAAAACACACACTGAGGAGATTGTTAGCAATGTAAGTGCATAGTCACTAACCTCAGCTGGACCTCAATGCTGGCTGAAAATTTTATTATTACATTTCTTTTATCTAGTTTCTATAGTCAAACTTTTTCTATTCTCCACACTCCTCTACTTGAGTGGTTCTCAGCAGATGACCTGGCCTCCTACCTGGTAGAACAAACAGAGTCTGTCACAAACAACCACCTCAAATTCTTGCCATCAAGTCTTCAATTCTACTTTTATTGTCCTTACTCACTTAATTTATGTAAACGATAGTTTTCAATAGAACCTATTTTTTTTTTCTGTCAATAATGTCTTCAGGGAATATCCATGTTGACTGTGTGTGTATGTATGTTCGTGATTGTGTGTGTCTGATATTGGTCGCTTCCAACCGCTGCATTGTACACGGTGTTGTATATCTACCGTGGTCTTCCTGTTTCCCCAGTGTGGATTTCTGGGAGGATTCCAGCTTCCCACGACTGTAAACAATTCTGTGATAAACATCCTCAAACGTACACATGGGTGAGAATTGTTTCTATACTTCCTTTGAGTCCAGATATCACGTAACTAGAATGGCTCCATTCCTTTACGTTTTCAACTGCAATGTTTCGTCATTCTATCATTTACACAGCTGATAACAAAATTCAGCATATTCCAGGTTTTCCTGATGGAATGATGGCAGTGTGCTAAGAGGTTGTTTTTAAGTTGCAGTTCTGTAATGCATTTGAATATGTCTTTTCATTTGGTGAAATTTTGGGTTTCATCTTCTCTGAAATGGCTATTTATATCTGTTTTCCGGTTCTGTTACGTTACCTGCATATTTATTTTTGATTCCTAAATATTTCTTTTTATTTTAATGCCATGAACTTATTTATTTTAGATAATACAAATATCTTTCATATTGCCATTTTTTTGTTACCCTGTCCATGATTCTCTCCATTAAAAATGACCCGCAATAAAAATCAATTTTTTGCCTCAGTGTTTGCACTTATGGGTTTTATTAAGTAGACATTTTTACACTTGCATAGCAATAATCTTTTTACATTTTTTAACTTTATAGTTTCCCTTTTTTAACTTTAAAAAGAGATAGTTTCCCTTTTTCAAACAAATGTCCTTAATCCACATGGATCCTTGTTATATATAGGAATTCAGTACATTATTGTTTCTCTGGGTTAACCCAATTTCCCCTACATTTCTCAAACTATACATACTTTCCCCCATTAAATTAGAGGAATATATGTACTAAGTATTAATATATAAATATTTTCTGTACCCCTCTCTATTATGTACCAATGTAAACTTTATTTCTGTTCTTGCATCAGTATTACATTGATGAATATTTGCAGTCTTACTATTTGGCTGGTAAGTTTTGTCTTTTGTTATTGTTTTGCTTTGTTTGGTTCCTGTTTCTTTTTTATATGTTTTTTATATATAAGTTTACTCAGCTATCCTTGGTGTTTTTATTCTCCATATATGTTTTCTTATATAAATCTATCAAGCTTCTCAAAAATTTAGATGGAAATCTGACTAAAATTGCATTGAGTATATTACCATATTTTTAAGTTGGGCTTTTATTTATTCAGATCTTATTTTATACTCCACCATAAAACTTTTTTAAGTTCATTTATTTGTTTTAAAAGAGAAAGTGCAAGTGGGGGAGCGGAAGAGGGGGAGAGAGAGAGAATCCCAAGTGGGCTCCACACTGTTATTGTGGAGCCCAATGTGGGGCTTGAACTCCCAAACTGTGATATCATAACCTGAGCTGAAGTTGGATGCTTAACCAACCTGAGCCATCCAGGTGCCTATTGTTCATAGAATTTTAATATGTTCTATATAGAGATTGTGTATATTTTTGTTTAAGTTCCTAGATTCTTGAGATTCTGTTGCTACTGTAAATAGTATCTTCATTTTTGCAAGACTGTTTCTTTTATTGAGACATAACTGAAACCAAATGGTAAGTGAAATCAACTGCTCCTAAGTGTACATTTGGATCAGTTTTGACAAAGACATAAATCTGTGTAAGCATCCTTATCAATACATGTTTTCTGCCCAAGAATTCTTCCTCTTGCCCATTATACTGAGCAATACTTCCTCTTGCTCAGTAAATTTCAGCTTTTGCTCAAGCAAGCATTGTTTTGATTTCTCTCACCATGGATTTCTCTTACTGTGGGTTTGCCTATCCTCAAATGTCATATAAAAGAAATTACACAGTTATGTACTCGTTTGTGTCTGAATTCTCTCACTCAGTTTAATGTTCTTGACATTATCCTTGTATTTTCATGTATCCTTAATATATTCTTATTATTGCTGAGTAGTATGCTATTATTGTATGAATAGATGAGTTTGTTTTTCTCTTGATAAAAATATGGGATGCTTTCAATTTGGGCTAGAATGAGTAGTTATGAATATATTTGTAAAACTCTTGGTGTGTCCATGTTTTTATCTTTTAAATAATATCTAGAAGTAGAATTGCTGAATGATAGAGTAAGTGAATGTTTATAAGAATCAACCAACAGTTTTTTACTATTTTATTTTATTATTTTTTTTTTTATTTTATTTAAATCCAAGTTAGTTAACACATAATGTAATAATGGTTTCAGGAGAAGAACTTAGTGATTCATTACTTACATATAACACCCAGTGCTCATCCCAACAAGTGCCCTCCTTAGTACCCATCACCCATTTAGCCCATCCCCCTACCCGCTTTCTCTCCAGAAACCCTCAGGTTTTTTCTCTGTATTTAAGAGTTTCTTATGGTTTACCTCCCTCTCTGTTTTTCTTGTTTTTCTGCCCTTCCCTCATGTTCTCAGTTTTGTTTCCTAAATTCCACATATGAGTGAAATCATATGGTATTTGTCTTTCTGACTGACTTGTTTTGCTTAGTATATTAGATTCTAGTTCCATCCATGATGTTGCAAATGGCAGATTATCATTCTTTATCATTGCCAAATAATTTCATTGACAAGTAATACATACACACACACACGCACACACACACACCATGTCTTCTTTATCCATTCATTAGTCAATAGACATTTGAGTTCTTTCCATAATTTGGCTATTGTTAATAGTGTTGTTACAATCATTGGGGTGCATGTGCCCCTTCGAATCCTTTGGATAAATACCTACTAGTGCAAATGTTGGACTGTAGATAGTTCTATTTTTAATTTGTTGAGGAACCTTCATACTATTTTCCTGAGTGGCTGTATCAGTGTGCATTCCCATCAAGAGTGCAAATGGGTTCCTGTTTCTCCACATCCTTCCCAACATCTGTTTTTTCCTGGTTGTTAATTTTAGCCACCTGACAGGTATGTGGTAATATCTCGTTGTGGTTTGGATTTGCATTTCCCTGATGATGAGTGATGTAGCCATCTGGATGTCTTCTTTGGAAAATGTCTATTCATGTCTTCTGCCCATTTCTTCAATGGATTATTTATTTTTTGGGTGTTGAGTTTGATAAGTTCTTTATAGATTTTGGATACTAATGCTTCATCAAATATGTCATTTGCAAATATATTCTCCCTTCTCCATAGGCCACCTTTTATTTTTGTTTGTGGTTTCCTTGGCTGTGCAGAAGCTTTTTATCTTGATGAAGTCTCAATAGTTCATGTTTGCTTTTGTTTGCCTTGCCTGCAGAGATATATCTACTAAGTTTGCTGTGGCTGAGGTCAAGAAGTTGTTTTCTGTTTTCTCCTCTAGGATTTTCTCCTCTAGGATTCCTCCTCTAGGATCTCCTTTCATCCATTTTGAGTTTATTTCTGTGTATGGTGTAAGAAAGTGGTCCAGGTTCATTCTCCTGCATGTTGCTGTCCAATTTTCCAACACCATTTGCTGAAAAGACTGTCTTTTTTCCATTGGATATTCTTTCCTGCTTGGTCAAGGATTAGTTGGCCATACTTTTGTGGGTCCATTTCTGGGTTCTCTATTCTGTTCTATTGATATACGTGTCTGTTTCTGTGCCAGTACCATATTGTCTTGATGATTACAGCTTTGTAATACAGCTTGAAGTCCAGAATTGTGATGCCTCATGCTTGGTTTTCTTTTTCAACATTACTTTGGCTATTCAGAGTCTTTTCTGGTTCCATACAAATTTTAGAATTGATTGGTCTAGCTCTGAGAAGAATGCTGGTGTTATTTTGATAAGGATCGCATTGAATGTGTAGATTGCTTTGGGTAGTATAGACATTTTAACAGTATTTGTTTTTCTAATTAATGAACATTCCATGTTTTTCCATTTCTTTGTGTCATCTTCAATTTCTTTCATAAGCTTTCTATAGTTTTCAGCATATAGATCTTTTACCTCTTTGGTTAGGTTTATTCTTAGGTATTTTATGGTGGTTGGTGCAATTGTAAATGGGATCAATTCCTTGATTACTCTTTGCGTTGCATCATTATTGATGTATAGATATGCAACTGATTGCGGTACATTGATTTTATATCCTGCGACTTTGCTGAATTTATGTATCAGTTCCAACATTTTTTGGTGGTCTTTCAGGTTTTCCACATAGAGTATCATGTTATCTTCAAAGAGTGAAAGTTTGCCTTTTTCCTTGCCAATATGGATGCTTTTTATTTCTTTTTGTTGTCTGATTGAGGCTAGGACTTCCAGTACTATGTTGAACAACAGTGGTGAGAATGGACATCCCTGTGGTTTTTCTGACTTTAGGGGGAAAGCTCTCAGTTTTTATCCATCGAAGATATTAGCTGTGGGCCTTTTATATATGGCCTTTATGATATTGAGGAATGTTCCTTCTATCTCTGTTTTTGAGGGTTTTTATCAAGAAAGGATGCTGTATTTTGTTAAAACCTTTTTCTGCATTTATTGAGAGGGTCATGTGGTTCCTATCCTTTCTTTTATTAATGTGATGTAGCATGTTGATTGATTTGAAATATTGAATTAGCTCTGCAGCTCAGGAATGAATCTCACTTGATCATGGTGAATAATTCTTTTAATGTACTATTGGATTTGATTTACTAGTATCTTTTTGAGAATTTTTTTAATTTAGTTTTTTATTTAAAACAATTTTAATATTTATTTTTGAGAGAGAGACAGAGTATAAGCAGAGGAGGGTCCTGGAGAGAGGGAAACACAGAATCCAAAGCAGGCTCCAGGCTCCATCCTGTCAGCACAGAGCCTGACACGGGGCCCAAACTCATGAGCTGTGAGATCATGACCTGAGCCAAAGCTGGACGCTTAGCCAACTGAACCACCCAGGCACTCTTCTTGTTGAGGATTTTTGCATCCATGTTCATCAGGGAAATTGGTCTGTAATTCTCCTTTTTAGTGGGATCTTTACTTTTGGAATCAAGGTAATGCTGGCTTTAGAGAATGAACTTGGAAGTTTTCCTTCCATTTCTATTTTTTGGAACACATTCAAAAAGTAGGTATTAACACTAAATATTTGGTAGAATTCCCCTGGGAGGCCATCTGGCCCTGGACTCTTGTTTTTTGGGAGATTTTATATTACTGATTCAATTTCTTTACTTGCTATGGATCTTTTCAAAGTTTCTATTTCTTCTTGTTTCAGTTTTAGTACTTTAGTTACTTTGTGTTTAGCAATTTATCCATTTATTCCAGATTGCCCAATTTGTTGACATATAATTTCTCATAATATTCTCATGTTACTGTTTTATTTTTGAGGTGTTTGTTGTGATCTTTCCTCCTTCACTCATGATTTTATTTATTTGGGTCTTTTCATTTTTCTTTTTTATCAGTCTGCCTAGGGGCTTATCTATTTTGTTAATTCTTCCAAAGAACCAGCTCATGGTTCCCTTGATCTGTTCTACTGTTTTTTGTTTTGTTTTGTTTGTTTTTTGTATGTTTGTTTGTTTTTTTGATATCTGACTTCTGCTCTAATCTTTATTATTTCCCTTCTTCTGCTGACTTTGGGCATTATTTCCTGTTGTTTCCTTGTTGTTCCCCCCCACCCCACCCCAGTTCCTTGAGGCATAAGATTAGGTTGTGTATTTGAGACCTTTCTTTCTTATTTAGGAAGTCCTGGATTGCTATATACTTCCCTGTTAACCTTTTGCTGAATCCCAAAAGCTTTGGACAGTTGTGTTTTCATTTTCTTTGGCTCCTATGTACTTTTTAATTTCCTCTTTAATTTCTTGGTTAACCCATTTACTCTTTAGTAGGATGTTGTTTAATCTCCAAGTATTTATGGTCTTTCCAGATTTTTTCTCATGGTTGATTCAAGTTTCACAGCGTTGTGGTCTGAAAATAAGTATGGTATGATATTGATATTTTTGTACTTGTTAGGTCTGATTTGTGACCCAGTATGTTGTCTATTCTCAAGAATGTTCCATGTGCACTAAGAAAGAATGAGTATTCTGCTGCTTTAGGATGAAATGTTTTGAATATATCTGTTAAGTCCATCTGGTCCAGTTGTCATTCAAAGCCATTGTTTCTCTGTTGATTTTCTGCTTATTTTCTGTTCATTGCTGTAAGTGGGGTGTGGAAATCCCCTACTATTTTTGTATTATTATCAATGAGTTTCTTTATGTTTGTGATTAATTAATTTATATATTTGGTTGTTTCATGTTGGGGGCATAAATATTTATAATTGTTAGGTCTTCTTGATGGATAAACCCCTTAATTATGATTTAATGCCCTTCATCATCTCTTGTTACAGTATTTGTTTTAAAATCTAGTTTGTCTGATGTAAGTATGGCTACTTTGGCTTTCTTTTGAAGTCCATTAGTATGATAGATGCTTCTCTATTCCTTCTCTTTCAATCTGAATGTTTCTTTAGGTCTAAAATGAATCTCTTTTAGGCAGCATATAGATCAGTCTTTTTTTTTTTATCCATTCTTATACTCTGTGTCTTTTGATTTAGTCCATTTACATTTAGAGTGACTATTAAAAAATATGAATTTAGTGCCATTTTGTTGCCTGTAGAGTTGATGTTTCTAGTAATGTTCTCTGGTCTTTTTAGCCTTTGTTGCCTTTGACCTTTTTTCTTTTGCTTTTTGTTCACTCAAGGAACAAAAGCTTTTATTTATCTGGGAAACTTTATCTCTTCTATTTTCAATGATAGCCTTGCTGGAAAAAGAATTCTTGGCTACATATTTTTCCGATTCAGCACATTAAATATATCCTGCCACTTCATTTCTTGCCTGCCAAGTTTCTGTGGACATATCTGCTACAACATCATTCTTTCCGAATCTGTGCATTTTGTGAATTTGACTATGACATGCCTTGGTGATAGTTTTTGTTGAATCTAATGGATGTTCTCTGTGCTTCTTGGATTTTGATGTCTGTGTCATTTCCCAGATTAGGGAAATTTTCAGCTAAAATTTGTTCACATAAGCCTTATTCCCCCTTTTCTCTCTCTTCTTCTGGGACTCCTATGATACAAATGTTATTCCTCATTAGTAAGTCATCTTGTTCTCTAAGTCTCATATTGTGATCTTTTCCCTTTGTTTCCCTCTTTTTTTCTGCTTCATTATTTTTCATAATTTTATATTCCATATCATTGATTCACTTCTCTGCTTCATTCATCATTTCTGTCATGACATTCATTTGACACTGCATCTCAGAGCATTTCTAATTTCGACCTGACTAGACTTTAGTTCTTTTATCTCTGCAGGAAGGGATTCTCTCTGGTGTCTTCTATGCTTTCTTCAATGTCAGCTAGTATTCTTACAATCATGGTTTGAAATTCTAAATCAGGCATCTTATATCTGTGTTGATGAAATCCCTGGGTGTCATTTCTTCCTCTTTTGGGGGAGGTGAATTCCTCTGTCTTGTCATTTAGAGGAAGAAAAAATATTAATAAAATACATAAGATTTAAAAACTTAAAAATAAAACAAAACAAAAAATCAAAGGTAGCTAGATCCTGGGTGTGTTTTGTTCTGCTTGGTGAGAGAAACTTGATAGAAAAAAAGAGAAAAAAGAGAAAGAAAAAAAGGTTAAAGAAATGTAAAAAATTAAATAGTAATAATAATAATAATAATAATAATAATAATAATAATAAAAACAGGACAAAATAAAATAAAAATGAAATAGAATAAAAATAAAAATAATAAAATAAATTTGCTCTTTCTGTATCCAAGAAAGAGAAAGAAAAGAAAGAAAATAGAAAACAACATAAGCAAAAACAGAAGCAAAGAAAATGAATAAACAAACAAGCAAACAGAATGAAACCCAAATGAAGTTACATCCAGTTTCCCCTAGAACTGAAACGTTGCAGAACACTATCATCCATAGATTTAACAGATGGAACAGATTTGTGCTAGTCTTCTGGGGGATGTACCTGGAAGGTGTAGGAGGGTGTGTTTGGTGTAAGGGCTCCACTGTCCCCTTGGTGGTGTTGCTTAGCTCAATGGGATCAATCTCTGTATGCCTGCATGCATGTCCTAGAGGTGAAAATGGCTTCACTTGGCCGTCTAGTCTCTGGAACAGGAATTTCATGCCCTCACACACATGCAATCCAACACCTCTCCTTTGTCTCAGTTTTTTATCCATTCCCTGCCTCCACCAGGTCTGTGTCTGGGTCTGTGTCTGAGCTATCCATCTGCCAGGTGATGCCTCCCTTCTGAGTTTTATCTCAGGTGGGGCTATGTCTCAAAACCCCATGCTTTGGAAACCCCTATGCTTGGACCCACACTGATTCTCTGGGGGAGTGTCTAGCCAAGGAATGGACAGGGGCTGGCCTATCCCAGAAAACTTTCATGTGATCACACAACAGCAGTGTTTCAGGGTTTATGGGAAATGCCAACACACAGCTGGTGCCAGGTTTGGCTGTGTTCTGGCATCTTTGTCTCAATAGGAGCAAATGTGGTAGCTCTCCAGGGACCACCAGGAACTTGGCCCATGGGGAGGCCTTATGGCCTCTAGGCCTCTAGCAAATACACTCCAAGCAGGGGAATTTCTTTTCCCTATGTGGCACATAGCCCCCTCAGACTGCTCTACCTGCCCTACTTCCTCACTGAAGCACCACCAGGCACTGAGCTCCAAACCTTCAGAATCTGTGTGCCACTGTTTATAGAATCCTGGTGGCATTGAAACCCTTTCCTTTCTCCCTGTCAATGGTTTTAGAAAACAGCCTTTTGTCCAGTCCTGAAGGGGTTTTCAGTCTTTGTCTCTTTCTTTCCAGCTACTTTCAGGGGATAGGGGGTGCTTTTATTGCCCAATCCCAAAGTGCTTCACTCTCCCCATTTCTCTTTCTCTCTCTGTCCTCTATCCATGAAAATGGATTCCTACCCTCCACAACTCCATGCCTTTTCTCTTCCCTAATTCACCTCTCCAGACTGCATACCTGCTCAGTTCTTTGGGTCAAATCATGCAGATTTTTGAGTTAATCCTCCGATCAGTTTCCTAGGTGTGCCAAATGATTTGATGCCGATCTAGCTGCGTTTTAGGGATGAGACAAGCTCAGGATCCCCATACTGCTCTGTCATTTTAACTCTAAGATTCCAACAGGGTTTTCCTTTTAAAGTTGGACCTTTTTATCCCTATTGGTGAGAAAATTCAGTTGGCTCCATATTCTCAACAATATTTGTTATTATCAAATAGTTTTTAAGTCCCATGTCTTTTCTTCTCTATTTTAGACATTGAAAACCATACAGTTGCTCCGAGGATTGCTATAGCTCCAAATATCAGAATGGCATGTTTTCATTATTCTTTAATTAAAATGTATTTTAAAAATTTCCCTTTTGATATTTTCCTTTGATACTTGGGTTATAGAAATGGGTTTTGTCTAATTTTCAATTATTTGAAGATTTTCTGAAGATCTTAATGATTTCTAATGTATACATTTGTGGTTCAGAAACCATGCTCTGAATGGCGAAACCATGCTCTGAATGGCTTTGATCTTTTGAAATTTATGGAGACCAATTGTTCTGGTGATTTTGAGTGAATGTTTTACATTAACTTGAGAAGAATGTACTTGATTTTATGGATTGGGGTTATATATAATATATATGATATATATTATATATATGATATATATGTTATATATATCATATATATTACATATATATGACATATATATATGACATCGCCTTGGCCATTTGTATTGTTCAAATTATATACATCAATTTAGATTTGTCTGCTTTTTTCTTTCAGTAATTCACAATGTAATGTTAAAGTCTGCAGCTATATTTGTGGATGTGTTTATTTCTCCCTTTAATTGTGTCTTTTTTCCCTTATCCTGGATCTCTATTATTGCATGCATACATATTTTACACTCTAAGTATTTTTGATAACATGACCCCTTTTGTCAATATGAAATGGCCTTATTTACATCTTCCTCAATTGTTTTTATGAAATCACTTTTTTTCTGATATTAATAGAACCACTTCAGCTTTTTTATGCTGTGTACAAGAATGTTTGCATAAAATAAGTTTTTCCTTTTTAGATCGTCAGTATCTGTGGCTTTATGTTGGAAGTGTTCCATTGTATGTTTGTGTATTTGTTTTTGTTATCTGCATATAATAGGAAGGTATGCTTCAAATGACAAATAATTATATACTTTTCTACAAAGAAATCTCCCAGGAATTATTGCCAGCTAGGCAAAAATGTTTGTATTTATCCTCTTAAACAAAATTTTATATTATTGAGGTATCTACTGGGACAAGATTCAGATGAGCAATAATTTCCTGGGTATAGTTTCTTAGCTTCTCTGATACTAAGGCTATATTTCTCTCTGTGCTATATGATTGTCTAAGACATTCTTAGGGGCTTATAATTATTTTATTGCTTTATTACAAATTACACCTGAACTCTGTCATTTTACATATTTAATTTGAGGTGTACTCTATTTTCTTATTAGATTTTTAAAACTGCAATTAGTCTGGTCTCCATTACTCTCCAAATGTCTAGATTTCTTTCTCCCATTTTTTCCCTTCAAGACAAGTTTAAAATATTAGTTCAGTATCTTGGCTACTAAAAACTCATCATTAATTTTATTTCCCTCTTAATTTATAGCAAGCTATTATCCTTCTTGTCTCATTCCCTTCTGCTACATTTGTTGCCTGTAGCTTTTATTTTATGCTCTCACTTATTTGCACTTGCTATCAAGCTTTAACCAATCAATGCATGTGAATGTGTATATGTATATTTGTGGCATCTTATTACTTTTTTATGTCAAGCAATTAATGTTTTTGAGTTTTTATATTGTTATGACTTACTTGTGTTGTCTTTCTATATTAAATATTATTATATTCCATGGTGTGAAAAATAATAAATAAAAATCCCATTAATAAAAATTCCTTTCTAATAATTTTATAAAAGGTACTCACTCAGGAAGATAGTACTTTCTTCTCCTTTTCCCTTTTTGTTTCTCCCTAAACAGTGTCACACAATCATAAAGCTTTCTTTTCAAACAGATGGAACTTAGAAGTTAAAGTGAGATGAACAGTTTAGGAAAGTGGTAATATAAAGAGAAGAAAACTGGGGAATTATTATACCTCAATACAGATTCCTTTTTTATTAATCATATGTTACTGCTGTACAGATAGGCAAAAAGGTAGACTTCAAAATCTTTGCAAACCATAAAAGGTCACATTTATTTTTGGGTAAGCAAAAAGAGTCAAAATAATAAGGAAATTCCAGAAAAATATGTTGTGGAGTATAATCATGATTCAGAAATGCCATTCTCAACAGGAGTATTTATAACTAAAAAATCTAATATCTGAGATTTTTTTAGAAGATATTTCATCGGAAAAAAATAATGCTGCTGTTTAAATGGGATTTCTGCGGATTTGATTCATCTGTTTTGTGTGGTATTTCGTTACCTTCTATAGTAAAAACAAAAAAAAAATCTCTTCCATAGAATTTTCCAATTGAAAACCGGAAACTGAATATTCAAACAAAGCAAATATAAACCCTCTGGAATTGGGTGTTGGATATTCAGGAAGAAACGTCCCTTTTAGCCAAGACCAAGTTTTGGAAACAAACTGACAACACTAACTGCGTTTTAATAAAAATCATTTCAGTGCCTCAATATGCATGGCAAACAGCTGCAAGTGTCAGGTTCAGATAAGCTGAAAGCAAGATGGCTGAAAGGTACATTTTCTAATCAACTTCCTGAATTATCTTTGACTCCTGGTATGGCCTCACATGTGACCTAATTATGAAGCATAACATGCCAATATTTTCATAACAAAAAAATGAAAATTGGTCTTTTAATTCTTTGGAAATGGTTCATGATGTTATCCTTGCCCTGTTACTTCAATGAATTTTAGATATACTCTTCCCCTTAAACTTTGTCTTCTGACTAAAAAGTGGCAGACACCAATTTTGGGTGACGTCACTTTCATTCTGTGTTCCATTATGCACATTTTGCAAGTTCTTAAATTTATATATTTCAGTAGCTAATATTATTTTTTTCCTGAAGCCATAGTTGGTTAAAGTCTTTTGAAAATGAATTTTATCTAGGCCATGGCCAAAGTGGTTTACTTCTTAAAAAGGAGGCAGTAAAGACATGGGAATTCAAAATAACATGCCTGGGTGTGTTTATTAAGAGTAGCATGGGAAAATATTGTTTAGATTATTTTTTTTCCTGCCCTATACTTCAGAAAATTTAGTGGCTTCATTTTGATATTAATCTCCCTTTGTTCTTAATTCCCTCACCCCATCCTGTTCTCCTTCATTCTTTCCTTCCTCTTATGAAAGGCACTTTTTTTTTAACGATGAAAAACCGTGATACAGAATTTATATTTCTTAAGCTGTAGTTAGCATTAAAAAATTTGTACATGGAAAGATAAGAGCATTTCAACAAATAGGTACAAAAGGTTCTGATGCAGAAATGAATTTCGCTTGTTCAAGAAACTAAAAGAAGACTAGTAATGAGAGTTCTAATTGATAAAATGTTACCATGTGGATTTTGATAGTACTGAAAATGGTAATAGTTGGAGAAGAGAAGAAAGATAAACATGTATTTAACTTCTTCAGTGACTGCCAGGGGAAAGATCAAGAGATAAATAGGTGAAGGTAGTTAAGAGGGATGAGAATGTTTGAGCCTTGTTACTACGCACAGTGAAAGAGGAAATTTTGCTGTTATGTTTTTGTTGGTGGTGGTAGTATCTTTTAGGACAGTAAAGACCCAGAAGTGACAATTGCAGGCAAAAAGGTATCAGGTTACCCTCCTAGTACAGGTATGTAAAACAATAAAAAATTGTTTCAGATTGGTGAAATTATAGGAGAAGCTGATGTTCAATTCACAGCTGGTTTTCCATAAAAGCAAAGGTAGTAATAACAATGCAAAATGGTACATATATAGGAAGTTTGTTGATTTCAAAGTGGTGAAAATTATGGAGAGAACAGGAAGGGATGGACGATTGGATTAGGTTGGGAAATGTACAGACATTATATCTTGCATTGACTGGAAGGATGGGACTTCTGTCAGTGACTGGGGTTGGCAGAACTGTAAGCCAAGATGGATTTATTCTAATAGTTTGAGTGAGGCAGGGTAGCTAGACTTACTGTTATATTTCTAAATACATCCTCTCAGCTGTAGCAGCATACAACGTAGATTCTTGAAAATTTCATGTTTACATATGGTGCTGATACACAAAAGATAACTTCTCAAAGTTTCCTGCTTATGAACCAATTAGTCCAGTAAAGGAGAAACAGTGGCAAGTAAAAATTGTATTTGTAGCATTAAAGAAATAGTAGAAACCCAAAGGCTCAAGTCAATGAATTACCCATGATGTGTGTTCATAAAGGAAAACAGGCAGTGTTAGTTTGCTGAGGCTGCCGTAACAAAATACCACAGACGGGCTGACTTAAACAACAGATTTATTTTCTCACCGTTCTTGAGGCTATTGTCTGAGATCAAGGGATTAGTGAGACTGGTTTCTTTCAAAGTCTCTCTCCTTGACTCACCGATGGCCACCTTCTTACTGTGTCTTCTCATGGTCATCCCTCTCGCATACACATGTGATTGCTGTTTTTATCTATGTGTCCAAATTACCTGTTTCTACAAGGATAACAGTCACATTGGACTAAGGCCCACCCCAAAGACTTCTTTTAACTTAAGATTTTCAAAGACCCCATATCTCTAAATAGTGACACATTCTGAGGCACTGGGTCTTACGATATAGGAATCAGCATATGAGCCTACAGATTTGGGGGGAACACAATTCAGCCCATAACAAGCAAGTAAGGCTAATGTGCTTTTATCTAAAAGTCCATCTGTGTACCTGTGTAACAGAGGATTGTCTATTCCACCACCTGCTCGTAAGGTTGGTAATGTAAAGCAAGGAAAGAGCAAAATATACTTAAGGAGGGCACTACTACTAATACTAAGGAGTTTATTCTTTGGCCTCTTGGTACCTCATGAAATGCAGAACTAGATACAAATAATTTGACAAACAGACATGATATGCAGTGTTTCATTCAGTGCACTCTACAAAAATTGTAAACTTCTAGGCATGTATAAGTGAACATAGAATCTACCATGTTTTTACCAAAAAAAGAACACTAACAATTAAATCTGCTCCTGATTACTTATGTGACATTAGACAAACCCACCCAGACATTATAAACATTATAAACAGCCAAAGATTACTATCTTCAAAATGAGAGTTATAGACAAAGGCTACCTAGGGATTCTTTCAGTCTCTATCTGTATTTTTTCAAATATTAAATAAGACAAGCATAAAAATGAGGTAAGATTTGAAGAATCATAACAGTATGATAGATCATATTATTATTCTCACCTTATAATCTTAACTATTTTTTTTATTTTCTCATAATACAATACTGTGTTTACATTTTCTTTTGGAGGGGAAGGGATGATATTAAACATAGCTTCAACTCCATATAAAGTTTCAATACTCCTTCCTATCTCATGTTAAATCCTATTTCGATAACATTACTCTGTTTGAGAGGAGGATCGACTCTTTTTTTTGTGTTTTACAAAGTGAAGTAAGAGTTTTAAGAAGTGAAGAGTCTTCTTAAGTGAAGTAAGAGTCTTCCTACTAGGTTTACTTTACCAGGTGATCTTACTATAATGTAAACCACCCAAAACTCCCCTGAAAAGCTTCTAACATGATACTTTAAAAGCAATAGCCACACTTTCAGGTAAGGAACAAAATAAAAGTAAAACAAACATAAAACAGAGTAACTACAAAAACCTAACCAGATCATATCGTTATCTGTGTAAAATATCTTCCACCTTGAAAGTTACTTTTTCTAAACTGAAAAAGATGTTGCCACATTCTTGGTTGCCCACACTCATTATTTCTTTAAAGTTCACATATATATCCACTTATTTTGAATACAATGGCCAAAATAAATGCAATGAATTGGGAACATAGAACCTTTGTAGCTCAGTATAGGTAGTGAAGGTAAAGTCTTTCAAAACTAAAACAAACGAAAAGACTGATAAGTTTTATATTTTTTTCTTATTCACTCATCCATTTATTTCAAATTATGCTTTTCTTTTTCCTAATACTTCTTGGAAGACTTCCTACTTGCATATTCTCTAACATTTGAAATTTTTTAATTTGGAACTTCTTTTCTATTTTTCCCCCAGGATGTCAAAATGTCAATACCTTTTTAAAAATTCTGATGTGGAGGCCCCTGGGTGGTTCAGTCAGTTAAGTATCTGACTCTTGATTTTGGCTCAGGTCACAATCTCATGGTTGTGGGATCAAGCCCTGCATTGAGCTCTATACTGGGTATGGAAGCTGTTAAGATTCTCTCTCTCTCCCTCTTTCCTTCTACCCTGCTTTTGTGCTTGCTCGCTTTCTCTCTCAAAAAAAAAAAAAGTAAAAGAAAAAGAAAAAAAAATTCTGAGGTACTGACGGGTGACATCAGCATCTTGGTAGCAGGAGTCATTACAGGCAGGCAGAGAGAAAGACAGAGACACAGAATCCGAAGCAGGCTCCAGGCTCTGAGCAGTCAGCACAGAGCCTGACGCAGAGCTCAAACTCACAGACCCTGAGATCATGACCTGAGCTAAAGTTGGACGCTTAACTGACTGAGCCACCCAGGTGCCCCAGGTGTTCACTACTTCAAATGTGGTGGCAGAGGCACTTTTCATTGAACACCATGAAAAATCATGGTAATGTGGTATTACAAAAAGAAAATGACAATTTTCCAGCAAATGAACTCAAAGACATGGAATATTGCAATATAGCTGATAAAGAATTTTAAATAGCTGTTATGAAGAAATTCAATGAGCTACAAGAAAATTCAGAATAGAAGGGGATACAATGATATTGAGAATAAAAGTAACAAACAGAAGGGGTACTTTACCATAGAAGTTGAATTTCTTTTTTTTTTTAATTTTTTTAATGTTTATTTATTTTTGAGACAGAGAGAGACAGAGCATGAATGGGGGAGGGTCAGAGAGAGGGAGGCACAGAATCTGAAACAGGCTCTAGGCTCTGAGCTGTCAGCACAGAGCCCGACATGGGGCTCAAACTCACGGACCACGAGATCATGACCTGAGCCGAAGTCGGCCACTTAACCGACTGAGCCACCCAGGCGCCCCGAGGTTGAATTTCTATAAAGGAACAAAATATTCTGGAACTGAAGAACCTAATAATGACATGAAGAATGAACTAGAATTGATTAGAAATGGAGCTGATCATGCAAAAGAGAGAATTAGTGAGCATAAAGATTGAAATGTAAAGATGATTCAGGTGGCAAAGGAGAGAGAACTAAAATTTCTAAAAAGTGAATAAATCTTACAAGAATTATATGAATCCACTAGAAAATCCAACATAAAAATAATGGACATCTCAAAAAGAGAAATGAGGAAGGATGAAGCAGAGAGTATATTTAAAGAAATAATAGCTGAGAATTTCCCAAGCCTTGGAAAGGAACTGGGTATACAAGACCAAAAAGCCAATAGAACACCTCATTATCTCAATGCACAAAGACCTTCTCCAGTTTTATATTAAAGCTGTCAAAAGTCAATGATAAAGAATTTTAAAGGCAGTCAGGGAAAAAAGACAGTAACCTACAAAGGTACCCTCATTAGGCTACCAGCAGGCTTCTCAGCAGAAACTTTATAAGCCAGCAGAGAGTAGAATGACACATGCAAAATATTGAAAGATAAAAACTGCCAGCCAAGAAGAGTAGTCTATCTGGCAAAGTTATCCTTCAGATATGAAGGACAAAAAAAGGCTTTCCCAGGCAAACAAAAGTTAAAGGAGTTCACAAACCCTAGACCTGGCTTACACAAAATGTTGAAATGAGCTCTTTCAGCTGAAACAAACAAACAAACAAAAAAATACACACACAATTTTGATCAATATGAGAGTCAGAATTAGAATAAGTCTTTTTAAGAATAGTATATTAAACATTTAATTACAGCATAAACTTTAGAATAAATGAGCATTAAAAATAACTATAGCTACCATAACTTGGTAATGAAATCATAGCATAAAAGGAGATAATTTGTGACATCTAAACTATAACAGAGGCAGAATATAAGAATGGAACTTTTATAGATGAATGAAGATAAATTGCTATCAGCAGAAAAAGGACTGTTTTTATCTATGAAATATTTCATGTAAGCCTCATGGTAATCATGAAAGCAAAAATCTAGAGAAGAAACACAAGACATAAAAAAGGGAGACACTGAACAAATCACCATGGACAACTACCAACTTACATAGCTAGACAGAAACAGAAGGAAAAAGAAACAATTCAGAGACAAGATAACCAGAAGTCAAAAGTTAAAATGGCAGTATAAATTGTGACATATTCATAATCACCCTGGATGTAAATGGAATGAACTCACCAATCAAAAGTCTTAGAGTGGCTGGACGGATAAAATAATAGTGAAACCCAATTATATGCTGACTACAAGAGACTCATTTGAGCTCTAAAGACACACGTAGTCTCAAAGCGAAGTATGGAAGATGATATTCCAAGCAAACAGAAATGAAGAAAAGGTAGGTGTAGTCAAACTTGTATCAGGCCAAAAAATGTAATAAGACAAAGGAGGTCATTTTATGATAAGGGATCAATACATCAAGAAGATATAACAATCCTAAATGTACACATTCCCAGTACCCAAGCACTAAAATATATTAAGCGATTAGTAACAGAACTTAAGAGCAAAATAGGCAAAAATGCAATAATTGTAAGGGACTTTAATACTTCATCATCAGCAATAGATAGATTCTATAAATGGAAAATCGACAAGGAAATATTGGAATTAAAGCACAGTTTAGAACAAATAGACTTAATAAACAAATACATCCAACAGCCGCAGGATACACATTCTTCTCAAGTGCACATAAAACATTCTCCAGACCCCATATCCAGGATAGATCATATAATAGGCCAAAAAACAAATCTTAGCAAATTTAAGATTGAAATAATACCAACTATCTTCTCTGGCCATAATGTTATGAAACTTAGAAATCAATAATAAGAGGAAAGTGAGAAGATTTACAAATATGTGGAAGTTAAACAACACACTTCTAAACAACCATGGGGTTAAGGAAGAAGTCAAAGGGAAATAAAAAAGAAATCTCAAAAGAAATACAAATGAAAACACAACATGTCATGTATTGACATGTATTGACAGTTCTGAGAGTAAAGTTTATAGCAATAAATGCATATATTAAGACATTAGAAAAATATAAAAACTTAATTTTATACTTAAAGGAACCCAAAAAAGAAGAACAAACTACGACCAAAGATATCAGAAGGAAAAATATAATAAGAATTAAAGTGGAAGTGAATGAAATACAGACCAGAAAAAATAGAATGGGTCAACAAAAGAGAAGATTCTTCTTAAAGAGAAGAATTATCTCTTATCTTAAAACAGATAAACAAATTGACAGAACTGTAACTGGACTAAGGAAAAAAGAAAAGCCAAATCAGTAAAGTTACAAAGTTACAAAGTTACAAACAAAAGAGGGGACCTTTCAACTGGTACCACCAAAATACATGAAATCATGAGACTACTGTGAATAATTATGTGCCAGCAAATTACATAATCTAGATGAAATGAATACTTTTCTAGAAACACACAAGCTACCAAGACTGAATAAAAAAGAAACAGAAAATCTGAACAAAATTATAATGAGTAGAGAAATTGAATCAGTAATCAAAAAACTCCCAACCCAGAAATCTTCAGGATCAAGTGGCATCACTGGAGAATTATACCAAAAACTTAAAGAAGAATTAACACCAATCTTCTTGAACTCTTCCAAGATATTGGGGAGGAGGCAACACTTATTCTCTGAGACCAGCATTACTTTGATACCAAAACCAAGTAAGGACAGAACAGAAACAGGAAAAATATAGACCAATATTTCTACTGCACATGCATGTAAAAATTCTCAAGAAAATATTAGCAAACCAAATTCAAGAACACATTTAAAGGATTATACACTATGACTGAGTGGGATTTATCCCTGGGATGCAGGGCTGTTTAACATATGCAAATCAAGAAACATTACCTCACATCAATGAAATGAGAGATAAAAATCACATGATCATCTCAATAGATGCAGAAAATGAATTTGACAACATGTAACAATCATTGATGATGAAAACCCTGAACAGACTAGGTATAAAAGGAGCATAACATAACGAAGGTATTATATGACAGATCCACAGCTAACAATCTACTCAATACAGAGAAATTAAAAGTGTTTCCCATAAGATCAGGAGCAAGGCACGAAAGCCTGCTCCCACTACTGGTACAGATAATACTGAAGTCCCAGCTAGAGCAATTGGAAAAGAAAGAGGAATAAAAGGCATCTAAATTGGAAAGGAAGAAGTAAAATGGTTATTATTTGCTGTTGGTATGATTCCATATGGAGAGAATCCCAAGAATCAATAAAAAAAAATATTGGTATTAATTAATGACTTAATTAAAGTTGCAGTATACAAAATCAACCTACAGAAATTAATTAATTTCGTTCCTTCACACTACTGATGAAGCACTGGAAAATAAACAAAATCATCCCATTCACAGTAGCATCAAAAACAATAAAATATGAAGGAATAAATTTAATGAAGGAAGTGAAAGATCTGTACATAGAAACTACAAAACTTTGCTGACAAAAATCAAAGAAGACACAAACAAATGGAAAGACATCTGTATTCATGGTTTAAACTTGTTAAAACTGTCATACGACATAACCTGCCTACAGATTCAATGTATGTCTATCAAAACAAAAAGCATTCTTCAAATAGAAGAAACAATCTTTTTTTTTAATGTTTTTATTTATTTTTGAAGGAGAGAGAGAGACAGAACATGAGTGGGGGAGGAGCAGAGAGAAAAGGAGACAGAATCTGAAGCAGGCTCCAGGCTCTGAGCTGTCAGCACAGAACCCAATGAGGGGCTCGAACTCACGAACCGTGAGATCATGACCTGAGCCGAAGTGGGATGCTTAACTGACTGAGCCACCCAGGTACCCCGAAATAGAAGAAACAATCTTAAAATGTGTGTGAAATCATAAAAGACCTCAATTAGCCAAAGAAATCCTGAGAAAAAAGAACAAAACCAGAGGTATAATGCTTCTGGATTTCAAACTATACTATACAGCCATAGTAATAAAAACAATACGGTACTGGCACAAAAATAGGCATACTAACTGATGAAACAGAGCAGAGAACCTAAGATGAGGCCCCAGCTTCTATGATTAACTAATATTTGACAAAGAAGCCAAGACTTTTCAATGGGAAAGGATGGTCTCTGCAACAAATGGTGCTGCAAAAACTGGGGAAACATATGCAAAACAATGAATTTGGACCCCTATTTCACACCACTCACAAAAATTAACTGTAAGTGGAGCAAAGACTTAAATATAAGATCTGATATCATAAAGTTGCTAGAAGAAACTGTAGGGAAGAAGCTTATTATATGGGTCTTGGCAATAGTTTCTTGGGCATTGCACAAAAAAGCACATACAACAACAACAAAAAAACAATCCATAAATGGGACTACATCAAACTTAAAGCTTCAGCACAGCAAAAGAAACAACAAAATGAAGACAATCTGTAGAATGGGAGAAAAATTTTGCAGACCACATATTGGATAGATAAGGGATTAATATCCTAAGGATATAACGAACTTTGTCAACTCAATAAGGAAAACCTCCCAAATAATCCAGTGAAGAAATGGGCAGAACTAAATAAACATTTCTCCAAAGAGAACATGCAAATGACCAATATACACAAGAGATGCTCAGAATCACTAATTATCAGGAAAGTGCAAATCAAAAACCACAATGAGATATCTAACAGCCACCCGTCAGAATGAATGGCTATCATCAAAAAGACAAGAGGCAACATATACTCGTGAAAAGAGAGTCTTTATACATTGCTGAAGGTGATATAAATGTCTAACGCTATGGAAAACAATGTGGGAATTCCTCAAGAAATGAAAAATAGATCTGCCATATGATCCAGCAATTCCAACTCTGGATATATACCCAAAGGAAATGAAAATGGCAAGATATATGCACACCCGTATTTATTGGAGCATTATTCCCAAAGCCAAGTTACGGAAACAGTTCAAATGCCCATCAAAACACGAATGGATAAAAAAGATGTGCTACATACACACAATGGGATATCATTCAGTCATGTGAAAGGAAGATATCCTCCCATTTGGGACAACATGGAAGGGCTTTGAGCATGTTATGCTAAGCAAGATAAACTGGACAAAGAATAACAAGTAATCTATGATATCACTTATATATGGAATCTAAAAAAAAAAAAAGGCTAAACCTGTAAAAAACAGAGTAAAAACAGAGTAAAGTGTTAGTTACAACAGGATGGAGGGAGGTGGAGGATATAAGTGATAATATTTAAGGGCAGAGACTTGTAATTAGTAAATAAGCCATAGAGATCTAATGCACAGTATAGTGAACATAGATTATAATAGTGTGCTATAATTATGTAATGTGTTAAATTTTGCTACATTGGCAGTCATATTACAACATTCAAAGGTATCAAAGTAACACATCATACTTACAAATGTTATATGTCACATTTATTACACAAAATTTGTTTTAATTCTATTTTACTGCTCAAGTAAAATATATTTAATTTTAGGTAGAAAGAACTTATACATAGGTGATATGTAGGAAGACACAGTTTATTAAAATATTTTTCTTCAGGTGCTTGGATGGCTCAGTCCCTTAAGTGTCTGACTTTTGGCTTCAGCTCGTTACGATCTCGTGGTTTCAGGATTCAAGCCGCATGTCCAGTTCTGTGCTGGCAGCATGGAGTCCGCTTGAGATTCTCTCTCTCCCTCTCTCTGCCCCTCCCCCACTCACGCTGTCTCTTTCTATTTTAAAGTTTTAAAATAAACTTTAAAAAAATGGGGTGCCTGGGTGGCGCAGTCGGCTAAGCGTCCGACTTCAGCCAGGTCACGATCTCGCGGTCCGGGAGTTCGAGCCCCGCGTCAGGCTCTGGGCTGATGGCTCAGAGCCTGGAGCCTGTTTCCGATTCTGTGTCTCCCTCTCTCTCTTTCTGCCCCTCCCCCGTTCATGCTCTGTCTCTCTCTGTCCCAAAAATAAATAAACGTTGAAAAAAAAAATTAAAAAAAAAAAAAAAGTAAAATATTTTTTTCTTTTTTTTTACCAGACTCATACAAATACCCTGTATTTTTCTAATTCTTATCACCTAACAAATTAGGTAACAAATTAGCTTTTCTTGACCAAAGATGTAAGTGCTGACTGATATATAAACTGTCTCCACTAATTTCTCTATGGTATGCATTTCTCTCAGAGGTATTAATTGTGTATCATATTACTCTGCTTTTGTTCTATCTTTGATGGCATTTAAATCAGACTCTTCTACTTACCAAATAATTTTTCATTTGTGCATTTTTTCTTTTATTTTTTTTCTAGGTCTTTTGATGTTCTGTATGTAATATTTTGCTCCTTCCTTTTACCCAGAATTTTTTCCTCTATTTTAACACATGCTTACCTTAAGAGTTAAATATAACATAACATTGATTGTTAACTTAAAGAGAAGCTTAAGATAAATGTGTGAGGCACTAATTATGGGATTTAGGTCATAGGTATTATTATGAAATCATTGCTGTTATAAACCAATGTCATCAATTTCTAAGACATTCATGAATTTTAGAAAGCTCATTGAGATTACTCTCAAAATTTTCTCTTCATTCCTCACTCTCCATGTTCACAATTAAATTTGTTTTCTTATATCAGCATTTAAGTTTAATAAATACAATTCAGTGCAATTTTAATTAGGATTTTTAGGACAGTATTTCCTGTATTTTTCACTATCAGTAAATGTTATGTCATCTATGTATATTAGCTATTCATAATTGTGAAGAGTTACTTTGCATATCCACTTAGAATTTATTAAAGTTCTATTTCAAGTTCCAAAAAACTCATCTGAAGTTGAGGATGAGGATTGAATTAAGATATCTACAACTGTTAAGATATAACACTATCTATTTATGTTCTGGATTGTATTATTTGTCAAAAATATTTATTTCCCTTTCCTCCTGGACCTTCTCCTGCAATAGGATTTTACATCCTGCCCACTGATGAAAGGTTTGACAGTGCAACTTGCTTTGTTAATTGGAATGTGTGTGCCTTTGGCCATTGGTAATATGTGCCATTTCTAGGTACCTTATGTCATATGACTAGGGTTTTGTTTGTTTGCTTTTTTTCTTGGTTCTGTTCTCATACATAAGACTCACACACTTGATTGAGAAAGGTGCTACTCGGGTGCCTGGGTGGCTCAGTTGGTTGAGTATCCAACTCTTGGTTTTGGCTCACGTCATGATCTTGTAGTTCACGAGATTGAGCCCTGCTCCAGGCTCTGCACTGACAGTGAGGAGCCTGCTTGAATCTCTCTCTCTCTCTCTCTCTCTCTCTCTCTCTCTCTCTCTGCCCCTCCCCTATTTGTGTTCTCTCTAAATAAATAAATACAAACATATATACATAAACAAACAAACAAGCAATCATTAAGGAAAAAAAGAAAGCGGCTACCCCATGTTACAGTATGGTTAAATTTGTAGCAATTATTGATGAATGTAGGGGCGCCTGGGTGGCTGAGTTGGTTGAGCGACCAACTTTGGCTCAGGTCATGATTTTGCAGTTTGTGAGTCCGAGCACTGCATTGGGCTCTGTGCTGACAGCTCAGAGCCTGGAGCCTGCCTCGGATTCTGTGTCTCTCTTTTTCTGCCCCTTCCCTGCTCATGCTCTGTCTCTCTCTGTCTCTCAAAAATGAATAAGTGTTAAAAAATTAAAAAAAAATATTGATGAATGTAAAAAGTTATAGAAAATGGAAATATTGCAGAAGGCAAATTTGATTATAGAGTTTGGCTGTTAATGTTACCCAAAATTGCTTAAAACTGTTAGGTTTGGAAGTATTATCATTTATATGATTTAAATGAATTATGAGATATATGAATTATTTAAGAAAATCATATTTGGAAAAATTATAAAAATATTAGCAGCAAGTATTTTATTTGTTGATTAAATTCAGTTGCCTTTTTTATTGGATTTTATTTTTAAATAGAGTTAAGACCTGAGCTCTTTAATAATTAATCTTATTTTATTAGAAAAGAATATAGTTGCTACATTGTTTTCCATAGTATTTATTCTTAAATTTATGCCAGACTTGGGGCACCTGGGTGGCGCAGTCGGTTAAGCGTCCGACTTCAGCCAGGTCACGATCTCGCGGTCCGTGAGTTCGAGCCCCGCATCGGGCTCTGGGCTGATGGCTCGGAGCCTGGAGCCTGTTTCCGATTCTGTGTCTCCCTCTCTCTCTGCACCTCCCCTGTTCATGCTCTGTCTCTCTCTGTCCCAAAAATAAATAAACGTTGAAAAAAAAAAAAAAGGAAAAAAATTTATGCCAGACAATGTCTTATGGGGAAATATAGATGGATAATGCCTTTGTGCTCTTTTGACTCAAGAGAATAAGCCAGGGTTACCAGTGTTGCCTCCCTACCATAGACATCCCATAGGATTCTGCACTGAAAAAAAAAAAATTGCTCTTTTGTGTGGATCCAGGATACTTTTCCCTTCCTGAACTGAAATCCCTCCACATCTGTTCAACCAGCTCTGCTCCAGGTTAAAAAAAAAAAAAAGAAAAAAAATTGTATTGATGAATTGCAAGTCTTGTTTCACATTCTGTTATTCCTGGCAGCAAATTCTCTCTCCCTCTCTCTCTCTCTCTCTCCCTCTCTTTTCTTTTGTAACATGCAAACCCAGAAGCCATTTTCAGTTCTCTGTCTTTTGTTTCATGAAATCTTCCCTATAAACACAAGCTACAAAGCATTGTCAAGATTTTCTTTTAAATTATAGAGTTCTTAATATTTAAACATAAATTAAGATATATTTTCAAGTGCCAATTCTATTTTTAAATTTATCCAAGAACCTGGTGGAAGATGGAGACAAAAGGAAAGGAAACTCTTACAAAAGGGTCACCTTCACTGATATTGGCAAATCCCAGTGTTTCCTGTCTGAAAAATGATTCATGTAATGTATTGAGGTTGCTTTCCTTTAGAAGAAGAGTGCATTCTTAAAGTGTAAGCCATACATAATACAAAGCAGCTTCAGTGTTTTTAGTACATTCAATACATAAATATAAATCTCTTGCCCATTTTGAATTTTTTTTTCTGAATTGTTTACATTGACTCTCTCCTTAGCTGTGTTTATCCATTGAAATAAAAAGTTAGTACTATCTCCTGCCAAAGGACTTATTTTAGAAGATTTATAGCATTTAATATCATGTAAAATTTTTAGCCTAAGTATGATCATAAGCTTTCTTTATCAAAAGGTATCAATGTAAAATCTGAGTTGAAAAATCTGATGTGTGTTTCACCCCTGATACAATGATACAATCAGCGAGTATTAAATATAATTTGATCTAATAATGATCAACTTTAAAGTATTTTCCAATATTAATTATTATACACACACACACACACACACACACACACACACACACACACACTTGAGTACCTTTAATTATACACCTCAGAAGTAGTATATTTATCTTTAGGCTACTTTGATGAATTAGAAGTTATTTTGTCCATAATTGAAAGCATAGGCTTCAATGATTGATTCAAATTAGTCCTAATTATTTCTATCTGGCAATACTGTATACAAAATGCATTTTTTCCATTTGAAAATCCTTAAATGTTTTTGAATACCTAGCATATATTCCATAGAGTTTTCTTTGTCAAGGTTGAACATGCCTTGATCCTTCTACCAATTAAATTTTGAATGTTCTCTAGTGCTATCACATTAGGTTACATTCTTTTGAATGTTTGTTGGCTTGGTATTGCCCTCTACTTTGCCCTTCAGGTGTGTAACAATAAAATGTGGTACAGCCAGTGTGGAGTATATTTAAAATGTTAACAATTTGGTATCCTAGGGACCCTCTTCCTACTCAAGCAGCTTAGAATTGCATAAAATTTTTGGAAGGCCATATCAAACTGTGACACAAATCAAGCTCATTTTTATCTTTGAGTATTTTTAGTTGTCATGGATTCTCCAATACAATACACCTATGTTAATGTTCATTTGATGAGCATGCCCTCAGTACCAAAGGTTATTTGCTCAATGTCTGCTCACTCCTTGGCTTTGAGCTTTTATACTGTAACTTGGAAAGATTCTGTCTGCAGCTCTCATCTTTATTTCGTTGCCATTTTTACTCAATGCTTGTTAGCATGGTAGCGGGGGCAGAGGAGTGGAACATTCATTCTCTACTGTTCTGATTAAGACCCAGTCTCAGCAGGTACTGTGTCCTTGGGTCTTCGGGATATAACCTAAGGAAATTTTCTTGCCCTTTCTATAACTATAGCTCTGGACCCGGCATGTACTATTGCTTTCTTTCAGGGTTTGTACTTGTGTTTGTTTCTTTTTAACCCTGTTCCCTTTGCCTCTACAGATTAAACATTTTGTTTGGGGGAAGAAAGGAAAAGGATGGTCTGTGCAGAATTTCAGCAATACCTGCTGTTTCCCTACCCCAGCCAGCATCACCATAGACATGTTCTCAGGATTGTTTCCACTATCCCCTGCCAATGCCAATGGGGCTAATTGAGGAAACACAGCAAGTGGGAATAAATCCCCCTACATGGGCAGCCCCCAGTGGCTTCATGTTCTCACACTAATTCACACACAGCTTTAGCAAATCATTAAACATTTTCAACTATGTCTTAACTGGCTTAAATGGCATATGGCCATATGTACCCTAGATAAGCAAATGTGTGTGTGTTCGGCTTCTCCCTGAAGGTGCCTAACTCTCTCTAGTTTTGGAATTAAGTGCTTTGCCTGAAACCTCAGTTTCTCTGGAAGGCTAGAGGAAAAAATCATTAATTTGCAATTTGTCCCTCTTTCTCTATTTTGTAAGGATGAGAGCAGCACTCTTTCTAGCTTACTACATCTGAGGTGATATTCAGAGATGTCTTATTAGGGTACCTTCTTAGGGTTTTTAAAAATTCTAAATCCGTTTGCCCCCATTTAAGTAAATAACCCATACAATACACTAATCAGCTTTTGATTATTATTATTTTTTTATAGTCCAAGCACTACCAGCAATTTATTTTTTTTTTTTTTCTGAGCTCCTCTTTTGTTGGGCCAGTTTTAAACCTAGACGTGTGAGTATGTAGAAGGAGGGGTGAAAGCCTAGGACCCATCTTACGCTGCCTCTACAGAAAACTTTAAAGTTCAACCACGCCCTCTTTGCCACACTCCCTCCTCCCTACACACTTACAGTAGTGGCCCTGAGCCAAACAAAACTCTCAGAAGTTATACTTATTGTGAGCACTTTTTTTTTTCTTGAAAAGCTGACTTCTCATTGTGTAGCCCTTTAGTTTCCAGAGTATAATTAGCTTAGGGTCTAGCTAGTCAGTTTTCCCCTTTCATTATCTGCTTTGCACTCTCCCTGGGTACATACTATCCCTCCTGATTTGGGCATTTCTAGTTTCTTACTCTAAACCGATGAGGCAGGCAGAGCTGGGGATAAGTAAGGACACCGTTAGAAACTCTTGGTTTCTTTCTACATTTCTTTACACCAAACCACAACTTTCCAACCACCATCATCACTACCAGCACACACAATGTGCACGCGCACACACATACAAACACACACACACACACACACACACACACACACACACACACACAGACAATCTAATTCCCAAGTCTGTGATATCCCCCCTGTCATTAGTCTGCTCTCTTATATTTCCTAGTTGAGTTGTGGGTAGAGCGTCATCAGCCGAAGCTAATATGCTATCCTATAGGGAAGAATTGTTCTAGTATAAACTTTTCTTTCCAGAGGACACTACAAATGCTTAAAATTTCTTTGGTCAGTTCAAGTATCTCTGACAAACTCCCCTTTCTTTGATGCTACATTCCACACGAAAACCAGTAAGAGAGATTTTAGACAACCTATGTGCGTTTTAAATTTCATGAAGTAATTCATAACGCTCTTGGATCAGAATCACTGAGTGCACAGTCTGTGAGTTAACCAGAAGCGGACTTAGGCATAACATATAGAAATCAGGACAGGTCATAAAGGAGGCTCAAGGGCTGAGTGTAAGATACATAACACAGGGTTGATACTTGTGGTGTAAGATATTCAAACATATTTTCCTAGATGCTGATTTTTTAAAAACAGTATGATAGTTTCCTAAAACTGGGAAATAAATTCATATCAGAGACTTAAGTCTTATATTTTTATTTCTGATAAAGTTAAGAATATGATTTTTCTTACTCTCCAGAGCTTGTAAATATTATTTGCCATTTTTTTAATGTTTATTTATTTATTTTGAGAGGGGGAGAGAGAGAGAAACAGTGAGAGAAAGTGTGTGATCAGGGGAGGGACAGAGAGAGATAGAGACAGAGAGAGAATCTCACAAACCTTGAGATCATGACCTGAGCTGAAACCCAAGAGTCAGATGCTTAATCAGCTGAGCCACCCAGCCACCCCATTTGACATTTTATTTTGCTTTATTTTATTTTTTAAATTTTATTATTTTTTAATTATTTTTTATATTTTTAATCTTTAGAGATAGAGAATGAGATAGCACCAGTGGGGGAGTGGGGCAAAGGGAGAGAGGGATAATCTTAGGCACGTTTCTTGGTCACCACAGAACCTGATGGCAGGCTTGATCACATGACCCTGGGATCCTGACCTGAACTGACATCAAAAGTCAGAAGCTCTCTGGGCACCTGGGTGGCTCAGTCGGTTGAGTGTCTGACTTTGGCTCATGTCATGATCTCACAGTTCATGGGTTTGAGCCCCGCATCAGGCTCTGTGCTGACCTCCTGCTCAGAGCCTGGAGGCTGCCTTAGGTTCTGTGTCTCCTTCTCTCTCTGCCCCTCTCCCACTCAGGCTTTGTCTCACTCTGTTTCTCAAAAGTAAATAAATATAATAAGAAAAAAAAATTTTTAAAGAGTCAGAAGCTCAAATGACTTAGCCACCCAGGTGCCCTGTTTAAAAAAAAATTGTTTTGCTCCTTGTCCAAAGGGACTTTGTGGGAAAATATATCTATATCTATATCTATATCTATACACATACACATATATATACATGTATGTATGTACATATATATGTATGTATATGTATATATATGTATGTATATGTGTATGTATATATATTTTTGTTTGAAGACAGGTTTCTTTTTTTGTTTTTTTTTTTTTTTAATTTTTTTTTTTTTAACGTTTATTTATTTTTGGGACAGAGAGAGACAGAGCATGAACGGGGGAGGGGCAGAGAGAGAAGGAGACACAGAATCGGAAACAGGCTCCAGGCTCTGAGCCATCAGCCCAGAGCCTGACGCGGGGCTCGAACTCACAGACCGCGAGATCGTGACCTGGCTGAAGTCGGACGCTTAACCGACTGCGCCACCCAGGCGCCCCTCTTTTTTTGTTTTTAAGAGTTTTATAAATTTATTTGTTTTTGAGAGAGAGAAAGACAGAGTGCTAGCAGAAGAGGGGCAGAGAGAAAGACGGAGAGAGAGAGAGAGAGAGAGAGAGAGAGAGAGAGAGAGATTGAGAATCTGAAGCTGACTCCAGGCTCTGAGCTGACAGCTCAGTGGGGGAACCCAATGTGGGGCTTGAACTCATGAGCCATGAGTTCATTACCTAAGCTGAAGTCAGATAACCAACTGAACCACCCAGGTGCCCCTGACAGTTTTCTTATTATTACTTCACGTGTACTTCATAGTTAAAATTACAAATAATATTCTAAAGTTTTAGACATTTTAAAGATGCTTGAAATAGAAAATTTTGGCTAATAAAGTAAACATATAATTGTAATAGTTTTCTATCTAGGCTCTATGCTCTCTGATTTGCCTGACATTAACACAATTCTGTCTCTGGTTCTGAGCATATAGTAGGATCTCAATAAATATTTGTTGGATAAATGAAATGTTGGTGACCACTTAAAGCTGCTATCATCTACATTTTTGATTTTCAAAGATTTTCTTCTCCTATGAGTCCATTTATTTCATTTGAGGTTATGGTGCTATCTTTTGTCACCTAGCTTGAAAACAACTGTTCCAAGCTCTTTTATATTTTCTTTTTTATTTATTTTAGCACATGATAAAATAATTAAAGAGAAATGAAGTTTCTGGAACATCATTCTTAGAATAAGAACTGTATTATAAAAGAGAATTAATTTTATTTTGGCTTAATCTTATTCTGATGGAAGCTCATTTAAACAAATATGTTTGAGTTTATTTTCTGGTAGCAAATCAACTTCCATTCTCACTTGGTGGGTTATAACATCACTATTTCGCTGACACACATTTGTTAGAATAAGAGATCTTAAGTACTTTCAAAAGATCACCTACAGATTAAAATCTTATTTTAAAAGATGTTTCTTTGGTTTGATATTAACATATAACAATGCTTATTATCTATACAAGGATAGCTATTCTTCAAAATTGTCAAAGGTGTTTCAGAATATTGTTACCTTGTATCTGGGGAGAGGGTATATGTTATGTGTCTAACAACACACATATATTTAAACGTTTCTTTGTGAGGGAATCTTGATGGAAGGCTGTTGGCTTCCGTGATGTTCCAGAGCTTGGTTTTTATCCTAACAGATTTTTAAAAAATGTAGACAAACCTGTTAATTTAAAAAAAAATTTTTTTTTCAACGTTTATTTATTTTTGGGACAGAGAGAGAAAGAGCATGAATGGGGGAGGGGCAGAGAGAGAGGGAGACACAGAATCGGAAACAGGCTCCAGGCTCTGAGCCATCAGCCCAGAGCCTGACGCGGGGCTCGAACTCCCGGACCGCGAGATCGTGACCTGGCTGAAGTCGGATGCTTAACCGACTGCGCCACCCAGGCGCCCCCAAACCTGTTAATTTTAATGAAATTATAGTATCTATCCAGATATTGAAGTGTGAGATTTACTTAAGTAAGGGATCTAGGCTAGAAGCTCAGAGAACAATTTTAAACTATTTTAGCAACTCATGGCTTACTTAGCTTAATAAACTGTGGTTGAAGGGATTCTTCATTTTAAAGACATGAAAATTAAGGCACAAAAAGAAAAAAGCTCAGCAATGTCCGGCTGTAATTTTACCCATTCTTTCTGCTTTGGTGTAGCTCTTATTTGGTCTGGAATAGGAAAATGTCACCGATTGGCTCCCTCTAGGAAGAAGAGAAAATAAGCTGGATATTGTGGGAACTGGGGCAGGCTCTTTTCTAAATACAATATATGTTCTTGTGGCAGCTGGGTGGCTCAGTCAGTTAAGCTTCTGACTTTGGCTCAGGTCATGGTCTTGCAGTTTGTGATTTTGAGCCCTGCATCGGGCTCTGTGCTGACAGCTCAGAGCCTGGAGCCTGCTTCGGATTCTGTCTCCCTCTTTCTCTGCCCCTCCCCTACTCATGGTCTGTGTGTCTCTCTCTCTCAAAAATAAATAAACATCAAAAAAATTTTTAATGCAGTATATATTCTTATTGTAGTTGGTTATTCAATAACTAGTCGACTAAAAAAGTGTTTTTAAAACATTAGGATTAGGATTTGTTTTTATATGGTAAACATCTTTGTTCCATGTCTTATCGCTATGAAAAAAATCTATTTTTAAGAATACTAAACCGGGGCGCCTGGGTGGCGCAGTCGGTTAAGCGTCCGACTTCAGCCAGGTCACGATCTCGCGGTCCGTGGGTTCGAGCCCCGCGTCGGGCTCTGGGCTGATGGCTCAGAGCCTGGAGCCTGTTTCCGATTCTGTGTCTCCCTCTCTCTCTGCCCCTCCCCCATTCATGCTCTGTCTCTCTCTGTCCCAAAAATAAATAAACGTTGAAAAAAAAAATTAAAAAAAAAAAAAAGAATACTAAACCTAATCACTAAATCCTCACCTGAAACTAATATTAAACTATATGTCAACTAACTGGAATTTAAATAAAGTTTGAAAAAAATGAAAAAAAAATACTAAACCAACATTATTATGAAAAAACTGCATATTACAGTTCAGTGGCTATAGCATCACTCTAAGATGAAAACTAATCTCCTTAACGGGTTTTATTAAAAGACAAACATTTTTCACGAAATAAGCGTTACATGCAAAGTGGATAACCTATTACTGTTATGCTTTCTGAAATTCTGATCCCTAAAGAAATCCCTGGGTTGTTAGGAAAAAAAAAAAAACTATAAACCTTTCTTTTTTTCAACAGTTCTATACATTACTCAGCGGTCATAATGATAAATGTACTCTTAAACCCCTTCACCTATTTCACCCATCCCCCCACCTACCTTCCCTCTGATAACTGTCAGTTTTTTCTCTGAGGTTGAGTCTGTATCTTGGTCTCTCTCTCTCTCTCTCTCTCTCTCTCTCTCTCTCTCTCTCTCTCTTTTCCCCCTTTGTTCATTTGTTTTGTTTCTTAAATTCCCCATAAGGGTGAAATCATATGTATTTGTTTTTCTCTGAGTGACTTATTTTGCTTAGCATTATACTCTCTAGATCCATCCATGTTGTTGCAAATGGCAAGATTTTGTTCTCTTTTATGGCTGAATTATATTCCATTGTATATGTATGCCACATCTTTATCCATTCATCTGTCAGTTGGCACTTGGGCTGCTTCCATATCTTGGATACTGTAAATAATGCTACAATAAACATAGGGTTGCATGTATCCATTTAAATTAGTGTTTTTGTATTATTTGGCAAATACCCAGTATTACAATTAGTGGATCTCAGGATAGCTTTACCTTTTGAAGAACCTCCATGCTGTTTTCCAGAGTGGCTGCACCAGTTTGCATTCCCACCAACAGTACACAAGAATTCCTTTTTCTCCACATCCTTGCCAACACCTGTTCCTTGTGTTTTTGGTTTTAGCTCTAGCAGATGTAAGGTAATATCTCATTGTGGTTTTGATTTGCATTTCCCTGGTGATGAGCGATGTTGAGCATCTTTTTATGTGTCTGCTGTCCACCTGTATCTCTTCTTTGGAGAAGTGTCTGTTCATATCTTCTTCCTGTAGTGTACAGAAATGCAACAGATTTCTGTATATCAATTTTGTATCCTGTGACTTTACTGAATTCATTTATCAGTTCTTGTAGTTTTTTAGTAGCATTGTTAGGCTTTTCTACCTAGAGGATCATGTCATCTGCAAATAGTAAAATTTTTACTCCTTACTTGTCAATTTGGATGGTTTTTATTTCTTTTGGTTGTCTGATTGCTGTGACTAGGACATCCAGTACTGTGTTGAATAAAAGTGGTGAGAGAGGACATCGTTGCCTTGTTCCTGACCTTAGGTGAAAAGCTCTCAGTTTTTCCCCATTGAGTATATTAGCTGTGGATTTTTCATATAAGCCCTTTATTATGTTGAAGTATGTTCCCCCCTCCATGTACTTTGTTGATAGTTTTTATCATGAATGGATGTTGTACTTTGTCAAATGCTTTTTACGCATCTATTGAAATGAGCATATGGTTTTTATCCTTTCTCTTATCAAGGTGATGTATTAAACTGTTACCTTTAAGTACAACTGTTCATATTACATTTCACACTTAGAAATTATATTTGTAAAATTAAAAATATGTAGCAATATATGACTCTTCTCCTTTCAATAGAAGTTATAAACTAGCTACTCTTAATAAAGGGTAGATCTCAGATTCACTAATGAAGGTTTTAAAAGAGTACCATGCCTACCACCTAAACCCACAGATACTGAGTCTGTACTTATTGGGTGGGCCTAGTGCATGTATGTTTTAAAACTTCCACAGGTGACTCCACATATAGGTAAGATTGAGAAATGCAGCTGAAGAGATTCCCTCACAAAAAAAGAACATTCATTTATTTCTACCTTCTATTATTGCATCCTTTTAGTTCTACCCTCCCCTCCAAATTTTCCTTCCACATTATTTCTCCATGACTGGCTCTGAGAATGTAGATGTGTCCCAGAATTCTCACAAACATCAAAAATGTATGATGTGTCATTCCCGTTATGGCAGATTTCTAGAAGAATACATGGGTGGCTTTTAGTTGTGCGACACACACACACACACACACACACACACACACACAGACATAACATATAACTGCCATTAAAACATTCACATAGTGCCGTAATTCAGGGTTCTTTCAGATGATTCATTGTCCTACTCACCTAACAGTAAGTTAGCAACCCAAGATTTTTCTTGGCTCCTCATTATTTCACTTTATGTTCTAATGGAAGTGGTAATGTAATCATTAGACCTTTGTATGATGTGCATCAAAATTATTGTAGAAATATTATTGAAAAGAGTACATTCACACTTGCAGAAGAATAACACATGTCACTTTACTCTGAAAAGTGCTAAGGAAATGGTGGAACTTTATAGCCTCTTGCTTATTGGTCATTTGTGCTCGGCTATCAATGTGTATAGCGGTCAAATCTGAATACATTAAATTTAGTTCTAAACTGAGGCTCTCTCTTCACAATAGATGACTCCATTGTTAAACCTATTTTCACAGGTGGTAACATGGAAATCATCAGTTGCTTCTCTTTCTGCCCTTAGTGATACTTATTCAGACACCGAGCACTGACATTCCTATTTCTTTTTTTAATTTTTTTTTCAACGTTTATTTATTTTTGGGACAGAGAGAGACAGAGCATGAATGGGGGAGGGGCAGAGAGAGAGGGAGACACAGAATCGGAAACAGGCTCCAGGCTCTGAGCCATCAGCCCAGAGCCTGACGCGGGGCTCGAACTCCCGGACCGCGAGATCGTGACCTGGTTGAAGTCGGAGGCTCAACCGACTGCGCCACCCAGGCACCCCTGACATTTCTATTTCTTAAGCGCCTACCAAATTCATCCATAGTCATCCTTCTAGTAAAGGCAATGATCATATCATCTCTTGCCCCAACTAGTACAACAGATTGTCATATGGCTTATCATTTTGCAAACTGTAGCAGGATCATCTCTTAAATCATGTCTACTCTGTTTCAATTCTTTCATTGGATTCCCATTGTCCTAAGAATAGAGCAACATGCCTTACTGGGTCTTGTATCATGGGGTTTTGCCTTTCTCTCCAACCTCATCTTGTGATTTCTCTTACATATTCAATGTCCATATACTCTAAACCTCAGATACAGTGAACTTTGTCCCCCAAAGTGACCAGCTGTGTCTTCCTGTTAGGCTTTTGATTTTGTTCAAAAATGAGTCTCTCACCATTTATCCCCCACTACCTATCCTTCTTCACATTTCTCACTTTCTTGAGCAATTCTTATTTATCTTCCTAGTCTCTCCCTTAAATAGTCTTCCTTTGGAACACTTTTCTGGTCCTGAGACCAAGTTCATCCTATCTATTTTTTGCTTTTGTCTCACTCAGTATTTCCCCCATCACAATACTTATCACACCTTAGTATAATTACCTATTTTAAATGTCTTTCTGTTTCCCCCAATTCTATGAGAGGGCTATACCTATTTTTTGTGTATGTGATGGCTGAATTCTAAAGATTTTACAAAAAAAAAAAATAGGTACCAAACTAATATGTATTTAAAAAATGGAATAAAATCTAATAGTCACCAAAACATATTAATGAATGTGTCATTTGAAAGATTCAAGTAAAGATAGAGAAATTTTGTAAACTGGGAAAAAATATGATATTGGAACTGAAAAGGCTATGGGGTGTGTTTGTAAATAGAGTTTTGTTGTAGTTGCAGACACCAGGGATCATGCAGACACACATATGTGTGTGTGTGTGTGTGTGTGTGTGTGTGTGTGTGTGTATAGTTTTATATGCATATATAATTTTATAAGTATATAATTTTTTTTCTGAAACAACACAAATGGAACCTTTGGGTGGGTACTTTTTTTTTTTAATGCTTATTTTTGAGAGAGAGAGAGAGAGAGAGAGAGAGAGAGAGAAAGAGCGCATGAGTTGGGGAGGGGCAGAGAGAGAGAGAAGGAGACACAGAATCCGAAGCAGTCTCCAGGCTCGGAGCTGTCAGCACAGAGTCCGATGTGGGGCTCGAATCCACAAACCAGGAGACCATGACCTGAGCTGAAGTCAGAGGCCCAACTGACTGAGCCACCCAGGCGCCCCTGGGTGGATACTTTTTAAGTGACTCCTGTGCTTAGCAGTTTTTTGATTAACATACTCACATTGCTTTGACACAAGTGGTTGTGGAACACTGTGGCACAGAGAGGTCAAGGGGCAGTCCCACAGCATATAAATTGGCAGTACTTTAGGAGGTTATAAAGAATGTACTGTCATAATTTACACAAAAATGAAAGAGTACAATAATGCAGTGTATCACTTTTATTAGGATTAGATTCCAAACTCGGGAACAGAAGGTGAGGCTAGGACAAGGTGTCCTTAACGTCTTTCAACTTTGTGGGTTAACTGCTCAAATGTTCTTAGAGATCATTTTTTTTAAAATATAGTTCCATCAGCCCTGTAATAGCTGGTAGATATGGGTCCAAGATTCTAGCAAGATTCCAGCTCTCTTCATGCACATTGGAGCCTATGCTTTTCACACTTGCTGCTTGGAATGCTTCTCTGCCTGCCTTTTTGGTATCAACTATTCACTACTCAATAATTATTAAAAATCTCCTTGTCTGTGAGGATTTCCTTGATAGTTCCTTCCCTTAAAGAAAAAAAAAAAAAAGGTTCATTCTGTCATTCTGCCTCAGAGAAACTTTCTTTCTTCTTTCAGTATTTGATTTATGTTTATTGGTTTCATTTCTGTCTTTCCAACTCTTCCATATGGGTCTATTAGTATAGGAATTGGTTTGATGTTTTCTCTTTTTCAGGAGTATGTCCTCGGAGTCTAATTATGTACTGGAATAGAGAGTAGGCATTCAATACATATTTTTATATGAATTCATAATTGAATTAATATACATAAAAATATAACTGGAAGGAATTACATTATTGCTATATTACCAAATCATAATTTTTCTTTTACTTTTTTGATTGTTGATATTTTAAAAATCATTGTGAATTTTTATTGTGATTAAAAATTTTAATATGATTAATACAGTGTAATACAGTTTTACAGTTTTAATATGACAACAAATATAGACTGGCCTTACTGCACATCAGGCACTATTAGAAGAGTTGAAGACACAGCAGTGTCTCTAATTTTACTGATCTATAATTGAGAGATATCTAAGAATGGTAATTATCATAACTAATCCTGTACCACATCTGTAAGTTATATGAGAAGAGCTTATCATTATAATTTGATTACTGTGGAATACTGATAAAGCAGGACCCTAAAGTTTTACATAATGACAGAAATAAATCAAGCTAGTAGGTTATGTATAATTACCATCTTGATCAAGAATATTCAGTTATAAGATGTGCGATTTTATGAAAAGGGTGGCTAAGTTTCTCACCATCTTCTGCCAATTTTGTTAACTAGTGTTTTTTTTTAGGCTTTAAAAACAGGTCACATAGTGTGCGGATTGAGCAATTATATTTATTAGCTATTATTTAACTTATGTCAGTACTTAAAACAGTAAGAAAATACCAGTTGAAACTTTTTTACCTATAGTCAATCATTGTGATTGACATATTGTATTTAAATGATCAGGTATACATGTATTCATGTTATAGTAGCTATAACATTACCGTACCAATGATAAAATATTGAAACCTCCACCAAATTATTTTACTTCATTAATTTATTTACACCAATAATTTTGCTGAAAGCAGTCAAAGGGAGTCTATAGTGTATTTTGTTTCTCTAAAAAATACAGCTTATAGTGTATTTTGTTTCTCTAAGAAAGATATAAAAGCCTTGTGAACATTTTTCAAATATACATTAAAAGTAAGATCTAAATTATGTATCTGTTTTAGTATCTATTGCTGAATAACAAATTACTCTACAGTTTGATGCCTTAATCAGCACTATTTATTATTTCACATTTTCTCTACGTAAGGAATCAGAGTATAGCTTAGCTAGTTCCTCTGACTTTGGGTCTTTTACAAGATGCAATCAAGGGACCAGGTAGGGTTGCAGTTTTATATGCAGGCAGGAAAGGATCAGTTTCCAAGCTCATTCACATGACCCATGGCAGGATTCACTTCCTCAAGGGCTGTTGGCCAGAAGTCACTCTTGGATCCTTGCCACATAGGTCATTTCATAGGGTAGCTCGGAACATGGCAACTTGCTTCATTAAAAGAAGCAAGCAAGAAAAACCAGAGAGAGTATATACCAGCTAAAAGTGTGTCATAGTCATTTATATTTTGAAAAAAGAAAACTCATTTTACTGTGGTAAGCACACTTAACGTGAGATCTACCCCCTTAACAAATATTTAAGTGCACAGTGCATTAAAGTTTACACCAGGTGCAATGTTGTACAACAGATCTCTAAAGCTTTCTCATCTTGCATAACTGAAATTTCATGCCAGTTGATGGATAAATTTTCATTTCCTCCTCTCCCCAGTCCCAAGTAACCGCCATTCCACTCTTTGATTCTATGAATTTGACTATTTCAGACACACCATATAAGTGGAATCATATAGTATTTGTCTGTGATTTATTTGTTTCACTTAGATTAATATCATCAAGGGTCATCTGTGTTGTATATTGAAAAATTTCCTTCTTTTTTTAAGGCTGAATAATATTCCATTGTATGCATAAACCACATTTTCTTTATCCATTCATCTGTTAATGGACATTAGGTTCTGTCTATAACTTGGCTATTGTGAATAGTTCTGTAATTAACTAAAGATTAGTAATAAAACTTTCAAATTCTGATTTCAAGTCTTTTTGGCAAATACCCAGAAGTGGGTTTACTGTGTTATATGGTTGTTCTATTTTTTATTTTTTTTATGTTTGCACAATCATTTTTTATTATAAAAATTTTGGAGTATATAGCAATTTGATCTGAATTTCTTTTTTTTTAATTTTATTTTTTTTTATTTTTTAAAATTTACATCCAAATTAGTTAGCATATAGTGCAACAATGATTTCAGGAGTAGATTCCTTAGTGCCCCTTACCCATTTAGCCCATCCCCCTTCCACAACCTCTACAGTAACCCTCAGTTTGTTCTCCATACTTATGAGTCTCTTCTGTTTTGTCCCCTCCCTGTTTTTATATATTTTTTTCCCTTCCCTTATGTTCATCTGTTTTGTCTCTTAAAGTCCTCATATGATGAAGTCATATGGTTTTTGTCTTTCTCTGACTAATTTCACTTAGCACAATCCCCTCCAGTTCCATCCACGTAGCTGCAAATGGCAAGATTTCATTCTTTTTGATTCCCGAGTAATACTCCATTGTGTGTATATATATATATATATATATATATATATATATATATATTATACACACATCACATCTTCTTTCTCCATTCATCCATCGATGGGCATTTGGGCTCTTTCCATACTTTGGCTATTGCCGATAGTGCTGCTATAAACATGGGGGTGCATGTGTCCCTTCGAAACAGCACACCTGTATCCCGTGGATAAATGCCTAGTAGTGCAATTGCTGGGTACTAGGGTAGTTCTATTTTTAGTTTTTTGAGGAAGCGCCATACTGTTTTCCAGAGTGGCTGCACCAGCTTGCATTCCCATATTTTTAATTTTTTGAGGAGCATCCATTCTGTTTTCCATAGTGGCTGTACCATTTTGCATTCCTAATAGTGCGCAAGGGTTCTAACTGCTCCACATGTTTGCCGATACTTATCTATTTTTTTTCCATAATAATAGCCATCTTTACAGGTTTTAGTAAACCGAACTCAGGAGATGAAAGACCCATCTACCAAACATCCTGCAAAGCAGAGAACAGACCACAGCTGGAGCATCCCTAGTTTCTACCCATTAGCTACAATAAGCACAACCTCTGTAGTGACAAAACTGTCTCTAGACACTCTCAAATATCTTCTGAAAGGCAAAACCACTTCCAGTTGAGAACCACTGCTTTAAATTATTTATTACACATGAAGTTACTAAAAGTTTCTGTACTATCTAGCTATACAATTCTATGTAACCTATATGATATTATTTTTTATACTGTCCATTAGGGTTTTTAATTATTTTTCTATGATGACACTGAAAGAAGGGATATGAGCTCCAACTAAATGAAACAAATGAACAAACAAAAACCACCTGAATTAGAGGTCGGATCAGATCAGTAAGTGGATTAGAGTTTGACAAGTCCCAGTAGCATGGGTTATTGAAAAGGTCTCATGGGGGCATCTACCCATTTAGTTACTATTCTGTGTGAAATTCAAGTACTTGTGCTTATTTGCCTTATGTATATTTATAGCTTCGATTTAAGGACATCCGGGGAATCTTTCCCAAAATACAAATAACTTTGTGAATAAGAATACATGAGCTATTTTTAAACATTATTTTATACAATCTTTTCAAGTTTGACTATCAAATGTCATGTTCATATGTTTATAGGCTATGAATAGTACACTGAGAAATGCTGAGTGTGAGGGAATTAAGGTCTAACTTGAAATTTTAAGTCATTAATTATGGAGGGCCAGGAGAGAAAGTTATGGAAAATCAATTTACGGAAATAACATTTTACCCATCTCAAGGGAAGTATGCTAGTGACAATTACAGATCTCCTTAATACTGCTTTTTGGAGAGAAATCTGACATCAGAAAATATTTTAATAAGGCCTGGTTTTTAAGTTGCTCAACTCAACCAAATGTCATAATGTTTGTGAAAGCTTCTCTTTTCAAAATTGGAATATATGCCTATGTAAGAGTTGATGATAATGCAAATAGTGAAAATGTCACAGCTAAAGCAGTTTTACTAGTAATTTACTGTGTAGGTGTAAGAAGATGTTATTAAGATTTACCAAATATGTGTTGTAGCTGATATATAATAAAATTGCCTTGTCTATTGAAATGGCGTAATTCTGAAACAATAAGACTAAAAGAGGAAAGGAGAGAAATAAGTGGCTTTGGGGGAGGTGGGGGCTGGATTGTATAGCTTGTTAAAAATATTGAGCCTCCAAGATCCATCATGTTAGGACATCGTGAAGTTTGCTTTCCGGCCTTGGCCATCTGTCTATACATTAACATGATAGGCATTAACGGGAAACATAAATTTTACTTTCTGCCTTGCCTACCTCAGGCAAAATACCCTTTTTTCTAGTCATACGCATCTTTTTTCACTGTTGTATCATGTTTTTTTAATCAAATTTTTTCTTTGCCTTATTCCTTAATGGCCATCATCAATTTATTTTCTTCTTTAAATTCGTACAATTCCATTTTTTGATACGCTCCCAGAAAAGTGGTTAATCTCCCACAGCTCTTCTTTTAAAAAGACTTTCCCTGTATCACAAAATGTTATTTATCTATTTAATTGATTGCAAATAGTATTCAACGTGCTTTGGTCAGTACAGATGAGAATAAAAGATTGATAAGACACAGTTTTTGTTTTCAGTAAATTATGGACAAATAGATTTGTATACTGACAACCACAATACAAGTCAGGACACTCTTGTTTACTGGTCATAAAAAAGTGAAAACAAGTGGAACACTAACAACATACCTGGTTGGTGGCATACAGGAGGGAGGAATTTGCCTTTGAGATGGACTGTGCATAATAGTTATTATTTAATCAGGAGGAGATAAGGGAATTATCATTCCCAGCAGAACTAGGAGCACAAATAACGCGTTGTGTGTGTTCAGATAATGGCAAATTGCAAAAGGGGTAGTTGTGAAAGGATTGGTTGGGAAAGGCAGGTTCTAAGAATATCCTGAAGGACCATGAAAGTCAATAGAATAGTCTATAAAAATCTATTCACATTTCAGTGTTTTTAATTGCTTCACCCTTTCCCTTTGAACACACTTGTAATACCATTTACTGTCTGCATTATTTCCTAGAACTGCCATGATGCAGTACCATGATCTGGGTGGCTAAACACAAAAGAAATTTATTACGTTACAGTCCTAGGCTAGAAGTCTAAAATGAAGGTATCAGCAGAGCCATGCTCCCTCTGAAGGATCTAGGGAATAATTTTTTTCCCCCTCTCTTCCTATCTTCTGGAGGTTACTGACAATCTTCAATATTCCTTGGTTGGTGGTGGTGTCTTTCCAGTTTCTAGTTCGGTCTTCTTATGACCTTCCTCCCTATTGGTCTGTGTACCCCTGTATCTCTGTATGTGAATTTCCTCCTCCTTTCTGATATTAAGGTGGATTTGGGGCCCACCTTAATCCAGTATGATTCAATGTTAGCTCAATTACATCTGCACAGACCCTATTTCCAGATAAACATTCACAGGCACCTGGAATTAGAACTACAACATATCTTTTTAGGGGACACAATTCAACCCAATATTCTCCTAAAATAAATTTAAATATAGTATAGCCTAATATATATATATATATATATATATATATATATATATATACATACACACATAATTTACCAAATAAATATAACACCCTAACAATAAAAGGGACTACATATAAATACTTCATAGTAAATATGTATTTGAATATGCTTAGGTACTACTATACTAAAATATATAGTGAACTAATCAGATACTTACACTTGCAGATGGAGACACCATGTGAGAACAAACAAAAAAAACAACCATATTTTAATATTGGTGATCTAGTACCATAGCAACATTACTATCAGTAGGCTGATTTTTATAAATAAATCATCACTGTGATAAAGGTCTGATCAAAAGGAAAAACAACCTCACCCCAATTCACAAGATACTTGGATTTTGGAATTAGGTTTACAGAAAAACATGCAAAAACATTTTGTGTTTGTATATAACACAAAGTTGATTTTTATGCTCAGATACTAACAAACATTTATATGAATAGACATTAGGACGTATGAAAGCCTTGGAAAAGGCAAATAGTTATTTTGTGTATGTGGCGGTCCCATGCCTAACAGCAGAACAAGCATCCCTAGCCCCATCCACTAAAAGCCTAGAATGCCTCCACATCCCCATTTTGTGAAAATGGAAACAGCTGCCCTCTACCAACTTATAAAAAACATAGTTTGGGGGCATTGTAGTTTCTGTGGAAACCCACAGTCTTAATTGTAAAGTGATTTGGCCTATAGAATTTGACCTCTCTGGTATGATGAAAGAATATTCTTGGGGTGCCTGGGTGACTCAGTCAATTAAGCATCTGACTTCGGCTCAGGTCATGATCTTACCGTTTGTGAGCTCGAGCCCCGCATCAGACTCTGTGCTGACAGCTCAGAGCCTGGAGCCTGCTTCGGATTCTGTGTCTCCCTCTCTCTCTGCTCATGCTCTGTCTCTCTCAGAAATAAATAAATGTTTAAAAAATATTAAAAAAAAAGAATATTCTTAAATAATTTTTTTTCTAACTTTTTAAAGTTTACTTATTTATTTTGAAAGAGACAGAAAGTACAAGCAGGGGAGGGGCAGAGAAAGAGGGAGAGAGAGTAAATCCCAAGCAGGCTCCACACTGACAGCAGAGATCCTGATATGGGGCTTGAACTTACAAACTGTCAGATCATGACCTGAGCTGACCAAGAGTCGGATGCTTAACCGACTGAGCCACCCAGGCACCCCTTAAATAAATTCTTAAAGCAAATAATTCATCAAATATATACCAAATACACCAATAATTTTATTGTTTACTCAAGATATTGACTGCATTGTGTGCTAGGTACTAAATTATGATCCGGGGACAAAATGACAAACAAGAAGGGTAAAAACTGCTTTCTTATGAAAATAATAAAGCCATCATTGAATTGTGTATGCCCTTTTGTAATATATGGTTTAACAAAAAGTATCTCAAATCATATATGTAATGCATATATACGTATATAGGTTGCAAACATATGCACATACAGAATTAAGACTAGAATCAAGAATATCAAAAGATTAATCGTAGTTAGATATTGTTTTTTCTATTTGAATGTTATCACTTATTTCTCATTTTATGGAATTTTTGTATAATTATAAGCAAAATCAGAATAGCTTTTATAACTACTATGATAGTCGACTTACATGTACTCTTTTCACCTTCCAAATTATGTAATTTTTGTCCTCAATTTACTATTTGGGAAATAGACACGTATAGAAAAAAGGAATGGATTTTTGCTGTACTGGTACATTTCAGACATTTCGGTTTGGATTGACTGAAGTGTATTTCAGGATATGCTACCCTGCGGGAACAGTTCGGATCACACCATACAGGCAGATACCTAAGCAGACTGTATGTAAAGGCAGCTGATATCTCTGGTTCTGGTCTCAATCCCCTATTCATCATAACTTCACAAAGAATTGAAAATTCACATGAGGAACAGATTGCGAACATAAAACCTCTACACGTGTGCTTGATGAATAATACAAAATGGAGGAAGGCCAGGTGTTGGAGCTATGCTGTTGCAGAACAGGTGGAACTATGCACATGGCACACCCATGAGAATAGAATCAATAAGACTGTTCATGTAGGATAGGGCTTTACTGTGCTTAAGAAATATAATGGACATATAGTACTGAGTGAAATGCCTCTAAAGTAAAATGAAAGGACCAGTCTTCAATTATTATAGTCTCTTCCTCCTTCTTCATTTTATTATGAGGTTATTCAAAGTTTTATATTCCTATGGAGAGAGTAAGGATATTTGCGATTTGGGATTCACTGGGGACATTTCTTCTAGTGCCTCAGAAACCTATTACCTGATAGCCTGGAAATACACTAGTGGACTTTATTTTTGAAAAAGTTAAGCGTTAATTCTTTCACACGAGTAAGTATGACTTAATGTAAGGTATCCAGGGTGTCTGCTGTGAATACAGAGATGGTGCAATAAGAAGGATAAACACAAATATTTTTACATTACTTTTTCATTTTTAAATTCCAATTCAATGGGAGGTTTTGTGTGTTTTCTTTGTTTTTGTTTTTTTTTTTTTGTTTTGTTTTGTTTTGTTTTTTGGTTTCCATCAGGTGGATTTTGCCCTTAGATAAAGTAGAAATGGGAAAGAAGAAAAATATGCAGACATGCACTTCGGATTTTTTTTTGTGTGTTGACAAGGAATTTTTCTTTTAGACTTTGATCCTCCATGACCAGCAACACTTTCTATAGTACCAATTTGCCTAGACTCTGTTATTTAAAGAAAGCCTTAGTCTACTTAAAAAAAAAATGGCTTTGAATTTGTAGCCTAAAGTAATTTGTTTGCAAAGTAAATGTGGTTAAACTCATTACATGAAAAGCTATTAATATTTTTTTTAAATAAAAACAAAAATTCAGCAAATTTTTAACTTATTCCATACTACCATCAAATATTTAAAAAGACCTTTAAGTAGCTTAAACATGGTATTCATTAGCTCAGGGATCTGATTAAACAAAATCTTTTTAAATTGGGCATAGGAATGTTTTATCAGCTAAAGAAAGAATCTGTAAAGCAAATCACCCATGCTAACAGAGAGGTAATTAAGAACTACACTAATGTTAATGGAGTTCTCTGAATGACACGTCTAGAATAGGAAGTGATAGGAGACCATTAGCTAGTGAGTATGTGAGAGAGGTCTGCAGAAACCAAGTAGGCTACATAGAACCTGGAAAGGGCACCATAAATCAGAAACCCTACACCTGTTACCCTCACTCGATAAATTTGTGACCTTGGATTGATTGAGAAATAATTAGCCCTTTTCCTCTCATCTGGAAAAAGAAAAAGAAAGGCACAAGGTAATGTAGTTGAAAATGTAGTTGAAAGGAATGAAAAAAAAATGATGCAAGCAGATATTTTAAAACCTTGACATAACAGTAATTTATTTTAGGCAGTCTGAAAGCACAAAAGTAAAATTATCGATAGCAAACATTCTTATCTTTTTTTTTTCCCTTTTGGGTAGATGTTTTAAAGGGAATATATCAAATTGTATGAGAGTGATCCCTTCCCAACTCCCTGTCAAATGGGAAAATGCTTTTAAGAAAATGTTGATACAACTTTGGAAATCTTTTATTTGTATTCTTTACCAACCAAACAAAAGGTTTTGACCTAATTCAAGTTAAGGTATAGTTATGTGCACTCTTATTTCCAGATGCATGTAGCCCAGAAATTTGATATAAAATTCTACTCACTTAGAAACTGAATGGAAGCTATAATGTGTGAATTTAAATAAATGCTCTTAAAATTTGGAATTAGACATACATCATATCTTACTCAGATCAAACTTTAATTCATTCATAAAATGAGCTCTCACAAAGAAAAAAGGACATGAGGAACTAAAGATTAACCATGGATACCATCAATATTCAGGGATTTAACTTCAAAATTAGGAGGATAATAGTATAGACAAGGAATGGTGAAAGAATACTTATCTGTGTGGTAGATATCAAAGTTCCTGACTCCACAGGTAAGGAGTTTGGAAGTTGCCAGTCCAAACTAACAAGTCAAAAGCTGAACAGACTGAGAAATCAACGACTCTTTTTGGATCCAAAAGGAAGAGGAGAACATAGGGCAAACAGCTGTCAGTGGAGACCCAGGCAGACAGAGGGAGTTGTGATTTGAGGAACGGAGACTCATAAATGCAAACCACCTCAGGAAGCCGTGGCAGGGCAGGAAAACCTGAACTCTAACTGACAAACTGACAAATTTGGGACGTTCGGTGTGGACAAGTTGGAGAGTTTAAAACCCCAGGGGAATCTAGTCATGGGGAAGGGGTGCGCAAATACTGTGCGATTTACCTCCAGGAGCTTGACAGGTTCACATGGTAAATATCAGAGAAAAATCCCCTTGTGCTTCTAGCAAGGAAAAGGGAAAAGGAACCATTGTGAACTACACCAGAGCACTCCATTCTTAAGTCCTGCCCTCAGGGCAAACTAGTTAACCAGAACCTAACCTACTAGGGTATTATCAGAGCCTAAGTGACCTAAGGGAATAGAAATACCCAACTCCAGCCCACCCTAGCCATCCTGTCCCACCTAAGGGGGAAGAGAAAACAAACAAACAAACAAACAAAACTTAGAGACACTTATGAGTCCACAGTCCAGAGGCACAGGCTCATTAAAAAACTGAAATCTAATCACAGGACTTTATAGAACTTTGCCTCTCCCCACACACCTCCCCACCAAATTACTTAAGACTTATTTACAGCAGCTTCTTTTAGTCAGTATATATCATGACTGATCGTCAAGAAAAACTTACAAGTTATACCAAAAGGTAAAATGAACACAACGTGAAGAGCATCAGATCCAAACACGACAGGAATGTTGGACTTAATCCGCTCAGAATTTAGAACAATTATGATTAATATGCTAAAATCTCTAATGTATAAGGTAGTCAGCATGTAGTGACAGAAAACAATGTGAACAGAGAGATGGAAAGCCTAAGAAAGAACCAAAAAGAAATACTAGAGTTAGGGGCACCTGGGTGGCTCAGTGGGTTGAGCATCTGACTTCGGCTCAGGTCATGATCTCGCAATTCATGGGTTCAAGCCCCGCATCAAGCTCTGTGCTGATAGCTCAGAGCCTGGAGCCTGCTTTAGATTCTGTGTGTGTGTCTCTCTCTCTCTCTCTCTGCCCCTCCCTGATTATTCTCTCTCTCTCTCTCTCTCTCTCTCTCTCTCTCTCTCTCAAAATAAACATTAAAAAAAAATACTAGAGATAAAAAAAACACTGTGACAGAAATGAAGAATGCCTTTGATGGGCTTATCAGTAGACAGGATCCAGCTGAGGAAATAATTTATAAGCTAGATGATATTTCAATAGAATCCCTGAAAACCAAAAAAACAAAAAGAACAAAGACTGAAAAGAAAAGAAAACCAAAGCCGAAAAGAACATCCAAGGACAGCAGGACAAATACAAAAGATACAACATATCTGTAAGGAGAATACCAGAAGAAAAAGAAACAGAAGAAATATTGGAAACAATAATTGACTGAGAATTTACTTAAATTATTATCAGACACCAAACCACAGGTCTAGAAGGCTCAGAATAAACAAGCAGAATAAATGACAACCAAATGATACCTCAGCATATCATTTTCAAAACACAGAAAATCAAAGATTAGGGAAAACTCCTGAAAGAAGCCAGAGATAAAAAAAAACAAAACAAACAAACAAACAAACAAAAAGAACAAAGATCAAAATTACATCCAAGGTCTCTCCAGAAAGCAAGTAAGCAAGAAGAGGGTGTAGTGAAATATTTAAAATGTTGAGAAAAAAACACAAAACAAAAAACACCAAACTTAGAATTCTCTACCATGGAAATTATGTTGCCAATAGATCGGCTTCGCAAAAAAGAAAAAAAAAATGTTAAAAGTTGTATAGAGAGAAGGAAAATAATACAGGTCAGAAATTTGGATCTACATAAAGAAAGGGAGAGCATTGAAGAAGAAATAAATGAAGGTCAACCAGAAGCTTTTATTTTTCTTTTCTTAATTGATCTGATAACAGTTTGTTCAAAATAAGAATAACATCAGTGTATATTCTATTATGTATATGTATGTATGTCTCTTACGTATATTATTACACATGCTATACATAAATGAATTATGGGTAGTGATAGACACGAGAATCTTAGCTCCAGAGAAGCTCCTTTGAAATGGCAGCATGAGCGACACCCACAGGCATAATATAAGCAGAGATCAACTCCAAGAATCAACATCCACTCTACTGTCCTATAGGGAATTCAGATTTGAGGTTAGTCCAAGTTTGGGAAATGGAGAGAAAAACCAAGACTCAATCAGAAGCCTTGGAGAGAGGAATTATATTCTGTGTGAATTGGAGATATTTACTGTTATATATCCCTGCATGCATTCAAGGTCTCAGTTCATTCCTGAGAACCCGGATAGTACAGATGAGGCCAGTTGACTAGATCTCATTTCTTAAAGCTATAGTCTGAACATCAATGATCCTGGGAGCCTATGTTCTTCCCTTGACATTAACTTTTTTAGTATGTGTTTTGCTACTATCCACAAAGTTATTAACCACAAAGATACCTCAAGTAGAATGTATATATTATGGGGAAAATGGAAGGTGGAAAGTCAAAAACAATATGATTTACATTATTAATTTTCCACACTGGCACTTTGGCACACATGGAGAATGAATAAATTAATAAAATTGGAATTTTCTAGAATTTTGCCTTTAAAGAAGAAGTAGAAAGGACACCTTACCTATAGTTATTACTAAAAAAGTCCTGCAAATTGCTGTTTGGGGTTACTTAGTAAGAAAATGTAATCAATTGAGTAACCGACATTTTGAACAAATTTTGCCAGATTATGAAGTCCAGAAATTAACACACCCTCATTGTAAATAAATTTCAACACAGAAACTAAAATAACTGAATAATTATAGTTTCAGAAATCATAGATAGTATTGTTGTTTTGTTATAAATACACATTTTATATATTATGCAGAAAAAAAGGGGGGTTTTGACTTAATTTAACCTTACCTCCGCTGAATAAATCACTAATTCTTGTCAACACTACTGCTAAACTTCCTTCGAATCTTTTAATTTCTTTTGGTTTGCTCTGACATCTTTTACTGCAGACAACTATCACTGAATACCTAGAAAATAGCCTTTTAACTGCTTTCCCTACATTTAGATGTTTTTCTTTTCAAGATATTCAGTCACCATATGTATTCAGAGTCTTTATGTAAAACAAAGTTTATTTATGTAAAACGTAAATCAAGTCATGTCACTCTCCTGCTGAAGCCCTACAAGTGTCGAATCACTCACTTAACTGAAAAAACCCTTGAAGAGGTAAACTGCTATTTATTTTTCCAGCCTCACTACAAGTTCTGTTGATGCCTCTCCCCATTTCTTCTAATTCAATCTGTAATTCATTTGGGCATGCCACTTCCTCTGAGGCTTCTTCCATGTTTCAGCCTACAGATGAGATTGGGTTTAGCACCTCAAACCTTCACTCTCATTGATCCGTACTCCTTAATAGCAGTTTTAATGGTCTTTCCCTCACTAGCTTATAAATTTCATAAGGGCAGAGGCCATGTCTATTGTGCCTGCTTTCGAACCTCCAAGCCAACTTGTAAAGCTTTTGAATAATAGGATGAAATTTTTTTTTAATGTTTATTTTTTATTTAATTTTAAAAATTGTTTTTATGTTTATTTTTGAGAGAGAGAGGGAATAGGGGAGAGGAAAAGAGAGAGACACGGAGTCCGAAGCAGGCTCTAGGCTCTAAACTGTCAACACAGAGCCCCATGCGGGGCTCGAACTCACAAACCAGGAGATTATGACCTGAGCTGAAGCAAGCTCAGCCTGCTTGACTGGGCCACCCAAGAGCCCCTTAATGTTTATTTTTGAGAGAGACACTGTACGGGGGGGGGGGGGGGGGGAGGGGAGGGGAGCAGAGGGAGAGGGAGACACAGAATCTGAAGCAGGCTCCAGTCTCTGAGCTGTCAGCACAGAGCCTAATGTGGGGCTCGAACCCACAAACCATGAGATTATGACCTGAACCGAAGTCGGACGTTTAACTGACTGAGCCACCCAGGAGCACTTAGGATGAAATTTTTAAAATAGTAAATTTTTAATAAAATGTATCCTTTCGCTATGCACATATTATTCCCTCCTCTTGGAATTTTCTTTTCCTCTAATATATTTGACTGACTCTTATCCTTAAGGCTTAAACTTAAATGCTGTTTTCTCAGAGATGTTCTCTGGATCTTCAACCTAAGATGCATCCTTTTGTAATACTGTCTGTATTTTCCCAAACAGTGCATATTGTGTTTTATAATATATATTTATTTCTTTGAATATTTGGGTATGTCTGTGTCTCTCACTATAAAATCCATAAAGGCAGGGGAGGTGATGATTTAGTTCATTTTCTCTCTGTTGTCCTAGTGGAGGGCTGCACACACAGCGTGAAAATGGGTGCTCTGTAGACATCTATTCAGTGAATGGTGGATGGTGAATTTGTGTTTCATTTTACTGCTTTTGTTTTGTTTGGGACTTGTTTTCATTTTATGCCCTGTCTTGGCAAAAATAAATTTTGCCAGTGTTACGACAACCCACAGTTCCCAGTTGCTTCCATCGTTTCTGGTTTATGAAGCCAAATATCTGGAAAACACGGCTGCAGAAAATGCATTTTGATTTTGGCAGAATAGACACAAAGGATTTGGGGTCTACTTAATTCAACATTTAAGTCAGAGAAGTAACTCTTTCTATTTGTACTTCATTTCACTGTCAAAGTACTGTTTGAGAAGAAGACATGTTTCTTATTTTCAAAAATGTGGATATGACAGACACATGTATCATTCAACAATTTATGATATTTTTACCTTAACTTTATGAACAAACTGATTCAGGGTCACTCCTCCATTGTCTCTGTGTCTGGGAATCAACATGTGCAAGCAGAGGTTGAAGCTTTAAATTGCTCGCATTCTATTGGCAAACTGTAAATTTTTCAGCTCATTTATGCAAAATAAAGATTACCTCAGACCTGGAAGTTAAATTAGATTAGCATTTCAGTAAGGATCAGCATGCAAGGTGAGTAATGTCTCTTTCTAACAGATTAGTAAACAATATGTACTTCTTGGATAATGATAAGTATATCATTTCTGAGGCCACCTTCAAGGAGAACAGTGCAAGAAAAACAGTTATTTCTGGCAGTTAACAAATGAATAATTTATTTATAATGATTTGGAAATTTTAGTCACATAGAACTTTTTTTAAGAACAGTAACTCTTATACATATGCATCTTGAGAAACAAGTTTTATAAAACCAGTTTTAATAATGTTCCTGCAGGAGTACAAATAGGATTTAACAATAGAAATGAATTTAAAATGCTCATCTATTATTAATACTGAATGTATAAACCCTATTAAGAGAGCAGGAATAGTTTAATAAGACACTATCCTATGGATATGGATGTGTCAATAACTCTCAAATGATCGTTATCTTTATCCATTCTTCATTAAAAATGCATGGCTATTTAATTCCTGACAAACTCAAATATGAACACTATGTTCTAGAAAAAGAGGCAAGCCTTTTAATAATAAGTTTATTTATTTTTAATATAATTTATCAGTGATACTTTTGTAGCAAAATATTTGTCACCGCAACTGGAAATTTGGCTAAGAATGTATTAAAGATTTATTGCCATTTCCCCTTAGAGGACTCTTTATATGAGATGCATTTTAAAATACTGAAGACCAACAGAGAAGTTAAGGTGGAGATATGTCTCTTAAAGTACTATTGTGTAAATAGACTCAGCCTTTACTTTTGCACTACAGCAGCTTTGATTTGGAAAAGCACACTTTCATTATCCAATTATATGGTATTCTACCCTTAAAAATTTGAAGTAATGCTGTTATACTCACTGAAATATAAATGAATTTATTTATTGACTACTTACCCTGTCAAGAGAGGATAGAACTTAATGGATCTGTTCCTAGTGGTCTAGCTTAACATAACATAAAATTTGATATATAGGAACAGCAATGACAACAAAATAGGAGAATATTAAGTAAAATAACAAGCACTGGGAAAAGGGCAAGGTAACAGGGGAAGGTTAGAATGATGTTTGTTTATACAACATGTATAAACAATATGTAATGTTTATAAATTATATACATAATTTTTATATTACTGTTCTAAAGTGATTATATAACAATAAAGCCTTTTTAGTCCCTTAAAGCCATATATCATAAATCACTAAGCGGTTTCCCTGTTTTTGTAACATTGTAGAAAATTTCAGATTTTTAAAGGAGTGGAGTTAATGCTTTTGAATTTGTTGATTTAAGCCAACACATAATACTATACTTTTAAAAATTCATTCACTCAGTCAAAAAATATTTATTAAAAATTGCTTACATTCCATGCCTGTTGTAAGAACTGCGGATAGAGAAGTGATGAAATAGATGTGAGTCTTGATCTGGAAAAGCCTACAGTATAAGGAGAAAAAGGCATTGAGCAAATAATAAAATACACAAAGAATTATGGCCTGTGATCATTTATTTATGGAAAATATATAGCACAATGTGAGAAATTATACCACAATACCAAATTTGTATTGTGGTTGATGGAAAGCTTGCAAAAAAAAAAAAAAAGTGTATATAAGGTAAGACCTGAAGCCGAAATAGAAAGTGTCAACAAAGAGTCAGTGAAGGGGCAGAGGCAGTTAGAGCAAGCATCATGTGCTTCCATGTCCACAGATGATACAAGTGCTGAATGGATTCGGTGTTCTGAAAGTCCTCCAAAATGGCTGGAAATAAGCAAGGGAGGTAGAACTGAGATTAAGGAAACTCCAACATGAACATGACTTGTTGGCAAAAAATTAAGGAATTTGAATTTTGCCACATGCTTATTTAGGGGGCCCATGAAGACTTTCAAGTAGGAAAATAATATGCTTTTATTTCCATTTTGAGAATAAAATTTAGCTTCAGGAGAGGGGAAGGGGGGAAGGCTAGGTTGGAAAGTGAAGAGACAGGAGACTGCCAGCAGGACAGAATTATGGCTTGAATTAGAGAAGTCACAGTTGCAACAGATAAAACTAGATAGACTTGAAATAGATTTTAAAGTTAAGTCAACATAACCTGGTAATTGCCAGGTGGTGGATGGAAAAAGGCACCAAAGCAACACGCACTCTATTCTCAACACGCAGCTGAGTGGCATCACCATGTATAGACTGGGAAGTTTGAAGAAAGAGAAGATTTATGGGAAATATAAAAAAAACTACACTTGGTATATATGTTGTCTAAAGTCCATTGAGATATATGAGTAGAAATATCTAGTACTTAACTGGAAATAGAGGAGAGTTGGGGCTCCAGATATATTAGTTGGAGGTCATAGTTTATATGTATTTGAATGTATTAAAAAGACAGTATAACCCAGAGAAGAGGTAGAGTGAAAGTGAGGGAGAATGAGAGAGATAGAGGGGGAAAAAGAGGGAGAAAGAGAGACAGAGAGTGGGTAAGAGAGGGAAGAAATAGAAGAAGGGGAGAGGGAGGAAGGAAAGGAGAGAAAGAGAGAGAGATCTAAGGCAAGAGAGATTTTTTTGCAAAGAAGGAAGAATGGGAAAACGTGGTGAATTCTGCTTAGAGGCTAAGGAGAATGCTATTGGAAAATGCCCAAATGTCAGGGCACCTGGATGGCTCAGTCGGTTGGGTGTCTGACTTTGGCCCAAGTCATGATCTTGAGGTTGGTGAGTTCCACCCCACATGGGGATCTGTGCTGACAGCTCAGAGCCTGGAACCTGCTAAGGATTCTGTGTCTCCTTTTCTCTCTGCCCCTCCCCTGCTTGCTCTCTGTCTCTGTCTCTCTCTCTCAAAAATAAACATTAAAAGATTTTTAAATGCCCAAATGTCAAGAAGAGAGTGTAAGAAAACAAGGTAAACACTTCCTTCTCTCCCAAGAATTACATATCAATTTAGATAAAAATATTTTTAAACACATTTTAAAATGAAAGTCATACCAAAAACAAGATAAGCATCTCTCTGGGTTAAAAATGGAACAGAATCATATTCTGTAAGTAGGTCTGTACCAATAGATAAAACTTTGCTGCAAAATTGGAACATTGAGACCAGGAGGTCAACCTCACAGGTGTATTGGGAACCTTAATTTACCACAAAGCAAGAAAACTGAATTTGTGGAGTAAATCTGTGATATTGGGGATTTTTTTTAAGTTATGAAAACTCCCCATTTCCCTTAGGTTGTATAGAACTGCAAATAATATCTTTATCACACCAAAAAATGAGTAAACACTGATTAAGCTAAAATATCGTAGCTTTCTTTGAGTCTACCAGAAAACTGAGATCCCCAAACAAATATATAACCTAAAATTTAAGAAAGATGAATCTGAGAAAGATGGAAGGTAAGAATTGCCTCAACTGTGATGGAGGATAGGAAAAGTGTGTGTTCTCAAAACAATCAGGTGAATCACAAAGAATGCTGAAAGTCAAGTGGCCTAGTGTCAGTCTGAAATAGCTGAGATTACTGCATACCTCAGTCTTTACTGCTTGACTACACAAAACAACTAACATTCTATTAAAAATTTAAGAATACACACACAAGCAAAAGGACCCAAACCTATTATAAAAGAGACAAAGCAATAAACAGAACCAGATTTGTAAATGACTTAGATATTGAAACTATCATATGGGACACTTTAAAATAACTGTGATAAAAATATTCAAGCATGTTGTGGGAAAGATGTGCAACAGGTATGAATATAGTGGATTTTAGTCCAGGTTTTCTGGAGAAACAGAACCAATAGGTATATCGGTTATAATACATCCTTTTATATATAAGTATATACTAATGTTTTATAGAAAACATTTTATATAAAGAGATTTATTATAAAGAATTGGCTCATGTGATTAGGGAGGCTGAAACGTCCCAAGATTTGCATTTGGTTTACTGGAGACCCAGGAGAGCCAATGGTGTAGGTTCCAGAGTTTAAAGCAAGAGAAGACAGATGTCTCAGCTCCAAAACAATCAGACAGAGAGAATGCATTCTTTCTTACTCAGAGATTTTTGTTCTACTCAAGCCTCCTCTAGGTTAGAGTAAGCCATACCTCCTGGGTAGGGCCATCTGATTTACTCAGTTAATGGGAATGCTAATCTCATCCAGAAACTCCCTCACAAACACATTCAGAATAATGTTGAACCAAATAGCTGGGCACCCAGTCAATTTGACACTTAAAATTAGCCATTGCAGGAAATTTCAGCAGAGATGAAATAGTTCAATGGAAATGTCAGAAATAATGACAAATTGTTAGATATGAAAGAATAACTTCAATAGGAACATCAATAGACTTGAGAGAATGAAGATAAAATCATTGAGCTTAAAGTTGGGTAGTTAGAAATTACCCAAAGTAAAACACAGAGAAAGAGAGAATGAGAGGGAGGAGGGGTGGGGGGTGGAGTGTAAACACACACACACACACACACACACACACACACACACACACACACACACATTCGAGAGCTCTAATACAATATCAAGTGTCTAATGTATATATAATTTCAATCCTAGAGGAAAAGACCAAGGGAAAGGGGTAGAGAAAACATTTGAAGAAATAATAGCCAGTACATTTCCTCAGATTGATTTTCTGATTGCATATATAATAAAACTGTTCTCTACTTAAAACTTAAATGTCTCTCTTGGCTTTCAATATTAAGTACCATTCTTTTAGCCTGACTTAAAACCTTTAGATTCTCTTCATTGGTGTCTAAGTCATATTTCTTGTTGTATCCTCTCAAGCATTCAATATATAAGCATACATAAGTGTCTCAAGTTCCAGATATATACCACGTTCTCTTGCAACACCCATACTCATACGTGTGGGTTCCCAATTCTCCGAATCCCTGTCCACGTCCAAGTCAACCTGACTTTAACTCATATGTCAAGGATCAAATCAAAGGTTGTTTTTATTTGAGGTCTTTCCTGACTTCCAGGTTATGTTAGTAAGTTCCCATATCACCACCAACTTGCTTTCACCACAGCATTTATAATAATCTATTGCAATTTTTCCTAATACATGTTTTTCCAAGTAGGCAGTAAATCTCCTGAGTTTGGTGAATATGTTATAGTTTTCTTGTATTCCTCTGTGTAGTTCAATGACTGACTAGTGTGTGACAGATACTTGATAAATGTTCATCAAATTAATAAATGACTTATTTAATAAGATCAAAATAATGACTAATGTTTATAATAACAAAGAAAATATGACTGGCCAGCTACAGATTTCAGTCTAGTGTTTATGAATAATTATGTGTTTTTTAATTATTTACTTTTAAATATTCAAACCACTTTTTAATTTATTTTCCTATGCTCAGCACATTTGTAAAGACTCATAACTTACAAAAATCTAGGCATTAAAAGTTAAGAATAACAAAAGCAATTTTACATAGTTTAACCGTCTATAAAAACACAAGTTAGCAGTTATTGTAAATCACTAATAGAATACACAAACTTTCTCAGAGCACAATGTAACCATGCTGAAAGAGGCTGTAGATATAACTTGTAGCAAACCTTTCAAAGCAGACTCTATTAATCTTAATTTTTACTGTTGCATTTATCAGAATTAATGCATGAAAGATTATATATGTGAGCTATTTATATGATAATGAAATTGTATAAAATCTGTAGTATGCACAAATCAAACATTTATATTTGCTTTCTTTCTTGCAATGCTTATTTTGTTGTATTTGTGGTTTGTAATTTATTTTCATATTCCATATTTATGAATAGGAAATTGTAATCTATATAAACTATATTCACACAAGATACTGTATTATAAAGACTTTGTTAGTCTTTTGCTGACATATGTCTCTTTCTCTATTATGAGTAAATCCTCTAAATAATGGTATATATGATTGTACTCTCAACAGACAAACTCTACATGTAATTCTAAATGAATTTGGAATTTGGTTCAGTCATCCAATAGAATATGTTTAATACAGTTAGTCATTCTGTGAATGAACATTCTGAATTAAGGAAGATCATCCTAGAAAAATATTTATCAAGTTTAAAAGGGGCATCCCCCTTGACCCCAGGATTTGAAGGTAATGAAAATCTAGCACAGATGAAAGTTTTTTATATATATTTTGGAATGTAAAGTTGGTCTCTATTCATATTTTATCCTTTGACTTTCTACAGAACATTAATTTTTGCATAGCTACCCCAGGAACACATTACTGCCCATTATGTCCTAAAGGAAATCAAAAATGAAAGGCATCAGTTTGTCTTTGTTCTGTTTTGAAGTTGAAGTTGTGAACTGGTTGTATCATCCACATTATACAAGATCTTACTTAACCATTTCTCCTCTCCTCAAACTTCTTTGTAATTTTTAAATGCCACTTATTTAAAAATTCAATATTTGAAAATGGTGCCTCATTAAGATTTGTTGGTTTGTTTTATGTCTTCCTAGAGCCTTGATTTTTCCTGCTAATCTTTGAGTAAACATTTGTAGAGTTTCTTATCTTCTATTCAACATCTTCTGTATTCTCTTACACCTTTCATTATTCATTTAAACTTAAGTCATTTTTCCTCCTTTGGACTGCACATGTCATTATGCAATAAAATTTCATAAGAAATCACTTACCAAGCAATTTAGATTTACCAGTGAGTTTTCAAAACCTGTTCAATGTGTGTTAACATACAGCACTAGTTTTTACTAAATTATTGGAATCTTGATTACATACACATACATACATATGTGTACTGTATTAAAAGTTTATGTAACCAAACACATAAGAAGTATAGCCTAACTTTTTGGAGGTGTAATTCATAATTAAAATTATGTATTTAAGAAGTACAACTTTGATCATTTGATATATGTAAACATGAAATAATCATGACAATCAAGCTAATTAATACATGCATCACCACCTTTGCTTTCTTTTCTCTCTCTCTCTCTCTTTCTCTCTTTTCAGGTAAGAACACTTAAGATCTACCCTCTAAACAAATTTCAAGTATATAGTACTGTATTGTTAACTATAATTAACTATAGTCACACTGTTATATATTAAATCTCCAGAATTTATTAATCTTTCATCACTCATACTTTGCACCCCTTGACCAGTATCTCCCTATTTCCCACTTCCTCCAGCTTCCGGCAACCACTATTGTACACTTTCTAAGAGTTTGAACATTTTAGATTTCACTTACAAATGAGGTTATACATTATTTGTCTATCTGTGCTTATTTTATTTAACATAATGTCTACCAGATTTACCCGTGTTGCTACAAATGACAGGATTTCCTGATTTTTCATGCATGGCTGAATAATATTCCATTGTGTGTGTGTGTGTGTGTGTGTGTGTGTGTGTGTGTGTGTATACCACATCTTTTTTGTTTTCTCCTTTTTTTCAAGTTTTTATTTAAATTCCAGTTAGTTAACATACAGTGTAATATTAATTTCATGTGTGGAATTTAGTGATTCATCACATATACAACACCCAGTGCCCCAGTGCTCATCATAACAAGTGCCTTCCTTAATACCCATTACATATATAACCCATGCCCCTGCCCAACTCCCCCTCCAGCAACCCTAAGTTTGTTCTCTATAGTTAAGAGACTGTTACCTAGTTTGCTTCTTTCTTCCTCACTATGTTCATTTGTTTTATTTTTTAAATGCCCCATATGAGTGAAATCATATAGTGTTTGTCTTTCTCTGACTCACTTATTTCAGTTAGCCTAATAGTCTTTTTTATTTTTTGAAAGAGCGTGAGCAGGGGAGGGGCAGAAGAAGAGGGAGAAAGAGAATATTAAACAGGCTCCACACCCGGCATGGAGCCTGACACAGAGCTTGATCTCACAACCATGAGATCATGACCTGAGTTGAAATCAAGAGTCAGTCGCTCAACCAACTGATCTACCCAGGTGCCCCAGAATAATACTCTTTAGCTCCATCTATGTCATTGTAAATGCAAGATTCCATTCTTTCTATGGCTGAGTAATATTCTTGTGTGTGTGTGTGTATGTGTGTGTGTGTGTGTGTGTGTGTGTGTTCATTAGCCATTCAGCAACTGATGGACATTTGGGATCTTTCCATAACTTGGCTATTGACAATGCTGCTATAAACATCAGAATTCATGGATCCCGTCAAATCAGCATTTTTGTATCCTTTGGGTAAATACCTAGTAATGCAATTACTGGATCATAAGATAGTTCTATTTTTAACTTTTTGAGGAGCCTCTATACTATTTTCCAGAGTGGCTGTGCCAATTTGCGTTTTTATCAATAGTGCATAAGGGTTCCACTTTCTTTATATCTTCACCAACCCTGCTGTTTCCTGTGTTAATTTTAGCCATTCTGACTGGTGTAAGGTGGTATCTAATTGTAGTTTTGATTTAAATTTCCCTATGGTAAGTGATGTTGAGGACCTTTTCATGTGTGTAAGCCATCTGGAAGTCTTCCTTGGAAAAATGTCCATTCATGTCTTCTGCTCATTTTTTAACTGGATTATTTGTTTTTGGGGTGTTCAGTTTTATAAATTATTTATTTATTCTGGATACTAACCCTTTATCAGATAGGTAATTTGCAAATATTTTCTCCCATTCAGTTGTTTGTTTTTAGTTTTGTTGATTATTTCCTTCATTGTGCAGGTTTTTATTTTGATTTAATCCCAATAGTTTACTTTTGCTTTTGTTTCCCTTGCCTTAAGAGACCTATCTAGTAAGAAGATGTTATGGCTGAGGTCAAAGACATTACTTGCCATGTTCTGTTCTAGGATTTTGATGGTTTCCTGTCTACATTTAGGTCTTTCATCCATCTGAATTTATTTTTGTGTATGGTATAGGAAAGTCGTCCAGTTTTCCCAACACCATTTGTTGAAGAGACTGTCTTTTTTCCATTGGATATTCTTTCCTGCTTTGTTGAAATATAGTAATGGGTTTATTTCTGGGTTTTCTATTCTGTTCCATTGATCTAGATGTTTGTTTTTGTGTGAGTATACCACATTTTCTTTATCTGTTCCTCTGTCAGTAGACACTTAGGTTGTTTCTATCTTTTGGTTATTGTGAATAATACTGAAATAAACATGAGAGTGCAGATATCTCTTTGAGAAACAGATTTCATTCCCTTTGGATATATACCTGGATGTGAAATTCCTAAAACATAAGGTAGTTGTATTTTTAACATTTTGAGGAGCTGCCACACTATTTCCCATAATGGCTGTACCAATTTATATTCCCACCAGTAGCGTACAAGTGTTCCTTTTCTCCACATCCTCACCAACACGTGTTATCTATTGTCTCTTTGGTAATAGCATTCGAATGCGTATGAGGTGATATCTCATTATAGTGGTGATTTGTGTGTGTGTATATATATATATATATATATATATCAGATATCTCTAATATCTGGCCATTTTCGTGTCTTCTTGGAGATACATTTAATCAGGTCCTTTGCCCACTTTTTAATCAGGTTGTTATTTTTCTAAGGCATTATAGGAGTTCTTTATATATTTTGGATATTAACCTCTTATCAGAGACATGATTTGCACACATTTTTTTCCCATTTCATAGGCTGCTTTTTTATTTTGTTGATTGCTTCCTTTGTTATGCAGAGCTTTTTAATTGATGCAATCTGATTTGTTTACTTTTGCATTTGCTACCTGTATTTTCAATGTCATATCCATGAAATCATTGCTAAGACCAGTGTCAAGATTTTTCCCTACATTTTCTTCTGGTCTTTATTGTATCTGGTCTTATGTTTAAATATTTAGTCCACTTAGAATTGATTTTTATTTTTCTGCTTTGTGCATTTTTGGCACCCTTGTTGAAGATCAGTTGACCAAATATGCGTAGATTTACTTCTGGGCTCTTTATAGTATTGATCTATATATTAGGTTGTGTTGTTGTTGTTATTGTTGTTTTTAGAGATCCAAATACAAAATGTTCTATCCATTGGCAGCAGCTTGATCGTCATACATGTCCTGTGTAACACCTCTAAACCCCTCTCCTTGTCAAAGCAGCACAGAGGTGTTCCTGTTAAATCACAATACACATGATGTTGTCTTGGTAACAAAGTATTAGGACACAAAACAATTTAGATATAGATTAATTCTGAGTCTCAGAATTGATTTTTCCATTTTTCTTTTAGTCTATTTGTCTGCTTTTATGCCAGTACCACCTTGCTTTGATTACTGTAGTTGTGGAATATATTTTTTAAATCAAGAAGTATGATGCCTCTACCTTTGTTCTTCTTACTTAAGATTGCTTTGACTATTTGGTATCTTTTGTGGTTCCACACAAATTTTCAAATTGTGTTTTCTATTTCTGCCAAGAATACCATTGGGATATTGATAGGCACTGTATTGAATCTGTAGATCACTTTGGGTAGTTTGAACATTCTTGTAATACTGAGTCTTCCAATCCATGAACACAAGTTGTCTTGTCATTCATTTGTTTTTTTAAATTTCTTTCATCAGTGATTTATAATGTCGATCTACAAATCTTTTACCTCTTTGGTTATGTTTATTCCAGAATATTTTATCCTTTTTATTGCTCTTCATTTCTTAATTTCTAATTTTTTTGGATAATTCATTCTTTGTGCATAAACATGTAACACATTTTGGTATGTTAATTTTATAGCTTGCAACTTTAATGAATTGGTTTATTAGTTGTAACAAATTTTTGTTGAGTCTTGAGGATTTTCTACATATTTGGTCATGTCTCTGCAAACAGATCATTTTACTTCTTTCTGACTAGAATGCCTCTTATTTATTTTTCTTATCTAATTACTCTGGCTAGGATTTCTAGTACTATGTTGACAAGAAGTTGTTAGAGTGCAATTCCTTGCCATGTACTAGATCTTAAAGGTAAAGCTTCCAGTTTTTGGTTTTTGTTTCATTGATAATGATGTTACCTAGGGGTTTTTCATACATGAACTTTATTGTTTTGAGGCAAGTTCCTTCTGCCCTATTTTGTTGAGAAATTATTTTTAAATCTTTAATTTATTTTGAGAGGGAGAGATAAAGCATGAGTGGGGGAGGGGAAGAAAGAGAGGGGCACAAAGGGTCTAAAGTGGGCTTTCTGCTGGCAGCAGAAAGCCTGATGCAGGGCTCAAATTCACGAACCGTAAGATCATGACCTGAGTCAAAGTCAACTGCCTAAGTGACTAAGCCACCCAGGTGTCCTGAGAATTTTAATTATGCATGGGTGTCAAACTTTGTCATATACTTTCTGTTCACCTATGATCGTGTGGTTTTAAAATTTTGTTGGTGTATTTTATTACATCGATTGATTCATGTATGTTGACCATTCTTTCATCCCTTGGATAAATCCCATTTGATTTTGGCGTATGATTGTCTTAATGTGCTACTGAATTCAGTTTGATACCTCATTTTAACCAGGTACCTTTGCAAAGACCCTATTTTCTATTTCTGATTTTCAGGTGGTCATGAGTTTTGGGAGACACTAGTCAACCCAGTAAACTATCCAATCCATTTTCTGATTTTACTGACACCAGCATTGTTTGGGTGGGATTTTCCTTATTTTTAGTAATATTTGACTTTATACTACATGATATTTGAAAAAAGAAAGAAAGAAATTTGACCTGCTGAATTTAGATCAACTATGAATCAAGCACAACTACTTTTTAAGTTGATGCTAAATTATTGATCATGAAAAATAGCTGTACTTTTATGGTTTCAGTCACTTCTACTTGTTTATTTGAATTTATTACTATTTCTTTTTATTTTTAAATATAGTTAAAATGTGTTCCTAAAGCTAAAGCTCCTATATTTCAGTGGATTTTACTCTGTATTTTCTGATTTTTATGGTATATGCATTTATCTATCTAACATTTTAAACCTTATGTCCCCTTATTTAATGGCAACTATCCCAATTACTTACATATCTCATTAGATAATAGATATTGTGATATACAACATTCTGCACTTTCTAAGTAAGTAAAAAATGTTAAACCTTATTACAAAGTGAGGTAAAAGAACAAGCTCCTCTTTTAGGCAAATGACAAGATGTCAGTGTGTGGTAGGATATAATGATCTTAGCATATGTCCGTCTCCCTGATATATATAAACACTAGCCTCATTTGTGTCTTGCCTTGGGTAATTTTGAGTATTTTAAATGTTAAGTCACAGATACAAGTGTGGACTAGGAAATACTAGTTTACACATTAAAACATGATTTTAGATATAAGTTTGCACATATTTATTAGTAAATAAGTCTCAAGTTACTATGATCATTCAGTTTAAATTGTGATTAAATACTCTTGTGTGGTTAGGTGAGTATTAAAAGGGGATATAACAAACCTAGAGGTGAATAATAAATATACCAGAGATAAAAATACAAGGATTTACTATACAAACTTGTAAAAAGGCCCATTATTTTAGAGAGCCAATAGCTAGTATAGAAAGCATGAGATCCCTACTAGACCCACTGAACAAAGTACGTGGGACCATTGTGATGGTAGTGCTTGAACATGACCTGATGTTAATATCTTCCCTAGATAAGTAGTAAGTGGAGGATGGTATAAGCAGGTATCTATATATGATTATGAAAGAGAATAGAATATGTAACCTTTCTTAACTAAAGGAAAACTTGTCCCTCTGTGATAAAATAGACTATCTTAACATGTGTAGCAAAAGAGTATGGGAGCAGTAGAGAATCTAAAATTCATATGCTTTCAATTATTACCATATGCTGACAATTATAAATGATGTCAATTATAATATATCCCCCCCTCCTACTCCATGCCTCCCATAATCCTGCTATCCCTTGCACCACTGCCAAGAAGTACTTCTCATGAAAGATCCACTGCTTCCTTACTTGAGGTGATCTGTTATTCTGTAAATCCCCCTCCATAGTAAGTTCTTTATGTAAAGGAGGCAAACACATAGAACATAGAAGTGGGAGGTAGGGAATTAATGAGATGGGTAGGGGAGCTAAGGAAGAAATGGAAGACTTATTGAATTTTGTGTTTGACTGCTAATCTATATATTTCCCCTGAATTAGGATCTATAATGTAAATAAAAAGTTCCTAATTTTATGCAGGTCATAGAGAAACCTAGCAATGGAAACTAATGTTGAGGACTATAAATTGTCTCTATTCTTAGTTGTATTTTGAGTAAATAATTAGAAGTGTATCTATTGAGTTTAGTGTCTAACAATCCAATGTCTACCTTGGCTCTTTGTTTCAAAACTTTATTTAAATTCTAGTTAGTTAACATGTAGTGTAATACTGGTTTCAGGAGTAGAATTTAGTGATTCATCACTTACATATAACCCACTGCTCATTATAACAAATGTTCTCCTAATACCCATCCCCCACCCACATCCCTCCATCCATCCTCAGTTTAAGACTCTTAGTTAAGAGTCTCTGTTAAGAGTCTCTTATGGTTTGCTTTCCTCTCTCTCTTTTTTCCTTCCTTCCCATATGTTCATCTGTTTTATTTTTTAAATTCCACATATGAGTGAAATCACCTTGGCTCTTCCTTACATTTCTTCCATCCTTCTTTTCTTTCTTCCACTAGTGTCCATTTGATGACAGCTGGGCACTGTTTAGGTACTAGGGGTATAGTATTAAGCGAAACAGGTACTATTCTAATTCACATTATGTTTATAATTTGGAAATAATACTCTACTTAGGAAAGCATTAATTTGCAGCAAATAAAACCTTATCAGAATAGAAAAATTATAAAGTAAAATGTATGTAATTGTTTGAAAATATAAGACATAAAATAAATGAATAAATATAATTACAGACATTTTATTGTTACATAATTGCTTGAGCCAGTTACACAATAGATATACTAATTTAAATGCATTTAAATGATTGTAACTTGTTTGCAAAATTTAAAAATGCAACTAACCAGAGGAGCCTGGGTAGTTCAGTCAGTAAACACAAAAAAACAAAAACAAAAACAAACCCCAAACAAACAAAACTTAACAAATTGCTCTTTAACCTGTCTAAAACATGGTGCTCCAGGAACTCAGCTTGACAGTTAAGAGAAACTCTATAGTGGTGATACTCTCAATTATGCCACAAGGGAGTGAAACTTTAAATAATTAACACTTTAAATAATTAAATAAATTAACACTTATTGCATTTCTTTTTTTTAATTTTATTTATTATAGTAAGAAAAATTAACATGAGATTTATCTTAACAAAATTTTAAGTATACAATATAATATTATTAACTATAGGCCTAATGTTGTACAGCAGATCTCTAGAGTTTATTGGTGCTACATAACTGGTACTTTATATTCAATGAATAGTGACTCCTCATTCTCCCTATTCCAGCCCCTGGTAACTACCATTCTATTCTCTGCTTCTATGAGTGATATTACTTTAGATACCCTATATAAGTGGAGTACTATAGTATTTGTCATTCTGTGACTGGCTTATTTCACATATCATAATGTGCTCCAGATTCATCCATGTTATTGCATATTGCAGAATTTCTTTTTTAAGGCTGCATCATATTCTCTCTTATGTATGTGCCACATTTTTTTCATCTATGCTTCTGTTGATGGACATTTAATGGATAGCCTTGAATTGATGGAACCTGTTTCCACCAGCTGGTTATTGGGGAAAATGCTGCAGTGTATATGGGAGTGAAGATCCTGATTTTAATTTTTTTGGAAAAATACCCAGAAGTGGGATTGTTGGATTATAATGTAGTTCTATTTTTAAATTTTGAAGAAACTCTGTACTGTTGTCTATAGTGGCTATGCCATTCTACACTCTTACCAACAGTGTATAGAATTGCTGCTTTCTCCACATCCTTAGGAACACTTGCTATATTTGCCTACTTTGGTAATGTCCATCCTGACAGGTATGAGGTGATATTGTGCTTTTGATTTGCATTTTTCTGATGATTAGTGACATGAAATGTTTTCTCATGTATCTGTTGGCCATTTGAAATGATTTTCCAAGTCCTTTGTCCATTTTTAATCAGGTTGTTATTTTGATACTGAAATGTAGGAATTCCTTATATATTTTAGATACTAATCCATCAGATACAAGGATTACAAATATATTCTCCCAATCTGAAGGTGACCTTTTTATTCTGTTATTTCTTTCTGTGTGTAAGATTTTTAGTTTGATATTATAGTCTCAATTACTTATTTTTGTTTTTGCAATCTACAAGTTCAATGCAATTGCTATCAAAATCCTAACGGCGTTCTTTAAAGAAATAGAAAAAAAATCCTAAAATGTATATGGAATCTCAGAGGACACCCCAAATAGTTGAAAAATAAGAAAGAAAAAGCTAAAGCACCACACTTCCTAATTTCAAAATATATTACAAAGCTCCAGTAATTTAAATAGTATGCTACTAGACATGAAGATAGTATATAGACTAATGGAACAGAATAGAGACTCCAGAAATAAAGCCTCACATACATAGTCAACTGATATTTGAAACTGGTCTCAAAAATACACACTGGGGGCAAAGATACTCTCTTTAGTGGTGTGAACACTAGATATTCATATATTAAAGAATGAATTTGGGCCTTTTTTACACCATGCGCAAGACTCAACTCAAAATGGATTAAATACTTAAATGTAAGACTTGAAACTATAAATATCCTAGAAGAAAACACAGTGAAAAATCTTCATAACATTGGCTTTGGCATTGATTTCTCAACAGTGACACCAAAAACACAGGCAACTGCATTTCTTCTTAAATCACAATTAGAAGACTTTAATTATGTGACTAAAATTGTTTTTAGGAAACATGACATAATATTTAGTGTGCTCTTCTGTTGATATTACTGTCCATTGATATTTCAAATATATTATGTGCTTTATATTAAAGAAATTATGAAACTCAATATCACAAATTGTCAAAAAAGGAAGGTCAATACCAAATTTATCAGAATCCAATTTTAAAATAAATAATAATATATATAAATTAATGAGATAAATATGTAACTTAAACTCTCCTTCATTTTGTATAGCAGAGAACAAATTATGATCCAGCATAAAAAATTATTGACAATCTTATGAGATACAATTATATGGATTGTTTCAATTTTCTGAATATTTGATGACTAAAGATTCAGTTATTTTGTTTCCAGACATCTATTAATGCCGTTTTAAGTTACTTCAAAATACAAAAAGAAAGAAAGAAACAAACAAACAAACACAGGCATTCTGTCTTTCAGAATGTTCCAATATGAATAGATGTGAACATTGTATTGTAACAATAACAATATTGCATTACTCAGCTTTATTTCATTAACAAAACAAAATCTCAGTGTATCGCAAAAGAACATTTATTTCCAGATTACATTACTTATTAGTAGTTGAAAATGAATTGAAATTGTTCCATATTTTCTTCTCTTTCTGATACTGACTCTGAAGACTAAGCCCTTTTTGTGGAAAATGTTCTTGATGGCATGTGAAAAGAACATGAAGTAAGAAACATGGGTTCTTTTTAAAGCCTCAGCTCAAAATTGGTTCATTGTCACTTCTCATATTGATCCATGAAAGTCATAAGACCAGGTCTGAAACTGAGGTGGGGAAATATTTTCTGCCTGCACATGACAATGGGAGGAGATGCTTGATCTGTGAACAGAGAAGGAACGCATTGGAATAATAATATCATCTATCATACTTTTGTTTTTAATTTCCTTTTACCATTAGAGTAAGAGATCTTTGAAAACAAGAATGACCTTTAACTACCCTAAAACCCTCTCTTTTGATAGCATTTTTTGAAATACATTTGAACAGGAGATATTTGTAAGTTAAATTGAAAGGTGAAGTACTTACATAAATCAGCCACAAGGTCAATCTCTGCCTAATTCTTTTATTGTTATTACTATTTCTACTTATCTTTTGATACTGAACATAAAGGAAAGAGAAAGCAACCAGAGTCTGATGCTCTGGGGCAATTTCGTATTTTTCCAAACAATATAAGACCACATATTCAAAATTGGTGGACACAATAATGTTCTCTCCATGTGATCAGAAGAGTAGACATTTTTAGGGGTGCAATTTCTAGAAGCTCTACATCTTGTTGCCAGAGTTCAGAGGAGCAAAGATTGAAATTAGGGATTCTTAGTGGTCCCAGGAGGTAAAATTTGTTGTAATTGAGATTCACACTGAGAATATAAAGAACATTAAAATGCCATTAACTTCAAATACTCGCACTCTGATAATACATTAAATCTAATTATTATGATATTATAGAAATATGTAGTATCCAAATGTTCTTTAAGCTATTTACAAAAGTGAATATAAAAGTGTATTTGGCATCAGAGAACATGTTAACTTAATTGTAGGAAAAAAAAAATTCCACTGACTCCATGTAGAGAAAATTCAACACAAAGTGTATTTGAATCTATGTCCACTTTTCTCATGAATAGCAGAGTGAATTCAATTCACTGAAAGTGAATGGCTTTTAAATAAACTTGTTTCACAGGACTACAAGCTGAAATAGAAGTAAGAGAGAACAAAGAATAGTTTACCTCACTCACTGATTTTTTTTTTTATTGTCTTTGATAAATTGTCATTGTTTTTTGTTTTGTTTTGTTTTTTCTTCTCTCTCTCTCTTTATAAATTGCCTTTTGACTGGCATTGCTTTGATATTCTGGACAACTGTTGCCAAATGTGCCCAAAGCAAAATTTTTCTAAATGCCAATTGAATTTTTAATGTCTTTTTTTTTGTGTTAACATTGTTAAAATCACTAGATGACTTTCTAAGCAATCATTCCAGTGGGCTATAGTTATTTGCCCTGCAAAACAATCTGCATGAGCAAAAATCTCTCTGGTTTCATAATAATTTAAAACAAGTAGGCATTTTAAAGGTAAATATGTTATGATCATGCTTAAAACTAGATATGAAGCATAAAACTAAATATTTAATTGCATAAAACCCCATCAACTAGAAGGTACTATGTGCTCACACTGGAGTGCTGTCTCTGTCTTTCAATCTTTCTGTGAAAAGCCAAACTATCAATGAGTGAAAGAAAGATCCCCTAATAACACATGTACAAGCCTTGATATATTTTGTGTATACATATTAAGGAGAGACTAATTTAGAAGCAAACAAAAAAGTGGACCTGTGGCATTTATTAATTTAATTACAAACATGAGCTTATGATATCTCCCCAAATCATAATTAGACTCACAATATAAAATGGCTAATTCATATCTCCTATCTAGAAGTTGCTAAAGCTTCATTGTCCCTATAAAGTGTATATGTAAAATAATTTTTATTTATTAATTTTTTTAAATATTGGTTTATTTTTAAGAAAGACAGAGCACGAGCCAGGGAGTGGGCAGACAGAGAGGGAGACACAGAATCTGAAGCAGGCTCCAGGCTCTGAGCTGTCAGCATAGAGCCTGATGTGGGGCTTGAACTCACAAACCATGATATCATGATCTGAGCCAAAGTCAGACACTTAACTGAGTCACCCAGGCGTCCCCGCGAAATAATTTTTAAAAAATTGTTTCAACATTCAAAAAGCCTGATTTTTTTTTTGCCATTTGTGCAGATCACTGGAATAAAACTGCATTATAAGACAATTTAAATATGAATGCATTTTTGTTATTTAAATAGGATAGTTCTGTATATAATTTTTATTTTTACTTGTTTCTATTTTGTCGTTATTTTTTTAAAAAAATTATCTTAATTCCAGTGTAGTTAACAAAGTGTTATAGTGGTCACAGGTGTATGATATAGTGATTCATCAATTGCATCAAGTGCTCATTGAGATAAGTGTACTATTAATCCCCTTCACCTATTTTACCCATACTGCCATTGGTAACCATCTGTTCTCTATAGTCAAGAGTCTGTTTCTTGGTTTTTATATTTTTCTTTTTTTCCTTTGTTTCTTAAATTACACATTTGAGTGAAACCATATAATATTTCTCTTTCTCTGATTCACTTATTTTGCTTACCATTGTATTCTATATCCATCTTGCAAATGGAAAGATTTTATTCTTTTTTATGGCTGAATAGTATTCCATTATATAAATATACATTTCTTTATTTAGCTATTGATGAACACTCAGGCTGCTTCCATAATTTGACTATTGTCAATAATGCTTCAATAAACATAGGGGTGCATATATTCCTTTGAATTAGGGTTTTTGTATTCCTTGGGCAAATACCCAAAAGTGAGAGTACTAGCTCATATGGTAGTTTTATTTTTAATATTTTGAGGACCTCCCTACCGTCTTCCACAGTGGCTGCACCAGTTTGCATTCCCACCATCACTGCACAAAGGTTCTTTTCTCTACATTCTTACCAACACTTGTTTTGTCAGTTTTCGATTTTAGTCATTCTGACAGGTGAGGTGATATCTGATTGGGGTATTGATTTACATTTCCCTGATGATGAGTGATGTTGAGCATCTTTTCATGTGTCTGTTTTCCATCTGTATGTCTTCTTTCAAAAAATGTCTGTTCATGTCCTCTGTCCATTTTTTAAGTGGATAATTTATTTATTTTAGGTGTTGAGTTGTGTAAGATCTTTATATATTTTGGATACTAAACCTTTATCAGATATGCCATTTGCAAATATTTTCTTCTATTCCATAGGTCTTCCTTTAGTTTTCTTGATTGTTTCCTTTGCCATGTAGAAACTTTTTATTTTGATGTTATCCTAACAGTTTATGTTTGCTTTTGCTTTCCTTGCTTTAGGAGACATATCTAGAAAGATATTGCTGTGGCTGATGTCAAAGAAATTACTGCCTATGTTCTCTTTCAGCATTTTTCTGGCTTCAGGTCACACATTTAGGTCATTAATCTATTTTGAGTTTATATTTGTGTATGGTATAACAAAGTGTTCCACTTTCATTCTTTTGCATGTAGCTGTCCAGTTTTGTTGAAGACACTATAATTTCCATTGCATATTCTTTCCTCCTTTGTTGAAGATTAAATGACCATAAACTTGTGGATTATTTCTAGGTTTTCTATTCTGTTCCACTGACCTGTGTCTATTTTTGTTCCAGTAATATATTGTTTAGATTACTACAGCTTTGTAGTAGTCTAGACGTAGATGTCTAGAATTATGATATCTCCAATTTTGTTTTTCCTTTCCAAGATTGCTTTGACGATTCAGAGTCTTTTCTGGTTCAATATAAGTTTTAGGAATATTTGTTTTAGTTCTGTGAAAAATAATTTTGGTATTTTTGATAGTCATTACATCTAATCTGTAGACTGCATTCAGTAGTGTGGACATTGCACCAATATTTCTTCTTCCAATCTATGAGCATGGAATATCTTTCCATTTGTACTGTCTTCAATTTCTTTTGTTGATGTTTTATACTTTTCCAGAGTACAGGTCTTTTACCTACTTCATTAAGTTTATTTCTAGATATTTTATGATTTTTTGGTATAATTTTAAATGGAATATTTTTATTAATTTCTCTTTCTGCTGCTTCATTATTAGTGTATAGAAATACACTGTACGTTGATTTTGTATCCTGTGACCTTACTGATTTAATTTATCAGTTCTAGCAGTTGTTTGGTGGAGTCTTTAGGGTTTTCTTTATATTGTATCATATCATCTGCAGATAATGACAGTTTTACTTCTTCCTTACTAATGTTGATGCCTTTTATGACTTTTTCTTGTCTAATTCCTGTGGCTAGGACATATGGTACTATGTTGAATAAAAGTGGTGAGAGAGGACATCCATGTCTTATTCCTGACCTTAGGTAAAAAGCTCTCAGTTTTTTCCCATTGAGTATGATGTTAACTGTGGGTTTTTCATGATGGCCTTTATCATGATGGTAAGGTAGGTTCCCTCTAACTCCACTTTGTTGAGAGTTTTTATCATGAATGGATGTTGTATTTTGTCAAATATTCTTTCTGCATCTATTGAAATGATTGTATGGTTTCCAACCTATTATTGATACAATGTATTATGTTGATTGATTTGAGAATAATGAACCACTCTTGCAGCCCAGGAATAAATCCCACTTGATTGTGGTGAATGATTTTTTTTAATTGTCGGGTTCAATTTGTTAATATTTTGGTGAGGATTTGTGCATCTGTGTTCATCAGAGACACTGGCACGTAGTTTTCTTTCCTGTGCATCTTTATTTGGTTTTGGTAGCAGGGTAATGGTGGCCTCATAGAATGAATTGGGAAGTTTTCCTTCCTCTTCTAATTTTGGAATAATTTGAGAAGAATGGGTATTAAGTCTTCTTTAAATATTTGATATAATTCATCTGTGAAAGCATCTGGTCCTGGAATTGTGTTTATTGGGAGTTTTTTTTTTTGATTACTGATTCAATTTCACTGATGGCCATAAGTCTGTTCAACTTGTCTATTTCTTCTTTCTTCAGTTTTGGTAGATAATGTGTTTCTCGGAATTTATCCATTTCTTCTAGGTTGTCCATTTTTTGGCATATGATTTTTCATAGTATTCTCTTACAGTCCTTTGTATTTCTGTGGTGTCAATTGTTATTTCTCTTCTTTCATTTCTGATTTTATTTATTCAAGTCCTCCCTCTCCCTCCACCACCCTCTGTCTCTTTGTGTGTCTGCCTATAGGTTTATCAATATTGTTGAGCTTTTCAAAGAACTAGTTTCTGGTTTCATTTATCTGCTCTATTTTTTTAGTTTCTATTTCTCTAACCTTTATTATTTCCTCCCTTCACTGGTTTGGGGTTTTGTTTGTTCTTTTTCCTTTAGCTAATTTAGCTGTAAGGTTAGGTTGTTTTTGTTTTGTTGTTTCATTTTTTTGCTTCTTGAGGCAGACCTATATTGCTATAATCCACCCTTTTAGAACCACTTCTACTACACTCCAGAGATTTGGGGCTGTTGTGTTTTCATTTTTTTCTATGTATTTTTCTTTCTTTCTTCTTTGATTTCCTGGTTGGCCCATTTATTGTTTAGTAACATGTTATTTAACCTCCATGTATTTATGTTATTTTTAGATTTCTTCTTGCAGTTGATTTCTGGTTTCATAGTGTTGGGGTCAGAAAAGATGTATAGTACAACTTCCATCTTTTTGAATTTGTTGAGAATTGTTTTGTGGCCTAACATGTGATCTGTTCTGGAGAATGTCCCATGTACACTTGAATGTGCACTTGAAACGAATGTATTATTATGCTGTTTTAGGATGGGATATTCTGAATATACTTGTTAGATCCATTTTGTCTAATGGGTCATTTAAAGCCATTCTTTCCTGGTTTATTTTCTTTTTGAATGATCTATGCATTGATGCAAGTAGGATGTTTAAGTCCCCTGCTATTACTGTATTACTATTGATTACTCCCTTTATGTTTGTTAATAGTTGTCTTGTGTATTTGGGTGCCTCCATGTTTGGTTCATAAATGTTTACAATTATTACATCTTGTTGGATTATTCCACTCATGATTTTGTAGTGTCCTCTTGTTACAGTCTTTGTTTTAAAGTCTATTTTGTCTGATATGTATATTGCTACCACAGCTTTATTTGCACTTCCATTTGCATGGTAAATCTTTCTCTGTGCCTTCACTTTCAACCTTCATGTGTTGTTAGGTCTGAAATGAGTTTCTCATTGGCAGCATAGAGATTGGTTTTCCTTTTTTATCCATTCTATCACCCTTTGTCTTTTAACTGAAGCCTTAGTCCATTTACATTCAAAGTAATTATGAATAGATATGGACTTATTGCCATTTTCTTACTTGTTTTACAGTTGTTTTTTGTACTTGTTCTTTGTTCCTTTCTTTTTTTTCTCTCCTGTCACAGTTTGCTGGCTTTCTTTAGTGATATGCACAAGAGAGAGAAATCCAAGTATATCTATTACTTGTTTTTGATATGTCATTACTATTTTTATATTTAACACATGCATATAACAGTGTGTATTAAGTTGATGGTTGCTTAAGTTTGAACCCATTCTAACAGCACTAAAGTGGGGCGCCTGGGTGGCTCAGTCGGCTAATCGACCAACTTCAGCTCAGGTCACAATCTCGCAGTTCATGGGTTCGAGCCCTGCGTCGGGCTCTGTGCTGACAGCTCAGAACCTGGAGCCTGTTTCAGATTCTGTGTCTCCCTCTCTCTCTGACCCTCCCCCGTTCATGCTCTATCTCTCTCTGTCTCAAAAATAAATAAACGTTAAAAAAATAAAAAAAATAAAATAAAAGCACTATAGTATTACTCTTCTTCTACCCACACGTTAGTATATGGGGTCATACCTTACATCCTTTTATTTTGTGAATCCTTTGAGTTTTGTAGATATATGTAATGTTACTGTTTTTGTGCTTCCTACTTTTCTTACTCTTGTTTATGGTCTTTCCTTTCCGTTCAGAGAGTCCCCTTTAATGTTTCTTGTAAAGCTGGGTTAGTGGTCATGAATTCCTCTAATTTTTGTTTGGGAAACTCTTTCTCTCTCCTTCTGTTCTCAATTATAGCCTTGCTGGGTAGAGTATTCTAGGCTGAAGATTTTTTTTCTTTCAGCACTTTTAATATATCCTGTCACTCTGACCTAAAAAGTTTCTGCTGAAAAATCAGCTGGTAGTTAGTCTTACAGGGTTTCCCTTGTATATATCTCATTTTTCTTGCTGGTTTTCAATTTTTCTCTTCATCTCATTATCATGCCATTTTAATTACTATGTGTCTTGATGTGGACTTGATTGGGTTGATTTTATTGGGGGCTATGCTTCCTGAATCTGAATTTCTGTTTCCTTTTCCAGATTTGGGAAACTTTGAGCCATTATTTCTTCAAATTAATTTTCTTCTTCCTTTTTGCTCTCTTCTTCTGGGATCCTTATAATGTGAATGTTATTATGCTTTATTGTGTCCATGACTTCCCTTAGTCTATTCTCATATTTTATTATTCTTTTTTTTCCTTTTTCCTGTTCAGCTTGATTTCTTTCTCTTACTCTGTCCTCCAGGTCATTGATCCATTCTTCTGCTTCCTCTAGTCCATTATTTATTTCCCTCCAGTATATTTTTAATTTTAGTTGTTGAGTTCTTTACCTATGCTTGGTTCTTTATCTCTTTGTTGAGGGTCTCACTTAGCTCCTCCACTCTTCTTCCAAGTCCAGTGAGTATCTTTATGACCATTACTTTAAATTCTCTATCAGGCATATTACTCATTTCCATTCTGTTCACTTCTCTTGCTGTGATTTTGTCCTGTTCTTTCATTTGGCACATATTCCTATGTCTCCTCATTTTGTCTTACTCTTTGTGTCTATGTGTTAGGAAACTCAACTATATCTTTTACTCTTGGAAGTAGTGGCCTTATGCAGAAGAGGTCCTTTTGCTCTGCAGTGCAATGTCCCCTATTCAACAGAACCTGGCACTTGAAGGATGTCTCTGAGGTATGTTGTGTGTCCCCTACAGTTGGGGCTAACCTCTGTTTGTCTTTGGTCCAGTCATGTCCAATTACTCTCTGCCTGTTGTGGGCAGGGTTTTGTCCCTGTATTATTAATGGCCTAGTCTGGGCCATGTTGGGCTTGAAGTGGGACAGATCAGGTAATTACTATAGTTGTGGTCACATAGAACTGCAAGGTACTCTCTCTGTGTTGTTCCCTGAGAATCTTCCATTAGGGGGTGGGGCATGCAGTCATATAGATGCCTGCCCCCAGCCTATTCCTGAGCCATAGTCAGCTGCTGTGTGTGGTTATTTTCCTTTCTCCCCAGGGCAATGGAGTCACTTCAAAGTGGTGCTGGCCCATGTTCGGGCTGCTTGCACACTGCCAAGCTTATGGCATCACTTTGAATGGACTACTGCCAAAAGCAGGATGTCAGGGGCAGTCAGCAAGAGAGGGCAGGTTTAGGTACATAGTGTTAGCAAGGTTTGTGCTGTTCTGCTTGTGGGAGGGGATCTGTAGCAGCTTTAGAGAACTCCTGCTGAGGGGCAGTTTAGAGAGGGAGGGTCTGCAGAAGAGCACATGGACAGGGCACACTGTTAGCCAGCCAAGTGGACATTCTTTATACTGGTTCCCACAGGTGTGCACATATCAAGGCTGGGGAATCAGGGAGGGAAATGTCACTCATCCACTCTTCTTCTCTTGGAGAAGTCTCTTGAAGATCCCTGCCCTTGCAGCATTAGTTCTGCCATTAGTAAGTAAATCTCTTTCCCATATGCCTCAGGCATTTTTCAAATTACTGCTTTGTGGTAGACTATGGGTCTAAAGTTCTCTCTTGTCTAGCAAAAGAGCAGGACGCAGGATTGAAAGTGAGAGATGGGTCATGTCCTGGAAAAGACAAGAGCCCAGAATAAGCGTCCTTGCCCTGTATTTGTTCAGATCAGAAGGCTTACAAATGTGATGGGTGTGCACAAGGAGACAAACTGTGAACATTAACTTGGTGACATGAGGGAAAAGGGGGGTTTTGAAGATAGTTGGGGTTTGGGTGAATATAAAACAAACTCCTGGTGCCGGGCAGATGGGTAGATGTTTGTTAACGGCAGACAGGAGGCGCCTTGACTGTTTTACTTAGCTAACCTAGGGGATGAGACAGGGGAAAGAACCTCAGGGTTAATAAGCCACCTTTTCTTTTGTTAACTGTCTCTGCTCTTGGCTGCTTGCCTGCAGCACAGGGGTCCATAGTCCAATTCCCCAATTTACCTAACTTGGCCCTACCCTCCTGTGAAAGCAGCTTTACTGCTATAATACTAAATTGGGGGTGCTTCCACCCTGGATATCTAATCTTAATCATTTCATATACCTATGTATTGGGCACCTTTGTGCCGTTCCTATTTTAGGTCTTTGCCTCTCTCTATTCTGGGGGCCTTTACACCTCCCTATTCTCGGGGTGCCAATCTGGTTTACCCAAACTGAGGTGTGAGCATTTTATGGCTTTGTATTTCTTTATGCCTTGTTAACCTATTGGTGTAAGCTGGAGGGATTCCTAAGCTTATCACCCACACTGCTTCTAGGCTGAATCTAGGGTCATTTGTTTTGCTGCCTGTGTAAGGGCAGGGACTCCATTTCCTATCACCCTTTGACTCTTTCCAAGCCTAGTCCACTGATTTTTAAAGTTTCAGGTGTTAAGTCCAATGATTGTAACAACCCACAAAGTCAAGCCCCTCTGTTTTTCAAAGCCAAATGTTATAGGGATTTGTCTTCCTGGTGTGGATTCCTGATGCCTAGAATGCCTGATATGAGCTCTGCTCTTCTCCCTTCTCTGTGCTTTCCGTGTCCCTCCCTCTCCCTTCTTCCCACGGACAGACTCACAGGTCCGTTTGGCCCCTGACCACATTTCCAACCTTCCTCCCCTTTTCTATGTGGCCACTTCTCTGCATTAACTGTAGGAGTCAGTTCTGTCAGTCTTGGGTGGGTCATTTTCTGGGTTATTTACACTGATATGGGTGAGACCTTGGCGTATCCATGGGATATGATAAACTTAAGACCCTTCTACTCTGCCATCTTCCCTGGAATTCTCCTAAAAAGGATATTTTTTTTAAAAAATAAAGTGTTTTTAAAAATGAAATGATAGGGGCACCTGGGTGGCGCAGTCGGTTAAGCGTCCAACTTCAGCCAGGTCACGATCTCGCGGTCCGTGGGTTCGCGGCCCGCGTCGGGCTCTGGGCTGATGGCTCGGAGCCTGGAGCCTGTTTCCGATTCTGTGTCTCCCTCTCTCTCTGCCCCTCCCCCGTTCATGCTCTGTCTCTCTCTGTCCCAAAAATAAATAAAAACGTTGAAGAAAAAAAAAATTAATAAAAATGAAATGATAAATGAATTAATATCATTCTCTTTTGTCACTTTCACTTGTATAATACTGATAATAGTAATTGGACATTATAAAACAACATATTCTGTAGATTCTCAACAATTGATCAATTTTTCCTTCCTTTTCTTTCCTGACTACGCTAGGAAATTCAGAAGCTTCTCTAAAATCAGTATTGCATTCACTATATATTACAGGCATACCTTAGAGATAGTGTGGGCTTAGTTCCAGACTGCTGCAGTAAAATGGGTCAAATAATTTTTTTGGTTTCCAGTGTTTAGAAAGTTATGTTTATACCCTACTGCAGTCTATTAAGTGTTCAATAGTATTGTCAAAAAATTTACATACCTCAATTTAAAAATACTCTTTGCTAAAAAATGTTAACCATTCTCTGATCTTTCAGTGAGTCATAATCACAGATCAACATCACAAATATAATAATAATGAAAAGTTTGAAATATTGTGATAATTACCAAATTGCGACACACAAAATTAAATGAGCAAATGCTGTTGGAAAAATGGCGCTGATAGACTTGTTCAGTGCAGGGTTGTCACAAACATTCAATTTGTAAAAAATGCAGTATCTGTGAAGCACATTAAAGCCAAACTTAGTAATACAAGGTATGACCGTATGTTTGAATTTATCTTCCCTGTTAAACCAGGATTTTGTGTGTGTGATACTATAAACTTGAAGAAAAAATGAACACAAACATATGCTAACTACATCATGCACATACAAAAATGTTGGCATGGACATGTATATTATCTCCATATATGAAATAATATTTTGCTACCAGTTTTATTATACAAAGAGTTTGGGCCATAATAGACACCTGTCCCAAATAATAAGTATTTTCTGCGCAAGAAAAGGAAAAAAAAAAGTGAAATTTCAGTCTCTGATACTACTGAACAATCACGTATACTTCGTATGTTAAAATATACACCCAGATTACAGAAATAAAAATTTTTCTTGTACTATTCCTCTCCATTCTGTGCCTTAGGGATGAGAGTAAGAAAATAGTAATAGGTACAGGTAAATTATGTCAGTGATGTGCAGATAGAAAAAAGATAAAGGTAGTTGGTATTTTAACTCTCTCTACAGTATGCAAAATAAAGCCACTAATCCAGAAAGTATGAAGAGAATACTCAAACTACACCAAGACTGAGATGCTGTAAAATATAAAATGATAGCTCATTTTTACCCGTTAGTCTATTATAGATTGTGTATTTATAATAGAAAAGCATAATAAGCTCTTTTGTTTTTCTGACTTAGAGCTAGTTCAATAAAATTCAAAAGCAACGTATTTGACACTGATAATCACCTAAGATGGTTACAAGACAAGAATATACTATTAAAAACAATTTTATAAAGAAATAAACAGGCAAGAGACAACACTTTTGTCATCAGAATATATAACGCAATCTATTTTGTCCATATTCTGAGCCTTAAGATTCTCTTCCATACCCCTCCTCCCAACTATTTGTTTAGTAGATATAAATGGCATCTGAACTAGAAAGAATCAGGGGCTTACTTTGCTTGGATGAAAAACAGGTTATATATTGCACATGAGATTTATATATTCTGCAGAATCTTGGGTTTGATAGGCTAGAAAAAGCTTATTCCTCAGTTTTATACTTTAGGTACAGACCTCCTCATATTTGCCTCAGGAACATTTACAAGCATGTCATACCATTCTTTTCAAGAATCCATAAAAACCAGTACCATCATTTAAGAATTTTATCTTTTTTTTTTAAGTAAGCTCTTTTCTCAGATTTTGAAACATCCCTTTGCACAGCATGGGGAGCACAAATAACTTTGGCTTTAAAACCACTAAACCCCATGTATGCTCCTTGCAATGCACAATGTAGCCATTTATTTTACGACATTTGTAAGTGAACATTATGTGATGCTATCTCCAAATAGGGGTGTTTATAGAGCTGGTGAAAGCGTAGAATGCAGACAGTTGGTAAACTGCCAATTAACCAAACCAAAATATATAGAAAATGAAAGACTCCAAGAGAGAATAATGATGACATGGATGAAAATAAATGCAATATTGTGTGATGTTTCGGATGTATAATTTTAAATGAATGTAGAATCTCCTCTCATCCTTTATAATTTAAAGGTGGGATAATTCTTTTAAGGGAAAGCTTTAAAAATATCAGGTCTGTTTTATAACATGTTAGCATTTAAATGTGTGAGTTATTGAATACTTACAAACACAGTAAAATGAACAATGAAATTAAAGATTATTATATTGTCCCTCTTTTCTTCACCAGTTCTGTACTTTGTTCAGTGTGCTGGCCATTAGCATAGCTCGTTGCTACTTTGAAAATTTTTATATAATGTTTTTATTATTTCTTGAAGAAATTACTATAAAATATATTTGCTAGTAGGAAATTCTCCTTATTCATATTTTAAACACATCTTTAACCTTTGCAACTCTATTTTTTTTTCTTACAATAGCAAGCTGGAGCTGGATATTTATAAAATTGTAGCTCATTAATATTAGGTGAAGGTTGATAAAAAAAGGATATATTTGTCATACTTCATCTGGTATATCATGATGTAAAAGTAGAATCATAATCACACATCACCTAATAGTGATGTTTAAAGGAACAATTTATCTGGTGATGTATCATTTCTAGTCATTTGTCACAACTGTTTTTCTTCAACATAAATCATAACTCCCTCAATACTCAAAACCTCTTGTCCATAAATAGTAAATTTTTCTATTACTCCCTGATTGGCTTTTAAGAACTTTGATCCCTTTGCTGCTAAAATTAAGGCTTCCTAAATATACTTATTATTTCCATATACTTGTTTAGTCTCCCCCAAAGTATCTTTTGGAAATTACCCTGTTTCCTCAATAAGTTCTTCTGGAAACTCATACTTTTGCTGTTAATCTCCTTCTACTTGTTAATTCCAGCTAAATGCCAGAATACTTCAGATGCCACCATATCCAAAACCCCTTATTCCAAATAGAATATTCTTTTTCCCTTTCAGGGTGACTCACATGAAGGAAGTAAACTATATTTCAATACCCTTGATTACTTTTTTTAAAAATCAGTGTTAGCATATACTCATTGCTCAACAACAACAACAAAAAACCTTCACCGTCAACCTCTGCTGTATATCAGTCCTGAACCCACTTAGATTTTTGGAACACCTTAATTTCTCTTTTTCTTGTCAGTTATCAAGCCTGGATAAAATCATCACAAAATATATAAGTAAGTAAAGCACACTTACATAACACATGAGGCTTAATTGAATAGAGAAGTCCTGATTTTTTTTTAATTCAAAATAATAAAAAGAAGAATTTTCAGGAAAAAAAAAATTACCCGAGTGTTAGGAGTCTGGCTCAAGTTGAAAACTAACCTTATGAATAGAAAATGATAAATAAATAAGTATGTAGGTAGGTATAAAAGAAGTGCTTGAGATTTAAACTTTTATTTTAAATTAAGCCACCCTAGTTAAACTTAACAGCAAAAAAGTCAGCAACTACATACACAGACTTACACAATAGACTAGGTTTGGGAAAGCTATCCCTGTTGGCCACAAGTAATAGGATCTATATTTTAATTATCTTTAAATGGGCATATTGTTTGCAATGGATGCTAATATCATTTATTTGATTAAAAAAAATTGAACTAAATTCAAATCCCTTTGATACAACTATATTTTCTCATAATTTGAAATTATTAAATACATCAAACGATCTAAAGATGATGGTACTTATTTCTAGATTCATGTGTATTTCTGGAAATTTTTGAGGATATCCTTGGCTTTTATGAACAATATAGGATCATCCTAATAATGTCATCCCCTTCAGTCCTATAGTTGTCTGATGATACTACTTTTCCAGTTCCTCAATCCTTCATCACCTTTGAAATAATCTAAAATTCAGCAAAACGGAGCTTTGGTAATAAGAAAAATATCACTCTTTATAACATGATTCCATTTGTAAAAGCTGAAAGATACTTTTCAGTTATGTAATTTGAAACACAAATTGAGAGCGATTAAAAAGTGAGTGATAAGACATTAGAATAATTAAACTTTTGCTTATGTGTTGGTTCTACTTTATTTTGGTGTGCTGTAATTATTAAATTTAGAGACAATGGTAAATTAGAGATGTGACCTAAGCAAACTGTATCTGTACATGATTCTATACACGTACTCAAAATGAATTATTACATCTATGCTGACAGTGCAGGTATTTGTGTTTTCGCATCACATTTCTGTTTGACTATGCCACCAACTACCAATGCATCTACTTCAGTTTAGGCTCTACTCCTACATTTAGACCTAAGGGCTATATGTAGATAAACTTTTAGTTACTTTTGGAATTTTTGGTCCTGTTGTACACTATTTTGAGGACAATTTGCTACTATTGCCTTTTTAGTTGTGTTGCTTCCCACTTAAATTTAGGCAGCCAGTTGCCTCCTCAATCATATTCCCCATAGATTATTAAAATCAATTGGCCATAAATTATTCAAAATGTGAACCAGTTTCCATCTTGACCTCACATAGTCAAAAGACAGTAGGATCCCATTGTTGAATTGTTTTCCCAACTATCAGTGGGGTTCAATTAATATATGTAATTATATAGGAGAAAGGAATAAAAATGCTCACAGATTTCTCTCAAAGTCTGGCTCTTTGCCTCCAATGCAGGGTTGAGTGAGAAATATGGCAGTAAGCCAAACTATCCTTCTTCCAAAATCAGCCACAATAGAATCTGCTGGATTGAAATAGAACATTAGGAGTTTAGTTTGGCACTCAGTACTCTCGGCCAGTTCTATATTTGTGACATGATTTACTGGGCCAATCGCCCAAAGAAGCTCTGTGTCTAGCTGCCCAGTTTTGAAATACAGAGAAGAGTTCATGACCACCATGCTTTGTAAACCTACATTTCTGAAAATTATGTTTCTTTATTTAAAAAGGCTGTGAGATAGCCAGATGTGTGTATTGGGGAAAATCAACCATTTTGTGAAAAGGCTTTTGTGCACAATTTCTAAAAACCATCAGTATCACTTGAATTGGTTACACATTGCTTTCTGGCAGAGTAATTTCTGTTTTTATATAGTGGGCTAAAAATGATCAGCATTGAAATTTCATTCAAAGATTCTACAAATGTATCATTAGAGATATTGTGTTTTATTAAATATGCTGTTAGGAAAACCATGTGGCCCAGTGGAAAGAACATGAACTTTGTGTCAGGTATAAATCCAAATTTGTTCACATACTTGCTGTGGCGGAATGACCAAATGTATTAACTAAATTTCTCAAGATTTCCTTTTCTAACCACTTGTAAAATTGCCTCATTGGGTAGTGGTAAGATTACATGAGTTAACCTACGCAAACCCTGACAGCAACATCCCATGAGCTATTGTTACTTTACCCATTTTTAAACTAAGAAAATTAAGGCTTCAGTAATTTCTTCATGGTCAGAAAGGAGACAGGTGGCCAAGCTCATGTTTCAATGTAGACAAAGTGACCACCAAATCCAAAATATATCTGAACAAGCATCATCCCTTCTAATGTCACCTAATTTGTCTGTTCATCAACATCCTCCAAATTGGCAACATTTTTTAATGTCACTGGTATCATTGTCTCATAGTCACTGGATTCATTAAACTACCATAGCATCACCATTGTTGTTTTCATTATACACATAAGTTCTCAAATCTGGAACACCACTCATGTTGTAATGCTACAACCTCCCAGCCATGTAAACTTGGGTGAGTCACAACTTTTCTAAACTTTAGTTTTTCCATTTTCACATTGAAATTGATATTTTTAAGTTTAAGGAAAAATATGTGAGTAATCTCTGGAAGAATAAATATATATGCTTATTGTAAAATGCAGTTAGCAGTAACAATTTGACCAATTATCAATAGGATGAAGTATAATTCATAAAGAGTGTTTGGCCTTAATGGATGTTCAATAATGACAGTTTTTTATAAGTTCTCTTAGATTTGGATTCAGGTTAATCATTAGGCCAAAATACATCAAGTTTAAGACATTATATTCTAATTAAAAATAGGTAGGAAACAAAAATTCTAAGTTGAGGTCTTATAATTGCCACTAACAAAGATGTAACCAGTCTGAACCTCATCTTCATCAAAACCTTCATTAATGTTAAGTAGAAACTTCCTTCCTTACTTCCAAGAATGGTAGAAAAAATTATACTAATAAAAATATGAACTGAAATCCAATATCAAGGTAACACTATTTGGAATGTTAATTCTTTCTAATAGTCCTAGTTTTTTGGATGGAAATGGGAAAGATCACTAGACATTTCTCAGGATCAAATCCTGTGAATGATAAGTCTGATTAGGGCATAAATGTTGCTAATTTTGGATTTCTTTTAGACAAATAGAAAGGTGACCATAAATTATACCACAAATATTAGTACTCTTGCAATTGTCACAAATCAGAAAGTAATCTAGAAGACTAACAATAGTTATCTCTGCATATGAATAAGTGAGGATTTAATTTTTTAATAATTAGAATTCACAAAGCAAAACAGGCTAAGGGAAGGAATAGCAAACTTCTCCTTTTAGTCTAAAAAGTATTTAGTCTTCATTTATGCAAATGCTCCTAATGAGGACAGTGTTGATGATTTTGACCCTTTGTACGTCACTTTTTTTCCAAGGCAAAACTTTATTTGCCCTCTTTCTCATTATGCTTCTATTTGAAATTGATTCATATTCAGAACTGAAGGTGAAGAAACCTGGGCATTCATTTAGATGATTAATTAGGAAGAAAAATTTTATTCAGTCTGAAAAAAAATGATACACAACCCTAATAGTCACTCAACATTGGCTGAAAATGAGGTGTGATTCCCAGAAGTATGATTTATTTTCCTGGGAATGAAGGAATTACTATCAAGATTAGGCTTCAACTGACTGAGCTAACTCTATGGCACTGGCTAGACATTGCAAATGCAGTCTTGACATCGGCTTACTAACACTAACACCCCTTTCTCTTAAAGCACAGAATCTGAACTAACATTGGAACTAATTACTCACATCCTTCATATTTAAGTTAACAGATGGAATAATCTTTTTCCAAAAGACAATACTGATATATACCTGACTCTTGTTAAGGTTGAATACTTTTTTCTACTTTAAAAATTAATAGGCTAGAGTTTACAAATACATATTTCATAGATATCTTTCATATTTTTTCATCCACAGACTTTCCATCTAATATACTTTAATCACTGTCATAGTCACAAGTAATTAAGAAGCCTACCTTCCATGTCTTTCATTGGATTTAATAAATAATATAGCCCTACCTTGTGCTGTGTAGATAACACGTAGAATTAGTATTTTTACCAGTGTTTACTTTTAGATTTTATTTCAGAGTATATGGCTCTGAAACAATGAGGGAAGCAAGTCTTTGTTATTTTAGAAAAAAAGTAATAAGCTGTAACTGGATCATTTAAAGAAAGCTTCTCTAACAAAAATATATTGTTATAATAGTAAGGCAAGACTGTAGGAGATTTGACTAACAAAGACCTGGAAACTTTACAGCACTAAAATATGAAGGGAATAACAAGGAAATAAATCACATTTATGGTCTGAGACTAATGCAAACTGAGTTAAGCCAATTTTGATAATTACATTTATTACTTTCTTTGGTCAGATATCAATAAAATTAAATAAAGACAAGTGAAGGGTAAAAATATTTTCTCTCCCCCTGCTTAAATCTGCTATCAACTGGAAGCAAATATAGAGTGAGGTTTTGACACAGAACAATATGGATTTAGCAAGAAGGCAAAAATGAACAAACAAAACTACCATACAACCTTTAATTTGATAAAGCCCCAACTCTGCCACTGTATCACACTGAAAAGAACCTTGTATGGAAGGTTTGAGATTATTATGACAATATCCTACAGGCAGACTGTAGCCAGTAAGAAGATTTTCATGCAGTAAGATTAAAATGTAAGCTAAACATTTAGGACTGGATGGGGGTCTAGGCCGAGGGCATCATTCTGAAGGGCCAGCTTCTGATTCTTAGAGATTTTAAATATTATCCATGGAAGATAAGGGTGCTTGAGCAATATTTTCCTTCAAACCACATGGCTTGAACACCATTTAAATTGAGAAAAAATGTATAATGTGAATTATGTTAATTAAGAAATTCTATACTGCTGGTCAGAGATAAAGATAGGTGAAATATCACTGATTCAAGTCTTTCAATGCTAACTAAAAAGCCTTGAGTATATATCTTCTCTTAAGTTTACTTCAAATATGAACTATATAACTCTAATTTGTACACTGAAACTAATTTACTTCCACATGTATCTATAGTTAATTTTAACATTTCAGAAGAGAAAATTAGAAATATAGTTTTACCCCCCTAAATATTTCAGTATGATCCTGTAGAAAATGTAAACATCCCTTTACATGGTGAGAAATACATTCTCACAAGCTTTCTGGTGATTTAATAATAATTCATTAAATATTCTAGCCTAACACTTTCCCCCCAAATTATCTTTACAGCTCATTTTCAGTATCAAGATCTAATTTAGGACTAATCACATTTGATTGTTCGATGCTTCCAGACTCTACATTTTTAACAGTGCTTTTTGTTAACAATATTCTTAGTTGTTGAAGGGAGCAGATGTGACTGACTGTTCTATTTTGGTGAAGATTGAATTACCCCAATTCCCTATAATTCTTGTAAATTGGGAAGTAAAAACAAGGGATTTATTAGATTCAAAGTTAAACTTTCTTAAAATTATATTATTTAATTGTATATGATAATTAATGCTTAATTTGGCATTAAATGTTAAGTTATATTTGGTCACCCCAATATGAATAATGGTGAGATTGGCCAATTTATTAAATGGTGACAGTTTGATTCCTTCCTCATGTACTGTTTTTCCTTTTGTTAATAAAACATAACTTAGCATCACATGAATATCTAACATCCCTCCCTTTTCCCATCCAACAATTGCCAATGCCACTTGATGACTCTTATCTAAGTTAATGATCACATTAGAAGTTGAGATGTAGTGATTTTTAAGAGATCTATAATTTCATCTACATTGATTAGCTTTCATCTCTAAAGTAGAACTTCTGCTGATTGTGCAGAGCTGTTCATCTCTATGGGATGCACTTTGTACTCCATAGGAATGATAATGATCAGTTCTTTACTTAGGTTTCCTCTAAAACTCTTACCTAGAAATCATAATTTTTCAACATAATTTTCCTTGTTTCTGCTTTGTGATAGACCACTTATAGAATTATAAAATTATTTTCATTGTTCAAATGTCCATATTAACCCCCAAAATCTACAGATTCAATGCAATCCCTATCAAAACACCAATTGCATTTTTCACAAAACTAGAAAAAATAATCCTAGAATTTGCATGGAACCACTAAAGATCCCAAATAACCAAAGCAATGTAGAGAAAGAAGAACAAAACTGGAGCTATCACAATTCCAGATTTCAATATATACCACAAAGCTATAGTAATCAAAACAGTATGGTACTGGCACAAAAATAGATACATAGATCACAATAACAGAATAGAGAGCTCAGAAATAAATCCATGATTATAAGATAAATTTATGAAAAAGGGGCAAGAATATACAATGAAGAAAAAGCATATTCAATATATGGTACTGGGAAAACTGGACAAGTAAAAGAATGACACTGGTCCACCTTTTAACACCATACACAAAAATAAACTCTAAATGTGAGACCTGAAACCATAAAAATCCTAGGAGAGAACACAAAGTAATTTCTCTGACATCAGCCATAGTAACATTTTTCTAGATATGTCTCCTAAGGTAAGGGAAACAAAAGCAAAAATAAACTATTGGGACTGCATCAAAATAAAAAGCTTTTGTGCAACAAGAAAATCACCAGAAAAAGAAAAAGGCAACCTACTGAATAGGAGAAGATATCTGTGGATGATATATCTAATAAGGGGTTATATTCAAAATATAAACAGAACTTATATGACCCAATACCAAAAAAACAATCTGATTAAAACATGGGCAGATGACCTGAGTAGACATTTTTTCCATTGAAACCATACAGATAGACAAGACACATGAAAAGATGGTCAACATCATTAATTATCAGGGAAATGAAAATCAAAAGCATAGTGAAACATCACCTTATACCTGTTAGGATGGTTAAAGTCAGAAGATAATATATAACAAATACTGGTAAGGATGTGCAGAGATGAACCCTTGTACACTTTGATGTATATAGCTCTATGGAAAACAGTATGGAGTTTCTTGAAAAAATTAAAAATAGAACTACCACATACATGATCCAGTAAGTGCACTACTGGATATATGCCCAAAGAACACAAAAATACTAGGAGCACCTGGGGACTCACTTGGTTAAGCATCTGACCCTTGGTTTCAGCTCAGGTCATGATCTTGCAGTTCATGGGTCTGAGCCCTGTATGGGGCTCTGCATTCACAGTAAAAAGCATGCTTAGGATTCTCTCTCTCTCTTTCTGTCCCTTCCCCCTTGTGTTCTCTCTCTCTCTCTCAAAAATAAATATATTTAAAAAGAATAAAAAACATTAATTCAAAAGTATATATGCACCCCTATGTTTATTGCAGCATTATTTATTGTAGCCAAGATTGGAAACAACTTAAGTGTCCATCAACAGATGAATGGATAAAGAAGATGTGGTATACATATGTATGTATGTATGTATGTGTGTATAAATAAATATACATATATAGCAAAATATATAATGTACAAATATAAATATACATACATATTTAGAATATTATGCAGCCATAAAAAGTATGAGATCATGACATATGAGACATATGAGACAACATGAATGGACCTAGATGGTATTATGCTAAGTGAAATAATTTAGGTGCAAAAAGACAAATCGCATATTATTTCACTCGTAAGCTGAACCAAAACAAAACAAAACAGAATCAGACTTCAAAACACAGAGAACAGGGACACCTGGGTGGCTCAGTCAGTTGAGTGTCCAACTTCAGCTCAGGTCACAATCTCACAGTTTGTGAGTTCGAGCCCCGGGTCAGGCTCTGTGCTGACAGCTCAGAGCCTGGAGCCTGCTTCCAAGTCTGTGTCTCCCTCTCTCTTGTCCCTCCCCCACTCGCTCTCTCTGTTAAAAGTAAATAAACATTAAAAAAAAAAACACAGAGAACTGATGATTGCCAGAGGGGAAGGGAGTTGGGGAGTTCAGCAAAATGGGTGAATGGGAGTGGGTGATACAAGCTTCCAGTTATGGAATGAATAAATCATGAGAATAAAAGGCACAGCAGAAGGAATATAAGCAATGATATTAATAGTAATGTATCAAGACAGATGGAAGCTACACTTATAAACACAGCATAATGGGGGCACCTGGGTGTCTCAGTTGGCTGAGGGTCTGACTTTCAGCTCAGGTCATGATCTCACGGTTCGTGGGTTCAAGCCCTGCATCAGGCTCTGTGCTGGCAGTTCAGAGCCTGGAGCCTGCTTGGGATTCTGTCTCCCTCTCTCTTTGCCCCTCCCCCACTCACACTCTGTCTCTCTGTCTCTCAAAAGTAAATAAACATTAAAAAAATAAAAATAAACACAGAATAATATATAAACTTGCCAAATTGCTATATTGTACACCTGGAACTAATGTAACATCATGTGTCAACTGTACTCTAAAAAATAAAAATGTAAAGAATAAAAAAAAATTATTATTTTATTAAAGTGATTTAACATATCACTGTAGCTACTTGGGAATGAAAGTATGAATTGTTTCTTTTCTTTGTTTCAGATTGCTATTTAAGCTCTCTTCAATATTTGAAAATAACCTAGTTATAACCCTTACCAAATCTATCATCATATGAATTGATGAAATTCAATTCATTCAGATCTACCATTCTTGACTAGGAACATTTTTTTTCTTTTTGCAATTTTTCAATGGATGAATTGTTGTATGTGAATTGGTCATACTATAACCCTGATATTCTCTTGTTTTTCATCCTTCCGCAACAAGGCAACTTTTCTCCATCTACAGTGATTACAGTAATGCTCTTTTAATTGGATTGAGGAATTCTTTAGATAAAAAAAAAAAAAAGTCCTCATTCCTAGCAGACAATCATCTTCAGAAACCTTTAGGGTATTATGTCATAAGACTGTCTTGTATATAAAATCATTTAGTTTTATCAATATGTTTTTGTTGTTAAGTTTCACATTGATTGGTACTTTATTTGCTTAAAACCTAAACATTGTCAGTTAAAAAGAAATCTACTCTGGTGTCTAGATCTTGCCATTTAAATTCTAGGTTTGCTTTTTGTTTTTTGGGTTTTTTTATGTATGTATTTATTTATTTTTTAATTTTTTAAAATTTTTTTTTTCAACGTTTATTTATTTTTGGGACAGAGACAGAGCATGAACGGGGGAGGGGCAGAGAGAGAGGGAGACACAGAATCGGAAACAGGCTCCAGGCTCTGAGCCATCAGCCCAGAGCCTGACGCGGGGCTCGAACTCCCGGACCGCGAGATCGTGACCTGGCTGAAGTCGGACGCTTAACCGACTGCGCCACCCAGGCGCCCCTTTTTTTTTTTTTTTTTTAAGTTCCTTAAAGACTGTATCAAGATAAAAGGATGGTTTTGGGCAGCTCTGATTCTGGGTCTCTTGGGGCTAACAAGTGATGAAATTAAAAACAAAGCAAAACAAAAACACTCTCAAACAGGTCAGATAACACCATTCCCTGCCCTGCCCCCAAGATAAAAAAATGTGAATACTTTTAGTAATAATTCAGAATTCATCTTTATCTCCTACCTGCTTCATCAGTGGAAGTTTTTTGTTTTTGTTGTTTTTTTTAGACATTTATACTGTGTATATAGGTATAAACTTGTATTAGATGACAAGTGATATTTTTTAAGTCCAGGTAGAGAAAGAAGCAATCATTTTTAACTAAAACACTTCTACATTTTTTGATTATTGTTCAACTTGCTACCATTTAGAAAAAAAGCAAAATTTCCATAGTGTTCATTTCAAATCTTACTGCTTTACAACTGTGGTATACCTTCCACTAAAAATAAAAAGATGAAGCAGTCAATCCAGTGATTCCTTGGACATGGCTTCCTTTGGGAAGAGATGGGATGGACGTGATGGCAAAGAGAGGACCAACAGATAAAAGGTAAGTTAAACATACAAGAGTTTTCTTTAAAGAAAACAAAGAAAAAGAAAATGTTAGCTTCAAGAAAAAGGAAAAACATTGAAAGCCCATGTGTCAAGCTATAACCAAAACCATGTTCTATCTTAAGTAGGTTTTGTTTTTTTCCCCCTTTTTCTTTTTTCTCTTTTTTTTCAGATAAAATATCTCCCCAAACCATCATCACTTTTTTAATGCTGCCCAAACTGTGCTTCATCTTCAGATCCTTCATCTCCAAATTTCTCAGGTGGAGGGCTTGCAGAAAGTTTCTTTTCTGGAGAGCTTTCTGGTTCCTCCTCTTTGGGAGAAGGAGTCTTTTCCTTTGATGCCCTGGAAGCTGTTGGAGAGAGCCTTCTTCCCTTTGCCTTTCTTTCACAGGGATTGGTGTCACTGCAGCCTTTAGCTTGAGTTTGGGAATTTGCTTTACTTTTCTCTCAGGTTTGGACTTTTTAGTCATCTTTTTGTTTTTTTTTCTTTTCTGTCTATTTTTAAATAACTTTAAAGTCTATTTATTCATTTTGAGAGAGAGAGAGAGAGCACGAGCAAGGGAGGGGCAGAGAGAGAGAGGAAGGGAGAGAATCCCGAGCAGGCTCCTCCATGCTGCCAGCACAGAGTTCAACACAGGGCTCAATCCAACCAACTGTGAGATCATGACCTGGGTCAAAATCAAGATTCAGGCCCATAACCAACTGATCCACCCAGACACCCCTGTTTTTATTTTTTGAACTGCCATAGTCACTTTCATTATTGTCTTCTATTAGGAAATCATCTCAGCCAGAATCTTTCTCATGGAATGGTGCCTCATCCTCCACTTCTTGTTATTCTCCACTGCCCACATCTTCTATGAGCCTCTCTGTGTTTGGAAGCTACTTTAGAGCCTGCCTGCCATTGCTGGAACACACTTTTGTGACCTTCTTTTGCATCTTCAAACTGTCCTCTGAGTGAGAATCATCCTTCTTGGTCTCCACATCTTTTTCTTCTGAGTTCTCACCGTCTTCTTATGAATTCATTCAAGATCGCCTCTTAATTTTAACTTCTCAGGAAGTTGATTGAATTTTCTTAGCTGGAGTGTCTAAATCTCTTCCATAATCTCCATCAGCATCATCAGATTCCTGAAACTGAATAATCAATGACCTTTCTATTTCTGACAGGCTTTGTTGTCAAACAACAAACATGTTGACATGTTTGTTGTCAAAACAGGACCCAGTGTAGAAGCCGAAGACCAGGACCCCTCTTCCCAACTTTGGCCAATGGGGCCATTGATGTGGAACCTGGAGCTGCTGGCTTCTCAAACTCCACTGCTTCTTGGTTCAGTGCCCCTTAATCAGACAGGCCCCCCTTCTCCCCCATCTCTTCCTTCTTATTTTTTTATTAATTTGTCTTTTGGGGCTTCCTAGGAACTTACCTATTTAAATAAAGGCCACATTGATACAGTAACCCAAGTCCTTTTGTACCCAGTGGAGTCAGTTTTCCTAACCTAGCATACTGCAAGTGCTGGTCTAATCTAACGTGGATAAACATGTTATTGAAGAAGGTTTTCACCAACATTTCATCAAATAAACTTAGATTGACATTCAGATTTTCCCATTATAAACCTGTTGATGGTGTGATTAAGGCTTGACAAAGATCATAACTTTGTAAAATTATGAAACTGATCACTGATATCCATGTGAAGTCCTCTTTCAAACAGTTGGTGTAAGTTGCAAAGTTTTAAAAACAGAGCATGGTAGAAAATATGTAATACTGAACTATTCTCACCCTTTGGGGTTGTGTCACAGTCCTAGAACTCTGAAGAAGTCCACATTTTATCACGAACAGAGGAGATAATTCTATCAATGGCCGGACTAGAATATTACTTGAATCCTAAAATACAGTATTATCATATCTGCCTACAGTCAACTCTAAAAATACTTGTCAGAGTAGATAGCTGTGTTTCTATCAAACCTCCAAGATAAAGTTACGTGGTTATTTTTTGTGTCAAATTGTCAATACCTGCTTTTGTGGAAGAATTTAATATGAGATTTGTTTTTACTGTAATAAAACACCTGGTGTCTCAGTTGTGAGGAAAAGGAAATATGTCCTAACCTACCTTTAATTATGTGAGATTATTGATATTATTGATATCTACCAAAAGAACTCGACAATAATGAATAATCAAATTGGATCTGGTAAGTTAGCAAGAAAGAGCACCAAAATATTAATACTGCATATGACTGAGTAGTATGGAAAGACTTCCTCTGTTTAAATTTAAAAGAATGTACTAAACTTTAAAGGATTTATATTATATCCAAATTCAATAGACTACTGGATGCTTAAAAAGTTCTATAGCCCTCTCATCTGACCAACAGTGTATCATACCATAGCTAAAGCCATAATTTTGAGAAAAGTATTCAGACATTCTCAGTTACCATTTATTTGAAGCAATAATGGTAATTTCAAAGAGAATATATTCTTTCATGCAGTATTTCAGCTTAGGTGAAAACCCAGAAATTACATCACTTATATTTCCAGCACATCTTTGATCCTGGCTCCTAAAATGACACTGTTTCACTGATAAAAATGTAATGTAATATATATGATTTTACTTAGGCATACCTTATTAAACATATCTTTATTTATTATCAGAAAGAAAACATTACAGAATCATATTACATTACTGTAAGGACTTTATTACCAGATTTAAGGATGTCAATATAATGTAATAAAATTACTTTAAAATGATGAAAGGAATAAAACATTCTACTAGAAAGCTCATAAAGAGCATAGGATGGAAACATGAGATAAATACTGTATACAATAATTTAATAAATGTTACATTTAATGTTATTAGTGGTAGATTCCAGTCATGCCATATTTTATTTAAAAGTTTACATGCCAAGATAACCAAAAGATACCCAAGGATTGCTCAAATTCTATCATTTATTGTATGTATGCAGTAATATATGAAGGGAAAAAGAGTGTTATATATTCTCCCTAATATCTCTTATTATTTTATGGTACAAGTTTAGCATACTGCAAATATATCTGTGAGTATAAATCAATATTAGAAACAAAAGCCATATAACTATCACCTTTTTTCAATGGAGAAACAAAATGGATAATTGTTCCATTTGCTACATTTTATTAATTCTAAGATACATTTAATCATATAATGATCCTTTCTATAAATTTACTACTAAGTGAAAGGGCGGGCCTACACCGGCCGACTCCATCTTGTTCTGTGTCCTTCACCTTGACCACACCTCCTCCCCTTGAGTAACCCCCCCTCACCTGCCTAACAGGACTCGGACCCTTCCCCTTCCCCACCCAATCGGCTGAGGCCATAGCCATTACCTCACCAACTGCCCCCAGGCCCCAATAAAACCTTTGTCCTTTTGAAACTCTTGCTCTCTCTCTCTCTGGTATCTCACCGCTGCTTTGGTGCAGGTAGGGGATTGAGCTCGAGCTAGCTCGAATAAAGGCTCTTTGCTTTTGCATCAGCCTCGGCTCCCTAGTGGTCTTTGGGGATCACGAATTCTGGGCATAACACTATGTATGAGAAGAATAATGCAAATTAAACTATAACCCAATTCTTTCTTTTTCCTCGTGAATCCTTATGACAATCTTGTTATTTTATGACAATCTTTCCTGTTACAATCCCAAGTCATAGGTATCAGGCCTATGCCTCCCTTTCATGCTGGGGAGAAACCAATATTCCTCAAACCATTAATACTGAGATTTCAATATAGAACTGGACCTGTGTTGGGTCTACCTCCAGGGAAGATGGCAGAGTTGAGGGATTCTAAGCTTACCTCAACATATAGATACACCTAGATAACACACAATCAGTATAAATAACCCAGATAATAACCCACCCAAAGACTGGCAGAACAGACGCTCCACAGCCAAATAGAGAGGCCACATTGAAAACAGTAGGAAAGGCAGAGACGTCGGGAACCAAACTGAACCAGGAGGGAGGACCACTGCAAACAGAGAGGACATAAAGGAGCAGACTTCATATCAGGCACCACGGGCATGGGGGACCCACACTGGAAAGAAAAATTGTCATAACATTTGGCTTTGAAAACCAGAAGGCTCTAATTTTGTGAGTTCATACAGTTAGCGGGGCTTAACACCTAGAAATATAAAAATCAGCAGGCTTGGCTCTGGGAGAGCCAGAGGGCCATAGGAAACTGAGCACCCACCCTTAAAAAGATAGCATATCAAATAACTCCACTGTGAGACAGCATAGTAACAGCAGTTTGAAAAATGCCTGGGGTATATGGCAAAGAGATTTATTTGCTAATGTCAGAACATTTGCAAGAGAGGCAGGGATCTTTAGATTTCTCCAAAACAAAAGAGCCATTTCCCTCTCCCAGCCCCCAGCCTAGATACAACACTGGAACTAGTGTGAATACTCTCCATCCTGCTTGCTAATAGTGTCCCCTGCCCATACATTTTCTTGACAACCCACCATCTCAGGAGTTCTCCAAAGTAACTCCAGGTCTCCTCCAATAGCAGACCTTTGCAAACATTAACATCATATGACCTGACCCTGTGCTTTCCTGCAGAGTTGCTCAATACAACACGTCTCTGGCAGGAGTCCATGCAAAGCAACACCACGAGCTTGGCATTGTGCAAAAAGCAATCGCAAAGCCCAGCACCACTGAAAACTGACTCCTGCCTAGGGGAGAGGGGAAGATAACCACACAGCCCAACTATAGTCCCAGCAATGGGACTATAGTCAAGCCTGACTGTAGGCCCCATCAACCAATGAAAAGGGCACTAAGGGAAAGCATCCTGCAGTTTGGTGTGATCATTCTGTCAAATGCCTGCTCTGATCCAACTCAAGCCCAAGCCAGCCCCAGACTGTCTCACTAAAAATACAAGGCCACCTTGAGCTTGAGTAATATCAGACAAAACCTGCCCACAACAGGCAAAGAGAGCCATGGCAGATGACTGAACTGAGGCAAGCAAAACTCAGCCACAACAACAGGGCACACATAACACACATAGGAGACATCCCTGAAGCATCATGTTCTGGTGAACTGGGGACACTGGACTACAGAGTACCATAGGACCTTGTCTTTATTAGGCCACTACTTTCAAGAGAAGGAGAAGTAGCTGACTTTCCTAACAGAGACAAAGAGTTAGACAGTATGAGACACAGGAGGATGTCCCAAATGAAAGAACAGGACAAAATCACAGCAAGAGAACTAGGTGAAACACAGACAAGTAATACCCTGATAGAAAAGTTAAAGTAATGTTCACAAAAATACTCACTAGACTTGAGAAAAGAGTGGAGGATCTAGTGAGAACCTCAACAAAGGGATAGAGAACATAAAAAAGAACAAATAAAAGATGAATAACTCAATAAGTGAAATTAACAATACACTAGTTGGCGGGGGGGGGGGGGGGCGCGCCTGGGTGGTTCAGTTGGCTAAGCGACCAACTTCAACTCAGGTCATGATCTTACAGTTCGTGGGTTCAAGCCCTGCATTGGGCTCTGTGTTGACAGTTCAGAACCTGGAACCTGCTTCAGATTCTGTGTCTCCCTCTCTCTCTGCCCCTGCCTCACTCCTGCTGTGTTTCTCTCTCTCTTTTAAATGAAATAAACATTAAAAAAATAAAAAAAAATACACTAGAGGGAATAAATAGACTAGAGGAAGTAGAAGAACTAATCAGCAACCTGGAGGACAGAGTAATGGAAAGTAAGCAATGAACAATATAAAGAAAAAAGAATAATAAAATATGAGAATGGATTAAGGGAATTCAATGACACCATCAAGTGTAATAACATTTGCAGAAGGAGAAGAGATAAAAGGGAACAGATTATTTGAAGAAATAATAGCTGACAACTTTCTAAATCTGGGAGAGGCGGGGGAGAAATCCAAGTCTAGGAGGCAAAGAGATACTCCAACAAAATCAATCCACGGAGGTCCACACCAAGATATATAGTAATTAAAATGGCATGAAGTACTGATAAAGAGAGAATTTTAAGAGAAGCAAAAGAAAACAGTTACATACAAGGTAAACGTTGTAAGACTATTAGCTGATTTTTCTGCAGAAACTTTGCAGGCTGAGAATGCCATGATATATTCAAAGTGCTGAAATAAAACAAACAAACAAAAACAACAAAGAACAAAAAAAAACCCTGCAGACAAGACTATCCAGAAAGGCTATCATTCAGAATACAAAGAGAGATAAACAGTTTTCCAGATAAAAGTTAAAGGAATCCAGCATTGCTGGGTGGCTCATTCTGTTAAGCACCTGACTCTTGGTTTCATCTCAGGTCATGATCTTGCATTTTTATGAGTTCAAGCCCTGCATTTGCTTCTGCACTGGTAACATGCAGCCTACTTGGGATTCTCTCTCTCTCCCTCTTTCTCTTCCCCTCTCCTATCCACACTGTCTCTCTCTCAAAATAAATAAACTTTAAAAAAAAGTTAAAGAAATCCATCACCACTAAATAAGCCATACAAGAAATGTTAAAGGGGACTCTTTGAATGGAAAGGAAAGACCATAAGTAAGAGTAAGAAAAGCAGGAAGCACAGAAACAGTAATATTAGTCAAGGGATTCACAAAATAAAAAGAAGTAAAGTAGGACACCATATACCTAAAAAATGTGTGTGGGGGTGGGGGGAGGGTGAGGGGGTAAGAATTTAATGCTTTTTAGAATGGGTTCAAACTTAAGGGACCATCAATTTAATATAGACTGCTATATGCATATGATGTTATATATAAATAGTAACCACAAATAAAAATGTGAAAGAAGGGAGTGAGAGAAAAAAGGAAGAGAGAAGAAGTACAAAAACAACTGTAAAACAAATTTAAAAATGACAATAAGTACATATCTACCCATAATTACTTTGAATATAAATGGACTAAATTTTCCAATCAAAACACATAGGGCAAAGGAATGGATAAGAAAGCAAGACCCATCTATATGCTGCCTACAAGGGACTCATTTCAGACCTAAAGACGCATGCAGATTGAGAGTGAAGGTCTAGAAATACATTTACCAAGCAAATTTAAGTGAAAACAAAGGTAGGGTGGCAATACTTTTATAAGATAAAACAGACATTAAATACTCTAACAAGAGACAAAAAAGGACCCTATAATATCTTAAAGGGAATAATCCAACAAGAATATATAACAATTATAAATATTTATACATATAACATAGGAGCAGGCAAATGCATAAAGCAGCTATTAGCAAACATAAAGGAAGTAATCAATAGTAATACAATAATAGTAGAGGACCTTAACACTGCACTTACATCAATAGATACATAATCCAAACAGAAAACCAGCAAGGAAACTGTGGCTTTGAATGACACAATGGACTTAAAAGATCTAACAGATATATTCAGGATATTCTATTTCCAAACAGAGGAATACATATTCTTTTTCAAGTGCACATGGAACATTCTTCAGAATAGATCACATGTTAGGTCACAAAACAAATCTCAACAAATGCACAAAGATGGAAGTCACACCATGCATCTTTTCCCACCACAATACCATGAAACTAGAAATCAACCACAAGAAAATCTAAAAAGAACACAAATACATGGAGAGTAACTAACACGCTCCTAAATAATGAATAGGTCAACCAAGAGGTTGATTGATCAAAGAGGAAATAAAAGAAAAAAAAAAAACCTGGAACAAATGAAAATGAAAATACAATTGTCCAAAATGTCTGGGATACAGCAAAAGGTTTCCTAAGAGAGAAGTTTATAGCAATACAGGCTTAACTCAAGAAGCAAGAAAAATCTCAAACAACCTAAGTTTATACCTACCAGAGCTGGAAAAACAAGAACTAAACACCCCAAACCATTAAAAAGAAGTAAATAATAAAGAGTAGAACAGAAATAAATGAAACTGAAAAAAAACCCAATGAAAACAGGAACTAGTTTTTTTTAACTTTAATGTTTATTTATTTTTGAGAGACAGAGAGAGAGAGAGAGAGAGAGAGAGAACACACAAATGGGGAGAGGCAGAGAGAGAGGAAGACACAGAATCTAAATCAGGCTCCAGACTCCAAGCTGTCTGCACAGAGCCTGATGTGGGACTTGAACTAACAAACTTCAAGATTATGATCTGAGCTGAAGTCACATGCTTTACTGACTGAGCCACTCAGGTGCCCCAGGAACTAGTTCTTTGAAAAGATTAACAAAATTGATAAGCCTTTAGCCAGATTCATAAAAAAGAGATAGAAAGAAACAGAAAGAGAGATGAGACGGAGACAGAGAGAGACAGGACTCAAATAAAATTCAGAACTGAAAGAGGAGAAATAACCATTAATAGCAGAGAAAACAAAGGATTTAAGAGAATATTATAAAAAATTAAATGCCAACAAATTGGACAACCTAGCATATATGGAAAATTTTTGGAAACATAAAATCTCCCAAAGCTGAATCAGGAAGAAATAGGTCATTTGAACAGACAGATTATCAGCAATGAAATGAAATCAGTATTCAAAAAACTCTCAAGGAACAAAAATCCAAGACCAGATGGCTTCACAGGTGAATTCTACCGAACATTTAAAGAAGACATAATACTTGTCCTTCTCAAAGCTGTCCTTTTATTTCAACAAATAGAAGAAGGAAAACTTTGCAATTCATCCTGTGAGGCCAGCATTACCTGGATATAAAAATCCATTGAAGAAACTACCAAAAAGAACTACAGGCCCATATCTCTAAAAAAAACATAAATGCAAAAACCCTCAACAAAATATTAGTAACCTGATTCCAATAATACATTTAAAAAATCATTCACTACAATCAAGTGGGATTTACTCCTGAGTTAGAAGAATGGCTCAATATTTGCGAATTAATCAGTGTTATATATCATATCAACAAGTGAAAGAATAAAACCATCTGATCATTTCAATAGATGCAGACAAAGCATTTGACAACACCCATTCATGATGAAAACCCTCAACAACATAGGTTGAGAGGGAACATATCTCAACATAATAGTAGCCATATATGAAACACCCACAGCTAACATACGCAATGGAGAAAAACTGAGAGCTTTTCCCCTAAGGTCAGGAACAAGACAAGGATGTCCACCCTCACCACTTTTATTTAACATAGTACTGGAAGTCCCAGCCACAGCAATCACACAAGAAAAAGGAATACAAGGCATCTAAATTGGTAAGTAAGAAGTAAAAGTTTCACTATTTGCATATGATACGCTATGTAGAAAAGCCTAACAATGCTATCAAAAAACTACAAGAACTGATAAATGAATTCAGTAAAGTCACAGGATACAAAATCAATGTACAGAAAGTTATTACATCTTTTATACACTAATTATGAAGCGATAGGAAAAGAAATTAAGAAAACAATCCCATTTTCAATTGCACCAATAGCAGTAAAACACCTCAGGATAAACTTAACCAAACAGATGCAAGACTGTACTCTAAAAAATAGAAAATATCGATGAAAGAAATTGAAGATGACACAAATAAATGGAAAAGTATTTCAGGCTCATGGATGGAAAAACAAATATTGTTAAAATAGCCATACTACCCAAAGCAGTCTACAGATTTAATGCAATCCCTATCCAAATACCAATAGGATTTTTCACAGAACTAGAACAAACAATCCTAAAACTTGAATGGAACCACAAAAGACCCTGAATAGCCAAGGCAATCTTGAAAAAGAATAACAAAACTTGAGGTATCACAATTCTAGACTTCAAGTTATATTATAAAGCTATCATAATCTAAACAGTCTGGTACTGGCACAAAAATAGACATATAGATTAATAGAATAGAATAAAAAAATCCAGAAATAAACCCACAACTATATCCTCAAACTCCAACAAAGGAATCAAGAATATGTAAGGTGAAAAAAGTCAGTCCCTTCAACAAATGGTGTGAGGAAAACTTGACAGCTACAGACAAAGAATGAAACCAGACCACTTTCTTACATCATACACAAATAAACTCAAAATGGATTAAGGACCTAAATGTGAGACCTGAAACCATAAAAATCATAGAAGAGAAGACATGCAGTAATATCTCTGACATCACCTGTGGCAACATTTTTCTATATACGTTTCCTAAGGCAAGGGAAACAAAAGCAAAAATACACTATTGGAACCATATCAAAATAAAAAAGCTTCTGCACAGCAACACAAACAAACAAACAAACAACAACAACAACAATAACCCAAAATTGAGGAAGCAAAAAGAGAGCCTACTGAATGGGAGAAAATATTTGTAAATGACATATCTGATGAAGTGTTAGTATCTATAAGATACAAAGAATTTGTGCAACTCAACACTAAAAACAATCCAGTTTAAAAATGAGCAGAAGACATGGACATTTTGACCAAAGTAGACATCCAGATGGCCAACAGACACATGAAAAGATGCTCAACATCACTAATCATCACAGAAATGAAATTCAAAAGCACAATGAAATATCACCTAACACCTGTCAGAATGGCTAAAATCTGTAAGATAATAAACAAGAAGTATTGGCTGGGGATGAAAAGCCACCTTTGAAAATCCCCACAGCTGGTGGGACTGCAAACTGGTGCACCACTGTAGAAAACAGTATGAAGGTTCCTCAAAAAGTTAAAAATAGGATTGCCACATGATCCAGAAATTATACTACTGGGTATTTTCCAAAAGAATAGGAAAACACTAATTTGAAAAGATATTTGCATCCCCATGTTCATTGCAGTGATATTTACAGTAGCCAAACTATGGAAGCAGTTCAAGTACCCATTAATTGATAAATGAATAAACACACATATGCAATGGAGTATCACTCAGCCATAGAAAAAAGAATGGAATTTTATCATTTGCAGCAACATGGATGGATGTACAACGTACAATACTAAGTAAAATAAGTCAGCGAAAGAAATTGGTGACGGGTGAAATTGGTGACGGGTAACTATACAGTAACCATAAAGAGTACTGAGTATATGTAAAATTGTCGAATTACTATACTGTAGACCTGAAACTTGTATATAACACTGTATGTTAATTATACTGAAGTAAAATATAATTAAAACAACAGGGGCACCTGAGTGTCCCAGTCAGTTAAGCGTCTGAACCTTGATTTCAGCTCAGATTATGATCTTATGTTTCTGGAGTTCAAGCCCTACATTGGGCTCCGTGCTAACAGCGTGGTTGCTTGAGATTCTTTCTCCCTCTCTCTCTGTCCCTCTACTTACCCCCTCTCAAAATAAATAAATACACTTTAAAAATAATAAAATAAATATTAGAAAGAAAGAGAAAAAAGAACAGGACCTGTATTACTGCCATGTCATCTGTTACTAAATATCTGCTTCTTTCAGGAACATGTCTGTTTCTTTATGCAGCTAAAAACACCACAATCAGAGCTTTTCTTCTACATTCTGACATTCCGCTGCCAAAATCACTGCATTCTGGCCTAAAATACAACGGGTCAAGGGAAATCCATGTTTCTGATACTGTTCCTGTTTCTGCAAATTTTCACAAATAAATGCTTCTTTAGCAGGGTTCGTGGATGTGTTTTGTAAAATGTTGACTTTGTTTTAGACAGAAATATTACAATCATTGAGTGAGCTACCTTAAATTTAATAGATGTTTTTCATATATATCAATTTAGGGCACATATAAACAAAAATGCATACATGAAAGGTAAATTAGAGATTGCTAAATATTCCCTCTCATTCATAGCCTAAATCTTGTATATTAATTTTGCAATCACGGTCAACAATTTCATGTTTCCACATAATGCATTACTCTTTGCCCTCAAGAGCATGGTTATCCAGCTTTTATAGACAAGTACTGAATTATTGTCTACAGAATTTTCTTCTAAGCCACTGAAACCCATTTTTCAAATTTAGATGCTGATATTACATAAATGTGTTTGATTTTACCATATTCATAGTTTTGTTTTTTCTCAAGAAAATTACTTATTGCTGGAATTTAAGCCTCTGTGCACAAAATCACCTGGAAGTTCTACAAACTGATAACTTAAATAATATATAATTTCCCACAGTAGTCTCTCCCTCCCTTAGTCCAAATTTTTCTAGGAATTGATAATTTCTTGTTTCATTTTTTTCCCATGGCCAGTGATTGAAAATTCTTTTGCATATTTCAGAGAAATAAAATAAGATAGCTTCCCTACTTGGGAGTGTCTTCCTTGTTCAAGTCCCATAAAGTATTTGCTTGTTGCTTTCAAGAAAATTTGAAATTGCAGCCACATTCCTTCAACGATGAATATTTGCTTCACTAATGTCTTATTTATGCCCTGTGGTTCTGCTTCTGTGCCTCTGCATACACAATACCATTTTGTATTTCAATGCTGAGACATAGTTGGACATTTTAAAAGACATTTAAAATGGTAATCAAACTTGACATGTGTAGTTCCAATAACGCACATGATTCGATTGAAGTAATTACAATATGAATAGCTCAGACCAAGGTCATACATGGCAGGTAATGACAGCTCTGTCATAACTGCTAACAGTCTTACAATGATTGTAAGACTATAACAATTGTGACAACAATTGTCAGATGCATCCCACTATTACAAATACTAAAATGTGCAAAAATACATTTCTCAGCATCAATGAAATATTCACGTAGAATCAATGTGATAAGTTTTTGCATATATCGGGTAAAGGTTTTATCCTAGAATACAGATATAATTGCCTCACTTAATAAATTTTTTTCTACTAAGTCATGGTACTTTTTGTTATTGAGAGTATAGTTACTAGTAAGTATTAAATATGTTTTGAAATATATACATTTACATTTCCAAATGTGTCCCAATAAATCTCATGTATTTTAAAACCTAAAAGTTCTCCCTAAAATATTTAATTAGTAATATAGATATAAGCCAGTGTTTTTGAAATTTGAGAGAAATATCAACTCTTCATAAAACATACTCAAAACTGAAGCTTTTAAAAAATATTTATTAATTTTGAGAAAGAGAGAGAGAGAAAACAGGGGAAGGGCAGAGAGAGACAGGGAGAGATAGTATCCCAAGCAGGCTACATGCTATCAGCACAGAGCCCGACACGGGGCTGGATCTCACAGACTGTGAGATCACAACCTGAGCCAAACTCAAGAGTTAGACGCTTAACTGATTGAGCCACCCAGGTGTCCCCAAACTGATGCTACTAATGCACTGATAAAAAACTTTAGAAATACACAGCTTTAAAATATAAGGAGATATATGTCTATACTCATGCAGATATAAGAAGTTTTCATATAATTTTATTAAAACTTTGAAAGTAAAAAATCCCAACAAAGGGAAAATTTTAATTTACAATGCATCATGAGATTTACCTTGAAAATGAGACACTGGAAGGATTCCTATCAAAGGCCTATGAAATTGAAAAAGACATTTACTTATAGATTTACTTACATGGCATCCTGTAAAATGAAAAACAGCAGTCATTATAGTTTTTAGCTATGTGTGTAATGATCAAAATTATAAACAGTATTTAATACTAGTGAAAAGACTGAATGGGAAATTTTCTGGCTTCCCTTTCTTATTTTCTTTGTCCTTTGGGCTTTCTTAGTTCCATTAATTGTCCTAATCCTCAGTTCACAGCTATTCTCTTTGACATTCCCTTCATTTTCTTTCTTTCCTGTGTCCCTCCCTTCTTGTCTTCTCTCTTGTCCCCTTTACATCCATCGTTTCTTATCTCTACTTTAGAAGAATAACAGAGGCAAGTTGGAAGGAGTTTTTATGGATGCTTTGTTGTTTTCAGTGGGAAAGATTTCACATCTCTCTTCTATACATTTGGACTTCTTTCCTAGAGCATAAACCACTATACCTTTCACAGAAGGTAAAAGTAACGAAAGGGTAAGGCAGAGAGTATATCAGTGATGACAGGAGACAAAGAGGTGAAGATCGGTAATGATATTTATTTAAAGTATATTTTATGGGAATACATTTATAAAAGTGAAGAAATTGTATGGTTCATTATTTTATTTCAAAATCAGCATTTGTATGACTACTATGCAGACCCAAAAGTGAGATATTATCAGCACTCAATATCCCCTGCCAGTACCTTCTCCAGTCTCCCTCCCCTCTTTTCACTTCCCAAAGTTACCTCTCAGTTGGACTTAAATCACTATGCATTAGTTTTGCCTGTTTTTAAACTTTACACTAATGGAATCATACAATATATTTGTATTTGGCTTATTTTGTTTAATATATGTAAGTTCTTCTATTTTGGTGCATGTAGCAGTCATCTGTTCATTGCTATCGAACTATAATATGCAGTTTTAAGATATAACATTATTATCCACACACAATTGCAGAAGCTTTGGGTTGCATCTAGTTTGGGGCCATTATAAATGAATATTCTTGAATATGTCTTTGTCACACACATACACACACACACACACGTTTTATATATATCCATTATATTTTACAATTATGAATCCAACATCAAAATGGTAAAGAATATATCCATCACCCTCAAAAGTTTCCTTAAACCCTGTTTAATCCATTTTGTCTGCCTCTCCCCACATCTCCCAACCTATCACTTTCCCCAGATAATCTGTAATCTACTTACTGTTACTAAAGATCAGTTTGCATTGTATAGAATTTAAGACAAATGAAATTATACAGGATGTACTTTTTTTAAGTTCCTATAAATATTTTTCCCCAGTTTTTTTAAGGAATAAATGATATAGATCACTGTATACGTTTAAGGCATAATTTTTGAATTGACACATGTTTTTATTATTATTCCAACTAAATATATATATAATACGTTTTCTAATTATTTCATGTTACTGAATTCAACCTGAATTCCACTGAAGCCAGAAAACATATATTACATAATTTGTTTCTCTGAAATTGGTGGAGACTTTGTTCAGAGCTCACCTTTCATCAATTTTGGTAACATTTCCTTGAGATACTACAAAAAGAATATTTATTATGTTATTGCATGAACAAAACAAGAAGTTAACAAGGAAACAGCAACTACCATAAAAAAAAAGAAAGAAGGAACAAAAGGAAGGAAGGAAGGAAGGAAGAAAGAAAAAGAATGAAAGAAAAAAGAAAAAACCAAACCCTAGAGTTGAAAAATACAATAACTAAACCGAAGAATTCAACAGAGTTTCAAAGGTAGACTCAACCATGCAGAAGAAAGAATCAGCAACCTGGAGGATGGGATATTGGAAATTACTCAAAGTGAAATAAGTGAGAAATATGTGAGACAGAGAAAAACAAATACTCACTTATAATCTCACTTATAGGTAGAATTTAAAAAAATAATCTCACTTATAGGTAGAATTAAAAAAAAAAAAACAAACAAAACCACCTTATAGAAAAAGTGATCATACTTGCAGTTACCAGAGGTGGAGGGATGGAAGACAGGAAGAATTTGAGGAAGGTACAAACTTCCAGTTATAAAATAAATAAGCACCAGGGATTATAATGTGCAACATGAGGACTATAGCTAACACTGCTATAAAGTTGTTTATAGAAACACTCCTAGAAAGTTGTTAAGAGTTCTCACCACAAGGAAAAAAAATATTTTTTTTGTATTTATTTGAGAAGATGGGCATTAGCTGAACCTATTGTAGTAATCATTTCATAATACATGTAATTCAAGCCATCATGAGTTATGCCTTAACTTATACAGTGATGTATGTCATTTATTCCTCAAAAAAACTGGGGAAAAAAGATTTATAGGAACTTTTAAAAAAGTACATCCTGTATAAATTTCATTTGTCTTAAATTCTATACAATGCAAATTGATCTTTAGTAACAGTAAGTAGATTACAGATTATCTAGGGAAGGTGATAGGTTGGGAGATGTGGGAAGAGGCAGACAAAACGGATTAAACTGGGTATAAGGAGACTTTTGAGGGTGATGGATATGTTCTTTACCATTTTGATGTTGGATTCATAATTGTATACAGATATCAAAACATCAAATCATAATCTTTATTTAATTACTGGATGTCAATTACAACTCAATAGAGTTATAAAAATAAAATTTTAGACTATATATGTAGTTTCAACTTGTGGTTTTTTGGTTATATTCCATTTTAATTCTTTATTTTAAAAATGAGAACTAAAATTATGTAGATTTATTCTCTTTGTAATATGTGAGCACACAAGTGATTTTTCCTTAACGTAGGTCAGAGGGTCTGACAAGTAAAATAAATAACAAAAGAGTATTTGTGTCAGATTAACATTTATGTTAGCAGTTACTTGAAAGTTTAGCATGTTTGTTTAGCTTTTAATTTTTGATTCAAGAATATTTGCATAACATTTACTTAAAAACAACCTAAATGCTTGCAATTGCTTATTAATCATTGTAGTTAAGTCATCTACTTGTATAATTTAGGTTTGTTATTCTGACACCACTGCATAAATTTGCATGGTTGCATAAAATGTCAGTTTTATAGTTGCTCATACACAATTGTTAATGAATTCCTATTATGTGCATATCACTAATACACCTGTGAGGCTTTCTTTATTTTATCCAGAGAGGTTGCTAAGGTCTAGGGTGGTTTGTAGCTCACCGTGAACCAAAATCTATCATAGACTGCTCTCCTCAGATTTCTCTTTGCCAAAGGAACATTCTCCTTGTAATGAATATTGTGAATCAGAGGAGTCTACATGGCTTACATCTGCATTTCTTTTTTGCCTATATGAAAGCAATTTAGTAGTTTAAGCCTCAGTTGTTAAGGAGTAATGGCACATTGCCCAATAGCAGCACATATCCAAATGAGTGAAAATGGATATTCTGATGAGTAACAATGCAGTGATTGATGTGAAATACTTTTCTCTTTTAAAAGGTCACTAAACTTCAGAACAACATTAATCAGGTATTGGATTTGCAATTAGAGATACTATCACTTTTAAATCCATCAGACATGTGTATGGACAGGCATAATCAATCACTCACTGATTGTTTGCAAAAAAAAAAAAAAGTATTTTCATTCCCATCTCATTGAGGTCCTCTAGAAGAAATAGTAATATAATGTTTAAAGAACAATGCAGAAATTTTGATATTTAAACTGAACTCTAGTATTATGTGATTCTGTTGGTATTTATTAGAAAAATTTGCTTATAATTATCAATTCAATTTCATATAATTTTCAGATTTTTGAGGTCTATGTCAATGAAGTAGTGTTTCCACTTTATTTAAGTTGTACATTTTTAAGACGAGAGAGAGAATAAAAGTAGGGAACTATGTAGATAAATAAAAGGACCTGGTGAAAGCTAGAGATATTTAATGATAAGATTTTCAAGTAGTTTTTTTAGAATTCTTTTAATTAGTGAGCTCTTTAAATTTGACAAGTGCTTTTTAAATAGTAATCTTAAATATAGCCATTTTGCTGTTGTTAATTTCTCTTTTCCCTTTGCTTGTCTGAAAACATTAACATTTATTTACTTTACTTTTATGTCCATGACGATTTACATACTTACGATTTTAACACATGCTCCTGTTACTAAAATGCCATGAAGTGTGTTTGACTTAATATACTGAATGCTTTAAAGTAACAAAAGAGATTCAATATTCTGCCTGTTTTCATGAGCTAGACCAATAGGTTTAAATGCTGTCAGAATATCATCCAAGAGTCATTCAACTATTATAATTTAATTATTTCAGTAGCAGCCTTTTCATCAGATAATTCCAACCTTGAAAACTGGCAATTTTATGCTGTTAATGTTGTAGTTTCAATCCAGTGTTCTTCTGTTTCTAGAACCACGTATGTATGTGTGCCATAAACTTTGCTCCACATTCTGATGGGGAACCTAGTCATTTGCATGTAGGCACAGCATAAACATGGTGTAAGCCAGAACTAGGTTTCTACTTGCATCAAGTAGACTTAGTATATATCACTCCTCTATTTCATGTTACTATCAAAATTAGAAGAAATGTGCTTTTATGAAAAAAATAATAACATTGTAGAATTAAATTGACCATGGATATTATAGGAAGAAAAAAGGAAATTAAATTTATGAAGAAAATAATAAAAGTTATAATTCAGAATTATATGAAATGTAATCCTTCTCTGAGGAGAATTAGGACATGCTTCTGGTTCTGAGTCCACATACACAGAGCAGTGGGTTTGGCAATCATCACGAGAAGAAATTGAAAAAATAGCAATTGGAGCTGTAGAGTGCATCAGGTTCCCTCATCTCCACGTTTCCCACCCTTTCCCAGGCCTGCCACTCCTTCCACCTCCCCATGAACTTTTCTTCATTCCTATATAGGTCATATACATGGTGCAGTAAAGACATGTAGCTCATGGGAAACCCCAAAAATTCTATGTAACTTTACTCCTGAAAGTTTCTGATGTGAATATATAAAGGTCTGGATGGAGACCTAAATCAATTTTTTAATGATTTATTTTATTTTATTTTATTTTATTTTATTTTATTTTATTTTATTTTATTTTATTTTATTTTATTTTAGAGAGAGAGAGAGAGTGTAGAGTATGAGTGGGGGGAGGGGCAGAGAGAGAGAGGGAGACACAGAATCTGAAGCAGGCTCCAGGCTCTGGGCTGTCAGCACAGAGCCCACCAACTGCAAGATCGTGACCTGAGCTGAAGTCGGATGCTTAACCAACTGAGCCACCCAGGTGCCCCAAGACCTAAATCAATTTTAAGGAAGTTCTCTACCAGGTGAATCCATTTAGGGTGGTAAAAGGCAAAAAGAAAAGGAAAAGGCAAAGCAACTCTATTTTACACAAGTGATATCTATAAGAGGAAAAAATACAAAGGATGAAAGGTATTTTCATTTTAATCAACATAAATGCCTTTACAAATTTATGTCTGACTGACATCTTGGGGTCAGTTCTTTATTTTTGTCCTAACAACTCTGTTATTATTGAGGTCTAACTTGGGATGTGTACCAGACTCCTTCTAGTACTTTTTAGGACATCTTTTTCCCCACCACACACGTACGTAATCTCAAAATGATTAGCTGGGTGCTCATTGAAAAATATAACTTCAACCATGTCTCTCTTCTGCCCCAAAATACTCCCATATCTTATTATCTAACAAAGTGAAATGCAAAATCTTTACAAAGACAGACAAGGTCATAATGGATCTTCCCCAACGCCCCTTATCTCTGACTAAATTTCCACTATCCTCACATTAGCCTCCTTATTTTTCAGTGAATACAGCAAGTACACATCTTTCCTATAGCCTATGAACTTTCAATACCTCTGCAGAGAAGACTCATCCTCCACATGTGTTTATGGCTACTGCCTTCGTATCTCTGTTACATTTTCATCTTAATAGTGAGGGCTTCTCGCAAACCCACGCCACCGTGTACTCTCTGTTTAGCTAACCATACTTTATTTTTATTCTCTTAACTGTAAACTGTGTGAATAAAGGGGGTTTATTTTATTTGTACTTACATCCTTAGCACCAAAATATATAGGCACCCCATAAGGATTATTTTAGTGAATTAAAACATATAGATATTGCATGAATTTCCTTGGAAATATATTTTGACTCTGATTCTACAATTTCATACTTTTTGTTTTCTGATTTGTTTAATGGTTTGGTATTTGTAACACGCTAAAGAAAATATATGTGCATATTTTTTACAGAGGTTGGGAGAGAAGACATATTAAAGGATGAGACTGATCTGACTGACTTTTTTCAAAATGATAGATTTGACTACTTACATACGCAAAACTTGTTAGCCACAATACCAAAGTCAGGATCCATAAAAGAAAGAATTGATAAACTGCACTTCATTAGCATTTAAAAATTCCGCTCTGCAAAAGACACTGTCAAGAGAATGAGAAGACTAGCCACACATTGGGAGAAAAATATTTGCAAAAGACATGTATGATAGAGGAATGTTTTCTGAAATATACAAAGAACTCTTAAAACTCAATGATAAGAAAAGGAATAGCTCAGTTAAAAAAAATGGGCAAAAGACCTAGACACCTCACCAAGGAAGATATATAGCAGACAAGAAGATACTCAATATCGTAGGTCATTAGGGAATTATAAATTAAAACAACAGTAGTATACCATTGCATACCCATTACAATTGCCCCAAACAAAAGGCACTGACAACACTCAGTGCCAGTGAGGATGTGAAACAAGAACTCCCATCTACCGATGGTAGAAATGCAAAAATGGTACAGCCACTTTGGAAGACAGTTTAGCAGTTTCTTACAAAACTAAACATACTCTTGCCATATGACCCATCAATCATGCTCTTGGGGATATACCCAAAGGAGGTAACAACATGACCACACAACAAATTGCACATTAATGCTTATATCTGGTTTTTTCAAAGTTGCCAAAACTTGGAAACCAAAATGTCCCTCGGCAGGTGATTTGTAAGTAAACTGTGCTATATCTGGAAAATTGATTATTATTCAACATTAAAAACTGATGAATTATCAAGTCATGAAAAGACACGGAAGTAACCTTGAATTATTGTTACTAAGTGAAAGACGCCATGCTGAAAAGACAATATACTATGATTCCAATTATGTCACCCAATGAAAAAAGCAAAACTATGGAGCCAGTAAAAGGATAAGTGGTTGCCATGGGTTAGGAGGAGGGAGGAATAGATAGGCAAAGCATAGAGAATTCTTAGCGCACTGATACTCTTCTGTATGATACTACAGTCACGGATACATATCAATACACATTTGTCCAAATCCATAGAATGTAAAACATCAAGAGTGAACCCTAAGGTACACTGGATTTTGGGTGATAATGATATTTCAGTGTAGATTCACTGATTGTAACAAATGAACTACTCTGGTGTGGGCTTTTAATAGTGGGGAGACTTATGTCTATGTGGGGGCAGGTGGTATATGGGAACTCCCAGTACTTTCCTCACAACTTTGCTGTGAACCTAAAGAATAAACATAAAAGACACAAAGTAGGAAAAGATAGATAAGCTTAACAGCAAGCCACACCCCCCCAAAGTGTAAACATCTTCTAACTACCAGAGAAATCAATAAGAAAAAAAATGAACAAGCTAATATAAAAATGTACAAAAATTGTGCCAAAGGAGAAAAATATTTTAAAGTTCAGAAATGAAAACCATAACATAATGTGATCCTGGCCTTACAATGAATTTTAATAATTCACTACCAAGTTTTGCCTCTGCCTAGTTTCTTGTATTTTTACAGTAATACTCACTACGGGTCATTAGGAGCAAATTTCCAGGAGAATGAAAGTGGTTCCCTGTAATGTGCATTTTCATTAAATCCAGGCTTGCCTTTTAACTAAATTTCCTGCTGGTCTTTCAAAGTGTCTTATCTCTCTTCAGTCCTTATCAGTAAAGAGAGTAAATGTTGCCATTAGAGGAAGCTGCCAACCATTGACCAGATGGCTCTACGGGGGCTAGAATTGGTTGAGGACCCTGGTATAGTAATTTCTTGAGATTTAGAGATTTGGCTCTATGGTCAGCTCTGGGATGTGTCTGGTCAGACTGGAGCATCTTGGATGTCTCCATTTTATTATCAATGCCAATGGCTTGGGCTTTGATCATTTCCAAAGTCTGTTACGATTCAGAATGGGTAGGAAGCAGTTCTACATTGGAGTTATTCTTAACAAAAATTCTTAGTCGTTTGTGCATGTGTGATTTTCAAAGTAGTACATACTTATTTTAAGAAAATTAAAGAAATATATTACTGAGAATTTGAAAAAAAAAAAAGAAGAAGAGGAATGTGAAATCAAAATAGATATTACTTTTCAGTCCTCCCAGAGATTAAGGAGAAGAGGTAGTCTCATACAATCTTGGAAGCCATGTAAATTAGAACTACTCTTTCGGAGCACCTGACAATAGGCATCAAAATTAATTCGAGCCACTAGCTCCACTTGTTAAATTTGTCCCAAGAAGATAATAGGCAAGTATGCTAAGATATGCTATAAAGATGTTTAACATAGGATTTCCCATACTGGAAAACTATGGAGCCAGTAATTTGGGCATGCTTAAATAAAGAAGAACCATAAAATGGAATTCTATGAAGCTATTAATAAAAGGTCAGTTATATCTGTATGTAAAGTTAATATTAGAAATATTTAATGGCTGGTACAGCATGTGAGCCTACAGTGACATTATAAATGGACATTTATCTTTCTGACATATTCTGGGTAACCTTTGGCACTGTGTTTAACCTATGACCATAAAGGATATATAGGACAGACACATTGCTGAATGAAAAGAGAAGATTTGGTTCCAGAAAAAAAACAGTCTGATTATTTGGTCATTTTTTTTTATCTGTGTGTTATGTTTTAACATATGTTTATCTTTAACATATGTTTTATCTGTGATGTCAATTTTGTAAGACTTGACATACTTAAAATTTCAGCCAACCCCAGTCAAAACAGTATATATTGGTAAAATTACCTCTGTATTTCCCTATGCCCATCACCAACCTCAGCCTCTCTCTCCTGTATCCTGTTTCCTCACTGAGGTAGGATAAAGTATCTCCTGTTCTCTTACAATAAGACGTAAGAGCTTGGGTGAACTTTAATTTCTTGGACCCCTGAACTTTGCTTAACATAAGTTAAAACCTGAATCTAAAGAGAAATGAAGATTTGTCCTTGAAAGCCAGCCTCCATGTCAGGTGCATAGAGGCCTCTTCATAAAGTCATTAAGGCCTTGTTGGCTCTTAAGTATCATGAAATTCAACTGAAATTTATGGGATAGGAGGTCAGAAAAAATAAATGGGTAGAAAGAGCCACACAGATATTTTTAATAATGCACAACCAATTTACTAGTTTGTTTCAGGAAAAATACACACACACACACACACACACACACACACACACACACACGTGTGTGTGTGATATATAATAATGTGCATTTTTGCAAAAGCCAAATACACTAATACATAATAAAACATTATATGGACAATTTGTTCTCTGGCTCATTCAACTGCTTTTCTTTCATGAGAAAGCTAATTCCATTTTACTAGCTAAAGTAGGTCTCAGTTGCAGACATTAAGCTGTACTTTCCCATGAAAATACGAAAGTGAGAAACACACAAGTAATGATCATGTCCTTCCCCTCTTCAGCTCTGTAGCCATCACCACAGTCAATCTAGATCCTTCCTGATTTTTGAATAATCACTAGGTGGTTTTGGGGTATAATCCTTTAGAGTCCACATCGAGAATACTAACCATATAGCTTCAACAATAATCAGGGCCAAAGACAAAAACTTGCAGCAGTTTGCATGGTATTCTTCAATCAGAAATGAGGAATTTTGTTACACAATTTCCCCTGAAGGATCTAGATTAATCTGTGCATCTGTAGAACCCAGGAGGCCTGTAGAGATTCAGTGAGAGAACAGATTTGGTGGCTGTATATCACTGAATTGAGAGTCTACTAATTAAATCTCCCATAAAAGAAAAACTATTAGGCTTTTGTAGAGTGCTATCATTTATAAGAAGTTGCCATTTGGGTGTAATAAAAAAGTACATCAATAATTTATTACCTACAAATTTTAGGCACATATATTTTGAATTAAATTTAACTTACAATTTTCAAACACGAAAGTAAATTTAACTGCATTTGAGATTCCATTTCAATATCCAGATATTTTATTAAAAATAATATTTAAACATCAAACCCAATAGCTCATCTACTTGCTAAGACTTTACAATTGTATGCATCAAAGAAAAATATGCAAAATACTTGAAGTAATTTATCTAAAAAATTAAAGCACAGGCACTCTCAGTCCTTGTTCTATAAAAATACTAGAGTGTGCATATCTATCTAAATTGATATATGCTGATTAGCCATACGATAGTAAATAAATAACTGCTACAAGAGTCTCCTAACTTTGCCTAAATTTGTGCTATTTTCAACGTGGTGTCACATTCAAATACCATAGAAAATAGCCTGAAGACAAAGTATATGGCTCCTCATTTAAGACTGACTCATTTGCCAAAACAGATGAACATATGGGAAGGGGAGAGGGGAAGACAAGAGAAGGAAACAAACCACAAGAGATTCTTAATGATAGAGAACAAACTGAGGGTTGTTGAGGAGAGGTGGGTGGGAGCTGGCCTAAATGGGTAAGAGGTGTTAGGGAGGACATTTGTGATGAGCACTGGGTGTTGTATGCACGTGGTGAACCACTGAATTCTACTCCTGAAAGTAATGTCACACTGTATGTTAACTAACTAAAATTAAATTAAAAAATAAATTGCATAAAAAAAGACAATAAAAAGACTGACTCATTTTTTTGTGGCCTTGATTTTGCCTATAATGAAAAGATGCAGGGAACGCAATCACCTAAAATCAGATATACCTAATTTCAGCTTAGAGACTTTTTTTTTTTTTAACATTGGTATAATTTGCAAGACTGCTGGGTGTTCTCTGTCTTCCTTCTTAGCAACAGAATCTGGTAACTTGAAGGGAAAGAACCCTTCTAAAATACTTGAAAGAAATCTTATTTCCTTGCTTTGAATCTGTGGCATTTTGGGCTGCCTCTGAGAAGAAAATGCTATGTCTCTGTTTCTAGCTACTACGGAGTAGAGTACAGCACAGCAGTGAGTTTTCTAACTTTGATAACATTCTGTATCCTATGCAGACAATTTTGAATTTCCGTAACATCATTCAGAATATGTTACAGTTTCTGTGTATACTGAGTGTATAAAGTGTGTGAGAGAACACTGTCATTCTTTGAAAAGGAAAGCAAATAGGAAATCCTGAATGGGATGCATTATATTCTAGTTTAAATTGGAACATTATCTTCCTTATCAAGTGCTATATACTAAGTATCCACATTATAGGATGTTTTGTCAGTACCTGGCTAAAAGGAAACAAACAGAAATTCTACTTCTGTCAGTTGATAATATAAACAAAATAACAGGGATACTGTAAGGTATGTAAGCTATATATTCAGAGAAAATTGTGCAAAACCTAAGAGATAATTGACTTCATAGTTTGATATTTTGTATCCTTTATGCAAAATAAACAAGAAAATAAAGGACAACACAAAGTTTCATTGTTACTTTTCCTGTGTGTGTGTGTGTGTGTGTGTGTGCGTGTGCGCGTGCGTGTGTTCAAAGTCTAAATTGTCTCAATGGGCATGAGTTCCATGCTGTTTTAATATTTTAAACTTTCTTTTCTTTCATACACACAAAAATACTATCATTCTCTATTACTCTGTACTACACATTTTAAAGTCTATATTTTACAAGGAGTGCATTGCGTGATACCATATTTGACAAATTACTCCATCTCGTAGGCATGTTAAAATAATGTTATACTTTATGTGTAATTTGTCAAAAAAAATTCAATTACCTGGGAGAACAAAGATGTCATTATGACTGCAACAAGTTGTGTATGTTCAAAGAAATCAGAAACAAGAGACCTTTCTTTCTCATTCCATATGTTTTTATACGATGAGTACATAGTTCTTGAATTTAATTTGCAAACTCCTCAAACTGAAAGAAGTATCTCAGTGTTATGGAATTTTGAACTTCTTTCTGGGCAAGAAGAGGGTTTTTTTCTACTTATGTGCATTGAAATGGTGCTGTCTACACTATTTCAACATTTCAAAGCTTTGAAACAGATTTATGATTGATCTAATATTATTCATGTAATTATTTGAAATATTTTGACAATGGCATGAACTTAAAATTTAAGTTTTACAACTAGTATCATTATCCCTAAATTTTATACATGCCCCTGTTTAGGAATCCCCATTCCTGGTTTTCGTATTTGAGTTGAATGGTTCTAGAATCAAGAAATCATCAAGAGATGTAGTCCTGCTATTAAAAGCACCTTCTACTCCTCATCAGAAAATTGTATCTAGGAAAATACTCAACGATATAATAATACTCGTTCTTTTTGTCCATCTTTAGCTTCTTCTATTGAAAAAAATATTCACCCTGACTTTTTCTCCTGTATCAACATGTTGTAAACCTAAGCTTTGCAGGGGAAGAGATAATACACCAGAAAAGTCTGGGGAAATACGCAGTATTAGAATAAGGTAATGATTTGATTGTTACATTCATTAGGATAAATGCATTTTGACTACCTGGCCTGCCTGCTCTGAATAACAGTTGTCCATCATCAAACCAGCCCATTCATGCTTCTTCTCAATCTTCAGTTCTCTATGTGGAATTTCTTTTCTTTTTTAAACATTTATTTATTTTTGAGACAGAGAGAGACAGAGCATGAACGGGGGAGGGTCAGAGAGAGAGGGAGATACAGAATCTGAAACAGGCTCCAGGCTCTGAGCGGTCAGCACAGAGCCCCGCGCGGGGCTCGAACTCCGGGACCATGGGATCATGACCTGAGCCGAAGTTGGACGCTTAACCCACCGAGCCACCCAGGCGCCCCTGTTATTTACATTTTATTTTTTTTTAAATTTTTTTTAACGTTTATTTATTTTTGAGACAGAGAGAGACAGAGCATGAACGGGGGAGGGTCAGAGAGAGGGAGCCACAGAATCTGAAACAGGCTCCAGGCTCTGAGCTGTCAGCACAGAGCCCGACGTGGGGCTCGAACTCACAGACCGCGCGAGATCATGACCTGAGCTGAAGTCGGCCGCTTAACCGACTGAGGTGCCCCATCTATGTGGAATTTAAGAGAAAATAAGCTCAGTTAGAAACGAATGCTGAGCCTTCACAACATCTACCACTGTGACTACCATTTTTTGATTATATTAAAAATTAATTTGTTTCTTCTACCTTTGGAATCCAGCTGAATGTGACACACATTTCCACATTTCTTCATCAAAATTGGCATCTTCAGAGGTAATACAGTTTCACTTATTTTGGAGAAGTTCACTTATTTAAAGGCTTCTTCAGTCTCTCCCCCCAGAGGATTCTATTTATGCCTTCAGACCTATGCTTTATCTAAATCATATTCCAAACATAATGAACATCTTCCTAATATTTCCTAACATTTTCAATATGATTTGGCCACAAGAAAAAAAAAATCATTATGTTCACGTAGAAAAAGAGGAAAAATAAAAGCAAAGAAAGTAGCACTCAATATCAGCAGAGGAAACATTTTTATGTAGCTTCTTTAGCAACAGTGAAATAGTTTTTGATCATGAACACTGTGGATAATATGTTGGACCCTTTCTGTCTCTCGACTTCTAGTAGTAAACTGCAACTTAATTATTGGGAAACATTGCTATCATTATTGCATTTCTAGTCATTTTTTTCTCCCAAATGACTTATACTTGTGATGTAGTGTGGTTACTGTTCCCAGGATCAAATAAATTGAAAATATACAAAGAAATAAGATGCTTTTAAACTGATTTTGTTTTTAACCCAAATTTTCTCTGTGAGAATAGGCACAAGCAATAGTTCCATAAATATATGTTTGTACAAAATACTATATTGAATATATGATTTTTTGTCTGAGGGAATGCATGCTTATTTAGGTATTTTTTCCAGCTAACAAATATTTTAGCTTTTCTGAGAAGTCCTCCCAAAATCTCTATTTTGCTTTACTAAATCTAGTTGTTTTGTTATTTTTTTTTCAGTTTCATATCAATATAGAATTAGAATGCAGTAGATAATATGCTGCGTATTGGGATGGTTAACTTACCCTCTCTTATTCTCTACCACTCACATACAGCTAAATATAATCAAAGGACTAAAGAGAAAATCTTATATGGTGGTATTTGAAAATGGGACAGAAGATGTAGTAGAGAATACTTGAAATTGTGAGTCATGACAGTTGTGATATAAATCCTTTGCTATATTTTGTAAGATCTAACTGTATCCTGAGAGAGTTTTCCAAGGCTTTTACCCTCACAAGTAACATTTTGAAAGAAAAATAAGTTACACACATAAACAAATTTACATTAGATATACTTAGAATAATATGAATAAGCTAAGCTAAATATTTAAAAAATATTGATTCAAAATACATGCCTTGTGCTATAGCAGTGACTGCCTTTGTTTTCAGATTATGTGCATAATTTTATTAACAAAATTAAATTTGTATTGGCATGATTAACTCAGCTAGAAAGACATTCAACTTTTAATTTCCCAGTAAATTTGTAATGTTCTCTCAGAGCATAATCATAACGAAACAAGACTTATAGGGATGGTTAACTTTATATGTGAACTTGACTGGACCATGAGATACTTAGATATTTGGTTAAACATTATTCAGGGTGTTACCATCGGATCTCTTGGGTCTTTTGCTTGTTGACTGCAGAGATTTCAGACCTTGGGAACTGTCAGCCTCTACGATCATGTGAACCAATTCTTATATATTTTAAAATACATTACTAAAGAGTACAATATAGGAAAATAGCAGCAATGGAGAATATATTTTAAAAATGAAGTATTCTGAAAAGATGTAAATTTCTAGCAGGGGCAGAAATAAAAGGGTTTTAGTATATCTGGGAAATTGAAACCAGTTTTGAAGGGACACATATCAAATGTAAACAGCAAACCTATTTCAGACTGTTAACAATTTGATATTTAAATCATTCAATTAATATATGTCAGGTTCCTTCTATGTGTAATACTGTGCCAAAGGCTACAGAGGATAGTATCACATTCTGTACCATCATATAATTTAAAAGTACATTGGCAAACATAATGCTGGTAAATGTCAAGGCATCTATTCTATTCCAAAAACATTGCTGTGACATATGAAGATAGAGAGAGGAAATTTTTTCTAATTTATTCAAGGCAATGATTTGATGACATATTGTAGCACGATGGCATCTTGAGGGAAGAAACCCACAGGTTTTAAAAATGAGTAAATCATCTGGAAGTTGGGTGGTACTGGACAAGACAGTAATTGATATCAGAAGGATATGAAATTGATGTTGCTTTTTTTTTTCCGCCTAACTCACTGCACCTGGTGAGGGGGCATGTCCTTCATTGGAGACAGGATCCCTTGATAGCCTCAAAAGTTCACCTTTCTATCTCTACTGCTCTATGGCAGTTGGAGTAGTGTCAACCCTCTCATCAAGTGATGGATTGATTCAGGCGGAGACATATGTTACAATTTTGGCCACTGAGATATCAGAAAGGCTTCTAGATGCTTCTGAAAAGTTTTTATTTCACTCTTATTTCACATAACCCCGTGACGATCCTTTTGTGCTACGTTTTGCCATCCTGTAAGGAAGGAGCCCTGAGAACCTCATGAAACACAGGGAAAAGGCAGGAGACAAGCTCGAGTGGAGCGAAGGCTTTGCCAAGTAGCTGAGTCATCAGATCTCTGAATTGTCCTGCCTCTGGACGTCCTATTTTTTGTCATAACATATCTCCTTATTATTTCACCCCTTCGTCTGCTTTCTCTTATGGAAGACAAATGCCATTATTAAATTGTTAAATAATGGCCTCGCAATGTTTTTCAGCGTGCAAATTATTACTTGATCATCGAGTTGGCTTCAGGAAAACAGTAGGAGAGGGAAAAGGGCCTCACTGTATCTTCAATAGAAGAAGCGATCTGGCAGCTTATGGACTAAATCCTACACAAAATTTCAGCCAGGATTATACATAGGACATTACACATAAAAATCTGAATTTCTCTCTTCTCTTAAGAAATGAGGTTCAGTTTCACGTGGCAACTAGGAAGAAAACAGTTAGTATTCAGTCTCTAAATTCCTTCCTCCATCCTTAGGGAATCTACCTTTTAGACCCCCTCCAGAGCTCTGATAAGAAGCTTTTAGGTTCTTCTCTAAGTTCTTGTGTAACTCGGTTGTTTAGTAGTCATGAAGCCATGATTTGGATTTATGGGATGCAGCTGCATTAACAACGAAAATTTTCAAGTGATCAGTGCAGGCAAGTCACATAGGTCCTTTAGCTACATGAGAGTCAACGTACAAAAACCAAAAAGAGCCCCAAACCAAGTGGCTTCCTTGTGTTCAGCTGTACCGCACGGAGTTGCCTTGGTCACTTTGAAATAGAACTATATCCCAGTGTGCCAAAAGAGGCTTTTGGAAATCTGAAACTTCTCAAGAATGATGATGGGCTTGTGGCTATTTCTTGGTTGTTTTCATTCTCTACTAATCATTAGCAAATGCCAGTGTTGGGGAAAACCTGTGACTTACATGGATCTGTTTTGACAATTCAACCATTTCTGGTGACGCACTGACAATTGGTTAGACATAACAGACTGAGTGTACCTTTTCAGTGCAGCAGAACTCATGTTCTTGGCGTTTGCACATTTAATGCTAAACAGAAACCTCCTTTTTTTCTGCCTGTTTAAAACATTACCACAAACTTAGAGGATAATTGTACAGGAAAATATTATAATTCCTGATATCCATGAAAACACTGATGTGACTAACAACCTTTTGGTAATATTGCCATAATAGTCATTACACCATGAAATATTTTATGCCGGTATTTTGAGGAAAATCTTAAAATATTCAATGAACACTATCAACTTATCTAACTGCTAATAACAACAGTGCTCCCGAAATAGGCAGTACTAACACCAGACATATTCCAACCATGACAAAAACAAAGCAACAACAATAAGAGGAACCAACATGACAACAAGATTACAAGCAATGTAGTGCAAATACATAACATTAAATTAATTAGTTTCATGATATACTATGACTTTAAAAACAGAGAGAAAAAGAGAGAGCAGGAGAGGGGCAGAGAGAGAGGGAGAGTGAGAAAGCATCCCAAGCAGACTCCATGCTGACAGTGCAGAGCCTGACACCGGGCTTGAACTCATGAACCATGAGATCGTGACCTGAGCCAAAATCAGGAGTCAGATACTTAGCCAACTGAGCCAGTCAGGCACCCCACGTAACCTTAATATTCTTTTATTGTTTGACTCATATAATCAATGAAAGGATTAATAATAAAAAGTGAAAAATATGATATTTACAGCAAATTCATAATGGTCTCTAAAAAATCAGATATATAAGATTAAACCAAATAATAATTTTGAAGAAGTACGAGCTATGTAGAGGGTAAAAGAACAAAAAAAAAAGAGACATGTTGAAATAAATACTGAAATATGTTCCTAAATGAAGAATCATATTTTTAAGATGATCAGTTGTCATCTGAATAAACCATTAATTGCATTTCAACCTTAAATGCCTTTTTGGAAGTTCCATTCACAGAACTTAACCAAGAACACTTACAAAATTTAAATAAAGTATTCCTCATCATGGCATTATCATCATCATCTTTGTATTTTTTTTTTTAACCTAGAGGGTATCTTTGTTGCATTAATCTACCAAAGCTGCCATAACAGAACACCACAGACTTGATGGATTAAACAACAGAAACTTTTTTTCTTACAGTTGTAGAGACTGGAAGTGGAAGATTAAGACCCTGGCAGAACTGGTTTCTGATAAGGCCACTCTCCTGGCTTGCAGACAGATGACTTCCCACTCTGTCCTCACACACCCTTTCTCAGTGTATGCAATCTCCTGGTGTCTCTTCCTCTTCTTATAAGGACAGTAGTCCTTTTGGATTCAGGTTCTACCCTTAGGACACCACTTAACCTTATTTCTCCTTAAAGGACCTGTCTCCAAATACTATCAGACTGGGGATTAGGGGGCTTCAACCCGTGAACTGGGGAGGGGGCAACACTTCATTGCACAGCAATTATCATCATCATTAAAAAAAAAATTAGGGGCACCTGGGTGACTCAGTTGGTTAAGTGTCCAACTTTTGATTTGGGCTCAGGTCATGATCTCATGGTTTGTGAGATCAAGCCACACATCAGGCTCTGAGCTGGCAGCATGGAGCCGGCTTGGGATTCTCTCTCCCTCTCTCTCTACCCCTCCCCTGCTCGCTCACTCTCTCCCTCTCTCCCTCCCTCTCTCTCTCTTTCAAAATAAACAAACTTAAAGTATTATGGCATTGTGAATATATTTTGTCTTATTAAAAAATAGCACATAGGGGCGCCTGGGTGGCGCAGTCGGTTAAGCGTCCGACTTCGGCCAGGTCACGATCTCGCGGTCCGGGAGTTCGAGCCCCGCGTCAGGCTCTGGGCTGATGGCCCGGAGCCTGGAGCCTGTTTCCGATTCTGTGTCTCCCTCTCTCTCTGCCCCTCCCCCGTTCATGCTCTGTCTCTCTCTGTCCCAAAAATAAATAAACATTGAAAAAAAAAATTTAAACAAAAACAAAAACAAAAACAAAAAAATAGCACATAATCACTACAAAGTGTATGTATAAATATAGTAATATGTATAAATATAGTAATAGAGACGGAGACACATATGTAACTAATTTAAATGGTCCATAATATTCTATTGTGTAAAAGTACAAAAATTTAACTGATCAATTTTGACTATAGAAAGGGGCGCTGTTAGAGGTTGGGTTACCCTGAACATACTGAGGTACAGATGCATTTGCAGGATGTTTATACGTTTGTACTCCTTCAGTCAGTATCTACAAAATGTAAGAGGAAAGGGCAGCATTAGGAGAGAGAGCGGCTTAGTTGTGATGTACTTTAAATGAAGTTCTCACCTAAATCCAGAGACATTAGGAGACTGGATGGCACTTCTGAATAGTCTTTGAGCTGGGGTTAGAGAGCAGGACTTTAACCACTGCATTTATCAGCCACTGAATGCAGGTTGCCCCCTCAAAGGAGGTATGTCTTTGGTTGGGATAATTTTCTTTAGTCCAATACATCTCTGTAAAGGTTAAAGGCAGTCATTCCTAGGTGGCATATCATAGCTTACACCAGCTGACACCCCTTATCACATTTACCTCATATTAGTCTCAAAAGCTGTTCCTCTAAGACATAAAAGGCAACCATGCAAGAGTTGACATTCACGTATTTATGGAACCTTAAAAAGAGTAAAAAAGTGATCCCTTTGATAATCAGTGACTACTCTAAAAAACTGCAGTCACAGAAATATAATATACTTGGTAAAGACATTGTTTCAAAGTCTAATATTTAGAATTTCACACTAATATCTGAATATTTATAATAATTCTCACAAAGTGGCTTTATGAAAGGAGACACACACTTAATATTAAAATAGTATAGAAAAGGATAGTGAAGAATGCTAATCCATTTACTCAACAAAACTTGTTCATCTGTTTTGAGCTGACAGTCCCCTAGTTCCTGAGGACATAATAGTGAAAAACAACAACAACAACAAAAATACCATTTCTCTGTAAATGCATAATGCAATGGTAGGAAATAGAGAAAGATCGGGAGTACTTGGACTAAAATTCTTGTCTGTAACTTAAGAACAACAGTTCTCTAATAACAAATAGATTATAGTCATCAACAATACAGATGAAATTATTTCAGAAGAAAAGATGAGCTTACTTTTACTAATTATGGTCAAGAACTGACATAGTAGTCTGCAAGCTACAAAAGTCAAATGGTAAAGGGAAAAATAAGACTGATGAAGAGACATCAATAAAACTTCTGACAATGTCTTATGTTGGTTGAGGGACAACCTGTAGTCCATTCTATCAAAAATTTAAAAAAGAAAAGAAAAGAAAAGGAAGGAAAAGAAAAAAAAGGAAAGAAAGAAAGAAAAGAAAGAAAGAAAGAAAGAGAGGGAGGGAGGAAGGGAGGGAAGGAGGAAGGAAGAGAGGAGAAAAATAACTCTAGTAGAACATTAGAGGCCGTACAATAGACAAGGGAAATAGACTTCGCAGAATTAATTCATCTAAGTATCTAAACAAATAAAGTGTTAGGTAGAAGGTAAACAGGAACAGTGGAAGGAGTACCCAGAGACAGAGTCTCAGGTCCCTGGACAGAGACATGAGCTGGAGGCAAGGACAGGTGCTAAATAGGTTACACATTAGAATATGGGGACACAACATCCTGAGCTTGTGGCTTCCAAGACCTTGGGGCTGACAGATCAAGAGCCACAGGTACAGAGTATGTGGTCTCCTCTTCCACCCCTGCCCAGGGTGATCCCTAGACTCATTATAATGCATCTGCTTGCGATTATAGTCCCCACCCTACCATGGAGAAAGGTTGCCATGATCGTTCTGGTACAAACCTTGTAGGGCCTAAAACTCCCCCTTCCTACCTGTGGGATGAGTCCCCCAAATGATTGGAAGCAGCTTCCATAAGAGACCACCCCACCATAAGTCACAACAACTCCCAGCTCAGAGAAACATAACAAATATCCAATCCCAAAACAACCTAGGACCTGTTCCGCCTCAGGAACCTGCCCCTCTCCCACCTTGAGAGTGTACTTTCACTTTAATAAACTGCTTTGCCCTTGCTACTTTCCTTCTGGTTGTCTTTATTCTAGAGTGAATCCCCATGTAAATCTTCTTAGGAATTGAAGGACCAAGACCTCCATTCACACAATGCAGACTCTCCCATAGGTTACAAAAGGACCAGGCAAAATCATTATACACAGTTACTACAATTATTATCAAAATGTCCAGTTTTCAATTAAAGTTATAAGATTTTGAGATACATGTTGGCACAGAAAAAGTGTGATCTTTACACAGGAAAAAAGCAGGCATTAGAAACTATCTTTGAAGGAGACAAGATGGTGAACTTAGCAGATAGACTATAAAGCAGATTCTATAAATATAGCTCAAAGAACTAAAAGACACCATTCCTAAAACATTAAAGGAAGGTTTTTTGACAATGTCTCCTTAAATAAAAAATATCTGTAAATAAATAGAAATTATTAAAAAAAATTTAACGTTTTATTTATTTATTTATTTATTTATTTATTTATTTATTTATATTTTTTTGAGAGAGAGAGAGAGAGAGAGAGACTACGTGAATGAGCATGAACAGGGGAGGAGCAGAGAGGGAGACAGAATCAGAAACAGGCTCCAGGCTCCAAGCTGTCAGCACAGAGCCCAATGTGGGGCTCAAACTCACAAGCCGTGAGATCATGACCTGAGCCGAAGTCAGACACTTAACCGACTGAGCCACCCAGGTGCCCCAAGAAATAGAAATTATTAAATAATCAAATAGATATTCTGTAGTTGAAAAGAGTAATTCCTGAAATAAAAAATTCACAGCAGTATAGCTCAACAGTACACTGAAGTTCATGGAGAAGAGATACAGTAAACCTGAAGATTTTCAAAACATGCTATGCAATCTGAAGAACAGAGAAATAAATGAATGAGGAAAAATCAGCAGAGGTTTCAGAAAAATGCGGAACTCCCTAAGTACTCCCATATACAAGTACTGGAATTACAGGAGATTAAAAGGTAGAAGAATATTACTTGAAAATAAAATGACTGAACACTTTCTCAAACAGTTAAAAACATTAATCTACACATCCAAGAAGCCACCATCAAGTCCAAGAGGGAGAGAGATCCATACTCAGACACATCATGGTCAATATACTGAAAACCCAAGACAAAATCTTGAAAGAAGCAAGAGAAAAATGACTTATGCACAAAAGGAAGCACAAAAAAACCAACAGCTGAGTACCTGAAAACAACAGGGCCATGAAGCAACAAGACAGCGTATTCAAAATGCTGAAAGTAAAAAGCAAAAGAAACCAGAAAAACCCCCAAACAAAAACCCTATCACTCAATAATCTTGTATCCAACAAAATGCCTTTCAAATGAAGACTAAATAAATACATTTGCATATTAAAAACCAAAAAGCTGAGAAAAATTGTTACATATAGAATAAAATTACAACATAATAAAGGCTGTTTTATGAAAGTTCCATGTCTACGTTTATTTTTCCACGGACGACCAAGTATCCTAGCACCAATTGTTGAAAAGACTATCCTTTCTTTCTTCAGTTGCCTTTGAATCTTTAAAAGATCAGATGACTATGTGAGTCAACATCTGCTTTCTCTGTACCAGATACGTGCTTTGCAAATAATCCTTCCCTAAGGGCGGAGTTGAATAGATCGAGTGCGATTCGTCATCTGTATATCTTCAGTGATGAACATTATGCTGAATATAAGCACTGTACCATAGTTGATATAGTTGCTTCCACGGCGGGTTTTGGGTTTTGGTTAAGAATTTTGACACTGCTATACATATGTACTGGAATTGAACAATTAAATGGATGGCAGATGGCGGGAGCTAAGTTTCTATTACAATTGGTGTCTATAGACAACAAGAGGAGGGTAAAGTGATCCACATAGCAAAGGATCAGAGTGGAGACGTCAGTATTAATTCATATTTTCCTTAATGCAGATACAGACTGTTAGATATAGCAATATTTTATATATATGTGTATACACACGTGTTAGTACACTCACGTATACTTCCTTGCTAAATCAGCTTCCTACACCTAGAAGCAATGACATTCTGAGAGCAACAAGCATACCTAATGTAGCACCCAGATACTGATTTATAATATCATTCTTTAGTAAAAACAACTGGGGCTTCATGGAAAAGTAGCTTATTCTAGGCCAGGAGCAAAAAATGTACAAGATGGCTCTGAGTATCTTGTGGTATCAGAAAATAAGGAGGTGTTCAACACACACACACACACACACACACACACACACACACACACACATACGATGGGGATATTTTAAAAGGGATAAAGGAGCCACCGGTAGAGTTCATGATAGCCAAAGTTGGAATAATTTGAGCACCGCGATAAAGTAGTATTTGCTTATTTTCTAAAATATAAAATAAATATTCATGAGTCTATACTGATAGAAACAAATGAATTAATAAGTAAAATGAGGATTCTAGACAAATCTCCTATGCAGGAGAATTTCAAATAATTTATATAGATATTCATTCCTCAAGGAGAGAAAATAGAACTCCCCACTGTTTGAGAGTGGAATGCAAATGATAACTTCCTTTCAAAAAGTGTAATATAGAAAAGGGGGGAGGGGAAAGTAACTTTACAGTGGAAAAATCTTATGAATGCCATCATCAAAATCAAAGCCAACTCATCAAAATCAATATTAATAGTGCTAAGTTACACTGACAGTATGCATACTTGATATGATGTGATGATAATGACACATTATTGCTGTGGTCTGCCTCCCTAGCACACAGACTCCCTTTCAAATCATGAGAAATATATCAGACAAATCTTAATTAAGGGACATTCTATAAAAGATGACCACTACTCCTCATAACCATAAAAGTCATCAAAAACAAAGATGGTCTGAGAAATTGTCACAGGTAAAGGAGCCCAAAGAAACATGCTTACTAAGTGTAGTATTCTGGATGGGATCCCAGAACAGAAAAAGATAACAAGTAAAAACTTATAAAACCTGACTCAAGTAATAAGTTTAGTTAATGATAATATATAATTATTGGTTCACTATTATAACAAATGTACCATGCTAATTTAAGATGTTAATATGAGTGGAAATTGGGTGTGAGGAACTTGAGGGACTGTGGACTATCTGCAAAATTGTTCTGCATTTTGAATAATATTCTAAATTAAATTGATCAAAAATAGATATATAATATAGACATCAAATACTATACTCCTTTCTAATTTTTTTAATGTTTATTCATTTTGGAGAGAGAAAGAGATCACAAGTAGGGGAGGGGCAGAGAGAGAAGGAGACACAATTCTTTAGCACAGAGCCCAACATGGGGCTCAAACTCAGGAACTGTGAGATCATGACCTGAGCTAGAGTCGGACACTTAACCAACTGAGCCACTCAGATGCCCCTCAAATAGTGTAATTTTATGGGGAATTGTGGTTTATGAAGTTAAGAAATAGGTCTTCAAAATAGAATTGACAGTATGGCACACTGACATGAATTAATAAATAATTCAGTCAAAGGTCCTGGGTTTGAATCCTATTTACCCATTCAAAATCTTGGAACTGTCATTTGTAAATGGTCTTCCTTTCTCTTTTCTGAGCTATTTCATCTAACAATCCATCGTCTATCTTTAAACTTGATTTTTTAATTTTTATTATTAGGCAAGAAACTCTGTCTAGTCACATTGAAGTCTAATAATGCAGTCTCAAAACCAAGTCCAAATCTGCCAGAATCTAGCTCTTGGCATTGGTCAATTAATTAACTTCAATGTTAATTTCACATATATAAGGAATAAAGATTTCACACGTTTTAAGAAAATATGCTAATGGCTGAGGCCCTTAACATTACTTTGTTTACTTAGTTAACATTTCTCTTTTTAAAAGAATATCACACAGAAGAAAATGTCAGATACCAAAATGTTAGGTCAATAAATTTATATTATTGAGACAACCAGATTTCTTTCAAGAGTCAGCTTATAAAGCCAACTTCCAGTTTTATATATATATATATTTTTTTTTCCTATACAACTATGGGTTAATTGTCCCTCCCATGTGCAAACTACCTCACATTAAGCGCATAACATTTACTTGTCATATTACAATTGTGTCTTTCCTTACCTCTCTCCCCTACTAGAGTACATACCAAATTTGGGAATTTTTACTGAATATAAAAATATATATTAAAAGGCAGTTCTAAATCAGAGGAAAGACTGAACAAATCAGACTCCCCAACCTGTGCAAAATCATGTTTTCATTAAAATTTCCAGGGGGAAGATTTTAGCCCCATATATCTTGGAGCTCATCAACGATATACAGTAAAACCTTGGATTGCGAGTAATTTGTTCTGTAAGTGTTCTGCAAGACGAGCAAATTTTTTTTTATCGTTTTTTTATTTTTGAGACAGAGAGAGACAGAGCATGAACAGGGGAGGGGCAGAGAGAGAGGGAGACACAGAATCTGAAACAGGCGCCAGGCTCTGAGCTGTCAGCACAGAGCCCGACATGGGGCTCAAACTCACGGACTGTGAGATCATGACCTGAGCCGAAGTCGGACGCTTAACCGACTGAGCCACCCAGGCGCCCCAAGACGAGCAAATATTTCTAAAAAATTTTCACTTGAAAAACGAATGATGTCTTGCAATACGAGTGGTACGTGCCATCAAATGTTACGTGATCACAACTGAGCCAATGGTTCTTCTCTCTCTCTCTCTCTTGCTGTGGGATTATGGATGATTGTCTCCTATGCTTGGATGCTTGGTCGCAGGCCATGGTGTTTGGCAGAAATCAGTGATTTTTCAGAATGTTGGAAGGTGCCCACGACTAGCACTAGTGTTTTGTTGTTGTTTTTTTTTTTTTGTCACTTCAAAGCACCTATGGACAGTCCTTTGCTTTTCCATTCAAGAGTGAGCTTAACAATGCTTTGCTTCATTCTAGGTTGGGCATCCTGCAGATATAGACCTTTTGTCTGCTGTCTTATTGACAGTTCCATTAAATACAGCATATGATACGAGTTTATTAATACTGAATGTAGTCAACATCTGTTAGTGAAAGTCGTCCTACACAATAACCCTCATCTCTCGTGTCTCCCTCACACCAGCCACGAAGGTTTTCAAAGGTAAGTACAGGTTAATTTGTTTATCTTTTTAAAAATTTTATTATTGTGAATTATATTACAGCATTGTAATTATTTTTATATGAATATTTTGGGGATGTAGAACGAATCATCTGAGTTTCCATTATTTCTTACGAGGAAATTTGCTTTGACATGCAAGTGCTTTGGATTACAAACATGTTTCCAGAACACATAATGCTCACAAACCAAGGTTTTCCTGTATTTATTATTGATCAGAATATGGCATAAAGAGAGACAGCCCTAAAGATATAAAGCTAATGAAAACAGAAGGGAGAAAAAATAGTAAAAGAAAAAGACAAATTAATGCAATAGAACTCAAGGAAATGAAGATAAGAATTAACCAAATCAAACAATAAGTATGCAGTTTTGAAAGAAGAAAATATTCGACTCCTGCTTAGCAAAGAGCATGTGGCCCTTGTCTCTGGTATTTCAGAGGTTGATAAGGGATAAATAAGTTTGTAAGATATAAACACCATCCAGTTAAGTATATGCTTTGATTAGATGCCTGTGTAAGTAAGATATGTATAAAGGTCAACAGATTAAATATGTAGTTTAATCAGCAAATTATGTAAATTAGCACAAATAAAATACTCTACAACTTATGATCAGTAAGGCATGCAATTCCATTAGCCAAAAGTAGGTACATTTAAGACAGTTAAATATGCTCTTAGATCAGCAAGACTGGAAGAAAAAAAAAAAAAAAAGAACAAGAAAACTATACATTTTCAGATTTGGAGCCTGGGCTGCACCTTAAATCCTGAAGGTGTTGGCACACTGGCTCTTGATCATGGAGCTTTTATGGGACTAGTCCTCACTTGGGTAGTGACTAGGAACTGAAAAAAAAAAAAAAACTTCAAAAGAAAATACACAAACAAAAACTCCGCAAAGCCAATGGAAAGCAACCCAGATCAGGGAGAAATTGGCTCAAGTGAAGGCACTGAGGCAATTTGCTAAGATTTTTTTTTTGTTTTTTTATGGCTTTTTGCCTGACAGAACGTGCCGGGTGACACCATGAGCACTGAAATTTAGGAAGAAACTTACTGTGATACTCTCATGAAGAACCAGGGCACAGAGTTCAGGGCTCTCACAGCCTCTAGACAGGGAAGGAGGAAAAACTTCAAAGAACTGAGCCAAAAAAGGAAGCTCCAAATCTGTAAAAAAGGTGGAGTATCAACTGTGTACAGACCCAAATATCTGCCTGAATCTGGACCCTCTTGTGTAGGGTAGATTCCAAACAGTGCAGCTAACAGTGTAAGAACTGGATAGAGATTTCAGCTGCTGGAAATTGAAAGACAAAGAGTTTGGAGTTAGAATCCAGACTGCCAATGTCTATTTTCTCATTTTTATTTTGCCCACATTTCTAGTTCCTTTAACAAGGATTCCACATAGCACAAAGTTTACTCTTGTATGTGTTTAATACTTACATGTCTCTCTATATTTCTATCCCTATTCAGCAAATACTTGAAATAATTACTTCTAAATAGATATGAGAAAGAATCTGGATAAAACAAAGATATGTTAATGTGTTGACTTGCCAGGTGGTAGAGGCTGAAAAAACAATGTTTTAAACTTTTAGTTAATATAGTGCTTTCCAATATTAAACTTTTATTAGACAATTGTTTGCCTAAAAACTTGAACTGTATGCTAACAAAAATAATACCAAAATCTTCTGAAACCAAAAATCAAATTATCTCAGAAAAATTGTTAATTTGTGTCTAATTCAATAAACCATATAGAAGCACAACATAATTATTTTTATATGGGTCTGTATTTAAATATAACATCTTTAAAGTCAAAGGGGTTCTGGGTCCCTAACAATCTGACAAAATCACATATCTTAACACACTGAAAAAGTTACCCATATAATATGAAAAGATGTCAGAGACGTCAATGCACTATCATCGCCCATAATAATAAAAGGAGCAACAAAGTGATACATTTTTGTATATATAATAAATGAGACACTCTTTCTTCTCTTTCTATTTTCCTTTTAATTTTTTTAATGTGTATTTATTTTTGAGAGAGAGACAGAGCGCGAGCAGGGGAGGAGCAGAGCGAGAGGGAGACACAGAATCCAAAGCATGGTCCAGGCTCCGAGCTGTCAGCACAGAGCCCAACGTGGGGCTGGAACCCACGAACCGTGAGATCATGACTGAGCCGAAGTCAGACACTTAACCAACTCAGGCACCCCTGTATTTTCTCTTTAAATACATACAGAAGGGATATACAGGTATTCATTTGTTAATTTTTGTTATGTTTCATCCTTAAACAATAGCATGTTTTTAAAGAAAACATTTCTATTCGAAATCAGTCACGTTATTATGGTAGATTCTATTAAACCGGTAGTGGTTCTCAACCACGTGAAATTTTGTCTGGAGATATTTTTGGTTGTCACAACGGGGAGCAGGGTGCTCCTGGCATCTAGTGGGTAGTGGCCAAAGATGCTGATAAACATCCTACGATGTAGATCCCCAACCCCGAACAAAATGTTTGGTCCAAAATGTCAATAGTGCTTTGGTTAGGAAACTAGAGCACACAAAGACAGTCGGAGTATTCTGCTTCTTACAGTTTTTTGTGACATAAGAAAGAACATGCTTTATTGATACAGTAACCACCAGTGCCTCTGAAGATAGACTGCCTGATACAACCTGTCACACTGTGGGAAAATGACCTAAACTTTATAAGCTTCATTTTCCTTCCCTATAAAATGGGATCCTAGAGCAGAACCTATATCATAGTATGAGATATATCATAGTTCTACCTGAAATGGGTTGTGAGTATTGATTGTGGTAAAGCTGCCCTGAATCCAGGATTTATAATGAACTACAAATCTACATGGATATCCTTTGGTCTTGAGTGTTATAAAATTTTTAAATACTTTTTAATGTTTGTTCATTTTTTGAGGGACAGAGAGACAGGGCACGGGCGGAGGAAGGACAGAGAGAGAGGGAGACACAGAATCCAAAACAGGCTCCAGGCTCCGAGCTGTCAGCACAGAGCCTGACGTGAGGCTCAAACCCACGAACCATGAGATCATGACCTGAGCTGAAGTCGGATGCTTAAGCCTCTGAGCCACCCAGGAGCCCCTTGAGTGTTATAAAAAATTTTAACAACTGTCTTGAGGACATTTTATTTAAATAAATCTTTCATATCATGATCTAATTAAATATGCTTCAAACTCTTAGCCATTTAAAATATTCAACTATTAAAATTTCGGTTTGGGGTGTATGGATATAGAATCCACTTACCTGCCTGCAGTCACACGGAACTATTAAAAAATAGATTGAATGTTTGCCTCAGGCTAAAAATGCCATGCCACACAATGGTGGTTTTCCATCAATATCCTGCATGTAACTTTGAGTACTGTCTTTTTAATAAGATGTTCTAATGAAATGGCAAGGAACCAGGAACAGGAGATCTAAATGAGAGTACTAACAGTGACATGTCAAGAACATTTGGTCCTTAAAGAAAGGAAGACACAAGCATTCTGGGCATCTCTGGAAGCCAGTGAGACAAACAGCGTGCACACTGGGACCCATTATGCCCAAGAAAATCATAGTGCAGAACAGTTTCTGTAGGCAGTTTGTGGGTAAGGTTAATCTAGTCCAGGAATAGGATTGAAAAAAAGAACTATCAATATCAATTTGAGAAGAAATGTAATTAACCATTCAACTAGAGTTGAACTGATGATGTACTAAGAAATACTTTTATAATGTGGAAATTCAGAAAAACAAGCAAAATATGAGGTTATGAATATTGTCCGCCCAATAAGGTATTTCTAGTTATTTTTGACAAGTTTCCTCGACACTGCCCTTGGCATTGCATATAAATCAAAGTTAACATTGAATCCTCACAATTCATATATTTAAACAATTACTTGGCTTAATAGCATTACCGATAGTGCAATCAGAGTGTTGTTTGATTCAATATTAATAAGATGTGTTTTGTTTTGTTTGGTTTTTTACCTTAAGATTTGGCTACCCGCTATATATGCTATATAGGTTCCTTTTCCTTTTTTGTATTATTATTATTTTTTAATCGGTAGTAGGGTCTTTTGGTCAGGTTTTGATTCTGGGGTCTTCAATTTCCTTGACCTGAGACATTGAGGAAGTCACTGTAAGTGTTCTGGAGCACATCAGCCAGAGATTCAATTGTCTTATAAATGAAAAGTGGGTAACCCAATCTGTGTTTTACATCACATGATGATAAGTATTGAATTAAAATATTTGGAAGAACCTTATAAATATAGAATACCTTATAAATATAGAATATATATGACCATTAGGTGGTCATAAAACTACTGCATATAATAATGCCATTGTTATCACTATAAACACTAATAGTGAAGGCTCAACTTCAGACAAGCACCCCATAAAGATAATCATATCAAGTTCACATAGGAAAAAGCAATTGTTTTACTTACTGTCACCTCTCTTTAAAGAAGAGATAATTAAATTTATAGTGTGCAAATAAAATGTCCAAGGTCACAAAATTAATATGATAGATTTTGCATACAATCTACCAATCTCCATATCTATGATGTTTAATTCCATAATGTGATAATGAAGTTGAATATTAGATCTATAAATATGTACATCAAATATTTTGTTGATTATCTATGGATTGCAGAGATCAGCAGTTTTCAACTTTGAAGTACAATATCCAAGTACAGTACTGTGGCAGTCGCTATTTGCCAATTATCCCAAATTTTCCTTCTTCTGGGCACATAATAAAGTTGCACTCCCTGGCCTCTTAGTTGAATGGGGTCATGTCCAAGTAGTTGTGAACAAACTAAAGACTATCATTTCCGGGCTACAGTATTTAAGTCCATTGTAAGACCCCTACAGCTCTCTTTTCCTTGCAGGCTGAAGACTGACAACATTCAAGATGGCATTTTATTCATTGGCCTATGTTTGTTTCATGGTGACTGAAATTGAACAGAAACATCTGCCTGACCCCTATCAGGCATTTAGCATGAGTTAGAAAAAAACCTTTTGTTATTATAAAGTCCCTATATTTTTGAGTTTTTTTTTTTTCTGTAGTCTGGTTTGGTGATTACAAACACACTCCATTTACATATCCAACTCCATACAACATTTAAGAGCACTAGCTATAATTCTCCCACTTTCTTTCGTGTCCAAAAACAAATATCTGAATCCATGTGGGGAAGAGTAACATTCCAACAGAGGAAAACTAGACTCCAATCTCATTAAAAAAAAAAAAAGATTATTCAAAATTACTGTTCTTTAATACTACTAACATATTATGACAAACTTCAGAACTGACAAACCAAGATTTTGCAGTTGAGGAAAGTTGATATAAACAATACAGCTCCATGTAGAATTGGTACGTTCGCTTTTATTTTCAGCAACTTTTGTATACACTAACACACAAATATATTGTGATTATAAAAGAATCAAGTGATATGTAATAATTCAAAACAAAAATAAAGTTCCTCCTTTATTCCCTTTCCAATCATCATCGTCCTTCCAGTCCTCTGACTGTGGGGAGATTATGCATATTACAGATGCTTACTTATTTTTCTTTACGTAAGTGCTGTTATTCTACCTGTGCTATTATTGGACTTTATCTCTTAAAAATATGCCTCAGAATTGGTCCATGTTATTATTTATAGGTCTTTCACATTCTGTTAATCCTTGTCATAGTTTTCCATAGTTTGGATGCACCATATTTTATTTAACCACTGTCATATTGATGAGATTTAAGGGGCTTTTATTTTTAACAACATAAACAAAGCAATGCTGGGTTGCACAACCTCTAAAGAAATCTTTGATTTTATTCTGAGTTATTTTAACCTCATGAACCTCATGAGTTTTCAGGTATCTGCTTTGCCCTACCCTCTTAGACATTGTTTACATAACGTAGAATTTATATCTTAGTGGCTTGGAGATTTGCCATATCCCCTTAAACACTCGGGTCCTCTTTTTTTTTTTTTTTAAACTAGGGTGATAATTTTTAATTTCTTTTATAGTTATTGAATTATTCACATTTATTTTCCCTAGTTGAGACAAACTAAGTAAAATATTTTTTTCAAGTCCATTGCCATTTGTCTAGATTCTTCAACTTGTTGGCATAAAGTTGCACATCTGACTCGGTTCTAATTTATTTAACTTCTTCTTTATCAGTGGTATATGCTCTTTATCATTATAATTTTTTCATATTCTTTCTTATTTTTTTATTTCTAATAGTTGAATATAGTTGTGCACAGAAATTTGGGTTTTATCGATGTTGCAATTCAACTGGTTTTATTTAATGCTTTTAATTTATTTTTGACCTTTGAACTCTGGTTGGATGCATTTAACCCAGAATGTTAAGTACTTCTGACATATATGTCTTTATAAATGTTCTTCATACATAAATGAAAACTTCACTTTCAGAGTATCTTGGATTCACAATTTTTTTAACTTCACAATTCTTAAGCTATTGCAATATTAACTTTTTTGGTATCAGTTTATCAGAGAAAAAAATACACTAGTATTATTTTTGTATCTGTGTCAGGGTTAGTTTTTTTTTTTTCTCCAGAAATTACATATACCTTTATCTCTTCATTTAAAGTGATGTGGTGCTTATTTAATTACTTTTAACCAAGTCAATTCCTTCAATTTGCAAATTTCGAGCTCAGGTACACTTTAGTAGATTTTGATATGGACTATTTCTTCTACTTCAAGGTCCTAATTTCAACCATAAATAGATCTTGTTTTTATGGGCTAGATATGCATTTTTTATCATCCATATATTTCTTACTTTACTAATCTTACTTTAATCACTTTTTCTTGTGTTTGCTTTCTTTCTGGGAGAGCAACTCAAGTTGAACCATCATTATAATTATTTCATTTTCTCTTTTACTGGTGTTACTCTTCAGTAATGAAAACACCAATTTTCTTTCTATTTATCCCGGTAAGTTACTTTGTACTTTACACTTTTCTGATTCAATTTTCTTTTCATTTCTGTCTCTCTGATTGTCTAGTATCATCTTTGGAACTCAACTTTCTTATTCCTATAGAAACTGACAAATACTTTTGTTAATTTTTATCCCATTTTCTATAGCAAATAAACTCCATAGGTCTATCCTTTTGAAATTTTAGTATAATGTTAATTGTATACAAGGACAAACAACTACCTTTCTTATAATTATATAAAATGTTATAATCTATTATGATTGATATGGCATTATGTCAAAAGTCTTTCAAAGTGATTAATAATCTAATTTTAACTCTATTAAATATTTTTATGAAATAGCTCTCATTTTACCAAAAAATATAAAAGGCTCTTTGGGATAATTATATTTAATGCTAATAATAATGGAAATATATTTTATTTTAATAATTTATAGACAGGAAACTACGGCTCAAAAATTAAAGTGACTTGCTTAAAATATCTTAGCCAGGAAAAAGCCAAGGAAAAAGTTCAGATTCATAAAACATCTTTTAACTGTCTTTATTTTTTTTATATCTCATGGAGCTATTCTTTAAAAGTACTTTTATAGATTGAGTAAAAATGGGTGAATATAAAGTAAAATAATATTTTCCTTGTCACTTCAAGGCAATAGTATTAGCGTTTGTATCATCATTCAAATTAGAATTTTATTTCCAATTTTTAAAAAGGTGTACATCATTATTTTTTTATTCTTATTATCTTTAGCATTATATATTTGAATATAAATATAGGTTTATAGATATTTTCATTGGATGAGAATTTATGGATTTGAAAAAAAAGTATTACCAAAGAATAGGGTTTTTATATTTTTAAAAACAATACTTTGGTATTAATGGCGTATAAAAATTTTTTTTAATGTTTATTTATTATTTTGAGAGAGAGATAGAGCATGAGTAGAGAGAGGGAGATACAGAATCTGGGGCAGGCTTCAGGCTCTGAGCTGTCAGCATAGAGCTGGATGTGGGGCTGGAACAGAACTCGAGATCATGACCTGAGTGGAAGTCAGACACTCAACCGACTGAGCCACCCAGGCGCCCCTTGATTTAAAAGTTTTTAATAAATTCTTAAAGGAAAAATGTAGAATAGTTTAAATTAAAACTATGAAAAGCCAATTTTGTGTGAAGAAAATTGTGTTTATGATTAAAGCTAAGCCAATTGCTTTATTTTTAGAATGTTTTAAAGATAAATGCTTGGGGCACCTGGGTGGCTCAGTCGGTTAAGCCTCTGACTTCGGCTCAGTTCATGATCTCACAGTTCGTGAGTTCTAGCCCCGCGTCGGGTTCTGTGCTAACAGCTCATAGCCTGGCGCCTGCTTCGGATTCTGTCTCCCTCTCTCTCTGCCCCTCCCCCACTCACACTCTCTCTCAAAAATGAACATTAAAAAAAATTAAAAAAAAAAGATAAATGCTTAAAATCATAAAATGAGTTTTTAAGTATTAAGTAGAATTCTGATATTGCGGTAAACCAAAATACCTTCAACATGCTTAAATACAAAATAAGTGGCATTTGGATATTTTAGTATTCAGTCTTTCTGGTTTTTATTTTTCTTATCTCCAAAATGGGAATTATTATAATAATAATTTCTACTTCATAATGTATTGTGACAACTAAATACTTGACAAGTGTACGATATTATGAATTTCAGTAGGACCACTAAAGTATGTGTTTAGGGGTGCCTGAGTGGCTCAGTTGGTTAAGCTTCTGACTCTTGATTTCTGCTCAGGTCATGATCTCACAGTTCATGATATCGAGTCCTGAGCCCCAAGTAAGGCTTGGTTCTGAGCGTGGAGTCTGATTCGGATACTCTCTCTCCCTTTCTCTCTACCCGTCCCCCTCATATGCACATTCACACTCTCTCTCAATATAAATAAACATTTAAAAAAATAAAATAAAATATGTGTTTAAAATCAATTATTAATTTATCAGTCAATAGCATAAAAAAGCTGTTAAATATAGGCAAGAACATGGTATGCTAGAATATCAATAAGGCTAAGCATGATGATGTGTTTATTTTTCATGTTTTTATTGAAAAGTGAATCATATAATGAATAAGAATAAACTGTTAGCTTTTAGAATATTAAAATGATAGATTTTTCTTATCTTAAGTATAATGCAAACAGGAGCAAAATTATACCTTTAAGTTAATATACATTAAAATACTTTCACCTTACCATTACAAAAATAATCAATTAAAAACACTTGTATATAATAATTATTGACTGATTAAATGAAAACTATATGAAGGTCATGGTGAGAGGCAAAGTAAATGTAATTCTAATTTTTACAAATAGTTATTAAGGAGTTCAAAATATATTAGTGAAAGAGGTTGACAATTTATTATGATACGGAAATACCTTAATAGAACAGATGCGTTAGATGTTGAATGACATTTTTTTATCCTTGAATGACATCTGACACTGTCAGGGAGAAAAGGTGAAATTTGCCTCCAGAACTGAAGGGCAAAACATTATGCATGTAGTGAAAAAGATAAAATCATTTGAATGTATAACTGGTCAAGGTTAAATTTGAAAAGCCAATTCTCCAAAGAGCTAAACTTAGGTCAATCTAATTTTTTATGTATAAAGTTGATGAAAAATTATACAATATCTTCAAATGACTTTAAGCCATTACAAAATCAAACATTTCTCTACTCTCCCCAAGTAGTACATGCCCTGGAGATATATTGCAAAGGTATTGCTTAAGTTGGCCATCTTGGAGAGCTCAACACAATTCTCCAAAATGTTTTTTATCTGTAAGAATACTAAATGGACTTAATAGGCCAAGAAGGAATTAAAATCTATCCGTGTTCATAGAAGCTGTTCTACTGCATATGCCTTGCCATATTTCAAATTTCTGGAATTTGAGTTATTGTTTGACCACCACCATTTGCTCTAGTGTGTCTGGTAATACATTGCAACTCTGTTAAGTCAGGGTTTTTCAGCAGGTCATGAAACTTACTCCCTGGTTTAAAACAAACATATTACCTAAAAAAATTCTAGGCAGAACAAAATATATCTGTTGGTTTGCAAGTTTCTCAGGAGCCTCCCAGGTGTAATCTGAAACCAGCCCCTGAAGGTAGAAGGTAGGAAGAGACAAGAAAGAGATTGGTAGGTGACAGGTTTAATAAGCAACAAAAATTACGTATGACATTCGTCTAGGGTGGCCACAAGATGAGTAGGTCTCCTCTCACAAAAGTGGTTTCGTTTTGTTTTTTTAAAGAGGGAGGGGGGAGGGAGAGAATCCCAAGCAAACCCCATGCTCAGCACAGAGCCCGACATGGGGCTCGATCCCATGACCCTGGGAAATCAAGTGTCGGATGCTCAACCGATTAAGACCCCCGGGGTGCACCAGTGCCCACAAAATCTTAAAAGTTTATAGAGAGGCCTTAACTGGGTTCAGTATGTATATTGTCTGGATAGTCTCAACGTCTCAAGTGGTGAGACACATTTTGGTCATGTGCTATGTTGTTGGAGCAGCCTCTGGAAACAGGGAAGGTGAACAGAATGCATTTTCAAGGATGAGGAGAGGGTAAGGGGCCTCCAACTGTGGGGTACAACTCATGGGTAGACCTATGGTCACATTGTCTTGATGACCTCCCCAAAACTCTCATTTCACTATCTTTTGGGTTTTATTGTGAGAAGGGAAGCCAATGGAATATTTTGAACACAACACCCACTTTTAGTAAGTATATCTGTTATTTGTGGCTGCGTGATAAATCATGCCCAAACTCAGTGACTTAAACTGGCAGTGACTATTTGTTATGATTCTGCGAGCTGACTGAGCTCAGCCTGGCTGATTTTCGGCTCCACATTATATATGGTGAGATTACCTCTATCATTGAATCAGCTGGATTCCCAACGGTGGCTGGAATGCCCACCTTGCTCCATGTGGCCTCTAACAATTTGGTACTGGCGTGGGCTTTCTCACTGCATGATGCCTACCCTCCAACATGGAGGGGCAGAAGCTGACAGTTCTCTTAAAGCCTGAACTCAGATGTGATATCCCAAACATCACTTTAGTTTTATTTTACTGAACATAAGGCTGGCTCAGACTCTACCACTTGATGTAAGTGGTGAAATGCATATGCACAATTGGGAGGAATTATAGGTTACCATGTTAGAAGACTTCCTATTACAGTGAGCAGGTGCAAAAACAGAAAAGTCGCTATCTTGGGCTTAGTTATTTTGTTCAATTTTCAAATTATTTTTCTTCACAGGCCTGTCATGAAACATGAGGAAAACAAAATATAATTAAGGTTACTTTTATTTTTGAAATAACCTTACCAAATGATTCTGATTTCAAAATAATACAGTCTAATGGAAAAATCTAATTAAAAAATGAAAAAAGTATAAGGAAGAAATTTATCTGTAGTTCTATCATCTAATAGTAACCACTGTTAATTAGTGTTTTATTAAATACCATTCTAGAAATGGTAGCTATACAATTCTCAATAAGAGAATTATAATATGATTAAAATTAAATGTAAAGATATATAATTAGATATTTTGTACTTTGTTCCTTTTAATTGTAATCATATTTAAGAATTTCACCTTGTTACCTAAGTGATCATAGAAAAGAAATAGAAGTATAGTATTTATCTATTATGTATGATAAGGAAATTATTACCTCTATAGTAACTTTAGAATAACTTTCATGCTTTTCCCCTTAAAAGTCTCATCAACTGGACCATGACTGCATTCCATTTTTAACTTTAAAAAATCTAATTATTATTTTTAAACATGCATGTTCAAATATTTCACCTATAATATTATTCTGTAATTTTAATTATTCAAGTTTGCTTTTAGGTTGTTTCTAAAAATTGAAAATCAATAGCAGGATTTATAATATGTTTGCAGAAACCAATCAATTGTTTGGATCAATAGGAAGCAAATTCAGGGTGCCTGGGTGGCTCAGTTGGTTAAGCATGCAACCTCAGCTCAGGTCATGATCCCTCAGTTTGTGAGTTTGAGCCTGGCATCGGGCTTTGTGGTGACAGCTCAGAGCCTGGAATCTGCTTTGGATTTTGTCTCCCTCTCCCTCTGCCCCTCCCCCACTCTCACTCTGTCTGTCTCTCAAAAATAAATGAACATTAAATAAATAAGTAAGTAAGTAATAAGGAAGCAAATTTAATGTTGGACACTCTTTCTATGTAGGTTAAAAGAAGATGATCCAAATCACAAAGTTGAATGGATTTTTTTTCTTAGTCAAAAAAACTTTACCACGTTTTAGTTTGCATTATTACTTGAAAACTTTTTCTTTTTGTATTTTTGTTATTTTTCTCACATTTTTCTGTTTTGTTTTCTTTTTGTAGAGAAGAATATATGTCTGCATCATACCATTAATATCTTCCAGATTCATAGTATTTTTGAAATGGAATATACTCACTTCTTGAATCCATTTTTCACTGAATGCAGTGAGTTCTTTCTGTGTTCAATGTGAACCTTTGTTACTGTTACTGTTGTTTTTACCTGATGTCCAGCTGTCATCCTGGAATTTCTATTCAGCTTATAGAACAGGTAGACAACTTGTTGAATTGTTTATCTTATTTTGTTTGTATGTAGTACTTTCCCATTTTGCCAGATTATGTCCCCAAGCAATAACTTTTATTCTCCTCCAGAAAAAGTTGGTTAGGTGTAGGTGTTATGATCTCTTATGTGTAATTTTTTTTAACATTTATTTATTTTTGAGACAGAGAGAGATAGAGCATGAATGGGGTGGGTCAGAGAGAGAAGGAGACATAGATTCTGAAACAGGCTCCAGGCTCTGAGCTGTCAGCGCAGAGCCCGACGCAGGGCTCGAACCCATGAGCTGCGAGATCGTTACCTGAGCTGAAGTCGGACGCTTAGCCGACTGAGCCACCCAGGCACCCCTGATCTCTTATGTTTAAAAAAAAAAGATTTTAATTTAGTGTTACAGCTTTTTGTTAGATTGGCAAAGTAAGGAAGCAGATGTTCAAAATCTTTTTGTCTCAAATTTGAAAATTTTGCATCACCATAGTGAATAATAAATTCACTATTATTGAGTAGCTGGCTGATTCTAATCTGGTCATTTTTTTAATCCAGGCTCTGTGTAAGCCACTGGATCTCAATAATAGCTAGGATATCCTTCATTGTGTAGATGTGTAAAACGATATAGGCTCCAGATATCTACAGTCAAAGGAGGGCTTCCTGTCAGGTCACGATTCTGGATTGATTTTGAGAGTAGATCAAAGAGTATTTGCTGACAAATTGGATGTGGAGTACAAGAGAAAACATCAGTTTTAACCATATGCTTTTTGGCCTGAGCAGCTGGAAGAATCTATTTACCCTTTATTCAGATAGGGAAGATGAAAGTATAAATAAATAAATAAATAAATAAATAAATAAATAAATAAATAATTTATTGTTATTATAATTATTATCATATAATGTTATTTATTCATTCAGCAGTTATTTGTTGACCATATGCTGCTGGCTAAGTTTTTTTTTTTTTTTTTTTTTTTTTCTAGGCTCAATTTTGTGAATATTGATTCGTTTCTTAGGCATCCAAGCAGAGTTCATGTAAAAGGCCTTGGTTTAAGACATAAATGTTCAGGGGTGCCTGGGTGGCTCCGTCGGTTACATGTCCAACTTCAGCTCAGGTCATGATCCCACGGTTTGTGGGTTGGAGCCCGGTGTTGGCTCTGTACTGACAACTTGGAGCCTGGAGCCTACTTTGGATTCTGTGTCTCCCTCTCTCTCTGTCCCTCCCCCACTTGTGCTCTGTCATGCTCTGTCTCTCTCTGTCTCTCAAAAATAAATAAATGTAAAAAAAAAAAAGACATAAATATGTAAATCACCATCATTCACATGTATTGAAGTCTAGGGTTTAATGTGATCCACTACAGAGTAACTATAGCTAGAGAAGAGGCCCAAGGGTAGAGCCCTGAGTCATTCCAATGTTTAGTGATCAGGGATATGATGATGGACAAGCAAAAGAGATTGAGAAGCAGACACCTAAGTGGTAGAAGAAAAATCAGGCATATGATCTGAAAGCCACTGATTTTCAGGAAGGCGATCAATTATCTCAAATGCTATTGACAGGTCACGTAATATGAATATTGAGATATAATTAGTAGATTCAACAACATGGAGGTATTGAAACATTGGTCTGAGTAGTTTTGATGTAAAAATGAAACTGAAAATTTACTTAGAGAGTCCAAAAAATCATGTAAGAGGGGAAATGAGATAGCATATCTAGATAACCATTTCATTAAAAGTATTTCAAGAAAGTAAAGCTATACTAGGAGGCATATTCTTCAACTCAACAATTTTTTCTGATCATTTCATTATAATTCTGGATGGGTATAGATGTTTCAGAGAAGGAAAGACACTTCTCAGTGATTGAGCTTATAGTGTCTGAGGAGAACAAAACAAAAAATAGTATTTAAAGTCCCTCATGATACAGGTGAATATCACCCCAAGAAAGAGATCTGAAGAAAGTTAATGGCTCAAAGTAAACTCCATCCACTTGAGAACCATTCTTCTTCAACTTCAGCAAGCTAATTTTAATCATAGGCCAATGATACTATGAACTCATTTCTTGACATAAAAGGAAAAGAGTTAATGTGGTTAAAAACTGGCATATACTTTGTTTTGCAATGTGAAACCTAAATGAGAAAACAAGAGTTTTTTTGGTTTTTTTTTCTAGTGAAATGATAAGACATATGTGTGCCACTAGGCACTTTTCTAGTGGTTATACAAGCCCACTTCAGACCCATCTTAGGGAATATGGGATAAGATAGTCATCGGAGGGATATAGTCTTGAAAAGGGCTTCCACTCTCATGGCAGTTGACTCGATTTCCATTTCAATGCTGGTTAAGGAAATATTTTCATGACTAAAAAAAGTTTAAAATAATTCAGAGTAATGATGAAGAGCCAAGTATTACATTTAAACTATAGAGAGTCATACAATGTAGGCTGAAAAGTTTCAGAGCACTATGGTGGGAACAATCTTCTTCCCGTGTGGCTGGAGCACACTGAGTGCGGGGTTAGGGATTATGAGATGAAAGTTGTGAGATGATATGAGAACTATGATATGAGAAACTGTGAGAACATAGTTTACCCTAACCTTAGTGGTTGGTAGGTCTAAGTTCTAAGGAATGGATTTGAACATGGGGAATAACATGATCCGATTGCCAACTCAAAAAGAGTAGTCCAGGCTCTACCCAGAGCATGAGCAATTGACACAAACAAGCACAAAGACTGGTTAGACTATTCTCTCTCTCAGTGGTTTGGGTCAGTGCTGGTCAAATTTCATTCAGAGTGTGGAGTGAATGCCCCTTCCATATTAAGGCAGAACTCACAGGAAAAAATGACAATACCCAGGAAAAACGATGCCAGGACAAAAGGAGAAAATCCCTTACGAAGCAAGAGAAAGTGAAAACCTGGGTACGTATACTGGAGAAGTAAAGAATGTGAAAGAGAGGTGATACAAATGTAAAATAGAGAAATCAGATAGGTTTTATTTCCCTTGCAAATTCTCAAGGAAGGGACAGAGTAGAATATTCACTTGGACATCATCAATACTGTGCTCTCAGAACACAAGACTATGATGGTCCCTCATTGGCAGGATTCCTCAGGAGAAATTGGAGAAGTTACACAACTCAGGGGCAAAGCTTTCTTCAAACCAAAGATGATGAGCTATTGGTAGGTCATGACCAGCGTTATAAAAATAAGGTAAAACAAAACAATACAAAATAAAACTGCAAACTCCAAATTGTATTTTGAATACATGAGGTTATGAGTTTTCAACACATATCTGGTAATATCTAGCTACGTGTAAAAGATTATTTTCCTTCCCCTCTACCAAATTCAACACTAACCTGCCCATCCATCCCCAGCATGAGCTTTCAACAGTAACAAAAGCATTCTAATAAATGATACTAAGGTGCTCTAGACTCTGGGTCCAGAGTTCTTTCTTGTCTAGCAAGAAAGTGGGATGTAGGATTAAAATGTGAGAGATGGCTCGTGTCCAGGAGAAGACAAATGCCCCGAATAAGGGTCCTTGCTCCAAATTTATTAAGATCAGAAGGCTTACAAGCATGATGGACATGCACAGAGACAGTGAATCTGTGAACATTAACTCATGGGCTGAGGGAAAGGGGGTTTTGAAGATATATGGTGTTAGGGGTTTAGGTCAATAAAAAACAAAATCCTGGCACCTGGGAGCTGGTTGTTAATGGTAGACATGAGGTGCCTTGTGTGTTTATCTTAGCTGGCCTAGGGGATAAGGCAGATAGAGCATGCTACCTCAGGGTCAACAAGGCACCTTTCTTTTGCTAATTATCTCCACTCTGGGCAACATCACCCAGCAGCAATCCATAGCCCTATTTACCTGTTTACCTAATTTGGTCCTTCCTTTCTGGGAAATCAGCTTTCTGCTCTTGTCCTTTGCCTTTGCCCCACCCTCTCTGTACCTATTTACCTAATCTTGTTTACCCAAACTTGGGTGTGAGCATCCTATGACTTTCTAATTCTTTATGCCTTGTTAACCCATGGGTGCAAGCCCAGGGAATTCCTAAACATATTCCCCACACTAAGGAGCAGTAGACAAAGAGGGACAACAACTAAACATTCTTTGCTCATTTGCTCCCTTTACAAACTTCCCGAGGAGACAAGGAAACGTTGTCTCCGATATGATTTTGTTCATTGCTGACAGTTGAATAAATTTACTTCAGGTACTCATTTTGTTATCCTTTCTAACCTTCTCATTATTTTTCTATCTTGCCCTCAGGATAATAATGAGCCAAAAACTTCCTTAATTGTGTCTGATAAGTATAAGAGCAGTATGAGAAGAAGCAGTATATTCAGAAAGAAGAAAACTCATGAATTGTCAAGTAAAATTAAACATAATACTCAGTCTGGAAAATTTTTGTTGGTTTAAAGCCTTTTTGAGAATATTCTCTGAAACATCCATCCACTCCCTTTTCTTAAAAATCTCTTGTTTTACTCAAACATTAGCATTCAGGATATATTAAACATAATCTGTATCTGCTCTAATTCCATAAATTCTGGGTACTTTAGGAATAACTGAAGGTAACTAATCAATATTCCTTGATGCAACAACTATATTTTAATAGTTTTATTAACTATATGAAAAAGCACAAATATCTATTTTAGGTATATAAGTAGTTTGTTTACAAAACTACCCTTCATACATAATACTGTTCCTATGGAAACATGCATACACAAATTGCCCAAAACGGTTTTACAATACGCTATTTTTATTTTTCTCTGTCATTCTACTTTTATTTTTATTTCTATATGTTCAATATAGAAAATTGTTATGCCTCATATTTGGTCTCCTAGTGACACAATTTTCCACGAGATGGTAGGAGCTTAACTTCACAGTGGAAGAACAGAGCAGCATATGGTCCAACACTTTCATGCTGGGATAGGACAGCTTTACCCTGTGAGGAAAAGAATGGACATGGACGGAGAGCCTGAACTATGGTTTAGTCTAGAGTTTTCCAAGGTGAAAAGAAGAGACTCACTGAATACAAATATAGAGAAGCAATAGATTTAAGTATGTGCAGAAGAAATCCACCATTTTAGTTATTTGTCAGTCATGTTTTCTTCCATTGTTGCAACTAATTTCCTGGAGTAAGGCAGGACTTTTAGAGGCACATCAATTTTTTTTTTTTTTTCCATACACTGCCATTGTATCTGAAACTATTTGAAAGGGCTTTAGTAATTACACTGAGATTTTTTTTGTGGTTGATATTCCTCTTGGGAAATAATGTAGATACTGGATAATCACTTTAATAGCAATTAATGTATTTAATTAAAATATAAAAATATCTCATAGCAGCTCTTTTCTTACAATAGGAATAAATGATAATATATACTACAAAATGTTGTGTAACAGTTGCATAAAGTTGCAAGTATACATATGCTCATTGAAAAAATACTAACACCATTTTATGATGGGCAAGATTTAGGTAATTAGTTAAACAAGGGTTAACTTACTCATCAAGTTCCGATGGAGTAGGCTCTGTACATATTTTACATTTAATTAGCATATTTAATCCCATGAGTAATCCCAAAGGTACATATTAATCACCTCACTTTTTGGTAAGTAAGAAAGATATGGCTAAATGAAGCTAAATGTCTTATTTCAAGTCACAGAGCAACTAAGTAGAGGAGATGGCTTTCAAATTTAGAACTATCTGAATCCAAAGCTCATTGATTTCCCTTTTTATGACACTGCTTAGATCACTGTGATATCTAATGGGAAGCCCCCATGACATTGTTTTGAAGGTGACAGCTCTAAAATAATTCAATATATGTCAAGTGTCTATGTACATACACACATATATGAAGATATATTTATGCATGTATGTCACTTTATAACCTACAGGTTTCTATCAAAAATATTAGCAATTACTCTTGTTATTGTAATTTTTAAATTTTTTTTTAATGTTTATTTATTTTTGAGACAGAGAGAGACAGAGCATGAATGGGGGAGGGGCAGAGAGAGGGAGACACAGAATCTGAAACAGGCTCCAGGCTCTGAGCTGGCAGCACAGAGCCCTACACGGGGCTCAAACTCACGGACCGTGAGATCATGACCTGAGCCGAAGTCGGACGCTTAACCGACTGAGCCACCCAGGCGCCCCAGTAATTTTTATGTTGTAGCATGTGATGATTATGATGATGAAAGTTCTTTGGTGAACGAAATGTACTAATTATACTGTATTCGTCTTCTTGATTATATCTGACTCTACATAATAAATAATAGGCAATAAGGCAACACTAATGATAATGGTGTATAGCTATATATTAGAATATTTAAATTGATTACATTTATGTAATTAGAGGCCATTTATTTATATAAACCAATCATAATCAATATCTTGATAATAATACCCCTGACACGTGACCTCTGTTCAAGGAAAGAAATTTGGTCTTGGTCATTGTTTTCTAATCCTTTTTTCTCTTGACATATTGTAAAATAAAGTGAGCAAAATTAATTAATTGGCTCTAGAACCATTTGTAAGTAAAAAGTTTGTATCTGGATAATTAATTTGACAGTGAAGCCTATTTTCCTTAGAGAGAGAATAATTTCTTCCTTTACATTCTCAAGTGGTTTGACAAAGACTGGCAGACGAACAATGGGATAGACCTGAAAATTATCCCATTTTTCTCTGCCTCATATGCAAACACTTGAGAAGCCTATTTAAAATCTCTACCTAAAGACAGAAACAGTGTCAACTGAATGAATGGGAACACTGAGATCTTTACTTGAAAAGATTAAGAATCTGTCAAAGGTAATTCTGATAGTTCACGTTGGTAGAGACTTGCTTAGAATGCAATATATTTCCACACTGTAGGAAAAAAGGGACATGAAGCCTAGATTTAAAAAATCATGGAGCAAATACAAAGGATGGGTGGACAGTGTCACCATTTAGCTCCTTTCCTGGCCTCTAACAGAGTTCTAAGAAAGGCTTGTTGTTCTTGAAGAGTAGCAGACAGACAGAACTTGTAGCCCAGAAGCCTAGTCACTAGCAGGTTGTTCCACAGAGCTGTGCCCTGATGAGACACTGATGAGAGCTGGCAGGAGAAAGCAGCAGGCAGTGTAGATAAGCAGATTAGAACAGCCTGGCATAGCACAATTACCAAAGATGTGTTAATCACTCCCTCTTCATTCTCCCTCAGAGTCCTAGGCAGTCCACAGAAATTAATACACCAGTAATAGGAGACATAATCTGGTTTCGGAAATACCTAATTTACAACTAGCCTGTGGGAGAATTTGCTTTACTGCTTCACTCAATTCTCCCCCTTTACTTAGGAGGTATTAATATTATCGTTGACATAGTGGAAGAAACTGCAGCTAAAGGAGGTGCCATGCTCAATTAATAAACAAAATTGAATCTCTATTGCCTGTCTTATTAAATATCATGGGAATAATGTTGATTTATCCCAAAATGAAAACTCTCCTTCTACCTCAGGCCACATTTTTTTTTCTTAATAAGGCAAATATCCAGATCTATATCTAAAGCGTCACAGAGTATATAATAACTCTCATTTCTCTGACCATGTCTCTAGAAGGATGTAATTCCCTTAGGTGATTACTCAGATAATTACCAATTGCTACAACTTTTTGAGAAATTTCTCTTCCCTGTAAATTAACAGCTAACATTTGTAGTTTGTTGGGTGTTTTCTTTAAATAATTTTTTAAGTTTATTTATTTTTGAGAGAGAGAGAGAGAGAGAGAGAGAGAGAGAGAAAGCTAGTGGTTGTGTGAGGGAAGAACAGAGACAAGGGAGAGAGAGAGAGAATTCCAAGTTTGATGCGGGGCTTAAACTGAACTCACAAACCATGAGATCATGACCTGAGCCAAAACCAAGAGTTGGATGCTCAACCAACTGACCCGCCCAGGTGTCTCTCTTAGGTATTGCTTTAAATTGTATTTTAACTCACGTAATTTCCACAATGACCTGATTATTACTCCTGTATTACAGATGAAAAAAAAGGAAGCACGGGTAACATGCCTGAAATCACATGGAGAGTAAACGAGAAACTTGGACTTAAAATCAGACCATTTAGAATCTGAAGTCCGCCATCTTAATCAATGTGTTATGCTGTGTATTTGTCTTTGAAAGTTTGCACAGATTTTGCCTGTGCTAAAAAGCTCTTTGTTATTCAACTCATGCTTGCCCTGCCCATGCTAATGTATGTTAAATTGATTCCAAAGAGATAACTAATTTCATAGTCCTCTCCAAAATTTAAATTACACCCAGGTTGTGCTTAAAAAGCTTATCTATAATTAATCCTGTGAATTACTGTTAAGTCTAGCCCAAATATGACGTCCTCAATGTGGCCACCAGCCCCTCCCACCTATGGTAATCCGGTATTCCCCTTTACTCACTGTATTTATTTCCCAAGCTTGCCATAACAAATTACCTCAGATGTGGGGACTTCAAAACAACAGTATTTTAAATTCTCACAGGAGTGAAGGTCGCCAAGTCTGCAAAAAGTGTATGTGGGGTAATGCTCCCTCTGGAGGCTACCAGGAGAACCCTTCTTTGCCTCTTTGTTTAGAGGGACTCAAGAAAATCATTGGCTTGTGGCTGCATAGCACCGATCCCTGTGTCTCTTGTCTTCTCTGTGTATCTCTGGGTCTTAACTCTCCCTTTGCCTTTTTCATAAAAAGACACCTGTTACTGTTAGGGTCCAATCTAAATCCAGGATGGTTTTATCCTGAGATCCTTAACTTAATTGCATCTAAAAAGACTCTTTGGAAAGAAGGTCATGTTCACAGGTTCCCAGATTATGAATTAGATATAACATTTTGGGGCCACCATTCAACTCACTACTCTCATACTGTCTTTTCTTTTATCAACCCACCACTTCGTATTAAAATTCATATTTATTTATTAGATTTATTGATTATTGTTTGTTTTCACTTGATAGAATACAAACTAAGTAGAGAATCTTTACTTATTACTGTGTGCTGATGAAATCCAAATTCCTAGAATAAAATTTATATTAGTACATATTTAGAAAAAATATTTTAAGGCTAGGATTCAAAATACAGTCATGCTAAATCTCATTGAAAATCTATTCCTGGAATGAAGTTTCTTCTTTCCCTCAGCTTTTCACATGTTCATCATATCTGTATATTCCTAACAAAATGACAAAGTCTCTACTCTGCATTGTGTACCCCCTAAAGCCTTGATATTAGTGTATATTCAGTCATGTAACAAGAGTTTAACTATGGTTACACAGAATATTTAAAACTTTTCTAAGGCAGAGATACCATATTTACTGGTTCTAGAAATTAAATCTTGTGCTTGTTTCCAGAACAAATCAGAAAATAGATGCAATCCTATCACCAGACTATTGTATTCCTTTGAAGACACAGCAATTACATGGAGGGTTTCAAAGCAGTTTAAAAAATGCATTTTGACTAATGATCAGCAGAAGTTAATACAAGAACTCTGGCTGGAGGCCTGGAGAAACTTTGGCCCCTCCTTCTGCTAGGGTTGTTTTTTATTCTTTTAAAAAAAATTTTTTTTAACCTTTATTTATTTTTGAGACAGAGAGAGACAGAGCATGAACGGGGGAGGGGCAGAGAGAGAGGGAGACACAGAACCAGAAGCAGGCTCCAGGCTCTGAGCCATCAGCCCACAGCCAACGTGGGGCTCGAACTCACGGACCGTGAGATCGTGACCTGAGCTGAAGTCGGACGCTTAACGGAATGAGCCACCTAGACGCCCCATGGGTTGTTTTTTATTCTAACACAAACAGTATGAATGAAGAACCTCAGATCTAAGCAGTTACATTGCTTATGAAAACAATCCACCTATGGAGAGCTTTCAACTTTTCTTTTCTTTTCTTTTTTTTTAATGTTTATTTATTTTTGAGAGAGAGAGAGAGAGAGAGCATGAGCAAGGGGGAGGGAGGAGAGGGAGGAGAGGGAGGAGAGGGAGGAGAGAGAGAATCCCAAGAGAATCCCAAGCAGGCTCTATGCTGCCAGTGTGGAGCCTGATATGGGGCTGAATCTCACAAACCATGAGCTCATGACCTGAGCCAAATTCAAGAGTCCGATGCTTAACTGATGGAGCCACCCAGGTGCCCCTAAGGAGAGCTTTAGAGTTAGAACATAACTTCTTCTCCGTGTTCTTTTAGAAGCTATCAGCAAAAACCACAGTTTGCTGAAAACTGTGCTATCTTCTGAGAATTTAGCCTTCTCTAACATTTTATCCTGAAACTATTAAATTGTTTGCAGCTTATCCATTCATTCAAAAGTATTTGTTGAGCACCTCCTGTGTATCATGTATTGTTCCAAAAATGTCAAGTATAGAGCAGAGAACAGAACAGATAATAATCGTTGCTTTCAATGATCTTATGTCATAACAGAGGAGACAAGAAGAAATAAGATAAATAAAGTTTAGAGAACCATAGTAGTGATAAATGCTGACGATAAGTAAGTAGGGCAGAGAGAGGACAGGAAGTGTGAACATAAGGGGGAAATGCTGTAAACTTAGAGATGACAGTGAAGTCCAATGTTTCCTCTTTAGAATCCTTTTAAAATACGAAATATAAAGCTTTTTCACTGATTTTATTTAATAATAGTGAAACTTCAAAATGCTACTTAAAGGCTACGGAAACAAAATAACCCAAGCATAATTATTGATCCAATACAAAGGCCTGAACATAAGGATGCTTATATAGATTGAAAATGTATCATTCTGCAACATTACCATGACAAAACAAATATTTTCAAAATGTTGTTGCAGAATGTTTTTGAGTAAATCACTGGAATCAAGATAGCTCATGCTAGCTCCTTGAAATGATAAGCATGCAATTTCGTTTGTATTAATTCACAGATGAGAAGCAATTTTAGAGGCAGATGAACTTATTTCAAGGTTATTTTATGTTACATCTTCTTTTGACAAGAATGGAAATCTCTCTTAAAAGAAGAAAAATTAGATGCATGTGCTAAGCAAGGATTTCTAGTCCCTGATTTCATCCATTCACAATAGGTCAGAGGCATTTGTTGGGAGTTTAAATCAAAAGAATGACCAAAGGACATGATGGGCAGTGCTTTTTTTTTCCCCAAGTAGAAAATGACAGTTACATCATAAATACTTATTTTCTAAGTTTGTCATAATAATTTACAATTATTTGCTCACAAAGCAACAAACACATCTGTTATTTTCAAAAGCCTCCATTCACATGCAATAGTAAAATGTACTAAATAAGCATTCAATGAGAACTGAGTGTTAGAGTTCTATTGACAATGTGGAGATAGACATGAAATAGAAACTGATGTGTCGTCTGTTTCAGTGAACATCTAATCTAGTTGAAGTGCCAGAAAATATGTACATGCCTAAGTTTTGTTTAATCTTTAAAGCTTTTTGTTGAGGCAAAATCTCTGTGCAGAAAAGTCCACCTATGATAAGTATATGATTAGACTGTCACAAACTGAAGACATTGATGTCACCTGTACATATATGAAAAAAGTTCCCAGCACCCCAGGCGTCATCCTCACATCCCTTTGCAGTCATTAATTCCTCAGGAAATCAGCTGTCATGACTTTGGTCACTTTCTGTTAGTTTTGCCTGAATTTGTTATGTAAATAGAATCATCCAGCATAGATTCTTTTGCATCTGGAGTTGCTTCTTTAACACACAGTTTGTGAAACTTAGATCTATCATTGTACATAGTTCTAGATTTTTCAATCTCAGTATTGTATACCATTCCCTTTCAGTGAGCACACCTAAAATTATTTTTCTCTATATATATTTTTTTGACATTTGTGTTGTTCCCCGTTTGAGATATTACAAGGGGTACCGCTAAGATCATTCTGGTACATGTCTTGGCTGAGCATATTAACAAATTGCTCATAGGTTTATGCCTAAAGAGGAATTTCTGTCCATTTTATGGACGGACATAGCTTCAGTAGATATTGCCAGTTTTCCTAACGGAGTTATACTGATGTACTCTACACCACCTGTGTTTTATTAGACAGCCAGTTCTTCTATGCCCCTACCAGGACTTGGTAATTGCCATTCTATTAAAAACAAATTTGGGTATTAATTTGTATTATCTAAGATAAGATGTGTGAGTAGTATTTTTTCTAGTAGCTCTTCAAGCCCCCTCCAGATTGCCTGAGGGAATATGAGATCAGGGAGTGGCTGGGGGCTAGGTTGTTAGAAAGGGCTCACACTGTCACTTTGGATCCTTATGTAAGCTATTGTTAGGGAAATATTTCCATTTCCAATACAAATTTGAGCATCGCTGATTCAAGGGATGAAGAAACAAGTTTTTATTTAAACAATACAAATTCAGATCAAAGTATTCTTTGTCTTGATATTTTCTTGTCTTATGGGGCATAATTTCCTCCTAGTTTTGATGCTTCTGCCTTTAGCTCCTCCTCTGTATCTATTTCAGTTTTTCTCCCCATTTGGCATTCAAAGGTCAGTTCACCTTTAGAATACACGCTTCTCTACTTTTGTTTCTTGTTCTATGCTCCCTTTCTGTACAGTGCCTTTCCTAGTATCTATCACAGGACTTGAAATGTATGGTGTAATGTATGGCATAGAAGATTCATGGCATGAATGGATAAATGAAGGGAAAAGGATGATTAAATGATAGCATCCTCACCTCGCTTCACTTACCACCTATAATCTGATGCCTAAAGCTCCATTTCTAGTCTGGACTTCTGAACATGGAAATGCCATGCAATGTTATTCTTCATTTTATTATTTTTATTATTTTTTAATGTTTATTTATTTTTTTTTCAGAGATGGACAGAGACAGAGCATGAGCAGGGGAAGGGCAGACAGAGAGGGAGACACAGATCCAAGCAGGCTCCAGGCTCTGAGCTGTCAGCAGAGAGCCTGACACGGGACTCGAACTCAGGAACCATAAGATCATGACCTAAGCCAAAATCAGAAGCTTAACCTACTGAGCCACCCAGGTACCCCATGTTATTCTTCATTTTAATGTCACAGGCTTCTGAAACATTAAAATGGTTTTCTTTTTTGTTCCTATTTTATTTTTTTAAGCTTATTTTTATTTATTTATTTGAGAGAGAAAGCTCGAGTCAGGGAGGGACAGAGATGGAAAGAGAAAATCTCAAGCAGGCTCCCTGTTGTCAGCATGGAGTCCTACACAGGGCTCAATCTCACAAACCATGAGATCAAGACCTGAGCTGAAATCAAGAGACAGATGTTCAACCAGGGGAGCCACCCAGGTGCCCATTTTTCTTCCAGTTTTAAAAATCATATATTCCTAATTTAGGTCTCTTAAAATCTTAACTATGAGCATTGTTTTTTTTCTCATTAAAAAGTAACTGAGGCTCATTTTGCAAATTTAGCGAATGGAAGAAAATGAAAAGAAGGAGCTTAATATTCTCAAATTGGGAGACATCACTCTCCTCTCTCTTACTTTGCCATTTGTTTCTGTTCTCCATCACTGAGGATGGCTTCACCATTCTCTGAATTAATGAAGAATAAAATGCAAGGTTCTTGGCCTTCTGTCTCACTTAACCAGGGTCCTAAGAGATCAGCATATACCTTCAATGCTCCTTCACAGGTGTTGTACTCCATCCCTTCTCTATCACAGCTTTAGAGTTTAGTCTTTCATCATTCTTCTCCAGTGCCACTATATAGAAGACATCTGACATTCTCTTCTGGAGAGATGTCTCATTCTAATCTATGCTCTTCATTGGTAGCTGCTAAGACCCAAACTAGCTAGGCCTCCAGTAATCTATGAGTCTTCTTTAGCATATGGAAATTCCATTAAGAAACTGCCCCTTGACTTTATCTCCCCCAACTCCATAATATATAACCAGTCATTCTTAACAAGCGCAGTGCAGCTCTTTCTGCCCATGTCTCCATGCTTTAATAAAATCACCTTTTTGTACCAAAGACATCTTCAGGAATTCTTTCTTGGCCATCAGCTCTGAAACCCCACCACCACCCCAAAACCTCATCAGTATTTTGTTAAAGCAGCCTGAACAGACTCAGCCAGGTAGCTGAAAGTTCTTTCTTAACTAACCACTCTGCTATGTGAAGCCCTATAATGTTGCAATTTTTCCTTCAGAATCAAATCTGACTTCCTTCTCACAGGATGTTTTTTTTTAACCACTCCTCCTATCTTTCGTAGATAACAAATTACTTCCAGAGCCGGAACAGAGAACTGATCAAATGGGATTTCTGGATGTGTCTGTGAGGGTGTTTCCATAGATATTAACATTTGGATGGATTAGCCCACTGAGTAAAACCTGCCCTCATCAGTGTGAGTGGGCATCATTTAATCTGTGGAAGACCTGAGTAGAACAAAAAGACACAGGAAGCAAAAGTTCTTTCCTTTCCTAAACTGAGACATCTTCTCCCGTCCTTGAACATCAGAGCTCCTGGTTCTTAGGTCTTTAGAATCTAAGATTTAACACCAGGGGCCCCTGGTTCTCAGGCTTTTAGACTTGCACTGAATTATACCTTCAGCCTCCTTTGTTCTCCAGCTTTTAGACAGCAGATTTGGGGATTTACTTGACTCCATAACTGCATGAGCCAATTATAATAAATCTCTTCATATATGTATCTAGTTACCCTATGGGTTCTGTTTCTCCGGAGAACCCTCATGCAGAGATTATGTTACAACCAACACCAGTTTTATTTTGGAAGGATGATAGAGCTTATAGATTTAAATTATCTACAAGTACCAAGAATTACTTGCTTATTTCCATTCTGACCTTAGATCAATTTATCGTGAGACAGAGACTGAATATGAGGAGTGGGGAGAGAAGTTCAGAGATTGGGGGTCAGCACTGATCCAAGAAAATTTGGGCAACCAAACAACACAAAAACCCAATAAACAAAGACAAACCCCACACAATAGTACTCAGTACTAAATTTGGAGTTTGGTCAAGTTTTGCTATTTAAATTTCTGGCTTATGGTACTGGCTTGGAGACAGGATATGCAGTTTTGGGGGCAGGAGGCAACTATGATAAAAAATTTACAAACAACAACAACAAAAAAGGTACAGCTGCCAATGCCTAACAACTACATGTAATGAGCCTTTGCTTGTTTGAAGCAGATCTCCCTTTGCTCTACAATGAACTTTGGCCATGCTAACTAATCCCATTGTTTATGGCTGAGTTTACTAAATCCCAGGGCCTAACTCAAAAAAGAAGCACAAACTTTTCCAAGTGGTATATGGATTGCAAATGCCTGTCTTTATATATAGATGTTCATTAGGCATCCCATAAGTGCTAAAATGCATTGTTAGGACTTCTTCCAGTCTGCTGGGGGCTCTGCAACTGAATTGTTGCCCTTACTCTGATAGACTGACTGAGCAGTTACGGTCTGGAAGAGAAACTGTGACAAAGTAAGCAATGGTTCTTACAACTTCCACTCAGAAATCACATTTTTTAAATGTTTATTTATTTTTGAGAGAGAGAGAGAGAGAGAGAGAGAGAGAGGGGGGAGAGGGAATGGAGGAAGGGCAGAGAGAAAGGGAGACAGAGAATGCAAAGCAGGCTCCAGGTTCTGAGCTGTCAGCACACAGCCCAGTGTGGCTTGAACCCAGGTACTGCGAGATCATGACCTGAGCCAAAGTAGGACACTTAACCGACTGAGCCATCCAGACACCCCCAGAAATTACATTTTTAACAAGATAAAATAGAAATGCAAACTAGGACACTACAAGATACACAAGAAGATGTAGTAAAATATATTTAAACAATAATTAACAACAGATGTAAATAGGAATTTTTAGTTCTTTTTGGTATTTCATAGCCCTTTATTACCCTTAAAATATATGAAATGCCTTAGTATGTGTTCCATCTCTTGCATGTTTTTTCCTGGCATTACTATGAAAATTTGCTGTTACCACTCTTTCTTTAACCTTGATTTCTGTATTACAATGACAGTGAAATTTCCAGAACTTTCAAAAATTTCTGCACTTCCTTTTGCCTCTAAACCTCAATACTCACTATTCGCATAGATTGGAACATCCTGTTTAACCATTCAGCTAATCAATGATACTCAAGATGGTGTTTAACTGTCTCTTCATCAGAAAAAAAAAATGTATGCAAATTTGTAATTCTACTGAAATGCCTTCTACTTCATTATTAGATTGTAGAAACAAGTGCTGGATAGAGACAGTCCTTTGATTATAGAAAGAAAATGGTAAGAAGAAAGGGAAAAAAAAAATCCAGCGAGGAAAAGTGAATGCTGAAGTTGAGCTTATAAATTGCATAGTGACTAAAATCCTTGCTGTATATCTTAGATAGAAATAGAACTATGAACAGAAATATGCACAAGTCATAAAGTTTACAGATCAATTTTACTAGCACATAGATGAGGAAAAAGAACCTTAGCAGAACCACAGAAGCATTTTTTATCTGAAAAAATAGTAACAATTTCAGGCTATTTTACATCAGTTTGGGAGGGATTACATGGGATATCTCATGTAATATATTTTGTATGTACTAAACTTAACATAAATTATGTTTTATTGTTGAGTTAAATGAGTTTAATGTATTTATTTTGTACTTTCCAACTGGTATGCATTATATTTAGCACTCATTGTTTTTAACAAGATGCCTTTCATTAAGGATTCACAGTCTTTCTTGTAGAAGAATCATTTGTATCACATCATAATGCAGAATTTTATAAACATTTGAATTACAGACCACACAAAAGCAAAACTCATAATTGCAAATGAGGATTTCTAGAACTTCATTAGGGAAGGTATTTTTGAGATATAATATGTGATAAATGCCTCTCACTTTATTAAAAAGTGAATACTGTGTTTTTTTAAGCTTTTAGAAGACTACCGATAAAATATGAGAAGAATAGATTTGTTACAATGTAATCGGCTTATTACACATTAAGTGAAATTTAAAAGAACCTTGAATAAAGTGGTTGAAAAATCTGAAGACCTAGAAGATGATACAAACAACTGTGATATAGAGGGAAACAATGTCTTTCTTATAACTTTCGAAATTGCAGAGGAATCCTTCTTTTCTCTATCAAAGTGTTCTTTTGGTTAGGTTGTTAGTATTCCAGAGTTTCCTAACTAAATTGTGTCATTGGATTTATCATGTGACCAATTTGCAACTTAAAAAAAAAAAATACTAATGTTTTCTAAAGAGCATGTGCCAACAGGAAAGAATTACTTAAACAAACACTATCTCCCCAGTTTAATTAATCAAGCCTTTCCCTTAGTCTTTAGAGTATAATTAAATCAGATAGCCTCAGAATGGACTGCTTGCTGGTGCCGCTTAGAAAATATGCTGAACCTCCACAATTTTGCCCATCTTTCAGCTCAACTGTTTTGATGAACAGCCCAAGTAAGTTTCTAGCCTTTAATAAAAGTCCGTAGTCATGAGAGCCTGGGGTATTGGGCAACAACGTGAACAGTCTCCCCAGATCTATTTTCGTTTGTCATTAATAACTTTGTAGGAATTATTCAAAATCATCCAGGTTTCTAACATAAATTAACATTTCAGAGACTTTAAAAATATTCAATAATCTCTAACAGTGAGTATTTGGCAAGCAAGCAAAGCATCGGCAAGCAAGCAAAGCATCGGCAAGCAAACAAATCAATATTACCAAAATAAAACTCACCACACAAACACATAGAAACATACACCACATGCCTCCATGAAACAGATCATTTTTAAACGTATGTATATGTAGGGTCTCATTTTTTTTTCTAGGCTTGATTGGGTTTTATTTCTTATTGCTTATTTTTTTAATGTTTACTTATTTATTTTGAGAAAGAGAGAGAAAACGTGAGCAGGGAAGAGGTGTAGAGAAGAGAGAGAGAATCCCAAGCAGGCTCTACATTGCCAGCACATAGCCTGAGGTGGGGCTCGATCTCATGACCGTGGTTTCAAGAGTTGGACGCTCAACTGGCTGAGCCTCCCAGGTGCCCCTCAGATTGTCTGTTAATATGCCTTTGTTATAAATTGGTGGCTATGCTATGTGCTTATAGAAGCTTTATCAAATTAATTCCAGATGTTGGTTTCAATAACTTTTGTTATTTTTCCCAATATTTTCATGGTATTATTTTTTCACCTTAATGTACTTTATGAATCACGTTGACCTTAAAACACTCCCCTCCATTTGGCGTTTTCCTACTTGCCAGATGGCACTGTTTTATTTTTCCCAAAATATTTACATGAATGTACAATAACTTGTATAAAATCAATTATCTCTGGAATGAAATTAGTTATTCCTTTACAAGAGAAAAATAACCAACAGCCAAAATCATGATCTTACTAATGTCCTTTCCAAAATCAACAGGGATACTCTTTTTATTAATGTAACTTGTCTTGTAAAATCTGTGGCTTTATGTTCTATGGGCACCTAAGCTGAATATGTGTTTCAGTCTGAGAAACTACAGTATAGGTGGGACTTCCTACACTAACTAAGAACACGCAAGATCCAGTTGCTTTGCTCTTAGGAGAAATAAGCTTTTGGTTTTTTCATTCACCCCTTTTGTTCCTGAGTGGCAAGGTCACTTTTGTTTGAAACCCACCTGTCAATTTCTACTTTGGCTTGGAAAAGTCAGAATTGATTGGGGAAGGGGAATAGTTTTAATACCTGGGATCTGTGCTGCATATGGCATCAAATAGTCAAAGAAGAATTCTTCATTTTTAGTTCTAATAACTTAGATATGAGTCATCTGTCATACTTTTATTTTTTTTTAATATGAAATTTATTGTCAAATTGGTTTCCATATAACACCCAGTGGTCATCCCAACAGGTGCCCTCCTCAATACCCATCATCCACCCTCCCCTCCCTCCCACCCCCCATCAACCCTCAGTTTGTTCTCAGTTTTTAAGAGTCTCTTATGGTTTGGCTCCCTCCCTCTCTAACTTGTTTTTCCTTCCCCTCCCCCATGGTCTTCTGTTAAGTTTCTCAGGATCCACATAAGAGTGAAAACATATGGTATCTGTCTTCCTCTGTATGACTTATTTCACTTAGCTTAATACTCTCTAGTTCCATCCACGTTAATGAGACATAGTCTGTCACTTTTCTTTTAGACAAGAAATTGTAAGAGATATTTCTTTATCAAACCACTGATACCTGATAAAATGTCAACTTTTCCATTTTTGTTTTACAACACACAAGAACATAACTTTTGGATCCAAAGTTGATCAATATTTCCAATGTTTCTTGGGGGAATAAATGATTTAAGAAAGGTAAATGTTCACACCAAGAGTACCTCCAGAGGACTATGCCTTCAGAAAAACTTCATATTGTCACCATTCTTTCGTTGGAGTCCCAGTAATCCACTATTTGTTCTAATCTTTCTGAGTCCAGGAGTAACAGATCCATGAAGCATTTGTTACTGTGAAATTTTATTTATAAATTTTATATTATTCTAGTTTCATCACAACATTGGAATAACGTGGCTCAAATAGAGGAGTCTATTATTAATAGATCCTGATGATACAGGTAACTAATTTTAATTAGTAAATAAAGAAATAGAGAAAGTTCACCATATTTTTAGAGGATGAAGCAAATTTAAAACCTTGGATGCCAGGCCAAACTGGAGGAAATGAGAAGGTTCAAATTGTGAAGCAGGACAGTGGGATCTGCTACCTGGAAATTTAGATAACAGGATATGTATAGAAGGTATTCCATATGTGCACACAGGGCTAAATATCCGGAGAATAAGATATAGCTATACGCAGATACTATTTTGCCGTTATTGCCTTAGTCTAACACTGCTCTGCTTAAGTCCTTGGTAGCGCATCTTGTCTCCAATTCACTTTCTCCTATAAATGTACTAGGTATAGTTAGAAAATATTCTATGTGAGTTTTTAGATTTTGTCTTTATAACTGTTATATTCATGATATTATATTATTTGCAGCAGAAAAATTTGTGTCAGCCCATATCCTTCTGTGACCA